>NC_050492.2:11048867-12248867 GCF_012460135.2 Molothrus ater | reverse complement strand
CACCAACCTCATGCATGGGTTCAAGTTGTTCCCACAGGTCTCCCAGCCCCAAAAAAGGTTCTGGTCCAAGGTAAGCTGAGGTGTTTCTGCCCATTCCAGCCCATCACTGTAAAGGGCTTGGGGAATATTGGGTGGGAAACATGTGGGCAGAGATGGGGTCACTGCAGCAGCCAGCACAGACACTCACATGGCTCTCAGGCCCTTGTTTTCATCAGCAATAAAATCCCTGGGAAAGGCAAAAAGGCACAAGAGTAGGAAAGTAAACACCCCCATTTGCATGGGCTAAAAATAGCCAAGTTTCAAGAGCTCTGGCTCAGCTGTGAGGTCCGTGCTGACAGCCCTGTGGGGTGTGCTGTGCTCCCAGCAGGGCTGTCAGGATCCTGCACAGGGTCACTCCTGGCTGCAGATCCCACAGGACACAGACACTTTATATGGCCAAGGTGTGTGACCCCCCTGGGAAAGCTCAGCCCAGGGGGGCAGGGGAAGCACAGCACCCCTTGCCCTGGCCACACTGCCCCCCAGGGCTCCTAGCCAAAGGGGGCTCCCAGGGGAGACACAGTGAATGCCTCCCCACTGTGGGAGCAGCTCTACAAACTGGCAGACCTGACACAGAGAAGGGCACCACTGCCCGTGACCCCTGCAAGAGCCAGCTGGATGTGACCCACCTCCAGGCCTGGAGAGCTGTTGAGAGGAGGTTTGGGCAGGGCAGAGGACAGGAGGACAGGCAGGGGCTGCAGGAGATCAGCCATCCTGTGCCAGCTGCTCTCCAGTCACTCCCTCTCAGCCAGGATCCCTCGCTCTGCTCCCCTGTGAGAGGCAGCTCCTCCACTCCTTCCAGCCCAGCCCTCCTGCCAGGGCCACCAGACAGCACAGGAGCTTGGGTCCTGTGCAGGGGAAGGGTCTCCAGCCCTGCTCTCCCCTGCCTTCCCCTCTGGTGCACGAGTCCCAGCAAGCTCAGGAAAGCCAGCAGGCTGCCCCAGGATTGCTGGGTGTCACAGCTCTGGAGGTGCAGTGATCCCTCTCCAAGGCCATGTCCCATCCCATGGGACAACACTGCTGTCCCAGCAGACTGGCAGAGCCCAAAGGAGCCAACCCAGTGCTACAACAAAGTGCAGCTGGCCTGGCTTTAGCTGAGCATCAGAACGAGCTCAGGAGGTTTGGGCTCTCTTAACCCTTCAAAGGTCACAGCCTGAAGCATCAAGTGGTTGGAATTTCACTGCCTTGGGGGAAATGCCATACAAGGGGTTATGTCAGGACTTGAGGAATAAGCTGGCCTCTTTCAGACCCAGACAGTCAGCAAGGATGGAACAGAACAGCCCTTTCCCTGTTGGAGCTGAAATGGAGCCTTCCCGTGCCTGCACAGCAGTAAAGAAACTCCCCTGTACTTTCCGAGTGGAAATTCTCCCTGTGGTTTGTGCTGACTGAGGACACAGTTTGCAAACCTGAAAAAGAAAAAAAAACAAAAACCAACAAACTAAATAGAAAACTAACAGACAGATCTGGATCCAAAACCAGCACCAGCCTCACCTGAGTGCTCCAGTGCATCTGCAGAGATGGTTCCTCTTGGTGCAGTTACCCACTGAGCCATGTCCTGCATTCAAGAGAGGAAAGATAGCATAGACAAAGATTTCTGTACAGATTTGTGCTCTGTTTTCCTGACTCTTACTTTTGTAAGAGAAACAAACTGTGGCATAAATACTGCATTAAGGTTTGTGGCTGAAATGTACAAAATGCAGGTGATGAAAAAGGTGACAAGCCAGGGATCACCGGGACTACTCCAGTCACACACCTGGAAACAGCCTGGACGCAGAGCCCCAGCACCTGGAGCCCCTGCTTCTGCTCTCGCTAACGGTGACACTGGAAACCTGTGGAATTAAACTCATCCTACAGCACAGAAACATGGAATCAAAGTTCTGAGTTGGAAGGGACCCACAAGGATCTCTGAGTCCAACTCCTGTGACAGGACAACCCCAAGAATTACAACATGTGCCTGAGAGTGTTGTCCAAATCCTTCTAAAAATCAGACAGGTACTGTGGCCTTGGGAGCCTCTTCCAGTGCCCAATACCCTCTGGATATTTGAAAATATCCAACCTAAGCCTCTCCTGACACAGCTTCACACCATTCCCTCAGGCTCCATGTGTGAAGGCTGGTATTTCACACAGGTTCGAGCCTCATCAGCTAAAATCAGCCCTGCAAAGGAAGACTGAACCATGTGACTGAGGCCTTCGACCTGTGTTCAGGCACCCAGGGTGGTGGGGTCGATGGAGTCACCATTCCCAGTGGGAATCTCACACACAGGTCTCTGCCACAGCAGTTCAAGCACCCCCAGAATTACTGAGGGGGGATCTTATCATGGGTGTGGCACAGAGGGTGTCAGGATTTCCTCCACCCATCTGCCCTGCTCCGGCCTGAGGAGCAGCTCCCAAAATGCTCATATCCCCTGTGCAGCATCCTTTGGTCTCAAAATCCCTTCTTTTGAAAGATGCACGAACTCCGTCAAATCTTGCCCAACCGCCAGCGAGGAGACAATGCCGGGGGAAACCCCTCTAGGGACGCATCTCCTGCGGCCGGGCTGGAGGGAGGGCAGAGGGGAGGGAAGCAGACACATTTTGTCTGCCCCCTGAAGCTGTGAGAGGCGCGTCCTCTCTCTCCTTCCGCCCCGTTCTGCTCCTCCCCGGCCGGTCCCGTCCTCGGCAGCGGCGCGGAGCGGCCGGCGGGGGGAGCGATGCGGCCGGGGATGGAGCCGGGGCTGCGGGGAGGCTCTGCCGGAGCGGAGCGGGCACAGGGAGCTTGTCCCGGGGCTGCCCGGGCACAGGGCGAGAGAAGAGACCCGCTCAGCTGAGGGCTCTGCCCTTCGCAGCGGAGCGGCTCAGAGCCCTGCTCCCTCTAGGGCTGCGTCCCCACCACGCTGGGCTACTGCATCCCAATGCATCCCATTGCATCCCAATGCATCCCATTGCATCCCATTGCATCCTATTGCATCCTATTGCATCCCATTGCATCCCATTGCATCCCATTGCATCCCAATGCATCCCATTGCATCCCATTGCATCCCATTGCATCCTATTGCATCCCATTGCATCCCATTGCATCCCATTGCATCCCATTGCACCACATTGCACCCCATTGCATCCCAATGCATCCCATTGCATCCCAATGCATCCCATTGCATCCTATTGCATTCCATTGCATCCCATTGCACCACATTGCACCCCATTGCATCCCAATGCATCCCATTGCATCCTATTGCATCCTATTGCATCCCATCGCATCCCATTGCATCCCAATGCATCCTACTGCATCCCATCACATCCCATCACATCCCATCCCATCCCATCCATCCATCCCATCCCATTCCATCCCATCCCATCCCATCCCATTTGCTAAACCCTATTACAAATATATTTGTATTCATAATATTTATTATTTATTTCATAAATTATAAATTTTATCTATAATTTATTTCATAAATTACAAATATTATTTATTTATTATATTTATCACTTATTATAATAAATAACAAATAATTATTTATTGCATTTATAATAAATATTATTTGTTATATTTAATGAATATTTAATTATTAAATAAATATATAAATAAATATTTATAAATATATAAATATATTTTATATGATTTTATAAATAATTTAATAAATTTTATATAATAAATTATTTTATAAAGTATAAAATTGATTTATAATGTATCTTATAAATAATAAAATTTATTTATAATTTTAAAAATAAATAATAAATATTATTTATTACATTATTATTTTATAATAAATAATAAATAATTTTATTATATTTATAATAAGTAATTATTACATTTAATGAATATTTATAATATAAATATATAAATAAATATTTTATGTATATTTATTATATTTATAATATGTGTAATATATTATATTTGATCAAAGCAGTTGATCAAATCTCAGGCTGAGTTTGGCCAGGGGGTCCACTCTGAACCCCATGACTCAATGGGAGGCTCTTCCTTACCCTTTGCACTCTTATCTTTTTGTGTCTCTGGTCTCCAAGCAAATCCTTTTAAGATGATTTTGGTAATTTTCTTCTGTATGCTTCAGCAACCTAGGAAGTGACAGAGTGGATGTTGCCCATCAAACTCTGTTAAGTTGCAGTTTGACAAACTTTCATTCAAACTTGCTTTTGCTGACACCTTTGTCAGTGACTCTTTAAGTGACCTAATGACACCATCCCATCTCACCCCGAGGTGCCTGAGCCCCCCCTGCCCTTCTGGAGCACAGACCAGTTTGCACTCTAAAGGACTCATGGCCTGTATGATTCCAAGCTTTGTGCTTTGCAGCTCGCTCTGTCTTTCTCAGTACCATTCCCTCTAATTTTTGAACCTACTGGCTGGTCTTGATTTGATGGGCCATAAAACCAGAGCCATGGCCTTCCTCTGGGTGGCCTGAGGACAGAGAGAGGATGCAGACAGACAGACAAGTACTTCACTGCACAGTGATGCTGAATTCTAACAGGAGCTGGGCTTGGCCTGATGCTCTGGTGCCAAGGTAATTGCACAGTAAGTAATTATTTGTGTCAGGTTTTATCCAGTTTCTGCACTGCCCGTGGAGAACTTCCATTACTTTCTGTGTTATGTCCTACCACATAAACAAGGGCCATTTCCCAACTGAGTCCATTTTTTGCCAGGCTCAGTATTATGCTCCTAATCAAAGAAAGTCTGAATCTGTGATTCTTGGGAAACAACTCGCCCCAGGACATATTTTTATGTGCATTCCCTACATTTTTCTTAATTTCATATTCCTTTTGATTGCTACTCCATCTGGATTCGAGAGACTGCACAAGTCTCTTGTTGTTTCTTGTCCAAACACCTCACGGATCACCTTCACTGCCTGGGTTTTGGAGACTGCTGCTGTCAGCTCTGGGGCCAAAATTCTCCATGCTCAAAGCCAAGCCTGACCACAGCCTGATGGTCACTGTCTGCAGCTGCCCAGAGCAGTTGTGGCACCACAACCATGCCTGGCAGGACAATTCCTGGTGGCCAGGGCTGTACCTGACACTCACAGGGCTTTTCACAGCCAGGAGCAGTGTAAAACCACCACAGGACTCCTACACTGAGCATCCAGTGCTGCCCAGCCATGCAATGCATTTCCTTCCCATGAAATGAGGGGTCTCCTGGAAACTGGAGGCTCTTTCTCCCCCAGCACTAATCTCCCCAGAAGAGCTGCTTCAGCTCACAAGTGCCTGAACTGGATGCAGTCTGGAAGCTGGGTTAATATCTGGGTCACCACTTGTTTGCTCTGCTCCTTCTCCCTGAAGCATCTGCTGTTGAGAGCAGAGATGAGTCAGGGCAGACCTTTGGTCTGACCCAGTCCTGCTGCTCTTCTGCACTAACCACACCTGCAATCATGCCCTGTCTGCTTGGGCTTGAGCAGCACCATTCATCCTGCAGGATTCCTGTTGTTTCCTCCTGGCCATGGTGTCCTTAATGAAAACTTTATCTTCCATCAGATGATTCCCCCTTCACTTGAGAGCCAGCTCCAGGTTTTAGCTCTGGTGCAGATTTTCATGCCCTTCAAAGAGCCCTTCCCTGTTCTGAGCACTGCCCACATGCTGTCTGTTTGGTGAGCCTTTATCCTGCTCCACAGGAATAATTTCCTTTTCCTTTACAGCTTGCTCATCCAGGAGTATTTTACTTAACATGTTCTTGTTTGCATCCTTCTCCTTTGCCCAGCAGCTGGCATGGGATGAACTACCTGTGGCAGGAAGAAACATGCTGTAATAATCAGAGGGGAAATCTGGAGGGCTCCAGAGGTTTGTTGCCCTTCAGAGGCAGATGCCCATATCCCTTGCACATTAACCATAACACAGGGCCTGTGCTGGCAAACTTCAACCCCTGGCCATGGAAACTCATTTCCCCTGGAGATCTTGGCATGGCAGACAGAGTGGAAGGAGAATAAATTTCCCTCTCCATATGCAAAGGGCAAAAGAGGAAGGGAGGAGAAGACCATCCTCTTCTCCTTGGCTGCCTCTGCCTGAAAACTGGCAGGGATGAAAGTGCTGCACCTAGAGATCACACCTACAAACCCCTGCCCATGCTGCCCTGCAGGGAGGAGAGCAGGGCTGGGAGCCAAGCAGTGCTCAGCCCAGCACTCCCACCCTGCTGTGCCCATCCCTCCTCCTGCCACCCCCAGACCCCATCACCACCACACAGCTGCAGCATCACAGGCATGACCCCCTGGCAGACCCAGTCCTCCTACTGTGGATGGTTTCTCTCCTCAAGGACGCTCAATTCTGGCTTGAAAAGCCAAATGTTAGCTGAGGAGGAGCTCTTTGGAAAGGAGCTGGGCTGGGATGTCAGGGCACACCTTGCTGCTCCAGCAGCCAGCCCCCCCCTCTTCAGCCCCAAGCTTGGGGCTCTGCTGAGGGCTCCCCTTTCCCTCCACGCTGGAGCTGTGGCTGCCTCCCCTGCTCCTGGCCTCCAGCTGTACCTTTAACATGTGTGGGCAAACCCAGGTTCCTGAATGCAGCTCGGTTCAAGGCAAAGGTGTTGGGGCACGTTCCGTTTGGGAGAGCAGGAATGACTGAACTGCTGGGGAAAGGCCAGCCTTGGACTGCCAAAGCTGGGAGAGGCTTCCTGATCCAGCCCTGTCTGGGAAGGCTTTGAATGGACCCAGGGAGGAGGCAGAGAGGGTTGGGATCGCTGGCAGCCACAGGGACAGAGGAAACAAGATGGGGTTGAGACATGCCCCTGCTGCTAAAGGTTCCTTCTGTGAGGATGCCAGAGGATCTGTGAAGAGAGTGAATGAACCTGCCTTGGCATCCCTGCTTCTTTGGAAATGTTTCCTCTTTCCATCCAGGTGTGAGAGCAAAAATCTTCCCCTTCCATGCAGACCAAACCAAGGCCAAATGGCAGAGCCGTACTTCACACACACGTGTGCACACCCACGCACAAACAGGGGTTCTTGGGTTATCTGACAAGCTTCTACTTCTTCTTCCATGTTCTGTTCCCTCTCTTGCTTCTCCCTGGGCTCAGCTTATCCTTGCACAGCTCCCTCCATCCCAGTGAGTTAAGCTGAGGGTAAAGCTGAGTCCAGGTGGCTCTGACTCTGACTCTCACCAGCCCCACAGAGAACAGGAGTGGGGCTTGTTAACCCAAGAGATAACTTTGGTGGGTGAGTGCCTCTGGATGGGAGTCATCCATCCATCCATCCATCCATCCATCCATCCATCCATCCATCCATCCATCCATCCATCCATCCATCCATCCATCCCCTCCATCTCTGCACTCCCTCTTCCTGTCTCCATCCAATCCTGCCAAGCCAGGTCCTCAGGGCCACAGCTGGCCCCAAACTGGTCCCCACACAGGGCTGGAGAGCTTCTCTGAGCTACTCTGAGCACCCCAGGACCCCTTTGTCCTGCCCACTTTCCATCCTGCCTTCTCCAGAACCCGGCAGACCTCCCAGGAAATGCTGGAAGGGATTTTCTGCCTCTCTGTGCTGGGGTTTCCTCCTCCATATCTCCACATCTAAATCACCAGGGACATGCCACAGCCAGCAGCCACCCCAGCACTACCCCCATCCCTCTGGAGTGAAGTCAACCTTCCCCCAGAGCTAAACAGGAGGCTCTGCTCCCCACCCTCTTGGCAAGTCCATGGCTCACCCACAGGGGATTATCAGCCTTCATTCTCCTGGCCCCATCACTCTCTCCTTCCCCCCTCAGCCTCGGGGCTGGGGAAGAGCAGGCACTGATCTCTCAGCACGTTTTCCTAGCAGGACCCTGCCTGTGACCTCTGCCTAGAGACCTACAGAGGAGCAAAGTTGGAAAACATGAGCACAAACTGAAGGGTCTCAGCTTTGCAGCTGAGTTTGTTCATCTGCAGGCACCCCAGGAACGGGATTAGCTGTGGGGTCCAGCTCTTATCTGAGTACTTTGAGTCTGACTCTGCCTTGCTGAAGAAGAGATGGTTGGATTTCTTGTAGATTATTTAGGGTATCAGAAGTAGCCTGGCAACAACATTTTTCTCCCTTGCAGAACTCAGAATTAAGCCATGTGCTGCTTTGAAACAATGATCACACAGGTGATCATTGAAAAAAAAAAAACACCCAAAACCTCCACTGACTCCTACCCATTTCCAGTTTTGCTCAGTGCCAGTGCCTCTCATTTCATCTGACTCTGATGATGACGAGGAGGATTCCAGCACTGGGAGGCATTGATTGACCAAGTTCCTCATCCTTTTACTCACTTCCCCATCCACCCACACGTGGCCAGGCTTCGATTCCCTGAAGGATCAGCCCTTGGCGTTCCTGGAGCCTCATCCACAGCAACAGCCAGCACAGATGCCCTCAGCAGGGTTGAACTGTTTGAGGGAGGGAGTGCTGATTTTTTGGTGGGAATCCAACGAATGATCTCATCCTAGAAAGGAAGCCAGAAATCACCATCTCCACCGGGCAAGCCATGGTGCTCACTGTAAGCTGCACAGACCACCCCATGCTCTCTGCAGATGGCCTGTCATGCCTCCCCACCCCTCAGTCCCACCATCACCCCCACCTCCACATTCTTCAGCTTTGATTTCTTGGCAGGAATGGTCAGGACTGCTGTCATGGCTGTGACTGCCATCCCACCAAATGCCAACTGGACATCAGGCGAGCTGGCCAGAAGGAGAAGAAAACAAGTTCAGTGTCAGGGTAGCAAAACAAACCCCAGAGAAGAGTGGCACAAGCAAGCAGTCTGTCTGATAGGGCTGGGGTGGCAGAAGCAAGCAGTCTGTCTGATAGGGCTGGGGTGGCACATGTGGTGTGGTGGGTGCTGCTGGGCCAGAGGCAGATCGTGTGTCCCTGGCACAGCCCCATCCCTGCACTGTCCCTTCGCCATTTCCCTGCTCTGGTGGTGGCAGGGCAGCCTGGCCATCCTCCACAGAGCTGGGGGCTGTTCTGCACTCCAGCTGTTGTCCCAGCCACCTCCTCTTCCCCTGCTCTGGCATTTTCTCAGCAGGCCCAGGCAGCAGCACATCAATGGCACCATGGCTGCTCTGAAACCCTCAAGTTGTCCCTTCCCAGCCCCGTGGGAGGAGGCCAGCAATGCCACAATTGATCAGCACCATTCACTGCTTGCACTTCTCACCTGAGCCCCCTCCTGCCTCTGAGCCCTTTCCTGTCTGCCTCCCAGCTGCGTTTTCCAAAGAGCAGCTACAGGTGGTGGTTTTGAAGCCCAGGAGCCATGCAGCTCCTGTGATGGTCACTGAGCCTCCATCCATCACACTGCAGCCACAGCTGCACTCCAGACTGAGCCCTCAGCGCTGCCTTGCTGACCCAGCCTGCTCAGCTCCTGGAAGCAAGGACAGGGAGCACCCTGCCAAGGTCACAGAGAGGGCAGGGAGATGTGGTTTGTGCATGCCCACAGACACCACTGCAATGCTCCCACTGCCCGTGGGCCAGAGGCTCAGAGATCCCTCCTCAAGGTCTCTCCCTGACCTGCAGCAGGGCTGCTCTGTGGTGGAGTGGAGCCCTCCTGGCCCACCTGCCTCTCACACATCAATCCTCTTAGATCTCATCTTTGTTCTCTATCCCACTGTGACATCCTTTTTTCCATTCCTCTGTGTCTCCAGACATTTCTCCAGACCTCTGGCTCTTCCTTCCAGACTCTACCATCTTCACCATCTTAATTCTGCATCCAGTGCCTCTTGCCACAGCCCCCCATTTCACAAATCTCATCTAAGTATTTTTGCTCTATTTCTATCACTCACCAGCACATCCCTCACTGGTTCCATTTCCCTCCCCAGCTCCCCAAAAACCACCTCCACCCCCTTCTGTCTGCTCCCAAGTGCTCTCTCCGCCTGCCTCCACCCACAGCTGCCCACAGCACTGCCTACCTCACACGTGCCTTTCCCTCCCCACCTTCAGCCCTCCCCTCTTCCAGCTCCAGGAGGGCACAGAGCCATCAGGAAAGGTTCTGCCCTTTTGGAGAGAAATCAGACCCAGATCCCCTTCCACAAGTGCAAGAGACAGCCAGAGGGAGAGGTGCTTTGGATGGGTGCCTCCCTTTGGTGGGAGGAATTGGGGTCCACAGGCAACAGGTTTTGGTTTCCTGGGCTGGAAAGTCCTGTGGGACCTCCTACCCTCCCTGCCTATCAGCCACTCTTTCCAGATAGCCCAGGGTACCCTCCGCTGAATGTGGTGCAGCTCCTTCTCTTTGTTTCTTTTCCAAACTCTGCAGTACCTTTGTTCCCTGCAGATTTCAAATTGCTGAAAGATTTATAAGACCACAGTAAATCACAAGATGCAACACCCAAACAGGGGCTTTAATTATCATCACAAAGGTATTAAACAGACATCCAAAAAGAGAGGGGGACTGCTCATCTCTCTGTGGGTATAATTCCCTGTTGATGTGTTTGGGTACATCTCTTCCCCTCACCCTGCATATTTGTATACCAGTGCATGAATTCACCTTTGAAGGCTTTACAAGAATGTATAATCTCTGCCTTTCATGTGCTTCCATATCTTTTCTCATCTCGATTACCAGGCCTCCCCTTCAGTCATGTTCACGTTATGCCATGAAAGGCATTGTGCACATCCATGGAGAGGAGCACAAACTGGTGTTTACTACCTCCAGACATATTTCCACATAAATACATTCTGCACCAACAGCTGCTTTTGCACCTTACAGAGACGTTTTGACACATGTGTGTGTTAAGTGTTTATCCCATGTCCCTACAACCATTCATTTCTGCACATGCACAACTTTGGGATGGTTTTCTCCACTGCTGCTGTCATGTCCTTGGCTCTGCACCATTCCCCACCAACCTGCCCCAGCCTCTGCATCCTGGCTGCCCAGCAGAAGGGAAACCAGAGATGTGTATTTTACAGGTCACTTGTTTTATTTACAACATCTACCTTGGGTTAGCCTAAGATGCCCAACCAGCTTTGAAGGCAATCCCTTGATCCTAAAAACACCCCAACGTTTGTGTTCTTTCCCTTGGAATTACCTCTGCCTTCAGAGCTGGCTCTCATCAAAGGCCCTGGCAGAGAACAATCCCCCCCACCTTCAGTTTTCTGTCTCCTGAACCCCACACAGGTCCACATGTCTCTGTAAGAACAAAAGCACACTCAGGAAGGGTGGTGGAATACCACAGCCTGTGGTCACTTTGCCTTTACCCTCTGTTTACAGCCCATACATGCAAAAATCCACCACAGCAGAAGACATTGGCCAGGTACATCCATGTGAGGAGCTCCCAGGGATTTGTCCACTTGTCCATCTGGCACTCACATGCTCCCACTGCCTTGCTGGTCCATTCCTGTATAAACATGAGCAAGCTGTGGCCATCCTGTTGTTGTTTCCACGTTCCCCACAGCCGTTCTGCCCTCTGGTAATTTTGGACAGAAGCACTTGGGAAATTATAAACCACAGGTAATATAGAGGGCCCTTGCAGTGCTGCTGGCAGTCAGGCTTTCTGTTCCCCATCCTCGGTGATTTCAGGTATGAAGAGAAAGGAGATAAATCAGAGATACCAGAACTTGTGAGAATCCACACACTCTCCTGTTCTGCCAGAAAACAAAGAGCAGAAGAATGTCAAACCCTGCAGCCAGGAAGCAAATGTCCCTGCTGTGCACTGTGGGGCTCCTGCCCATGCACACACTCCCTGCTGGACACACTGGGCCACGTTTGGAGCCAGCCTGGCCAGCAGGCACACCAGCTGCCACAGGAGCCTCCTGACCTGCCCCACTCTCCAGCAACGCTGCAAGCTTTGGCTCAAGGCCCCTGTTTTGTGAACTAGGACCTGCCCTCACCTTACCCCAGCCTTGGCACTCATGCTGATGGATGTCCTGCTTCCCAGGACTCACAGCCAGAGCCAGTGCATGCCCAGCACAGTCACCCAGCACCTGCTTCACCCTGAAACTGCATCTCCCCAGTAAGAGCACAGCCCAGCAGGGAGGTTCTGTTCACCTTAAACCCCTTGGATTCAGTGGTTTGAAGCCACCCTCAGGGCTCAGTCAGAACAAATACCAGCTGATGGCTCTCCCCCTCACCTGAGGATTCAGTCACAACCATTGATACCTCACGGGCCCTTGGTGCAGGAGCTGCAAAGGCTGATCTGATCTGCCCTGAGAGAACTGTGCACAGCCAGGGGCTTTGGCTCTCCCCTCTCCAGCTCTGCATGCCCCAGGTTTCCCTGTAGCCAGCCCAGGGAGCTCCCACAGGGTCCAGCTCCACTGCACTTTCCTGTGCTGCTCTGCCCTTTCCCATCTGCTGCAGAGGTATGGTCCCTCCTAATCCCTTTATAATTTCTCCCATTAACACTACACGCTGCTTTTGCAGAAGGAAATCCTCTCCAAGCACCTAACAAAGATATGCCCCATCATTTCCTATTCATTTGGGAATCCTGCATGCTGCTGAAATCCACTGAGCTGTGCTAAGGACTGGCAGGGAGCTCACAGAGTAAGCAGTAAGGTAGTGTCTAAAGCAGAATTTCCTCTATAACCAGCTTAGGGAGCATTAAGAGCATATTAACAGCAATCTGGGCCTGGCCAAGGATCAGCCAGTGCAGATCCACATGGGAACACCTCACAGTGCCACACTCCCCAGCAGCAGCAGCTGCAGCAGCAGAGACATTGGCATCAGGGGTGTGTTCCCAGCTGCAGCCAGCCTGGGCTCCTCACACCCTGGGGCTGCAAGCAAGAAGTTCTCCAGACTTAAAACTGGATGAAACACCTGGCCCCAAGCTTATCTGAGAGCAGAGCTGTGTCTGGAGTGGCTCTGTGCAAGAGCCACAGCTCCTGTGCCCTTGTCCAGCTTTGAACAGCCTTAAATGAAGGGGCAGGCGGTGGCAGATGGACACAGAGAGAAGCACCTCAGCCAGCTGGGTGGATTTTGTGACAACAGAGCAAAAGAGAGGGGGCAGGATCTGTCCTCTGAGCACAGAAAAAGACATTAAGCTGCACATTGTGCCCCTCATCACGCTCCTGCAGGGCTGCTCAAGCCGATCTCAGCCAAGCAGAGCCCCAGCTGAGGCACTGGGACACCTGAAGAATTACCCCTCCCTGGTTGTGCAACGCTGGTGTGATTTGCATAACAGCAAACTATTGCCCAACAATCACATTTAGGCTGCTCACAATCATCCTCTGTACACACACACCAAGCCATGTCAGCATTGGCCAATATTTATTAGATCTCACCCATCCATCTGCCTGCCTGCATCCCTGCAACACTTGTGCTGCAGCAGACCAGAAGGCTGGGTTTCCCATGATCAGTCAAGGAACTGGTTATTTCTCAATTCCTGCTCTCCTGCTGCTTCCAATCCATATTTCAGGCATATTTACTCCTCTGATTTGACACCAAGGATGTTCAAGCTGCTCACCTGCAGATTACTCATTGGCATTAAATAAAACCCTAACAGCAAGAAAATGCAGCTGAGTGAGACACTCTCCAGATACCAGGGAGAGCCCCTCAGAAGGCAAAATGACCCCAGTGGTCAGCCCAGCCACCTAAAGCACAGATATTGCCTCCAGAGCCTGGTGTGTGAACCCTTAGGTTATTTCCCTATGAATTCCCTAAGAGAAATCACTTAATACCAGATGACTTCTTCTAAAACCCAGTATCAAATCACCACCCTCAGCCCCAAGGGGCAGCAATGGCACACAATTCACTTTTTAGTGAAGCCCTGGCCTCCGTGGGGCTACAGAACCGTGGGGAGAAGGTGTGCACCAGAGTCTGGAGAGGCAGGGATGCTGAATGGGAAGAAGATTCCTTACAATATTCCAGCCTGGGCTTTAGACCTCAGCCTGGCAGATGGTCCCTTTGCTGCCCAGTGCTCTCCACAGAGCCCATTTGCTGTTATTTACCTGAGTACAAGTCAGGCAGGCACAACCCTCATTGTCAGAGAGGAGCACAGGTTTTACAGCGGGGCTTTCTTCAGGCAGCTCGAGAGATGGCCGGGATATAAAACCCAGGAGAGCTTCGCTCTGGGTGGCACCCACCGGAGATAATTGCTGCTGGATACGTGCCTGGGGCTAGGGAGAAGTTCCTACATCAGCACGGAGGAGCTGCTCCCCAGGTACCCCTGCTCCTTCACCTCCTCCTGTCCCCCTTCCAACCTGCACCAGGGGAAATTCAGCCCCTCAGCGCCCAGGTGAGGTGGCTGTGAGGGGGTCCAGCAGCACGGGAGGGGTTAAACCGCAGTGCCAGCAGCAGGAGCCCACCTCCCACTCCCCTCCCTGTGGCTCCTGCCTTTTCCCGCTCCCCCCAGACGAGTTCTGGTTTGTCCTGAGGTTTGCTTCTTGCTTGCCTTGTTTATGTGAACGATAATTTTGGATGTGGTAATGGCAGAACTGTAGCAACATGCCTCCCTCCCAGCCCCCTTCCTCCATCAGGGCACTGAGCTGCTCAGTGCTGCAGCCCAGACACTTTGGGGCCTGGGAAGGACCAAGCTCCTCACCACCCAGCTCCCAGCATCCTGCTCACTGCCTCTTCCAACCCCAGCCCTGGTAACAGAGCTCAGAGCCATCCTGGCCAGCGCTGTGGGGTGTCCTTGGAAAGCCTCCCTGCCACGCTCCCACCACCCTCGCTGCAGCAGCAGGGGTGGAACCAGCTCTGGGCTTCACCTGATTTATTCCATGTGCCTTCTGTGGGCCTGTCCCCCACACAGGTCTAATAAATCATGAACCAGATCCTCTCAGAATAATATTAACAGCCATGTTTATAGTCAGCAGATTGCAGGAAATTCCCTCCCCACACCTATCACTGTCAGGCTTATCACTGAACTTTCAGGGGCTGCGATTTTATTCTTGATTCCCGTGCCAGGAATAGACGAGCTGCAGATCCCTCACCCTGCCCCAGAGATGTGTATCTGGGATTCATCCCCTGCAGTTATTGATGGTGTGAATTACCACAGCACCTCTCAGCCCTTGTCCCAGGGTGCCTCAGCACCAGGCACGTGTGTGTGTCTGCCAGCAGCAACAGCACCAAGAAGGTGCCTGAAGGATGGTGGCACCACCAGGGTGAGGTCCCCTTCTGCCCAGGACCAGCAGGGAACAACCCCTTTGCTTGGTATCAAATAAGGGATGCATGGGTGGGTGGGATAAGCCAAGATACATCCTGAGAATGAAGGCAACAAGCAGGATGAGGAGATTCAAGTGGGTGCAGCCATGTTGTCCTTTAGGGACCTGTGTCCAGATCAGACACAGCTTTGCTGCTGCTCAGATCACTCCTTGTGTAGACAGAATGGAGCCAGCAGCAAGGCCCAACAATCCTGGCCAATATTCCCACCAGAAAGCTCAGGTCAGAGTCACAGCCGAGCACAGAGCAGCTCCACACAGGGGAACCACAGGTGGGATGTCTGTGCTCCCCACCACCTGCTCCTGCCCTTTCTGAGTGCAGCAGGCTTTTCAGTGACTGGCCACAGGGTTGCTTCGACCTGTTAGGGACATACTTTTGCAAATCACATCTAAACAGATGCTGGATGATGCCAGGCTACCACCACATTAGCTTTTTGGAGAGCCCAAAGCAGCCTTACCCTCAGCTCCTAACTCCATTCTCCCAGGACCAGAGGATTTTGCTGCAAATGGCTAATGCTCATCATGCTACAGAGTGCACCAAAAGCAGACAGGTCAAAGAGGAAGGCTCACCAACTGGCTTTCTTTTAAAACTGGTGTCAATGCCACAAGTTGTTTTTATTGTAGTAGTTTTTAATTTAAGAACTCTTAACTGCTCTGAGCCAGTGGAGAGCAAATGCAGACCACAGCAAATGAAACAGCACAACAGAAGGAGCACAAGGAGAGTCTGCTCCATCCACACAAAATGCCACCCACTGCCTGTGGGAGAGGACAGCTGGGCAGGCAGGATGGCCCTGGAGCAGCTTCCCCAGCTGGAGAATCCCCAGCCTGCAGCTGCAGCACAGGCTGTGGGAATGGCACAGAGACCAGCCCAGCTCAGGGCATGGCATGGCCATGTCCCCTCAGCAGTGTCCGTGTCCCTGCTTGCCTGAAGCACCAGCAGAGGACGAGCCACGGGGCTGGGGACAATCTGCAGCCCCTGCCACCAGCACAGGGCAGGCTGGGCTGTCACAGACGTCTTTTATGAAAAATCCTTTCCTTAGGATTTTTCCTCCTGAGAAGCTGAGAGGCCTCAGGAACAAAATGTAAGCAATGGTTATCTGCTGCTGTGGAATGCAACAGGTGCATCTGGGATTGGTCTCATGTGGTTGTTTCTAATTAATGGCCAATCACAGTCAATTGGCTCGGACTCTCTGTCTGAGCCACAAGCCTTTATCATTCCTTCTTTTTCTATTCTTAGCTAGCCTTCTGATGAAATCCTTTCTTCTATTCTTTTAGTATAGTTTTAATATAATATATATAATAAAATAATAAATCCAGCCTTCCGAAACACGGAGTCAAATCCTCGTCTCTTCCCTCATCCTGGGACCCCTGCGAACACGGTCACACTCTGCTCTGCTCTGCTCTGCTCTGCTCTGCCCCGGGGCTGACAGCCACCAGAGTGCCCTGCAAGGCTGCACACGAGCAGCCAAGTGCCCCATCCCCGATTGTTCCCCCTCTGCAAACTCTGTGTGCTGCATCGCCAAGCAGCCCCGGTGCCTGTGCAGGAGGAAGGCTGCCCACACTCCTCCTCTCCTCCCATGGCCCGTCCTGCTGGCAGCAGGCAGGGCTGGGTGAGCCACTCCTGGGTGATTCACTGCCCAGCAGGCAGAAATGCTTTCCTGGATACACACAGCTGGGCCCGGGGAGAAGGCGCGAGTGCTCTGATCCCGGCTGAATCACCGAGCTCCGGCGTGCAGGGACAGCGCTCGCTGGGGTCGTGGCCAGGTGAGAATTGCAACAGCGCGGCGTGACTCACCGAATGGCAGGGAAAATGGCATTTGGGGCAGGAGAGGGGAACGGGGGAGGAGAGAGCCCGCCGGGGCACAACCCGGGGGTGGAAGGCTCGGAAACACCCAGGTCTGTCTCAGGGCGAGGAGGGGAACGCACTCCTGCAGAGCGCTGAGAGGAGAACAAACTCCTGCAGGAATGGGGTGGGGTGAGCGAGCCCACCCCGGGAGCCTCCCCAGCCATGGATTCTGCAGCCCAGAGGCAGTCACACAAGCCCCCCATGAACAGAGGGTGCTCACAGGAGGTTTGGGCTGGATGCACCTCGCTGAATTCTGCCATGTCCCTGTACGGCGTTTATCTTCCATGCTGGGACTTCTGTCTTGGTAGAGATGAAGCAGTCAGTCAGTGCATCACAGCTCCTGAAATGCAGGCAGTCCATGCACATCTTTGCTCAGATGCTGTGGCACCTGGAATGGGAATGCTGCTCTTTGGGGCTGACACCAGACAGAAGCTTAAACTCATTTTTTTTTATTGTCATGGCTGCTCAACAAAGCTGTCTGGGCAATTCAGAGACTGAGTGCTGTGACAGGTTAATGGTCTTCCAGTTGATTGATCACTAAGGTGAAAAAGTCTTTCCCAGCAGGGAATCCTGTGCCAGCAGCAGGATTGTAGCCTGCCATGTAGCAGTAATGTTGTGGTAATCGTGAAAGGAGCTTGGAGGGGAGGAGTGTGGAATCAGTGGCCTGGGCACTGGGAACTCTTATCCCTGACAGTGGCACTGCCAGGCTCTGGCAAACCAACCCATGGACATTGTTCCTCTCCTCCCCTGCCCAGTCCCTGGGACAGCATGCCCTGCACCTGCACCCCAGCAGTGAGCCAGTGTCCCCATTGCCCAGAGTATGGGCACTGCTGTGGGTAATTCCAGTGGCATGCCCTGCACCTGCCCTACAGGGTAACAGGCTTTTTCCCACACCTATGTTCCTGAAGGCAAGGCAGCCCTGATCAGCATTTCCATGTTGTGTTGAAACAAGACACAAACTCCCTGGAGTGAACTGTCCTAACAGCCTTGCCAGGGGCAGCAGGAAAATGGGCGGAGATTCCCGTTCAGGTAACAAGACTTTCCTAATTCCTGCTAGGAAATGTGTGTCCCTAGTCCAGGGCACAGCCCCACCCCTACTTCCAAGGAAGGGTGAGAGCAGCAATGCTGAGCTGACAAGTCATGATGGAAAGCTGCACCCTCCTGCATCCCCCCAAACCAGCTGGATTTCCTCCTGGGGACTGCAGTGGAAGGGAAACAGGGCACCATGAACTACCCACACCCAGACCAGCAGAGGGGCTCCCCCATCTCCCTCTAATGCCTCCAGTCCTTGGAGGATTTCAGGTTAATCAGGCTGGATCATTAGCTCAAGCTGCAGCCCCGTTGTTCATGGATCCCTGGGACCCCTTGTCCCAGAGGGCAGAGCCCACAGCATCCCCAGAGCAGTGTCCCCAGAGTGGTGGCAGTGTTTATGTACATGACAACAGCATGTCAGAGCAGGGGTACAGAGCCAGAGCCCTGCTGTGCAACATGCTGTTCAAATGGAGAACTGCAAAAAAAGGTAATACCTATCTATATAAATAAACCAGGCACATCTCCATTGGGAGTTTCTGAAAAAAAAAAAAAATCATTACCCTTTGGGATGCAAAGCAGCTAGGCCTGGAGAGCAGCTAAGAATTGTTATTAAATAAATTAATTAGCTCAGCAGAGCCCGCCAGGTACTGAACACTTTCCACTTCCAAGCAGGTAAATGAGTCCGTGGGAACAGAGGCTGCTCCACGCCTGCCAGGCAGCACAAGCTGCATTTTAATGTGCATGCAATTTCTGCAGCTCTGCCCCTGCAGGTGGCACTGGGTGCTGTGTGAGCCCCCGGAGGGACCAAAGAGCCCCCCAAACATCAGGGACCACAGCCACCTTCCCGTGTGCCCCAGTGCAGGAGGGGTTTGTGCACAGGGATGTCTGTGCCCAGCAGAGCCCAGAGCCTTCCCTGCAGGGCAGCAGCAGGTCTGGAGCCAGGGCTGGCACTGGGGTGGCACAGAGCAGGGCCAGGGCATGAGGAGTGCTGAGCATCACCTCGAGAGCACAGCCCCACGCTCTGCATGGCCCAGAGCTGCTGCAGGCAGCATGCCTTTGATCCCCTCCCCTGCCCTGTCTTGCTGCCTTTACACACCGACTTTCATCACCCTGGGGTCTGGCAGGAGCAGGCTGAGGAACTCCTCTCCTCCCATGGTAATTGCCGGGCTGGCAGCAGGGACAGGGCAGCACTGCCCTCCCTGCCAGGGCCAGGGGCTCAGCTGGGCTCTGACCCGGCCAGCAGGAGGTGACCCAGGGCCAGGCTGGGGTCAGATACGCTGAGAGGAGACAAAGGAAAACAGGAGTTGGGAAGGAAAGGCGGAGGTGGTAAGCAGGAACTCTCCTCCCTCCCATCCTTCCTCCCATCCTTCCTCCCATCCTTCCTCCAGGGCAGGGCCAGCTGCAATGACCCTTCCTGCATCTCCCGCTCCAAATTTTCTGCATCAAAAGGTGAAGAAATCCCTGTCCTGCACCAGCTTTGTTGAAACTGAGAATTTCAAGGGGACTGTAGAAAACACCAGCAGTGCTCAAGCCTCCCTTCCAGGGAAGTGGGGAGTTAGATCTCTGCTACAAGAGGAAGTTCACAATTACAGCACAAGTCGTTACTGGAAAACAAAATTCCCTGGCATGTTGCAAATAAAATCTGAATTCCCCAGTCTGGGGTTCAAGACAGCCCACAGCCTTCATTCCAGGGCCCATCTGAAAGATAAAATGAGATGATATTTATGATGGCGGAGACAGATAAAAGTTGGTAGGGAAACAACTCCAGGAGGGCATTTCAAACAATGACTGTTACATCCAAAACAGCACAAGATTCACTTGCAGAAAGAAACCCACAGTGCTGAAAACTCCTGAAATTAAATCTCTGTGCACACCCTCCCCAGTAACCTGAGCAGCACTATTGCAAACAGCTCCAGAGAGCAGGATCGTGCTGCCTCTTCCTCTCCTTGTGGAAAGAGGGTTATTAAGTCACTGGGAATCTTTGAACAGCCCTTATTTTTTATTGTGGGTGACAGCAGCTGTGTCCAGGGCATTCCAGAGCACCCAGCTGCTGCAGCACACCAGGACTGGGGTCTCTGCTTTGAGTGCAGCCCTGAGGCACCAAGAGTGACCCACAAAGAGCAGTCAGTGCTCTCCCCACCCAGCAATGAATCCTCATTCAGGTTAATTCCTTAATGGACCCCAATCCCCACCCTGGATCAACCCTCAGCATCCCCCATGGGGGGAGTCCTAAGAGCAGAGCACAAGCTCAACCTTCTGAGCACCCCTGCCTGCCCATACAGATGTGCCTGCCCATATAAACACATCACCTGCCCTTTCCTCCCAGCCTCCTCCAGAGCCACCACAAGCCCCAGAAGCTCCCCAAGGGGCTGCAGAAGCCTCTCCTGTCACCCCACAGTTGAGCAATCCACAGATTTGCCACGATTTGGGCAGGATTAGGCAGAGCTGCTGCCAGGCTGATCTGCCCAGGGAGGACAGATTATTCCTGCCAGGAGCCAAGGCTCTGAAAAGGGACATTGTTTCAAGGATGATTTGCTGTTTTCCCCTCACACACACACACAGATCTGTAGCTCCAATCTGGCTTTTTTGTGAGGCACCTGCTACCACCTGTGGTCAGGGATGAGACTGGAGAGGGATGAAAGCCAGGCTGGTCAGACAAAGCCAGGGTGCCCTGCTGAGGGGTGAGCTCTGTCTGGGTGCTCACCTTGCCCAAGCCCAGCTGCTCCAGGTGCTGCACAGTGATCTGAGGTCACCCTACAGCAGAAGATGCTCTGCTCCCCTCCCAGGCCAGCCCCCAACAGCCCAGCTATGCCCAGGATCCCCGTGCCCAGTCCTTGCAGCAGGGAACAGGTTCCCCATCCCATCCTGGCTTGGGTGTGCTGGCAGCTGGGCAGGGGCAGTGCTGCTGCTGACCTCAGGCCCTGCAGGAGCTGGGCTGGAGGGAGATGCACCCTGCCCTGGCCTCCTCCTGCCCCCAAAGCTGTGCTGAGCCACCAGGAGCCACAGGGCAAACTCAGCTGCTCAGGATGTGGGATCGGATTGCAGGGGCTGTACAGCAGCAAACCCACACCCCAAACACAGTTCCTCTGTCAAGCCAGCAGCCTTCCTTCCCCAGGGGGAGGCAGAAGCCCAGAGCTGCAGCTGTGGCTGCAGAGCTCTGTTCCTATTTCTCTTTGCCCTGTGAGATCCCCTGCAGCCCCTGCCCATGGCAGCACTTCCCTCTCCTCAGCACAGCTTGTTCCCCTGAGGTGGGATTACCCCTATCCTGCTCCAAAGCCAGCACTGCAGCCTGGCTTTGGTCACACCAATCTGAGAAGTGATGGGCAATCTCTTCTCCTGACCTTAACCTTAGTCTTAACCTTAACTTTAGTCTTAACCTTAATCTCCAGCCAGCTGCTCTCCTCCCCTTTATCAGGCAGCAAACTCCCCACCTGCACATTTTCCCCATTTCCTTTTTCTGCCAGCACAGTCCCTGCCCAGGTGTGATGCAGGCAGACCCACACCAACCTGACCTCTAAACTTCAGGAATTCAAATTAAAATGGGCCTGAGAGATAAACCAGCCTCCCAGGTTTACTTTTAAGCTCAATGCAACCAAAAGCAGAGGACATTTTGCAAAAGCCAACATTGCCTCCTGCTGCAGCGCTTCAAAACAAAAAAAAGAAACCCCTGGATTATGGGATGGCTCAGTATGAGGTTTGGTCCATGGGTCAGAAGCATCTGTCAAACATGCAGCCAAAGAGGATGGAGAATGCCTTGAGGTCTTTGCAAAGCTCCTGCAAAGGGCTTAGTGGGAGGATTTGCATCTGCCAAGCAAAGAACAGGGCCTGGGGCTGTGCCCCCAAGACCCACTGGTCCCAGTGGTGGGGGTTGCTCAAGCTCCAGGGCTCACCACGGTGCTGGGAACGGGGCAGGAGCCTGGCCAGAGGAGTCATGTTCACACCCTGGCTCCTTCCAAAACACTCAGGGATGGTTTGGAGCAGGATGCCAGAACCGCCCATCATCATACTTCACTTTTTTCCTTTAGTCTTTGCCTTAATCCTTTAATGAATTAAGTGGAGCAATTAAGCAGGATTTTTATTTCTTTTTAAAGTGAACACGCATGAAAATGGAGATGGGTATTTTTTGCAGTTTGAACGCTTAATATGATAATTAATGCAAAGCCCCTCAGCTTTAGGGATTCTCCACACCTCTCACCCAGGCCTTTTTCTGTTTATCTTCCTGGCAGACTGCCCCTCATTCCAATGAAGGTTGCCCCTTCCTCTTGCTCAGGCTATGCCTGAGCTGCACAGATCAGGGCAGGAGGGAGGGCTGGGTACTCAGAGCTGCTTCACAGCAAAAGCCCCAACCAAGAAGCATCAGGGGTGGAGAGTGCTGCCATAGCAGAAAATGGAGAAACCTTCTTTCTGGGGAAACTCAGAGGGGACCAACCTTGCTCTCCATCAGTGTATCCAGCCTTGATCTCAAACAGCTGAGCTGAGCCCTCATGCCCAGCTCACGGGGGAAGGGTTTGCTGGGCAGGGTGATGAGGGCAGTGCCTTCCCCAGCCCAGACAAAACAGAAGTTTTGGCTCTGCAGAGGAGGCTGGACAGGCTCACCTTCCCAGGCAGCATTTCCACACCCTGTATCTTCTGGCCCCACCAAGTCCTCAGGTCCCTGCTCCCTTCCTCTGCTTCCCCTCATCCATCTACTCCCTGTTTGGCTTAACATATTTGCAAGTGTGGCTGAACACGTCCATGCCTCATTTTCCCCACCAGTGAAAAGAAGGTTAACAGATGCCCCTGTTTCCCTGGAAGGATGCAGGCACTGGGAGATGACAGACATTTGGGGAATGCCATGGGCCCAGCCCAACACTGCTGAGGCTCTGCCACCCCTGTTCTCAGCACACATTTTTTACCAAGAAGACTGTCAGCACTACAGACATCATTATCCCCTAATCCAGGAACGAAGAGACGGAGCCTGGGACTGATACACATCAGAGCAGCACAACTCCAAAGGTAAATTTCTCATATATTTCTCCAAATGCTTGGACAAAGTGCTTCAAGGATAGGGAAAGTCCTGCTGTAGCCCCAGAGGTGTTACCAAACATGGCTCAGTTGAAAGCAGGCAGTGGGCCACCAGTGAATCCCACAAAGGCCATCCTGACTGGGCTGGATGGTATCCCTCAGCACTAGGATTTGCTGTTTGGGAAATGCCTCTGCAACCTGCATTTCTTTCATTTTTCAATCCTTTTTTTTTTCCTCACTTATTATAAACTTCTTCCTTTTTTCACCAAAACACATTTCCTGACGCAAAAAACTCCTGGTAAATGTTCTCTGACTCACTGAACTGCCCAAACACATCTGCCTCCACAGGAACTGGACCATCCTGTTTGTGGGTACCAGAGCCACCCCCAGCCGTGTGCCCAGGGCTGAGGAAAGCTGTTCCCATTGAGAAACGCTCCCTGCCAGATGTGGGCAAGCCCTCCCTCATATCTGGAGAGCAGTCAGACATTTTGATTTTCTCTCCCAGTTGTTTGTTTCCTTGTCCTGAGCAGGAGAAGCCTTGGAGATGAGGCTCTTTGCCTCTTTCTGCAGAGCAGCTTTTTTTTCCTGTTGGACTGTGGTTTTGCAAACCCAGAAGGAAGACAATAATACCCCCTGAAAAGTAGCTTCAGTATTGGGAGGGAAGTTTGCTCCTCTCTTTTGCTAGCCTGTGAGAAATCAGTGGGTTTTTTACAATGGATTTGTTCAGTAGTACAAATTCATGGAGGTTTGGGCTGCTGGGACTGTGTCCCTTGGTGGCCACTGCCCTTTACAGCACACCTGAGACCCAACCTCGTTCCATCCCAAGGCACAGAGTGCTGGAAAGCCTGTGGTGATCATGGCCAAACACAGCAGTCAATAAAGCTGATGACCTTTGCTTGCTTGTCCAGTCAGCCAAAGGAAACACTTTTCCCTTCAGGCTCCTGTACTAGATACTTCAAAAATTAGGGAGACTGCTCCCGTACCGTCCCTGGGAAATCTCAGGGACACACATCCATCAATATTTTGCAGTCTGAGACAGTAGCAACATCTCCTGCTACACTGGTACAAGCCCAGACACTGTGCTTGGCTTCCTGTAAACAAAAGCTGTTTAGCTCTAAATTCCTCTTTTGGCTGAGGCTGCCCTGGTTCAGGGAGGATGGTATCGAGATAATCATCACATGGATTGTGTTCCTGGGACTGGCTGCCTTGCACAACGGCGCCTCTTTAAAATGCCCTTGGAGCAAGGAACTTCCAGCCTGGTTTCTCTGCCAGGCAGGACTGGGTGTCAGGTCTAAGCACCAAGGCAAAGGAGAAGGAGAGAGAAGGATCTGAGAGGGGAGCATGGTACTCTGGGACTGAGGGTTAGCAGATTAATAAACATTTATGGACTGCAATGGGTTAACAGATTAATAAACATTTACGGACTGCAATGGGTTAACAGATTAATAAAAATTTACAGACTGCAATGGGTTAACAGATTAATAAACATTTATGGACTGCAATGCAAAGGAGAGTACAAAGGACTTGGGTTGAAGAAGAACAGAACTTTTTCCCCAAAGCATGACAAAGCAGGAAAGGAGTGGTGTTTCCTCGGGAAAAGAGTTAGTGGTCCACGGTTTTTCAGGCCAGATCAGAACAAGCACAAATTATTTCCCTATTTCAAAATTAACCTCCACTTTGAAAGAGTTTCTGCTCAAGCCAGGCAATCGAGAGACATTTGGGTGAAGCAAGAGTGTGGGCAAACCCTGCTCTGCCTGTGCCCGATCTCCCAGTGCCCATGCAATCCCCAGCACACGATCCAGCAGTGCACTGGACTAAAAGTTAAACATCCAGTCCAAGCTGGTTGTGTGGCATCAGTGAGGGGAGAGACTCATCTTCTGGGAATGGCTCATTCTCCCTGGACAGACACCTGAACTGTGGAGCTGTAATTTAACTTCTCATCCTTGCTCTACACTTTTAACTCACTGTCCTCTATCCCCCGCTCCTAGTAAGACCCAAGCAATTCCGACCTTGTCCCCTCCTCTATTATCCACTGCCACCCACCAACACCAAGTTGAAGTTTGGTTTTGCATTCAGGGTGGTGGAAAAGCACATCTGTGTTCATCCACCCATCACAGCCCCAGCTCCTTCATGCAAAGCTGGGCCAGCAGAAGGCACTGACCAGGTCCCTGCCCTGGCCAGTATCCTAGGGTGATGTTATGATGCTTGCCTTGCAGTGCATGGTGGGGAGAAGGGGGTTCAGTGCAGCCACTTCAGAAAGACCTAATGTGGCACCATTCCTGGTGCACAAAAGCATGACCAAGCAAAGTCCTGTGAAGGGGGACCAGCTCCTGAGTGAGTCACACCAGGAGGGTTTAGGGGTCTGTGATACAAGAGGCATCTGGGAATGGCCAGGAATACTGAGAGAGAAACCTCCTGCCAGACCTGGAAGTGAGAGGCTGTTCCCTGGGCATGCCAGCAAGGAATTCACCTCATCCCCCACCACCCACTCTAGCCTGGTGGGCAGTTTTGCTTGAGATCATTTCCCCAGGCCTCGCTGGGACGTGCTGCCTCCTCTTCCCACGGCGTCCTGTCGGGGACTGCGGTGACACGGTGACACGGCACTCTGGAGTGAGGGCTGGTGGCACAGCCAGCAATGAGATCAGCCATCCATGAGGTCAGCCATGCCTGAGATGAGCCATCCAGGAGATCAGCCATCCCTGAGATCAGCCATCCCTGAGATCAGCCATCCGGCACACGGGGCAGGACCAGTGGCTCAGGATGAGCTCATGCCTGGATGGAGGGGAGGAGGAGACACACTGACTCACCAGCTCATCCCATGATGGGGGCCTGGTACAGCCTCCTGTCCTCCCAGGAAAACCTGCAGCTCCAGCCCCCAGTGGGGCTCTGCTCGCAGGGATGATGGCAGTGGGGCCATGGCACACCTTGGTACTCTGCCAGTGCGTCCCTACTGCCTCACCTGGACACCAACCCTTCCCCCAGGGTCCTGAGCAGCACCTCTCCCCATCCCTTCAGGGTCCCATCTGTCTGTAGAGCAATGACATCCCCTCTGTGGGCTGGCATCCCAGCCTTCTGTTGCACTGAGCTCCTGACTTGTCCTGGTGCCAGATGGCTTCGGAGGGAGATGACTTCATCTCTTTTAAAGGGGCAATGGATCTATCAGCAGTGCCCTGCAGGAATCAATGTGCATCATGCTTGGTGGGAAGCCAACATGGGGAGCATGCCACAGCATCCTTATGATCCCACACGGGGCCCAAAGAGGCTTGGATTCCATTCCAACACTGCCAACAACCTTGTGCCCTTCACTCTCAGCCGTGTGTCATGCTTCATCTGTCCCAACAATAAACTTGTGGTGTGGGGGACCAACAGGAGCTCCATGTGATGCCCTCCTGAGTGTCTAAGGGCAGGGACTACCCAGCACTCAGCCTCACCAGCCAAAGATGTCTTAATAGATCCCACACTGAATGGAGGGGAGTGGTCTGCAGTGCATCAGCCTCTTATTCCCAAAATTATGTCTGATGGGTGGCCTGAGTCAAACTGATTCATCTCTGGACTCCTCTTGGACTTCAGGCCAGGATAACCTGGAGCTCAAAGGAAATCCCAGCTCAAATTTGTACTGGGTACAAAGGGTGAGTCTCAGAGTGGGAATGAGGTGTGCTAACAGAGATATGAGTCAAGGGCTGTGATTACCACTCTGCTGCAAGGGGAGAGATGGATCCAGCTTGTGCCCCTTGGGAGATTCCAAACCACCCAAACGTCCCTCTCCAGACAGCACCCCCTCATTCCCCCACAGATCCTGCCTGTCTGGGAGCTGCAGGGTGTTTTACAGGTCCATAGGAACGATCCCGAGTCATTGGAGCAGCCCTGGTCAAGGAGGCTGCAGCCAGACCCAGCTCAGGGAGCCGATCCCTGCCCAGGAGTGGATCCTCCCTGCCCCCAGCAGACGCTGCTGCTGGCTGGGGAAGCGCTGCCGCCGCCGTTCCAGGCAGATAATCGCCCCTTCCCTGGCAAGTCCCTGCACGCTGCCGTGCAAACAGACCCACAGAGCACGGCAGCAATGCAGGGCTGAAGGGCCAGACACACAGACAGGCTCTATTCCCTGCAAAGGGGAAACAGGAGTCGTTTGTCCCCGAGGGAGGTAACTCAGAGACCCCTGCGCGTCCCTGAGCGGGCGCTTGCGCCAGGAGCCTGCTGCCCACCCTCACCAACACAGCTGCAGCATTCCAGCCCCCAGCTCACCCACACCCTCAGGAGGGAGGATCAAGGGGGTCACATCACACCATCGTGGCTGTTTCTGAGGGCAGAAGGGTTTGGAGTAAAACAAATCCAGTGCCACATCTCAACAGCACTGCCCTGACCTGCGGGTCCATGGAGGCAACACTGCAGTGGGGCCAGCTGCAAGTGTTGGCCAGGAAAGGCACATGTTAGGGAGGATCATCTGGAAGATGGGCCTGCAGGCAGGACTTCAGGAGACAGGCAGGGCAGTGAGTCCAGCCACTGGCAGAGAGGCCCCTGTAAATGTTTCTTGCTGGTCCAGAGAGGCCCGTGGTGATTTCCCTGCCCCCAGCCTGAACATTCTGCTTTCTGGAAAACTCTGCATGCAGGTAACCCACAGCAGAACACCTTGGCTTTATTACATGGAGATCTTGGGTGGAACCAGGAAATGGAATCTCTCCCCATGATTAGGGAGAAAGAAGCACCCTTGCCAGCCAAGTGATGGAGCTCTGACATTCCCCACACCCTGGAAAGGTCCCATTGCTTCTGACAGGGTGAGATCCCGACAGCAGGACATGGTGGCATGAAATGTTGACAGCAGCTTATGGAGCGTTGCTGGCTTGTTTGACTGACTGTCTGAGTGGTGTGAAGAAGGACAAAGCCAGGCACCATGCACAGCCCCATCTTCTTTCTTTCCTCCTGGCACAGCTCCCCCAGCCAGGCCAATCCTCTCTGCTTGCAACCACAGGTAATTCTGCAACCCACCCCCTTCTGCAGGAGCAGGAGTTGCTCCTTGGGATAAACACAACGCTTTTCTTCCTAACCCAGTCTGACTTCAGGTTGAGCAGGAGAGCTGAGGAGGCAGAGCCAAAGAGTTTTCACCAGTTCCATGCTCTCGCTCACCACTGATATGGAATGAACAGCTGGACCCCAGGAAAAGCTCTCCTCTGCTTCTTGTGCTTCCTGGATCACTGGGATGGTAACCAATCCCAATGTGCTCTGAGAGACCATGTTTGTCTTTGTAAGGAAGGCAGAAGTCCATCTTTGTATTCTAGCTAACTATATATGAGGATTTTGGGGCTTCCATAGATAGGTTGCTGCTCACCCCAAAGCCATGATTTAATTAGGAAAGGTAATTTTGTTATTAAACCATCTGGTACATTTGGAAAAGCAGGTAGGCTTTTGGATAATCAAGCCCTCCTTCAGTCATATTCCTCATGTTCTGCTGCTCCATAGCCAAGGAAGTTTTTTTCTGAGAGCCAAGTCCCCTGCAGCCAACAAGAGCAGCACCATGCTCTGCCACCTCTGTGGGAAGGAACACCCAGTGCCACCAACCTGCTGGAAACAAGGTGGAGCTGTCAGTGGCTTTTGCATTCACTGGTTATTGTACATTTTCTGTAAGGGGATCAGGTAATAACAGGCTCACACCCAGTTTTTCTGCAGGGCCTGACCGATACACAGCCCTTCTGTGAGCACCAGCCTCCCCAAAGAGCATTTCATCAGCAGAGCAAAGAAAAGGGATGAAAGAGGGCCCCTGTCACCACCTGGGAGAGCAAGAAGACAGTGCAGACAGGGAGAGCTGGCTCGTGGGTGGCACTGCTGAGATCAGCACTGCTGGCCTTGCTAGCTGAGGGTTCACACCTTGCTCCACAGGATGAGACCCAGTCCCCACTGCTCCAGAAGGAGCAAGGCACCTGTGCAGTGGTGAAAGGCTCCAAACTCAGGGAAATGCTGGTTCTTGCAGCAATCAGCTGATGCCCCGAAGCCAGAGGTTTGCTCACTTGCACCTTGGTGTGTCTAACTATAATACAGGTATTGTTCTGAGCCCTGCGTCAGCCCTGCTGAGATCCAGCCACCAATACCTGATTTTCTCGCCTTCCCCAGCTGTGAGACATGAGACATCAGCTTGTGTGAAGGAACTTTTCCTTTCCTTCCTCCCAAATGCACCTCCCAGTGCTATCACTGGCTGATCTGGCCTCTTCTCATGAGATGTCATTGAAAAGGAGCTAATTTGCAATTTTAAGGTACTGTTAGTTCTACTGTCACTTTCATAATCCTCAAAACTTCATTACAAGTTCTCCTATAAATCATCCAAACCAACCATCTGGAAAAAATGGACAAGCTGCACATGTAAATCCAATTAAATTTTTGCCTTCTTCCCATTCAGTTCAAACTGTTTCTGAAAGGCCATGATGAGCTTGAAACCAATGGCACTTTCCAAGTGGAGTTAAATGCTGTGAGCAGAGCACCCAACAAGAACATTTGAAACACCAAAGCTACAGAGATTTCCCAAAACCCAGCAGTGTCCCAGGGGAGATTGTTCAGTCTCACCATGCCATGCACATTTCCTCTCTCGTTTCTGGTACAAACTCCCTTGATTTAATCGAAATTCCTGACCAATTTTGATTCCATCAAAACCACATTTTCTGGTGAATTTACCATGTTGCTCTCACTCATCTCCACCAACAACTCCAAACAGTCCCAATATATCATGGGTCAACTTCTTCACATCTTTTTGGACTTGCACCATGAAATCACATGGATTTTCCAAGGGATTGGTGTCGTGTGACTTAAATTGACAGCGTCTAGTTTGAGACAAGTTCCAATTGAGGCTGCACGTGTGGCCAGAGGATCAATAACCTCCTGTCTTGTGAGGCTTGCTGGTGACCAGTAAAGTGCAAGTTTGTGCCAACCACTCCTCCTCAAATGGGATGTTAATAGACCCTGTCTCTCTCCTCCACTCATTCCTGTGCCATCGTTGTGTGTAGTAGCCTCGTGAGGAGCAGTCAGGCACCTATGCGGACAGTTTGAAGTTAAAATTTCCATACACTTTTTTTTTTCCCCCTAAAACTATACAGAGGGCTTTGTGGTAATTTCATCTGCAAAAACACACCAGAGGGGAAGGAAACTTCACTTAAAGCTGAACATTCATTTCCCATGTTGAGAACTGCCCTGTTCAAACCTCACTTCAATCTAAAGGGGAAATGTTAATATTTACTGGGGTTTGGGGTGGAAAGGAAGAGGGGAGGCAGAAGGGCACAAAGAGGACTGAAGGACCCTCACAGAAACACCCACAGAAGGGTTCCTGTCCCTCTACCTTGGTCCAGCCCTGAACAACTCCCCCAGAGCCAGGATGCTCCACTTGTACACAGAGAAATCCCCCAAAGCTCCTGCACGTTGTCGGGTCTCCCCACGCTGCCATCTCTCCTCGCTGCCTCCTGCCTTTTCAGGGCAGGACCCCCTTTTCATCCCCTCTCCTCCGTGCAGCACGGAGCCCCCGGGGCTCGCTGGCACCAGCCGAGGTTTCTGGGGGCTCCCCCAACACAAACAACAACAACAACAACAACCACCTTCAAAGCGCCTCTCGCACGCAGCTGCTCCGAGGGCAGATTCAGGTTTCCCCCACCCCCTTCTACCCATCCCTCCTTACAACACCCACCTGGCAGATAGCTAAAAACAATCTTTGAGTTTTTCAGGTGTGCTGGGAGGGATTTACCTGACCTATTCCACCAGCCCACCGCCACCCCCCCTGCAGTTGAAGCCCTGGATTTCAGGGCAGCGCTGGTTAATCTAACAGTAAAAAGCGCTGCAATTATTTGGCTTTAAGGCTTGGGTCCTTGCCCACTTCTGACACAGGCACACACACATACAACTTCACGGAGGGAGCGGGCGATGCCCTTCCTCCTCCTCCTCCTCCTCCCGCAGCCCGTCACGGAAGGGCTGGCGCTCCTGCGAGCCAGTTCCACCCCTCGCTACTTTCTCCCTCGCCGCTCCCGGCCGGTGCCGCCGGAGTTCCAGCCGGCAGAACCCCTTCCTGCAGGAGCTTCTCGGAGCCCTCTGCTCTGATTCGCAGGCAGCATGGAGCCCCGGCGGGCAGCGAGGTGCTGCTGCTGCTGCCGGAGAGGATTTGCAGCGCAGGGAGCGCACAGACAGCAGTGAACTTCAGGAGAGGTGCCTCTCCTGTTGCAACAGGTAAGGCACGCTGCTCGCCGGTGTGGGGAGTGGGAATGACTCAGGGAGCAGTCTGTGCAGCATGGATGGAGGAAGGCATGGAGGATGCAGAGATTTAATCGTGAAACTGCTTTTGCATGTGAGTAACTTTTGCTGGGAGCAGCATTCACCTACAGAGAGAGCTTTGGGATGCAGAGCCCTTCATCTCTTCCTCACTTCTGGCAGCCCTAGCACGGGGTTTATGGAAGGAGGCAGAAAAAGTTTATTCTTGTTTGCATCTGGCTTAGCTGGGAAGCTTCAGCAGGCTGCAGCCAGTGCAAGCAGGTGGGCTCCAGGTATCAAAGGCAAAAGCGACGCTGCAGAGCAAGGCAGGTGTGGAGGGAGTGAGCAGAGAAGCAATCCAGGTGTCTGAGCAGGGCAGGATTTCGGCAGGGAGCAAGTTTGTGCTGGAGTAAATGGATGAGCTGTGGCAGGAGCAGCGGTGGCGTCTGGCTGTGGGCTCAGCTATTGGCCATGTACAGCCCTGCTAACCAGGGTGAGGTGGTACAGCTCCAAACTCTGTCCCCACGTGCCCCACTAAGCCACTTCCATTGTCACCTTGAACTGGGCTGTGCTTTGGGGATCCCGAGTGCAGTCACAGCGCTGGTTTTCCCCTGCCCAGCTTCCCTCTACACCCTGTACATCCTCACCTGCCCTTGTGCCCCTCCACGATGGGCAGCAGAGCCAGGGAGCTGAAGCCAGAGGCACCCTTTGTGTGTCTGCACCTTCATTCACTGCCAGTGCCTTGTGATGGGATGAAATCCCAGACAGAGCAAGCCCAGTCCCACTTCAGGGCGTGCAGGAATTATTTCCTATGTACGTGTGCAGCCCTGATAAAAGAGGTGGAAATACAGGCAGGGAGGCCTGGGCACTTGGAGCCAGCCCTTCCAACCTGCAGTTATCAGCTAATCAGCCTCCCGGGAAATTGAAGTTGGACTCGGTGGAGCACAGCACACTCCAGAGGGGCAAAGATCAGCGGTCACGCGACTGGGGTTGCTTCAGAGGAAACCCTCAAAGAAAGCTCCTGCTCCTTTGCCTTTGTGGCTGCGGAGGGCTGAGAGCTCCCAGGTGGTGTGGAAATTCAGGCTGTGTGGTGGTACGAGCTGGGCAGGCTCTGCTGGGCAGGCAGGGCTGTGGCCAGCGGGCTCCTGCTCGCCCAGGGTGCCCTGGATCCCGGCAGGGCCACATGGATTGCTCTGTTCCCCCATTCTGGCACTCAGAGAGGCAAAGAGCAGGCAGGGGATGTGAAGGGAGCTGCCGTGGCTCTCCAAGCTGTCAGCTAGACAGACCTGTGAGGTTATAGGAGCTTTGGGATGGAAAGCAAACAGTCTGTATTGGGCAGAGCTGGGCTATCTCGGGATTCAGGACAGCAAAGTCTCCGGGCTTGGCATTGTGTGCTTTTATCATCTCCTAATGTGCAGCACACCTCACCTTATCAGGAATGGTTCAGGGACAGACACCTGTGTGCTGTAGGATTGGGGTTCCTGAGAGTCTGGGCAGGGAGAGGTCTCTAACACAGCCAGGGGTTTCTCCCAGCCTGCTTGTTGTGCTCAGCATGCTCTGTGACAGTCCCAAAATGAGCCCAGCTGCCTGTGGAGGGAGAGTGCAGCAGGATCTGCTCCTCTCCCGAGCCTTTCCCTTGTACCATGAATGCATTTCAAACCCTAATGTTCCCAAACCAGTGCAGCTCCCAACCCCACAAACAAACAAGCATCGCTCATGTACAGAGGAGAGTTCAAAGGAGGCACAACACCTGGAATCAAACATCTGTGAGGAGCTAATGCATTTTGCATCCTGCTCTCCTGCCAACTGCTCCAAGGCAAGTGCTGCAGGATGGTTCCAACTACCTGCATGCTGCAGCAATGGCATTCCCTGCTCCCTGCACCTCGCTTTGTTTCGTGCCACGTGGGGAGCATGCAAGTGCAGCTGCACCTCGAGCAGTTAGCACCGGGCTTCCTCCTGTATCATGGACAAACATAAGAGGATTAAATACCCCTGAGCCCTTTTAAATTTTTTAAACTGGGTTGGCAGCATGGATGCTGCATTGTCTATTAACGAGCTGATCTGCTGAGCAAGCATTTTTTCCTCTAACCACAGTTTTTCCTTGGCAATGAGGCAGGTACTGCTTTATTAGCAAAGAAACTTTCTTCTCTAATTCTTGCAAGACGGAGCTCCAGGGAGGGGCAGGCTGCAAGGCCTGCTAGGAAGGTTTGTAGCTTAGAAATGGACAAGGAGCAGGGTTGAAACAAACCAAAGGAAACACTTTCCTTTTTGTATGGAGGGCATAATTAACTCTGGAACAAATTGCCACAGGATATTGCAGACACCAACAGTTGTGTTTGGCTTCTAACAAGGTTTTGATCCATTTGGGATGGATGGCTCCAGTGAAGGTTCTTAAATGCAGTAGCCCAAGATCAGACAGGTACTTGCACTGATGCTGAAAAGTGGGAGGAGGAACAGGTTACCTGTGCCTTCTTTTTTATGCTCCTCCACTAAGCAATCAAACCTGATCGTTTTGGGAAAGAGAATAGAGAGGTAGCCAGGCAGGGCTACTTGGATGCTCTTCCATCGTGTGACTATTTTTGCGTGGCTGGGTTGCGCGTTGGACAGAAGCTGTGACTCAGGCAGCCCGGGAGACGGGGGTTGTGCCATGAATAGCCACTCCATATGGCCCCGGGTGACAGGGACACTCTGTGCCCAGCCTGCTTGTCACGGGTGCTCCACGCAGTGTCCACGCACCCTTGCTGGCCCCTCAGAGGTGCTGCGCTGGCAGGAGATCTCAGAAACACACTTAAAGCAGAGAGTCTGGAACAGGAGGGAGTGACCTGTGCTGGGAGAGCTGACAAGGACACGCTGTGGCAGTGAGGCCAGCCTGGGCAAACGCGTCTGTCCTGCGGGTTGATCTTTTTTCCCGGTGAAACGCCGAGGCTCCCCAGGGCACGGGCTGGCCTTGCAGCAGCTTGTGCAGCGCTTTGGACACGGCACAGGAGGTGGGAGGCTGCGGGCAGCTCTGGGAGCTGAAGGTTTTCTATCAGTTTGCATTCAATAAATACCTGCTGCAGGGAATTTTTGTGGCACGGTTAACTGGCGTGCTGGCCAGCCATCCTTGATGCCTTGATTGTCTCATTCATTTTTTTGTCCTCTGTGTCCTTACGCTGCCTCCAAAGGCAGGAAAGGGGCGGGAAGGAGCAGCTGGAGGCGGACAGATGGACACGGAGAGAGAGGGGCTGCAGGCAGAGCAGAGCTGCGCTCCGAGCTCACCTGCGGGCAGCAGGAGGGAAGCACCGGCAGGGGAAGGAGAAAAACCGTCGTATCAGTGCGGGGACAGGTCTGCAGGGTGAATGAGAATTGCCGGGTAGGAGGACAGGGTGAGGGCAGGGCTGTGCTGCAGGGCAGGCGAGGCTGAGCTGTCCCTCCTCACCTGCACCCAGCGGGGCACAAGGTCCTTCAGCAGCTTTCACGCCGAGATGCTTCTGGGCTCCTTCCCAAGGAATTTTAGCGATTTTAGGATAACATGTGTGTTCCCCACGGGGAATCACAGAAAGGGCGCTGGAGGTGATGAGGGCAGTGGCCTCGTTAGCAACAGCCAGGCTGAGTTAAGGTGGCAGTGAGGACTCGCAGGGTCAGAGCCCCTTCAGGCTGTGCAGAGCTGCTGCTCTCCCCAGGCTGGGGTGAGCCGAGCCCTGTTGGTGTCCGTGGGTCAGGTGTGAGTCGTGTGTGGGGACCTCTGCTCTCCCAGCTTTGCAGCACCTCAGTAAACAGCTGGTTTGTGAGCAGCAGAATTCATGAAGCCGGGTTGCCTGCGGCGCTCCCTCTTGTGTGGATTCTCTGATGTCTAATAATCGGGTTGGGCTCACATTAGAGCTTTTTCTTCCAGCTGGGAGTCTTAATTTGGATTTGTCTCCTCTGTCCTGCTGCTCTGCACAAGCTTGTGCAAAGTTAAATCCTTTCAAGTCTTTGCCTATCTGGTTAAACTTGGCTGGAGCTGGCCAGTGGATCTGAAGGGTAGCAGGAGTGACAGTGTGGTCCCACACAGCCAAATCCCTCAGCAGTCTGCAGACAGGGGAATGATTATCAGTGTAAGGTAACTTGCATCCCAAGCATGAGGAAAAGGTGAAAGGCTCAGTATGATTTTGGCAGGAGAAAGCAATCAGAGAAGAGCCCAGGATCCCTTGTGGGCTCTCACAGATAGCTTGCAGTGACTGAGGTATGAGATCCTTGGTGCTACAAGCCTCCATGGCATCTGAATCACAGGGTGAGTGGTGCACAGTCCCAGCAGCAGCAGAGCTGGGGCACACTCACGTGAGATCCTGGCATGTTCCACCTGGCTCTTGTGCCAATGTGCTTGGGCTGCTGCACTGTGGTGCCCAACCCCAGGGCCCCTCACCCCCTGCCTGGTGAGCAGCTCCCACCAAATCTCCTTCCTACCAACACTGGCTGCCCCTTCTTCAGCCCCCAGGGCTGTTTCTTGTCCCAGCCAGCAGGTGCCCCATTCCCATGACAGCCACAGTGGGATGTGCTGTCTCTCCCTGTCTCCTGGCTGTCACAGCTCCTCAACACCTCCTCTGGTTATCTGTGCAGTGGCAGCTTTTGGATCATAAGCAGGATTTACCCCTTTGCTCCCATAACTGGGGAGAGCAGAGGAAAGGGATCAGGAATGATGCATAAGGATGGTTCCCCTTGCACAGCCCTTCTTCACTTCCCTCCTGTCACCCTTGCCCTGGGACAGGAGCCAGCAGCAAGGCAGCTGGCACTGCAAGGTTCCCTCAAGCCCCAGACCCCACTGAGGGCTCCATAGCTCTGGAGCTGCTCAGTTAACTCTTGCTCTAGAATGATGCTGCAATGCCAAGACAGAGAGAGATCATTGACCCTCGCAACTCTGCAGAGAGTTCAGGCGTGTTCAGGTTGTCCTGTGCCTAAGAGATGAGCTTACAACAGTGACACCTCAGCTAGGTGACACATCTGGGCCAGGCCTAGGTGTTGGCACAAGTGCAAAATCCAGCTTTCCCTGGGTTCCTCACAGAGCAGACAGAAATGCACATTGCAGGTGGAAAGGTGACCTTTGGCTTCACGTACCTGGCGATGCTGTGGGACAGAGGATGGCTTGGAGGCAAAGACACACAGCACCTGCTTGCTCCAGTGAAGGGTCACAGCAGGGCAGCAGGAGCAGCACCAGGGCACAGGCAGAGCCCCAAGGATGGAGGAATGGGTGAGATGTCCCAGGGGGAAGGGGGTGAGTGGCTGGCTGGAGGAGGCCACAGTGAGATGTCATGGAGCAGGGTGCCTCTAGAGTCACTCTGGCTCTGAGCATCCAACCTGTGGAACCTGGCACGGTCACAAAGGTGGCAAAAGCACCCAGCTGTAAGGGGGAAGGAGGAGTTGGACATCAGAGTAACTAAATGCTTCCCAACTACCCTTCCCATCTGGAAGGCCATCCTGCCACCTCCTCTCTGGCTCTACTCATCTGTGTCTTGTACCACTCAAGGGACAGCATCCCCCCCTGTTCCCACCGTCAGCCCTGAAGGGTGGTCCTGGCAGGACCCCTCACAGGTCCCCTGGCCACAGCAGACCAGGTCTGGGGAGGGCAGGGCTGCCTCAGAATGAAGCATTTTCACCAAGCCCTGCAGCAGTACAGAGAACAAGGTTCTCTCTGCCAGATCCCCCTCCCAGCCTGGGGCCCAGAGTGCCCCACACAACTCAGTGTCTCACAGGCCTCCCCAAACTCCTTCAAGGGAGTCTCTGTTCACCAACACCCATAGAGGCTGCCAGCCCAAGCTCCTTGGGGAACCCAAACCCCCTGGGTTAAAGCACCTGCCTGGTTTAGCTGGCAGATGGTGAAGGAACATCTGTAGTGTTTTAGGGCTGTACCTGTTGTGCTCAGGGACATGTGTGTGACCTCCTGCCACGCTGGGCAGGCCAAGGAGAGAGTCCCTGCTCTGCATGCCAGCATGAGACTCATTAACCCACGGCTTTCCACGGCTCTGCAGCTGAGATGCCCTCAGTAGAGCCCACCCCATCAGTGCACAGCCCCTTTCAGCTGTGGAATGGCTGTGGCACAGGTCTGGCTCTGCCCTGGCAGCATTTCATGGGACACCGGGAGCAAGGACAGTCCTTTGAGGTGAAGGGCACGTGCTCCAGGCTCTCCGTGTCCAGCCACCTTGCTCCAGGCTGCCCAGCAACCTGGAAACAATTTCCAAAACTCTGTCCAAGCCATTCAGGGATTGGAGAGTCGAGGTGGGGGAAGGAACAGCCCAACTGTGCCTGGATGGAATCTGCAAGTCCAGCAGAAAGCTGCACCCACACCAGCACAGCCCCCAAGCAGGCTGGTGCAGGCAGTTCTGCAAGCATCAGCCCTAAGAAACCATCCACAGGCGCTGGAAAACCCCGAGATACACTGAAGAAGGAAACACCATAACTTCAGGGGCTCTTTTCATTAGTTTTCTGGCTTTGTGTAGTACCTCCAGGACATGTTTCTCCTGTGCACTGCAAAACCAAGCAGAGACTGCACAACCAAAGGCAGGAGCAGGATCTCCAAGGATGGGATGGTTTTGTTTGGTTCTTTTTCAAAGTCCAAGAAAACAGTTTGAAGGATACCCATCTCCACAGAGCATTCAAACCCCACGGGGTGACTGTGAGCAGCCATCAGGGAGCTCCCCAAATGGATCCAAAAGGATCAAATTCCCACCAAAATCACTGTGGCAGAGGAGAGGGCAAACATTAACCAAGCAGCACAACCTCCCTGCAGGGTGAGCACAGGCTACTTCAGCATTGGGAAGCAAAACATTTCACAGACGTGGCCAACACAGTGTCCATTTAACTCTGTGACTTTGCCACACTGAAAGCCCAGGCACTGCTTTCTGGTCAGTCGTGTTTGGGAGGCAGCTGTAAGGACATTGCCCCATCTGTAGCTGGACCCCTTCTGCTCCACCAAGCCGGGAGAACAGTGTCCCATCTCCTGCTGCCTTCCCAAAGCCTTGTACTCACCATCTACAGGATTGCTCCCTTTGCTCTCTGTTTCACAATGGCCATTGAAATGCATCGTAAGTAATTACTTGAACAGCCAGTCTCATCTCCTGTCTTTCCCTGTTCTTGCAGCCTCTGACAAAGAAGTTGATGTGTTTGGGGGTGATTTTGCTTGGTCCTTATCATGGGGAAGAGGCTGTTTCTTGTATTGAAGGAAAAAGGGAGAGAAAATGGAGGGAGGTGAGGGAAGAAAACAAGAGGCAGAAAGAAAACTTGTGATGCATGCTGGCAAAAGAGTAGTAAGGGAAGAGTTGTCCTTCTTTTCCAGTGAAAATGATGATTTTTCTTTAAGCTTCTGATCTCAAAACCTTGTGCCAAGCCCCCACCACAGCTCATGAGGGGAATGCTGCTCTGGGTGCACTCAGCACTCGCTTTGTTTTGTGTTTTGGGTTTTTATTGCTTTTAAATGCTCCTCTTGAAGGGAATCAAAAGGTGGGGCTGGGGCCACACCTGCTTCCTGGCAGGCTGCAGCACTTTCCTGTGATATGGCCAACAAACAGAGCAGCCCACACCTTGCAGGAGACCCCTGGGAGGGCCCCCAGAGACCCCCTGGCCCTGCCCCAGCCACTCACCCCAGCTGGCCAGAAGAGCCTTTCCCTGCACCAACCCCCCCAAATCACCCATCTCCAAGGTCTCCCCACGCACACACTTTGAATCTCAGCGCTGTGTTTGTTCCCTCGTTTCAAGCCAACAGATTTGGGCATGTCTTTGACAGAGGTTCACAATTTGGATGTTAAATTTAGCCGCGTGCTCGGGCTCTGATTAGAGATACCCCGGCTGTTTACTGCCTTTGTGGGGAGTTTGCATCCACAGGGCTGAGGGGGAAGCCCCCCGAGGCTCTCTGATCCTCGCCTGGTGATTAGGAAAGGAGGCTGAATCACCACATAATGATGCCCTGGTATTTCCCTCAGTGGGAGCGAGCCCTGCCTTCCACACTCCATCCCACCGAGGGCTCCCTTCAGCACTGCTGCCTCCCCAGTGCAGCAGCTCCAGCAGGCCACCAAAGAGAACTGGAGCACTCAGGAGTAGAAAGAAATGGTCCCATGAGGTGAAGAGACCAGAGGCAAGTGAGGGTGTTCAAGTGTTAGATGCTTGCAGCTGGTCTGGCAGCCCTGAGGTGTGCATGGTCCTTGCCACAGGTCCCATGGGTCGTGCACTAATTACTGACAGCACACGGACAGGAGGAATGGTTCTCTTAATCTGCATGAAAAATCTGTTTGATTTCACCCAGTTTCCATCTGGAGATCCTTGAAATCCGTGGCAAGGACCCCTGAGCTTGGCAGTGCTGCTCCTCCTTGGTAGCCACCTGCATTTGGGAATAAGGGCTGGTAAATTGATTTTTTTGCTGGTTTCATGCTATGCAGAGCTTTCAACCCATGGAACAAAAGTCATAGAGACCCACCTCTTTTCTGCTGGTTCATTGCTGTCATCTTCCAGGGTCAGTCCCAACAGGATTTTCCCTGGAGCTGAGCCAATTCACCAGATTTCCCCTGTCTTCAGAGCACTGTCCCCTGTTTTTCTGTTAATCTTCCCCATGGCCCTTGAAAATGTCCCAGTCCCGGATAATTTTGCGTCGTGACTGTGGCATAAATGATTCCAGAAGCAGAGGACAGATCAGGGACAGCACAGACATCTCCTGGGGGATCTATTACACTTCAAATTGCATTAAAACCCTGCTGGAGAAAGAGAAACAAGACCCTCAGACATGATTGCTTCCCATGCAGCCTACTAAAGGAGAAACTGCAGCTGCAGGTCATAGGGGATGATTTCCAGGCCCAGGGTGGGAAGTTGCTGTCAGGGGACACAGGCTCTCTGTGATACTGCTCAACTGAGCATGGTCCTGACCCAAAGAGAAGCTCTTGAAAAGCTGATGGTGATGCCTCCCAGACACTTCTCCCTAAGTTTTGACCGTGTCTTTCAAAGTTTCAGATCATTTCCAGGGGAAATGAGGCTTCTGCCTCATGCCCCAGATGTGTAGTCACTCTCCATCCCTCATAATACCTGCTGAAGCCATTGATTGCTCTCAGTCCAGCTTGTAATTGAGAGCAAAGCTCTAAGAAATATTGAGGTCACAACAGGTTTTGAAAAATAATTATCTGGACAGAGGAGTAAAACCCTGCTAATACAGAGGGGGAAAGCAGCAATGTTAAGTGAAGCCCTTCTTAGATGTCAGGAAATAACACAGGGAAGAGGGAGGTTAAGTACATTCCAGGAGAGATTCAGACGAAAGCTTGCATCTTGTTAAATGCCAGAAAACCCACTCCTTGCTGAAGGTTATCCTCCCATATTGAATTGCTGGTGCCCAGGAAGGCATGTGCTCTGGATCCAGCTTTTCTTGTGGTTGTGGAGTTCATAACGTCTCTGCTTTGCGGCTTCTCTGAAGTCTTACGAGAGATGAGTTCACATTGCCGTTCGAGTACAATTCAATTAAAAAGTCAATTAGCCCAGATACAAAGCCATCGGATTCATTAAGTCTGCTGTTGGTGGAGCAGCTCTGCTTTGGTTGCTGGTTGATTCTGCTGCCTTGCTGCACTCTGGGCCGTGTGGATTCTGGCCCGGGCGCTCGCAGCCACGCGTGCGCAGCCTGCCAACGTCTCCTCTCCAGGTTCAGCAGTTGAAAATGCTGCAAGGGAGTAGCTCTAGGCAGGTCCCTACATGCTGCACAGCTCTGAAGAGCTGTTAAGTAACGAGCAACAAGCAGAGCTTTTAAGAACATGGTTTTCGACTTCTCAGAAGGAGCCACAGTGCCTTTCTGGGTCACCCATCTCTGCCCCCCCGAGTTTTTCTTTAATTTGAAGTGCATTTGGGGTTATGTTGTGTTTCCTAGAAGTGAAATGGTGACATGTAAAATTGAGTCTGAATTTTGTCAAAACTTAATTGTGTTGATTTCTCTCCAACGTCTGCTAGTTTGACTTCAGCTTCAGAGCAGTTGTTTCAAAAAGGAATGACCACAGAGAGATTTTTTGGATGGTTGGCTTCTATTTACCAAGGAGAAAAGGATTTGAAGCAAATATGAAATTTACAGCTTTGTATTTATCAGTAATTAGATACCTCAGTGAGAGAATATGACACATGCTCTTAGTTGGGATCTAACAATTTGTTCCTAACATTCAACTTGAGTTACAAATTGAACTAGTTCTGGTTCTTAAAGAGATGAGTCTTGAAAAAGTGTCTGGAAAAACAAGTCTTCCCTGTTTAAATTAGGAATGTGCCAAATGACTGGCAGGTACTTGATATATAATTTAAATTTAAAACAGGAAGAAACAGTTCTAGATAAGGATCTCCTAGGATATCTAGGGGAAATATATGCACCTATATTTAGCTTATCCCTGGTTTCAACCCCTAACTGCACACACAGCAGCGTGCACTTAGCTTTTGAAAAGAACAGGCCTTGATCCTTTAACAAGCTCTGCAAAGCTCCCTAATAAAGTTACATCCCTGTTAATCACATATGTGCTCCCCAGTTCCTCCTTTGATACACCATGGAGCCACAGTTCCACCTTTGATAAACCATGGAGCCACAGCTGCTCGGGAACTGCTGGAGAAGGGAGCTGATGGAAGGTGGTCATGGACAGCAGATCCTCCACAGGAATCCTGACCCTGGGGCTTTGCCATGAGAAGGCAGCAGCCAGAGAGATTACTCAAGGGCTGAGGGTGACATGGGCAAAGTGTCCAGCTGGAAACCTGCTCCTTCAGTCAGCACAGAGGAGAGAGGCAGCAGGGTCAGGCCTGTGAATTAGAAGAACTTTGAGGTAATTGAGACAGGGCTTGACTAGAAAGTGAGAGGAAGCTGTTGGAAAGGCCACATAGTGGGGCTACACATTCAGAAGGAATTTTTACAACATGGCATGTGTTCCCCATCATTACTGGGGAAGGACAACACATTCTGTAGCACAGGGAGAGAAAAGGGAAGACAGCCACAGAGAGGCACATAAATCAGTTTGTATTTTGACTCTCAAAGATAATTTTCAGAAACATCAGTGAAGAGAGAAGTTAAGATGGAGAAGGGAGGCTGGAGAAGCAAAACAAGAGGAAGTTTGGATTATGGGTGGAGAGGGTAGATATGCTGTTTGACTTAGGAGAAAGCAGAATGAAGGGAGGTCAAGATTGTTCAGAGTAGCAAGTTAGCCTGATCAGAGCATTTTGCATGACTTAGCACATTTTGCCCCCTCTATAAAGACAGAAACTGAAGCAGAGAAGGTGAAGAAATTTGAGCCAGCGTGGGGATGTGGGAGGACAGATCTGTCACTGGGACAGAGGGAAGAAGAGCTGAGCTAACAATTGTATTATCAGTAAAGGTCAGGGTAGACAGAGCAGGGAGGTGAGGCTGAGCCCTTGCAGAATTTCATCTGTAACACACTGACCTTAATGAGAATTACCAATGTTCTTCCTTTGACACCTGCAGGGCTCAAGGAGACACCGCACCATGGAAGTCTCCATCAGGAGTCACTTCCTGAGTGTTGCTGTTTTCCTCATGCATTGTGTGGTCCACAAGGCCAGCTGTGAGAAGGGCAACACTTCCCCTCTGCACTTCACCCACTTCTTCTACAATGCCACCATCTATGAGAATTCAGCCCCCAAGACCTACGTGGAGAGCTACGTCAAGATGGGTATTTACAAGAGAGAGCCTGAGTGGGACATCAGGTACAGAATAGCTTCTGGGGACAACACTGGTCTGTTTAAAACAGAGGAGCACGTGATTGGGGATTTCTGCTTCTTGAGAATAAGAACCAGGAGCAGCAACACAGCACTTTTAAACCGTGAGGTCAAAGACAGTTACATGTTAATAATCAAGGCCACAGAGAGCACCTTTGCCTACGAAGCCTGGGCCAAAGTCTTGATTCATATTCTGGACAGAAATGACTTGAAACCTCTCTTTTCACCCCCCTCCTACAAAGTGTCCATCAGAGAAGACACTCCTCTGAAAACCGTGGTCAGCACGCTCAGTGCCACTGACGCTGACGCTGGCCAGAACGCTGAGTTCTACTATGCCCTCAACACCAAGTCCAACCTATTCACTGTGCACCCCACCACAGGGGCAGTTATGGTCACAGGCAGGCTGAACAGTACCCATCGAGGCAGGCATAACCTGCAGGTTTTGGCTGTGGACAGAATGAGAAAGATCACGGAGGGGAATGGCTTTGGGAATTTGGCTAGTCTCACCATCCAGGTGGAGCCATCTGCCAGGAAACCCCCCTCTATCTCCTCGGTGAAGGTGACATCACCTGACTCAGATGAAGACTTTATCTATGCAACTCTCTCTGTAGAAAGTGGTGACTCAGAAGCAGGGATTGATTCGGTCGAGTTTGTGGATGGAGATCCAGGAAGACATTTCAAAGCCATCAGATCCTACTTCGGGAGCACTGAGTTCATGATTGTGTCAAACAAAGAGATAAACTGGTTACTTTACCCGTTTGGTTTCAACCTCAGTGTGCAAGCCAAGGACAAGAGCAAGCCACCACTGTTCTCTCCTGTCAGAGTTGTCCACATACCTCCCTCCAAGTATGTTTCTGCCAGGTTTGAGAAAGAAGTGTACCGGGTCCAGCTCAGTGAATTCTCCCCAGCTGGAAGCCAAGTTGTTATGGTGAAGATCACACCAGTTGTCCCAAATCTTAAATACATTTTGAGACCTACTCCTGACAGCACAAGCTTTAAGATCAATCCTCACACTGGACTGATAACTACAGTCAGAGCAATGGACTTCCATGAGCAGTCTAGTTTTGAGCTTGAAGTTACAAGCAGTAACAGTCACACATCCACCACTGTTATTGTTGACATCACCGACTGCAACAATCACGCTCCAAGTTTTACTCAGTCTTCGTATCATGGGGCCTTTGATGAAAATGTTCCTCCTGGCACCAGTGTCTTAACAGTAAGGGCTTCAGATGAAGATAAAGGAGACAATGGCTTTGTCACCTACAGCATTGCCAACCAGAAATCAGTTCCCTTTGTCATTGACCCCTATTCTGGTGTCATTTCCACCTCCAAGTCGATGGACTATGAGCTGATGCAGAGATGGTACCACCTGCGGGTGTGGGCGTCAGACTGGGGCTCACCCTTCCGCCACGAGACTGAGGTGTACGTCTCCCTCACACTCAGCAATGTCAATGACAATGCTCCTGTGTTTGAGAAGGCAAGCTGCAGTGGCACCATCCCACGGGACTTTCCAGTTGGGAGCCCTGTGGCCACGGTCTCTGCAATCGACAGTGATGAGCTGCAGCATATCAAATACGAAATCAAGTCTGGCAACGACTTACAGCATTTTGAACTGAATCCCATCTCTGGAGTAATATCCCTTAGAATATCTCTGCGAGATCTTCCTTCTGAACAGCCACTTTTCTACTCTTTGAAAATAACTGCAACAGACGGAGAGAACTACGCTTTGCCAACATCTGTAAACATCACTGTGGTCAGCCAAGGCCTCCCCGTCCAAATGCACTGTGAGGAAACAGGAGTCCTGAAGCAACTGACAGAAACCATCATACACTCCATCGAGTCTCAGTCTCAAGGCCATGGGCAGGATGATGAAACATCTCTGAACTTGCACCTTATAAACCATAATGCTCCTAAGTTTGATGACAGCTTTCCACGATCCATTGATATCATAGAGACTGTTCCCATCAACTCAACTATTGCTGACCTTTCAGCCATTGATCCTGACACTGGTTTTAATGGAAAATTGGTTTATGTGATCTCAGATGGAAATGATGATAGCTGCTTTACAATTGACCTGGAACTGGGTCTCCTTCAAGTCCTTTCTCCCTTAGATCATGAGCAAACCAGCTTTTACATTCTCAACATTACTGTGTATGACCTTGGCACACCACAGAAATCATCTTGGAAACTATTGGCTGTGAATGTATTGGATGCCAATGATAATACTCCTAAATTCACTCAAGGTGCCTATTGGGTGGCAATACCAGAACATGTAGCAGTAGGGACAACAATAGCTCAACTGAAAGCAGAAGATGCTGATACAGATGACAATGGGAGAGTAAAATACTCCCTCCTAACCCCCACAGACAAGTTTGCCATTAACAGTGTCACTGGAGAAGTGACAGTTACAGGTGCTCTGGATAGAGAATTGTGGCCTTGCTATGTGCTGAAAATAGAAGCTAGGGACCAGCCCAAAACAGGCTTCCAGCTGTTCTCTGTCACAGACCTCGTCGTGACTCTGGAGGATGTCAATGACAACACCCCTCAGTGCCTCCCAGCCCTCAACAGTGTGAAGGTCCCCGAAGACCTGCCCGTGGGGACCATTCTCCTGTTTCTGGAAGCTTTTGACCCTGATGCTGGCTCTGGGGGGGAGGTGAGGTACAGCCTCATCAACAATGAGGAGATGATGTTTCATGTGGATAAGCTGACTGGGGCGCTCCGTTTGGACAAGGAGCTGGACTATGAGAAGAGGGACTCTTACAACCTCACCTGTGCAGGTCAGTGACGGTGGGAAGCCCTTCTCTCGCTCTTCCCTCTGCCACCTGGAAGTGAACGTCATTGATGTCAACGAGAACTTGAACCCACCACGCTTTGCCTCCTTTGTCTTCAAAGGCTGGGTGCAGGAGAACAGCCCAAAGGGCACGTCAGTGATGGTGGTCACAGCCAAGGACATCGACAGGGGCAAAGATGGAGAGGTTCAGTATTTCCTCCGAGAAGGCACTGGCCTGTCTGTCTTCCACATTGAAAAGGACACAGGTAAGGACTTCTTCATTTAATAGTGCACCTTGAAGGATTAAACTACCTAGTTTTGGCCTGGCTCTTTACAATGTTCTATGCATTCAAGCCTTTCTTGATTTTGCAGAGATGTACTAATTTACCCCTGGATCTGGGTAGGAACAAGCAGGAGTTTTTCTCTTTAAAATAATGGCAGATCAATGTCTGTCCTGCCCCAAAATACCAAGGTCTTCTCTATCACCCGTGTACCAAAAATTAACCTCAGCAGCAGCAAGCCCCTCACACAATCTCACAGCCACACAAGGTGGGTGTGAGAGTTTGCGTGTGCAGCAAAGAGCAGGAAGCAGACTTGAGACTGCTCTGTCATCAAGGAGTCTGAGTTCCTTAAATCCCTCACAAACACTCCCTGTCCTTCTCCTAGGCACCATACGGACCATAGGATCGCTCGACCGGGAGGGAACATCTCACTACTGGCTGACTGTGCTGGCCCTTGACCTGGGAACAATTCCTCTGTCTTCTGTGACTGAAATTTATATTGAAGTCACTGATACCAATGACAACCCACCTCAGATGTCCAGACCTGTCTTCTATGCCTCTGTGATGGAGAATTCCCCACCAAACACGTCTGTCCTTCAGCTTGATGCCTTTGATCCAGACTCCAGCTCAGAGGGGAAACTGACCTTTCACATCCTAACTGGAAATCCTCAGGGACTCTTCACCATTAACCTCCTTACAGGTAAGACTGACCCAGCTCAGCATCTGTTTTTGAGGCTTCCAAGTGCCCAGAGGATGTTACATATTCAATATAAACAGCCCACACAGCTGCCTTTGTCACACTTTTCTGCTGCAGCAAAAGTCTCAGTCTCCAAATACATTCTGTGGGGAGTCTGAGGATTGAAACCCTCAACCTGAGGGCTGCCATTGGCATCCATATGGCTCTTAGAATGACACAAATGTGCTGCTTTCAAAGCCCTAAACAGTTGCTTTTAATCTTCCCCCTTATAAACAACTGTTGCACAGCCTGAGCCAGGGAACAACACCCTTCTGGAGGTGACTGTTCCTGACACAGACCCAGGCAGGATTAACAAAAATGAATTCCACTGCACTTAAAGGCTCCACCCATTCTCCAGCACCATTAATGTAGTAAGTGTAGTAAGCCTCTTCTGCCATCTTCCTAGACTATATCTTTCATCTGAGGATTATTTACCAGATCTTCCAGAGCCATCAAAACCCCGCTGATGTTTTGTGTAAACAGCTTCCTCAAAGTATCCCAGCAGAGCTGACATTGGGCCAGTCTGGCAGGGAAAGCTGTGCCGAGCCCTTCATGCCATCAGCTCCTGGGAGAGGAGGGAAGGGAGGGCACAGAGCCTGAGTATGGGAGAGGATTAATTGCATGACTTTGATCTCCTGGAGATGATAAAAGCAGTTCAGCTACTGCAGCGGGATGGAAGCTTGCTCTCAGATGAGGAGCTGGGTGGATTGGAAAAGGCTAGTGCTGCTCTCAGCTACATGTTACCAGTGGTGTGATGGCTCTCTGGCAGTGCTCTACAGCTGGAAGAAAGAAATTATTATTATTATTATGAAATACTAAATTATTTTTGTCACAAGGTCCTCACAGGGTGTGTTTACATGGCACTGTATAAATGCACCTGGAGATGTCAGCTAACTGTGACCACTGCTGCCCACAGCTGTAGCTGTCTGTGCTGCCAGAAGCCTTTTAGCCTGCTCAGGACATTGCTCTGCATCCAACTTTCCCACATAATCCAAACAGCCATGCACAACGCAGCCCCAGGACAGCTTGCACAATGCAGGGTTCTGCAGAAATGTTCCTTCAGAAGCCCTGTGGCACAAAACCCCTGCCTTTTTGATGGGATGTGGAGCAGGATGGCTGTCAGGACACCAAGCTGGCTCCCCTCTTCAGCTGAGCAGCCATGCACCCTGCAGGAAATTCAGCCTTTATGCTGCAGGCAAAGCTTTCAGCCCCATTTGAGTGCAAAGTCACGATCCAAGGCTGTTCCATAGGAAAATGAGTGACTGGCAAAATCCAAATGTTTGCTAATGAGACACCTCACCTCTGAGCCATCCCATTAATCCAATCTTTGACAAAAAAAGCTCTCTCAGGTATGAGTCATCTCCTCTCCATCTCTCCCTGTACTCAGGTGATTTGCATGAGAAGAGTGATAAGTTTGTCAGTTCTGAAAGAAACTCATGGGCTGATCTTATCTCTTGGACAGTTGCTGGAAGTCTCTTCTTTAAACCCTGAGCTTGGAGGTTGTTTAAGGTCCTGCTTCCAACCCTGATGACGATTCAGTTATCCATTACTTTACTTGCATGTCACCCAAAAGAACCTATAATTACCTGTGAACATTGGCATAAACGGAGCAGTTATACCCTCATGTTTACAGTATCTAAAGAGAAGTCATTTGCTGCTGCTGCCAGGAGGAATATCACAACTTGTCTAACGCTCAGGGCCCTAGGCAGCCTTTTGGAAACCCAGCAGTATTTTCATTCTGCAGGCTAGTTGCTCCATTTAGTAGAGTAAAACAATAATCTTTGGTCTCAACTTGGTAGTGGAGTGCTGGAAGATGAGCTGCTGTTATCCCCATTAGTACAGGATTATGTTAAAAAAAAGTGTTATTCCGCTGCAGGGCTGAAGACTGTGATCAAGACATCTCCTTTTGGCCTATCCCACATGGTCATTTTCATCAAAGGACAGACAAATAAGTCACACTGGCACTGAAATAAGAGCACAAGAGGGCCAGAGGTCAGTCTGAGTCTCTCCTAGGTAGGACATTTCTGGTAGTGGCCTCTAGGCAAAGGGAGAGGAGGAGGAGGAAGCTTGTTCTCATCCTATGTCTTAATAGGAATTAACGTCCTGATGTACTGCTACAACAGGTGTACCCACACCCAGAATAACCCTGCAGAATAGCTCTGGATAATCATTTAGGGCAGAGTGACACACTATTGCAAGTAACCGAATTCAGTTACTGGTTGTGTGTTTGATTCAGTGTCTTGACATGGGGTGGATTGGCCAGTGGGGACATAACCAGCAGGGCCCCTTGACTTCTCCTGAGGCCTTGCAGGGGAACCAGGAACAGCCATGGTAACTGTCCTGGGCTTCTCCAGCATTCCCAAACACCACAGAAAGGCTCTAAGATCTCCAAGCTCTCAGTTCTCTAAAGAGGGTGGAGAAAAAGGAGGAAAACACATGAAAGGCTGATGAGAAGAGGGAACAAAACTGTGCACTGAGATGAAAGCTCTGTGCCATGGGCAATGGAATCTCTCCAGCCCAGCCTGGCAGCTGGTGTGGAGCAGGGTTTGTGGGAGACAGGGGTAGAGAGATACATGGAGAGATGGGCAGGTAGCAGGGCTTGGGGTGTTCTTGGGCTGGAAAAGTTTTCAGCTTGTTTTGTTCAGGATTTGATGTGAAGGGGGTTTGAGTGCAGACAGGACCAGGAGGAACTGGGAGGCTGTGGCAGGAGGAGTCAGGACAAAGCCATTCATCCTGCTGAAAGGCTGTTTGGAGAGTCCTCTTGCTCTGGATTATTTGTCTCCAGCTCTTATCTAGTGCTTGTTCTTCTGGTGTTTCTTCTGCTGTGACTGTGTCCATTGGCTTCCCCAGGGTGTCTGTGGTTCCCTGCAAGGAAAGATTTCTCCATAGGGAAGGACATCCTGCTCTTTAGGCCCAAGGGATGGTTGCATGGCTGCTCCTCAAAATTAACATAACACATAGCTGAGCATGGAGCAGTGCACAGTGGGGTCAGAACAAGAGGCGGGGTGGTAGGAAGAGAAAGATAAAAAGGTTAAATGGAAACAGGAGTAAGACAAGAGAAAGAGGGTTTTAGGAGGACAACCTCTTCCCTTCTCAAGCTCTTGTGAAAGCCTCAGTGCCTGCAAACCTGATTCTGGCTATTTTAACTATCTTAGATTTTCCCCCCTGCAGCAAGGGCAGGGGGCCAGCAACCTCCACCCCAGCCCTGTTCTTGCCAGCAGAAGTTATTATTATTTTTTGTTCCCTGACAACAGTGCCCTGGTAATTTTGGTGCTCTTGTTCCAACATGACCAGCCTTCCTCTCTGCCCTTTGCAGGCAGCAAGCAGGAGAGAGGCAGACAATCCTTTCTCACTGCTGTGTGTGGACAGGCTGCTGGAGCACAGTCTATTCTGTTGCATGCAGGCAACAGAAGGCATTGTTCCTGGACCTTCACCTGGCTAATTGGCCAGGTGCAATTAAGACCTTTGACAGTGTTGTTCAGTCTCTGTAGGATTCAGCAGAAACCATCAGGGCCTCATGCAAGAGCACAAATGCAGGACACCCACTCAACTCCATCACAGGTCCCATGGGACAGGCTGGATGGGGTTTTCCAGCAGGGCAGGGCACTGATAACTCACACACATGCACATGCACACACAAAACACTCATTAAAACTGAGCGTGCACTTCCCAGGCCTTGTAGGGGACAGCAGAAAGAACCAAGGAACTGTGTCCCCAGGCCACAAAAGCTGATGGCAGCTCCCCTTTAATAACAGCTTCCAGTTGCATTTTAGCCCTCTGGCCTCAGAGGGTGTATAACCAAGCAGCAGCAAATGAAAATGTGCATTAATTCCAGTTGGCCTCTCTCAGGAGCCGTGTGCAGGGTCCCTCTCCCCAGCTCTGGGTGCTCTGTGCCCGTGTGAACACTGCTGTCAGTTTGTGCATCTCAGCACCGCGGCTGCAAACGGGAATTAGGGTGATTAACCCTAATTAATTGACCACAAGGCCTTTCAGATCCCAGCTGGTAACTGGCTCCAGAGGGGGGAACCAGGAGCCGCGGTTGGGCAGGAGTAAGGGACAGAGTTTGCCTGGGGTAGAGGAGAAGCCAACCTTTTGCCTTGTGGCTCAGCAGATGTGAAGATAAAGCAAAAAAATTCCATCTGGTGAGACTCCCAGCTGGGATACAGCACAGGTTATGTGATAGAGAGCAGAGCCAGCCCTTACTCCCCAGGAGAATGAGCATCTTCAGTGATACAGACATTCAAGTGTCATTAAATTCCAGTTCATCTGCCTTCACTGCAGTCCTTCTCCAGCACTAGAAAGCTGAGCTATGATCCTGCTTTCTTTCATTTTTTTCATTGAATCATAGAAGAATTTCAGGGTGTGGCCAAGCAAATCCAGATAGTTACTTTAGAGTGGTTGAGTTCCCTTCCATCAGCTGGCATGCAGTAATCCAGTACAAACAAGGTGTTAGTCTTCTGCAACTGGATTTTGGAATCTGATAAACCAGAAACATCCCCAATGTGCACATAGGTGTCTGTTTTCAATATCTGTGCGTCCTGTGAGCTTTTTGGGCCAAAATTATGAAGCATTCCCTGAAGTAGCTGCAGTTCTGGGCTCAATAGCCAACCTATTGGTAGTGAGGACAGGAACATCAGAGATCTCAGTGAGCTGCTGCTGCAATTCCTTCTCCAGGTCCCCATTAGAAGAGCATTTCCATGAATTTTGCTGCTAATGGAGCCATAGAGGCTCTCACTAACCTGGGAAAGTTTTAAAAGCTCCTCAGCCAGCAGGCTGTCTGCTGAGTCCTTTTCACCTGCTGAGATGTTAAAAGGATGATTAGGGAGAGAAAAAAACCCACTATGACAGACAAGCAAACAGAATTTTTCAAGCCATCTTGTCATAACGCATTAAGGAGTGTTGATTTATGATTATAAAGGCATCAAATAAATGTTTAGCACCATGGCTGGTGCCAAATGTGAATAATTGCAGAGAACAAGTGGAAACGGTGAACACGAGTCGTGTTCCAAGCAGCTGCTCCTTGCTCCCTCCTTCAGCTGCCTTGTGTTTCCTGCAGCCATCTGAAATTTTCTCCTGCTGTCATGCTCAGACAGACATACACAAAAACTATGGTACACCTGAAGACAAGACTGTTAATTAAAGCTGTCTGGTTCTGCCCCAGAAGTGAGAGTAGAGACAGGTTCATGCAGCTGGGATGTACAAATCTTTCAGGGCGCACAAGTGCAGGTGCTCACACAGACATGGCATCCCATGGGAAGCATTGCCCAGGGTAGCATGAACCTGTGTCAGCGCTTGCTGTGCTCAGGGAAATTCACCCTGCCTTTTGTTGGTGTGAAGAAGCAGAACTTCCCTTCACAGGGAAGAGAGAGACTCCCTTGATAATTGGGAGTGGACAAAAAAACACGTGTGTCAGCCTTGATGACTTTCAGGAGGACAAATATTACATATACAATACAGTACAATATTACATATACAATTTCCATTGTTGGTAAAGCAGTTGTAAAATGATATAGAGCTGCTTTTCCCCAAAAGTGAAGAGTCAAGGTACTCAGCAAGGACTGTTATGAAACCAGACATGGAAACAGAAGCCTCAATTCCATCCTTTTCACTCTTGCATCTACTCAGCTTTAGTCATTGACAGGCCAAAAAGGGGCAATTATGATGTTTTTGTTTCAACTCTAGTTTATTATAGCCACAGTTCTTCCCTCCTGCATCCAACCTATTCCCTGTGGTTAAGCTACTGTGTATTTTTCAGAAATCCCTCAAATCTTGCAATTGTTGGAAGACTCACCCTGTGTCTCAGCAAGGCTTAAATAATATACCAACATTATTTTTGATTGTGTACCTTATTTTTAGCCTGAATGCATTTGTTCTAGCAGTTGAGCAGAGGGTATTTCCCAAGACAGGAGACAAACTTTTGTCAAAACACTGTAAATTACAGAGAGCAAGGTTCAACAGAGGAAAAACAGGAGTAGAGACTTGTTAAGAGACTTGTTAAGAGGCCAGACTTGTGCCAGCACATGCAGAATGTTTCTTACTTAGAGGCATAAGAAAAGTTTTGTTTTCATGGTCCTGCAGCTTTTCTCACCTAATGCCTTGCCAACCCTCAACTGGTGCAGGCATCTGGTAGGTGTTCCCCCTCCTCCGTGGTCTCTGTGATCAGAGAGCAGCAGCAACACCTCCACAGAGGGATTCACGCTGGGAGGGGATGGGTTACCCTCTGGGGGTATCTGCCTTTCTCCTCTGATCACAAAGGGAGCCTGAAACAGGACAGGTGGGCAGGCTGATCTTGGGCATTCAGGGATCTGATCAGCCCTGGCTTTTCTTGCATGCTGAGTCTTGGAGCTCAAAGGGTTTCTTTCTTGGCAGGTCTGATTTCCACGACTTCACGGCAGCTGGATCGAGAATACAAGGCTGAACATATCCTAGAGGTGGGTAATGATGATTGTAATTAGCTTTATTTACCTACAAGTGTATTAAGTCCTCAAAGGGTTTTCCTTGCAAGTTGGAGCACAGAGAAAGAATCTCATCCCATCAGCTCCCAACTGCTGGGAAACTTAATTAAATGGTGTGTGTTAACCCCAGAGACAGCTGCAGCAGTACTGCAGGGTTTATTATTTTCTTGCTGAGGACTGGAGCAAAAGTTCTGTTCTGGAAGCTGTGGGAATGCAGGAAGAGGACTGGAACTGTCCTCTAGCAGGGTAGTTTATACATCATGGGGGAAAGAACAAGCCAGAGAAACCCACCCTTGTTTATCCCATTGTATCAGATATTGCTGTGTAGCTTTGCTCACCAGCACCCATCCTCAGCTGCTCACAGCTGTAAGTATTCCCATCAGAGGGATCTGGAGGTTTTTGAGCCTATCAGGGTCTATCATTTCTGTCTGCAATGCAACATGCTGGGAGCATGCACAGGCAGGGCAGGGTGAGGACGGCTGGTACCTGGCCAAGCCATGGCAGTACAGATGTTTTGAGATCTCTAATCTGTGTGTGATCTCTAAAGACCAGCCTGACCTACTGCCCAGAGCAGCTGGAGGCAGGAGCCCTGCAAACTCACCCCCCTGTGCATGGACAGGCCCTGCACACTGCCAGACACAGCCACCAGGCTTTGCCCTGCAGAGAGGAGCAGTGCCTCTGAAAATGTTGAGATACAAATGCAGACCCACACAAAACCCCGTAGCTGAGTCCTTGCCCACCAGGCTGGAGGCTGGCTGGTCACACTCTGGGTCACCTGAGAGCCCCTGTCACCTACTCCCTTTGCTTGCTGACAGGTGGCCGTCTCTGACAACGGAGAGCCAGCCCTGAAGTCCACCAGCAGAGTCGTGATCCAAGTCCTGGATGCCAATGACAGCCCTCCCAGTTTCCCCCACAAGCTGTTCATGGTGCAGCTCCCCGAGAGAGAGGCCTCAGAGACCCCACTGCCGGTGTACAGGCTGATCGCTTCCGACCGCGACCAGGGCCAGAACAGCCAGATCACCTACACCATCGAGGAGGAGGAGGAGGGCATCTTCACCATCAACCCCACAACTGGCACAGTCTTCTCCAGGAAAGCTTTTCCTGCCTCCGAGTACAACATACTCACGGTGAGAGGAGAGGGAAGCACAAAGAGCTGATGGGGAGAGACAGGCGGAGGGGGAAAGAGAGAAAGGGGTTCAGAAAGAGAAAAGATTAAAGAGATGGAGAGAATGCAGCATTGGAGAGGAGGAGAACTTGAATAAGGCAAATGTGTTAAGAGGGAGAGAAAGTGGGAGGGAATGGTAGGAAATGCAGAAGGTGGGAAGCTATTAAAAATGGACAATAAATTTAAAATTAACTGTCCAACCTACCTTCCGAGAGGAATACAGTGATCCATGGTTCTATACGGATGTGGACCCAAACCTGAGCAGTCTTTGTGTTCCATCTTGCCTCTGTATGGCATTCTGATCAGGCCGTGGATCTTGGATATGGGTTCAAAGCCTTCCCACAATCTGTGGGTCCTTGCAGACAAGACTTGTGATCCAGGTCTCTGCTATGGATAGAGCTTGGCAGATTTACTTGACAGTAAAGAGGAATTTGGGTTGCATGGCTCTGCCTTGGAAGCAGCCAGAGCATGGCCCACTGCCTCAGCATTTGTTTTGTGGGATTTTGGGCACACTGGGAGCTGAAACTTTCCATGGAGCTCCCATGAGATAACTCAGCTTTCTCCCTGGGTGCACATGCCTTTCTCTGCAGGTCAAGGCCACGGATGGTGGCAGCCCCCCGCTCTCCTCCCATGTGAGGCTCCACATCAGCTGGGTCGCCCGGCCCGGCCCTTCCTCAGAGCCTCTGGCTTTTGATGAGCCCCACTTCAACTTCGCCGTGATGGAAACAGATCCTGTGAACCACATGGTGGGAGTGATCAGCATCGAGATGGGCCCCAGCCAAGTGTGGTTTAATATCACAGGTGAGGCACAGAAATCAGAGCAGTGTCCGTGAGCGTTTGCTTCGGCTCCCTTGGCTTTCAGCGCTCACATGCCTGAGCTAATGGAATTGTTTGCTTTAGGTGTAGGTGAGCTACAGGGAAAGCTTTCTCACAGGCACAAGAGGTTTAAACAGCCATTAGACAAAGCTGCCCATCCAAGGCCTCTGGTGCCAAGTGCAATTACCCAACACACTTTTTTAATGGCAGTCTGGAACTTGCCTGTGTTTGAGGTGTTCTCCGATGTCGCACGAAAGGCAGGGCATGCCAGTGCCAGCTCCTCCTAGGAATCAAGTGACACTGCTGGTTTTGTTAAAACTGCCTGCAAGGATCCAGGTGTGTGGCTTAGTGTTACAGATACCCCCCGTATCTCTCTCCATGTTGAGTCTTGAGCAGGGAATGGAGAAGGAAGCATTCCTCAAAGACTTGGTCTGCCCCAACTTGTGGGGCTCTCCCTTCCTCCTCACCACATCCCAGGGGTGATTTAGACATGGAATGTGGAACTCTAGGGCCTCCTTCAAGACACAGGATTCAGAGGGGACGTGGGCTGTCACCCCAGGGGACTCTCCAGGCAGCATGTGCAGAACTGGTCCTACCAACAAGGGCCAATTGTGCTCATGTAATTTGATGTTTTGAAGTGGTGCCCCAATCTACCTTGCACAGCCTTTCCCCCTGGTACTGCCTGCAGGGCCTGCCCTTTTCAGACAAAGCCTTAATTGGGCAAGTAAATAGTTTTTCCCTTACTGTGTTAGGGTAAGGATAATGGTGTATAAATACAATTAACCAACAAGAGACACAACCCTACAAGGAGCAGACAATATCAGTGCAAGGTTTATCTGGCATTAGTAGTGTCTGCTTGGGTCTGCAGAATTAACGGTGTATTCCTCTGAACATTATCCCATTATTTCCCTGCTGAGTGCTGGAGCATAGATTGACCTCATCTTCCCCAGTTCCTAGAGCTCCAAGTGATGCTGAAGGCTCTCTTGGTTTCTATCCTGGTGGAAAAGGACAGGATTTCATTTTCCCTGCAAGGGAAGGAAAGCATCATGGTAGCTGGCAACCAAGGGGGTGATGCAGAGATCCAGGAGCCTTCAGCACCTCATTCAAAGTTTCACCTTCCCCAGACCACAATCATTCTGTCACTGGGATTGATGGAGTCTGCAAAAACTGACAAAGCAAATCATTCCTCATCTCTTTCCTTTTCTGGGCTTCTTCTTTCCGTTGGGCACTGTACACAGGGAGCTCTTCTCTCTTTTCTCAGGGAAAGACATCCATGGGTCTTTCTCCCTCTGTCTCTGCTTCCTTGTGTCTCCTTCCCAGCAGGAGAGCAGTGGTGCAGATGGCTGGTGAGCACTGCCTTCCTCCAGCAAGGGAAGAGATGTAATTTTACAACCAGAAAAGATTTTACCAGCTGGTAATAGAATAAAGCAGAATCAGAGCATCCAGTAGCCAGGAAGGAAGAACCTGAGACCTGAAATAAGTTACAGGAAACTGTTTCAGTTTCTCCGTATCTCAGAGCAGCTTTGCAGGGTTTAATGTGCAAGAGGGGCCCAACAGGCCCCAGCAAGTGAGGCATGAGAAAGGAGCTGCCATGCCAGGGCTGAGCAGCAGTAGGGTGAGGGACAGCCTTCTGCTGCTGAGCTGCTCAGGCCTGCTGTTCCTGGCCATTCTCAGCCATCTGGGTTGAGGCAACAGGCTCTGCTCACCCTGGAAGCACCGTCTGCCTCCCCAACTGTTGGAGTGTTGGGAATTCAGGGAGCTCACAGGCTCCCAGCCATGGTGATGAGGACCATTGCTGATACGCTCACAGTGTGACCTTGAATCAGAAGCCAGCAAGAGCCCTGTTCTGCCCAGCAGGTCCCTGGTCCATGCTAAGCCAGTGATGGTGCGTGGCTGGAAACCTTGTGCAAATAAATCAATGCTCAAATGGGCCTGTTGCCAATCTAGCCAGGACATCACATGCATAAGTGCATCCTTTCCCCTTCTCTCCTCCTCCTCATTTCCTCTCATTCCCCTCATCTTCCTTTTCACACTCCTTTGTCACCATCTGTGATTATCCCTTTGTCCAGCTTTGCCTTGTCCTCCCCATCTCCTGTGTGCATCCATCTATCTATCTATCTATCTATCTATCTATCTATCTATCTATCTATCTATCTATCTATCTATCTATCTATCTGTCTGTCTGTCTGTCTGTCTGTCTATCTATCTATCTATCTATCTATCCGTCTGTCTGTCTATCTATCTATCTATCTATCTATCTATCTATCTATCTATCTATCTATCTATCTATCTATCTATCTATCTGTCCATCTGTCTATCTAATCTATCTATCACATGGTGTTTTGAGTTTCCAGATTTGGAATAAACCTTACCTGTGGCACTATCCCCAGTCTGGCTGACTGTAACTGCCCTCCTGTTTCCCTTCTCCCCCGTGTCCCAGGTGGTGATGATGACATGGATTTTGACATTGAAAAGAGCACAGGCAGCATGGTCATTGCAAGACCCCTGGATGCAAGGAAGAAGTCAAGCTATAACCTCACAGTAGAAGTCACTGATGGGTCCAGTACAATCAAAACCCAGGTAATGTTTTTTTCTTTAGTGGAGACCCTGTTGAGAGGGAGGATATGCCAAAGGGAACCTTTCCTCTGGGTGTGCTGAGCTCTGGATCAGCTGCCAGGCACAGGAATGTCCTTACACTGCGATCCTCCATTACACAGTGACAGTGAAATGGAGGATCCTCCAGTACACAGATCTTATACCAAGCTAAGATTGTTTTTATGTTGTTAGAAGCACAGCTGGTCTAGGAAAGCTTGGATCTTTCCTGTTGATCCCAGGCAGCACTCGGGGACACATCCACACCACCAGCCAAACTGGGGTGGCATTTCACACACTCAGACCCCAGTTTGGTCTCAGCTGCTCAGGCTGAGTTACAACAATCTGGGACAAGGGAAGTGTGTACACGGTTAGGTCAGGTTTGGGTCTGTGTTCCCATGTCAAGGTGTGTTCCTGGGATTTGCTAGCCCAGGTACAGCCAGCACAAATCCATCTGCAAGAGGTGAGGTCAGGCCCAGGGAGTGAGTGGGGCAGCTGCAGAGATGCTGTGTGCTCTGAGTTCCCACATATAAAGTAAGTGCTGGTAAAAGGAGGCACTTCACTCTCAGGCATGTCTCTGAGCCCTGGCTAAAATGATGAGATTTTGCCCATCTTTACTACCCTAAAGAGAGGTGTTCAAGGCATGATCTTTCACTAGTCATTCTCTCCATGCATAAGAGGCAGCCAAAAATCCAGCCCTCAATGCACAGGAAGACCTAGGATGTGAGTCACCTGTCAGTAATGCTTATCACAGGGAATTCTCTGTGGGGGATGATGAGTGAGAAACTCCACCATTCCTGTGAAACGTGATGCTAACGGATGGCCACGTCTCAACTATCTTCAGGTATTGTTCCAAATAAACAAAGAAAGCCCCACCTTGCCTAGTGTGCATTCCATGCCACCTTGCATCTCATCCCCACGTTTATTTTGGCACTCAAGGCTGCTAGCAGATGTCAAGAAACCTGCTTGTGTAAAACCTCCCATGGCATGCTCAGGTTTGCTAAAGGAAGCCAATTATTACACTTGGTTGAGGCTTCCTAAGATGCAGGAGGCACATCAGTAGGAGGATCAGGACAGCCAGGGTAGGAGACCACACAGGAGAAAGCAGTGACTTCCCAGCAGGATTCAGGATTCCCAGTATGTGCTGTTCAGTGCAGAGAGGAAAACTTGGCTAAAAAGGGTATAACAGAAATTTTGCTTCTCCACACACTTGCTGCTCTTGAGATGGGCCAGACCCTCCTTTCTTTAACCAAACATCCCCTTTTGTCAGCTTTCTGTTGAGTAAATAATGGGGGTTGCTGTGTAGGCACCGGCCAGCAGCAAAGCTGGCACCACGGCTGAGCTGCTGCTGCTTTCCATGGCAGGCTGTGACTGCTTCCCCACGTGCCAAGTGCAGGCACGTTCACTCTGAATGCCTTGCCAGACTGGAGAGATTTTGAACAAGGAGAGGAAGCAAACTGAAAAACACAAAAGGGGAAAGCACAGCAGGTTTTCCTTGGGATGAAGGACAAAGGGGCTCCTCCTCATCAGAGATGGCAAAGCTCCCAGAGTTGGAAAACTGTGATGGTTATGGCACCCAAGAAGCACCCAATGTCAACATCCAAGAAGGATTGGTAGCTGAGATTTTACATGGCTGCATGTCCAGTTGCTGCCCTCACTGTGCTGTCTCCCCCACAGGCATTTATCCACGTGATTGACATCAACCAGCACCGTCCCCAGTTTCTTCAGAGCCACTACGAGGAGAGGATTCCTGAAGATACCCCCCCAGGGAGAGAAATCCTTCGAGTCAGTGCAACAGACAAGGACAAAGGAAAGGGGCTCATCTACACCATCCATGGCAGTGTGGACCCCAAAAGCACAAGACTTTTCCAGCTGGATCCAGGCAATGGAGCCCTCACAACAGCAGAAGGCTTCAGTTCCCAGCCCATGCCTCAGCACACCCTCACAGTGATGGTGAGTCCTAAACAAGCCCAACCAAGCTGAGTCCACTGGTTTGGCCAGGATATATGGGTCACTGGAGAAATTAAAAGTGGTTCTAGTCTTTGAGGGAGGACTTGTCTGGAACAATAGGGAAGAGGAAAGCAGGGTGTTAACCTTTACTATATGGCTAAATGTAGTTAACACCCTGCATTCCTCTAACCACCTTCTTTGGAGGGCCACTGGATTCTTACAAAACAAAACACAGTGTGTAATAGTTAATGTTTGCTTTCAAATTCAAGGCTGAGCTTTGGTGCTGAAACTTCAGGCTCATTCCCAGCCAAGGGGTCGGCACCATTGCAAAACACCCATCTCTGTAAGAGTGCTGATGAGGTACTCGGAAGATGATGCAGACAAGACTGGCTTGTCCCTGGGTGTGACTGTTCCTGCTCTCTCTCTCTGCCATTCAGGTACGAGACCAGGAGGTCCCCATCAAGCGGAACTTTGTCCGAGTCATCGTGCACGTGGACAGCTGCAACCTTCACCCTCCCCAGTTCAGCAGCATCCATTACGAAGCAGAAGTGCTGGACTCTGCAGCGGTGGGCACAGAGGTCATACAAGTCAGAGCCCTGGATCAGGACCAGGGAGCTAATGCTGAAATACACTACTCCCTTCAGGCAGGTGAGAGCCATGCAACAAGATGGTTTAGGTTGTGATCATACCTGCATTACCATGCTCTAACTGGTGGCCACTTGACAGCTTTCTCCTTGCAAGGAACATCAAGTGGCTGCACAGTTCTAAAATGTGATTTTCTTCCTACGCAGAAAAAATCCAGAGTGAGTAGGTAATGGCCATATTATGGATTATTAGCATCTTTTCTTAAGAAGACAGCTTAATGTTGAGTCACTAGTCAAAGAAAAATAGTGACTGGATGAGTTAGAACAGCCTAAAATCTGATCCTCTTTTTCCATGGGAACTATTCAGTTGTTAGGCAAAAGTACTCCCAATTCCCACAGGAGTCATCACCATTCCACTATTTCTGTCAAGAAATACATCCTCAAGGAATGGTGAGAACCCTCTCAGCATTGACTGGTGGTGGTTTTGAGTCATTCATGTTCAATGGGCAAATATTTTATCATTCACTATATAGGTTAAAACTTAAGTATTTATGTCTGTGCCACACGGCCTATTTAGCCTGTAAACTCTTTGCAGGAGACAAGCCATCCTTTGCTCCATCTTTCTCACTGCAATTTAGATCAAGGACTGAGGAATTTAATTGCTCCTGAAGTATTGGTAATTACAAGCATGACAGGGCTTGAAGGAGCTAGTACTGTCTTTTCTACCATGTTCTGCACACGAGGCAAAAGCTTCAAGCACATGCTCTGCCACCACTAAATATGCTTAAATTAGAAGGGTGTTTATCTCCAATTTACATTTTGATTGATTCAAATGTTAGCTCACAGATCTCAATGGGTTTGTTGTTCTTACAATTAAAATTATTTAGAAATGAATTAATTTCTCTCAGTAGAAGAAATAGATGTTAATCAGGTCTGCAATCAGGAGAATCTATGAAAAAGAGTTGCAGAAAACAAAGACCAGTAAGGTGTTTGCATTCTTCACTCTGTAATTTCTCTTCTTGCAGGTAATGGGGAAGGCTTCTTTAGCATCAACCCATATTCTGGAATTGTTACAGTTGCCCAGAAACTGGACCCATCCAGGCAGGAGCGATTTACTCTCATTGTAAAGGCAGAAGATCAGGGCTTTCCTCAGCTTAAAGATTCTGCTACAGTACATGTTCACATTAGACCCTCAGATCGAACCCCTCCAAAATTTCCAGAGGCTGAATACATCACAGAGATCAGTGAATCCACTGCTATTGGCTCTCCTCTGATCCAAGTTTCAGCCACAAGCTTGTCACCAGTCAGCTATGAAATAAAAGATGGAAATGGAGATGGAGTGTTCTCCATGAACTATCAATCAGGCCTTATTTCCACTCAGAAGAACTTAGATTTTGAGCAGGTGTCTTTTTACCAGTTGAAAGTCCGTGGTACCAACATGGCTGGAGCATTTATGGATGCAGTGGTGCTCATCTATGTCATAGATGAGAATGACAATGTGCCTGTCTTCGTTAAGCCTTCCTTCATTGGCTGGATCATGGAGAATGCCCCATCCCAAAGCATGGTTCTGGATGAAAGCAATGCTCCCCTCGTCACCTATGCAACAGATGCTGACCAAGACTCCAATGCTTTGCTGACCTATGAGATTTTGGAACCAGAGGCACTGAAATATTTCACCGTGGATCCCAGCACAGGGACGCTGACCAGTCGTGCTGATATAGACTATGAGCTCACCCCAGTGTTCCACTTCAGTGTACATGTGCATGACAGTGGAAGTCCCAGCTTGTTTGCATCCAAGCCTGCCAAGGTCACAATCCACGTTAAAGATGTCAATGATTCACCTCCAGTCTTTCTCAAAGACACCTATGACATTTCTATCTTGCTACCTGCCCACCCAGGGATGGAGCTTTTGTCAGTGCAGGCAAAAGATGCAGACTCGGAGGTGACCTACAGCATCGTGGAAGGGAACCTTGACAATGCTTTCCATATCCATCCACTAACAGGTCTCATCTCCATTCTTAACACAACTGGCCTGAGGAGCTACCAAGAGCTCACAGTCAGAGCTGGTGATGGCTTGTATAAGAGCACTGCTCTGGTTAAACTAAATTTAACTCGGGCACAAGGTACCAGCTTGAAATTTGAGCAAGACATATATACAGCAACTGTGATGGAGAACTCTACAGATGAGAAGACTCTAACCATTCTTGGAGTCAAAGGGTATCAGCTAAATGAACCTCTTTTCTACTCACTTTTGAATGAAAAGGAAAGGTTCAAAATGATCCAGGCCTCTGGAGTTCTTCAGACCAAGGGTGTGAAATTTGACCGCGAAATGCAAGACATGCATGAGGTAGCTGTGGAAGTGAAGGACAACAGGAAGCCACCAAGAGTGTCCCAAGCCACAGTCAGAGTTTATGTAGAGGATGTCAATGACAACCCCCCACAGTTTGAGAATGTGCCATACTACGCCTCGGTGCAGGACAGCACAGAGCCAGGGGATGTCCTTTTTCAGGTGTCAGCAACGGACAAAGACATAGGGGATAATGGAGCTGTTACCTACTCATTTGCAGAGGAATACAAATACTTTTGGATTGACCCTTACCTTGGAGACATCTCGCTTAAGAGGCCTCTTGATTATCAAGCATTAAATAAATACAACCTCCGGGTCATTGCTAAGGACAAAGGAGAGCCTCCCCTGCACGCTGAAGAGGAGGTGGTGATCAGTGTGAGGAACAGATCCAACCCTCTGTTCCAGAGTTTGTACTACCGAGTGAAGGTGCCAGAAAACGTCCCCCCATACACATCTATCCTCCACATCCAGGCCCGCAGCCCCGAAGGCTTGCGCCTCATCTACAACATTGTGGAAGAAGATTCCCTGAAACTCTTCAACACCGACTTCAAAACTGGTGTCCTCACTGTCACAGGGCAGCTGGACTATGAGCTAGAGACAAAACACACATTCACTGTTAGAGCCACAGACACAGCACTTGGATCCTTCTCAGAAGCCAGAGTAGAGGTGGAGGTGGAGGACATTAATGACAACCCTCCCATATTTTCTCAGATCATTTACACAGCGTCTGTCTCGAGAGTTTGCCACCACAGACCCCTGTTGTCCAGCTCTTTGCCTCTGATAAGGATTCGGGCAGAAACAAAGTGGTCTCCTATCAGATCATGGATGATGGTTCAGATGCTGCCAAGTTCTTTAATATTGATGCCAGCACAGGGCAAATAACAACAGCTCAAGCACTTGATTATGAAACAAATCAACAGTTCCGCATGAAAGTCAGAGCTGTGGATCATGGGGTGCCTCCTCTCAGTAGCGATGCCCTGGTAATCGTAGATGTGACAGACATCAATGACAATCCCCCTGAGTTCAGCCAGCTTCAGTATGAAGCCAAGGTCAGTGAAATGGCTACGTGTGGGCACATTGTGATCAAAGTCCAGGCCCTGGACCCCGACAGTGGAGACACCTCCCGGCTGGAGTACGTGATCCTCTCGGGTAATGACAACAGGCATTTTGCCATTAACAGCACTTCTGGGATAATATCCATGTTCAACCGCTGCAAAAAGGACTTGGAGCCATCTTACAATCTCAGAGTTTCTGCTTCAGATGGAGTTTTCAAGAGCACTGTGCCTGTGTATATCAACACCACAAATGCCAACAAATACAGCCCCTCTTTCCAGCAGAATGTGTACGAGGCAGAGCTGGCAGAAAATGCTGAGATAGGAACCAAAGTGATTGAGCTGCTGGCTATTGACCCAGATGGTGGTCCATATGGCACCATAGACTACACCATCATAAATAAACTTGCCCATGAGAAGTTCTCCATAGACAATAAGGGCTGTATTGCCACACTGCAAAAACTGGACAGGGAAAATTCCACAGAGAGGGTCATTGCCATTAAAGTCATGGCCAAGGATGGGGGTGGGAAGGTGGCCTTCTGCACTGTCAAAATAATCCTTACAGATGAGAATGACAACCCACCTCTGTTCAAAGCCTCTGAATACACCCTGTCCATCCAGTCCAATGTCAGCAAAGGCTCCCCTGTCATCCAGGTACTGGCTTACGATGCTGATGAAGGTGCAAATGCAGATGTCATTTACTCTGTTGACTCTGTGGAAGATGTGGCAGAAGACCTTGTGGAGATCAATGCTGCCACTGGGGTTGTTAAGGTCAAGGAGAGTCTTATTGGTTTAGAAAATAGAGCCTTTAACTTCAAGGTGAAAGCTGAAGATGGCAGACCCCCTCACTGGAACTCCCTTGTTCCAGTGAATCTCCAGATTGTCCCCAGGGAGGTGACATTGCCAAGGTTTTCTGAGCCCCTTTATACATTCTCTGCATCTGAGGATCTTCCAGAGGGGTCAGAAATAGGGTCAGTCAAAGCTTTTGCAGAAGATCCCATTATATACAGCCTAGTGAAGGGAACCACTACAGAAAGTAACAAGGATGAGGTGTTCACATTGGATGAACAGACAGGGGCTTTGAGAATCAAAAAACCTATGGATCATGAGACCACCAAGTGGTACCAGGTTGATGTCATGGCTCACTGCTCACATCTGGAGACTGAGCTGGTCTCTCTGGTCTCTGTGAATATCCACGTGCAGGACGTGAATGACAACAGACCTGTTTTTGAGGCAGATCCCTACAGAGCATTTGTCATGGAGAACATGCCTTCAGGAACCACAGTCATCCAAGTGACAGCTAATGACCAGGACATGGGAAGTGACGGGCAGGTGACCTACAGTCTGGAAGCAGAGTCTGGCAACCTCCGTGGGCTGTTCACCATTGACGGCGAGAGCGGGTGGATCACCACCCTGAAGGAGCTGGACTGCGAGGAGCAGGAGATCTATCGCTTCTACGTGGTGGCCACTGACCACGGCAGGAAGGTGCAGCTCTCTTCCCAAACCCTGGTGGAGGTCACGGTGTCTGATGAAAACGACAACGCCCCGCAGTTCACCTCAGAGTTCTACAGGGGGTCGGTCATTGAGAACGCGGAGCCGGGGCAGGTCGTTGTCACCCTGAGCACCATCGACGCCGACATCTCCGAGCAGAACCGGCGCGTCACCTGCTACATCACCGGTGAGTTGGGCCAGACTGTGAATCTCCAGTGGGCAAGGGGAGAGTGTCATCTCGAAGTGTGGGTTTGAGACCTTGTCTTACAGGTTGCTAGTACAGAAATAATGTTACACTGACAGTCCTGTCAGAAACAGGAGATGAAGGCTGAGCTCTGTCATGAGCTAGACTCAAATGAATCTGGGGAATACAAAACCCTTTAGTAACTGCAGTGGGTTGATCATTAAAATATGAATGATCATTAAAATAACTATCTCACCACTGAATTGACCTATTTCTCTGGGAATAAATAAGATACATATAAGTAATTATATATAACTGCAGTGGGTTGATCATTAAAATATGAATGATCATTAAAAATAACTGTCTCACCACTGAATCGTCCTATTTCTCTAGAAATTAATAAATAAGATACATGTAAGCAATTACGCTGTACTGTAGAAATATTTATTTACACTTTCTTAACAGAGGAATATTTAAGACAGTGTAATTGTAATAGCTATTCAAAGGACAGGAGAGGCAGTACAGCAGCAAGGAAGATTTTTCTCACACAGATACTGTGATCTGTATTTAAGTTCTTTGACCCAGCTATTTCTCTTGCCAGCACTGCAGACAGTTTATACATCACATATATACCTGTAGCCTATTTGTGTTTTTTAATAACTATGTATAACTTTTTGGTATTGTGTGTTTCCTACAAAACCACTTGGAGGCTGGCATAGTAACAAGGCTGCAGATAGTCACTCTGCACTGGGGAATATTTAAGACTATCACGTCAATCTCAGTAAAGGTTTTGGCTAACAAGAAATACTAAAGATTACTCTTGCATCCCTGAAATATCACGTGTGCCAACTAAAATTAACCACTGCTGTAAAATAACTAAAAAGTTACACTGGAATGTTTGTTTTGTATTTGCACAAGTAGAAGCTTGCTTTTATGGTATTTTTTGACCCTAAAGGGTCTTTCTAAGACCTGGGGCAGATCCTTCAAATTAAAATGTTCGTTCAGGCTCAAACGAGGACCCTTCAGGGTCAAAACATTAGGCCAGATCATGCTGCAGCCTGTTATCTATTGTTGTAACCATCTGAAACAGGGGAGGAATGCTGGTACTTTCATTTGGTTTATGGCATGCCTCGGTATTTGCAAGCCTTTGAGAGGAAAGATTTAATCCATTATGCATTAACATTTCTGCCATCTTGAACGTAGTAGTAACTTCCAAGTACTTTAAACCTGAGAGGATGCACACTTATGTTAGGGGTGAACACCTTGTGCTCTCTGCTCTGCACATAAAAACACAGATCAGACTTTACAAATAAACATGGACATGCAGCAAAAGAGAGGATTAGGTGAACACAGAGTCCAGCTTCCCCCTGTCCACATTGATTTCAAACACACAGAAACTAAATCTGGGCATAGGCTGGTGTTTCCCAGCATCAGAAGAAGAGCTAGTACAGGTGTCATAGTGCCTCCACAACCTCATCACTGCCACACAAATGAAAACAGAAAGGGAGTGAATTTAATTTATCCTACTGCGTGAGACCCTTCAGAGTCCAGCATGAACAGATTCCACAGCCAGCTCTCTTCAGTGACCCCCATTGCCTGTTGTGCCCTGGGTCAGCAGAGAGCACCAGCTCCTTCCCAGGAGAGAGGGATTTTCCTGTGGCAGCATCCAGCCCATTTAAAATCCAACATATGTAACAACAGTAGGAGCAGCATGGATCTGGTGGACCAGAGAGCCTGCCTAGTCTGGATTTACCTGTCTCTCATCATTTGGCTCTTACAGAAACAAAAAGTAGCCCCAGAAAACAAAGAAAAAATGTTAAATACCTCTACAGGTTAGAGGAAGTACAACGGTACATGGTACCATAACAGTAAGATCCAAACCATGTCTGCAGGGTGTTTACAGCTCTCAAATCCTTTTAGGAACATGCAGAAAAAAGACTGACAGGCTTTGGGAAGGTGAGACAATGTGGTTTTGAGGCAATGAATATGCACATCTGCAGAACATTACTGACTTTTCTACAGTCATTTGTTTCCTTCTGTCACTGTAATGTGCAGACAGGGAATAACTAAATTGTGCAGGGTATTTCCCAGCTGTGCAGTGAGGTTAACCAAAAGCTCCTCACCTGCTGGATATGCCACCAGTGCCCTCTCTGCATCACCAGTGTGAGTCAGAGTCATGGTATCATTTGGGTTGGGAAAGACCTCTAGGAGCATCCAGGTCCTTCAGGTCTCCTAAGGAGCATCAGTGGACACACCTGTATTCTGTTTCCTTACCCCTTCTGATTTTCAGCACTTAGTAAATGCCTTTTTTACTTGCTTCCTGCCCCCCTCTAGAAGGAGACGTACTGGGACAGTTCACAGTTGATCAAATTGAGGGCGAGTGGACAATTTCTTCCAAGAAGCCTCTGGACAGAGAAGATACAGAGAAATATCTCCTCAAGGTTATGGCTTCTGATGGGAAATTTCAGGCTACCACTGAAGTGGAAATTTTTGTACTGGATATCAATGACAATAGCCCTGAGTGTGGCCAGGTAAGACATCTGTTCTGGGACATCAGGGGCATAAAGGGAGATCCTGGGAGGGAAAGAGCACAATAGAAAAAAAGAAAGAACAGGCAGAGCATGTTAAAGGATTTGGCTTGTCATAATTCTTCTCACACGATCCTGTTGCTTTGATTATGCTTAACAATTTTAATTAAGCAGCATGTCAAGCAAGAATATTAAATCTAGCCTCCAAGCATGTTTGCCAGCAGCAAGTGAGAGCCTAAGCATTATGAAGAGTAATTTTTGGAGATAAACAATGCCAGGAAGCCTCCTGGGAAGGGGCATGTAAATTACTGAGTTTTATATCCTGCTAAGCTGGGAGATTCCCATCAGGAGGTTTGTTGCTGTAGAGAGCTGATTGCTGGTGTGGACGTCACCCGTGGTGAGAACGAACAGAGGTGGTTACTTCCCAAAGGAGATTCAAAGGCTTGTGTGAAATGAGCTCACTTGTCCCAGTCCACACCCCAGCAGCCAAGAATGGGAGGCACATTGTGTTCACCTATAAAACACAGAGTTTATCCTCTGTGAAGCTTCTGTGGGTCTGTTCTCCCTCCACATGGGGTGGAGGTACTTTGGAGACGGCTCAGATGCCAATGATTTCTTCTGTCCTGGCCAGATACTTTACACTGGGAGAGTCTCTGAAGATGCTGGGCCGGGTCTTTTAATTTTGAAGATATCAGCAAGTGACCCTGACGTGGGCAGCAATGCCCAGATCACCTACAGCCTGCACGGCCCTGGTGCTGAGGAGTTCCGGCTGGGCCCGCACACAGGTGAGAGCAGGGCTGCTTTCATCCTCTTCCTCACCCTCCCCTGAGAAATGCAAGCTCCCAGCATGGCTTAACACTTACCTCCTCTTGAGAAACACAAAGAGCTGTTTATTCCAGCTGTCCCAAGCTAGGAAGGAATGGCCACAGCAGAGAGGAGAGGGAGTTCTACATCATCCTGATTGCTCTGTCTGTTCTTTTGAAATGAAGAGCAGACACTATTGCTAGCAGCCAGGTCTCAAGGAGGAAAGAGCAGCAAGTATTTGGCTTCAGCCAAAGACACAAGTTCTAAATCCCAAAATACCTCTTACTGTGTCTTGGTCAGTGTATTTACCCAGACTTGATGATCATTCTAGAGATTGCTTGGGTTCATTTCATTGCAGAAAGCTCAGTGCAGTGGAGTTTAGAAGTACAATTTATTTCTGAACAGTTTTATCCCATGATGGCATCCCTTGGATGAAGTTCATCTGAACTTGCAGGACTGCCCATGCAAAGCCTTGCCAGGGCCCTGGCTGGCAACGATCTGAGGATAGCCCTGAGCAATGTGGCATGGACACATCACCACTATTAACTCAATTATTGTCTCCCACGGTTCATCCAGGAGAACAGCTGAACCTCTCTGAGGTCTTGTAGGCTGCAGCTGTGATTGCTGGAGACACGAGCACCTCCTGTTCTTTCCCACAGGGGAGCTGACCACATCTGCACCCCTGGACCGTGAGCAGAAGCCCGTGTACCACCTCGTAGCCAAAGCCACTGACGGCGGGGGCCGTTCGTGCCAGGCAGATGTGACACTGATCATTGAGGACACCAATGACAACGCTCCGAGGTTCTTCCCCAGCCACTGCGCCGTGGCCGTCTTTGATAACACCACAACCAAGACACCCATCGCTGTGGTTGCTGCCAGGGACCTTGATGAAGGTGAGTCAGAATGGGATTTATGTGTTGGTAGAGTTCATCTTTCATTCTGAATAGAAGCCTTTGAAACCTAGGGAAGTGCTACAGCAATGGGCTTAGATGATTGAATCTTGGCGAAGATGTGCCTGGATCTCATTGCTGACATATTCTTGACTACTGGGCTGGCATCAGCATTTTTGTGACCCTATTGGGAGCACAGTATCTGTAGAAACATGCAGACCTTCTTTGAGAATATGCTCAGTGACTGTGGCTGTGATGCACAGCACAAACTGTGACGCAGGGATCCAAACTGGACAGAAACTTGTTCAGAGGTGGGGACTGAGAATGAGTGTAATAAAGGAAAAAAGGAGCTTTAGATATGGGTGGTGTAGGTAATATGGATGGAGAGGTCCTCCCGAAAACACAGAGATTCTCCGAAGTATAGGTAAGGCTCCTAAGAAAGGAACTTTCAATAAACCTCTCCAGCAGAGGCTGGATCATATTTATCTTCTTTGGAAGCAGATATGAAGAGAAATTACATTTGAAAACAAGGTAATTAAAAATGAGGAACAGTAGTCAATGCAGACAGCTGACACTGGTGGATAATGGTGAGGGCTGGCTAGATGACTGAACCTGCAGATGGGCAGGGGCACACTTAAAGTTTGTATGATGTTCATACAGCCTCCATTTATCCTGGGAATTGAAGATCATTCTGTTCATGTAGTCCTAATGCATTATAAATGACTAAACCCAGCAGCATCCCTACCCATGAATTACTGCAGCCTGTCTGTTTCCCTTCCAGGTCTCAATGCTGAGGTGGTCTATTCTCTGTCTGACTCTGCCAATGGGCACTTTTCAATTGAGGAAACCACGGGGGTGATCCGGCTGGAAAAGCCCCTGAAGGACTCCCAGCACTCAGCATTTGAGCTGACAGTCTGTGCCACCGACCGGGGCAGCCCGCAGCCCCTCTCTTCCCTCGGCACTGTCACTGTCTCTGTTGTGGATCTCAATGAGTACCTGCCTGTTTTCCTGGCCCCTGAGTACGTGGCCATGGTGAAAGAAGATGTGGCTGTTGGTACCGAGGTCCTCAACTTGTCAGTCCTGACAAGGGACAATGCAGAAAACACAGAGATCAAGTATGAAATTGTGAACGGCAATGACCACGGGAAATTTCAGCTCAACTCAAACACAGGTAAAATGATCCTGTGCCCGAGCAGGTCCAGGATGATCCAACATCAAAGGATGTCTTTGTGTGCATCTTCTCTGGTTCTTCCCCATTTGGCTCCCACTTCTGCTTACCTCTGTCTTTACACATCATAAGGGTAGGAAATAAGTCTTCTTTTCTACTTCAAATTTTACTGTCCACATCACTTAAGTAGTGATCCAAATCTTACTGAAACCAATGGAAAGATTCCTCCTACATGTATGAGACCTGAGACAGGCCCATGTGAGTCAGGGATACATGGAGAACAGGATGAGAAAATTTTCCCACTTCAAAATTCAGGAGAAAGTGTTTTCATTTAAAAAGTCTTTCCATCAAGGAAAAGTCTTCCACGAGGAACCTGCTGCCCAGGGTAACAGGCAGCTTTATTGAGTAGCACTCAATGAACATGGATAATAGTACCCTAACTATGGGCAGGTGTTGAGCCATGATTGCCAGCCAAATAAAGCCCTATTCTGTTTGCACAGAGATGTGATAAGAGCTGTTATCAGAAGGCCAGTGCTAACTCCCTGAAACGAGCCCTTGGCTGCATCAGCAATGGCCTTCTGCCCTCGGCTGTAACATCCTCATCAGTGGCTCCTCAGCCTCTCTGGTCACAAGGCTCTTGCTAATTCTTCCACATCAAGGGGGTCGAAGTTAGGTCAACTACACTGTTTCAGCTGGCAGTTTGGCAGTTGCGTTGGCATGTCTGCAGTATTCCAAGAAATCCCATGTGCCGTTCATTTGAAGTATTTTCTGTCCTTTCCTCCCCATCTCCCAATGTAGGTGCCTTATACATCAATGGGAGCCTGGACTTTGAAGCAAGTCACGAGTATTACCTGTCCATTGAGGGCACGAGGAAGGGCTCAGCCTCTCTCAGTGATGTGACCATGGTGGTGATCAACATAACTGACATTAATGACCACGCACCAGAGTTCATCCAGGATCCCTACTCCACTGACATTCGGGAGGATGCTGCCATTGGAGAGATCATCCTCACGGTATGACTGAACCACGCCAGCTGTCTTTACCTCTGCTTTATTTGTGCTATGCAATATTCACTCCTCTTGTGCACTTTTCTTTTCCTTGGACACAGTGACCTCAGTGGGCTTGTGGCATTCAGCATCTAAGGTTAAAGCATGACTTTTAAAAAGGATGATTGGCGGAATTCCTGAAACTCCACAGGCATGGAGAACACTTTGCCTTATAAGACACCTTTAAGTGAAAATTAAGGGCTTAGGAGCTTTGAGAACATCCCAAGAAAACAAAAATGCCTGAAAAAGGACCATGCCCTTGTGGCCTGGGGAAGGCAGAGGCTCACCTGGGCAGAATAGCAGAGTCCAAGGTGATGTGGAGTTCCCTGTCCAGCCTATAACCATCACAGGGGTGGTAAAGTCAGGAAAGGGATGAGGAGAAAGCTGAGGAAACTATGTTGTCTTGAAAAAACTATTGGATGACACTTATTTGAAGTACCTTCCTTTCCCCCTTCTCATTTGAGACAAGCTCCAACCAATACCCTAAAATGAGAAAGTACTCCCATTTCTCCATGGCATCCTTTTTGGCCCAAGGATCCTAGTGGTTTGTTTTTTTTTCCTCCAAACAGGTGTCAGCTGATGACTTGGATGGGTCCATGAACAATCAGATCACATATTCCATTGTGGAAGGGAACCCACTGGGACACTTTGCCATTCAACCCAAAAATGGGCAGATCAGCATTGCCAAGCATCTGGACAGGGAGGAGGTGAGCTCAGGAAAATGAGAGTGGGAAGGCTGAAACAGATGTGCCCAAAAAGACTGAGGGAGAACAGCTTCCTCAGCTACCTCCTGTTTTCTGAATTATTTACTCATAATATTGTAGGTAGAAGACAAGGCATTCATTTGTTTTCTAGACTCACAGATATTGCAGTAGGAAGGCTGGGCTTTAGGAAAGGCAGTATAGAATCATAGAATGGTTTGGATTGGGAGGGACTTTGAGGATCATCTAGTTCCAACCCCTTCCATAGTCAGAGACACCTTCCACAGCTCTGAGTTTTGGTCTCAATATTGAGAATGTTGGTTGTGGAAACCAACATGGTTGGGTTCTGCTTCTCTGCATTAGAGAAAACAGGTGTGGGGGGGGGAGAAAGGTCACCTGGACAATCTCTCATTCATAAAACAGCAGCAGCTTGTCTCAGCCTGCCAGAGTTGAGAAGCCTTTGGATAACACTCTGAGGCACATGATGGAATTCTTGGGATGTCCTGCGCAGGAACAGGAGAAGATCCTGATTGGTCCCTTCCAACCCAGCTTATTGTGTGATTGTATGGTTCTTAAACAACTATTGGCAGGTGTTTGCCCAGCTTAGTTTCATCCATCTTTGCCAAGTTTCTCTTTTCTGCAACTGTTGTGAGGTTGATTTAGTTTAGCAATGAGCTTTGAGTGAGATTTATGGATGGAGAGCCTTAGCCAAAGGCAAAGCTGTTGTGGCCATGGTGCATGACCTCAGGCATTTCAACAAGCTGCAGGAGAATAAAACTGTGGTGTGAAAAAGCCACCATTTTGCCCTTTCTCCAAGTAATGCTGCCCTACAAATCCTCCAGATCCCCAGTTACTCGCTGACAGTTCGAGCCACGGACAATGGCCACCCTGCTCAGTTCAGTGATGTCCCTGTGCACGTCCATGTGTCTGATGTCAATGACAACCCTCCTCGCTTCTTCCAGCTCAACTACAGTGTGGTGGTGCAGGTAAGCCAGGAGACAGTTTGTTCTCCCAGTCCCTCTCATTGCACTCAGGAACTCATTCCTAGGCTGCTGTTGGAGTAAAGTGGGGAGACAGTGATGAATCACGTTGCTGCTTTGTGCTCTGTGGGTTCTAGGGCAGGGGTGGGATTTGTTTTCCTGTCCCTGATCCAGCAGCTCCTGGGGTGCTGTAGGTTCCCCTGGGCCATTTCTCTTTGCTTGCCTTCCTCCCTCCAATAGAGTCTTTCCCCATTTCAGGAGAATGCTCCCGTGGGGACAAGTGTCCTGGAGCTGATTATGAGCGACAGAGACTCTCCAGAAAATGGACCACCCTACTCGTTCCAGATCACCCAGGGCAATGATGGGAAAGCCTTTGAAGTCACCCAAAATGGTCTGCTGGTAACATCGTCTGTCCTGAACAGAAGAGTGAAAGAACAGTACCTATTGCAAGTCCAGGTAGAGCCTGTGTTACTGTCCTGGTGTCTGAATTCCCCAGTGAGCTTAAGTAGCAATAAAATGCGATTAGCATGGCCCAGCTGAACGAAAACATCTCTGGCTTTGAAGAAATCCAATCCAGGCACAAATTTTGCAGCTTGGAGCCAGCTGCAGAGCTCATTTCTCCACACAGTCTGCCCACAAGAAGCAGGGGGCCAGCTTCTGTGTTGATAAAATCAGATAATGTGATCATGAACAATACTCTGTCAGCAGTTTCCTTAGACAGATGCTTTCCCCATAATCATTCTAGTGAATTCCAATTTAAAGTGAGACCTGGATCTGGTCCTACAAGCTTTCTCTAATTATCCTTGTCATTTAAGAAGTGGTTTCAGTTCCTCTTCAAAAAGGATTTCTATTGTTGCAGAATGAATTCATTATTTTTCAACATTATCAGTAGGGGTAGTCCATTACAAACAAAAGGATAATAACATGTAAAGTACATACTTCTTCAGTAATGGCAATTGTTGCAAAAGCTGAGTACTATTATATTACAAACCTCAATCTCTAACTGCTTAGCATTAGGGAGAAATTTATCCCATAATCTGATTATTCGCATTTTTCTGTTTGAGGTTCCTTGACTCAATGCTAGGCAGACATTGTCAGAGGTGGGACAGGGGCTTAAAGAGCCTGGAAGGTGAGCGAATGTGTTGATGTGCGTAACTGCTTTACAACTCTGTACACTCAGTTACGCTTGGAAGCACAAAGATTGGCAACATCACAAAAAATTATTAAGCCTAAGGAATATTCAGAGCCACTCAGAGGTGCCTCAGCTGCTGCTGAATGCACAGGGAAGTGAGCGTGACCCCACCACTAGCAGAGGGCCTCAGTCGGTCTCCAAGGCCTCATCAGTCTCCTCCATCCTTCCCTAAGGAAGGGAAGCTCCCCTTTCCCTAGGGCCTTCTGCAGGCAGAGCTCCAACACTGCTGCCAAGTTTTCCCATTCCTTCTTCACTCCCAACCTGCTGCCTGAGAGCTTCCACTCCCTGCTCCCTGAAAGGCACTCTCCTCTGCAAGAGCTCACCAGTCAGGTGAGGTGACAGTGAGTGAGTGTGTGGCTCTAACAGATCCTTCTCTTCTCCTTGCCAGGTCTCCGACAGCGGCATCCCTCCCCTCTCCTCATCTGCATTTATAAACATCCAAGTGACTGAGCAGAGCCAGTACGCGCCCTCAGCCCTTCCCCTGGAAATATTCATCACCACCAATGAGGACGCCTTCCGAGGCGGCGTTCTGGGCAAGATCCACGCCACGGACCGGGACCCCCACGACACGCTGGTGTACACTCTGGTGGCACAGGTGCCCAAGGAGGGGCTCTTCTCTGTCGGGGCTGCAGATGGGAAGATCATTGCTGGGGACAAGCTCCCCCATGGGCACTACCTTCTGAACGTGACAGTGAGTGACGGAACGTTCACAGCCACCACGAGCGTCAGTGTCCACGTGTGGTGCTTCACGCAGGAGGCCTTGGACAAGGCCGTGGTGCTGCACTTCCGACACCTCTCCCCCGAGGAGTTTGTGGGGGACCACTGGCGCAACCTGCAGAGATTTCTGGGGAACATCCTCGTCACCCGGCGCCAGAACATCCACATGGCCAGCCTGCAGCCTGCAGCTGCCTCGGATGGAGTGGATCTGCTCCTGGCTGTCGGAGAGCCACACGGCTCCTTGTATGAGCCGCGGGTGCTGGCCAGCAAGCTCACTGGGTCAGCTGGGGAGATGGACCAGCTCGTGGGGCTCCGGATGAAGAAAGCGATCCATGTGCCCTGTCATGGGTCAGACTGTGCCCACCGTGTCTGCAAGGAGACCATCCAGCTGGACCCAGGCATGATGTCCACGTACAGCACTGCCCGGCTCAGCGTCCTCACCCCGCGGCACAGCCTGGAGCAGATCTGCTCGTGCAATGGTGAGCAATCCTTCTATAAACCTGGGCATGTTGTGCTCTCCTTCAGTACAATATAGAGCACCTGGGTTTTCCATGGAATTAGGTTGCCCAGTGACCAACAGTTCTGCCCACAACTTCAAAGACTTTAAAATCTGGAAGTTTCATATAGTCTCTTTTTAAAAATTTATCTCCTGTAGCATTTAATAACAGCAACATCTGTCTCTCTGATTGGGAAAAGTCACTCATATTTAGCAGGAAATGAAAGGTCAGTGATCAGAAGTTTTTATCTGTGATCTCGTGTGTTGATCCTGGACCAAAGCACAGAATAACAAATAAATTTGAGGAAAGCCAAATAAAATATATTTGTTACACTGGTTCAAGGATACTTCAAGAAATAAGTGGAGGGAGCAGGGATCAGTGACACTAGGGCAGGAACGTAAGGGGATACCACAGAGTAATAGAAAACCTTGCTAAGGATGGAGAAATTCAAGGGTGTTGTAGACCACACTGAGGGCACCTTGAAGGACAGAAATAGCCAGGTTGGTATTTCAGGGTTGCTTCACAGTTGAGTACATAGAGGAAATACTGGGAGTTCCTGGTGGGGCTGTGGGAGATGCAGTGCAGGGATCCATGAGTTGCTGTGGACGGGACTGCTCCTGGACAGTTGTGGCTTCAGGCTAGCAAAAGAGGCAAGGCTTGATACAGTGCACAGCCTCTAAGTGCCACAGAGATGAAACCTTTCTTTCACTCTCCTTTCAGGAACAGCTGTGAGGTTTGGGGGCCACAGCTACATTTGGTACCAGCACTCCCAGGCTGGCTCCTGGCACATGCACTTTCGCCTCAAGACCCACCAGCATCACGCAGTCGTGTTCCACACCAACGGGAGCGACCACGCCACGCTGGAGGTGGGTATGGCACTGCAGGGGGACTTCTCTCACAGCTACAAAAACCTCACTCTCTCGGGGGAGGGAATCACAGAAAGAATATGCAAAAATATGTACCCTTAGTAATTTGTGAAATACAAGACTTGGGAAGCCCAAATGAGAGCCAAGCAGAGTTTGGCAATTGCTGCAACCACAACGGGAAATCATCCTCTATACATGTAAGTGCATGTGTTGGTCTCTGGTGTGACTTCTGGTGAAGTCATCAGACACCCATAGCACGGTCTACATCACCTTCTTTCTTGTTTCTTCATTCCTCTCTTGCATCTCACCTCTCAGGACAAAGCATTTATCAGGTGGACTTGTCCACAAACCATTGTTTGTTTCCACTTTAGCAAAGGGCAAACTTTCTCCCATACCTCAAATTAAAGGTCTTTTACAATAATGGACAGAAAAGAAAGAACAGGAATCCAAAATTTTATTTTTCACACACACACACACACACCTCTCTTCTCAATCACTTTCTTCAGATGGTTTCACTATTTTAGACACCTGCAGAGACAGGAATATTTCATTCTGATCACTCTTCCTCCCTTTGACTGAACACTGAACTTACCAAAGCATTCAGAGATCATCTCCCTCTTCCACTTTGGCAACAGAAGGAAAGCAGCAGATGACTAAAGAAAAGCTGTTTTATATATTCCTCATCAACTGAATTCAGACTAACTGGAGACTAAGATCACAGGACATGCTTACCAGCTTACAGAGATTTGTCCTTGAGACTGATCACGTTGAGATCTACACACTATAACCTACCTGGAAGTGTTCATCCTATTTTTGGATTTCCCCATCCCTTCTCATGGTTTCACAACCCCATCTTCCTGTTGTTCCATCTTCCCACAGTTACAAAAGACCCACTCAGACAGGGAGCTGCACGGCAGCCAACCCCCACACACATGCCTTTTGCACATATTTCAAGCTCCTGCTGCCACAGCCATCACTCCTGAAGAGCAGGAGCAGAGAAATACCATCCATGTGTCCTGTACCCATCTCTGAGAGTGATTTCAGGCTGAACTCTAAAGGCCCAGTGTGAAAAACTTCTCATTAAGGGTCTCATGATTTCTACCTCACCTCTGGGAAGGAGAGTCACCCAAGAGCTCATCAGAAGGAATCCAGCACTTTAGGTGGTGCTCAGGAAGTACAAGATGGCAAGAAACTCCACTGATCCAGGCCAGCACAGGGAGTCAAGGTTCATTATTGGTGGAGTTCAGTGAGCTCATGATGTGCCCAAGCTTGTCTCCACAATCTTTTCAACAGGAAACACTCATAAATCCTCCTCCATAAAAGTGTCTGTGAATAATTTCTTTCCTGACTCACTTTATTAGCAATATCTTATGGATAAAAAGGTTTCTAAACCACCTGGCCTGATAAAATTGAAGGAGTCCCTCAAGATTTTAAACTTTATAGACTGAAGTACTCCAGATATGAGCCAAAGCCTTGAAAGGACCGTAACTGATGGTTTGTACATTTGATGAAGAGGATGAGCTCTCCCAAGAGCATGCATATCACCACTTTTCCAGTCTCTAAGCTCTCCTGATGTTCAGAAATAGGTTACAGGAAGAGGATGGCAGACCAGGCAAGCTGGGAAAGGCTTGGCAGTGTGTCAGTTCTTGCTCCAGGGAATCGAGTTCTCAGCTGTCTCCCAGCCCCAGAAATTGATAAGCCAAATCTACAGACCCATCTGAAGAGAAATCATGTTCCTGCAGATGAAGTGAAGTGACAAAGTTCTCTGGTGTGCTTGCCAATTGTGCAAAGGGATTTACACACGTGTTGCCCTGAGGCTCTTCCATGCCATGTGCCAGCTGCTTCTTGTTCTTTCTTCCTTCAGCAGTTGCTCTCTCCTCCCACTGTATTTATTTATACCATGGGCTCCTCTAAGAGTTAGCTGTTGTCCTGCTCTGCTCCAGAGTATCGCCTTCATATTGTGGGTGGGTTTCTCTAGAGTGTAGCCCATAATCATTCTGCTCTTCTAACGCCTTCCAAGAATGAAACCCTTCTTGCTGTCTCTAATGTCCTCCAGGGACATCTCTCCTGCCTGGGATGAATTGCTTGATGTTACATAGCAGGCTCTGCAGGTTTCCCACCAGCACTTCATTCCATCTCTTTTCTCCTTTTCCATAGGCTCTTGGCTTCTGTGAGAGAGAGGTTTTATCAACAAAGCACTGGGGAGATAAAGGTGAAAAAGGGGTTTAACCCTGACTTCACCCTGAAACAACACAACTAACTTTTTCTTTCTCCATCCTATATGACTTTTAAAGATGAATCTTGGGCCAGAAATAGGAATTTCTGATGTCCCCATTTAAGGCAGAGGACTTTGGTGTGGTTCACTTTTAGCAGCTCAGTGCCTTGTCTCTCTCCAGTCTGATGGAGATCAAGGATTGGATTGCAGTAACTTTGGCCTTGTTTTCCTGCATGGGTACAACAGTTATTCCTTTCTCTGCCTCCCAAGTCCTGCTTTTTCCTCCAGAGAAAGCTGCCAGTGCTTCTCCTCAATAAGATTCTTTCACCACCCTCACCCCTGCCAAAAGGGCAACTGGTCCAGCACCTTCCCCACTACCAATGAGACAGTGAGAACAGAACAAAAGCCACGTGGCCCAGAACAAGAGTCCATCTGTGACTGGTGGTGCTCTTATGGATAGTCTGAATTCCAGGGCTCTGATCAGGCTCAGGAAGGTGGGAGAAAGGGCAAGCAGCTGCAGCAGTAGCTTTGTGATCCCATGGCTCTATTGCATGGAAAGATGGGCTTCCCTCCTTGCATGCTGGTCAAAGGCTGCCAGGAAGGACCATAGGTGAAATTGTGCCAGAGAGGTGAAGGTGTTCTGCAAAGTAAAGGAGTTGCAGTCCCTTAATTGATCCAGGCATAGGTTAAAAAGGTGAAAAAGGCTGCATTTGGTACTTCTTGGAATTAGAAAATTGGGAGTAATCTCAACTGTCAAGGCTGGGAGAGAGGGGAACAAGCAGCAGGAGGAATGTTGAAACCCTTCATGAAACAGCAGCCACCTGTGTCCCAGCTAGCTGTGATTCTGTGTTTTACAGATGGTTAATGGAGTGCCTCACCTTGGCTACAGCTGCCAGGGGAGCTCCTCTGGGAACCTCTCCTCCTCACGGTTTGTGAGCGACGGCGAGTGGCACTCAGTGTTCCTGGAGGTGAAGAACTCTTCCGTCCGCCTGCTCGTCGATGGCCTGGGCAACGCCTCCCTCCAGCTGCCAGGGACCTGTGGTGTCCCCCAGGGCAGGCGAGACCTGGTCTTTGGGGGCCTCCCAAAGTTGCTGCAGTCCCAGAGGGTCACACGGGGCTTCAGGGGCTGCCTGGACGTGGTTGCAATCAACGGCAGAGAAGTGGTTCTCCTTCCAGGGAAAGGGCAGTCGAGGGAAGTCTTGGAGCAGGTGGGCATAAGGCAGTGCTGCTCCCCCAGCGGTGCCTGCAGCAGCAACCCTTGCCTCAACAACGGGATGTGCTCTGAAACTCACGGAGGAGGTACGTGAACATCTCGCTCAGAGCTGTGGAGGGCAGTGAGCAGTGATGGGGGGAAAGATGCAGCAGCTTTATTATCCCTGGGGAGGGGCTATTCCAGAGGGGAAGCAGAGATCCTCTGTCCCAGGGGACCTCAGGTGACTCAGTGCAGGAGCAGCTGCAGGGTGTGAGATCATCATCCTGGCTCTCACCAGTGGACCGTGGGCCCAGAGGGCAGGAAGGTGTTTCTAAGGAGTGTGCATGACATAGGAGAGCAGAGTGTTGCCAAAAACTCAAATGCATGTAGAGATTCCACCCACCCCTCTGCATCCTTTTTGCTTAAGGAGCTGTTAACAAGGCTGGAATCAGGCAAGATGGGATCATGTGGTGATGGTATCTGGGCAGAAACAAGCCAAGATCTTCTGCAGTGAGCGACTCCCCAGGGCTATGCAAAGGGATATGGGAAAACTGTAAGCTCAAATCCAAGAGTCCCAGGCTAACGTGGGGTGCACACACCCAAAAGAGGTTTGATACAGGCTCTGCACCAGGCAGTGTCCCTGCTGCCCCATTCCTGCCATCAGAGGGGCTCCTTGCAGTGAGCCGTGTCCTGTGTCACAGGGACAGGGGCTGTGAGCAGAGGAGCTGCTCCCAGTGATGTCCACCCGTGTGTCACTGCCCTACAACTGGCTGTAGCTGCCAGCAGAGCAGGGCTGCACCCCATAACACCCTCTATGAGATGGGTACTGCCTGTGCCTCAGCCCCTCAGAGGGGCAGTGGGGTGCTTCCCACGCTGCTGTGTGGGGCAGAGGCTGCTCCTGCAGCTCTCTGGGGCCCTTGCCAAAGCACACCCTGCCCGGCAAGCAAGTGAGGACAAAGGAGGCACCACCTTCCCCTGCCCTGCCCGCTGCCTCTGGGAACAAGATTCCCAGCCCTGTCGACTCAGCAGCTGCCTGGTTCAGGTGAACTTGTTTGACACCAGGTGTAAATGTACAGAACAGTTAGTCTGGCTGGCACTCACACCTCAGCCTTCAGACCCTCTGCACAGAAAACCTCTCTGGCTGGGCTGGAAGGGGCTCAAAGCCCACAAAGGGAAAACACATCTCTGCTCTAAGTCAAGGCATCCCCTGCTTTCATTGCAGAGAGAATACAGTGGGAGGGAGAGGTGAAAAATCATTCCTTCAGTAATAACCTAATGATCATCCAGCACCTTTCCCATAGTTTCCTTCTAGGATGAACAATTTCTCCTGCAAATGGCCCAGCTGGCCAGGAAAGAGCCTGTGGGACATGGCCCCAGGCAGGGCACTGCTGCAGGGAAGGGATTGCCCAAGGGATGTTTATTTGGGAGGTTATCCTGGTTACCTGAGTGCCATGGGCTCAGTCCTGGGTACCCCAGGCAGGCAGCACGAGTTCCTGCAGAGCTGTGCCCAGGATCTCAGTGAGTTCCTGCAGAGCTGTGCCCAGGATCTCAGTGAGTTCCTGCAGAGCCCTGCCCAGGATCTCAGTGAGTTCCTGCAGAGCTGTGCCCAGGATCTCAGCGAGATCCTGCAGAGCCCTGCCTGGGATCTCAGTGAGTTCCTGCAGAGCCCTGCCCAGGGATCTCAGTGAGTTCCTGCAGAGCTGTGCCCAGGGATCTCAGTGAGTTCCTGCAGAGCTGTGCCCAGGATCTCAGTGAGTTCCTGCAGAGCTGTGCCCAGGGATCTCAGCGAGTTCCTGCAGAGCTGTGCCCAGGGATCTCAGTGAGTTCCTGCAGAGCCCTGCCCAGGGATCTCAGTGAGTTCCTGCAGAGCTGTGCCCAGGATCTCAGTGAGTTCCTGCAGAGCTGTGCCCAGGATCTCAGCGAGATCCTGCAGAGCCCTGCCCAGGGATCTCAGTGAGTTCCTGCAGAGCCCTGCCCAGGATCTCAGTGAGTTCCTGCAGAGCCCTGCCCAGGGATCTCAGTGAGTTCCTGCAGAGCCCTGCCCAGGGATCTCAGTGAGTTCCTGCAGAGCTGTGCCCAGGATCTCAGTGAGTTCCTGCAGAGCTGTGCCCAGGATCTCAGCGAGATCCTGCAGAGCCCTGCCCAGGGATCTCAGTGAGTTCCTGCAGAGCCCTGCCCAGGATCTCAGCGAGATCCTGCAGAGCCCTGCCCAGGGATCTCAGTGAGTTCCTGCAGAGCCCTGCCCAGGATCTCAGTGAGTTCCTGCAGAGCCCTGCCCAGGGATCTCAGTGAGTTCCTGCAGAGCCCTGCCCAGGGATCTCAGTGAGTTCCTGCAGAGCCCTGCCCAGGGATCTCAGTGAGTTCCTGCAGAGCTGTGCCCAGGGATCTCAGTGAGTTCCTGCAGAGCTGTGCCCAGGATCTCAGTGAGTTCCTGCAGAGCTGTGCTCAGGGATCTCAGTGAGTTCCTGCAGAGCCCTGCCCAGGATCTCAGTGAGTTCCTGCAGAGCCCTGCCCAGGGATCTCAGTGAGTTCCTGCAGAGCCCTGCCCAGGATCTCAGTGAGTTCCTGCAGAGCTGTGCCCAGGGATCTCGGTGTGGGATTGCAGCACAGGCAGGGACTCGCCTGTGGAGCAAGCCTGGGAACCACGTGGCTGTGTGAGAACACAGCTGTGGGGAGAGCACCCAGGCCAGCCCAGCACCACCCCAGGACCACAAACACAAGTGAGCCCCACATCCAGGACATGTGTTTGGGCACACACAGGCCTGTGGGCAATGTCCAGCACCTGCTGCACCAGTGTCGGCACGTCCTTCTGGTACAGCCACTGACACACATGTGGGAACAGGCCCAGGTTGTTTGCCCTGTGCTCTAAAGCAGGGTTCTTCAGCTTGTGGAGGAGTAGCAAAGACTTTTCAAGTGCGCTGGAAGGTGCAAACTCTGAATTTCCCTCACTGCAGCACCAGCCAGGTGACGAGCAGGAGCTCAGCAAAGCCAGGGACATTCCCATGCTTAGGGCTGTGCTAAACAGCAGCCAAAAGCACAAACAGCAGGAGCCCCTCCGAGTCCCTGGCTGTGCTGGGTTTCCCTCTGTCTGTGAACAGACATCTCCTGCAAGCAGGAGAAACTCTGCATGTTGAGACAGGCACTTCATACCACGAGAACTCGCAGGACCAAAGACTCCTGAGAACAACAAATTACAGGGGATTGCACTCAACAGAGTCAGAAACTGTGAATCAGCCTGCCAAGTTCCCCTTCCTTTATCCCAGATTTGTCCCTCAGCTTCTCCATGCAATAAAGCTATGCCCTGACTGCATCTCTGATCTGTGTCAGGAGAGGACGGGCTTGACTTCTTGCTCAATCAGCTCCCTAGTGCCACTGTGTTGCCCCAGAATGGCCACCCAGCCTCCAGCAACTATGCCAGGTCCTGTAATGAACCCACCAGACCTCCAGGGATGGCCTGGGTGTCCCACAGCATCTCTACAGCAGCAAACTCCTGTGCCTGGGTAGCTGTGCAAGGGGCTGTGGGGGCCATCAGCACCAGGCTCTGCTCCTCTCTGTTCTTGCCCATTTTTTCACACGGATATGTTCACTCTCACCCTCCAGGTTACACCTGCATCTGCCCCGGGCTGTTCTCTGGTGAGCACTGTGAGCTTGGGGACAGTCCCTGCGAGTCCAAGCCCTGCCTGCATGGGGGAACCTGCACCCTCTCAGCCACTGGCTACTCCTGCCACTGCCCTGACTGGTACCTGGGTGAAAGGTAAGGTCTGGGGGGCTTTGGGACAGCTGACATCCCATGATGGGCTGAGAACATGAGCATTGCACCTTTCTGGAGCTCACCAGATCAACACACTCTGGGATTAATTGCAAATTGCAGGCGCCTGAGCGTTGCAGCCGGGAGGTGCTGGAGGGCAGAGCTGAGCAGAGCAGGACACAAATAACTCTGCCATCGTGTGGCCACTGCCTCTCTGAGCAGGAGGGAAAACAGAAACATCTCTGCTTACAGGTGCTTTGGTGGCTGCAGGTGCTGTGGGGCAGTGCAGAGGCTCTCTGTGATGGGACACAGTGCTGCTGACACACACTGCTACTCCCTGTGACAGGATCTGAGTTCAGCAGCAATGGGAACACCTTGGCAGTGGTGGGGGAGCTCAGCTGTGATGGGGGCCTGGCAGCAGGATACAGGCAGACACTGCCCTGGGTGGCAGGAGGGTGCCCTGAGGCTGGGAGAACCTGCCTGGCAGAGCTGTGAGGTGCCCCCTGCTTCAGTAGCCTGAACACCCACCCTGCAGGGTGCTAAAGAGGTTGTTTCTATCTGGGACCAGCTCTACGGAGTTCATGCAAAAGAAATCTCTGTCTCAGCTCGCAGCTGTGATTCATCCAATTCAAATCCCAGCTCAAGACAGTGGGCATTACCACCCCAGCCCAGCAGCCCCTCCAAGACCCCCACCTTGCCTCCAGCCCAGCCTGGTCAGAGATTCCCAGTGCAGGCTCAGACAGCATCACACCCAGTTCATCCTTCTGCCTTGCCCATCACACCCAGTTCATCCTTCTGCCTTGCCCATTTAGCCAGCATGGACACTGGTCCTGTGGATCAAGGCAAAGGCAGAAATTACCTGTTCAGCTCTTGAAATAAAAGCATGTAGCTGAGCATTAGGTGGCAGTGTAATTCCTGACATCAGCCAGACCCTGTGGGTGCATGTCACACACACCCGCTCACGCATCCTAAATCACTGACTACAACAGGAGCAGTGCAAACCTCACAGAGTTTGTTCAGTAATGAGGAAAAAAAAAAGGCATGAAAAGCTACTAAAGCACTGTATATTCGCCCCAGCATGGGGAGGTCATTGCTCTTGGAAGGAAAGGTCCCCTGTACTGTTGGCAAACATTTAGGTTGTGTGTGGGGTGGAGTAGGACAGAGAATCAGAAATTCCATCTCAGTTCTACAGATGCTCCATAAAAAATGTCAAAAAATTCTCTCCAGCAAGGGTGTCCATTCATCACCTCACAGGGTAGTCTTTTCCCAAATGTTTTCTGTAGCCTGCCAGACATCCAGAGGCTCCACAGAGCTTGGAGGACATGGGAGGCTTCATAAGAGGTTAAACACACCTCACACTGACCCTGGGCTCCCTAATTTAACAGGATGGGAGCATCTCTCTATGCAGTGTTAGCCCTAGAATTCCAAACTCCTCTGAGGCAGAAAGCCCCCTATTTTATTTTGGCTGTACAACTGAAAAATAAGACCACTCTGTAAAACGTGGTCTCTTGAACAGCATCATTTTATACTCAAGGATCCTCTGTCAGGATAAGCAGGTAGCAAGAATCCAACGAGGGAGAGAGAGCAGACCAGGACAGAGCATCCATGGGTGGTGTAAGCCAGAGCCTGACCAGGATCAGGCAGTTCTGGTGCATCCCAGGCTGACAGAGGTCATCTCCATCCCTTTCTCCCCACAGGTGCGAGAAGCTGGCAGAGGAGTGCCCAGACAACCCGTGCCGCAACGCCGGGCGCTGCGTGAGCAGCCAGGGCTCCATGTACTGCATCTGCCCACCGGATTACCAGGGGGACTACTGCACCCAGCCCATCATCACCCCGGCCATCGTGCCCACGCACTGGGCGCTGGGCCCCGAGGAGATCGCGGAGATCGCGGCCGGCGTGCTGGGGGCGGCCATCCTGGCCACGGCCTTCGTGCTGGTGCGCAAGCGCTGCCGCCACCGCGCCAAGGCGCACAAGCCGGTGGCCCGCGAGGACCCCGACCTGCTCTCCAAGAGCGAGTTCTCCAAGAGCGTGGGTGTGGGCACCCAGCCCGTGCCCCCCATCGAGCTCAACATCCTCGGCGACGCGGCGCACAACAACCTGGACCGGGCCACCCCCGAGCAGCGCAAAGGCACCGGCAGCCCCGAGTTCGTCACCTTCAACTCGGCCAACGCCCCCAAGCACCGGGGCACCATCGTGTGCAGCGTGGCCCCCAACCTGCCCCCCGCTGCACCCCCGTCCAACTCCGACAACGAGTCCTTCATCAAGTGCACCTGGGCCAGGGAGGAGATGGGTCAGTAGCCACAGATTCTTCTTGCACTTAAATATCCCTCTTTCCCTTGGGAAGTGGATCTGAGGTTTGCAAACATGCAGGAAAAATGGTGTTGGCTAAAGCAAAGTAGCGTTGTCATCTTATTGCAAAAGTTTCATGCCTTCTTGGTGATTTCTCACGGGCACCTCCTTAAAGCACTGACTCCTCATAGCACAGCCAACAAACTCCAGCTTCCTTCTCAACCAGCTAACCCCCTCTTTTATAGCACTCATCCTCACTGGACACAGCTGTGGCCTCTTAAGGGCAGGCCTATTCCTAATCTTTGGTAATCAGTACAGCTGCAACTCCTCAGGGGTGAGATTACCTTCTGCACTATCTTTATTTTCTTACATTCTATCCCCCCACAAAGTAGGGGCAAAATCTGCCTCAGCCCTGCTATAGGACCTTCATTGGCTCTTCCTTCCTGGTTCACCACTACATTGTCTGCTTTAACCTGCTTGGTTTTGTACACAATCAGCAGGGAAGCCATTAATGCACAGCAAGTTGTGATCCTGCATCAAAAAAGCCTATGAAAGAGAAAAACTGGAAAAAGAAAATTAAGATCCTAAAGCCAGTAGGGGTTTTAATGAAGACATTTGCATCAGTGCTTCTGGGCAGAGGGATGACATTCTCAGGGAAACACCTTGAATGGCTCTGGACAGCAAGGTTACCCCATGCAGGAGTTCCTCACAGGAGTAACTGCAGGGAAAGGGAGAGATCCAGGGCATCACTGCCCCAATCCCTTCATAACATGAGTTTCTTGCATCCAAACATAATGATGAAGTGTGTCTTTTGGGTGCTGGAGTAGTGGGTATCTGTAGGCTGGTGGGAACGCAGCCTCAGCACGCCCATGGGTGATCTCAGGTCCCCACAATTCCCAAAGTAGCAGCTACACCTCCCCTGTCCCTACATCTCCTCTTCTCCCTAGTCTGCCATATTTCCTGCAGGCTCAGAGCCTACAGAGGGAATTGGCAGGAGGGCAGAAGAGAGGCACCAGCTGCTAGAGCTGCATCTAACACAACTTTCTTTTGTTCCAGTCTACCCAGCAGAAACCACCTACTGGCCGCCCCGGTACCTGTCATCAGATGTCCAGGAGTATTCCCACTACGAGATCATCCAAGGCCCCCCTGCCTCCTCCTCTCACCCTCCTCTCCCGCCGCCGCCCCCTCCCCCAGCAGACGCGGAGCCGGTCGCTCTCTACGGGGGCTTCCCCTTCCCGCTGGACCAGAGCAACAAGCGCGCCCCCATCCCACCCCGCTACAGCAACCAGAACCTGGAGGACTTCCTGCCGCTGGGCCCCATGGACGTGGGGGCATCCCAGTGCCAGAACGAGTACACGGCCATCAGCTACTACCCAGCACAGCTGGTGCAGGGCGAGGGGGTCCCGTTCCAGCCCGAGCCGGGCTACAAGAGGGTCAGCATGCGCCTGAGCGTGGCCCAGCCCTCGTACGCCGACTGCGAGCTGGGCCACCAGCCCAGCATCCGAGCCCAGCCCCTGGCACCACCCAACTACGAGGGCTCTGACATGGTGGAGAGTGACTACGGGAGCTGCGAGGAGGTGATGTTCTAGCGGGGCTTGCTCCTGGGATGAGGAGAGAAGCACGTTTCCATGCAGGACAGAGGGCAGGGGGCTGGCACACGCTGCTGAAGGGAGGCTTGTGTGTGTCCCTCTCAGCTTGCAGTGTCCCCCCCTGCATGGCTGGGTTGTAATTTTGGCTGGATCTTTCCCCTCGCTGCCCTCCATGGTGCTCCTGCTGCAAATGGAGGGGAAATGCTCCAGGCACTGCTGGGACATGGAGGATGCTCCTGGGATGCCAGTGACTAACCTGCCTCCTCACCAAGGGACTGCCTCCAGCACCATGCAGGACCACAGCATGCTACCTCCTCCCACGCCAGGCTTCCTGGCCACAGGGAGGATGAGGAGGAGGAGGGCAAGCACTGCAGGTATGGCAGCAGTCATGGAGGAGAAAGGTGTGGAAGGATTAGCAGTGCACAGCCTGGCAGTGCCCCTTGTGGGGCACAGAGGCTCCCTGCTCCCAGCTCTGGCTCCAAGGGCTTGCATCAAGCCAACAGTTTGATCGTGGAATGGATCAGCTGCTGCAAACCCTCTTTGTGTCTGCTCCCTGACACTGGGGGAGGGAAGAGGGAATGCAGCTGGTCCCACCAGCACATCCCTGACTGGCTAACAGAAGTCCAAGGGAAAAAAAAAAAAAAGAAAAAAAAAATTTGTGTAGAAAAACCAAGCAACAAGGTTTGTTACAGCAGGAACCACCCACAGACTCAAACCAGGCTGCCCAGTTGGGCTGTGTGCACGCGAGTAAGGGAGACCCTGCCCTGAGGATTGTGTGCACAGCCTTGTCCCCATGGCTGTCACAGTCCCACACTGATGCAGCTGCACACCCCGTGCTGTGTCCCAGAAAGACTGGCCAGCACTGCCTGGAATCTCTACCCAGAGAGGGGCACTGAGGCTACTGAGCATGGGTTTGCCTGTTTGTCCTTGTGCTTGGACATGTATCGTTCTTCGTGAGAGGTTTGCTTTGGTTGGTTGTTTGATGTAACTTTTTTTGTTGTTGAATTTTTGGAAAGTATTAAAAGAGTTTGGATTTTTTTACTATTATGACATCCTTGCCTAGCTTCAGCCAAGGGAACAACAGCTTAGTTTGGGCACCAAAAGCGTTCAGAAAAGTGCCAAGACAGCAAGTTAAACACTTTTTTGAGGATCCTGTAAGTGCCAGAGGGATGAGGCAGACAGACCCACAGTACCCTGTCTTGCTTTGGGAAACCATGAGCCTCCTGTATCTCTTAGCTCAGGAGTAAAGGGCTTGAAAGGACCCAAACTGAAGCTTTTGATTTTCATCCCAAACAAACACCACTTGTTTTACCTCTCAAAGCTCTCATGCACTTCCATAAAACTTTTTCACCAGCTCTGCTCAGCAGAAAGCAGTCTCTGCCTAGATTAGACCTCTTTTATGTAGTTGGTTTTATTCTGTTTGGTAAATTGCTCTGATCCTAAAATAATGCATTCCTCTACTTCGAGGACACTTAATTTTGAGGTGTCTCAGCAACAGGCACCACTTTTACCCATAGGGAAAACACAAATTGTTCTTCCCAGCAGCAGAAGCAGCACAAATAACAGTGATGTTTTCCTTTAGATTTTTTAACTCCCCAGGGCAAAGGCAGCTTGAGATGAAGCTCTTCTCAGTAATACCTGGGAAGGAGCAGCCTCAGTAAAGCCATTTCATGGGATGGGGACAGCCCTGCAATGCTCAGCCCTAAGAAAGGATGGCTGTGGATCCCACCATGGTGACTCTCCAGAGTCAGAAATACCTGAAGCACTCGGAGTGCCTGTGCTCAGCAGTCTCTCCTGCCCTGGCATTCAGGTCACCTCAGATCCACAGTCCCCATCAGCCTGCAAAAGCCTTCTAGTTTAAGGAAAAAATTCTGCCAGATTTCTAAAGATGAACTTTTTATAGCACAGATTTCCCAACAGCCCTGTAATGACACACTGCAATGGCATGAATTATTCAGCAGTGAGGATAAGCTGAGCTGCAGCAGCGCTGGCAGTCTCCCAGTGTGGGCTGACTTTTGCTCCTTTGATCTCTAGGGCGGATCTACAGCAGCTCAGCATCCCCCATCTTTTTTTCACATGCCAAGCTCTTTTTTTCAGCTGCAGCCCCACTTTTGGCATAAATATGGAGATGAAAAACCAAGGCCCAGCTTTGGTGAGGCAGAGAAAAGCTCAGCCCTACAAGCCCAGAAGCTCTGCCCACAACCTACTTGCACAAATGAGGTCAAAAGAAAAATTAAATTTTCCAAGCAGCAAAGCTGGAACACTTTTATTTGAAACATTTACTGGGAGGGGAAATCGTGTGTGCTGTGTGGGGGTGGGAGCAGCACAGGATGGGATCCTGGCTGCCTGCTGGGCTCCACATCTCCTGCTCACTTCTTTTGGAAGAAAAACCCACACTTCACACCCCCAAAGCCTTTACACATAAAAAATAGATCATATTTATTGATTAAAGTAAGATACATGATTCAGGTGCAGCACCAGCTCTCCCGCTGGGCAGGCACCTGTGCTGTACACTGACAATATCCATAGGCACAAGACATGGACGTGACCATTGCTATATTTACACAGACAAGTTTCTTGGTTACTGAGCAGCCTACAATACACAAGTGTCAAGTTTCCGTGTCCATCATTGACCCCTGGCTCAGCAGAGCCCCTCACACCACCTGAGTCACCAGCACAAATTGCCCCATCTTCCAACACCCCTGCTCACCCCATTAAAAGGGAAGAGCTGCCAAACCCATTTAATGCTTCTGTGATATCCCAGCCCCCTGGGAAATGAGGTCTTCACTGCTGCTTGCAAAGTGAGTTTGGATACCCAGTGCCAGGCTGGGCACATGCCTTGGCACACAGCTGTCCCTAAAATGTGGCCAGCCTTCTTCAAGTGCTCTACTAGCAGGGCAAGGGGAAGCATCACACATCCCCTGCTCCTCACAGCACTTCCTCCTCTGCTTGACAGTTCTGACTCAAACCCAACCCCAAGGGCCACTCTGGGGTCAGTACACAGAGATGGACGTGAATATTGCACTTGTCCCGCTTGTGTCATGCCCTGGAGCCCCTTCCCAGCCCTGGGTGCTTCCTCTCTATCCCCATGGTGCCCTCCAGAGGGAGGATTTGAGTTAAAGCTTTGCTCTGCTCCCGACCAAGCCAAAACCTTCCCCAGGACAGCCTTGGACGAGACAAGATGAGCCCCAAGTGATGCAGAGAGCAAAGAGGGGCTGGAAAGGGGCAGAGACGTGGCACAGACCCACCCCACACCTGGCCATGGGTGCACATAGTGGCATGTGGCATCCAGAGCTGCAGCAAAGGGGCACAGTGCAGACACAAGCAGCAGGAGAGAGGCAGGGACACTGCTCCACACAGCCCTCCCCTCACAGAACCCAGCCAAACACCGAAAATAACTGCAAACCTCACCCTCCAGCAAAGATGGGAACACAGCCCACTGGTGCTGTACTCAGCCTCCTTTCCCACCACCAGCAGCCTTTGTCCACCCCCAGGGAGACATGGCTGCAGTGGGATGAGGGATGAAAGCTCTCCAGAGAGAGCTGGCAATTGGGAGATGCTGTGAGCAGGCAGGAGTTCGACCTGTCCTGTGGAGGATGCATTTGCTCCCTTGTCTTAAAAAAGTAGAAATCCAGTAGAAAGGTGAGGAAACTCTCTAGGGAGGAAGCTGGGCTCTCAGAGAAAGGAAAGCAGCAGTGCCACGGGACCATCCCCACCAGGCATGCACCAGCCACGACAAAAGAAGCAACAGGAGCACAGGGAAAGGTGCCAGGGAGCTGCATCCTACAGGAAGAGAGGAGCTGGGCAGAAGCAGAGGATGCAGAGGGAGTGCAACCAGGAGAGGAAAGGTTAAAAACAGAAATATTACGGAGTTTTTGTGTGTGATTTGACATTCAGTATCAGCCTGCAGAGGCAGGCAGAGCGTGCCAGGGCCAGCTCAGGCACTGTAAACAAGGTGATGTATCCTTGTGGTGTGTGGGCAGCATGTGGTGACCCCTGGGGAAACCCCCTCCCACCCAAAGGGGACCAGCTCAGCCCCTCATTGTGGCAGAGCCTGTTTGCTCCCCACACACCTCAGTTCTGTAAAGCTTCTGAAAGCCAAGCGTTGGGTTGTGCACTGGATGGGGATAAAGAAGTGTCACTACTGAAAGCATGGACCAAGGGTCAGCAAACCCTCCCAGTGCCCAGCTCCAGGGCCTGCTCAGACTTCCTGCTCAAGGCAGCTGGAAACAGAGCTGAAGCACTGCAGGAGCCAGTGCCCATGGATGGGGATCCCACTGAGAGAGCTGTGGGCCCCAGCATGCCCCGCACCTCAGGCTCTGCCCACCCTCCCAAGAAGGCCAAGGTGAAGAGGGAGCTCCACACTCTCTAACCTGAGCTGAGGTTTGTCTGTTGCTGTAAAAATAAAGTGCTCAGGGAAAAAAAAAATAAAAATCAAACTGGCACAAAAAAGAGTAGTCCCTGTTCCCTGCCCTGACTGAAGGGACAGGGGAAATATGGAAAGGTTGGGATTTTAAAAAATAATAAAATAAAATCTACATCCCTGGGATTCCTCACCTCTCAAAGTGCCTATTTACAGAGGGACTGTTTTGCTCTACCACCTGCCCTAAGAGCCCCAGGGAAGGCACTGCCCCAGCCTGGACCCCACCTTCCAGACAGAGCCCAGGGCAGGATCCTGCTGCAGCTGGGCCGTGGTGCTGGGCAGCCCCATCCCCTCACAGACCAAACCCACCACGCTTCCCAAGAGGAGAGGGGAGCAGTGCCCGCTGTCCATGCAGCCCCAGCTCAGCACCCAGAGGGGCCAGCAGGGATGGTCACTGCACCAGGACAGTGGTGGCATTCACCACGGTGGCCGCGGGTGCCACCAGCTCCACCAGCGCCTCGTACGTGCCCACCACGAAGCCCACGAAGCCGAAGAGGCTGATGGCGATGTCCTTGGCAATGACAAGGGGGTGCATGCCCTCCGAGTAGTAGGTGGCAATCTCCAGCAGCGGGGGGAAGATGAGAGCCAGGGCGCTGCTGCTGACGGAGCCCACCAGGGAGATGACGAGGTCCAGGCGCGGGATGAGGATGGCCAGCACGCCTGGAGAAAGAACAAGCACGACGTCAGTGCTGCCACCTCCCAGATGGCAGAAAGGCTCCTCCCCGTGTCAAAGCTAGCAAAACCCCACCCAGGCATGCCACTGGCTCAGTCCCACCTCTGCCCTCCTCCCTGACACAAGACAAGGCTGCATATTTTTCCAGCAACACCTCCCCAAGAAGCAATTAAGCTGTTAAATTAACGAGCCTTTTTGTCGCCCTGGGCGCCACCAGAGCGAGCTGCAGGGCTGAGTAGGATGGGTGCTGCTGGCTGCCAGCATTCCCGACCCCCCTGTGTGAGCCAGCACTCCTGCTCCCCACACCTGGGGAGCCATAAATTCTCAGAAACCCCATAAAAGCAGGAGAAGGGGAGAAAAAGGCATCTCCCCCCACCCCAAATCAATCCGTGTGGTTTGCGTGTGTTTAGAGCTGCTCCAGCAGCAGCACACCCACGGCACAGCCTGGGGGAGAACATTTGTTAGGAATCATTTGTTAGGTGAAAACTGCAGCCAAGGAAAATCCCCCTGGGAGACTCCTGACAGCTTGAGCTTAGCAGTGTGAGCTTCAGCTTTGGGATATTCCTGCTCCTCCTCCTGCATGGCACCAGGAGGGGACAGAAGGATGTCAGAACACAAGAGAACCCCCTGCAAACAAAGCAGACTTCAGTGCTTAACCAGTGACCAAGAGAAATAAATTGGTTTATTGCTATGAAAGCTTTTCTGCTTAGAAACAGGAGACACCTAGAAGGGCCTAGGTGGAGCAGCCCCTGTGGAGAAGGGACATCTCAGGGCTCCTTACTGGAGGGATTTGTTCTCTCCCTGGCCATCAGCTATAGGTAAGAGAGGCTGTTAGAGCCTCCCTGAGCCAAAGATCACCCATGGAACTACAGAAGAAGGAAAGTTTGGGAGACTGACTGTGCCACTACTGCAACACTGCTGTTATCTGGATAAGCCTAGAGATAAACCATCCCTTCACCAAGGGAAACAGCAGCAAAGGTCCTGAGCCAGTTTATCCTGGTGCTCAGCCCTAAACAGAGCCAAATGAGTGCTCTGCTGCAAGCAGCATCCCTGCTCCAGCAGCCTCTGAGGAGTGCAGAGCAGCTCCCCTCCAACAGCATCCTCAGCCCACCCCACACTGCTGTTAGGACTCAAAAGTAAACAAAATTATTAACTCCCCTCTAAAACAAGCAGATTTGAAGCACCAGCTGCAGTCCTCAGCCTCCGGGGAAACGGTCTGATTTCTGCAGGTATTAATTCAAAGAGGTTTTAAGCATGCTGGTTTTGAAGTTTAAGCTTGAAAGAGACCCATACACCAGATTGCATCCTCTCTTTAGAAGCCAAAGCCCTGGTGGGGGCTTGTTGTGCAGCCACACAATCCTCCAATGAATATTCATGCAACCCCCCTAATGGCTTTTATCCTCGGCAGGAGCCACAGAGATCCCTTAATGGAAGGGTGAGGGGAGGAGGTACAAAGGAACCTGCATCCTTCCACCAACACCTCTGCTGCCTCCCTACCCCCAGACAGGAGGGCACTGCTGATGCCTAAAGCCATCCCAACTCTCCTTCACTTCCATGGCTTGCCACAGCCCAACACCCCCCCGGAGAGGCTCCAACCCCACAAGCAACTTCCAAGTTCACCCACAGCACGAGGGTGACCAGAGCATATCATCCAGCAGGGCAGGATTTCATCCCTGCACCCTCTGAGGACATCAAGGCTTCAGGAACTCAGCACAGAGGAGATGGGCTTTGCCCATCTCTGTTAATGCACTGCTTCAGGCCTTTCATTAGTGAGAGCCAGAAGCAGCAGCACCCTGCTCTCAGCCAGCTCCACCACCCTGAGTTAGCACCTTGCTCCTCTCAAACCCAAGCCAAAGCCAGCTGGGACACAGGGCCAGGTCCCTGATGCTCAGCTCTGATGCATCAGCAGCATCAAGCCATGGAGCAAAGCTCCATTTCAGCAGGGGACGCCAGGGAGCTCAGTCAAGCATCTCAGCTGTGCTGACAACAGCAAGCATTTGGTCCTCAGGAATCAAAGCCAGCCAAAATCAGAGACCATCTGATTTGCTCCACACCTTTCCCAAAGGTCCACCAGGCTCAAGTCAGGAGCCTGATCCACCAAAACCTCACTACAGGGCCCCAGAGACCATGAAGGGAAGGGACCCTGTGGGGCTGCTCCAGGCACACCTGCCCAGCAGCACACCAGAGCTCTGGTTATGGCCTCCCCCCTGTCAACTGCCTCCTGCTGTGCTCCATGCTGCAATGAGTGTGTGGGCACAAGAACAGCCCATCCCTCACAGTCAGTGACTCCTTTGCAGCCCTGTCCCCATCACACAGGCACAAGGAGCGTGGCTGCACACTGCCTACAGAAAACAGCCTCTAGGCTAGGCTGCCCTGGCACTGAACCCTGTGCTGGGTGTTCCATGCAAACCCTGGTGGGACTCGACATCCTGCAAAACTGCCATCCCCAGGCCTGAGGCTCCATGGGGATCTGTCACTTCTAGACAATGCAGTTTCCTACTCCTCTACTGAGAAGACTGGTCACATACAGAGAGGGCAAAGGACCACTGCTGCTGCTCCTTGGAGGTGCCTTGTTTGTATGAGCCAGGCCCAGGGACTACCACCTGTGAGGGCTAAGGGTGCTGGGGCCAGGGGTGAAGGCTCAGTGGGAAGGAGGTGCCACAGCATCACAGGGAAGGTCAGACAAGGAGGTTTGTACTCACAGGTCACACAGACCAGGGCCATCCTGAGGAGCAGGTTGACCAGCCAGCCCCAGCGCTCCGACACCCGGGCCACGAGGGGAGGGATGATGATCTCGGCAGGCACGTAGAACTGCACGGCGTAGGTGAAGAAAATCCCAAAGGAGAAGAGCAGCTTGACAGCTTGGTACAGCCTGCAAAGGACAAGGACACAGTGAGACAGGCTCTTGCTCCAGCCCCTGCCACATCAGCAGCAGAAAAGGATGCTCTGCAAGGAGTTTTGTGAGCTAAGGGTCTAAACTCCCGAACATCCTTAGAAAATTAGGGGTGATGCATTTAATTCACAAGGACCTTCACGGAGCAAGAGACAGCAAAGATGTATCAGCTGCAGCCATGATTACACATTCCAGCTGCTGCTTGGCTTCTGAGGAGGGGGAAAAGGACAGCACTGCTGGGATAAGTCTGGGCTTCCATGCAGAGTGAACATCACAATGTTCCAAAAGCAAAGTCATGTAAACAGGCAGCTCAGCCTCCTCCATCAAACAAAAGGAGCAGCTGTTTTTGGAATGCTGCATGGTACATGTTTGGGGGGAAGAGAGTTAAAAGAGCAGTTTGGGCTGAGCAGAAGGAAGGCAGAGTGCAGACAGGCTGCAAACAGCACCTTGGGCTCACCCCAAGTCAAATCGCAGGGTGTCCCAGATCCTGCAGTGATACAGTGTGGCTGCAGGAGAGAGCCCGTCTCAAGTGACCAAAAGGCACCTCCCAGCCCCATCTCTGCCCTCAGCTTCCAGCAGCAGAAAAGCCTCTCCAAAAGAGAAGTAACATCTGGTTACCTCACATATGGTCCTAACCCTTCCCCAGCTCAAGACACACGAACCAAGCAGGAAACATGGGTCCTGGCCATACCACTTGGGTAAATAAGGGGTGGATCCAAGCTGAGGAATGTATCTGGCTCCTGCCTTCCCTCTACCTTCTTTGGGCCTGTGCCCTTCTGTATGCTGGGTCTCAGCACCCACCTTCTACAACAGCCTTTAATCAGAGAAATCCAAGTATTCCCATGCAAGGCAGCTTTGAACACTAGTGGCAGAGTCTGGCAGAGTCAAACATTTCCCACAGATGGAGTCAGGGATCACCTAAGTGAATGGAATGTTACACAAGTCTATGGGACCAGTCCAGATGTATTCAAGGTTGCAGCCAACAGGAGCCTGAAGCCACCTTATCATCTTCAAAAGAGCAGGGTGCTCAGGGAGAGGACTTATTGCCTTGGGAGAAGAATAATATCCACCTTCAAGAAGGATGAGAGAAGGTACAGGCTAATCAGCCTCACCTCAATCCCCAGAAGAATATAGGTTAAGTGCTCCTGGTATCTATTTCCAGGCACATAGTGGACAGTAAAGAGCCAGCAGGGATTTGCCAAGGGGTAATCACGGAAATATCCTCATCAGTGACCTGGATGAGCTTTCAGTGCAGCACATTCTCATCAAATTCCAAGCAAGATCAAATTGGAGGAAATGTCTGACACAGCTCAGAGCAACAACATGATGTCACAAGCAAAGCTCAAGTGCAAACACAAATTCCCACACATGTGAAGGGCTGGGGCCAGGAGAACGGGACCTGGGGGTCTTGGTGGGCAGCAGACTGAACATGAGCCAGTAGCAGGACCCTGCAGTGATGAAGGTCAATCACAAAGCAGGCTGTGTTAGCAAAAGCACAGCCAGGAGGTGAAGGACAGGGATCAAGAGATTATTTTCTTGTTCGGGGCTTGTGCATCTTGAGTATTGTGTCCAGCCCTGACACTCCAGCACAGGACACTGACTTATTCTGCAGAGCAAGTTGAGTGCAGGCTACCAAAATGGTTGAGGCTGGAGCATGATGTCTAAAAAGAGGCTGCAAGCCCTGGGCTTGTTCACCATGATGAGAAGGTTAAAAGGGGATATTATTAATGTCTTCAGCTGCCTAATAGGAAGGCATGGAGGAGAGAGTAACAGCTCTTCTTGGAGTTGCACAGAAGAATACCAGGTGCAATTAGACAGAGCTGCATCTTCAAAGGATGGTTCAGGGCCTGGATTGGTAGGCAATCACTGTCCTTACTGATAGTCAACACTTAAGCTGGTGAGAGGACCCAGTGATCCCATGGTGTCCTCTCCAACCTGAATTACCCTGAGGTTCCAGAGGCAAGCTGAACACAAAGTTACCTCCAGAGTCCAGAGTGCACCTGTGCAGCCACACATGTGCACAGGAGCCTTGAGCCACCAACCCATGGCTGGCATATCTTATCACTGCATTCCCAAGAAAGGGATTCTATAAAAGCCATAAAGTGCTCCAGGGCAATCTAAGATTAATAGTTGTTATTAAAACAAGTACGAAGGAAGACTGTGTACCTGTCCTGCACAGGTCATGAACCATGACAACAAGATCAAAGGGCGTTTTAAATACCCTTTAAAAGAGGAAGAATTCAAGCATTACCCTTGATCCACAGAAAACAAAAGGCCCATGCAGGGCCTTGGAGAGGCACTCTGCCAACCACAGCAACGCCTGCTTCAGCCAGATTGCCATGCCAGGCCATCCCAAAAGGCTGCAAGAAGTGAAATACTCTCCTGGGACCATAAGCTCTGCCATTACCTTCAACTGGCCACATGCAACCCAACAGCTTCCCCCTCATTACAGCATTTCTTCACCCTTCACATAGTGCAGTGAGGCAACCCTTCCTAGGAGGCAAGGAAGAATTTCTGCATAGCAGCACCATATTTTGGACACTGTGGTTAGACCTGAGCACTGGGAACTGACACACTCCTCATTTGAGGAAGCTGTGGTTTCAGAGAAACGAGACTGGAAAAGTCCTTAGTCACCCTGCAACTCAACGATTCCTGCAGCACTCACCAAATCTGCTCCAGAGACCTCCAGGCAATGGCTGCAGCTAAGGAAGGCTGCAGAACCTCCACCACAATCCTTGCCTTGTCTCCCAGGCTGCAGGCAAACCCCATGACTTCTCACCCACAGTCCTTATGACCAGCTCCTACAGCCCAGCCTTTTACTGCCAGGAAGAAAACCCATGGGCGAGGCAGGATGGGCAAGACTTTCATTTCAAGAGCAAGTCTTCACCCAGCACCTGTGGTTTAATCTACAGGAGTGGTAGTGAAGGCTTTATCTCAACTGTCACAGCCCTTACTTGAGATAACCCATTTCCAAGTCCAACATCCACTGCCAAGAGGCAACATGCACAAACATCAAGGGTGACAAGTGACAAGGACCACAGCACACCTTCCCTGCAGCTGGCCTGCCACATGCCCAGGCTTCCCCAGACACTGCTTCCAAAGGGCTACTCTCTTCTCAATATCCAAAACCCCTATGGCTACTTTTAGAAAAGTAACTTTAGAATGCTTCCCTTTCAGAAAAGTAGTTTACTTTAAGAAAAGACAGAAGGTGTGGATACTCCTACAAACATGGATTTGCACTCTTCTCTCTGTAGCCTAGCAGGTCAGAGTAATCCCATTCTAAGGACCTGTTCTAAGGGACTGTCATTCCTCAGGGCACACAGAGCTGAGATTCCCTGCAGAAGCCCCTTTACAGCATTTCAGGTCAGCAGATATCATTGCAGGCATGTGCAGAGCCCAAATCTGGAAATGACCTGCTTTCCACCTTCAGGAGAAATAGCAGTATCTCATCCCCTCCACACTGTACTTCAGTTTACTGAGCAGAAGAGATTCACACCTCCTGTGCTTGGCATGGTGGGATTCAGACCTCCCTATAACACAGGCACATCCTTGCACCAGCCCCATCCCTCCTCACTGAGAGCAGGGACCTGGCAGAGCTCCCAACACCTGCAGGGGACAGGACAAGGCTCTGGGCAGGAGCAGGATCATCTACCACAGCAACACCAACATCCAGCAGTGCAGTCACTACACAGACCCAGCATGAATGAACATCCATGCACTCAAACTGAAAAGAAACCCACAAAGCAGTAATTAAAGCAAAACCAGGCTCTATTTTTGTCAAACCTTTGCTGTCTTCAGAGCCCCAGCTGTGCAGCTCTACCAGGACAGCATGTGGGAGCACCAGTGACTCAAAACTTGAGTCCTGCCCAAATTTACTCCAACAGTGAGACAGTGAGTCCCAGTGCAAGGTGCTGGGTGCTACTAGGAGCAGAGAGGATGGGCTGAAGTGGAGGACAGGCACCCCCAGCTCCAGGTCTCACTCTGGTCTCTTGCAGGATTTCAAGCCAACAGAGACCATCAAAGAGGACTGCTTGCATTTCTCCTGTGGAAGAGTATGGAGCCATGACACTGAGCAGCCACCCATGCTCAGGGACAGAGCAGCACACAGCTTGGGCAGCTGCTGCAGCAGCCACCAGCCCTGGCAAGAGGAGAAACAGCCCTCCCAAGGCAGGCAGGCATGGGGTCAGGCATCAGGGCTCCAGAGAGAAACTGGAGCATCTCAAGAGGCTTCACCAGATCCCAGAGGACAGACAGGTTTGGGAGGCTGCTGCAGAGCTCATCCCCCACAGAAGGAAGGGGTATTCTCATGGCACCAGTGCTCATAGGCAAAGCATTGGCTCAAGATGAGCCACAACCAGGCACAACGTGGAGCCTAGAAGTGGGAGTTTCAGCTCCAGGCCTGCAAACAAGGAACACAACCCACACATGAAGATGTCACATCTCATTCTGGCAGCTCCCAGCTTTGGATTGGTTTTTCATGTGCTACATTTGAGGAAGAGAAGTTTTGCACAATTCAGTGATGTTCTGGTACGGCTGCATGGGGGTTGTGTTCAACATCTGCTAGTTAGTGCACTGCTGAGCCCCCAGAAAATGCCACAAGGCTCCAAGAAAAAAACAAGAGCTGCACCTACCCAGGCAGGGACCTTCAGGGACCCTGATGAAGCAGCCTGAGCTCCAAAACCAGGCTCAGACACTACAGCAACAAGCCTCTTCCAGCACATGCATCTGACAATCCTTGTCAAACTCCTTGAAGTTTGCCTATGGCACAGTTCCTCAAGATTCCTCAAGCCCACCCAGATTAGCTCCCGTAAGGACTGAGGTCCCTCTCTCCCACCTGCCTATCTGGGCCCCTCATTCCACACCCCCCAGTCCCTCCACTGCCCACAGGGACTCACCAGCAGTTGGGCAGGTTGAGTGTGATGCTGGCCTGAATGTCTGTCCCGAAGCGCAGGTAGCCCAGGACACCCAGGCTGATGTACAGGATGGTGACAATGCTCATCCCCACGTACAGGATCACTGGGAACTGACGGGGCTTCTTCATCTTGTTCTCCAGAGGCAGCACCTGGGAGAAGAGGAGGAGGAAGATGACAGAGCAGCAGGTTGCTCGTTCCTCTATACCCCCCTCAGCCCCAAAAAGAAGGAGGGGCAGCCCCATGGTCAAGCACAGCCCACCATGCCAGGATGGGATAGTCCCACGTGGAGCCTGGAGAATCCAGCTGTAGAAAAAACTATACTGGAGATCTGATTTCTGTGCTCCCATTGGAGCACAGCAATTGTATTAAAAATGGGACCTGCTCCCTGCCCTTGACAGGAGCTGTGCCCAGTGCTGGGTCTTGGGGCAATGCCAACCACCCATATCTTGGGTGCATTATGCTCTGCACCCCAAAACAGCACAGCCATGCCCACTGTTTCACATCGTCCTATTTTCCCCAGTAAATTCTGGAAGACGAAGACACACTCTCCTCTACTAGCAAGTTTATCTGGACAGATTTCAACCAGGCAGGACAATAAAAAGAGCAAGGAGAGGTAATTCTCCCACCTCTATACTACTGACACTAAATATAGGCCTTCAGCAAACAATTTTATAGCTGTCCTTGGGTGGTGTTGATTTCAAGAAGAGAGACAATGGCAGATCTGGTGAGGAGGCAGGACAAGAAAAACTTTTATTTGCTTTTTCACCTCCAAGTCAAGAGAGGAAGAGAGCATTTGTGCCTCAGTGCTGGCAAGAACCCTCTGCCCAGGGCATAGCATTCAGTAAGCACTCCTCCTGTAATGGATTTGGCCCTCTCCAGCCCTGTGTTTATACAGCCAGCTTATATTAAGAGATGAAAACATTTTTTCCTCCTTTGAAGGGAGCTCCCGGAAACAACTCACAACATCTTAGGGAGTAATTAAGCTCTCCACCCACCCACCCAGCTTTTTTCACAGACACAGTTGGTCTATTTACAGCAACTTGCATGAGAGGCCCATTTGCATGGGCAGGCTGGGGCCACGCTGCTGCCAAAGGGAGATCTCAGTGCCCCCGCAGCAGGGTGGGAAGGGAAGGGAAGGATCACATTTTTTCATGCCACACTTTTTGGCCTCCCATCTAAGCAACTTCAGGATCCAGCCTGGTTACAAGACTCAGGACAATTCCTCATCTTCAGGTCAGCCAGCAGAGCCCAAGGCAGAGGCTGGTGATTCCCAATCTACTGCCAGATAAAGCCACCTCTAAAGCAGCAACCAACCTCCTGAGGTTTGGAGCACGTGCTCTTCCAGCCTCAGATGGAAGCACCAGAGTTTGACCCAGGAGATAGCCTGGAGCTAAAGCTAACAGCACCATCCAGAATTTGGGCTACTGTCAGAAAAGTTCAGCTGCAACTGCAGCTGCAAAGCAGAGCAGGTGCTGCAGCAAGTCCGAGCAGGGCTGAGCCTCCTGTGCAGCATCCCCACTGCCACATGCCCAGACTTACCACGCCAATGCCTTCAAAAGCAAAGATTGCAGTGCCAAAGAACAGAGGGTAGGTCTTCCAGGCTGCTGCTAGAGGCAGGTTTCTGGGATCAGGAATATCCTGGAAAAAAGCCCATGCAGAGTTCAGACACAGGGAGGATGGGGAAGACCTGGCCTGTTCCCATCACTCCCTGTCACAGCCCCACGCTGCAGGGAAAGCCCTGCAGAGCAGAGGGAACCATCATGCCCACAGGAACAAGCAGTACCCCACAGCATCCAAATGCCCCACTGCCAAGCTCCCTCCACCTGCCAAAACATGGGAGAGCACAGGAATGGGAGAGGGGAGCCGTACACACGTACCCTGACAATGTACTGGTAGATCACTACAAGGCTGACAAGCATGGCCACGTTGGCCAGCATGGAGAAGATGGACAGGACCTTGAGGTTCTGGATGAACGTGAGCAGCACCACGAAAGGCAGGATGGAAAGCATGTACAGGCGGGAGTCCATGGTGGGGGTCATCACCACTGTCCTGTTTGGGCTGCAGTCATTGGTGGTCCCATTTGCAGCAGACACAACCTGGGGAAGCACAGGAAGCCCTGGTGAACTCCATCACACAGGTCTAAAAGCCACAGATCTTAGCAGCCCATCCCAGGTGGGTCAGAGTACCTCAAGAGGTCACTTCAAGCACAGCTAGCTGATTAAAATCAAACCAACACGTGTTTTCACACAGCTCTAAAGCAAATCCCTGTCATCTTGCAGGGGGCAGAGGTGGAACTGTGAGGTGGAACTATGGCACCTGAGCCAGGATAGCAAATCCTGCCCAAGCCCAGATACAGCGAGCAGGAGGACTCAGCAGCCAGGCACACAGAGGGCAGAAGGCACAGGCTGCATCTTTGCACTGCCCACGAGGTCAGTTGAGAAGAAAGAGGCACTAAGTGCTATTTCCAAAGGTATCCCTTCCCTCTTGCTGCACCAAGTTGTTCTCTAAGTCACACAGTCCTTCAGTTACCCAGTGCCCTGTTCACATGCAAGGACATCTGCAAACTACTGCTGGCCCCCAAGTTCACTTTCTCATGACAAACCATTCTTTCCTTGGGGTCTTTCATTCCAAAGGCACTCCAGGCCATGTGCTCACTTCTAAAGGCAGCTCAGGCCTAGGAACCAGGTGGCTGAGCCATCCCTCCCAAGAGCATGGGCTCCCTGAATCACCAAAACAACCATGACCAAGCTGGTTCAGGTACCAGGTCCTGTCCAGTCACTGCAGCAAAGAGCAGTCTGCAAACTGATTTAACCTGCTCCAGAGCAAGTCCTGCCCCAGAGGAGAGGCTGAAGAACTCTGTGTAAACCAGCATCCTCTGTGGGAAAGGGCAGTGCAGGGCCATGCACCCATGGGACAGTGCTGCTCAAGCCCCAGCCTGCCCTGCCTCTTCATGGCTTGCTCCAAAGCCATTTTCCAAACCAAAGCCCTGCCCAACACAGTGGCACCTCGCCCAAGGTACCACCTGCACTATGACTCTCCACCTAACACGCTATTCCTCACCACAAAAAGAAACAAGCAACACTCCCCTCTCCCCACCCAAAAAAATTCCAAAACCAAAGCCAAGGGGTTTCCCACCTGTGGCCTAAAAAACTGGTGCGGATTTGCAGGTTTTTGAAAATTTCCCCTGAGGCTTGAGACAGCCTTCAGTCTTTGCTGTGAGGGGCTGAGGAGAAAGAACAGGGGGCTGTTCCCAGGGGTGGGGGCCAGCAGCAGCCTGGCCCCTGCACACACCCTGGTCCCTCCTGCTCTCAGGGCTGGTGGATCACCAGTGTTGACCTATTTACTCCTCCTGCCACCCAACAATGGGAATCTCCTCACTGCTGCTGCAAGAGCAGAGGAAGAATCTCACACTGGAGGGACCCCCCCCTTGCTCCCCAGGAGCCCCCTCTGAAGCTGATGGCCACCACTGAAAAGCTGACAAAGGGCACAGCCATGGTGGCAGTGACCAGAGCACTGCTGCAAGAGCACAGCAGGAACACATGGGGAAAAAAGCTGAGCAGTGTCTGCAAGGCACTGAGCTGGTGGAGGCTGGGAATGGGGACTCATTATCCCCAGTTTCTTGCAGAACAGGAGCCAGCCAAGCGGTTCGGGGTTTCTGTTTATTTCCTCCTGAGGCCTGGCAGGAAGAAACTCTTTCTCTAAAGATGTAATTAAGCTTCAGAGCCACAGGATGAGGAAAGAAACTGGAATGCAAACAGATCCAAGGAAGGGAGAAGAGAGGTTCACAGCAGGTCTTGGGACTTACACATTACCATCGACACCAATAAACCAATTACTGAGGGGGACGGGATAGAAAATGCACAGTCCCTCTGCTTTCATCCCTTTCCTGTTGTTCCCTCACCAAGGATGGCCTTACTTTTCCTGAGCAACACAGACACCTCCAGCACCTCTGCAAAATCACAGAGATTCTCAGGAAAACCTGCTCTGTTTGAACAGGAAAACCAATCCTCAAAAGTATCTGGGCAGAGGAGTGGCCTTTTCAGAGCAGCATATCCTACAGAAACCAGACCTTTGGGGGAAAACAGGGCACAGGAGCTAAGAAAAACCCAAGCACCTTCACACCCTCTCACCTCCCCCCAGCTCATGAAGGAGGTGTAAGTCCAACCTGTTTCAGATTGTCCGCCAGAAAGACAAAGTACACGCAGCAGAAACCCAGCTGAGTGATGATCAGGAAAAGTCCCACTATACGCCTGGAAAGCAAAAGAACAGCATTTGTCAGCCAGATCATAAGGAAATAAGAGCCCACTTGGGTTGCACTTGCAGAGCACAGCAATGCTGCTCTCCCCAAGGTTGGGGTGTACAGGTCAGAGCACACCCAGCTCACTTCTCTGTGATCAGGACAGAGGACCTTCTCTCCACCCAACCTCATAGATCTCAGGCTCTCCAGTCTCCCCCTCTCAGCCTTTCACAAGGTCAGGACCAGCCTTAGGAGAAAAGTCTCCCTTTTAGGTTCAGCATATCCAGTCTGTTGCTGAATTGTCAGAGCTGGAGGCAACACTCCCTGGACACAGGAACAGGTGATTGCTCCCATCCCCTGATGGGCAATGATCTGTGTGATGCAATGTGGGACACCCACAGGGCAGGGAGCAGCCACTGGACACGTTCCATGTCTGGCAAGATGGGCCAGCACTGCAAGACCCTACTCACCCCTTTGTTATGCTGTGGAGACTTAGTTATCCCACATATTTAGTGTAAGTCACATCTAGCTGGGGACAGTACTGGATCAAAGACCTCAGCATTACCCTCTGGGGGACACTGAGCACTCAGGGCAGGTGAGCCAAAGAGCGTTTTATGGCACTTGTGCTTATCTGCTGACACAGCTCAGTGACCAGAGGCTCTTCTGTCCCAGTTGCAGCACATGCTAGGCTCAAAGACGAGTCCCTGCCTGGGGCAGGGGAACAGTACCTTCCCCAGATGGCATGTGTCCTCAGGCAGGCACTGGGAGTTGCCTCCAGCCCATACATCACAGCACCTCCATAGTCCAGGAACTGCTTCTGGAACCTGTCCAGAGAAGGGAGAAGGATCATCACATCAGCCCTGTGTGCTAGTTCCCAAGGCAAATAGTGACATTAAAAGGAAAACAGTTCCTGTGAAAAAGAAGAGAAGTTCCCAACTGAGGATTTGGCATGAGCAACTTGCTGCTGAGGGGCTTCAGAAAAACCCCAGGGCTTTTTGGGCAAGAGGGAAGAACTGTAGGAGTTGCAGGGCTGAGAAGGGGAGTTGCTCCTTACCTGTTGCAGAAGTGATGGGCGCATTTGACCAGGATGCCCATGCAGTGCACAGCCACAACTCCCATCACCAGCAGGCTCAGAGGACCCAGCTGCAGGGAAGAGAGGGGGAAGGCTGCACTCTGATGGCCAGAGGCAGAGCTGCACTGTGCCTTCTACTTCCAGACAAAACTCCACGGGCTGGGTGAGTGCAAGCACTGCTGGAGGCTGAACCAGAGCTCTGGTGCAGCTCCCAGGAACAGCCCCCCAGGACCAAGTAACCGGACAGAGCCACGAGCTTGGCAGGAATTATGCAAAATAAGCAAGTTGGGGCAGTTTGGCTGTAGCAAAACACTTCTAGGATTGTTTTCCAAACTATTTTGCACATCTCTACTATACAGGTGATGAAGAGGTCATGACCTGGACACAGTGTCCTGCCTGACCCCAGCAGAGGAAACCACAGGCCCAGCTCACACACTGACCTCCCCCATACCAGACAGCAACAATGCAGGAGCAGCAGGAACAGTCTCAGCAGTGAAACAAAGCCACAGAGCTTCAGGTGCAAACACGGGCAAGTCACCAAACAATGAGAGGTGATTGGGCATGGACTCAAGCCCCAAAACCCCCAACACTGGCCATGTGAGCTGCCCAGTGCCTCGGGGTCACTCTGCCCCACAAGCTCCAGCACAGCAGGGCTGAGCTGCCTTACCAGGATGCCAGCATTCTTCACAGCCAGAGGCAGCCCCAGCAGCCCTGTCCCAATATTCCCCTTCAGCAGATGGATCAGGGTCTGGTACCACCTGAGGGAGAGCAGATGCAGAGGTCACTGTCAGCAGGTGCCCACTGACAGACCATACACAGCTTATCCTGTTAAGGGTCCACAGCAGCTCTGAACTGCTCCAGGGAATGCACATGGAGGTCATGATCCTGTCCCCTGAACCCACCTCAACCAGCTGGGACCCAGCTAGGTGTGAAAGCAAAGACTGAAAAACAGATTTTGGATGGGCATTTGCAAAACCAACTTCATGGCAAAACTCAGCATAAGCACAGCCCAGCACCAAGGACCTGCATAAGGAAGTCCCTGAGGTGAAGGGATCAGTCTCTGTCAGACAAAGACAGCATCCTCTGCACACCTGGGCACAAGGAAGCCCCCAGACCATGGCTGGCTCTGAATGTGGGCATGCTGTTTGCTTGCCAGAGTTCCTCATCGAATGAAGGTGGAATGGGAAAATATTGGGAAAAGCATCAATCACTGCCCACTGTCAGCAAGCCCAGCTTCAGCAGAGAGCAAAGAGCTACAGTGGGGCAGCTGCCACTTGGTGCCAGCACCCCACAGAGGCAGGACCACAGCTCTGCCCTCATCACCCTCATGAGATCTCCCCATAAAACCACAGTTCCACCATCCTCTAGCAAAGTCAGCAGGGAGCCAGCACGACCTCATCCACCCTCCCCAGTGCCAGGCAGCCCAGGAAGGAGGGAAGCATCACTCACGTTGTCCCGTTGGTCTCCCCGAAGCGCTGGTAGGACTCGGGGTGGGCAAAGCCATTCATGCCATCAGGAGGGCTCCCCTCAGGTGTCACATCTGTGGAACTGTAGTCGTTGTAGTCCTCGCTGCGGAGGCGCCGTGTGGACATGGTCCCTGTGGGGGCAGTGGCATTAGGGGTGCCCAGCTCAACAGCCCCATCCTCAGGCACCTTGGGGTCAGCCATTGTGCAGAGAGACGGCTCGCACTGCCAGAGCAAGGTCTCCTCCAGGGCTGTTATACAGCCACGTGCTCCCGCCCCAGCAATCACAGAGCTGGCATGTCCTAAGGTCAAAGGTGCATGGCACATTCCCACTGGCTCTTCCTTCAGGCTCGTGCCCATGTTTTGGGCACACCCAGGCAGAATGGGGTCAGGATCCTGCAGGCAGAGCCTGGATGTGACCCAATTCATGTCAGGCATGGGAGCTGTGTACCTCTGCTCTAAGGGTGGTGAGTGTGACACCACAGGCAGTGGGGTACGAGGGGACATGCTGGCACTGTGTCCCCTGCTCTGGCACTTGGGACTAGGGCTGTCAAGTGGATGGGCCAGGAAAGTGTAACTGCTTTTAACTCGCACACAGTGTGCTGCAAGGGAACAGTTTGCTCTTGCCAGGGAAGGGAAAGTTTCCTAACTTCTCTTTTTTTCTTTTCCTTTTTATTTTTTTCCTTATTGAAGAAATTGTACTAAGGAGAATTTTTACAAAAATTTATTTTACTCCCATTAGTGAGGAGCACAGACCATGTGCTGACAGCAAAACACCTGCCCCAAAGGTTTCACAGCCAAGGAGGTGCCTATGGGGAAAAGGGACTTCCCAGGATGAGGCACCTGCACAGCCTGGAGCTCTTGCTCCAACAGAAACTCCAACAGTGTCCAGCAAACCAGGAGCACCAGCACAAGCCTCACCAAGGACACACACCTCATGCCTTTGTCTGGAAAACAATCAGCTGGTTCAATTCCCACACATGCCACACCCAGTATCCCAAACACCCACTGGGAAGGAGCACCAGAGGCAGGGAAATTATGAGTAAGGCTCTTGCGCCACAGACTGGTGTTCCAGTCCCTGCCCCACGGCTCCTCTGGGCTGTCATGCCCCAGGCTTCACACCTGCTCCAGCAGTCCTGGTGCTCCCCCATCCCACTCCCCAGCACTGGTAAAGAGCTGGGAGCAAGAGGAAGCAGCAGAGAAATGTTACTACTGCAAAAAAACTGTCTCGTTTCCTGGCAGAGCTCTTCATGAACCCACCAAGTCATGCAAGCGCCTGCCAGATGCAACCTCAGCATAGACCAGCACATCTGGCCGTGCCAGGAATGCTCAGCCTGGGCCACCTGGGTGCTGCTTCACCCACCCACAGAGCACACAGGCATTCCCCAGAGCACTGCTCTGCCAACCTGGCTGCTACATGGAAAACAAGCCAAGGGCTGCAACCACTGGGAGGGAGGGTCCAGCCTGGCGATCAGAAGGGTAGCAGGGAGCAGGAGTTTTCCCTCAGGTCTGGATGCTCCAGATCCCAGCTGCTCTGGAGCAGTTATCCAGGCCACAACAGCAGTGCTGTATTTCCTGTGGCACCAGGCAACACCAGCAGCAGGAAGCAGCAGTGTGTCCCATGGAGTACCAGGCTCTGGAGCAGCAGTGAGGCTGGCTGGCTGGCAGGCTGGCAGGCACTCCAGAGCCAAAGGCAGCACATGCATCACTCCTGCCCAGCCTCCTCCCTCACAGCTGGGATGTGTAATCGTGTCCTGAACCGGCTCTGCCGCAGGCAGGGCCATCCGGCGGGGCAGGGACCGGGAAGAGCGGCAGCAGGAGTTTACACAAGGAAAGCGTTAGAAGCCATTTGTCATCAGTGACAGCCCAAGGGGCAGCAGAGAAACCTGGGAGGCTCTGCCAAACCCCCATGGGCTGGCAGAGGGCAAGGAGAGTGGGCAGAAGTGGTGCAGGACTGGGTTGGGCACGGGTACCCTTCCCAAGGATGGCCTGCACAGCATCCAGAGTATCCAAGAGCAGTGAGTTTGAGATAAACACAACGTGCTGACATCACTCTGCCTGATTGCTCCCTGTGGATTTTTTTTCCCTTTCAAGCAGGCCCGTCTGCTTTCTGCTTTGAAGAGCCAGGGAAATGCATTCATCGTGACTTGCCTGCCTTGTGTCTGGATTAAAGGTTGCATAGCAGCAGGGAGCGAGCACTCTGCTCTACCTCAACCAACAAGGAAAAGCTGCAAAACTTGTCTCATCCACAAGAAAAACATTTAAAACCAAAGCAAAACCCCACTACACCATTTCCTTGTGATTGAAAACAGCAAAGGCAGGAACATTCGGTTCCCACTTCAAACTCAACTCCTCAGCCACTCTCATGTGCTTTTTTTGCCACCCACACACAGAAGCAATTTCATCCTATTAGGAAAGCTGGGGGGGTAGTGACAGCAATTTGTCCCTTACAGTGACAGCCCCATGCCAGAAGTCAAAAGCAAGTTGTTACTTGCTGCTGACCGTGACAGCTCTCCCCAGCTGAGCTGGGGTTATGTGTAGATCAGGAAATCTTCCAGAAAAGTGAGCTTCACAGCAAAACTCACTGCTGCTTCCCACCACGCATGTTGAATCCTTCATTTCCAAAGCACTACTTATAATAATCCACCTCAGCGTGACACAAGGGAGAGCCAACAACAAGCCCCTTCCCCAGGCCACCATGCCAGCCTGACACCTCCCAGTCACAGCATCAGTCCTCTTGTCCCTGTGCTACCCAGTGCTTTCACAGCTCCAGAAAGCCCCCAGATTCACCTTTCCAACATTTCACAGCATGGCCCAGCACCCAGAAAGGCTGCTGGGCACAAACCCCACAAGTCCCCACAGCTCCCACCCCAGCCAGGCTGTGCTGCCCAGCTCCCCTTGCCCCTCCACAGAGCAGCACAGCTGAAGCCTGCAGAGTGTGGGGCTCCCTGCACCCTCCCAGTGCCACAGAGCATCCCGCACCCTTCCCAGCAGCTCACATCGGGGGCAGTGCCCCCTACACTGCACGGCACGCCCGGAGGAGCCCCATGGGGTGCCAGCCTTCCTGCAGGGCATCGCCAGCACGCCCAGCACACCCATGTCAGCCTCCAGCACACCCATGCCAGCCTCCAGCACACCCATGCCAGCCTCCAGCACACCCATGTCAGCTTCCAGCACACCCATGTCAGCTTCCAGCACACCCATGTCAGCCTCCAGCACCCCCAGCACCCAGGTCAGCTGCCAGGACCCCCAGGCCCTGAGCACCCGCCCATGCACAAGGGCTGCCAACGAGGCTCCGGAGCCCCGAGTCCCTCAGCGCACCCCGGGTGATCAGCGCAGTCCCTCAGTACCCCGAGCACCCACGCGGGACGGCGGCACTGCCGGCACCCCGCGCATCCACCGCGCCCCCGGCTCTCCGGGCACGCGGCGGGCTGACAGGCGGCTGGCCGCCCCCACCCACCGACCCACCCGCAGCCCCGCGGTGCCAGTGCCGGTGCCAGTCCCGGTGCCTGTCCCGGTGCCGGTTCCGCACCTCTCCGCCGCCCGCACCGCCCGGCCCCGCCGGGCCCGCTCGCTCGGCCGCGTCGTCACGTGACCGCGGCTCAGCTGAGCGCGGCGCGTGCGCGCGGGCAGCGCTGAGGGCGAGGGGCGGGGCTGGGCGGGGCTGGGCGGGGCCGGGCGCGGGCGGTGGCGCCCCCTGGCGGCGGGCGGGTCCCGAGGCCGCTGTGGGGAAAGGCGGGAGCGCCGAGCCCCGAACCCCCGAGGGGCGGCCGGGGACGGGAAGCGAGCTGGGCAGCGGTCTGGAGCACAGGACTGTGAGGGAACTAAGGTTGTTCGGCCTGGAGGAGGCTCGGGGGTGGCTTTATCACGCTCTACAGCTCCCTGAAGGGAGGGTGAAGCCGTGTGGCGTCGGGCTCTGCTCCCAGGCAACCAGCGACATGACAGGAGGACAAGGTGCTGAGCTGCGCCGGGGAATGTTTAGGTTGGACTTTAAGAAGGCTTTCTTCACAGAGAGAGTGATCAGACTGCCCAGGGAGATGGTGGAGTCACCATCCCTGGAGGTGTTTAAGGAAAGGCAGGACCTGGCACTCAGCACCATGGTGAAGGGGACATGGTGGTGCTCAGTCACGGGTTGGACTCACAGAGTGAGATCGTGATCACAGAGATCTTCTTCAAGCTCATTGATTCTGTGCCTCTGTGATCCCCCTTGCCTTGGGGCAAGGCCTGCAGAGCCATGCAGGTGTCATGGTTATAGAAAGTCACCCAGATGAGTGACAACCTCAAAGCCCCCCAGCATGAGCTGGCCCCCCTGGGCCATGGCTGTGTCCCCATGTCCCCACATCACAAAGCAGCGCTTGCATATCTCTGCCCCTCACACAGGAACTGGGCTCGGGGCTGCTTAGCTCCACTGGCCACAGCATCCTCCACTGCTGCCCCCACCACACCACCTCCACTTCCCCCATCTCACATCCACACTATTCCCAGGGAAATAAATGTCACCTCCAGGTCACCCCCAGCAACAAGAGGCACTGGCTCTATGTCCTGGTAAAAAGATTTATTAAGAACCTGCAGAACCTGCCCAAAAGGAGGTTGCAGCTATGGCACTGAAGGGGAGCAGGGGCAGAGGGTTAGTGCTTCTCCAGGCAAAGCCACAGGGTAAAACAAAGTGAGTGGAGGGCACAGAAAGGCAGTGGGAGCACATCTGCATGGTGGAGGAACACCCGCAGCAGTTAAGGCATATAAAGTGCTTGTAGAAGACCAGCCCTGTTGAGGGGCTACAAAACAACAAGCAGGCAGGGACAGCAAGGGATGTGGGTGGCTGGTGGCACCTGGCACAGGGGAGTGATGACAGGCTCACGCCCTGCCCAAAGCAGCAAGAAGGACACTGCCTGCCCACATGACAGTCCCCAGCCAGGACACCCCCAAATAGGATCTAGGCTGGTGGTCTTCATGGTCATCTCCCAGTTATCCCATGTTCAGGATGTTGCTGTGTTTGGGTGCCTCTGCCAGCACAGGGGAAGGATAGTCCCAGTGCAGCATCCTGCCTCGGCTCACTCCCAGAGGAAAAATTAGATGAGTGGGACTGGTCCTCAGCCAGGCTGTGCCCCAGCAGTGCATCACAGCCTTGTGTCCCCCTCTGGAGCAAGCACAGCCATCAACCAGCAACCTCTTCTGCTGCTGGGAGCACCACCAACCTCTTGGTCCCCCCTAAGTGGGAATGTCCATGTGGGGCTCGGGTGGTTTCCATCCTCAGGTGTTCCTGTTTGCCACAGGAGGAGCATGGGGAGGCACAGGTACCTCATGCCACCAAGCTGGTTCCCCATGCAGGACAGGGATGCAGCAACAGCAGGTTCAAAGCTGCTGTGTGGGGTGGGGACACTTCTGCAAAACAGCCCCCTGCTCTGGCCAGAGATGGTGGGAAGCAGGAACACCCTCTGCAACTAGTGCTGCGTCCTTCTAGCCTGCCCCAGCACTCCCAAACACTCCCTCATCCCAACAGACTGCTCCAAGAAATACTGCTTTTCTCTGGAATGTTTTTGTCTAAAATTGCCCTGATAAGAATAAAAGAAAAAAAAAAATAAATTGGATAAAAAATAACAACCCCAGATCATGCTGGAGTTAGGCTCCAAGGCCACCCTGTCCAGGCAGGAGACACCCTGGTGATGGGTTTGGGGAGAGCAGAACAGCCAAAGGGGCCTCTCTGGGTGTAGCAGGGGAGGAGGCACTGGGGGGGACAGGAGGCGCCTCCTCCTGACAGCAGGAGGGATGGGCCTCACAGGGATGGGTTGGCACAGGATGGGATGGGACAGGGGGCCAAGCTGGAGGGGATATGAGGGCCGGTGTCGCACCCCTCAGTGGGAGTGCAGGGAGAAGGCCAGTTTGACACAGCTGAGCTCCTCCCCGCCATTGCTGACCACCACCCGCACGCGGTAGTTGCCGTTGGTCATCCAGGAAGGGAGCTCCACATCGGGCACGTCAAAATCGCTGGCTGGCAGGGAGTAGGAGCCCTATGGAGAGAGGGGACAGACAGGCAAGAGGTCAACCAAAAGGCCAGCCCAGCACCAGAGGGCACAGTGGCACCCAGCAGCAGTGCCAGCATCACCGCAGGGCGCGGCCGTACCGCTTTGAAGGGGCAGTGGCAGGGGATGCCGTAGGTCAGCAGGGGCTCCGGGCAGGGCGTGCCGGGTGGGATGAGCTCATCCAGAATGCTGCAGACATCGTTGTAGGTGCAGCTGCCCAGCTGGTCGATGCAGGGCAGCTGGATCCAGAGGTCACCCAGTGCCTTCTCTACCACCAGCGCTGCCTGGAGGGAAGGTGTTCAGCACCAGCACAACCAGCAGGGGCACCCACAGCTCCTCACCAGCCAACTCCCTCAGCTCCTGATCATGCAATCTTTGGGATGTCCATGAGGTCACCAAACCCCCTCCTGCCTCCCCCTCCTGGCTTTCAGTTCCTCTCAACCTGCAGCTTCTGTTCCTCCAACCCTTGATCCCTTAAGCTAACACCACCCAACACCTCACATCCCCACCTGCTTCCCCTCTCTTCTGCCTGTCCCAAAACTCCCAGCGTGCTTCCATCCTGCAGCTCTGGCTCCTCACTCCTCCAGCACTCACCCCACAGTTCCAGGCCCAAACAGACACCATAGCATTGCTCAAGACAGCCCATGCACACTGGACAAGAGACATGTTCTGTCTCATTCCAAAAAACTTCCCAAAAAGTGTTGCAGGGCAGCTGGCATGGCCCAAGGCTCCCAGAGCAGTGGGGAGTGGCATGTCCTTGGAGGGAGCAGCTGGGTTGGCTGCTGAAAAACAAGTGCAGCAGTTACCTCCAGGAGCACCCACAGCACCTGGGTTTCACTTCCCTCCTGGAGCCAATACATCCCCAGGACATGAAACGAGTCAGGTGGTTTCTGCCCTAGGAACAAGGTTGGGAGGCTCCTACTGAACTGTCTGCTCCCACTACAGGTCTCTCCATGCCCCCTGCCCTGTTCTGGCTTACAGAGCCCAGTGTGCTCAGCCCTGCACCTCACTCCCCAAGGGCTGCTCATTCCTGCACCCATTTCCCAGCTGCCAGTGGTTTGGGGAAGCTCTGCCCTCCCTCACCACACAGAGGGACATCTGGCACTTACCTTCAGAGGGGAGCCCATGGTCTTGCCACTCTTGACAGCCGCGCTGACACGCAGGCTCCCCGGGATGCTGATGGGGTCGGGTGCCACAGAGAGGCTCTGCAGCACCACGGGGTCTGTCTTATCACCACAGTTCTCCCAGGCAAAGCCACCAACCTGCAGCACCAAGGGACAGGAGGAGTTAGAAGCGGGACAAGCCCTGCCTTGTGTTTGCAGGAGGTTTATCCAGAGCTGCACTCTGACCCCGGCCAAACGTCTGCTCACAAAGAGCCAGAAAATGACCTTCAGCCCCTTCAAATGCCAGTTCTTGAACTCCCAGCTCTCTGAGACTGAGGACACTGCAGAACCCTCTGTCCATGTGCCTCTGCATGTACTTTACACCCATAGAGGATTACCAGGCTGCAATTTCCAAACTTGCCTCAGCTCTGCCTCCAAACACTTGATGTGCAACCAGGGCAAGATGCATCCTTCATGCCAAGGGCACCAAGCAAGGTGTGTGAGGACAGGTCAGAGCAAGCTGGGACCAGGTGGTGGCTGCACTGTCCAGCAGGATGCTGAGCAGGGGTGTGGGGATCCCCTTGGAGGGGCTGTGGGGTTGGCACAGCTTCCCACCTCATCAGCAGCCTTGCTTTGTGAGCCCTCATCCACCAGCTCCAGCCACCTAGCTCCACATAGGAGCAGGAATCACACTCGGGGACCAGGTGAGTGTCTGGGCTCATCCTCTGCCTGATGCACCCCAGGGGCCTGGTCCTGAGCTACAAATGAGTACAAATCCTGATCCACAGTACAAATGAGCCAGGGAAGCAGCACTGCCTATGAGATAATGAAAATCCACATGTAAGGAGATGTCACCCGAATGAGGGACATCACTTATGTGTCTGGTCTGAGTTAAGAGTCATGCTGGGACATCTCCCCTGTTTCCTACAAGTCACACCAACCTCTCCAGCCACCACCAGTAAAGACACTTTGATTCAAAGGTGGAGGGCGAGCAGCACTTGGCTGCAACAGCCACTTCTGAGCCTGCCAGAGGCAAATGGTAGAGAGCAGCCCCAGCTCCCTCCCCGAGCAGGTTTGGCCGGAGCATCCCGTGTCCCCGCGGCATGACGTGGGGCTCTCCTGCCTGCTCGCAGCCGCAGAACCGGTGGAGGCTGTATTGCCTGGTGCCACACGGCAGCCCCAGCGGGCACAGCGCAGCCCACGCAGCCGAGCAGCCCATCCCACATCCCGCTCGCCCGCCGGGAGCAGCCCCGGGCAGGACACAAGCCGGGACAAGGGTAGGCTGCACCCCGACACTTGAGCAAGAGCCGGGAGCCCCCAGCCCGAGAGTCTGCAGGCAAAGAGGCTCCAGCGAGCTGAGCATCAGTGTGTGGCTGCAGAATGCTGCCCGCCGAGCCCCCTGCAGCCTTCCCAACCGGTTCCCCCTTCCCTCGGGCAAGCGCAGGAATCCTGGAAAATAAATTGCGATATTTCCCTTCAGACCGCGTGGAAGTTACACGTGGTTATCGCCTGTGTCTTAATCAGCGAGTGTTAATGAGCCAGACCCAGAACTCCGTGGGAATAGGGAAGAAGAACCTGGGCTGGAAAAGATTCATGGAGCAGCAAAATGAGAGCCGGGCTACGATCAGCCGAAGGACGAGGCCGCTGGGTTTCAGCGTTGAGAAGTGTTTGTAAACACTGGATCTCTCCTGCTCCGAGCTGCCCCCAACCTCCAGCACTGCTCCCCAGCGCGGGGCTCCAGAGGGTCCATGGACCCCTACTCCCCTGCCCAGCCACAAACACGCACCCACCAGCGATCTTCCACCCTGACGGGATGGGAAAAGCTCCCGATCTCCTGCAAAGCCAGCGGGATGACGGAGTCTTCCCCCTCCCCGCCCCGCCGAGTCCCCTCTCGGCAGCCCGAGGGGTGCGGGGTCCCTGCTCACCTTGCTGAGCCGCCGGGCCCCGCTGCGCTCCACCAGCAGCGGCGGCTGCGGCCCGGCCAGCGCGGCCGGGACGAGCTGCAGCGCGCACAGCGCCAGCGCCAGCCCCGCGCACAGCATCCTCCGGGAATGCGTCGGGAACGGGCCGGGATGCGTCTGGGGAGCTGCTCCGAGCGGAGGGCAGGCACCTCGCCGGGACCGGGCTGGCAGCGGCCGGTCTTTGAAGCCCCGAGCAGAGGGGACGAACCCTCTCTCGGAGCCCTGCCCACCGCCCGATTCCCCTCCCTCCCCCGAGGACGTTCACATTTTCCCTTCCCCTTTTGCTTGCCTTTTTTTTTTTTTTTTTTCCCTCCCTTTCCCAGTTTCGCTGCCAAGAGCAGGACTGGACTCGCAGGGATGCTGGGACGGGAAGCGCCGCTTTCCCAAGATCCCAGAGCCGGCACTGGAGCGGAGGGGCGGGAGCTGCACCCACCATCCCGGGGCGCACACATCACCCCGCTGCCATGGGGGAAGCACGACCATCTCCCCACCACCCGCCCCTCCAGCCAGGGCTGCGGCTCTCCGCGCATCCCGCTCGGGGGTGCCCCGGCTGTGCGAGGGTCCGTACCCTCTGCTGGGCAGTGCCCGGGACCCCACGCTCCCCCCGCGCTCGGCACAGGGCAGGCGGCAGCTGAAGAGCAGAGGTATTTGAGATATTTCAGATATTTGAGACCCTCGAACCCGATGTGTATGAGCAGAGGGGAGGCAACGCTGGCATCGGGTAGCCCCTGACTGGGCAGTTTGCCACAGTACCCCTACCATCCATCTATGTAAAATGCTGGATTTATCATCCCCTCTTCCATTCCTACCCCCTGTTTGAAGATCATTTTCCAGACAGAGCTGCCCCAGGCACCCCCATCATGCTGGAATGGTCACACGGGTACCCCTCCATCAGGAGTGGCACAGTAGCATGGATTTTCCCATATATTTTGGTGGACAGATGCTTTTATCCTGCAGAGGGGACTGAGCACACATGACACAAGTGTGAGTGTGGCAGGTCTCACACCTTCCCCCCTGCCACAGCACAGTCAGCAGCCACTTGTGAGACCCTTCCTCACATTCAGCTCTGCTCTCCCTTGCACACGGACACCGCTCGGCCTCCCCATATTGTTCCCAGCCCTGGGAAGGGTTGCCTGGCTTGTCCAAACCCCCGTCTCAGCTCTATTTTTAGCCTTTCGTCCTTATTTAGCAGCGAGGCCGGGCGGCAGCGTGCAGGCAGGGCGTGGGAGCAGGCAGGGGACGCGGTGGATGCTGCTGCCCACCCCGAGCCGGCAGCGACAACTGCGCCGCTGGTCCACTGCCGAGGCTTAAGGGTGAGGAATAAATAGCCCGCACCTCCCAGCCGGGGACGGAGCGGAAAGTTATCCCCTGGGATTAGCTTTCACTTTGAGGCCCTGGAGCAGCCGGAGGACAGGGATAAGGAGAGGGATGCAAGGGGAGAGGCACGGGCACAGAAGGAGCATTGTGTTTGGGGCTGGGAGGGGAGCAGAGCCCCTCACCTCGAGCCTCTGGCATCGTATGCTTTTCTGCTTCTCACAGCCATTGTGAGTGAAGGTTTCACTTCCCTATTCCCATCCTTTTCCATTTCATTTTGCCATGGGGGAAAAAAGAGAATAAAGGACTGTGAGAACAGGTTAACCCACATCTTTTTGCTTGGAAAAAAGCAGGGACAGGAATGACTTGAAATCGTTTCACTACCTCAAGGCAGAATCATGTGTGACCTAAATCCCCACTAAAAGAGCCTGTGACTTTTTTTGGGCTCCAGCACATGTGAGAACTTCTCCAATTCAAACAGTTTTTTCAGCTATCTCACCCATGCAAAATTGAGTGCAAGTCATGAGGTCTCAGCAGACCTGGCTAAACACCTCAGATTTGCATTGAAGAAAAGCAGTCAGAATTTCGTTAGCTCTCATTTACAAAAGCAAACAGACGGCAAATGATGAGCAGGGTGTAACCACGACCACTCTGTGTCTACTGCTTGGGCTGCGGCTCTACCAGGAGCCATCAGGCATCACCACATGCCAGCTCATCACCCAAAAACCTTCCAGCAAAATATCCTCCACCTCTCTCTTTTTTTTTCTTTTTTCCAGACTAGGTTTCTGAAAATAAGATATACAAACAAGAAAAAAAAAAAAAAAGGAATGACCCCATCTGCACTCACAGAACCACTCTGCAAACAGACCATGCCAGGCTGGCACTGACACTGCCTTGTACCCATCCTGTTGTGCCCAGTCCTTACCAGCTAGAACCAGAGAGAGAGCCACAAGAGACACTTCAACAGTTTGCACAAATGCTTTTCTTATCCAAAAGCTTTGGCAAACACTTTAAATGACCATTGGTACAAATTAACTCGACTTTCCAGCTGTTATCCCATTTACGGCAATTCAGCCGAGCATGTGATAAAGCCTCCTCGTCTCACTTTTCTAGACACAGCCCTGGAGATGTCTCCAGCTGCTGTCATTCCTGGGGAGAGATCAAGATAACACCAAAAAAAGACATTAGAGCAAACTTCAAAACGAGCTGAAGCTGCCTCAGGTGGGGCACCACACCACCTCTGCTTTTCTGCCTTTGCCTGGGCAGAAATTCCCTCTTTCCCACAGTCTCCTTTTTCTCCAGGCTGTCTCATACAGACTCCAGGCCCTTGTGCTCCCCAGATCCCCGAGGTGCTCTGGTTACCCCTATGATGCCCCTTCTTCACTCAAAAGCAGCTGAACAGAGCAGTTTCTGGCTGTTAAAGTGCTGCCCTTTAAAAGGGAGCAAGTTTTCCATGTATTGGGGCAGAGGAGGATAAAGAAAGGCTGAGATGAAAGACCAGTCTGGCAGGCACATATCCCATGAAGTTTCCACAGGAAACATTGGAGAAACTGAGGAATTGCTAAAATCAAGCTAGAATAAGAGAGGTTTGGGGTAGCACAGGCAGGGCTTTTGGCAGGCAGCCTCACAAGTGCACCCACAGGCTGAAGGAAAGATATAATATGGTCTGGGCAGTCGTGTCTCCAAAAGGCAGCGATCTCTAGAAGCACAGGGCTGTCACAGCAGAGCCTGCAGCAGAGGCTGGGGATGGGGATGCTGGAGCTGGCCTTGCTGCACAGGCCCATCCCCAAGCCCCAGCTCTGTCCTGCTGGCTCGATGCCTTAGCCTGATGTGACCAAACTGCTTTTTCTCCACCATTGTCAAGAGAAATCCTACCAGGAGCCCCACCTTGTGGCATGGGGGCATTCCCAAGCACCCCCTCGGCACCCCACAGTTAAAAGCTGAAATTTCCAGAAGCACACGTGCAAACTACTGGACCTTTGTGCACCAGCAAGACGTGATGGCAGCTGGACAGGCTCCTCATCAGCTGCCCACACAGTTGCTTCTCTTTGCAGCCATGGCCCCAGCGATGCAAATTCAGCCTGGAAATCTGCATGTGCTTTGTGCTTGCCCCTGTAGACCTTCAGTCTCTGAAGTCTGGACCGGGATTTTCAATTAACCCTGGAGAGGTGGAGAACAGCACCTTGCACTTTTATCCCACAAACGATCTACTCAGCCCAAATGAGTACTCTCATGCAGGGAAGGAGTCTTGCCCCATGCTGAAGTGCTGGAAGAGATAAGAACTGAGAGCTCGCTCTCGCTCTCGGTGGTTTCTGAGCAGTGGGAGAAGATGCCAGAAGCTTCTGTGACTCACAAAATTTCACTCAGGTTTGGCAGCACCCACCCAAGAGGACGCAGGCAACTGGTCCCACCAGTCCCCGGGAGACTTGGGGCAGCATGGGCCTGCCCCTCACCTTCCCCACCCTCCCATCCAAGTGGGTGTTTCACAACTTCCTCCCGTGCCAGGGTTACCAGGGCAAGAAAAACACCTCCAAGTCGAACGTGACAGGACGACCAGGCACCTCCACTCCCTCGCTGCCCAGGCGAAATGCCAAGGTGTTGGCATCCCCAGAGCCGCAGGCTGCTTGGACTTCTCCCAGGGGATATTTGGAAAATGTCAGAATAGAAACTTGTTGACAAAAAACTTGCAATGTTTCCATACAGGCACGGCCTCGTGACCAGGTTCAAACACTCCGATTTCAGTAGTTCTGGGTAGCACCAATGGGTTTTCAGGTCAAAATGTGTGGTCATTCAGGAATGTATAAAAATATAATTTTAAAAAAGCATTTTAAAAAAATCATCAAAATCAAAACATTTGGAAGAACCTACCTTTCCTCACATTATTTTTTAGATGGGACATTTTCAAATCCATGTATTTCCCTATGTGTTCAGGACCCATTTCCATAGTGTAGGATTTCTCCCTGGAAAAGGACACCCTGGCTCCAGGCCCAGCATTTGGGGTGTTTGGGATGCTCAAGGGAAGAGTTGACAGGATGCAATCCCTCAGGCAATATGGATCACACCAAAACCCTCTCCAGCCAGCACAACGACCCTCAGAGCAGAGCTCCTGCCAGGAGTAACACCCCAAACCCACCACTTGTCCACAAGTACCCCCACACAAGCTGAAACTTGATGGGGTGATGGTAAAAGCCAGATGGATTTTGCTTTCTCACTCTCATCCCTACTCCTAAGGGGGCTGGGGTGGGTTCAGCAGTGGAAGCCCCCTGAGCAGCTGGTCCTGATCCCACCCTAGCCCTGGTGCAGGGCTCCTGTTCCCCTTTCTCCTGGTCCAGGAGAGGACACCGCCAATGCAGGGGTCCGGCTCTCCCAATCCCACACTCACAACGGGGCATCCTCAGTGCAGGGGCCCCGTGGGTCGGAGCATTCCCGAAGCACCCCGGCCCAGGGCGGGGACACCCCGGGGTGGAGGGGCCCAGGGCCAGCCCTGGGGGCGGGCAGGCTGCGGCCGGGGGCCCTGCCCGCGGCTCGGGGGTGCAGAGCACCCTCTCCCGGCGCTGCCTGTCAGCAGCTGCCGGACGTTTTTATTACTTTTTTTTTTTTTTTAATTATTTTTTTTTTCTGCCTGCCAGCTGGGGCGGCTCATCCCGTCCCGTCCCGTCCCGGAGCGGTGCCGCTCGCCGGGGGATGCCGCGCCCCGCGCCCCGCGGCTGAGCGGGTCCCGCCGGGGCTCCATGGGCTGCACCGGCAGCGCCCTGCGCTGCTGCCCCGTCGGTGCCGAGGTAGCGGCTGCGGGGGCTTTTGGGGCTGGGCTGAGCTGGGCTTGGGCTGGGCTTCTCTCGGGGTCGGGGCTCCGTGAGGTCGGGCTTTCGTGGGACCGAGTGCACACATTGTCGGGGTTCGATGGAGTTGGGGTTCGCGTGGGGCTGATGTTTGCGGGGAGTCCTGCTTGCACTGCTGGGGACGAGGGGTGCTGGGAGCACCCGGCGTGGGTTCCTCCCTGTCCCGGGAGCGGTGGTGCCGGGCGGTGTGGCTGTCCCCGGCTGCCTGGGACCCTACCGGCATTGTGGTGGGGGAGGTGGCAGCGGGGACAATGAAAGCTGGCAGCCACCCGCCCTCCTGCATCTTCCTGCACTCTCCTGCACCCCTCCAGGCTCACCCCGACATCATGGGAATTTTATAGTTAAGGGGGTGCAGGATCTGGGATGATGATGCCTACTGGAAATGCTGGTCCCATAGATGACAGGGATGGGTTCCCCCAGCTAGACCTCTGCCAGCTTCCCACAGCATCCTCCCTCGTCCCAAAGGCTGTGTCCCCTTGTGCTGAAGGCATCGCTCCTGTAGGGGAACACTTTGAGCCCCCTCAGTCTCAGCACGTTGCTCTGTACTGAAGAGCTCTTCAGCAAGGTCTGAAATTATCTGCTGATTGTTATTATCATTGTTATTGTTATTATTTGATGTGGTCATGCTGCCCCAGTGCCTCACCACTGACCTCGGGAGATGTTTTTGCTGTCGGATGTGCTGTGCTTACTGCTGTTGGTGTTGTGATCGCTGGAGGGTGGCAGGGGAAGGAGGGAAGGCAGAAACACCCCTGGCACGGGTGGCCCTTTGCAGATCCAGCTGTGAGAGTCCCCACTTGGGACCACAGAACCCACTACAGGATGTGCAGGGGGAGCAGGCACAGGGCTCATGCAGCCTTGCAGCAAACAAGTGCCTTTATTTACAGCACTTGCAGGCTTGGTCGCTTCTCCACATCATGGAAAAAATCCCACTCTTTGCTATGTCATAAGATCAGATATTTCTGGGCTGGTTTGTGACTCTGAGAGCTCTCAAGAACAGGCAGAGGACAGGGAGAAACAACAGCCCCAAGGCCCCAGGTGCTGAGAGCCCCACATTTACCGAAACACGGAAATTTGTCATTTGCCTCAGACGTCTCCCTTCCTGCGCTTGCCCGCTCTCGAGCTCTGCTCAGCCCTGTGTCACCAACAGTCACCACCCATAAACAGCGCTGCTGCTGTGACTGAAAGTCATTCTGAAAGAAGCACCTAAAATCCCCGTTATGGCTAAAAGGCATAAGGGCAGGCATGGGGCCACTCCTGCCCATGTTCTCATGTCCAGAGTGCCAAAAGGCAGGATGGGAGACCTTCACCTCCCACTGCTGATGGGTGGACTTGCAAAGTCGGTCCCTTGAGGTTGCTTAGGGTTAGGGGAGACTTCAGACCCCAGGGACAAGCCCAGCCAGAAGCTGGGGCCATGTGCAGGTCACAGGGTTGGGGACTCTAATGGGGCTGGGGGCTGCAGAGGCTTTTGAAGCCAGTCCCAGGTTTGAGGTGACCTTGAGGAACTGGTGCTGGGCTGGGTCTGGTGGGTGGATGACATACCAGGAGCCACTGTGTGCCCTGGGGGAGGTGCCTTGGCAGCCTCATCCTTCCCTGGCACCAGTCTGCGGGCAGCAGGGCGATAAGGGAGGCACAGAGAGAACCCAGCCCTGAGCTGTGGGTGCTGCCCCTGGGGTTTCCTTCCCCTTCAGCTCCATCCACCCCTGCTTGGCCACTCACGGTCACCGCTCATGCTTTGGTCACACTCCTGGCGTGAGAGAGGCCAAGTTGCCTTCCCAAAAGTCAGGGCTGAGGCTTGGCCGCCTTCCAGGGCTGGGGTGAATTTATTTTGAAGTGCTAGGAACTGTACGTAGCACCAGGAGTCAGGGAAGGGTCAGAATGCAAAACTCGGGGCTGTCAACAGTGTGAAGTGTTTGCCTATGGTCTGCGGCACAGATCTGACTGCAGGAGAGGTGATAATCACCTCCTAACACAACCATCACCATCACTGGAGGAAACACAGCAGCAGGGTTAGAGACAGGTCCCACGGACCCGTGCCAGCATTGCTCTGGCAGCACTGAGCATCTGCTGCAGGTCCTGGGAGGTGTTACAGTCATGGACCAAATCCTGGCCCCCTTCTCCAGAGCCACAAAGCAAAGCCTCCTACCCAGGAGCAGAGTCAGGATTTAAATACTCATTTCCTGCCTCTTTGTGATTTCCTTTGCTAGGTTGCATGGTTGAATTGCTTAATGTACTTGTAAAACAGGAAAAGAGGAAGAAAAATACAGTCCAAAACCCCACCTCACGCTAAGAGCTGAAGCAGAGGCTGCAGCCACCCTGGCTGCCCACACTATGCCAGCTGCTCTGCTCTGGTGCTCCCCACCCCAGAACTCTTGGAGATGACTCAGGTCCTGTTGGAAATCCCTATTAATCCATCCATAAACAGTTCTGCTCCAGACTATTAGAAATATTTAGTTCTAAGAATGTAGATACTTTTGGTTTTTCATAGCTGGAAGGTATTTTTGGCAGAGGTTTCCAAGAACTTACAGGATAAGCTACTCTGTGGATGGCCCCCACCTGCAGGATGTATCAGGCTGCTTTTTCCCTGGCCAAAGCTGTTCCAGCTGGAGCAATTCCCAACCTGCTCCTTGCACACACTGTGGATTCCAGGATGATTTTCCAGCTCTCCAAAATGCACCAGGCGATACCAGAGGTTTGGGTGCCACAAAGCTCTGGAAGTGACAGTGGAAAGTCCCTCCATATTTCAGAGCTTTCAGCCAAATTTTGCTGTTCATTCCAGAGGTGGAGCTTTTGTTCCAAAGGACAATTGAGTGCTTATGACTAAAATTAGCTCTAGATGTTATTTTAATTGCTCCTAGAGGTAGGAAGGTGCCTCACTCATAGCCTCAGGGCAAGTATTTAGATTTGTCTGTTGATGCTGGTGAACCTGTTGCTTGCTTCACCTATTTCTGAGTTCAGTGCTGGTGTCTCAAATCATCTTCCTTTAGAGGTGAGAGGCTCTGAGGTCCCATCCTGCTGAATTTGGGGTGTGGGGGAGAAGTGAAGGTTCCCTGGGTGTGTGCTGGGGACATTGGGGACATTGCCTGTGCTATGGGGGTGACCAGCCCTGGGCTCTCTGTCCTTAGGCATCGCTTATGCCAGTGAGCAGGACAAATGCAGCAGAGGTGGTTTGGTTTGGGGGTTTGGGGTCCCTCCTGGAGGTGGTAACAGCATCCTGCTCTCACCTCTGCTGAGATCATCCAAAACCCTTGAGGTGGGTGTCACTCCCCTGTGTCAGCAGGGTCCTCCTACACATCCTTTGCTTTGTTATAGGGAAGATATAGGGTGTGGGGCTAGGGGAGGAAGCCTTTTGTGACTCCTATGATGCCCTCAAGACTGCAGACCCTTGTTCATCTCTCCCCTTGCCCCCATCCCCTGCCTTCAAAACCCCTCACAGATGTACCAGGGAGATGCGCACTGGCATGAGGTGTGTCGGGGACAGGCAGGGATTCCTGGGGACACTTTGCAGTCAGGTGTGCCAGGATCCAGCAGCATCCCAGGGAACCCCACGCTTTCGGGGTGAGCTGCATGGACAAGGAGAACGAGCCCTGTGAACTCGGACTACCGGGTGCCTCCTCGGCCCCTCGCCTGGGCCACGTTCAACGCCGCGGCTGCTCATGCCATAGAAGGGAAGATAAAGCCGTGGCTTCCCAGAGGCTCGGAGCTCTCCTGCTCCCTGGAACTGCGCCTCCCTCCAGCTCCAGAAGGGGGGCTGCAGGGGAGGCGGAGACAGGCACGGCTGTTTGCTTTCCCTTGCTTTTTCCCAAGCCAGGCTCCCTAATCCGGGCTGGATTTGGCCGCGCCGCTGTGCGGGGCCGAGCCGGGGAGCAGCCAGCACAGGGCTGCTCTCCTTAGCGATCGGGATTTTTAGGGACAGCTCTGCCGGGGACTGGAGAGCAGCTCCGTGCCTTCAGGTGAATTTTCTCACCCCTCGTGCACCTATCCAGTATCCAGAAGCACATCTCAGTGATGGGCATATGGGCATCAGGGACAAGATTTGCCCTCTGCCAGCGAGGCCGAGCAGTGAGAGCCTGCGAGCTTTGCTTCTATCTTTCAGCAACTGATAAAAATATATCCACTCGTTTTTTTTTTTTTTTTTTTTTTTTTTTTTTTTCCCTCCAAGTGACTAAATTAATCCCATGCAGGGCTGGAAGGCATCCCACGGAGCTGTGTTGCTGGAGGCAGCTCCCGGCTCTGGGTTATCTCAGCCCCGAGGCAGCAGCGGGAGCGTGCGGGGCTGTGCAGCGCATTCCTGCGCTCCTGAGGTCATTGCTTGGCCGCCTGCTCCCGCCTGCTGCCAGCCCTGCACAGGGGCTCTATCGCCTCTGATTTATGGGTACTTTTCATTTCTCACTCCTGCTCCAGCTGTGTCAAACCCCATCTGTGTAAGGCCCTGGCAGAGGCGTGTGTTTGGGGGGCTGCAAGGTGCCAGGGACCAGACTGAGCTCAGCATCGCAGGACAGGAGGAGGGTGGCAAGGGAATGCCAAAGCCGGGACCCTGCCAAGTGCTGCCTGCTCTCCCCCACCAAAAGTTTTGCTGCTGGAGCCCATTTTGCACCAGCACCATGTCGGTGGGGGTGGCATCCCCCAGCTTTTCCAGCTGAATGCTACCTGGTGAACTGTCTGGGATGCAGGGAATTGGCATGAGCTTGAGGCTGCCTGATGGGCAGTACATGCACACCCATGGGTGCCCAGTGCTGGGAGAGGGCAGGGGGCTGGGGAGGGGCCGCTGCTCCCCAAGGACCTGTGTTTTAGCAGAGCTGATGGGGGCTCAGTGCAGGGTGTTCTCTGCCTGCAGCCACCTGCCCCACTCTGTTCCCCCCTGCTCCAGCCCCCTCTCTCTCTGCCAGAGACAGCTAAAAGCCCAGCAGCAGAGGGGATCAGCTTCCCAGGAGCTCTCGGCCGTGAAGACACAGAATGGTGAGGAAAAAATGTGTTTTCCCCCTGCTTTGCTTTCTCAGTGTGATGTTAAGGAAGCACTGGACAGGCCGCAGCATGGCACCAGGGAGGATGGGGAGGATGCAGGTGCATGCTGGTGCAGGAGGGCAAACAGGGCATCCCAGAGACAACAGCATCCCCTCCTCTCAGTCAGACAGGTCATCCCCAGAACAGGAGACCTGACAAGCTCTGTGTGCTCTCTGAGCCTGCCAGCACCATCCCAATTCGGGCCGATTTGGACCAGAGAGATGGAGGGGGGTGTTTCTCCAGTGGGAGGAGGGCAGTGCTGAACCCGGCCCACGGCACTGTCAGGTTCAGCTGCCCAGGATGTGCAGGCAGCCCAGCCAGGGGGAGGCAGCCAGTGCTGCTTCAGCCGTGTTTGTCCTGCAGCCAATGCCTGCCCGCTTCCTGAGCACGGGGAGAAGGCAGCACGGCCAGAGGAGTGGGCGGAGAGTGCGAGATTCCTCCAAGGCCAGGAGGAGGAGGAGGAGCAGGATGCCGGCCAGGCAGGCACTGCCAGCATCTCCCAGGACATTGAGATCCAGGTGAGCTGGAAGAGCTGGTGTTGCTGGAGGCAGCAGCTGGGCATGGAGCGTGTCACCAGCCTGCTCTTCCCTGGCACATGCTGGGCTCTCCCAGTTTTGGGAGAAGGATGGGTCTAAGAAAGGGTGAGGAAGCCCAAAGAGTGAAGCTCTGCATCCCTTACACTGAGATTTCTCATCCAACTGCTTCCCAGGTGGAAAAGAGAAAAGAGCTGGAGCTGAAGGAACAGCTTGATACCCTGAGGAGAGAGCACACAGAAACCCTGCAAGGTGTGTGCCAGGGCAGTGGGGCTCCCTGCAGCTCCCTCTCCCTGCTACTGCCACGTCCCTTTGGCTGCCTATGGGCCATGGGGACTCTGTTCCCTGCTCTCCACCTCTGTGGGGCTCAGCTGGGGCCCCAATGTCCCCACACTGATGGCACTCAGCTCATGTTCCCCCACAGAGCTCCAGGGAGCACATGAGCAGGAGAAGCTGCAGCTGACAGAGTCCCACCACAGGGCTGAGGCAGCCTTACAGGTACCAGCAGGGAAATCCCTGGGGAGGGGGAGCTTGTGGAGGGCTTGAGGACCATCTGCTGGTTCTGCCATGGTGCCCCACATTCTTCAGTGGCCACCTCATTCCCTGGTGTGCTTGGGGACTGCACCAGCTCCTCCAGCCACGGTGTTATTTGGGTACCACAGCCCAGCAGTCCCCTGGCTCAGAAAGAAGTCCCAGATACCTCTCATTCTGCTTTTTCCCTGGTTCTCCTAGGAGAAAATTCAGGCACTGAATTCCCAGCTGAAATCCTTCCAGGACAGGATGAAGCGAGTGGAGGAGTCACTCCTGAGAACAGACTACAAGAAGCACATCCAGGTGCAGGGAGGGTGGCAGGGAGGGACCTGCTATGGGGTGCTGACCCAGAGCCAAGGGGCCTCTCTGATGGACCCTGGCAGGGGGGCTGGAACCAGAGGGGAGCACTGAAGGGGGGAGCAAAGCCTGTCCTGGGAGGTGTTGAGGTCCCTTGGACACAAGTGATGGCCTGCAGGAGCACGGGAGCCCCAGCCCCTTCTGGGAGCAGGAGCTGGAGAGCCTGCACTTCGTCATTGAGATGAAGAACGAGCACATCCACGGTCTGGACAAGAAGCTGCTGCACCTGGAGACCGTGGTGAGTTGAAAGGGGGGGTGACAGGTGGGCTTTCCTCTTTGCAGCTCCTCTACCCACCTAAATTCTGCCCAGAAACTGCAGCTGGAGCAAAGCTGGATGGAGCCCGTTTCCTCTCTTGCCATGGGGAGGGGATGGGTGAGCAATGGGGAGATGGGGGAGCCACCACACCAGCATTTCACCCAAAATGGAGTGGCAGGGGGCTCAGAAGTGCTTCCCAGCTCTCTCCTCACCCTCCTGCCCCCTTCCAGGAGGAGAGAAACCTTCTGCTGGAGGAGAAGGTGAAAACTCTCCAGCAGGAGAACGAGGACCTGCAAGTTCGCACCCAGAACCACTTGGTCATGGCGAGGTAGGTGCCACCCACCCGGTGCACAGGTGACATCTCCGGTGGGGGGGACACAGGTGGCACTGCGGGAGCACATCACAGCCCACGGTGCCACCGGCTGCTTTGCAGGGAGCAGAGGGGCTCGTGGGCACTCAGCCTGTGCCCTCTGTCCGTGCCCTCAGCCTGTGCCCTCAGCCTGTGCCCTCAGCCTGTGCCCTCTGTCCGTGCCCTCTGTCTGTGCCCTCAGCCTGTGCCCCAGCCTGTGCCCTTTGTGCCCCCAGCCTGTGCCCTCTGTGCCCTCTGTCTGTGCCTTCTGCCTCTGCCCTCAGCCTGTGCCCTCTGTCTGTGCCCTCTGTCTGTGCCCCCAGCCTGTGCCCTCTGTGCCCTCAGCCTGTGCCCTCTGTCTGTGCCCCCAGCCAGTGCCCCCAGCCGGTGCCCCCAGCCCGTGCCCCCAGCCCGTGCCCCCAGCCCGTGCCCTCTGCCCGCAGGCAGCTCTCCGAGGAGCTCCAGGCGGCCCGCGGGGCTCTGGAGAAGGAGGCGCAGCTGCTGGACCAGGCTCGCCGGGAGAAGGAGGAGCTGCTGTACCGAGTGCTCCACGCCGGGGACGGCGCCCCGTTCCCCATGGCCACGGGCGAGGTGCCCCTCATCGCCACGTAGCACCGACCGCACCGGGGCCTGCGGGGGCTGCCCTGCGAGCCCAGGGCTGCTCTCACCAGTGCCCCACGGTCGGGGCAGGGCTCCGGGCTGGCCGAGCCCTCGGGGCGCCGCATGGACCGCAGTGATGGAGCATTTCACGGCAGTGATGGAGCATTTCACGGCAGTGATGGAGCATTTCACGGGACCTTTACTCCTGTGTTTCCCCAGCCCGTGTGCGGCTGCAGAGGGACCCTGGCCTCCCACCCACGCAGTCCCTGCACCCCTTCCTCTGGTGAGGGGGTGTCTGGGGGTGAAAGGGGTCAGCCAGGACACACAGACTTCCTTTGGGCCAGATCTGACCCAGCACTTGGCTCTGAGTATAAACAGCACCAGTGCTGCCCCAGGGCCATGAGGACGATGAGGAGGCCACTAGGACAAGCACCAGGAGGATGAGGAGGGCACTGGGGACATGGTGTTAACCTCACCAGGCAGGGCTCCCACCCATGCCCTCCTATTCCCATCACCTCCTCCACCTTCATCAAATGTCTCCCAGGTACAGCTCCTGCAGCTCAGGCATGTCCCAGCGCACAAAGACCCCAAGTCCTACTTGTCCCTGCTGCCCATCAGCAGCACCACCAGTCCCACGTCCTCCCCCCAAAGCTGGACAGAGGCTGGAGCAGCACATCAGGGAGCAGAGCATCCTCCCAGGGGGTACCAGGCTCTGGCAGGTCACATCCCTCTGCTCGAGGCAGGGCATCCCCAGCAGGGAAGGAGCTGCCAGCATGGCTGTGGCTCAGGGCTGGATGCACACAAGCACTTTCCCCCTGGCGTGGTGGGGGCCACTGCTCTGGGGCTGTCACAGGCCTGTCCCCTCCCTCCCCAGGGCTGTTTAACCACAGCTGTACATGTGTGAGTGTGTGGGTGTGAGTGTGTGTGGGTGTGTGTGTGGGTGTGTGTGGGTGTGTGGGGGGGGTGTGTGTGTGTGCAGGTGTGTGTGGGTGGGTGGGTGTGTGTGGGTGTGGACGTGTGTGTGTGTGTGTGTGTGTGTGTGAAGGTGTGTGTGTGTTGGTGTGTGTGCGTGCAGGTGTGTGTGTATGTGTGTATGTGTGTGTGGGTGGGTGTGTGTGTGGGGGGGGGTGTGTGGGTGGGTGGGTGGGTGTGGGTGGGGATGTGTGTGTGTGTGTGCGTGAAGGTGTGTGTGTGTGTGTGTGTGTGTGTGTGCGTGAAGGTGTGTGTGTGTTGGTGTATGTGTGCACTGGCCAAGGTGCTGCTGGCTGTAAGGATTACAGATCTGTAAGAAGCAGCAGCCTTGGGAATCCCATGTCAGTGGTTTGGGGACTGGTGCAGGAGTGTCCCAGAGTGGGGCTGTGTGCTCCACACCCCATACAGTGGGAAGCAGGGGAAGGGTGGGAGCTGGCACCACAAAGACTCAACAAGGAAGCTCCAGATGAGGCCCTTAAGGCTGATCCCCATTTTCCTGCTCCTTTTCCTTCGTTTCAATGGGCTCCCAGCTCAGGGCAGACCCAGACCCTCCTAGCATCAGGGCCACTGCATCAGCCACTTCCGTCCTTTGTGCTGACCCTAATCAGCAGCACAGCAGCTGAATGGGCAGCCAGGAAGGCAACGTGGATGTGGGGTCCAGCTCTGACCCACTCACCTCCATGGGGTGGCCACAGGGGGAAATGGGGGAGCCTGTTGTGTCAGAACCATGTCCCACCAGGGCACCCTCTGCTCCACACACCATCTGTGCCTCCCCCAGGGGCTGTAACACAAAGCAGGGATGGCCCAGCAAATCCTGCCTGGTTATGGCTGAAGGGATCAGGATTTCTGGACAAAGGGATGTGAGGCTGGTGGGCTCTGGGATCCTGCTCTGGACACCTGGTACCATGTCCCAGAGCCCCAGAGGCAGATCCTGCGTGGGACTTGGAAGAATGTGCCCGACTCTGGAAAAGGGGACACTGGGAACTGAGGAGGAGGAATAAATGAGTGCAGAAAAGGACTTGCACACTCTGAAGGGGGGAAAGCCTGGACCAGGCAGTACTTGGCAGTCATGGGGGGGGATGATAGCAGCTCAGGCTGGGTGCCCAGGTGAAATGGAGGTTCAGGGCAGCACAAGAAGCCTCTCCACCTCATTGTGAGCAGCTGAAGGAGCAGGGGTGGGCAAGGGAGATTTCAAAGGAAAAAAAACAACACAAAAACACAGCCCAGTAACAGCAGCAAAAACACTTGAGTGCTTTATCCTCTCCAAACAGAACTCTGTCTGCAGGAGCTCACTGTGAGGATTTGGGTTGCTCAGGGAGGTTCACCAGAGTCAGGGAAGCAGCTCCTGCAGCTCTGGCAGGGCTGGCCTCCTCTGTGGGACAGGACCCACAGCCCAAGGGGCTTCCTTGCCCCCTGGGCACAGGATGGAGGGAGCCAGGCACTCAGGAACTGGCCATCCCCTTTTATTGCCCTGGAGCAGGTGGGCACAGGGCAGTCCCACGGGGCTCCAGGGCCACCTCCCTGGCTCTGCTTTGGGGCAGCTCCCAGGGACCTGTCCCTTCAGGCCAGGGGCTCTCAGTGCTGTGCCAGATCCCATAGCCAAAGTAAATGAGGAAACCTGGGAAAGGGCAGAATAGGGTGTGTATGGACTGCTTTTCTTCCTTCCCCTCCCAGCCACCAAGTGCTGGCCCCCTCCTTTGGGCCACATATCAGAGGACACGATGCTCCCACCGCTGCTGGACATCAAAGGTCAGCATCTCCTCCCTCCCCACCACTGCTCAGAACAACATTAGTGCCAGGGGCTCTCAAACCACCAGCACTCCACCCAGAGGGGCGGGTGCCAGCTCCGGGGCCTCGGGAGTGGCCGCGCTCACCCGCAGCCATCCAGAGCAGGTACCGCAGCCATGGGGCCGCGCTGAGCCGGGCCAGCAGCACGGCGTTGATGGAGATGCTGAGGAGAGGCAGGAAGGGCAGGCAGGGAACCTGCAGGGAGCACAAGGGTAAATTCCGCGGCTAAATGCAGCTCTTTGCTGCTTTGGCTAGTCCCACGGGCAAGGGGAAGCCCAGCCTGGCTGTGAGGCTCAGAGATCCAAGCTGGGAGTGCAGTGCTGGAGAGGGATGCTTGTGGAGGGTGTTTTGCTTGTCAGATCCTGCACTGAGGCAGGATTTGAGGTGAGAGGCAGCAAAGCACTCATAAAAGTAAGCCAAGGTGTTAAGGCCAGGTATCTTTTCACTAAAGAGCAGCCCTGGTTCCTCAGCTGGGAGATGCTCCTTCAGGTCATGGGGGAAAGAACCCTCATGGCCCCAGTGGAAAACCCCACAAGCGACATGCTGCCTCCAGCAGTGCCTTATTAATGTGGGTGCAGCAAAGATGTGCCTGAGCTGCAGCTCAGGGAACAGCTCCAAATGGCCCTTTCCCCACAGGGCTGCAGCACCTCCTGCTGCCTGTGCCCCAGGTCCTTCCTCCTGGGTGCACCCCGAGGGCTGGGCTGGGTGCTCACCATGAAGGATGCCTTGTCCTGACTCTGAGGCTGCCTCCAGATGAGAAGAACTGCTGCCAGGATCCCCAGGAGAGGCAGGGCCAGAGCTGTGACGCACCAGGCACCCCCAGCCTGCAGGCAGGGCAGCCCAGCACTGCTCACCCAGCCCAGGGCACAGGCCAGGGCAGCTGCAGAGGGACCACAGTGTCAGGGCAGCTTCCCTGGGCTGGCCCATCCCTCTGCCAGGCTTCCAGAGGGGACAAATGACAACTGGGGGACACTGCTGGGTGACTTCTCGTGGTGGGTTTGGCTTTTCTCTTCCTCTGGGGGGTTTCCTGAGGTCCCACTGGGGCAGCCAGCTGTGTGGCAGTGGGGTGAGGGCAGGAATAAGCCAGGCAGCCCCTGCATCTGCTGCTGGGTGGTTTCCACCAGGCCAGCTCTTGCTAGAGCAGGGATGTCCCCCCAGGGTCCCCAGGCCAGCTCCCTTAGAGCCCATCCATTGTTCCAGACACACCTGCAGCTGTCAGAGCCCAGACCACCAGAGCAGAGGAGTGAGGGGTGGGATGGGGGGGTGGCTGGACCAGGTGGTTCCACCATGGCTGCACAGCTGGGACCTTCCCCACGGGCGTGTCCCGAGGGCTGGGCTCAGGCCGGTACCTGAGGAGCAGACACTGGGTGTCAGTGCACACCATCCTGCACCTGCCTTGTCCCAGGCATGGCCCACAGCAGAAGCTGGGCGAGCCCTGTCCCCTGTCCCCAGCAGTCTCACCTGAGCAGCAGCACACAGCCAGCCACCATGGAGTAGGCCAGCAGCGTGCCAATGGACATGGTGTCAACCAGGGCCTTCAGGTCGAAGAGAAGGGCCAGGAGAGCTGGGGGGAAGAGAAGCCCTTTCAGCCTTTGAGCAGAGCTGGCAGTGCTGCTGTGCCCACCTCAGTTCATACTCTCCTGACACCCACTCTGCAACAGAACCTCGATGGACTGGTGATGCTTTGGTCACTAGCACAGTGTCCCATCACCTCCTGCTTGGCAGTGCAGAGAGGCTGGACCAGAGTCTGGGACACCATGGAGGCCAAACGGTCCTCACCCACCGTGAGGAGATCTGTCTCTGGGTGAAGAGACATGGCTCAAACAGCTGCAGTCAAGCTAGAGGAAGGAGGACACCCACCAAGGCCTGCTCACAGCTAAGGGTAACCCAAGCACTCACCCACCTGCCACTGCCCCAGACACCAGAGTTGCCACCACCGGGCACTGACGGCGACTGACTTTGGCCAGAGGCTGGAAGAGGAGCCCATCTCGAGCCATTGCATACAGGATCCTTGGCATGGGGAACATGGAGCCCAGGAGGCTGCATGAGACAGGGGAGGAGATGGGGGAGAAGAGGGGAGGAATGCAGGAGGTGCCATCCTGCCTTTTTTGCCCCTCCAAGGGAGCTCCCTTTCATCTGTATGGTCCATAACCTTCTCAAGGCCATCTAACAACATCATCACCTTCCTCACCATCAGATGAGGGACAGTGTCAGGGAAGAGATGTCTGCAGTCACCTGTGCATGCCAGCCCACTCCTGTGGACATGGAGCCACAGGGCCACTTCCTTCAGTGGCATGCCAACGGGCTTGGCTGCTCTCCCTGATCAGGAAGGGCCAGGGTGGGAACATCCTTGTGTGGAAGGGATTTTAATCAAGCAGGGAAAGCAAGGAGGAATTCAGGAGGGAGGGGTTGGGGATATCTCCTGGATGTGTTCAGCTCCAGTACCTGCTCTGAACCACAGAAATGCAATCAGAGGATGCCCCTCACCTGGTGGTCAGGGCACACAGTGACCCCACAGCCACGGCATACTTTGCACTGCTCCAGCCAATGTACTCAAAAGCCACTGGCAGTGGGCTCGTGGTGTCCAGGAGGTAGTAGGGCATCATCAGGGTGAGGGCAGCAGACACCCCAAAGTAGGCCAGGAAGCAGATGAGAAGGGAGAGAATGATGCCCATGGGGATGGATCTCTGGGGGTCCCTCACTTCTTCCCCTGGGGAGAACAAGCTCAGCTGTAGGAACAGAGGCTCATTTAATGTGCCTGGCATGCTAAGAGCCCAGCACAAGCTGGAGAGAAGATCCCATATCCCCCCAAGAGAGAGCACAGAGACCTTCTAGCAAGGACCACTAGATGTTTTGAGCCCCAAGGATATTGGGATAGAGAATGTCTCTGCTTCCCAGCCTCACACCAGTTCCCAGGACTGTGGGGACAGTCACTGCCACTGCCAGCCCAGCCTGCAGGGAGGGTCCCACCAGCAGCACCCCCACCCCACTTACCTGTGGTAGCAATGCAGTCAAATCCAACAAAGGCATAGAAACAGGTAGAGGCTCCAGCCAAGGTGCCAGTGAAACCATAGGGCATGAACCCTCCCACCCCAAAGGCACTGGTCATGTTGTCAGCCATGGACTGGTTCCTGGGGAGGAGGAAGAAGAGTCAGGCAGTGCAGGGGGGTCAGTGCAATGGGGACCCAGGATGGGGTCAAGCTGAACATCCAACCTGCTCAACCCTCAGCATCAACCCAGCAGGGCTTAGGATTTTGTCTCTTTGGCACGTTGAGACAGAGAAACAGAGAAAGTGATGTCTCCTGGCATAAAGCACTGGGGGTTTGACTGCCCACCGCCCTCTGAAGGCAGCACAGGCAGAGTGAAGCCCCTCATACCCAGCCTCGTGGGCAGCTGCCTGTGGCAGGTCGTTCTCCCTGAGCTTCCAGTTGCTCATGTGGCCTTTGATGAAGCCACTCACTGTGACAAAGAGCAGGACGAGCACGTTGAGAGCTGTGAAGGCTTTGTTAACCATGGTGGACTCCTTCACTCCAAAGGAAAGAAGCGCTGGAGAATAAAAAAATCAAAACTGGATGAGGTCCCTGGATGACACCAGGGTAAATGTTCATGGGGAGGGTGGAAAAGGGGGGCAGTGGTAAATTCAGGACAACTTACAGATTTCCCCAGATTCCCTTTCTATTCCCCATTTCTTGCTCAAGAAAACGGCAAAGCCTCAGAGGGGTCAGCCCCATCCTGAAGAGCCCACGGTGAGGTGAGGAGCTCATCCTACCTGATGGAGGGTGGCACAGGGGGAGGCATCCTACCTGCCAGCAGGACCACCAGGCCAGCAGCAAAGGCATCTGGGTGCTCTGCCAGCCCCACAGAGCTCATGGCTGCGTGAGCACCCAAAAACCTCCCCATCTTCTTGCCGAGGAGTTGGTCGAAGGTAGCACTCCAGGCCCGGCAACGCTGGCAGTACCTGGGGAGAGGGGATGGCTGCGTTCAAAGGACACCCAGGAAAGCCACCAGCACATGGTGGGAGGGATCAAGAGGGCCTTATACCGATGACATAGGACAGCAGCAGGTTCCAGCCAGCCAGGAAGGCGCAGAGCTCACCCACTGTCACGTAGCTGTACAGGTAGGCAGAGCCAGCCAGGGGCACTCGAGCCCCAAACTCGGCGTAGCACAGCCCTGCCAGGGCAGACACCGCAGCCGCAATCAGGAAAGAGAGCACGATGCTCGGGCCAGAGCTGGTCTTGGCCACCTCCCCTGCCAGGACGTAGACGCCAGCCCCCAGCGTGCTGCCCACGCCCAGGGCAGCCAGGTCCAGCGGGGAGAGGCAGCGGCGCAGGCTGGAGCCCCCCGAGCCGGCTGGGACTCGCTTCCTGCGGGACAGCAGCTGGGGAACAGAGCGGAGGTGGCTCCAGCACGGCACCTGCAGGACAGGAAAGCAGCAGCCGTGAGGACACTGTGCCCCCACTGTTTTGCTGCCCCACTGTTTTGCTGCCCCACTGTTTGCTGCCCCACTGCTGCCCCACTGTTTTGCAGAGATAAACAAAACTCCACAGCTTTTGTGAAAGTTGGAAAGCTGGTATGTTTATTACAGCGCTGGACACATGTGGGAATCGTTCCTTTAAAATGACATGCGTACTTCTGGGAACTTCAGGTCCCTTTTTATCCCCCTCTCAAATCCATATGCATACAATTTCACAATAGGTTCATACAGATTCATTTTTATGAATTTCGCGTGACATTTGCCGCTGGTTCTTCTTTATCAGAAAGAATTCCTAGGTCAGGTTCACCTGCTCTCACAGCAGTCTCTGTCTCTATCACCTTCTGTCTCCCCCCCTTTATCTCTGTCTTTCACTGAAGCAGTTTCTCTGAGCCCAGGCTTTTGCAGTCAGGCTACACAGCAAGCTCCACACTTAAAGATGTACATTCCACCTAAATCAAAATGGATTTCTACCCTGGAAAATTTCTACTCTGCCTCACCCACTGACCACCCTAATGTGATACAAACCCAGCCTCAGTGATGGGCTTGCAGCTCCCACCATCCACAGTGCTCCTGGACTTGCTGGGTGCTGCCTGCTCTCCGTCCCTGCCAGTAAAACAGCCCATTTTGGAGCAAGATGGGGCTCAAGCAGCTGTGCTGCTCTCTCATCCCCAGTGACAAATGGAGCTATGCATGGCTGGGGTTTGTTTGGCTCTGTCCAGTTTGTGAGAGGGGACAAGGACACATGCTTGACCCCTCTGCCAGCTCAGAAATTCCTGTTGCTCCAGCAGCCTCCTCAGCAGGGACACACAGTCAGGATTACCCCAGCTTTGACACTGAAACTATTTGAAATACAGAACCCATGCCAGTCGAGGAAGGATGGGAGATGCTCTGGTCCTAGAAATTGCCTTGAAGTGCACCAGGAAGGACCCACCTGCTCAGCTGGAGATGCTCCCCCAGCACCTGTAACTGTGGGTCAATGGCACAGCTCAGGGGGAGACTGGATCCCCTGGGCCATCAGCCTGTGCAGTAATGCTTTGGCTTGCTGGGGGCACCAGTGGGGATGTCAGCCTGGCAGAAACCCCAAATAGTGTGACATCTGTGCTCAGGGGAAGGTGTGCTTGGTATGGCATGCTTGGGATTTGTGTGCCCCATCCTGCACATCCTTTCCCAGGAGCTCCAGGTCTGGACAACCTGCCTTCACGTCCCATGGTGCTGCCAGGACCTCCAGGCTATCTCACAGCAAAGCAAAAGCTGTGCCACACACTCCAAATGCCATCATCTGCTACTTCCATGGCTGGAGACCCTGTGCAGTGGCACATCCCCGTGGCACAGGGGACATGTGATCCCTGCTGTGGCGTGGAACTGGAGGGGACAGGGACAGCCCTGCCCGCACCCAGACCCGCAGGATGAGGCGTTCCTGGTGTCACAGGGAGCTCCAATCCCCAGGACAAAGGCTGTGCCCTGGGGGTGAGGAGGAGCCGCCCCCCAGCATCTCCCCCCCTCTGCACACCGCGATTTTCCCTTCTCCTGCAAAGAAAAGACTCACCCCAGCCATCCTTTGCTCCAGCGGCGAGCTGCTGAGGACAGGGAGCACCAGGCATGGCCCCCTGGCGCTGTCCCCTTAAATCCCTTTTGGGAGCACCCTGGCCCTCCCCCTGCTGACCACCGCTCCGGGCTGCACAATGGGAAATCTATGCAGAAATATTTTTCCCACAACGCCTTCCAAATCATACACACAGCCTGCAATGCTAATAGGCTCAGAGGCATTATTGAGGGGGTTTAAATCACTTTTCCAAGCTCCCTGGGCAGGTGGAAAGGGGAACTCTTTCCCTCTGTCCCTGCTCCTTGCACCAAGACCCACATCTCAGTCTATGGAGCTGCTTTTGGAGGAAATTCAGGCAGAGAGGAGCAGTAGCAAGGCTGGGTTGGGGTTTAGGGGTGCATGCACCTACAGCTATGACTGACCCCAGCTGCCCCTGGGGAATACAGAGGGAGGTGAAATGGGCTGCAGCAGCAAGGCAGAGGAGCACAGACCCAGCTCCATGGGATGTTTGCAGCAGCATGTCCAGCTGAAACTCCCCGAAGCAAAATCCTGAGGCTGCTTGCACTTCCCTGGGCATTCCTGGGGTGCAGCTCACAGGGGCTGAGCAGAGGAGTGCAAGCAGGGGCAGGGGTAAGTCCAGGGCTGGGCCTAAATGAGGGCACAGGGTTATGTGGATGGGGGTCCCAGGTGAGGCTCCCTGGGGCCAAAAAGGCACATGAGTGTCCTTGGGCACCAGCACAGCTGCTCTGCACGGCTGCTCCTGGCAAGGAGAGGCCATGGAGGACGTGATGGGGTGACCTGGTTGGTCATCAGCATCCTGGGAGAAGAGGACCAAGTCTGGGCTCTGAGCAGGTGCTTTGGTGTGAAGAGCTACCTTTGATTTTATTGTAGATAGCACTCAGGCTGGGTCTGCTTACAGTATTTTGAGACAAAAAACTCTCAGGCTGTGGCTCAGCACATCCTCTGGCTTTCAGCTTGCAAAGAGCAGAGGAAGGGAGCAGGAGCCATGGAGGAGGAAAGCAAGGAAGGATCCAGAGCATCAAAAGCATAGATGTGCACTCTAACCACAAGGCTGCCTTGTCCTGGCTCTATGGGGCAGCCCCATATCCAGAGACCCTGTGAGCTGCTGGGCCCTGTGAGCACCTCTGGGGCAGCAGGGCTCAGCACACCAGGGAGAGCAGGGCTGCTGTCCCACACTGCAGCACAGCCTGAACAAAGCCGTGCTTGTCACCCACGCCATCTCACATGAGCGAGGTCTCCAGATAGCAGCACCAGCCCAGGGGAACATTGCTCTGAGGGAAAAACAGGCCAGGAAGGAGCAGCCAGTGCTGGGAGGCCATGAGGGTCTCCCCCTGCCAGGCTCCTCCAGGGGAGCACAGCCCTGGGGCTGCATGCCAGCCATCCTGGGGCTGTGCTGCCCTGGACAGGCAGGGCTGAGCAGCTCAGCTGCCTTGCAGCCCCAGAGAGATGCTCAGGCCAGTGGGTACCACCAGGGCTGGGGTGCCTGAAAGGTTACACACCAGCGGCCTTTGGCATCCCCAGGAGTCCCTTGGGATTCTCTGCTCTGGCTGGTGTCAGACAGCACTGCCGTGGCTCCTGGGAAGCCCCGCCAACTCCTCCAGCCCTGCCACGGTCTCTGCGCTGGCTGGGTGGTGGCAAAGGAGGTTAAACGTGGGTGAGGCAGGGAAGGAAACAGCCTCAGGGCAGTGCAGGCAACGGTACAGCCTGCCAGGAGCATCCTGGAGAGACTCAGCCTGCATCTCATCCGTGTCTGCAGCACGGGAAGAGAAGACTGGGGGCAAAACCAGGTCATCTTTCCAGCCCGGGTCCTGCCCCGTGGGTGCTCATTGCACAGCCTTGGTCAGCACCTCCCTCCTTAAGCAGGTCCTGGGGGACCAAGGTCAGGCTGTTCTTCCCTCCTCAGACTCCTGCAGAGGGTCAGGGACGGACATTTCCCAGCCATGAGCAGGGAAGGGGTGATCTGGGGTGATTTGGGGTGATTTGGTGCGGGAGGAGGCGGCTGGCTGGCGGCAGGACCGGGAGGCACTGGGGTACCCTGCGCCTGGCAGGAAACCACAGCTGGGGCGACAAGAGGGGCGACATTTCCGCCCTGAAATGCAATCACCGGCATTGCCTGGCAGTGTGCGTGTGGCACTGAGCCACCGCTGCTGGCACAGCGCCCCGCACTCACCAGTGGGGCTCCTGAGCCCGGAGACCCTTCCCCACAGCAGGGTGATTTTGTGGGTGACCCCGGGCCCCGCCGCACCGCGGGTGATTTTGCGGTGACATTGGGTGCCGCGGGCTGAGCCCTGGCACGGCACCGGGGGTGGGATGTGGCCGTGGCAGGCGGGGACAGGGGGCGGTGACGTTGTGGCCGTGAGGAAACAGCTGCTGGCCAAGGACGAGCGCTCGGCCCCGCGCACAGCCCGAGCGCGGCCGCGGCTCCTGCGAGCGCACCCAGCGAGAGCTCCGCGCTGCCGGTCAGTGCCCGCCCGGGCCGGGGCACCGCGGGCTGCGGGCTCGGGGTGCGGGGCGGGGTGCCCAAAGGGGCCCGGCACTTTTGTCCGCAATGGCCTGGGGGGAGGAAAGTCGTGGAAAGCCTTGGCTGGGCTGGGCGGTGAGCTGCGCAAGCGGAGGCTCCATCCAAGGGGTGGCTGTAGGGGGAATCCCTGGCGTTTTTTTCTTTTTATGAAAAATCTTTCCTTCTTGGCGAGCCCCCGGGGGCTGCGCTGCCGGTGCTGCTTTTTGAGTGCTGGCCGGCCCCGCTGGGTGTGTCCCGGCCGGGATGCGCCTTAGTCCGGGCTTTGGTGCTGCGGCGGCTGCGGAACCGCCCATCCCTCCTTCCCTCCTTCCAGCCGGCATCCAGGCTGGGGATCCCCCCTGCTTTGGTACCCACCAAGCTGTGCACAGGTAAACGCTGCCCACAGCAGCCCAGAGCCTCGGAGCTCCTCAAGGCCTGGGAGGTTTTTTGGCAGTGGGGTGGGGCAGGGCATTTTGGGGAAGCCCTGTCAGGGGCCCGGTCCGGTGTTTCTAACCCGGGGAAGCTCGCTTTGCTTCAGGACAGCGGGTGGCGGGGCGCTGGGTGTTGTGGCCTCGGGGAGCCCCCCAAGCCAGTGGGGCTCTTGGGGTGCAGCCCCTGAGCTCACAGCTCTGGCGGGGCTTTGGAGAGCCTGGACGGGTGCGCTGCTGGCAAAACAGAGGCTTCCACAAAGGCTGTGTGCATCACTTAGGATTTCTCACGGGATCCCCATAACCCACATGTCTCGGTTGTTGGGTGGGGGGCAGGTGTACCCCCATGCTGCCCGACGGACGGGATGTGTTTGTGCGGGGATTTTCCCGGGGCTGCTCTCCCGGGATCCGCGGAGGTGCCAGCAGCAGCGGGGACAGGGACGGGGCGCTACAAGGACAGGTCGGGGACTGGGTGTGGTCGGCGATTCCCCAGCGCTGCCGAGGTGAGCTGGGTGTTCTCAGCCTCGCTGCCTCATGCAGGGAGTGAGGGAGCAGGGCTGTGCCACGCTGGGATCTCCCCACGCCCAGGAGGGTTCACAGGCCCCAGAGGGGCATTACCAGGCTGCTTGTGCCGGGGTGGGACCCCTTGGCACCCACCCAGCCCCCGGCCGCAGTGCGGCCCCACTGCCTGTGGGACCTGTGGGGCTGTCCCCGGCCCGCAGCCACGGGAAGGGGCGAGGCTCACACCCTCCCCAGCTGCAGGGGGAAGGAGGGGTGAAAGCAGCTCTGCGTTCCTGCAAAACTCTCTCCCCTCAACCACGGTGCCTGTGGGTGCTTTTAAAAGCTCCCCGTGCCCAAGCAGGGGCACCCAGCTGTACGGATGGTTGCGGGGCTGGGTCTCCCCTTGCCTGGGAGCTCCTGCAGGGATGTGCAGCCAAGGCAGGGGAGTTCATGTGATTTCTCCTGCCCGCTCCATGGCATGAAACCCAACTCCTCTGGGGTCAGAAATCCCCCGGGGTGGCCCTGCTCCGCTCTGAATTTTTCTGCAACGTGTCTCAGAGGGAGGGTGAAGGAGCCAGGCGGGGCCGTGCCTCAGCTGACGCTCAGCGGTTCATTCATGGCCGGGCTCCATTTTCCAGCTGTTTTTCTCCCTCTGCCAGCTGCTTTTGGAGCAAATGGCGGTGCTGGGGGACTTTCTCTGGGAGGGTGGGGAGAGCCCACGCCGCAGTGGGTTGCAGTTATAAATGGTGCTGGTGTTAAAAAACAACCTGCAAGTTACCCTGGAAACCGACTGTGTTTCCTGGTCTCCAAGGATGTGTGGGACTGGTGGTGGCCTTGATGGCTGCACAGAAACTCAGATAACAGCTCTGGGGATATTGTGGGGGCTGCCCAGCACCACGAGACAAGGAAAAGTCCCCAGCAGCTGCTGAGGCTGGGATGGCGCCAGGGCTTGGGGCTGCAGGGGAGCAGAAGGGACGTTGAGGGGTGCAGTGAGAAGGCCCAGCCCTGCAGAGGATGTTCTGCCTGTTTCCACGTATTCAGTACATTTTTTTCCTCTGGTTTCTCTTGGTACTGACAGGAAACTGTGCAGGCTCTGCTCTGCCCCTGGCCTGTGGGGTTCCCTCAGTGCCAGATTCCAAAGGCTCAGTAAGCACAGGGTGGCTGTCAAAGCCTGCAAAGCCCCTTTCCCTGATCCATCCTGCAGCACCTGGCAGTGCTCTCCCATGGGCACCACCCCCAGGAGGGAGCAAACCCTCCCTTGATTCACAGAGCCTGCAGAGAGGGGCCTTGGCTCACACTGACCTCTCTGTTCCCTTCCACAGCTCCTCCTGGCCCTCACTCCAGTGATTTCCAGCTTTGAACCATGGCGCCCCAAGGAAAGGTAAGGGTGACCTCCACAGGGCAGGGCTGGGCCCAGGGCAGCCCCCAGGGCTGGGGCAGTGTCCCCAGCAGCAGCAGCAAGGATGTGGTGACGTGCATGGACACCGTGCTGCCCAGAGCCTGTTTACATTCCTGCCTCTCCAGCCAGTGCTGTCTGGATGTGATGCAGATGGGGGAAGTGCTGGGCTGGGGAGCAGGGACAGCAAGGAGCAAAAATCCTTTTGGGACCACAGTGGGATGGGGAAGAGAAGAGGGGCCGTGGGAAGGGGAGGAGAAGAGATGTTGCACTGGGGATTTGGGCATTTGATGGAGAAAACTCCTGCCTGAGCATGCTGCAAGGCATGCAGCTCTTTTGGGGCCTTCCCCCTCTCCCAGCTTGGATTACTTCCCACTCCAGACTGGGGCTGGTGCAGTGTGGCAGCTGGGTGAGCAGGTGCTCCCCTGCAGCCAGGAAAACATCTCCGTGTGGGTGGAAACCCTGCCTCGATGGGCAGGCGTGGCTGGCTCGGTGCAGGCTGCCTGCTGCCAGGGGAGGAGTCCCAGCCCAGAGCCTCCCTTCTGCTCTGCTGGGGCCAGGCTCTGCTTCCCATTCCCTGGAGAAATCCAGCAATCATTTCCTCCAACCTTACTACCCAAAGCTTCCTGCCCAGCTAAGGCAGTGGTTGCTCTGGGTGGGGAAACTGAGGCACAGTGCAGCATTTTCCTGCAGTAGTCCGGGACCCCAAGCAGCCATGGGGTGGAAGAGAGCAAAGCCATGCTGGGAATTTCGCTTCCACCCTCCTGGCCCCAGTGTGGCTTATTTTTAGCTGGGAGGTCCCGGACAGGCCAGGATGACTCAGAGGCTGGAGGAGGGGAGGCAGGAGGCCCCTGGCAGCTGAAGCAGCATGGAAAGTGGGAAGGGGGTATGAGGAGTATGTGGTGAGCAGGATGCTGTTTCCATCCCAGCTGATGTTCCCACACTTGCCTGGGGCTCATTCCCACGGAGAATGCAGGGAGTGTGGGGTGATGCAGAGCACTGAGCTCCTGCCTCAGTTTCCCTTGCCCCAGCAAGGCAGGCAGCTCATGCTTCAATGGTTCAGCAGGCAGGAACACAGCCCTGCTCTTCCTCTCCATTTAACCAAAGCCAACATCTCGACTTCCCAATACCCTCCAGCCACCCTTGTCCACTCCTGCTGCCTCCAGGCACCTCCTTTGCTTTGCAATTTATTTCCATCCCTGTAAGGCATGTGTGTGGGAGCAGCTTGTGCCAAGCCAGGAGGGTCTGGGAGCTGCTGGGAAGTGGGGCTAAATCCAGCTCTCCTGATGAATCACCTGCAATACGATCTGTCCTGTGCCTGCATGGTTCCCTGGAAGGGCAGCATCTCCTCTTGGTCCCTGCCACAGGGGACACCAGTGCCAGCAGCTCCTCCCAAGAGGGCCTGTGGGATGTGCCCAGCTTCTCTCTGGAAAACAGGAGGAGAGAGGCTGGTTTGTTTCTGAAGGTGCTGGGGGGATGTGCAGCAGAGCTGCTGTGACATTGGGATGGGAGCCAGGAGAGTGGTGGGTGTGGAGCTGCCCTGAGTCCATCTCCTTGGGCTCATTCCTGGAGGCACTTCCTGGGTCAGGGACATTGATGCTCATCTTCTTTGAGGATATGCTGGCTTTTGATGTCCATGCTGGCAGCAGGCCTGGGCCTTTGTGCAGCTCCTGAGATGTTAAGGAAGCCGTGCAGCAGATCCAGAGCAGATGAGCCCAGGGAGGTGCACATACCCAGCTGGCACAAGCAGAACCAGGGGAGGATGCTCAGTTTCCCAGAGTGCTGACACAGCTGACAGCCCCAGCTCAGCTCCCAGCCCTCCTGTTTGTCAGCATGACTGCTAAAGAAATGCTGCTGCTCAGTTCTTCCACTCTGTGCCTCTGGTGGGGATGTATCCCAGTTGCTTATGTGGGGGCAGGATGGTTTCACCTCTGCTTCCACCCAGGGTGGTGCTGGTCTCATTCAGAGTCCAGGCTCCCAGGGGGTGAATTCCCCTGAACAAAGCTGACCTGGGAAGGGGGATTTTGATCCCTCTTTTTTCCTGAGGTCTCTGGAGGTGTCATTCCTGGGCAGTCTGAAGTGGCAGAAGAGCAGATAGAAGTGGATCATATCAACCCCCAGGATTCCTCAGGCTCTCAGGAAAGTCTTTCCCAATACCCAAGGTCTCTGCTCCAGCCCCTTGGATCAGCCTGGGCCCCATGGCAGTGCATGCTGGAGCAGGACACGCTGTTGGCAGCTCTGGTGCTTCTCAGTGTTTTCCATTTAGCAGCCCATTTGTGCCTGTAATTTTGTCTCATCCTCAGCATCCAAAGTGGTTCCTTGCTTGCAACAGGCAGTGGAAAATTAATTCCTGTGTAGGGAGACTAAACAGGAAAGGAAACAACTGCAGAGGAAAACAAACCGTTTATGTCTGAACTCGAGCTTTGCCTTGGGCAACCTGAGCCATAAAGGATCTGACCTCAGTCCTGCTCAGCTTCAATTTCTCCTTCCCCCATCCCACTGGGGCTGCTCCTTCCTCTTGTACCTTCTCCCTCCTTTCCCATAGGTCTACAGGGGCTCAGTGAAGGATTTCCAGGGATTTGATGCCAACCAGGATGCAGAGGCCTTGTACAATGCCATGAAGGGATTTGGTATGGATGCTCCTCCAGACTGTCCCAGGGCTGTCCCTGGTGTCCCTTTTTCCTGGGTGTCCCCTATTCCCTGGTTGACCCTTGCATGGCTGGGTGTCCTGCATCCCTTCCCCTCTCAGCTGACTGACTCTCCTGGTTTCCTCTCCTCCCTGGAGCCAGCTTGGCTATGCTTGTTCTCCCAGCCCCTGCTCCAGAGCAGCTCTGGGCACAGCAGGCTGGCTGTGGTGACTCCTGGCTCTCCCCACAGGCAGTGACAAGGAGGCCATCCTCGACCTCATCACATCCAGGAGCAACAAGCAGCGGGTGGAGATCTGCCAGGCCTACAAGTCCCTCTATGGGAAGGTAAAGCCAGGAACACCCCCTGGCCCATGGCCCCACTGCAAACACAACTGGCTGTGGCTGCCACCACCCAGCCCATGCAGGGACCCACCACTCCCTGGACCCACTCAGAGATGCTGTGGAGCAAAGGCTCCCCCAGCCCCTTTCTCCCCCTCCACCAGGACCTGATTGCAGACCTGAAGTACGAGCTGACGGGGAAGTTTGAGCGGCTGATCGTGAGCCTGATGCGGCCCCCAGCTTATGGAGATGCCAAAGAGATCAAAGATGCCATCTCAGTAAGGAGGGGGTGGGCACCCTCCCAGGGGTGGGCACGCTGCCCAGAGCCCCTCTGAGGGCGCCCCAGCCAGTCCCAGGGCTCATGGGGCTGTGTCTCTGCCCGCAGGGCATTGGCACAGATGAGAAGTGCCTCATTGAGATCCTCGCCTCCCGCACCAACCAGGAGATCCATGACCTGGTGGCTGCCTACAAAGATGGTGAGGGCTGAGAAAGGGCAGAGGCTGCCCTGTGTCCCCTTGGGCCACAAAAAGGGCAGAGGTGAAGGGATCCAGGTCTCCAGGTCTGACCTCTTCCCTTCCTTTTCCACCAGCCTATGGGAAAGACCTGGAAGCTGACATTGTTGGAGACACATCAGGCCACTTCAAGAAGATGCTCGTTGTTCTGCTTCAGGTATGTCCATCTGTCCAGCATCTGTAGGTGGTGGGTGCCTGTGCCCTGCAAGGCTGAGCCCATCTCCCTCCTACAGGGTGCCAGGGAAGAGGACGATGTGGTGAGCGAGGACTTGGTGGAGCAGGATGCCAAGGTGAGCCTTGGTGGGTCACTCTGATAGGTGGTATCTGGGCAGGGATGGGGCTGGTGGCACTGGGATGTCTGGATTTAGGCTGCAAAAGGTGGGTGAGTGCCAAGGGAGCACCCTGAGTCAGGCTGTGCCACTTTCCCCATCCCCCCAGGACCTGCTGGAAGCTGGCGAGCTGAAATGGGGCACAGACGAGGCCCAGTTCATCTACATCCTTGGCCGGAGGAGCAGGCAGCATCTCCGCCTGGGTGAGCATCACCTGCGAGCTCAGGGTGGGCCTGAAGGTGCCTTGGCAGCTTCTCCAGGCATCTCCTTGCTCTCATCCCACAGTCTTTGATGAATATCTGAAGATTGCTGGGAAGCCCATTGAGAGGAGCATCCGGGGGGAGCTCTCTGGTGACTTTGAGAAGCTGATGTTGGCCGTGGGTAAGCCAGCCCCACATGGGGATCCTGCAAAAACACACCACTGCCCTTCCTGGGCTGGCAGGGCTCAGCACCAGGGCAGCAGGGTCAGGGCTGTGGCTGTGCCTGCTGTCTGGGAGCTCAGGGAGGCTCCTTCAGGATGGGTGGGGATGCTGGATGTGGTTCCCATGGGGTGTGGGCGCTCAGAGGCTGGGGGCACTGGTGGAAGCTGGGTGCTGGCATCCCTCACCACACCTCAATTTCCCTGCAGTGAAATGCATCAGGAGCAAAGCAGAGTATTTTGCTGAAAGGCTCTACAAGGCCATGAAGGTGAGTGTATTTCCCCTTATCTACAGGGTCACCCCAGCACTGTAGGGTCTCCTTTCCACGGGGTGCTGCTGGAGAAGAGGGTGACACGGGTCCATGAGGGTGACCTGGGGTCTCTGCCCTTCCCTCCAAAGGAGTTATTCCTTCAGAGCCAGGGCTGGGTAGAAATCAGATAGGGGGTCCAACATGTGATGGGCTGAGCAGAGTTTCTTGGCCATCCAGGCCTGATGTGGGGTTGGTCCGTTGCAGGGTCTGGGCACGAGGGACAACACTCTGATCCGCATCATGGTGTCGCGCAGCGAGATCGACATGCTGGACATCCGGGAGGTGTTCAGGACCAAGTATGACAAATCTCTCTACAACATGATAAAGGCAAGTGCTGGGGGTCCCTGCTCACCCTCTAATAGCTGCTGGTGCTGCCTCCCTCATGATGCCAGCGCCCCTGGGAGGGCTGTGCTGGGTTCAGGGAGACCCCTCTCCATGAGCCCATCCCATGGCACTACCTTGTTTTTACCTACTGCATGGTCCTCTGTGTCCATCTGCTTTTCCAGGAGGACACGTCTGGGGAGTATAAGAAGGCTCTGCTGAAGCTGTGTGGAGGGGATGATGAGTAAGACCACCTGTCACCCCCCTTTATCCCTCTTTGTTCCCTTGGTGCTGGGTACAACATCTGGGTCAAAGCCTGGTGGAGCACCTAGACCAGCAGCACCCACAGTGACTGTGGTTTGGTACAGGGGGCCCTGTGGCCCCTCTGCATGGCCAGCCACAATGTCATGGTCCCTTCTTGGCACATGGGAGCCCTGCAGGGCAGGGCCAAAGCCCTGGAGGGAGGATGCTCTGGTGGGGGAGGTTGGGATTCACCACACATTTCCTCCCATTCCCACCCATCCAGCCCCACAGCAAGCACCTGGTTCCTGCCCCTGCGCCCAGTGGATACAAAACACCCCTCGTGGAGGAGCAAGACAGGGTGAGGGGGGGCTGCTGGCAGGTGCAGGGCCCCATGGCTCACTGTCCCCTGTCCTTGCCCTCCGTTGCAGTGCTGCAGGTGAGTTCTTCCCCGAGGCGGCGCAGGTGGCCTATCGGATGTGGGAGCTTAGTGCGGTCAAAGTAGAGGTCAGCACTCCCACCCCCCTGCACCCCTCTGTGCTGCCTGCCAGCTTGGGACCCCTGGCTGCTCCTCTCTGCCCTGGGGCACAGCCAGCCCCACTCCTCTGCTCTGACTCTCGCTCCCCGGCTTCTCTTGATGCCATTCTCTGGTGCTGGGGTACGAGGCTGGCAGGATGTAACAATGGCAGGGCTGGCTGCCCCCCGTGGGCTCCACTAACCCCCTCCTCTCTCTGAGGCCTTCCTCCCTTGGGGCAGCGGGTCCTGCATGTCTCTGCAATGCATCACATGCAGCCCTGGCTCCAGTGCCCACCAAAGAACTCCTGCCCCCTGGGGCAGCCCAGAGCTGGCCAGGGCATGGCTGCAGTATGGGGAGTGGCAACATGCATGCAGCTGAAACTCCCACAAAAGGGTGCTTTGGGATGTGCAGAAAATACACCCTGAGCCCTACATGAACACTGTGAGATGATGAAGATGTGTTTGGAGCATAAGGACACAGGAGGATAGAACTGTAGGGCAGGAGTGGGCGCCCTTTCAGCAACTCCTCTTCTGTCTCTCAGTGACATGGCCAGCCCAGGCTGAGATGTTCCAGGCTAGGGCAGGCAGGTGTAACACTGGGCAGGACACTGAGGCTCCAGGGATTGTCTGTTGCTGTCCTCTTCCTGCTCTCTGCTGGTCTGGCTATGGTTTTCCCCTTAATGGAAGGGGTGACAGTGGTGGGGAGATCCTCACTGATCCCCAGGTGCTTGCACTAACACAGAACCTGCTTTGGCCTCAGCTTGCTGGGTGGCACCTTCCCTCCTCTTCATCTCTCCTTTTCTCCATCTCTCCATCCCTTCATCCCTTCCTCCCTCCCTCTCATCTTGAGGGTGATCATGACCCCCTCTCTGCATCCACAGCTGCGAGGAACCGTGCAGCCTGCAGGAGACTTCAACGATGATGGGGATGCACAGGTGCTGAGGAAGGCCATGAAGGGCCTGGGTAAGTGGGGACTGTGACTTTGGGCCCTTCCTGCTGCTCCTCAGCAGCTCCTGGGGCACAGAATCCACCCTGGCCCCCACAGGGCTGCATGGAAGCCCTAGGGGGAATAGAGACTGTGGGAGTTCTCCCTTCCCTACCGAGTTTGTGGGGGTGGTGATGTGCCCATGATCAGGGGTGACACAGGGTGGCTCTGCTGTCAGTGACACAGTGTCCTCTGCTGTCCTTGCAGGCACGGACGAAGGAGCCATCATAGAGGTGCTGACCAAGAGGAGCAACGCCCAGAGGCAACAAATCATAAAGGCTTACAAGGCTCATTATGGCAGGGTACTGCAGCCTCCATCCCACCCTGCTTCCTCCTGCCCCCATCCTGCCCCCTCCCACATGGAGATCAGCCCCTCATTGGAAGGAATCCTGCCCAGGGAGCACTGGGCAGCTGGGGCACACCCACATGCCCTGGCATCACTCCCCCATGGGAAACAGTTGTCACAGCAGCCTCCCAATCTGGGTGCCCCACCAGCCCAAACAAGGGTGTCCTTTCCCCTTGGCTTGCCCCATCCTCAGCTCTGCACTGAGGACTTCAGAGCCAGAATCTCCCCAGAGCCACCCAAATATGTGACTTCAAACTTCCCCAAGGGTTTTCACAGATGTCTCCAATCCCTAAGCTCTCCTCTCCTTTTTTTCTCTCGTGTTGCCTCAACTGGTCCATCCCTGCAGAAGCAGCTGGGGACTGACCCCTCAAATGCTTTTGCAGGACCTGATGGCAGACCTGAAGTCTGAGCTGTCTGGCAGCTTGGCCAAGCTGATCCTTGGGCTGATGCTGACACCGGCACAGTACGATGCCAAGCAGCTGAGGAAGGCCGTGGAGGTAATTGTCACACTGCTGGTGGCCCAGGGCTGCCAATGCCCACAGCTTCACATGGCCCAGGGTCTCTCTCCTATGGAGATGAAATATCAGCATGAGGACAAAAGACCTGGTTTGCACTCAAGACTTGCATGCCTCAGCCAGCTGGTAGGGGCCAGGGTAGGGGCAAACCAGTGACATGCACTGCTATCCACTAGTCACACCAGCTGGGACCAGCAGTGTACTTGGACACTTCCATGTTGATTCCTACCAGCCCATTTGCTGGATGTAGACTTTTGCCACATGGTTGGCCTGGACCCCCCTTGCCTGGCACTGCAGGGCAGGGCCATCCTGTCCCCATCTGGTGTTGGTACCTGCAGCACCCACCATGGCTCTCTCTTCCAGGGGGCTGGCACAGATGAGAGCGTCCTCATCGAAATCATGGCCACGCGGAACAACCAGGAGATCAGGGCTATCAACGAGGCCTATCAGGAAGGTAGGGCACAGGAGGGACAGGGGGAGCACCCAGGTTCTGGGCACTGAGCACCCTGTGCAAGGCCCTTCCAGAGCCCAGGCAAAGTTTTGTCTCTGGGTTGGGTGCATGGCTTGGTGCTGTGAAGGTCTGTTAGTGCCTCCAGCAGAGTGCTGCTCCTCGCCTCTCTCCATCTCATGGTGCCATGTCCCAGCTCTGCCATCAATGTCTCCTTCCCTGAGAGCTTTCACAATGATCCTATCTCCTCCAGAGTACCTGGAGAAGAGGCTGTGGCTATGCTCAGGGCATTAGAGCTGCTGGGGTGATCCCCTCTTCCCTGGGTTTGAATTCAACATCTGCTTAGCCATGCTTCCCATGGGGATCACAGGGACAACAGGCACTGGTGGGTGGGAATCTGAGCTGCAGGGCTCAGCCATCCCTTCTCCACAGCCTACCACAAGAGCCTGGAAGATGACCTGAGCTCTGACACATCAGGGCATTTCAAGAGGATTCTCGTCTCCCTGGCTCTGGTAAGAGCAGCTCTCACTGGGAATTCTCCTCTCCCTGCCACAGGCAGTGCTGGGGGTCTGGAAGGACAGTGGCTGGAGAAGACACAGCATCCCTGCCTGGCTGGGCAGTGCTGCTGGACTCTGTCTGCCACCCCCTCACGTGGGGCTCTCCCAGGAGATGTCCCCTCTCCATCTCCGTGATTTTTTTATCCAACCACAGGGCAACCGTGACGAAGGACCAGAGAACCTCACCCAGGCACACGAAGATGCCAAGGTAAGACCCATACTGGCAGTGCTCTCATGGGCTTTGCATGAAAAAAAAGGAGAGCATGTTGCATGCCCTGGTCTGGAATTTACATTCTCAGGGAAGCAAATGCTGCTGGGCCAGGGTCTCTGAAAACTGCAGGGGGAGATGCCAGGTGAAATGACCCCCTTGGAAGTAAAGCTCCCATGCCTGATTCCTGAAGCTCTGCTTCTCCAGGCATGGGGAGGGCAGCCCCAAGGAGTTCCCCACCTGTAGGCTGCAGAGCTGCCACTCTGGGGTTCAGTAACACACACTGATGCTGAAATTTGAGCTTCAAACACAGCTTCGGGCTGGTCTGCAGGAGCCACCCCCCTCTGTGTGTTGTGCAGGGAGCAGCCCTGACACTGGGGTGCTCCACACCTCTCCTGCTGTGGTGAGACACCACTGGAGGGGGAGGCTGAGCAGCCAGAAGCAGTGCAGGGGGATGTGGGGGCCATTCCCTGGCTGAGCTCCTGGTCCCAGGAGACCTGTGACCCACAGGCTGTGTCCCCTGACCCCCTGCTCCTCAGGGCTGCATCTTTTCTATAAGGGGCTGGGAAGATCTGTGCCGGGTCCAGCCCAAGATCTTGCTTGGCTGTGCTGTGCCAGCACTGGATATTCCAATGCACGGGAGAGCAGCACAGCACAGCTTTCCCAGCAGGGCTGCCACCAGCAGAGGGAGTGGATGCTGTGCTGCCTGTGTGCCTGTCCGTGAACTGCCTGCACCCTGCCACGTTCTCTGCCTGTCCCTCTGCCCATGCACTGCCTGCACCCTGTCACACTCTCTGCCTGTGTGCCTGTCCATGCACTGCCTGCACCCTGCCACGTTCTCTGCCTGTCCCTCTGCCCATGCACTGCCTGCACCCTGCCACCCTTTCTGTCTGTACTTCTGCTCCTGCCTTTTTGGGACTACCTAAAAACAGAGGCCAGACAAAATTAAGGGAATAAAAAGCAGTTATATTCATTGAAGGCCCTTCAGGTATATTTAGGGCACACGTAGCCCCCCAGGGGCTACACCCAAAATAGATGACAGGCCACAGGTTTTCATACTTTTATAAGTTTGCTCCATTTGCATATTAGGGGTTAATATTCCAATTACAGCTTCAGGTAATAAAGTAATTTACCCCAAGTTTGCTCCCCCCAGCTCCCTTTTGTTTACATTTCTTGGGGCCTGAGACAGTAAGGTGTCCTTGATTCCCAGGCCTAGAGAGGAATTGTTTTGTCTTACTAAAATGGGAAAGCAGTAGCTAATGGAGTTTAACTCTATATGGAGTTTAGAGTTATACACTAAGGCATTGCAAGATTACAAATATATGAAAAATATAAAAGCTAAAATCCTAAAGCATCGCTGTCATTCACTGCCTGCACCCCCACTGCCTGTTCTGCTGCTCACCTCACCCTGCTGCACAGGGAGAGCCAGGGATGACAGCAGGGACAAGCTAGCCAGGTGGCACCTGACCTGGCACCACGCCGTGTTTTGTAAGCAAAGCTGCCCTTCCCCTCATCCCACTGGCAGAGGTGGGCTGGTGGGAGCCAGCCTAAAGCCAGGCAAGGATGCTCCAAGAGGAGCAAGCTCCAGCGCTGGGGGGGATTCACTTTCTTTGGCCCAAGACCACCCTCCCAAGGTCCTGGTGTAGAGTCCAAACTGGGGGAGGACACAGGTCCTGCTCATGGGGAAGCAGGGGACCTGGGGACAGGTAGTTTGAAGGGATTTTGCTAGACTTCCCTTGCTTTGTCAGGGAGTTATAAAGGTTGAGCAGCACCTTCTGACCCTGTTGTCTTCCTGTCTCTCTCTCTCTCCACCAGGTTGTTGCTGAGACCCTGGTGAGTGCCTGCCCTTTTGCTCCTCACCCTTCAGCACGTTTGAAGGGATGCTGCAGTCCTGGGGTGCAGGGCTGGGGCTGGGAATTGCAGCCTCACAAGCCAGGCCTTTCTGACCCCATGGGCTGTGCTCACTGGCTTGGGACTCTTGCATCAGGATAGGGGACAAGGGGACAGATGGGACCTGCAATGAGGGCACTTCCTTGCAGTGTGGGGCAGGAGAGGGAGAAAGGCACCTGCCCTGCCCCTGGGGACCAAGCCTGCCTGCTGCCTGCATGTTCCAGGCAGTGTGGGACCCAGGGGTGGCTTCCCTGGCTCCCCAAAAGTGGGCACTGGGGAAGGGGTGACTTTCTCCTGCAATAGCCTAATGGATGAGATGAGCACAGCCTCCCACTGATGCCCACAGAGGAATGGCAGCCATTTCATACGTGGGCAGCACTGCTGTGGCCCAGAGTGGCTCCTGTATCTGGCAGCCCTAAATTTCCTCTTCAGCTGGTGTTGGTCACCCCTGAAACATCCTCCACAAAGGACAAAAAAAGTCTTAACCATGAGCATTGCAGAGCTTTTCCCATAAAAACTGGAAAACATCTTTTCTTAGAGATAATCTGTGAGTGTGCAGCTTCACATCCATGCAGAGGAAATGCCTTTTTTAGGGGAAAAAAATCCCCAGCTATTTTCCTGCTCATAATCTCTTTACAAAAGGGTTTCCAGTCAGGACTGGCTGTCCCATGAAGAGCTTTTTGACGCCTGTGTTCCTCTCTGCTATATCTCCCTCTTCACTCTTTGTTCTCTCCCAGAAACTTGCTGATGTGTCCAGCAATGACTCCAGTGACTCCCTGGAGACCCGATTCCTCAGCATCCTCTGCACCCGCAGCTACCCCCACCTCCGCAGAGGTAGGATCACACTTCTCCATCAGCTGCAACACCAGCGCCTGGATTTGGGCTGGGTGGGAGATGGGGAGATGGGGGTCCCCTCAAGGCTGAGGTTGAGCCCTGTCTCCCCAGCTGTGGTGGGCATGAGGCAGTGGGAAGGGATGGTATGGCCTGGCATTTGAGGTGGCTTGTTGAAGTCACCCAAGCCTGCTCTGGTCCCACCTGGTCCAGAAGTCTCCAGAGCTGAGGCTCCAGTCTCCGGGGTGCCCAGGGCTGGGGTGGAGCAGCTCAGCAGTGACCCTTTCCTCTCCCCCATGCCCAGTGTTCCAGGAGTTCGTCAAGATGACCAACCACGACGTGGAGCATGCCATCAAGAAGCGGATGTCGGGAGATGTGCGGGACGCCTTCGTGGCCATCGGTCAGTGCTCCCTCAGCACAGGGCTCCCCAGGGCAGGCAGCCCCTCCAGCTGTCACTGCCAAGGCAGGGGGGCACCAGATTCCTCCCGGGAATCTCCCATGTTGGGCCATGGAGACTCCCACTGGGGCATGGGGTTGGGGCACTTATGGGGTCCCTAGAGAGGGCCAGGCCTGCTCCAAGGAGGGCTTGTGGCTGAGACAGTGCTGCCACAGCTCCTTGCTGTGCTGTGTCCCCTGGGTGCCATGAACCCTCTTTCTGTCCCCTCTGTGTGCTGCAGTCCGGAGTGTGAAGAACAAGCCAGCTTTCTTTGCTGACAAGCTCTACAAGTCCATGAAGGTGAGGACAGACCCTCCTGGGGCTGGGCTGTGGGAGAGGGCTGGGCTGGGCTCCTTTGGGACTGTGCTTTAACCCCATGGAAGGGATGGAGTTTGTCTTCTGGGTCTTCCTAGGGGAGTAGGGAGGGCTGAGCTCAAACCAACATTTGGGGCTATCAGGAGATGTGCCAGGCTAATGTCATGCTGGCAGCATGTCCAGGATATGTCCAAGGAGAGATCACAGAACAGGGTTGGAAGGGACCTTTAAAGGTTTCATCTAGTCCATTTCCCTGCAATAAGCAGGGACATCTTCAAGACTATTTAAGGCCCCATCCAACCTGGCTGTGAATGTTTACATAGAGGGGAACTCCACCACCTTTATGGGCAACTTGTGCCAGTTTCACCACCCTCACTGTAAAAATTTTCTTCCTTGTAACTAGTCTGAATCTACTCTTTTAACTTAAAACGATTACCCCTTTTCCTATCACTACATTCCCTGCTAAAAAGTTTGTCCCCATCTTTGTCCCAATCTTTCTAAAGCCCCTTTAAAGGTCTCTCCAGAGAATTCTCATCTTCAGGCTGAACAACCCTAGTTCCCTCAGCCTTTCCTCACAGGAGAGGTGTTCCAGACTCATTTTGTGGCCTTTCTGTGGGCCACAGCTTGGACTGTGCTGGAGATGCCAGGAGCATCTGTGAGCCCCAGTCCCTGCAGGGCTTTTTGTTCAAGCTCTCACTTGCAGGGTGCAGGCACAGATGAGAGGACCCTGACCCGGATCATGATTTCTCGAGCGAGATTGACCTGTTCAACATCCGGGGCGAGTTCATAGACCTGTTTGACAAATCACTGCACCACATGATTGAGGTGAGGGGACAGGGACATCCCTTCCTGGCACATCATCTTGTCTGGCCCTGAGGGCACCTGAGCCATGAGTGGCACAAGGGCTGAGCATCACCTGGGCAGGGGGAAGCTGCCCCAGCAGCCCCAGAGTTGGCTGGTCTGGCTGTAGAGAGGATGTGCTGGCATCTTCCACTGCTGCAGGAATGCCTGGAGGGTGTCCAGGACACAGAGCTGTGCCCAGCACTTTGAACCAGGCTTGCCCAGGGCTGGTTCTCTGACACAGCTCTCCCTCTTGCAGAAGGACACCTCTGGCGACTACCGCAAGGCTCTGCTGGCCCTGTGTGGCGGGGAGGACTAGGTGGCACCTGGGGCCCTTTGTGTCTGAGCCAGCACACAGCCACTGCCTTGATGTCACCGCAGCTTCGGGGGCTTCAGGGGACACTCAGTCCCCTCCAGAGAACAACTCACTTTGCGCTGGAAAGCAGCACCACATTGCAAGCAGGGGAGTCTCGGGGAGGGGAGCAGAGGGGTCTGGGCAGGGAGATTGTCTTGAAGCAAAATAGTTCATACCCGAACATGCCACTAAACCAAAGAATTTACCCAGATGGAAAAGACAATTTTAAATCTGATAAATAAAACCTCACTGTTGCTGACCCTGGGGCGAGAGCAGTTGACTTACTGGGGCAGGTTTGGGTGGGACTGGGAAGCCTTGGTGTCTCCTTGCTCCCGTAGGCAAACTCGGGTAAGAGCCCAGCCCCAGCTCCAGGGAGGGCCCTGAAGACACCACAAAACCTCTCTGAGCAACGCTTCTGCTGAGACAGGGGCTGAAAATGCATGTGGGGCTGGCAGCAGTGCAGGGACTTCACCAAGGGCTTCACTTCATGCCTCTGAAAATCCCCGGCAGGGTTGCTGCCGTTGTGTGGATGATGCTTTCATAAACCAGAGATACAAATCAGACTTGATGGCATCCACCCGTCCTCACACGCGGTTTCCTGTGCTTTCAAGCTGCTGAAGAAGCAGTTGAGAGGCACATGCCACACAGGCTACACCCCCAAACAGTTTGTTTGCACTTCCCCCAACACTCGGGAGAAAAGAACTGGAATTTCCAAAAGCGGGAAATTCCAGCACTTTCAATTGTTTCCAAGTCAGAACAAAAAGTTGTGAATACCCTAGTCTTCCTCAGAACAGCTGGGTGAGGAAAGCTTCACCTTCAAAATATCAAAGCAGTGTTAGGAATAATAACACAATATTATTACAACACTTCAAAACCAGCTGAGGTCAAGAAGCAGCAACATGTAGAGACAAACCAGGGAAGCTGAAACAACTCAGCTGGGTAATATCCCACTAAAAATTCCCTTGATGCCTTCCTGTAAAACATCCCCTTGTAACAAAATAACCTTTCTTGATGGAAAACAGTCTGGTTGAAGCTTTTTCACCCTCCCCATACTCCCCATAGAGATTTGGGTTCAGCCCCTGTGTGTGAGTAGGATTGGGCATCCCTGCCCAGACAGCATCCTGGGGGCTCAACATACCCCACACCTGCAGCAACCTACAGATCACCTGCTTGGCCAGGAACCTGCTGCAAAGACTGAGCAGCTGCAGAAGTTGTTTTGAAGGGAGGATGCAACCCCAACCTTCATCTGCCCATCTCTTCCTGCGGCTCCACACTGCAGCTCCGAGCTTTGCAGCAGAGCCTTCTGGAGATGAGGGTGGCACAGAGACTGCAGGGAGCAGAGCTGGGCACCTCCCTGCAGCTGGGAAGAGGGCCCAGCAGTGAGGAAGGCCCAAGGAAGTTGTGAGGCTTGGGAGACAGCCCATCTGGGAGAGCCAGATTTGGGGCAGCAGAGCCCTCTTCCTCCAGAGCAGGGGGAGCCCTGCTCAGTGTTAGCACAGGGCCATGACACGTGAGCCACCATCTGCTTCATTCTGGTTGCCAAAACACACTCGAGGGGTTTGTACAGGGAGGATGTTCCCAAGGGTAAACACTCCTGGGAAATACACTATTTATCAGTGAATTTTCTGGCTGTACCACAATTTCTGTACACCAATGGCCACGGCCATTCACCACCCACAGTCTGGATGTCTCAGACTGGCACAGGACCACAAATCAGCCCCTCAGGGCCAGTCCCCAGCCCAGCTCAGAGTGATGCCACCAACCAGGAGGACTGGCTGACCAGAGCACACTGTTCCCAAGGCCAGGAATTTCCCTGGTGCCTGCTGCAGGCTGCTCCTACAATGCAGACAAGGGAGCAGAGTCACACAATGTTTGGGCACAGGAAGGGAGAGTGAGGTGGGGTTTCCTCCTTGAACAACTCCCTCTTCTGGAAAAGTCCTGCAGCCAAAAATCCTTTGTCTTGCCCCAGTGCCATAGTAATCCATCTCCTGCAGCACCTGCTGTTTCAGCTGGAGCAGAAAACAGCTGGTGGTATTTTAATTGCTGCAAATACTCGGCACAGTCAATACCCCATTTGAGCACAGGTTATTTCAGCATCTGCGCCATGGGTCTTTGTTGGGTCTGCCCTACAAAGAACCACAACCTGTCCTGAGCTCAGCAAAGCTACCTATCCTAAGGCAATGCCAGGAGGGTGATGGGATCTTGGGAAGCACTAGCATGGCCTCTGGGACTCACTCATAAAGCAGCTTCATCCCTATCCCTGTAGCATCCCAGTTTCCAGAGCAAACACACTTCATAGCACCACTGTCTATGAACACCTCTGCTCCCTGTGCTGGCTCCAACCCACCCAATCCAAGAGCAGTCAGTGACAAATCTCATGCCTAACCTCGGAGATCAACAAGGAGGTGAGCATTTCAAAGAAGGCTAGGAAAGGAAGGGGGAAAAATCAACAGGGCTGTGAGCAGGGTAAGGGCTGGAGGCAGGTCCATGCTGGCCATCCACGCTTTAGTTTTCAGGGGTACTGCAGGGAAGAGCCTGGGATTTACACTGTGCACATTGACCAGCAATGTCGGGGGCAAGGGCTCGCTTCCAGGCAAAGCCAAGGCCAGATTTCACAGGTTGCAACATCCAGAAAACCCCACGAGCCCATGTTTGGGCACAGAGAGGGCTGGACCTCTGCTCTGAGTCAGCCACTAAAGATCCTCTTTGCTGCCAGCCCCTGGAGAGGAGGAGCCACAGAGGCACATGGGATGCTGGCCTAAATCCTTAAAACTATGAAAGCCACTTCCATCCCACCTGTCATCCTCTCCTTCCTCAGAAGGGAGAAACCCAACCTTCAGCCTTGGGAGGTGGCGAGCTGGGGCTGGGGAAACAGCTGAGCTCTCCAGGACTGTTCCCATATCTCTGGAGCAGCTCTACAGGACACGATGACTGCTGCTGAGCCCTGTTCTCAGGCATTGCAAGTGGATGAGACACAGTCTGGGGAGAGAGGAAGAGGGGAAAATCCCCTCTGTGCCTATTGCTGGTTTTGTACAATGAGATTCCAAATTATTCAAAGCTTAGATCATGAAAGGAAATCCTCTGAGCAATCCCACACCTGGTTCCCACAGTTTTTGGCCCCATTATGGGACTGCACCAGGTCCCACCACAGCCCATCCCTGCTGACTGTGAAGGAGGGAGAGGATGGCAGGAGGTGGTGATCTCCTGTGAAATGGGTGACACTGAGTCTGGCCTCATGTGCCAGAGACAGAGGAAGAAGGGAGCCCTCATTCAGTGAGAGGGTAAAGCAACCCAGCATCCCTGGAAAGCCAGGGTGTGATCCAGCTCCCTGTGAAGGCAGGGTACTGCAGAGGCTTGGTGGAGCAGGAATGTTCCCCAATACCTCCCCTCTCTCCTATCTTGATCCCTTCCACACTCCCTTCTGCCCTCCCAGCAGCCAACTATCCCAGGCTCCCTCCCCTGCCTCTCCCTTGCCCTCCATCCCAGAGCCCTCCCATCCTGCCAGGTTAATTTGAGTTTCTGATTTGCATAAGCAGCAGATCACAATGTTCTGGAAATCCCCTCCTGCAGCCAGAGCTTCCTCTCCACTCTCACAGCGTCACTGTCGGCCTCCTGCTTCCTTTTGCTGCCGGAGCACCGGGACACATCCCACCAGCACTGTACAAACAGCAGCTCCCAGCACTGCACAAACAGCAGCTCCCAGCTGCTGATCTGAGAGGGATCCATCAGCAGCCCCCTGCAGAGCTGAGCCCTGGAATGCTGAGCCAAACCAGCTGGATCCCCCGCCTGCTCTACTCCTGCCTTGCTCCAGGGCCAGCTCCAGGCACAGCCACCCATGACAGCCAGGTCCTGGCTGGCCCCATCAGGGTTCAAGTGAGCTCTGTTTGCCCAGCAGCAGAGGGCAGGGGGGTTTTTTTGGGCAATAAGAGCTGTTGGGCCAATGCCACTTTGAATTCACATCACTGGGCCCACCCTGCTCACTCCAGAGTGGGATCAACTTGAAGGAAGCCAGACTTGATCTGAGACAAGCAGGACCTGAGGACAGGGGAGTTCTACCACCCCCATCCGCAGCCTGTGCTCCTTCTCAGCCCGTTTCCCACAGCACAGCAGCAATCAGGGCCATGTTCACATCAGTAAGCTGCAGCTGAAGGGGCTGAACTCAAGTCTCTGTGACAAAAAAAAACCCCTAGTGTGTCAACGTGTCAGCTGTGAACACACCCTCACAGCCACACAGGCGTGCTCATAAACCACAGCTGCCATCAGGGGAGTCTTCTCCCCTGGGAGCATGGTGGGACCAAAGGAATGAGGAAGGACCAGCAGGACCAAAAGCCTTTCATTTTCATAGTGGAATTCATGCTGGCATTTGGGCCAGCCTGAGCTGGAAATCTCAGGTAAAAACACAAAGAGCAGCTGGCTAGAGAGGGAGAGAGGCATCCACAGGTTCCCAGGTGCAGGCAGACCCCAGACCCCCAGCTCCTCACCCTCCTGCCCAGCACTCACACTCCTGCCACCCAAACCAGATGGACTAAAGCCGAGCCCTCTTCAGGCCTTGCAATTCACACCTGGCAAGTGTAGACCAAATGCCCTGCCAGGTACAACTCTACCTGCTGGCAAGGAGCTGGGGAAGTTGGAATCGGCCTCTATAAAATAGAAACATTTAAAGCTTTGGTGTTTATTCCAGCACCAGCTGGCTCCAGCCTTGGTTCTGACCGCCAGTTCTTCTGGTGGATGGTTTACAGGGATTCTCTGCAACCCAGGAAAACCATCACCTGTGCACCTCCATCAACAGACCCAGCTCTTCCCTGCTCCCCCAGGAAGATGCATCCTGTTCTGACTCCAGATAGGGACAATGATGAGATGGAAATACACGTGGAACAACAATGCCTCTTGCCAGATGCAGCAGTTTCTCTGAGGAAAAGCACATTTGCAATCCCAGTGAAGTTGCCCAGAAGTTCCCAGGCAGGGAAAATGATGTAACGAGGCTCTCCAGTTGTCTAAAAGTGAATCACAGCCTCTACGACAGCTCCCCCCCCATCCCCTTTTTGCTGACTAATACCTGACACGAAGGGCCCCTGGGAGGAACAGCACAGGAGAGCCCTTTAAGTGGTGCCTGGCTCCCTATCAAAACCACACAGAGGCTGTGTCTGGGACCTCCATCATGGGGAATTCCCCTTCTCCATGCCTAAAAGTAAGCTCAGCTGGGCCAGCCTTTCTGCATTTGGGGATTGCAGACACAGAGCTCCTGCTCTGAAGGGCTCTCCCTCCCCCAGACCCTCCAGGACCCAGCCTGGTGAGTAGCACAATGATTTTTTCGGTGCGAGATTTCCCGTTACGGAGTGAGGGGAAGGTAGGCAGCTTTTGGGGTGCTGCAAAAACAAGCCACCCCTTCTGCTCCTAAAAGAAATAAGCAGGGTTTTGTTATTTTATGCAGGTTGAGGCATTAATTTATAGACAAGGTGTTTTCTGGTTTGTTGGGACTGCATTTCACTTTGAAGACAGGTTTTCTGAGCGTTTACAGAACAGCACTGGGCCTCTCGTTGGGGTAAAACAAGACTTTCAGGGAACAAAAGGGAAGATGTTGGGCATGTGTGGGGTCCTGGTCTCTCATCCCCAGCTAAGACTTCAGACAGGAGCACAAAGAGCACATCAGGGTCCCATCGGGGACCCTCGTAACCCAGCCAGGCTGCCAGGCTGACGTTCTGCTGCCAGTGAAGGGCAGTCAGGAAAAGGAGTTTCTGGGGTTTTAATTTTTATGACCCAAAACATCAAATCCCCAAGAAGTGGTGGAGCTGTGTGAATACAGCTGAGTAAGAAGCCAGGCCTGGGGCAGCTGGAAACAGCTCAATCTCCAGTGAAGGACCTTGATGAACCCAGCACCAGGTGACCTAAGGAGGACACGTCTGGAGTACAGGCAAAGAGCAGAACAGCTGCTTACAGCAGGATTTCTTCACTCCCGGTTTGTTGCTTTTATTTACACGTATATTTAATAAAAACCCACCACCTTCTCCTTGTGGCAAACAGGACAAAGAAAATCAGGTAGCTGTTGAGCAAGTCCCGAAGAGCAGAGTGAACCCAGATGCTCCCTGTGCTTGGTGCTCCTCTGGCCGATTTCGGTGCTTCACCACGGCACAATCGCAGCAGCAGCACAGAGCAAAAGGATCCCTGAAATACACACTCCGCTTAGAGAGTGCAATTCCCTCATTTAACATTAACCTGGAGGCTCGGTGGGGAATTCTCTGTGTCTCAGAGGAACGCCAGCCTCGGCCAGCCGGCAGCACCACCCTCCTCCTTCCCGGGGCCGAGGCCATCAGAGCGCTTCGGCACAGCCTCCCTCAGCCATGAGGGGGTACACGAGGAGCCCCCCCGGCCCCGCCATTTTGTGTCTGCACAAGCCGGGGGAGCCGCTGCAGGGCTCGGCCTCTCCGCTCCCCTGCCAGAGCAACCTCCCGCAGGAAGAAGGCGCAGAGCTGGCTGACACCGCCCCTCAAAGCCCCACCAAGCCGGGCGGGACCCCCGTGTGCCCCCAGGGAACCCACGGGACACAGAAACAGCAGCTCCGCCATGACGGGCACGGTCCCCACCGGCTCCCCGCCCTCCCCTTTATAGCCCCCGCCGCGCGCGCATTGGCTGCGCCGCCTGTCCGTCAGGCTGGGAATTTCCCGGGGGCGGACCTGGTGCCGGTGCCGGTGGCGGAGCGGAGGGACCTGCACCAAGACCCCCGACCCCGATCCGACCCCGACTGCGATCCGGGCGGCGGCCCCGCCGTGGGGCGCACGGCAGGTGAGCTCGGAGCGCTGCGGGGCCCTGCCGCCCTCGCGGACAGGAGCCCTGCCCGGGGCACCGGGGGCTTACGGGCACCGGGGTCGCGCCGCCCCAGCGAAGGGGCCCGGCGCGGAGGGAGCTGCCGGGGTCGGGGCTGCGCCTTGCCCGTGTCTGGCCGGTTCTCGGGCCGCTCGGGTGCTCGGGGTGAGACCCCGGTGGGGGCCGGGGCCGCGCCGTTCCCCGGGGGTTTGTCCCGGAGCCGCCCCGTGTCGCGGTAATCGTGCCGTGCCTCAGTTTCCCCTCTCCCGGCCAGGCGGGGTGTCCGTGCTGCCGGCGGTGCCCGGGGGGAGCGGGTGGGGGTCCCCCGGCCCCCCGGGCGGTGCTGGTGCCCGGGGCGGCCCCGCTCCTCCCTCGCCCCGCCTTGCACAACCCCGGCGTTTCCCCGGGCCCCCGCATCTGCCTCCCGGCTGCCCCCGGTGTGCGATCCCCCCCCGGGCACCGCCGGCTCCTGGGCTCCCTCCGGGGGGGCTGCGGCGGCCATGGCCTCAGGGACCCCCCTGTCCGTGCTGTTTCCCTTTCCCTTTGACTTTTTCCCTCTGGTCCAACCGCGTGTGTCCGCAGCGGATGCTGATCCAGAGGTTGAAACAGCTGGAGTAGGGATGGCAGCATCCTCCTCTGTTGGGAGGGAGGCACAGCTTGTCTCCCCCTTTGCGCTCCCTCGATTCCGTTCAAGACCCTCATGGAGGGGAGACAGAAAAAAAATCAAACCAAAACATAAAAGATGCTGCCGGTCACTGCTGCTTTTGGGTGAGAGTAGCTCCAGGTAGGACTCATGGGGATCTGCATCCCCTCAGAGATCTGGCTATCCTGTTCTGTGTCCCTGGCACACAGGTTGCCCCCTGTATCAAGAAGTCAAACACAGCCTTTTCCCTTGAGCAGGTTATTCCCATCACTTGGGTGGGTTATTCCCAGCCCCTGGGGGAATGGGAGCTGTTCTGCTGCCACAAGCTCTTTTGGAGTGCACATTTCATGGAGAGCGCTGTCAGCTGAAGCATTCCTGAGCCTGGACTTTGGGCACTGGGGAGAATTCTGGAGACAGGAAGGCTCCAACCAGGCACGTCCTTGAGAGCTGTTTCTGTGGTGAGGTGAAGCAAGCAAGAAGAAAACAGGAGAGGCTTTTTGCTGCCTTTGGCATCGTTCCTGGTTCTGCAAGAAATCCCAGGACGCCCTTTCAGCCCGACCTACGCCAGGCAGACCTATTTAGCACAGGGCCGTGGGTTGTTGCCTGCCAGCAGCTGGTACAAAACTCTCGTGGGTGGAGGAAACCGAACCATCTACTCTTGTGGCATTGCAGATTTTGTTTTAAAGCAGCAGTTCTTGCACTTTGGGTGGCACTCTGCTGGTGTAGCTTTGTGGTGTCACTATCTGCTATCACCTGTCAGCTTGGTTGTTGCTGGCTGAAGCACACCAAGCTGGACAGGAGTAGCTTGGAAGCAAGGGAAAGGCTGCAAGGAAAGGGGTGGCTGTGCCTTGTTCTGCTTTGGAGTGCTGTGACAAGCAGCCATGATGCTGCTGAGCTCTGCAGGGAGAAGTGGAGCAGGCAGGATGAGCCAGATGTCTTTGCAGCAGAAGACAGGGTCTTGCATAAATCCCCACCCTGTGGTGCCAGGAGAGCACCACCACCGTGCCTGGCTGTGTGTCCTGCCTGCATTGAAGCTTGAACCCATCCTGAGGAGCTCTGCAGCTGTGTGCGGTCAGCTGTGTTTGTAAACCTGGCAGACCCAGGGAAATGCTTTATTTTCTTTGTGAGCAGCCTCATCAGAAGCGTGTTGTTTCATGAAGCCTCTTTGGAAAGTGGGTTTTTGAGGCAAGAGTGGGATTTCTGGCTGGGAACATCTTTAATACCTGCTGTGTTTTGGGTAGTCTCTTGCCTTTCCCACCCTCTCTTTGTGGCTAAACTGGCTGGAAAGGAACACACTGCAAGTGGAGGTTCAGACCTTTCCCTTTGAGACCTGAGCCTTGCAATGCCTGCTTTTCTCTTCTTTTATTACTCCCAGCCCAGTGGACTGCAGTGCCCAAAAAGTCTCATTAATTGCTGCCTCCTAAAGCAAGCTCTACTTTTGCTTTCCTGCAAATGAGACCAGTCCAGCAGTTCAGGAATGGTTTTCCCTTGTCTGGGAAGCTGCTGGAGCCCTGTGTAGAAGAAAACCAGTCTGGGGGCTGCAGTGTTTTCCAGTAAAATGATGAAACAAAGAAACAAAATCACTCCATGGTGTCTGAGTGGCTTTTGCTTTCCCTCTGAGGAGGCAGGCTGGGGACCCAGCAGCCCCAGCCATGGGAAAATTATGCTGGCAGCCTGCAGGGATTTGCTTTCACCTCCTGTGATCCTGGTGCGGAGGAGGCTTCCTGCAAATGTTGAGCACTGGAGTAAGGAAAAACCCCTTCTCCTTAGGGGGTTCCCATCACAGAATGGGAATTGAAGGGCTGCCAAGCTCTGGGAGGCTGCTCCCCACCCTGGGGTCACTGCCCAAAGCAAACCCCCAGCAGTGCCAGCCCCCTCCTGCACAGGCTTCACATCCTAAGCCTTGGTATCTTCAGTGTTCAGTAATTTTAAAGTAGGAATCACATCTTTCTGCCACTTCTGCATGGCTGGAGCAGTGATGGCTGTGGCAGTGCTGCGTGTTGTTCTGGGTGACAGCAGTGACAGCTCCAGCTCACTCCCAAGCCACAGCACAGCTATTTAAACACCACTCTGCTTTCATCTTTGCCCATGAGTCTCCTCTGCCCGCTCACACGCTCATTCTCTACTTTTGCTGAGTTGCCTTAAAAATTTGCTACCTAAAGGTCTTGGTGTCCCACATGGAACCATCAACGCCCACAGGTGCCCGTCTGGCAGTCTCTGACAACAGCTGGGCACGGAGCCAGTGAGCTGCAGCCACGGTCTGAGCCTGGCCCTCAGGCCCCAGGGCTGTGAAATATTGTCAGATCACCTTAGGAACTGTTGACTGGTGAAGAGGGAAGTGTTTTCTGGTGGTTTGGTGGTTTCTGCTGGAGTTTGTGGTAGTCGTGTTTTCTTTGCGTATCTAACCACTGCTAGGTGCTGGTGTATGGTCTCCTCTCTCCTCCACTTGTGTTTTTATTGAAATGAGACTTTTGACTGTAAATCTCACCTGTCAGAACTATTAAAGAAAAAAAAAATACAACCCAAGACTGGGATCGGTGACTTGGTCTCTGGTCCCCAGGGTGACCTCTCTGTTTCAGCAGTGCCTTGCAGAAATTGGACTCTGCCTCCACTCCAGGAACACCCACCCTGTCCTCAGTGATGGCCTGGAATGCTGTGGAAACCCCTCCCTCTTGCTGGCTATTGTTTGCTGTGAATTTGTGGTTGGTCTGTGCTTGGGTCAGCTGGAGATAGTCCAGTTCCTCTCTGCAGCTGTTGTTTGAAAACAGCTCCTGTGGTCCCTTTGCAACAACCTCCCTGGTAGGGTACAGACCTTGAGTAGAAAAGCTCTTGATAGAATCTTGAGAACAGGGAATATCAGAGGCTTGCAGTGGCTCCATCCAGCTGGGAGAATATGGGATCACTGTGAGTGAGCTCTGCTGTTTGGCAGGGTGGTCAGTGCAGCTGGACTCTGAGGGATTCCTGCAGGGGTGCACAGGGGACAGGTACCTCCCATGTGCTATGGGACAAGGCAGAAAACCTCCAGGTTTGGGCTCTGGCATTAAGTGAATGAGGACTGGTATTTCAGGCTGCTCCCAAGCCACATGAGGAGATGGTACCACAGGACAGGGGAGCTCTTCCCTCTTCTTCCTCCTCTTCCAACCTTCCCTGACACACACCTGGGCTCATCCCGGTGCAGGATGCAGATGCCCCACAAGGTGGTCACTGCAGGGTGGGTTTGGTACCCAGCTCCTACCAGAGCCCCAGGTCTGGAGCAGCATGTGGTGACTGGACAGCAGTGAGAAGCAGGCTCGGGTCCCCAGCCAGCCTGTGGCACTGTCCCCATCCTCTGCCAGGCTGGCCGGGCAGGTGGCATGGGCACAGGTGATGGCATTTCCCAGCCACGAGGGCCCCACTGGGTACATGCTGGGCCCATCCAACCTGGCCCTGATCCCTTCTAGGGATGGGGCATGCACAGCTGCTCTGGGCAGCCTGTTCTGGTGCCTCACGCCCTCACAGTAAAGAATTTCTCCCTAATACCTGATCCAAACCTGCCCTCTGTTTAAGGCTGGCTGTGACAGTGCTGCCATCGCTGGGAGCCACGGCTCAGAAATGGCCCTGGCTCTTCCACAGCTTCCTGTCAGCTGCTCTGGGCTCCAGGAATAGCCTCTCCTCAGCTCACCCCACACCACACAGCTGGGCAGCTCCCAGTGGCACTTCCAGCTGCTTGGGATGGGGTCACTGGCTCCCCATGAAGGGGCCAGAGACAATGGAGGGCTTGGCAGCACCCACAGAGCTGGAGGATGATGAGAGGCACCAGTGCATCTCCCAGAAGCAGGGAGCTGCTGAGGCCAGGCCTAATTCCCTGTTGCTGATGCAGGCATTAATTGCTGTTCCAGTTGTGGATGCTGCCAGGTGACAGCTGTCATCTGGAAAGTCCCTGCTGCTCCCTGGGAGGCAGGTCATCCAAACTGGAGATCAGCCTGGATCACTCATGGTATGAGCATTAGTCTGAGGCTGAGACAGTTTCGGGTACAGACTACCCCCCTTCCCCTTTCTAAATGCCTCCTCTCAGCCCTCTCCTGCTCACCAGCTGTCTTGGCTGGGACAAGAGCCCTTCGGGGTGCTCCTGTTGTGCCCCCAGGCAGCATCCCAGCTTCAGCTGGCACCAGGACCTTCTCAGCTGCTGCTCTGCTCCATGTCCTGACAAGTGGCATCAGGGAGGATAGTTCTGATAAGTTGTGCTGTGATTCACAGCTGCTGCTTTATGCCCCCAGGAGATGGGTGAGACCTGGAGCCAGAATCCTGCCCAGCTGTCCCCAGGCCAGACTTCAGCAAGGGGGAGGCCTTAGGCCACGCACAAGTGCATGGGTTTTGAAAAGCAGTTAGCATCCTGCTTGTGGGTGTTTTGTCTCCTTGGGCTTTGCTCCCAGCCTGGCTCATGCCTGGATGTTTCCTGTGCCCAGTTCAGGAAGCCACGCTGCTGGCAGCCGGTTTTTCTGGCTGAGCAGGAGGACAGAGTAGGTCACTGCCTGGCTCCTGGGGCTCATCCCCCAGTACTGCCCAAACCTCCCCTCAGCTGCTGGTTAAGGCTTTTGGAGTTGCAGGCACTGCCTGTCCCCAGACAGCCCCTGACAAGCCTTCATGCACCCCAGAAAGAGCATGTGTTGAGCAGGATGCCCTGGTGACAGTGCCCAGGTTTGCTCTGGTGTGGGTGAATGCTCCTGAGCTGCATCTTCATCTCTCCTGGCATGCAGCAACCAGGGGTTGCAGCCTTCTCTGTGACTGCAGTGCCCTGCATGGGTGAGAGCCAGCCCCAAGTGGGGCTGCTGGTGATGCCTGCTCGTGTGACAGTTCTCATGGCTGTGAGTCACCCCACACGTTCTCCCCAGGCAGGGCTGGAGGGGGAAGTGCCTTCACCTGGGTCACTTGTTGGCTGGCTGGTGAGCAGTGAGGCACCAATGCAGCACTCTAGACCCCCATAGAGTTGGGACCAGGTGATTGTGGCACCAACTGGAGCTAGAGAAAGGTGACACCGTGCTCCATTGCCTTGCAGGGATGCCTGGCTGGGAGGCAGGCGACTGAACAGCAGGCATGGAAGGGAGAGGACCTTATCATATCTATGACCCTGGTGGGGGCTCAGAGGAGAATGGATCCACGGCCCTGGAGCGGCTGGTGGAGGAGAACGCCCGCCTGAAGGAGAAGATGCAAGGCATCAAGTCTATCGGTAACTGCTGCGTGCCAGGGGGATGAGATCTGCCTTTGGGGCAGCCCAGCCTGTGCCCACAAAGCCAGGGCTTGCTTGCTTGCTTGAGGAAGGTGCTTGTAGGAGCTGGGGGTCTTGGCACTGGGGCAGCAGCAAAGCTCTCCCTGTCCTGGAGGGTTGAGCAGGATGTCTGAGCTTTTTCACGTGGCAATGCAAAAGGAGCAAGAATTTTGCTGAACTTCTGGGGTGTTTCATGCTGGAATAAATGGCTGGAAAGAAAAGACAAGTGCTGAAGCAAGGATACCTTCTTGAAGTTCATGGGTGCTGGGACCAGTTCTGCTTTTGATGAAAATCCCCACCTCCTGCAAATGCTGTTGGGCCAGGGGCTTTTCCCAGGTGTTTCTCAAGGAATCTGATGTTGAGCACTCCCTGCGGCAGCAGGAACATGCCAGTGTTGAAATGTTCCAGCTGAGTTGTGCCACCCTCCTTCTTCTCCTTGTCAGCCTTCCCCCGCTCCCACCCCCAGTTTTGCTTTCTGTCTCGTGAGCCAGCTTCCTCCTTTGAGTCCTGCTTCTGCAGCCGAATTTCCACCTGCCTCGTGATTCCCGCTGTGTCACCATGCCCTTACCTGGGACAGGGACTCACTGGTGTGACAGCAGCCCCCCCTCATCGGGGGAGGATTGCTTTGCTCCTGGCAGACCCCAAAGTGGGGAGGTTGGACCTGTAAGTCCACCACCCAGGCTTAAATTTGCCTCTTCTTGGAAGCAGAGGAGAGCCACAGTGGTGCCTTCTGCCTCCTGTAACCAGTGCTCTGTGTGTCAGCATGAGGAGGATCTCTGAAACCAGTGAGCCGTTGATCCAGCTTTGCTGTTGGATTTATCCCAGAATAGTTGTTTCCAGCTGAAGAACTGCTATTCTGGGTGCTGCTCCAGCCAGATGGGGTTTTTAGTGCTGGTGGATAGGGCTACTGCAGGACAGGCCCTGGGGGAAGGAGGCTGAGCATCCTTCTGTTGCCCACAACAGGAGAGCTTCTGGAGGAGTCCCAGGTCGAGGCATCCAAGCTGCGGCAGAAGGCAGAGGACCTTGTGAAGGACAATAAAATGCTGATTGGATCATCTTCCTTGGAGGACTTGGTGGAAACTGGAGGTAGGAGATGTGAGGCTCATGGGGGAGGAATAACCTGATGGCTCAGAATCCTCAGCTTGGGGGAAGGGAAAGGCTGTGCAAGAGACGTTAATGAAGGTCCCCTGCAGCCATGTCATCTCTGCAGTGTATCAAACCGCTGCCATCCTCCCTTCTAAAAGGAGGTTTCTGTCCCATCCCCATAGCTGGGGTAGAAATCATCCATCAGTGCCTGAGCTTGCAGGGGTGTGCTGTCTGCATGCCTGTGCTGGGTGGAGAGGCCCTGCTCTCCAAAAGGCTCATGGCTGCCTCCTCTCCCCTCTCCACAGCCGTCGGCCCTGATCCCAGCTTTGCACGGGCAGCCCCAGGCAGTGCCCAGCCGGACATGGAAGCACAGAAATCACCTCCCACTGTGAGTCTGCTGAGTGTGGAAGCTGGTGCTGGCATGGCTGCAGAGGGAGGCACTGTCCATCTCATTAAAGCAAAAGGAGGAAGCCTTTACCCTCCAGAAACAGGGATGAACCTGAAAGGAGGGGTCAGCTCCCCTGCTGCACTCCTGGTGGTTCCTCTCTTTGTGTGATGGGCATCCTGGGCTGCCATTCCCTGGGGAGCTCTGACCTGCTGCCTCCCCTTGCAGGGATCCTCCTTAGAGCTTGAGATTGTTGCTATCCAAGTGCAGGGGTTTCCCCAAGAGGGCAGGAGAGCAGTGAGTGGTCCTGCTGCCTGCAGGATTTGGTGTTGGCAGCTGGGGAGTTGAGCCAGTGTCAGGGGTTTGAGGGTGTGAAGGGCTTCAGCTCTGTACCCAGGCAGGCACCAGCAGGGCTGGCTGACCCATGTCAAAGAAGCCCTTGGGCAAAGCACAGAGGAGGGATAAACTGGGCAAGGGTCCTCCCCCAAACACAACTGGCCTGGCTGGGCCTGGGTGAGGGGCCAGTGAAGCAGCCCCAGCCAGATGGGGACACCAATGTCTGCAGATGCCACATGACAGTGACAGGAAGAGCTGTGACTACCCAGGTAGCTGTCAGTGATGCTCTGATGTTCAGCTGGTGCCCACACTGGGTGGGAGGACCAGGCCTCCAAGTCCTGTCATTGCTGACAGGGTCTGCCCTAGCCAAAGCTCTGTGTGCTCCATTTGCTGCCACCTGAATGCCCTCCTGACTGTCATTGCCCCATCCTGTCCTGCTCTGCTTTTTTGTGTGCTGGAATGGAGGGGAGAAAGGATGAGGAGCCCAAAGGGAATGAACATCAGCTGGCACCAGTAAGAGGACATGCTCTCATTGCACATCCTGTTATCATTGCCCAGAGAGACTCTTGGAAGGGTTGAGTCCTACTGGACACTCCTGGGGTGCAGCTGTGAGGTGATGGAGAGCAGAATAGGATCTGCTTGGCTACCAGCTGCTGGTGCCTGAGCCAAGTCCAAGTCATGTGCTCACACCTGGATTCTCCCAGCTTGGGTCCTCACTGCCTCCCTTGCCAGCAGACATGGGTGGAAGGAGCTGGCTGTGCCCCACACACACACTCCCACAGCAGGTTTGGGGCTGTAAACTCCGGGGTCAGGGGACACACTGGGCTGCCCTGTGGTGCAATCTGGGGCATTCCCACAGGCAGCAGGTGAGTCAGCAGGGCTGGGAGTGGAGCAGGCATAGGTGTGCCAGCACAACCCCAGCTCCTCCCAGCAGTGCCATGTGTGCCAGCTGCTGTGCCAGCAGCACCTCCTAGGCTATGGAAGACTTAACCAACCACACCAGGGGAGCATAAACCTCCGGGGACACTCCCCATGGGCAGGGTACACTCTGGCACTGGTGGGTGTGACCTGGGCTTTCCCAGCTGCTGTTTAAATCTGGTGCATCACCCGCTTGGCTGTCACCTGCCAAAGGGCTCAGGTTCCTGGTGCCTGGCATGCCACAGCAGCAGGGAGCACAGAAGTAGGACAGGTGGAAGGAAAACATGGGAGTTGGGGTAAGACCACCACCCCTTCCAGCACACACCAGGGTGTACATAGAGAGGGCAGTCTCAGGAGCTGGGATTTTTAGTCTTGGTGCAGACTGGAAGAGCTCAGGTGGAGGAGACCAAGGGTGGAGATGCCTCCATTGCTGTCAGCGATTTGAGAGCATGTTCTGCTCAGACTGCCAGGGGGCACAGGGAATCCACGAGCAGCTGCCATTTCCTCCTCCACCCGGGGACTCAGTGTGCCATATCCAGCACCTGGGAATCAGATCTTTACAAAGCTGCCACAGTTTTTCAGTGTACTGAGAGGTGCTGCAGAGTGTCTTGGTGCTGGCCCAGCTCCCCACCACAGCCCAGATGGGACATGAAGTTAATCTGCCCTAAGAGGAACTTTACAATGCTCCTTTAACTGCTCTGACCACACTTGATCCCATTCCCAGGACTTGGAGCAGGCACCAAACGAGGATGCCAACCTGCTGCCCCAGCTGCAGCAGCTGGAGAACACACTGAGTGGCTGTGCCAAGGAGGCCAGCAAGGACCAGGTCTTTGTGCGCATGGGCTACATGGCCTCCGAGCTCAAGCGCTTGGCCTCCAAGGTGCACAAGAATGAGCAGAGAACGTCGTTCCTGCAGGTGAGCAAGGCTGGCCTGGCACTTCATGGAGGGTTTCCCCCTGGTGTTTTTTCCCTCCAAACCCCTATGCCCACCCTGAGGTGGACACCCACGTCCTTAGCGTGGCTTGGTGGGAGGTGTGGGTGACCCAGGGCTGGCCGTGGTCCTCACACTGCCAGTGTTCACCCTGCAGACGTTGTGTGAGACACTGCACAGTGAGAACAAGGAGCTGCGCACCAAGCTGGAGCATGACCTGGAGCAGAGAAACCAGGCTCTGGAGAAGCTCAGGTGAGGATGGGCTCTGTGGATGGGGACAGAGCTGCCCTGGAAGCTTCTTCCTGCTGACCCATCTCTTCCTGCCCACAGGTGTGAGAACCAGGAGCTCCGGAGGATGGTGACACTGAGCAGCCAGGACAGTGGGAAGAGGGAAGCTGCTGAGCAGCAGCAGGTGAGGAGGCAGCATCTCCTTGGAGAGGGCTGGGAAGGAGGCAGGGAGCCCGCTGACACATCAGCAAAGATGGCCTCATTTTAATTGAGCCCCCAGTTTGTCCCAGTGTGACCAGCAGGACTTCTCAGGGTCTCAAGGGGATGGGGGAGGCAGTGGGAGGGGAACTGGCTCGAGTTTAGCCGGCCTTGGGCACAGCCTCCACAAAAGCCCTGAGGGTCCCCCCCGTGCGCGTCCAGCAGAGCGGGGCCATGGTGGAGAAGGCGCCGGGCAGAGAAGAGCTGGAGGCCAAGGAAAAGAAGGTGAAGATCCTGGAGCACCAGCGCAGGGAGGTGAGGACCAGGCTGGGAGGGAGGCACCACTAAGGAGGCGGGGAGTGGGCAGAGTGGGCACAGGGCTGGGATGGCACCGAGAGACTGGGGCAGGGCTTCAGAGCTGCAGGGAAGCACTGCTGGAGCTGGGATCTCCATCCAGCTGGTCCCCAAAGTGCTTTCATGACAGGAGTCTGCTGGGGACCACCACAGCTGGTTCGTAGCAGGATTTGGGCTCCTGTTCAGCCATCCCTCTCTCCCTGCAGCTGCTGGAGGTGAATAAACAATGGGATCAGCATTTCCGCTCCATGAAGCAGAAGTACGAGCAGAAGGTAGGGCTGGGTGCTCAGGGCTGGGTGCTTGGGGGACACATTCCTGCTGGTTGCTCAGGGCTGGGTGCTTGGGGGACACATTCCTGCTGGGTGCTCAGGGCTGGGTGCTTGGGCGACACATTCCTGCTGGGTGCAGGCTGTGGGCACTCAGAGGAAATGGTGTAGGGAGGTTTGGGGGCTGCCTGTGCCTCCTTTCCCCCAGTGTGAGTCCTTCCAGGCCAATGTCCCCACTCCCTCCTGGCAGGTCACAGACCTACACCAGGAGCTGGCTGAGGCCCGCAGGGCAGTGACCGAGCTGGAGTCGGAGCGGGAGCAAAAGCAACGGGATTTTGACCGCAAGCTGCTCCTGGCCAAGTCCCGGATCGAAACAGAGGAGGTGAGTCCCTTGGGAAGGGTGACAGGGAGCTGCCAGCCCTGTTGCCCTGCCCTGGCTGATCTCCCCCCACCCTGGGTCCTGCAGGCAGAGAAGGAGAGGCTGGCCATGGAGGTGAGGGACCTGCAGCAGAGGATGCGGTTCCTGCAGGAGCAGCTGGCTCCGGTCACCAGGCAGCGGGAATACCAGGAAAAGGAGATCCAGAGGCTGAACAAGGTGGGGGCCAGGGCACAACTCCTCACTGCAAAATGTCTTTAATGTTCTCCAGTATTTTCACCTCTCTTGAATCCAAAACTGACCCTGATAACCCACTCTTGCTCAGGCAGAGACATGCGTCAGGCCCTCCACTTGTGTGAGGCCCACCGCATCCCTCTGGGCTCTGAGGAAGGGGGGTTCAAGGAGAGTCTGTTGTCCCTCTTGCCCCTGCCCAGTTATACCCACTTCCTATGCTGGGCACATGCCCAGGGTCCTCCAGTGACATCTTGGGCACTGAACTTGCTCTGACCCTGCTCTTCTCTCTTTCTCTCTAGGCACTAGAAGAGGCCCTTAATGTCCAAGCCTCTCCACCACCCATCTTTGCCATGGAGCCAGCAGGGAAGCTGCCACAGCAGGAGCTGCTGACCCAGAATGAGCTACTCAAGCAGCAGGTAGGGCAGGGCACAGAGCCACTGGGGACAGGCAAGGAAATACATGTCCTGAATTTCCACAGCAAAGAACCGTGTGCCAGCAGCAGCTGGGCAGGTGTCAGTGCTGGGGTGGTGGGAGTTGGGGACCCAACTCAGCATCCTCCAGGCATTCATCCAGAAGGACTGCAGCCATGGGCCATGGAGCCAGCCCACATGCCTGGGGCTTGGCATGGCTGGTGGAGTCAAGGATGGCAGCACAATGATGGGGTTGCTTAGGGGAGGTGTCTGCCCTCAGCCAGGTGCACCCACATTCTTCCTTCCTGCCAGGTGAAAATTTTTGAAGAAGACTTCCAGCGGGAGCGGAGTGACAGGGAGAGGATGAATGAGGAGAAGGAAGAGCTGAAGCAGCAGCTGGAAAATCTGCAGAAGCAGTTGGTCCTCTCCAACAACCAGGTGAGCAGTGCTGGATGCTACTAGCAGCACTCTGGGAGCCCCATGTGAACTCCATGTGTCTCAGAAATGCTTGCCCCCAGTGTCACAGTCCCTGTACGTACCTAAGAGTAGGGGCTGAAGGACAGGAAGGCCAGAGGGGTGTGTTTTCTTCTGCTTGTCTCTGCCAGAGAATCTCCTTTTATTCATCTCCTCTTTCTGCACCTCTCCTGGGGGTCTGATGCGGGGAGACTGATGCAGACATTCCCTCAGCAACCCTAACTCATGAAGATGGGGAGTGGCAGGGTGGGCTCTGCACTAACCCCTCTTCCTCCCAGCTGCGAGCCTCCAAAGACGATTGCCAGAGGGAGAAGGAGGAGAAGGAGAAGCTGAAGAAGCTGCTGAAACAGCACAAACAGGTAGGGATGGGATGGGAGGAAACCCTCCTTGGGCAGAGGGGCTGGGGGCTGCAGGTGATGGGAGGTGGTAGGCTGCCCTTGGGATCTCCCCAGCATCTGTCCTGGCTCCTTGCAGGCTTCTGGAGAGAGGCTGCACGCCGAGCCAGGGCCGGGGCCGCTGGGCCCAGCCTGCCCCATGTACCAGTACCAGTACAGTCCCCCCATGGCTCCCCCCATGTACCACGGCTACGAGGAGTGGCAGCAGATCCGATACCCGCCAGCCATGCCGGGCGAGCACACGCAAGGACAGAACTTCCACCATTTTCCCCCGGTGAGACTCCACCTGTGCCAGCAGGAGGGGGAGCAGAGGGTGACGTGTGGGCGGGTCTGGGGCTCCCTGCCCTCCCAGAGTCCCAGAGCAGGGAGCTGAGCACATGTGTGCTGGTGGCATGTGACTGCTCAGCCCCTTTCCTCCCCCTCCCTCTCCTCTTCACACACTGTCAGTCAGTCAGTGTGTTGCCTGATGATTCACATGGCAGGTAATTCCCTGTCTCTGTTCCATCTCCTCCCACAGCCTGAGTACCCCTGGCGCCCGCCCTGTGCCATGGCTCGCAGCCAGAACGCCCAACCAGTGGCCGGGGTGAAACCAGTCCCCAAGGACATGGGTAAGGCTCAGACCCTCCCTGACAGGGGTGCCCATCCTTCACCCTGAGACTTGGGGCACTTGGCTAAACACATGGGGGAGGGATGGGGGCACATCTTTCCAGACAGTGGCCATTTTCCCTTAGCCCCCACCTCTCATCAGCTGAGGGGATGATTTTGCTATGGGGTTGGTCCCTGCTACATCCTTGCCAGCATCTCCACAGCACCTAAAGTCAGGCTGAGCCCAAACAGCTCATGGAGTTATGGCAGTTGGTGCTCAGGGATAACAACCATGCCATGGCTGGCATCCCTCCTGTGGGGCTTGTGTGAAGATGAAGAGCTGTGCTTACCCTGTGCCATCTCTCTCTTGTGTCTCAGAACAGGCAGGTCCCGGATTGCCCTAACGCCAAGGACCGGCCACGCTCCGACACCAGTGGAAGAGGAGTAGGGTGTGTGTGTGTGCCCGTGTGTGTGTGTCCAGGAGCTTCCTCCGGCCGCCAATTCCTGTGCAAGGACGTGCTGCTGCACGTGGGGGGCTCAGCAGCGCCTTCCCCCAAGGATATCATGAAGGAGGGACTGAAGGTGCCATCGTGGTGACAGCCAGCATGGGGTCAGTCCCCTGCGGCCATCCCCTTCCCCACGAGGAGCCAGGCCTGGCCTGGCAGCGCTACAGACCCAAGCCAGGTCTTCAGGGAAGAGGAGCCAGTGTTTGCCAGGAGCTGCCCCAGTGCAGAGCCCCTGGAGGAGTGGGTAACAGCGGGGACTCTCCCAGTGGTGGGAGACCCCACACCCCCAGGCAGGTGCTGGCCGCAGCCGTGGCCCGGCCTGAGGGTGGTTGGTGTCTTCGTATTTATTTAAGGACTGAAGTGTGCCTGAGTCTCTCTGGTTTTGTCCTGGGCAGTCTCTGTGTGGGGAGGGGGAGAGGGAGGGATACCAGGGCTGTTGGTCCCCATGTGCTTGGACACAGACAGAGTGCAAGGGGACCCGACTCTTGCTTGAGCACCCCAGGATCTGTTGCCCCAGGTGTGCGCCCCCACCTCCCTCTGTGTGCTGAGCTCAGCTCCTCACCCTCCCCTTTTCTGCCCCCACCTCTGCCAGGGCAGGGAAGCCCCTGCTGCCCCCTCTGCCTTTCCATGCAGCAGTGGCCTCGGGGACAGTCTTTGATATTGCACACAGCAAATCTTGCTCCATGAAATAGAGCTGGAGAGGAAAAAACAAATACAACCCAGTTTCTGTAAGCATGACTGTCACAGGTGTGACAGCAGGAGGCATAGGATTCCAGTATGCTCCTCACTGGGAGTTGTCCCTGGTCCTGCCTCCAACCCTTTTTGCCCACCTGTGCTCTGCACTCCCTCCCCATCCTGTCCCCAAATGCTGGGCTGTGATGATAATTCCATGTCTGCAGTTACTATGGAAAAAAATTAGTTTCTCCAGTCAGGCACTGCTACCCTCAGGCTGGCCACAGTGCCCCCCACTCTAGCTCCCCTACCCCTGGCCAACACGTGGGGCTGCACATTTGCAGAGCCTTTATTTGGTGGTTCTATGGTGGGTTGGTGAGGGGCTGGCCACCCCCAACCAGGAGAGCAGCACGTCTGTGTGCCAGGAGCACGGGCAGCCTGAATGCACTGAAGAGCTGCCCCGAGCTCGGCACGCTCAGGCCGGGCCCGCCCCAGCCCGGGGCTTTCGGGCCAAGCCTTCATGGAGATGTGGTCTCCTCCAGGGACTGCCAGCCCCTGCATCCTCCCACTGCCCGGGGTGGTGGAGAGGAGGGGGCAGGCTGGAGGTGTCACCACCAGGGGTGGAGGTGGGACACAGGGATATTGGAAGTATTTACTGAGGTCTCTGCCATGAGATCCTCAGCCCATCAACCTGACTGGGGGGTGCCAGAGACAGTAGCAATGGAGGGATCAGGGTGTGATTCCTGCTGCTGGGGAACATCTGGGGAGGGAATGGAATGGGAAGCAGCTGGGGGGATGCTGGCCCTCATGCCAGCAGCCCGAGGCTCTACTGGTCATCGTGGTTCTCCTGCTGCCGCCGCCTCAGGTAGGTCATGATGTTCTTCTTCACGACAGCAATGTTGGCGCGATGGTACCAGCGCATGACAGGCACACCCTCGGGGCTCACCAGGAACTTCTCGAAGTTCCACTTGATGTCATGGATCCGCAGAGGCTCCCAGAAGAGCCTGTTGGGGTTCCCAAAGTCCTCCACCACCGGGGGACAGGCGTTCTGCAATGGGGAGCCAATGCATCACTGCCTTGCCCCTCTGAAAAGCAAACTGGGTCTGTCCCCCTCACCTCTTGCCATAGCACCCACCTTCAGGAAGGTGAAGATCTTCTGCTCCTTGGCCCCGTTCACATCCCCTTTCTGGAACAGCTGGAAGTTAGGAACAAAGCCACCTCCTGGCCGGACATACCTACAAGGCAGGGAACAGGATGTTGTGCAATGTGCAGCTCTGGATGCTTGCACAGGGGTGGTGACAGGACCCCAAACACTTTGTTTGGGTCCAGAGGCAGCAGCAGCTGTAGCATGGGCTCCCACTGCTGGGGGAGAGAGGTGTCCCACAGCCCCCACCACAGTACTCACTTAAGTGCAGGGAGGATCTCTGAGTTCTGGCCAGGTTCCTGCTTCCCAAATTGGTTGGAGGGGAAACCGAGGACTACGAGCCCCTCGTTTCTCAGCTCATCTTGTAGTGCATTCAGTTCTGCATGAAGAAGAGCCAGAAGTGGGTTAACAGAAGGCTGGGCACACCTCCACACCTGCAGTTACCATCTGGGACCATTCCAGTCAGGCCAGGCCCTGGGGAGCCGGCATTAACCCTTTCCCCAGCTCCCCAAAGCAGAATGGACCATGGGGCCTGCCCGTGCCCTGCCCGTGCCCTGCAGGACCCTTACCAACATACTGCAGTGTCAAGCCTCAGTATGTGGCTACGTTGACGAAGAGCACAGTCTTCCCCTTGTACCTCTCGAAGGGGATGTACTCGTCCCCATCGATGGTCAGGGCCCCGTAGTTGTAGATGGTGTCGTTCACCGACGGGTAGCAGTCCACCTGTGGGGCGAGGAGCACCCTGTGGGAACGGGCTGGGGGCTGCCGGCCACCCCTCTCCCGATCCCCACGGCCAGCAGGGCAATGGGGCCAGCCCGGCTGCGGGGACAGCTGCCAGCGTTGTGTCCCCTGCCCTGAGTGCCGCTGGCAGCAGCCACGCTGCGGCGTGCCAAGGTCGCGCTGGGGGGACGGGCCGGCTGGGGCGGGGGTCTGGCTGCAGCTCGGGGATGTTTACCGAGCAGGGAGCAGCAGGAAGGCGAGTGGCTGCAAAACAGCCCGAGCACGGGGGAGGCCAGCACCAGAATCCCGAGGCTGTGGGCAGGGGAACAGGACCCACCAGCCCTGGGAGACAGGGGCAGGGCAGGGGTACCAGGTGGGAACAGGCCGGGAAGGGTCGGGCTGGAGCAGCCCCTGCCTCCGGGGCCACCGGGGTTAACCCAGAGGAGCCCCCTCCTGTCCCGCCAGGGTACCCAGGCTCAGCCGAGTGCCACCGAGGGGCTATTTTGGGAGCTGGCAAGAGGTGAAATCACAGGGGTTGCACTGGAGGAATGAAGGTTCCGTGGGACTGTGGGGTCCCTGTGGCAAGGTGGGGTGCCCGGCTGGGGGGGGACAGTGCCCCTGCCCGCTGGACTGTAGGGACACCGTGGGTCCCACACCTTCCCGACATGGGGGAACACACCCGGACATTGCAGGGCAAAAAGCCCCCGTGCTCTGCCTCGGGGAGGTCACTTGGGGGACACCTGGCTCTGTCCCCCTTTGTCCCCAAGCCCAGGACAACGATTCTTGGCCCTTGGCAGGAACCAACTCAGAAAGTCTCCCCGTGATCCAGGCACCGGGATTGCCGGGGGAAGGAGGGGGGCTCAGGGGGCTGCCGTGTCCCTCCCGTGCCCCGGGGAGTCCTGCAGGGAGCCCGGGGAACAGGAGCGTCCCCAGGGTGTCACACACCCCCTAAACCCCCCTGACCGCCCCGTGGCCGTGTCCCCCTGCTCTTACCTTCTCCCTCTCCTCACTTCGCCCCAGCTGGACGAGCCCAGCCAAGAAAAGGGGCACAATCCAGCTGCTGCGGGAGCAGCCCCCCATGGCTGGGTGCGGGGTGCGGGGTGCCAGCACCCCCCGACAGCCCGGGGCGAGCGGCCGGGACAAGCGCCGCTGTCGCCTGCTGTCACCTCGGAGCCCCGCGGCGGCCGAGAAATAGCTGCGGGCTGCGAGGGGGGAGCCAATGGCCGGGGGGGGCCGGGCCGGGCCCGCGTTAACCGTGTGGGCTCTGGGACGGACGCACGGACACACGGACACATGGACAGACACCGCCCGGGGGTGGCATCCAGGGGGACACGGGGCAGCGGCATGTGCCGAGGGTTTATGCAACATGTCACCCGAGCCGGGATTAAACCCGCGGGGTGGGGGAAAGATATCGGGGAAGGGGGGAAGGAGGTGATGGGGAGGTGGAGAGAGGTGTCCCATCCTTCTCAGGCCACCCAGCCAGGTGACATTTCCCCCCCAAGGGGGTGCAGGCACCCGAGGAGCACGGACCAAACCCCCCAGCAGCAGGCTCGGGGTTCGCTGGGTGCCCCCCAATGGCTGCTCGGGCTGGGCTGGGCTGGGCTGGGCTGGGCTGGTCCCGCTCCTCTCCTGTGTGCCCGGTGAAGGAAGGTGCTGCTAGAGGAGGAGGATCCCTCCTGCCAGGGGCTGTGGCTGCACTGTGACCCTGCTGGGGTCAAGGGCAAGGCACTGCTGGGTGTCCCCAGGGGCAGGAGTTTCCAGGGTCCTGTTTGCTTAGCCAAGGAATGTGAACATTTGCCCTGAGCTGTCTCCAAGGAAAATATCCGTGGTGAGGTGTAAATTCCCAGAAATCCCCCCCAAAAAATTATTCAGTGGGAGAATTAACTGGCTGGAGGGGAGCTGGGGGAGTTGTGGTTTTGGGGAAGGCTGGCCTGGGGTGGAGGACAGTATGGGGTGGCAGGGGGTGAGCCCTGGGGGGACCATGAGTGCCAGCAGGAGGTTTGGCTTTGCTAGAAAGCAAGGTCAGCCCTGCCTCGATGCTGTCACTGAGCCAGCTGCTGGGGATGCCACCAAGGAAGGGGACTGAGGCCATGGGTTAAGAGGAAGCTGGGAGCAATCTCCCAATCTGTGTTCCTCGCCAGAAGGAACACCATGTCCTGGGAAAGGCTGTGGTGTGAGGCTCCAACTGCAGCCTCAGCTGGCGTGGGAGGGCTGGGGGTTGGGTCCATCTCCCAGGCACACAGAAAAGCCATGGAGCAGGGGAGCTGTGGGTTTTTCTGTCACTGGCAGCATTTCAAACCTGCACTGCTACTGGGGGAATGGCTTAGCTCTGCCCTGCCTGGACCCCAAGCAGTGTGGGGTATTCCCCCAGGTCCAGGCAAACCCTCAGGGTGCTCAGCCACTGCCTGGGCACTGCACAGAGCCCATCACAACATGCCAAGAGCCAGGCCAGCCACAGAGGTGCCCTGGGTGACTCTCACAGATACAGCTGTGAGTGGAGCGAGGTGGCTCCTTGCCAAAACCAGGGTTTGACCCTCCCCACCTACTTCCCAGGCTCTAGGGAGGTTTGAGGCCATGGGGCTGCAGCTCCTGGCCTGCACATTCTGCATCCTGCAGCCAACAAGGACCAGTGTGTGCCAGTGCTGTGCTCCCCAACACAGCTCACACTTCTGAGCCTGACCAGGGCTTGAGCCACCTCCTGCAACAGAGCTGGGACAGGCCTGGGGAGCTGCTCAGGACTGAGCTCCCTGCCCCACATTTCCCACCACAGGAACAGCGACATCTAGTTATAGTGGTGTGTGGCACAGTGTGGTTGTGTCCCTTCCACGTGTCCCTGATCCCTGCCATGAGCAGTGAAAGTTTGAGTCACTCCTGAACTCGGTTTTCCTAAAACCAAAATAAAAATAAGGGACCTGTTAATCCAAGTCCCTCCTCCTTGGGTCCCAGTGCCAAATCAGCCTTGGAGGAGGATGGGAACGGGGAAGGAGTTAATGAGACACAGCCAATGGACTCCCTCTCTGCCACTGTGCTTCCCTGGCATCCCGGGCATGTCACCCAGTGTCCCCAGCGTGATGGACTCCCTCTCTGCCACTGATCTTCCCTGGCATCCTGGGCATGTCTCCCAGTGTTCCCAACACACTGTTCCGTCATGCTGGAGGCCGCATGCTGCAGGATTGGTGTCCCCCACCCCAAAAAGCAGCCGTGCAGGGCGGGCTGACCCTCACACGAACCGTCCTGCTCGGTTGTTTTCCACCAGAGCCGAGCTGGAGCCAGCCCCCGCCTGCTGCAGATGTTTGGCAGCAGTCCGGGGCGGGAGGCCAGGCGCTTCCAGCCCCCCGGCCCCTATGCTGCCACTGCCACCAGCCTCCCTGGTGTCCCCTGAGCCACGTGCCAGGGCTGCAGGGACCTTGTGCCAGGCTGCAGGGCCCCAGCTGAGCACGGGGAATGTGAAAGCAGCAGTGGGGACCATCCAGCACTGCCTGCTGGGGTTACCCCAGAGCTGACCAGAGGTATTTTCATGCAGAGGGACAGGGATGGTGCCAGCAGCGTGGCAGGACAGTGGCAGGGAGCTTGGGCAGCAGCAGCAGGCAGCATTGCTCTGGCTAGCAGCAGTGCAGCTTCCCTCTGGCAGCCTGGCTTGGCATCAATCCCAGGGCAACCTCTGAACCTTTGTTCTAAGTGTGCAACGGGGAAGCAAAAGCAAAGCAAGTTCTGCCAGGAGAGAGGCCCCAGCTCTTTGAGCTCCAGGCTTCCCCAGGCTGCCAGCTCACAGCTCAGCCAGCCCTCGCTGCTCTGCCCCAGCCCGTGTGCTCCCACACACTGCCCTGGCTCAGCAGCAGCCTCCCTGCTGGGCACGGTGCCCAGCACCCTTTGGAGTGGGGGTCCGCCTTCCTGAGTGCCCCCACAGCCCCCAGGCTCTGTGCTCTGCCCCCTCCAGCATTGCCATCCCCTCCTCTTCCAGGGGAAGATTTGCTCCCTGTGGAAATGCCCCTGGCCCATTTCCCCCCTTCCCCCTGCAAAGGGAGGCAAGGTGAGAGCCAGCATCCTGCATCCCCTTCTCCCTTCTGGGACTGCCCCACCTGCCTCCCCCAGCAGCAGCCCCAGGGGCCAGCAGCCAGCTCCTGGCACATGCCAGCACCTCCAGGGAAACATCCCAGGGGATGCTGAATCACTTCAGTGCCCACATCACCCTGCCTGCTACAGCGTCACCGAGCAGGACCCGCTGCTCAGCAGAAAGGCATTTTTCCTTGGCAAAACTCCATGCAAACACTGCCTCCAAGCTCCAGCACTGTCCAGGGCCACAGGGGGATTTTGTTATCTCGCTCCATCCTGGAGGAGGAATTTCTAACTTGAGAGTGTTGGAAATCCAGTTTAAATTAATTCTCCACCATTTTAATGCTTTAAAAAAATGTGACTTTTCCCTGCTTTACCTCTGCTGCCATTTAGCTCCATGTTTGTTGTTGTTATGAGCAAACCCATCTTTCCAAGGCCTTTCCTGGAAATGTTTGCCACAGGTTTGAAACTTCCCAGAAAATTCATACCAATAAAGGAAATCTCTGACTTGCCTCTGCTGCTCTTGACAAGGGGAAGGCAGAGGTGGGAACAGCAATCGTGTATGGTGGCATGGACGGGGAGAGGTGGTCCATGCTTTTCCTCGTGTTTTGCTCCAAACCAGGCTTCCTTCCCAAACCACTCCAATGTTTGTGGCTTCTCCCCTATTCCTCTCATAGCAAAGCTGCTCAGCTCTAATTCCTGATGCTGCTGGCCGTCCCCACATTGTCCCCAGGGAAGCAATTTTGGGGTGGAGCACAGGGGAGAGCAGAGCCAGGGCTGCTCCCACCCTGCACATCTGTAATGTCCTCCAGCCGCTGCTGCACTGTGCCAGCAAGGGAGGGAGAGAGGAAGAAAAACAGGAAAATAACTCTGGTTATTTGCCTCAAACTCTGCAACTCGAGAGGGGAAGACAGAGTTGATAGCTCAAAACAGAAATATGTTTTTTTTGGCTGGGCAAGGAATAAGTGTCTGCTCCCTTCCAGCACAACCAGAGCCAGTGGTTCCAGGGCAGGCGCTTCTGCTCCCCAGGGTCTGTATCCCAGTGCTAGGCTCCCTCCCCAAGGTGGGAGGTGTTTGCCCAAAGTCCTGCTTCACAGGGAACTCCTGCCCCTCTGGCCCCACCACCCAATGCAAACCCAAATCTGGATGTTGTGGATCAAGCCACACAGGGTTTCCAACAAACACTGCAGGGCTGGCTGCTCTTTTCCACACAGAAAATTGGATTTAAACAATTCCCACCAGCATCACCGTAGTGTTTCCCCACATCCTTCCTGATTCATGCAGTTCATTTTGTGACCTTCCTTGCTGTGAGTCACCAAGACGCCGTTTCAGCCCCAGGGCTCCTGCCACACTGACCCGGCACGAGGCTGGGGTGAGGGAAGTGGTGCCGGTCACCCGAGTGGGATAAAAACAGCCACAACCACTGTCAGAAAGTCCTGAGAGATCCTTCCCACCCACGGGGTCCAGACTGAGGTTTGCCCTCCTGGAGCGTGGGGCTGGGCTGCCAGTGAGCTTCCTGCTGGGCTCCAAGGCTGGGGAGAGCCCCAGGGACCTTGAGGCAAGGCAGGGCACGAGGTCAGAGCAGGGAGGGTTTCTGGAGAGGCTGCAAAGTATCCCAGATCCTGCAGAGCCAGACACCACCTGCAGTGTGGACAGAGCTGCACGACACACTCACATGAAGGATAAAGTCCATTTATTTCATAACAAAGGGCAGTACAAGAGCTTACATGATCCCTTGCCACTGGCTGGGCACAAACCTGCTCCTCCTGCTTTGCTTGCCCAGGTGAGGCACACACAGACTCCTCAGCAGGGCTGGAGTGCTGGGCAAACAGTGGGAGCTCTCACTATCACGAGAGTGGGGAGTGCAGCCAGCATGCAGACAGGAGGGCTGGCAGGAACTGCACACACTCCTCTGCCCCACAAGACACAGTGGAACCAAGAGTCCTGCAGGATTTTCCTACCATTTCTGCAGATAATGGGTAGAGGAGAAGCTGGTGCCAGCTGCACGTCTGCTGTGCAGCCAGCACAAGCTCTGTCACTGATGCTTTTAGCCAAGCACTAAATGCACAACCAGAAGCCACATCCATCTTGCTTTGACTCTTTTTTCCCCAGCCACCTTGACAGCTGGGACTCCAAAGAAGAAATAACTTTGTCAGGCATTTCCACTCCTTGCTGCTTGCCTGGGAGGAGACAGTGTCACCAGTGAAGGTGAGACCAGCCTGCCTCTCTCATGGAGTGAGGTATTTCCAGCTGCACGTGTCCACAAAGTCACACCTCTCCCCACTGCTGCCCACGCTGGCATTTCCCCCACAGCCCCCATGGGCTCAGTGGGCAAGATGAGCAGTGGGTACCCAGCAAGAGCCAGCTCCAGGAGCAGGTCTGGGCTGGCTCACCCCAGCTCCTGGCCAGGCTCCAGCTCTCAGGGTGCCCTGTGAAGGTGCCTGGCACAGGGTGCCATGGCAGCAGCCCCCAGCCCAGCGAGCTGGCCGTGCCCCCGTGCCCGTGGCTCACACGATGCCGTTGCGCGTGGGGTGTGTCCGCACTCGGTAGATGATGACGGCCGTGGCTGGGCACAGCAGCAGCGCTGTCATGATGAAGATGGTGGCCAGGATGATCAACACGATGACCCAGATATCCAGGATGTGCTTGGGGAGGTCGGTAGTTCTCGCGAGGTGAGGGAGGTCCATCCTGCAAGGAAAAGGCAGAGGGGAGGTGGGGCAGCCCCGTCCATCCCTCCCCAAGCCAGAGTCTCCCCCAGTCCCCTGCTGCTCTCTCCGGGGACACCCCTGTGGCCAGGTCCAGCTTTCACCTTGGGCTCCTTCGAGAGCCTTTGGTAAAGGTTCCTTCAATTACCTGCAGGATTTACGGCATGCTTTAAAGGCACTGGATAAAAGCCCAGGGAAAAACTTCCCTATTAATTGCTACTGTTTGTTACAGGAACTGATAAAGGGAAGCCACAACCGGGTGTCCCGCCGGTCACGGGGACACGGTGGGGTCGGCTCAGCCAGGAGCCTCCTCGTTTCTGGGGAACCTCGTGTGTGCGTCCCCCCCCATCCGCACCTCGTGCTGAGTCACGGATTTTCCATCAGCTGAAGGGGACGGAGGGGCCGGGGAGCGGGGACCCCCTCCCCGGCGACCGCGGCTGTGCCGCCGTCCTGCCCCGGCACCTCGGGGCTGGGGGACACGGTGCCGTGGGGAGAGGCGGCAGCTGCCGTGCCCTGTCTGTGCCCTGTCTGTGCCCTGCCCGTGCCCTGCCGTGCCCTTCTGTGCCCTTTCTGTGCCCTGCCTGCCCTGTGCCCTTCTGTGTCCTGCCCGTGCCCTTCGCGTCCCACCTGCCCGCATCCCCGTACCTGCGGCGCTGCCAGGCTCCGGCTCCCCTCCGAAGGCGGCTCCTGCTGCAGCTCCGGCGGCAGCGGTGGCAGCGGCGGATCCCGCCGGGAGGGAAAGAATCCCGCCGAGGAGAGAGAGACTCCGCCCGGCCCCGCCCGGCCCGGCCCGGCCCGGCCCGCGGGGGACGGCACGGGGGGAAGAAGGGGAAGGGGATAGGAGGAAGGGGAGGGAAGGAAGGAAGGAAAGGCAAAGCAAGGCAGGACGTTTTTTCTACACCAGGATAAATAAGAACGCACTCCACCTCATCCCACCCACAATGGGGTTCCACTGGGGGAGTGCCTCTGGAGCTGCGGGGACATTTCACTTCATGGTCCTTAACAAAGGGTCCTCCCTACCCTGTCCCCCTCCTGCCTCAGCAGGGCTCACAGGCACCCTCCTGCCCCCGAGGCCCAAGGCAGGAGCACCCAGAGCCTCCACAGCCACAGCGCGGTGCCCGCGGTGCCCAGGGTTCGGGCAGGGTGATTTACACACGGCCAGGGAGGGGACAGAGCTCAGCCCGCCGGCTGGGAAGGCTCTTTCTGCTGCCCAGTGGAATATTCCACTCCACTGGTGATGCTGAACGGCAAAAGCAAGATAGGATGCTCCGACTTTCCTTCTGGGACACAAGCTCAGTGTCAGTCACGGTGGGAGCCACACACTTCACCTTTCACTCCTGCCTTTTCCCAGGGAAAGCTTTGGGCTTCTGGTGGTGGAATGCCCTACCACATGCTCCTGTGAAAAACGCCAATCACTTGTTTTTAAAATTTTACAAGTTTAATAGTCATAAAATGGTTATAAAAATAGTAATACAATTAGAGTAATAATAATTTGGACAATTTGAATTAGGACAATATGAGACAACAGAAACGAAGAGTTACAGATGTCCGGGTACCTTGTTCTGGGCAGCACAAGGCCAAAAAAGGACATCCACTAACAAAGGATTAACCCTCAAAAGCAATAGCCGGTTCAATATTCATACATCCCATACATGATGCATAAATTCCATTCAAACAAAGGATTTGGTCTGGTCATCATCATTTTCTTCCTCCTAATCCTAATGGCATCTTCGATCCTGAGCGAGGAAGGAAGAAGTCAGTTTCTTCTGATAAGACAACAATCAATTCTTTTTCTCTGAAAGACTTAGGTATCCTGTGGCTGCTATCTGGTGTGAGTACCTCATTCCTTTCTTAAAAAAATATCCCACTTACACAGTTCCTATTTTAACTACAAAAGTTACCTTTTAACTACAAAACTACATTTATCATACTATTAAAATGTTAATACAGCACTACTAATCAATACAACAAAATACATATAGTAAATATCTGTGTAGAGCCATGTAATATGCACTTTTCACACTTCCAAGACACCCCTGTGCTCCAGGCCCTCCTGGACACGCAGCTCTGCGGGGAGCAGAGCACAGGCAGCCTCCTCCCTGCCCCTCCAGCTGCTGCAGGCGGATAAAACCGTGAGGTTTTTATCTGAGCAGTGGCACATCCTCATGGACAGGGCTTTCCTGTGGAGCAGAGGGCAGGGACTGAGTGCAGGCGCTGTGTGGGGATGGATCCCGGGGTGAGGGTGGGGGGTTCATGCCACAGGCCAGGCTGGCTCTGCCTTGTTTGGGCTCTCCAGAAGCACACTGGGAGGGGTTTGCTGATGCCAGCTCTGCCCTCAGCAGAGAATGAAGCAGTTGTAGTGTAGACACCAAGCTTCAGATCTCTTAAAGTCTGCTGATGTGTTTATTCTGCCTGCACACAGCAGAGCATCTGCAGACCTCGTGCTTTCCTGCTGATCCCCCGGCACAGGAATGTTCATTCTTGTGAGGATCCTGTCTTAGTGGAGGTGAGACTGAAGAGAAACCACCTTTGGGGTGTGAAACACCACCCTCTCTGCTCTGCTCTGCTCTGGTGAGAGCCACCTGAGCTGTGTCCAGCTCTGGACCCCAGCGTGACAAGGACACGGAGCTGCTGAGGTGACACCAGAGGAGGCCATGGAGATGTTCTGAAGGCTGAGCCCCTCTGCTCGGGAGCCAGGCTGGGAAAACTGGAGAAGGCTCTGGGAGACCTCAGAGCCCCTTCCAGTGCCTAAAGGGGCTCCAAGAGAGCTGGAGAGGGACTGGGGACAAGGGCTCGGAGCGATGGAACTGCTTCCCACTGCCAGAGGCAGGGACAGATGGGATACTGTGGAGAAATCCTTCGCTGTGAGGGTGGGGAGCGCTGGCACAGACCAGCTGAGGCTGCCCCATCCCCGGCAGGGTCCAAGGCCGGGTTGGAGAGGCTCCGGGACCAAGGAAGGTGTCGCTACCATGGCAGGGGTGACTCTGGGTGGCATTAAATGGCACTTGGTGGCAGTTGGTGGCCCTAGGTGGCACTGGGTGGCACTTAAGGGAGGCCACGCCCCCTTGCTACCCACGCCCCCTTGGTAGCCACGCGGTGTCACGTAGCCAGGCCGACGTGGTGACGTCAGGCGGCGGCGGCGCGGCGGAGCCCGCCCCCTCCCAAGATGGCGTCGCTGCTGCAATCGGAGCGGGTCCTGTACCTGGTGCGCGGCGAGAAGGAGCTGCGGGCGCCGCTGCCGCAGCTGTACTTCTGCCGCTACTGCAGCGAGCTCCGCTCACTCGAGTGCGTCTCGCACGAGGTAACGGCGGACCGGCCGCGCCGCACCCGCGCACCAGGCGGGACTGGGCGGGACCGGGCGGGACGGTGCTCTCTCTACGCGCAGCGATTGGGTCGCTCTCCTGCCTCTCACTCCTTTTCTCCTTTGGTATTGGTTGTTAGCGCGGCTGGCGGGTGGGCGCAGCTCTCCACGGAGCGCGCTGATTGGCCGCGAGTGATGGATGGGGCGGGGCTGAGTGTTGATTGGCTGTGCGCGCCTGTCTGTCGGCGGAGCTCGGGCTGTGATTGGCTGGGGCGAGCGCACAGGCACAGGGGCGGTTCCCCTCATGGGGGCCGAGACCCCCTAAACGGGCCCGGTCGGGGGAGCGGGGACCCCCACCCAGACCTCAGTGGGGCCCGACTGGGGCCGCGGCGACCCCTCACCCTCGTGGGGACCCCTCACCCTCGCAGGGACCCAACCCTTGGGTCTAGACCCCACCCTTCCCCACACCAATGCCCATCGGGCCCGGCCGACCCCCAGACCCACACCCCATGTCGATTTTTGCTGTGGAGGGCTGTGTGTGTTTTTTGCAGCTACGATTTTTGGTGTGGAGGGGGGGTTTGGCTTCGTAAATTGTCATATTAAAATCGCCGAGATTGGTTTTGATGGAAGAATGGGTGAATTAAGAAATTGTGATATATTTGGGAAGCCTTGAAGGAATGACTGTGCAGCCCAGATCTCAGAAAAAGCAGCTTTAATGAAATTAAGGTCTCTGAAGTGTGGATTTGTGACCTGGTTGTATCCGTCATGAATTCACTATGGTGTGAGCAGTGCTGTCATTGTGCGTGGCCATGCTTAATAATTAGTTTGAATTCCTCCTCAAGAATGGGGCCCCAGTCTTGCTGCTGTTGTTTTTATGGACAAAATTCACTGTGACAGCCGAGAGACACAAAGCATCTTCGGAAATATGCATATTCTGAAATATCTGACCAGTGTAACTGTGAGGACACAATAAATTTAGGTCTAAATAGAAAATAAAAATTAAAATTTTTGTTCAAGCTGAAAAATGAGATTCTGTTAACTGCTAAAGGTCAACACTCAGCTGATCTTTTCCCATTTACAAGGCAGAGTAGTTTAATCCATTCTGCCTAAAGATACCTTATAATTTATGTTATTAAAGATCAAAATCTGGCTGACATGGGCTAAGGTTTTGCATACCAAAAAAATGTCTCAAGCCTTCCCTGGCTTCACCCTGCTGTTGCAAGACACAAATCCTTGTTGGATCATGTGGCAGTTTGGGGCTTTTTGGACAAAGGTGTGCCAGATAATGTGTGTGATGTGGCTGTGTCTTTTTCAGGTTGACTCTCACTACTGCCCCAGCTGCCTGGAAAACATGCCTTCAGCTGAAGCCAAGCTGAAAAAGAACAGGTAAAGTTTCTTTGGGTTTTTTTTTCATCAAGTCTCCCTGTTTAAAACAGTCCCTTCCCATGCCTGTCTGAAACTCTTCCAAAATTACATGGCTGCTTGTTGTATTTGAGTCTGTTTTGGGGAATAAGTGTCTTTCCATGATTTATCAGGGAAAGTGTCTTTCCACGATGAACAGGGCTGTTCATGTTCATGACTTTTGGGATTTTTTTAATGACCTGGGCTCATAATACAGAGGTTTTTTAGTATCACTTTGTGTTTCTCACTGCTGCTGCTCTTATGCTGACTCCGAATCCCCCAAGTTCCCATCACAGCCTGTTGTCCCTCGCGCTGTTGCCTAGGAGTTAATGATCTGTTGTTTTAGTGCTGGGTTGCTGGGAGCATTTCTCTCAGCCTGGCACCCTTCTCAGAGCCCTGCCTTGTTGTTTGCAGGTGTGCCAACTGCTTTGACTGCCCTTGCTGCATGCACACCCTTTCCACACGGGCCACGAGCATCCCTGCGCCGCTGCCCGACGACCCGGCCAAGACCACCATGAAGAAAGCCTATTACCTGGCATGTGGCTTCTGCCGCTGGACTTCCCGGGATGTGGGCATGGCAGACAAGTCTGTTGGTAAGGGACAGTTCAAAGACACAAAACTGAGTGACAGCATGAGCCCAGTTTGTGTTTTGAAGGTAACAGGTAATCCAGTTAGTTCCAGCAAAGTTTGCCAGTTTCCAGCTTAGCACTGCTCTGTCGGCCAGGGCAAGTGGCTGCAAACTGAGGACATTTTCATGGGAAAAAGAAATCATTTCCCCAGGGTCTGGGGATCAGATCGAAGGTGGCGTTTGGGGCTCTAAGGACTTGAAGGGTCCTAGTTGCTGGCAGTTTTAGTTTTGGGGGAATCCAGCAAAGTTTGCAAATTTCTAGAATGGCAGACAAGTCTGTTGGTAAGGGACAGTTAAAAGACTGTCTTGGTGTCTGTTAAGGAAGGCAGGAGCCTCCCCTGAAATGGAGAATGAAAACCCTCCCCACCCCTCCGAATTACTATAAATTTTAAATTATAAGGAGCTCTCAGGCAAAAAAAATATGGGAGGAGGAAATAACAGATCTTTAATAGGGAAGAAAATAAAAGGATAAAATAAACAATCCAGTACACTAGAGCAACACTGACAGAGTCAGAACTCAGCCTTGACACCCTGTTGGTCAGGGTGTTGGTAGCAGTCCAGTTGGAAATGTGGCTGCAGCCCTCCTGGAGTGTCAGGGGTGGTTCTGCTGGAGCAGTGATCCTGTAGAAAGGTGTAGTCTTCCTCTGAAGATCCAGTGGAAGAAGAGGCAGCTGCTGTTCCTCTGAGAAATCCAGTGGAGAAGCTGTGCTGGTATTCCAAAATCTCCAGATTATATCTGGCTCTAGGAATGCTTGGCTCCTCCTTCTGGGCAGAACATCTCCCAATGGGATGCTGTAGTTCTTATCAGTCAGGCAGTGACATTCAATAGCCTGTTATCAACAGATGTCCCCTTCAGAGGGGAGGGGATCACTGATTGTGATCACTCAGAGAGAGATAAGGAAAACTGCCACTCCACAAAAGACAACTGCCATACAGATGGTAATAGAATACATCTTGCCTTGCAATCTGGAACAGACACAAAACTGAGTTACAGCATGAGCCCAGTCTGTGTTTTGAAGGTAACAGATAATCCAGTTAGCTCCAGACTTGTGCTATGGACTTGATATCTGGTAAGGATTGGAGTTGTAGTTGGAAATTCACAGGAAAACTCTTTGTTGCTGAAGACTCCTCTGAAGAGATGAGCTGAGTTAGTGGAATTGTGTGACCCACTTTCATGCCTGTGTTACCTGACTAGTGAGAAAACTGTCAAACTGTTTTAGTCAGTGCACTCTCCCCACTGCTGAGATCTTGTTTGTGTGCTTTCACAGGCTTTGAAGCTGCTCAGTCTGACAGCATAAACACCTAATTTATTTTCCATCACTTTTGTTCACTTAGACTTATTCCAGAGTTGCTAGTCAGTGTTTGAACTTGGCTTTTCTCTTCACAAGAGCACTAGAACAAAGCTTTCATCTAATTTTTTGGTACATGAGATGTACAGAAAATATCTGTCAGGTGGGGTTGGGTAGGCCAAGCAGATCCTCTGGCTTCTAGTGTTGATGTGACTGAAAATGGAGCTGAGGATGCAGAGACAGCAGCAGCCAGTTATAAGAGATGCACATATAAACACAAGTACCTGCTGCTGAAGTGACTCCTGGGTGTTGTCCTAAGTGTCTCTCAAGCAACATTTGTTTAAAAACACAATATAAAAGCTGTCAGAGCTCCTTCATTCCAAACCTACCTGTGCAACTCTTTCAGAGGTGAATATTTGTAAAGACATGAACTTAAACAATTGCAATGGTAGGTGTAGGAAAAATAGGGAATGCCATATTTTATAAATAACACCAAGATAGGTGAGTGTTGGGTGTGATTTCTGTGTGGCATCTGGAAACCTCCTGTGGACTTTGCTTTTTCTCTTCTCTTGTGCAGCGAGTGGGGGCTGGCAGGAGCCGGAGAATCCTCACACACAGAGGGTGAGTGAGTGGGAAAGCTGTGCTTGGGCTGAAATGCATCAGCCAGAAAGAACTGTTAGAGTGTCAGGCCCTCTCAATCGCTTTTTCTGCATCTATATAATCCTTCAGATACCAGTTCCAGTTCCTAATCTGCACCTTGAATGGAGGGAAGGCCTCTTAGAGGCTGCCCTGAGGATATCGCAGTATAAAATCTCCTTTTGAGAAGAAGCTCAGTTGAAATCAACCTATCTAATGGTGCTGTTAAGGTGAATGTGCTGCGTATGTATGTGAAAAAAAGCTGTTTTCCAATCAAAAGTGTGCCCAGGATCTGGAAAACACAACTGCACCTTTAACACCCTTCCCTTTTACCCGTTAGAGCTCCACTCTAAATGTGACCAGCCTCGGGGAGGGGGGAAAAGATGCTAAAGATGCTGTTTGCTCTGCCAATCCAAATTGCTCAGAGTTGGCCACATGGCATTACTCTATGCAGTCATAGCAAATTCATGGACAAAGTCTCAGTTGCTGAATTGCAAAGTGAGAATTGGACACTGCCCTCCAACACACATCATTCCCAGGAAGGGTCATTTTGTCTTAACATGTTAAGGTACACAGGCTTGCACAATACAGCTGGTACTAGGAACAGAGTGAAACAAGCAGCAGGAACCCCAGCTAGTTCACAAAGAAATGCTGCAGCTGAGGTGACAGTACTGCCTTTCCTCCCTCCAGATTAACAAACTGGTTGAGTACTACCAGCAGCTGGCTCAGAAGGAGAAGATCGAGCGGGACAGGAAGAAGCTGGTGCGACGCCGCAACTACGTTCCACTGGCCTTCTCGGTGAGCTGCTGTGCCATCCTCTCAGAGCAGCAAAAGGGATCCACAACAGCCTCAACCTGGAAAATTAGACAGTTGGTAGCATGATAGGGCTGCCCAACTTTGGCTAATTGAGGACAACATGAAGAAAATGAGGCTTTCTTTAGGGATGAATACTTTTACACTCATTACTGTGTATTACATTGCCACTCTCTCTGATAGTCCTCCCCAGCAGTGCCAGAAGGTTTATACTTGCCATGCCTAGGAATATGTTCTCCAGCAGTGAAGTGCAGTCCAACTGCAGCCACATTGCCAGTGGCAGCTCTTTCTCAGGACAGTTCATCCCACAGCTTAGTGACAGATAGATCAGCATTGTCTGACACTTCTCTGCATGAAATCTCTACTGAAGTTAACCTTAAGACTTGGTTGTGGCTTGAATGACTTGTTTATTGTACCTGGCAGGTAAATGCTCACTTTGTTTAGCTGAGTGACTGCATATGCTTGCTACTTCAATGAATTGTGCTTGCTCTGTGCCCTTGCTTGTGTCTTATGGCTGCATTTTTTGTCTCCGTTGCTACCTGCTGCTATTTTGGGGGCTCTCCACAGCAACACACTATACACGTAGTGGTAAGTCTTTTCACAGTTTCTGCTGGTGTTAAAGCTCTCATGGTACCAACTGAAGGGGAGTAACAGATCCTACACCATGCCTCAGAGCCTCTGGCTTAGGTGTGCCTAGAACAAACACAGGTGAAGCCTAACTCTTCAGAGGGTAACATTTGTTACAAAAATATTTTGTGTTAGTTTAGAAACAGGGCAGTGTCTTTGAGTAAGTAATGTACCCTTGAGAAGCAGTCCTTCACCAAACTAGGCTGAAACACAGCTGTCTGCTTGGCCAAGGCAGGTGGCACTAACATTAATCATCTCATCCTTGAAAAATCACCAGAGTAGGCTGATGCTCACATTTCTCATTTGGTGAGAATTCAGGTTTTGAGCCCTGCCCAGAGGAAGATGTCTGCCCCCAAGCACCCTGCGTACAGCTCAGCTGTAGAAAGCTGAGGAGTAGCTCAGCTATTGCTGGTGAAAGAGACTTGTAGGTAAGGAGGCTTGCAGGAGCTTTTGACAGCTTTCAGCTGCTTTAAGTAGTGCTACAGAGCCTTTCAGATGGATGCATAACCACATCAACCCACTGTTTTTGGCAGCTGAGCTCTCATTCTACACTACTTGACATGGAGTTGCTCTGAAGAGAATATCCAGGGAAGATGTGTCAGTAGTGCAGGCTGGTGATTTGTGGAAGGAGCAAAAAGCTTTATTAGCAGTAGCCACACACATCTGTCTTTCCCCATCTGCAGTGCAGTGGGAATTGTTTTCTCCTTGCTAACAGTTTAAGCAGAAAAATGTATCTTAGCAAGCGATGAATACCTTTTCCTTTTTGCTTTCCTTTGCTTGTACCCCCATGCTTGTCATGCAGCTCAAAGGATGAGTTTGCAGCAGGTTTTTGTGTCCCATCAGAGGCAGACCTGAGGGTGACAGTTCCTTTTTTCCTTGTAGGACAAATACAGCCTTGGAACGAGGCTGCAGCGCCAGAGGCCCGGAGCTCCCATCAGTGCCCTCGCTGGACTCTCGTGAGTCTCAGGGTCAGGGTTATGTTTGTGGGGAGCATTGGAGGGGTAGGCAAAGAGGAGTAAAGCAGCTCTAGAAAGATGATAGACAATTAGCAGATAGCAGTGAGAGGAGATTTCTCCTTCTGAGCACTGGAGAGATGTCAGATCCTCAGGCATCTCTGTCCAGCAGCTCCAAATGTTCTGCTTTCTCCCAAGAGGAGCAAGGGACTGCTCACACCCTTGTTGCAATTATTGTTGTGCAACCTCAGCTCTCACTGTCTTCTGGGCTATAATGCAGTTGCTGTCAGAGCACACATGCCCTATTTCATGACTGAGTTGCCCCTTATTTTGTTTCAGCCTGAAAGAAGGAGAAGACCACAAGGAGATCAAGATCGAGCCAGCTGATGCAGTGGAAGAAGTGGAGCCTCTTCCTGAAGATTACTACACAAGACCAATCAATCTGACAGAAGGTAAAACCTTAGTATTCTGTCACTTTTTGGCTTATATTTTGTAACATGGGCATTGCCTACAAGTCTGTGACATTTCGTCATGGCCCAAGTTCCTGGTCATTTTTATGCTGGGATTGAAATACTGGGAAATACTTGATTTTTTAAATGGTAACTTTGAATGCAGCCTCAGCTTCATGTTGTTCATGCAAAGGTCATGTTGTACATGGCTACAGAGCCAGAAGGCCTGAAAGGTTATTTAATTTTCTTACTGGCCTTAATTTCTGTGTGGATGGAGAAAAAAGCTGATATCCTTTTTCAAATAATAGCAGGAAATAAGGAAATAGCAGCTGCTGGGGATCTGGAACAGAAGTGGGCTGTTGAGTAACAATTGCGCATTGCTTTGACATCAGCTTGGAACAGCCTGTGTACACTTGCCAGTTCTTTAGCTGACTCATAAATTTAATCCATAAATACTGTAAATTGATCAGTAAGAGTTGATGTGAACAGGATAAACCAGCAGGTACAGGAGTGTTGTGGGCTTCCAGCTGAGGTAGCTCCAAGTGGAACGGATGATGTTGGTAGTTCTGCAGGCCTACGAAGTCTGCCAGTATCAATTAATTTATGAAAGGTTTATGGAAAGGAGTAGATCTTCTTGGTCTCCTTTTCTCATCAGGCTGTTGGCATTGTGAGTTTGATGCTGCTGAAGAAGACAGCTGCCAGGTGGCTCACTTGCCTCTTAGGTACTGAAACAGTGAGGAACCTGCATTTTGAGAGAAACCCATGGGAGGTTTTGGCTGCTGGGAGTTTCTTGCTTTGGGAACTGTTTTCTCTAATTCTATGTGTGAGTCTGAGTTATGCAAACTCCTTGCTAAGAAGCTGTGTATTGTACTCATGCAGCACCCAGCTGTGAGGGTAACAAGGATGTGAAACTCATTTGCTGTGGTGAGGGAAAGAACTGTGTTCTAGATGGTTAGAAAACTCTTGTTTCCATCCCAGTTCAGCTGTGAAAAAAGATGTGGGTACCTTGTTTCTCCTGGGCTAACACTGATGTTGCTCCCATGTTACTGTGCCCAGTCAGGGCAGCCCTTTATTCAGCTTTTGCTTTTCTATTTATTTCTAGAAATGTGATAGTTGCCAGTGCCTTCTGAATTACAAGGTGCAGGTGAAATTAAGTGTCTTAGAGATGGTGGCAGATCTCCACACAGTGTGAGGTGCATATGTAGTATCCATTTTCAGTTCCTGAGACATTTCTTTGTCTTGCTTTCTCTTGTGCTGCCAGTGACGACTCTGCGGCAGCGCCTGCTGCAGCCTGACTTCCAGCCCATCTGCGCTTCCCAGCTCTACCCACGTCACAAGCACCTGCTGATCAAACGCTCGCTGCGCTGCCGGGTAGGCAATTCCATCCTGAGCACTGCCCCTGCTACAGGAGCCTCCTCCAGCCAGGTCTCATGAGCTCTCAGAGGCCTGGAACACACCCAAGATAGTTCAGCTACCCTTGGAGTCATAAAAATCAGCAGGATGGCTTCTGTTGCAATGTTGGAAACAAAAAGTTTAATAAAAGGCAAAATAACAAACAGAGAAAAACTGAGCTAGGTGCAGGAGGTCTTTGCTCTTGGTAAAACACCTTACAAAAGAAATTAGTTTTTTTGTTTACTTCTTTTTCTAGTCAATTGCCCAGGCAGGACTTTTTGGCTTCTGTCTAATTAACTATCTTTAAGTTTGAGGTGAAGTCTCCTAGGCCTATGAGGTGGCTTTTTCACCTAATCAAAGAGAGAAACTTCTGAGCTTCTTTCCTTTTTAAGGAGGCAAAGGATAGTTTTGTCACTCCGTCAACAAAGAGCACACTCCTACATGCCCTTTCCAGGCTCCCAGCACTTGGGTGCTGGGAAATGGGCTCTGTGCTCCTCTTTCAAAAGAAATGGCTCAAATGCTTCTGATTGTTGAAAGTTCTCAGTCAAGTTAGTGGTAGCAGCATTAAGGGGGTGAGGGAGGCTGCCATGTCTCTGGTGTGATGACAGTTGTGAAGGGGCACAACACTGTCAAGGATGTATAAAGACACCAAGGTGGTTTGTGCTAGTGCCCTGTCTAGCCAAGAATACTACCAGTGCAGTTGAAATAAAAAAAAAAAATTGTTGTTACTAAGGACAAAAGTCAACAAGCAAAATATTAGGGAGAGGCAGTGCAGAATACTGAAGATGTCACTAGAGTGAAGGCAGGAAGATGGTATTTCAGAGAAGCATAGCAGAGATCTGTGAAGACAGGCAAGGGTTAAATCCAAGTTCTGCTGTTGGCTTTCTACATGGCCCTTACTACACTATTGGTTTTCTCAGTCATACAAGGATATTTATTTATCTAGTTCCTAAAGTAATTATTGTAAGTATTTAAGATGCAGGATGCTGAACAAATGCAGAGTATTTTCTCAGAAATAAGTAATCTCAGACTGATCCAGTATTTGAAGAGTAGCCTGTGAGGAGATCAGGATTTCTAGCTGCTTCATTTTTTAATGGATTCTGGAGCATAAGGCAGTTATTTGTGCTGCAGTCAGTGTCCAGGTGTTTTCAAGACTGGTTCAAAGTCTTGTGTTTCTGAGGTTGTGCTGGCAGTGCTGGATATGACATTTTGGAGTATCAATAGCTGAGCACATGGGTGGCTACAGGCACCCCAGATAGTTTTTGTGTGCTGTGCTGGATGTCATGGCTAGTGACACAGCACTTGTGGCTCTGATTCTTCAGTGTGTGACTGCACACTGTCTTTGGTACTGACTTAAATACCTTTCTCTCTAGAAATGTGAACATAACCTGAGCAAACCAGAATTCAATCCAACCTCTATCAAATTCAAGATCCAGCTGGTTGCTGTGTAAGTAAGAAATGGGGACTGGGGACAACAACTCCCTGTTCATGCTTAGTTAATGCCTTCTATTTTAATTTCCTTTGACCTCTTGTGGGATTGTGTCATCCCTTAGGATGGTGTAATCACCTTTTTAAATATATTTAGCTTATCTGTAATAGGTTTGCTTGCTGATCTACTAAAGATTTCAGCAGTTTGACAAAAACACTTCATGCTGTGCCAGTCCCAGACTGCAGCAGGGTTTTGTAGGGTTAGGGTTATAGAGCAAAAGGACACTTCATTTTTCCTTTTAGGAAAGCTCTAATAGCTTTACAGACAGCAACACAGTCCCTCACAGTCATTTGCTCTGTTGTTTTGTAGTAACTACATCCCTGAAGTGAGAATCATGTCTATTCCCAACCTGCGCTACATGAAGGTCAGTAGCTTTTCCAGAAATGTCTTAGGCTGAGACATAGCCAGGAGCTGTGAATGTGGGATCTTTCTGGAAGATGACATGGTGTGATGATTGTTTCCTGAGGGCTCCACTCACTCCATTTAGAGGGTACAGGGTTTAAAGGAGTGGCCAGAGTAACTCTGCATGTACTTGTCACTGCAGCAGCAGATTGCTGTGCAGTGTGACATCATCACTTGCCAATGTCTGAAGAATAAAGGGTGTGGAACTGAGATCTCAGCTAGACTCCCAAGATACATATTTCTTATATTAAGAGTTTTGCATGGTATTGATGCCTTTTTTATGGACGGGGGCAGTCACTGTCCATCCATTGAGAGGATGTGATGCAATTTTGGAATGTGTTGAGTCAGAGAAGATGGAGGTGCTTACAGTAACAATGATTTTTAGCACAATTGCTTCTTGAACTGTGATTCCTGAATCTCCACAGGAGAGCCAAGTCCTTCTGACTCTGACTAACCCTGTGGAGAACGTCACACATGTCACATTGCTGGAGTGTGAGGAGGGAGACCCTGATAACATCAACAGCACTGCCAAGGTATTGATTGTACCCTCCTGCTGGGTAAGCCCATGGGTTTACCACTCCCATTTGTCCTTCCACAGGACACACTTTTCATATGTACTTCAACCCCTGCTAACTGTGCTGCATTTCCCTCCTTGGAGCATAAATTACTGTCACCAATATAAACAGCAGCTCATTAAGTATTTTGAAATTTTGGCTGTTCCTTGAGATCCAAAACCCAAGGGAGAAATTTATTATTTCACTGGCAGGGTGGTAATCAGGTGGTCCTAGAGCAGAGAAAAGCTGTGGATGAGTCAGTTTTCTGTTAAGCTGCAGTGAAGCAGACCTCAGAAGAGGAGAGCCCTCCTGCTTGCACTGCTAAAAGGCTTCTTTCTCTCCCTGCTCTGTTTCAGGTGGCAGTTCCTCCTAAGGAGCTTATTCTGGCTGGCAAAGATGCTGCAGCAGAATATGATGAGCTGGCAGAGCCTCAAGACTTCCAGGATGATCCTGAGTGAGTGTCCTGTGGGGATCCTCTCCCTTAAAAACTCGGCTCTTTGAGTAACTCCCTCTCCTCCTGTCTGTCTTCAGTGTGGTTTGAGTTCCTCTGAGAGCATTGTTCCTCTTGGAACAATGCTTTGAGAACTTGGCTGACCCAGTGTTCCTGTGTGTTCTGCCCTGCAGCATTATTGCCTTTAGAAAAGCCAATAAGGTGGGAGTTTTCATCAAGGTCACCCCACAGAAAGAAGAGGGCGAGGTGACCGTGAGTTTCAAGATGAAGCATGAGTTCAAAAACCTCACTGCTCCCATCAGGCCCAACGAGGATGGTGACCACACCTCGGAGGTGATCTGGCTCACCCACCACGTGGAGCTCAGCCTGGGGCCCGTGCTCCCCTAGCGCCTCCCAGCGCCTGCTCCCGACGGCTGGATGGACTGGCACCCTGAGAAAGCACCTCTGAAAGGTTCTCCAGAGCTCCTCTGTGATGTGTGGGTGTGCCACGGGCCCGGCCAGCTGCCAGGAGGGGGCTGAGCTGCCGTGGTTTGGGCTGGTTTGTTCTCTCCCCCCTTGTGTAGTGCCCACTAACCACCACTCCACTTCCCCTCACTGCCCCAGGCTAGAGTAACTTGCAGCACGACTTAGAGCACAGAAAAAGATCTCCCTCCAGGTTTGCACTGAATTGGGCTTTATCTAGAGATGATTAGGGCTGAATTTGGATTTATCAGCAGAAAAGTAGGCATGCTGTTTTTTTCTCAGCCCACAAACCTGATGTTACATACCCAATAATGAACAACTTCTCTTTCACACAGAGCAATGCCCTTCCCAAACAAACATTTTAAGGAGTGTCCCTGCCTTCTGCATTCTGGCAAGTTACTGCCAGCAGCATGATCTTTTAGTTTGGTTTTCTGCTCCCTCATAGGATACCTCAACTGTGGGGGCTGGGCCACAGAGCCCTACCCTTCTGGCATATGTAGCTTGCTTAGCCAAGGTGGCAGATGTTTTTTCACAAAGGAGTTGATCAGTTTGCCTTTAAACTTTAAACATAGTGTACTGTAGTGTTCATGGATCTGACTGGCAACCAAGCCTGCTGCATCTCAGCTGGATGTGGCAGCAGGATGTGCTTCAAGCTGAGAATTCAGGTGCTGCTGCAGCTCTCAGAATGCTCTGGAGAGGCAAAGATGCTCCAGAGAGGCTCCCTGGCAGACCTCAGCTCAGTAAATGTTGTGTTGCTAGGGGTTGTAGCAATGAGGGTATGAAACCTGGAGAGTTAAGATTAGTTCTGGTAATTATAAAGCTACAGTGGTGATTTGGGTTCATAATCTTTGTTTTTCCAGTTAGGGCGGGTGGGAGGGAGGTGTAAAGGTGGAAACTCATTATGTGTTAATGACACACACTGTACCAGAAGGTCATTTACCCAGGGTATAATTTGGCTGCAGTCCAAGCTAAAATGGGTGATTAAGAGCTGTGTATCCAGGAGACTGAATTACTGAGAAGTGCATGGCTGGTGCAGGCAGGTGAGATGGCTCTTCCTGCAGAGCATTCCCACTTCAGACCTTGACCTTTGTTAAACATTTCTGAGGGGCTTTGACACCCTGCTGTGCTGGGAAAGGCTTGAACACCAGCCAGCCATGGCCCTGTCATGATGCTTGTGCCATGGCTCTGCCAATCCTCTGCATGGAGGGGCAGGATGAGGCTGCCTGCTCCCTGGGGGGGTGGTGCAGCACCCCAAAACATCTCCCTTAGCTCAAGGAACCTGCTGTGGTGTGCTGGGGGGCTCACAGCCCTGCTCCTGCAGCAGGTCTCAAAGCAGCGAGGCATCACGTTTACAGCTCTGTGTAGGTGACACACAGATGTACAGCATGAGTTTGAGACTTGTAGTTAGTAGTTAATGTGTAGTGCTAGTGCCTGCTGTGGCTTTCCCTGTCCGGATAACAAAGCACTTCACCTCTGGCCACAACTTCTCCTGTTCAGTAGCCAAAACAGCTGCTGCACTTTGACAGCACCACAGAAAGACCTCCCAGGACCCAAGCCTGGAGCTGTGCCTGGGGCTGGGGTTTGCTGCAGGCAACGTGACCTAGGCTCTTCTCACTACAAACAAAAGGTGCACTGGGCTGTGGCGCTCTGAGCTCGGCGAGCTGCTCTCCCCTCTCTGCAGGTGCTGTAGGCCATAGGAAAGGTATTGCCGTGTCCCTGCCTCTGTCCCTTCTCCCCGACAGGCGCCTGTTGCCTTGTGCTTGACGTCGTGTAGTGACCTTCAATAAACCACACGTGGCTCTCGGATTCTGTGCGCTGGCTCTTATTCCAAAACACTCATTATTTAAACAGCACAAAAGGCGGAGCTCCCCCCGCTTTTCCCAATGGTCTCGTCCCCGTGCTCCCCCGCTCGTTGCGCGTGGTCTCGCCCGTCGAGCCGTGCCTGGAGCGCCCCCTGCCGCTGTGACGTCACCGCTCCCGCAGCCCGCCTTTTCCGTCACAGCGCTGGTGGAAGTGGCGTCACTTCCGGCCGCCGCCTGCCGGTAGCGGAGCGGGGCCGCCATGTCCACATCGCTGGGCTCCAACACCTACAACCGGCAGAACTGGGAGGATGCGGTGAGCGGGGCGGCCGCGAGGGGCCGGGGCAGCCGGGAGGGGCGGGCCTGGGCCGGCGGGGCCCTGCTCCGCCACGGGAGCGCGGGGGGCGGCAAGGCCGCGAGGCGGGCGGAGTGCGGGGAGGCGGCCCCCTGCCCTGGGGACGCGCTGCCCTCCCTGGGGACCCGCTGCCCTCCCTGGGGACCCGCTGCTTTCCCTGGGGACCCGCCACCTGCGGCTGAGCCGCCCCGGGGGGATGTGCCGCGGTTCCCCGGCTCTCCCTGCGGCCCAAAGGGAACGAGCTGCCCGCCGCTCCTTCCCCCGCGCCGCCGTGAGGGGCTGGAGCAGCTGCGGGGCTGAGCTGGGCCTCTCGGGTGCCCCTGGCCGCGTCCCTTCCAGCTGAAGCCTCCCCAGAGTGGGCCCAGTGCAGACAATCGCTGCTGAGGGATAACGGGGGCGGTGTCACCTGCTGCAGTCCTGACACTGCAGGTTCTGACAGGGCACTGACAGGTTCACAACGCAAGAATACGATTTTTCTCAAGAATACACTTTTTATTCGGTTATTCTAAGTTTTATTCCAAGCTCCAATAGCGACCAGATTATGATTCTGTAGTAATTTGGGCCAGGGTCGTGGCTTGCAGGTCTCCCAGTGTCTCTGAATCCATTTGCATTTTTTAATTTGTCTGATGAGTTAAACTAGATAATTTTTCAGAGTGTGACTTGAATGCTGTTGTGATGGCAGAGCTTGTTACAAATTCCTAATTTTCTTCTTGCTTGATTCAGGACTTCCCTATCCTGTGCCAGACGTGTCTTGGAGAAAATCCCTACATTCGGATGGTAGGTGCCTGTTGGGCCCTGCAGCCCTTCCTCTCTCTATGGTGGCCCTAAAACTGTGGGTTTGGGGACTGAAATAAGGCTGGGTACAGGAGGAGGTGCTGAAATGAGCACACACTCCTGAACAGCTGGTTCTGCACAACAGGATCTGGTTCCAGCTGTTGTTGGTGTGTAATATCACAGTTAGGGGTGTGATTTAAGAACAAATCAATCACAGAGAAGAGAAGATGATCCAGTCCAGTGTCTGGAGTGCAGGAAATGGTAGAAAATGAAATTTTAGTATTGGCAAGGTCCAACATGGAGAGCTGTGAACTGCTCAAATTCTAATTAGTGCAATTTCTAAAATGCGACAAACATGCACCTCTAAAATTAAGTTAAAGGTGATTTATGAAGGTTAAATTCCTGTTTGTTTGCCTAGGTTTGCTCTGTGCAGGGTGAGTCACCCCACGTTCTGTTGCTTTTCTCTGCCTGGCCTGGTTGCCCTATGACCTACATTGACATTACCTCCACATTCGTGTTCCACAAATTTTCTGAGAGATTGGTTTGTTCTTATAACCCTAATGTTACTATAGGGGATATTTCAAAACCTGTTTGTTTCCATGGGTTATTTAATGTAACATCATCTTTCCTTAAAAAGAGCTGATAATGTTCCTTTTCATTCTCACCTTTCATCAGTACAGGAGGTGGGACTTAAAGTACTCTGTGACTTGAAAGTTTCTAAACCAAGAGTGTATTGAAAGTATTTAGGATTTATATTTTTTGTCCTGCGTACTTTCCAAGGTGTAAGCCAAACACGTAGGGATGAGTGAGTCTAAATGAAGCATAAATATGAAAAAACCCACTGTGTTACCATATCAATTATATGTTTCATGTTTTACTTTTTTTTTTTTTTTATATTTCAGACCAAAGAAAAATATGGAAAAGAATGCAAGGTATGTTTGTGTGTTTTGAAGAAATATTGTCAAAATTGGTGCAGATCTAAGAACAATCCATTTTAATGATTAAAAACTGTCAGCTTCAGAAGAGTGCTTATCTGGGTTAACTTAAAATATTTATGTAACTACTTAAATTTTTAGGTCGGTCTACTGTGCTTGTTAGACAGAGTCAGTTCTAAAATAGTAAAATTATTGAGCAAATCCTGAGTCTGTGTAAACAAATCTTCATGTTTATTAGAATGAGGTTTTGCAAATACTATTGTACTATATGTGAAGTTATCGCAGGATTTTAAATGATCCATGTTTTCTTGGGTGAGTTTGTTATTTTTACTGAGAAGTGCAAAATACCTGGAGTTTGGGTTTTACTGTATGTTATTCATGGCTATTTGATGATTTGTGTTGGCTGTCCAAGAAATAAGCCACAATTATTTCCAAGAGCAAGAAATGCTCAGAGTTGCCTGGACTGAGGAAAATTAAAGGAGGTTTTTGACCTTTTATCAGTTTTCATGTGAGGTGGAGAAAAGGTATAATTTGGAGTCTGCACATACTGAGATTGTATTGTGTACTCAAGCTGTGCCTGCAGAGGAAGCAAATGCATCATTCCATGAGATAAGAGGGAGCATCACTCTTCTGCACCAAAGCTCTCATAACCTCCTCCAGGTTGCTGCTGTGCTGGTGCCTGATGTACCCATCATTGTAATTCATCTCTAGAAGCTCCACACTGACATCACCTGGAATCAAAGAGAATTTATGTATCTTTGAGTAGATCTGCATTTAAATAAATAAATGCAATAAATAAAAAGAAAAACAGCAAAAAAAAAAAAAAAAAACAAACCAACAACAAGAAACAAACCAGCTTCCCTAACACTTATTCCTGTCAAAGTAAAACCCCAATTAGAAATGAGTTTTTCCTCAGCTCTGAGTCTTAGCTTTAGGACAAAGAAGTTGTATTTATGGTCTGGAGAAGCTGGATGAGTTTGGAGTGTGTTTCCATGCCAGAAGCAGACAGTAGCTGTGTGCAGGGTGAACCAAGTGCCACCTTTGTGTCCCAGATTTGTGCCAGGCCCTTCACGGTGTTCCGCTGGTGCCCCGGCGTGCGGATGCGCTTCAAGAAGACAGAAGTGTGCCAGACCTGCAGCAAGCTGAAGAATGTCTGTCAGACCTGCCTGCTCGACCTGGAATATGGTGTGTACCCAAAAACCTCATCCAGGACAGGGAGCTGCCCTCTGAAATGGGAGCTGATGAAATCACTTTAAATGTGTGCATGTTATTGGCACTGCACAGTCTTTGAGAAGAACAGCTCTTGTCTCTTCAGGGCAAAGTGTTTACCCTGAGTAGCAGATGATTTACCTCTGGTCACTGCAGATTGCAGAAATCACTATTTCTGCTCTTTCAGCTTATTCTTCATATGGATTGGTTGGGGTTTTTTGTTTCATTTTAGGTTTGCCTATCCAAGTCCGGGATGCAGGACTCTCCCTTAAGGATGAAATGCCTAAATCTGACGTCAACAAAGAGTACTACACCCAGAACATGGAGCGAGAGGTGAGTGTAGCTAGCCATGATCCTGCTTTTTGGGTGCCTGTGTGTGTGTGGGGAAGAAGGGGCAGCAGTGACCTAGCTTCTCTTAAAACCACTTGCTTGCTCTTATTCTGTGCATTAGTGTTCAGTGCTGATACACTCATAATTATTTGTGTTCTGCCTGCTTTTAGATAGCCAATTCTGATGGCACCAGACCAGTTGGTGCACTAGGAAAAGCTACTTCTACCAGTGACATGCTGCTGAAGCTGGCCCGAACCACTCCATACTACAAACGCAACCGTCCTCACATCTGTTCCTTCTGGGTAAAAGGAGAGTGCAAGAGAGGAGAGGAGTGTCCCTACAGGTACAGACACAGCTTGGACAGTCCATCTCTTCACCATGGTCAGATGCAGCTTCCCTTGGAGATGCTGCAGTGGGCATGAGACACTACAGTGATTTGGGTCAAGGCAACACTTGCATCCAGTGCCAGCAAATGAATCTCTGTGGTGGCAAGTTGGTTTGTGAGAAGTTGGCTGTGTCCTTTGCCAAAGCAGTGACTGCAGCTCTTCTCTTGTGTAGTCAATTTTTCCCTTTTGTGGCGTCAGTCCCCTCAAGCAGGGATCTTTGTATTTGAACAAGAGGCTGTTTCAAACCCAGCTCTTGTGTTTTGTAGTGCTGAGTGTTGAGCTGTCAGAAGCACCATTCATTCAGAACTTGACGCAGTCCTGGCTGCAGTTGAAGTCTTCAGGGCTTTGTTCCATTTTGGCATGTTTATGTGGACAGGGTTAAGGATATAATTGACCCGAGGCTTTGAGAAGGGAAACTGGCAGCTACAGTAATTTTAATCCATTCAGTCATCCCTGATGTTATAAAGTGCTTTGTTTGCTGAACCTTAGACATGAGAAACCTACAGATCCAGATGATCCTCTGGCTGACCAGAACATCAAGGATCGTTACTATGGAATTAATGATCCTGTGGCTGACAAACTTCTGAAACGAGCATCAACCATGCCTCGTCTAGATCCTCCTGAAGACAAGACTATTACTACACTGTATGTTGGAGGGCTTGGAGATACCATCACTGAATCAGATCTCAGGTGTGTTGGTGAATCTGTATTGCCCTTGCCTTTTTGTTTGACACTTTGATAATGGCTCTTCAAGTGAGGAACAAAAATAAATCTGGATTTCAGTTTTTTTTTAATGGGGAACTGGTTGGTGGGCAAGTGCAGAGGAGTGCCAGCTTGTTGGAGAACAAGAAGGAGCATTTCAAATGCTTTGATTAAAATTTATCTCTTTTAAGATGAGTCATCCCTTTGTGCTGTTGGGGATACTGCGGAACCCTTTTTACAAGGAGTTCCTGTATCTAGCTAGCTACTGAGAGAAGCTGCTGCAGAGCTTTAATTGCTCCATAATTGCATGGAGGGCCAATTATGATTAACTGATTGATTATTGATTTCTAATGATTAGTTTCAACTGGAAATGGAGAAGATGAAGTTTCTGAGCATGCCTATCTCACCTGCTCTGTACCCTGTGAGTAGGAGGAGTGGGGAATCATAATAATTTTTTTTGGTCCTGTACAGAAATCACTTCTACCAGTTTGGGGAGATCCGGACGATCACGGTGGTGCAGAGGCAGCAATGTGCTTTCATCCAGTTTGCCACCAGGCAGGCTGCAGAGGTGGCTGCTGAGAAATCCTTCAACAAACTCATCGTCAACGGCCGCAGGCTCAACGTCAAATGGGGAAGGTAAGGGTTGGGGAAGGAAGCCTGGAGGATTTGTAAGTTCTTCTCTCAGTTTACAGACTTGACTGGCAGGATTGGGTATGTTGCAGAAGTTGATACTTGTTTGGTAAATAGTTGGGGTCCTCTTGTATTTTTTTTTTTACAATGGGATCTGGCTTGGAGATGACACAAGTAGCATAGGGGATTTCTTGGCTGAGGATTATGGATGAGTTTTGGTAGCTTTGCTCCTAGTCCATCTCCTGTAAACACTGTTTGCAAACTTGGTACCATCTGTCTGATGTTCTGTGAGTTTTTCATCTTTGCCCTGAAGAAACTGATCTGGAATAGATAATGCGAAGCCACTCTGGTGTAAATATCTCCTTAGCCTGCTTTTCTCATCCTTGTTCTCAAACTTTTGTTCGTTTTTCAGGTCCCAGGCAGCAAGAGGAAAAGAAAAGGACAAGGAAGGCACTACAGAATCGGGGATAAAGCTGGAGCCAGTTCCAGGACTTCCTGGAGGTAAGGGAGTTGTATCCATCTCTGAAACACTTAATGCTGACCCACTTCCATGAGTGAGACTGGAAGTTAAACTTCCAGGAGCAGTTACAGTTCAGGATGTTAGAGGCTGTGGTGAGCCCAGAGCAGTTACAGTAGGTTTGCAGCAGATCCAGCTGGATGGGAGATGAGCTGTGTCAACAGATCCTTGATGAAAAGAGAGCTCTTTATGTGATGAGTGAAAAGTTAAAGCTGACTTCAACTTACTTAGCTCACAGATACTTGCAACCCATGCTTTTAATGTCCAGTGAGTGTTGTATGATGGACAAAGCAAAGCTGGTTTCAGATGGAGGAATTTGGTGACTGGGATTTCAGGGCAGTTCAGCTTCTCACTCCAGTTCATACATGCAATAGTAGCAAGAGTTTGCCCTTGTGAAAGTGTGTGTTGTGCTCCATCTCTGAAGGCAGACACCTCTGCTTGTCTTGCCTGAGAGATTTTCATAACCATATGTACTTTTTCTGCAGCCCTCCCCCCTCCTCCAGCTGCAGAAGAGGAGGCTTCTGCAAATTACTTCAATCTACCTCCAAGTGGCCCTTCAGCTGTGGTGAACATTGCCCTGCCACCTCCTCCTGGCATCGCTCCACCGCCGCCTCCAGGTACCTGTGCTTCCCCCTCAAGAGGGGGTGTGAAATTCACTGTTAGACAGTCTCTTCCTCCTTGCCAGGCCATGCTGCCCTACTGATGCATGCCCTGAGCTGATTTTCCTCGTCCCTGATCACACAGTGTAAACGGATGAGCTAAACTGAGCTGTCAGCACAGTTTAATTAAACTGAGCTGCCTGTTGTGGTTGGTATTTGCTTGCAAATTCCCAGGCATGTTGGAGATCACTGTTACTGGTACTGAGACCTACTCAGTGCTTTTGCTGGCTGTGTAAATGCCACATTAACCCAAACTTCAAAGGGTAATTTTGCAGATGGTTGAATGCTGGCATGTCCTTGGCTCTCTATATATCTCTCCAGAGATACTTTTTTTCTTTTTAATGGAATTTTGGACTCTCACAGATGCATTTGCTCTGCTCTGTGGTTGAGTAGAAAGGATTTAGATGGATATTAGAGACACCTGCCCAGTCCCCCTACCAGCTTTTATTTGTAAGGATGTGTGTTGGGTAGGGATTGGCCCTAGTTGTACTGAAAAGAGGGGCAGGAGTTCAGGGAGATGGGAGATGTGCACATTTGTGGGGCACAGCTGTCAGCCAGCTGTGGTATCAGCACTTTGAAGCATCAGTACACACACATCAGGTTTTCTATTGCTTTGCCTGAAGCTGCCAACTTTTGTTTCTGCAGGTTTTGGACCACACATGTTCCATGCCATGGGGCCCCCACCTCCCTTCATGAGAGCCCCAGGCCCCATCCACTACCCATCCCAGGATCCCCAGAGGATGGGTGCCCACGCAGGAAAGCACAGCAGCCCCTAGCACGTCCTGCCACTCTCATCCTTGAAGTAAATGTTATTTTCTAGTTACCATGGTAGCACCATATGTTGAGCTGTGGGTGAGCTAGAGATGCCTTATTTCCCTGCTTGCAGCCACAGGGCAAGCTCAGCTCCGTGTCTCCACTTGTAATCGGGTTCTTGATATGTTCCAGGTCTTTCTGTTAGTGTGGGGGGTGGGTGGGGGACAGACAGAAGGGCTGTCAGGGGTCTGTGGGTCTGGGGTACCAGAATTACAGTGCTATCTGTGTATCCCATTGGCACACTTTTGAAATAAACTTCTGGAAAAACAAAACCAAACCCTTTTCAAGCCATTTGATATCCTCGGTCGGAATGTTATGGACTGTTAAAATGTAACCAGAGACACTTTTCTGTCAGGTAACTAATGATGTATTATTCTAATGAGGTATTAAACCAGGACTGAATAAGAGTTGAAAAACGAGTTCATCAGACCTGCCAAACCCATGGCTTGGCCTTACCACTATATAGAATTTTCCTCTCTCTTTTTTCCTGACTTCTTGATTAAAAAAAGACAAGAAAACAAAGCAGAAGAGGTGTAGCATTTGTGGCACCACAGGCTGGCTTTCTCTGGAGAAAGAGCTGGACTTTGGGTGTGGGTAATTAGTTCTGTTTTTGTCAGGGGAGAGCTCACCCGGGGTGGTGTTGGACATGCTGGAGGATGAGAGAGGGCTGTGGCATTTGCACTGCTCTGGTCCAGAGTGTCTGTAGCCAGGACCTGTGAGTGCTGTAACAGATTTGGCATGCAGGAGGCTTCACATCATCCCAATTTATTTATTATTTCCAGCCAGTTACCCGGGGTGCCTAGATTCTGCAGATGCTGGACAAAGAGGAGAGAAACGGAATTGGAACAGGGCAGCAGTTAAGCATCACAGATTTATTGTTTCTAAGGAACAAACCATTTTTCTTTCCATTTGCTTGCCCCCTCCTGCTTCTGTGGGAAACAGAGTAATGAAAGCTTCCCACCTGAATGATATGTTGTGGCAGCAGAATCCCTGCGTGGGGTTTGCTCTGCACAGCGTTACAAACTTCACAAATGAGGCAGCTGCTAACTGCATTTTTACCACAACGTTTACTTACCCCATTTAACCACAGTGGAGGAAAAAGGAACTTTTATCCTGGTGCTTTTGGGAGTATAAGAAAGGGTAATGTTAAGAACCTGACAAAAGCAATTGAAAGAAGCCTGTGTTGAGTCAGAGGTTTTTGTGAATGGGGTTCCCCAGGTATTCTGGTGACTGTAGGCTGTTGTTATCTGCATGTCCCACTGTGTGTCACTGCTGGAAATGTTGGTGTAGTTGGATCCTCATTGCTGATTTTCACGTTCCCAGGGAAGCCTGTGCCCTGCTCTGGAGGTACAGCCGTGCTGCTTTTCCTTCCCACTGGTGTGGAAGTTACCAGAACACCCCAGCAGCATCCTCACACTGGTGTGGTTCTACAGGGCCTGATCATTGACCAAGTACAGGAAGCAAATCTGTCATAAGTCACTCAGAGAGCCTGGATTAGATGTTCAAGCGAGACATGCAAAGAGCAGTAGGAAGGGGGAAATAGCTGCCAAGTGCTAGCCAGTAGCTTCTGGAAAACAGAGCACAAGTTTCCAATTCCCAGCATTCCTCTCCCCTCTATTGTGGCTGTGCTGTGTTGGTTAACAGGTAGATTCCCACTCCTTCATTTGTTCTTGTGTCCAGCCAAGCTCAAGGTAGCTGCTTTAAACATGCCAGTGCCTCAAGTAACTTGTTTTGCTCCTGCTCTCCCATTATCACCTCCTCGTTGCGTCCTGACTGGAATGACCGATTCAGAGTTGTCCTGAAGATGGAATTTCTCTGCAAAGGCACTCTGTCCAAGCAGGTCTCGTGTGCCAGTGAGGATGCAGTGAGGCAGCTTTGGGGTGTTGCAGCTGGGGGTGCTGCTGTTTTCCATGAGGCAGGGAAGAGGACAGGCTGTACGGGATGTTTTGTACGGGTGCTTGCGGGGATCTGCTGGATTAACAGCGAGGACTTGGCTGGTTGGCTTGGCACTGACTGCAAGGGGAGCTCAGAATGGTCCCACACTCGAGCTCCTTCAAACCCCACTCAAAGATGCTGACCCAAGCCCACCAGCTGAGCTCCCATGAAGGATACCTGCCCTCCCTCCCCTCCCCTGTGAGCGTGTCCAAGTCCAGTGAGGGATCCATCCATGGCCACGGGGAAGGGAATGCGCGTCCTACAGCTCTTCGCTCTCCGGCAGGATCCGCACCCAGCCTTGGGCCACCCTGTTGAAGTTGGGCCTGTGGGAAATCACCTCCAGCACACTCAGGTTATCCAGCTCTACAGTGGGCAAGGAGAACAGCTCACCAACCAACGCCCTGTCAAATGGGGCTGGGGTCCTGCAGCACAAGGAGAAGCACACTTAGTCACAAGGAGAGGCTGGGTGCGTTGTGAAGGTGTTGGAAAAAATAAGTTTGGATTTACTGAGCCCAGCACAATGTAGCATTGTTGCATTGCCTAACCCTCCTCTTCCTCGCCAGCACACTGTTAAAGCCCTGCCAGCCCAGCAGGGTGCTTCTCTGGTACAGAGCCCACCTCAACTCAAACCTGCAGAGTGGGTTTGATGCCTGGATGTTGGGAGAAGTGTTCTGCACGTGGAAGGGCTTGGACTCAGAGACCGGTGACAGTGACAAACCTCTGGTCTTGAGAGTGCCTCATCTGCATGTCCTATGTCCTGCAGGAGGGCTGGGGCTGACAGCTCTGCTCAGGATCACACCAGCACATGCAGCTCCTATTGGCCCTCCCTCCATCCTGCCTTTTGGGACCACTCCTGAACAATGACTAACAGGAGGAGCAGTGTGGGGGCAAGAGCTGTCATCTCTTTCTGGAGAAATGTGGAAAGGGACTGGGGAAGAGTGTGCCAGCCCCCAAAAAGCCAAGAATGTTGGTTTTGGAGCAGCACATGGGGGCTGAGTTATCAGTGAGGCAAAACTGGGAATGTTTGCTTTGGGAAGCACAGCTAGAACATGAATAACGTGGCACTGTTTTGCAATAAGAGGGGAAAGGCAAATGAGACAAGTTTGTTCTAGGAACTTTCTTTTGGGAAAAGAGAGTCTTGTCAAAGCTCAGTTTTCACTCTCTCTTAAAGCAGCACATCTTAGCAAGGTGGCCCAGGTTTTTGCATCAGTCTGAATATTTTAAATTGTGGATAAATCAGCCTGCATAAACGCAGTTGTTGTGGAGATGGTGGACTTGCCCTTGCTCTGTGACCCATGAGAGCTGTGCTGGGATTCAGCTAGCCTTAGGCAAGACCACTGGCTTTTTGATAGCCAGCTTGTTCCAAAAAGTTTGTTTCTCTGTGGCTTGGTATTTGAACTGAGAAGTGATTTAAAAGCTTGGAAAATTGTGAAAAGCCCAGTTAAAAGCAGATTGGCTTTCTGAATCTTTCTGCCTCACTGAAGAATTAGAGGAGGTGGCAAGAGGCTTGGAGTTAAATTAGCATCCATCTGTATTAAATTACAGTTGAAGACTTAAAATAGAAAGGCAGTGTGTGAGAGGGGAGAAATGGTACAGGGTAGAGTATTATTCAGAAACATGCCCTTGCTTCAGTCCCTGTCCATAAATAAATCCTGAGGCAGAAACATGGCAAAATGTTGAAAGAAAAGAGCCAAGTGTCTGCAGCAGCTCCTTGTTCTCCCCTTACAGCACCTCCTTGGCTCAAACTCCTCAAGGAGAGCCACAGGGCAAAGCCCCAGGGCTGAGGGGGAGGAGAGCAGCAAAGGGACGGTGGTGGCCAGGCTCATCTCTGCCCTTTAGGATGGCTTTTCCCACAAGGAGGGGTTGTGGTCCCCCACAGCCCCTTCTGCCAAGTGCTGAAAGCACAGCATGCCTCAAATCCAGCCCTGGGGCGGGTGCAGGGGAGCTGCTGCTGCTGCTGTTGGCACATGGTCTGTGGAGACCAGTGCTGTGTCCCAGGGGGAAACTCCAGTGGGAACTTGACTACTGGAAGGTGACTTTGGCCAGGCCACCAAAGCCAATGTAATTCCATCCTCATCACAGGGGCTTTCAGGGAGGAGGACAGCCAGGACTTTTTTTGTTGATTCCCTGGGATGATGTTCAGCTTAAAACTTCAGTTCTCCTTATTCTGCCATGGGCTGCTGATGCTTTGCTACCAGCAGATCTCCATCTCCTGGATCCCCACTAAACTCCTTTCCAGAAAGGAGATCTCTCTTGGCAGTCTGCTCCAGGGTCCCACCCTTGACCCCAGTGTAATTTGGAGGTGTGAGGGGGCACCAGCTGTGCTCCACCAGAAGCAGCCACAGGGCAGGGAGCTTGCCAGGCTGAGCCACCAGAAACCCCCTGGCCTGGAGGCTTTGGGCTCAAGCAGGTGTTTGGAAGGAATCTGGTGACCTCTTAGCACTCTGTGGGAAGATTAACCTTATACCCCCACTGCTTCCAGCAGCTGCTTGAATACCTTAAGGAAATTAGGAAAGAGACTTGGCACTGTGTCATTCCTCCACCCAGCCCAGAGCTGTGCCCAGCTGGGAACAGGAGTGATTCCTACTCCAGGGCCATGTTTGTAAGAATTGGTCCTCCCAAATTTCATCCCTGAGGTTACCCAGTGAGGTCAAGCTGCTTAAGGCTGTGTGAGCCCAGTAGTGAAGCTGAGAGGAGATCTGGGGGAGAGCTGCTGGAGGCAGGAACCTTTGCAGGGAGCCACAGAGGAGCTCCTGAGTAGGAAAAGAGCATCCTGAGCCCTTACTGTGCCCCTCTGGGCTATAAAGAGGGCATCAATGGTTGCATTTCCCTGGCAGGATGGTGGGTGCTCCTTGAGGCTGAAGGTCTTGGCCAAGGGCTGTTGTGGCTGGGGGTGTCTGTTACCTGTTGAAGCTCCTGAAGTCCCACGCAGGGGGTCTCATGGGCGGCGGGTTCTTGCTGTACGCGGCATTGTCCCTGGCACCAAAGAGCTCCTGCCACGGGGAGCGGTAGCCCTTGGGGATGGCAGTGGCATTGAACTTCTCATGGGGGATTTCTTTGAGGGGACTTGAGTACCCTGTGCAGGGGAGAGACAGTGTGGGCTGCTGCAGGGGCCACAGCCAGGCTGAGGCAGGGGGCTGGGAACAACCTGGCCTCTGCATGGCCATGGCCTGTTACTAGGGCAGGAATGAAAATCTGTAACATATATATACTTTTTTTTTTTTTTTTTTGTACATATAAAATCTCTGGGGGAGGGTTGGGCAGACCCCTGAGCAAGCAGCAGCTCACTGCCTCCAGCCCCTGTTGCTGAAATCACAGCAGAGCTGGGTTTAGGTGCAGGAAGCTTTGACTTACCTGGGGCCAGGGCACTGGGGTTCAGCACTTTGCTCATATGCAAGACCTTCTCTGACTTCTTGGGTACTTCTGGGGGGCCACCTTGGGGTGATGCTGCTACGTGGAGCTCGGAGTGATAATTCTCCTGGCCCCCAGCATTCTCACCTGCCTGTGGAGGGGAGAGTTAACAGGCACAGGGGAGCTCCCCCTGCCCCATCTGGGACTCAGGGTGGTTGAAAGCACCTCAGAGCTTCCTCCATCTACTCACCATCTGTTCATTCACTGTTCCTTCTGGACCACCTTTCCCAGTGTGGTGGGAGCCACCTGCCCCTTGCCCTGGGAGCTGCAGGAGACAGTGAGTGGGTGCAGAGGGGGATCAGCACCATCCCCCTCCTCTTTGGTGGATGTTGAACCCCATGTTTGCCCACTTCCATGCCCAGCCCACCAGGACATCTCTCCCCTCACCTCTGCATAGCAGACAGCCAAGCATGGCTGCCCTGCAGATAGAGCACTGACCCTGCCAGGAATCAGGAATTCCTTCCCTGGAAAGGCTGCAAGGGCCAGGGAAGGGCTGCCCTCAGACCCACCTGCCTGGAGCCACTGGGATGCTCAAAGACAAAGCGCTGCACGCGCTTCTGGCGCTGCTGGAAGAGCCGGGAGCCGCGGTTGTGGGGCAGGGAGAGCTCCTCAATCATCAGGTCCTGTGTTGTGCTCATCTTCTTCCCCAGGTCCAGATGGGGCTCTGAGGAGGCTGAGAGAGCAGCTACAGCTGAGGATGCTTCAGGGTTGGGGACCCCCAAGGCAGCACAGACTGTGCATCCCCTCCTTGGGGTCTCTGTTCTGTGGCTGGGCCATTTGCCCACCCCAGGGACTGGTGCTTCCTCAGTGTGAGGAATTGCCAGGGAGCTCCAGAGGTTCAAGCAGCCTCTCCCACCCTGTGCATGGACTGTTCCAGCAAAAACAGGGCAAGAGGCCTCAACCAGAGCTGGGTCTGGTCCCTAGGCAGGGAAGGCAGCACTGTCCTGGGGCTGGTGACACACTTGCACCCCCTTACCATCTTCAGGGCCCGGTCTCATGATGGCCATCACTTGCTGCTGTGCTCCTGGAGCAGCTCTGTGGGAGAGGGATGGATCCTGTCAGGCTGGAAGAGAAAGGCACTCCAGGAGTGACACCAAACATGGGAACATGTCAGCCCCAGGCATGCCCCAGAGAGATGCTGGGATTCAACTGAGCAACTCTCCTGTTCAGCATCATCCCCAAGCATCTCTCCTGTTCAGCATCACCCCATAGCATCTCCTTGCACCGCTCTCTGTCCCCTTCAACAGACATAGGGAATGTTCAAATCACACTGCCCCTCAGCCCCTGCCTGTCCTTTTTCCTCTCTACCTTTCTTTAGGGCAGAAACTGTCCTTGTCCCTGTCTTTGCCCACAGAGAGCTGTTGTCCTTGTGCCCCAAGTGCCCTCGGAGCAGCAGGTGCTGGCCGGGCAGGGGCCCTGGCTACTGCCCCCCCAGCACCTCCGCCTTAGCAGAGCTATTTTCAGCTGCTGGCTCCCGGGGTGCAGGAGCTGCAGCCCTGAACCTGCAGGGAGCTGGTGAGCCCAGCCAGCAGCAAGAGTCATGGCACCACTCAGCTGGCTTGCTCCAATGTGGAGAGGTGACTGGAAACCAGGTCCAGTGTGAGCCCCCTGAGCTGCCCACCTGCAGCAGAGCCCTCCTGTGCTGCTGGGACACTCGGCTCCCCAAGTGCTGTTCTACCCTCTTTGGTGCCTCTGGCACCCCTCAGCTCGGGCTGATGCAGGGCAGCTTCCCCTGAGGGCCCTGCAGTGCTGGGGTTCCTGTGGGGCTGGGGTGCCTGGCACAGCTCCCTGCCAGCTCTGAGCTCAGCATTGACCACCCACACAACGAGCCAGGGACCTGCACCCCATCCTTCCCTCTGCCCCCCTCCAGGGAGACGGTACCCTGACCCCCACAGTGGTGCTGTCCCCTTTTCCAAGGACATCCCCAAGCCCTGTGCACCCACCCACCTGCTGACCCCCATGTGGGGCCTCACCTTCCCTACCTGGCCAGGGGATACCCCAGATGCTTCTGGGGCACTGAAGCTGCTTCTCCTGCTGTGGTGGGAGTGAGGCTGAAGCCAAACTGCAGCCACCAGCACCGGTGGCCTCTGCTGGCCCTTCCCGGCACCCTCGGGCTCCTGCTGCTTGCCCCAAGCTGTGCTGGGCTCCAGCCCAGATGCCAAGGTCCAGCCACGGGACAGAAGTTATTTCTGGCTGAGAAAGGGGGCGGAGCAGGGCTGTGACCCTTGGGGACTGAGATGCCATCACCCCAGCGTGGAACAGGTCTGACTCACAGGGATGAGGATGCCATAATCCTGGCACGGAGCAGGGCTCTGACCCTTGGGGAGCCAGGACGCCACAACCCAGCGTGAAGCAGGGCTGACCCACACGGATGCAGACACTGTCACCTGGCATGGAGCAGGGCTGACCCCTGGGGACATGTAGCAGCAGCAGGAGGTGGCCATGTGCCATGTGTGCTCAGGCCACCTGGGGGACAGATCAGAGCCAGCCTGGGTGGAATAACGGAGGTTTATTTCAGAACTGGGTATACAGCGGTGTGGTGAAGGCAGGCTGTGCTGGCTGCTGGAGCCAGGGTGGGAGATGTGTCCTGGGAATGAGGGGCTGTGCTCCAGGAGGGGCAGCTGCAGTGTGGAGGTGCTCCAGGGATCAGGGATGGCTTCAGCAGTGTGTCCTGGGGGAAGGGAAGGGGTGATGGGCTCTGTGAATAGGGATATGCCAGAGCCCTGGCAGCCCAAACACAACCTCCTCTCCAGGGCTGGCCCAAGGTTGTGGGGACACTGACATCCTCAGAATCACCTTCTGTGCCAACACCTCCTTCAAACCCTCTGCAACTTCTGCCATTTCCTTCAGCTCCTCCAGTTCCCCACCTGCCCTGGCTGTCACAGCACCCGTTGGTTCCTGTGTGTGCCTCCATCCACCAGAGTGGGGATGGGATGAACTTGGGTATGGGGACAGTGACAGGTACACGGTGGGGCTGTCCCTCTTGGTCTGGGCAGGGCAGGAGGGCACCTGTAAACAGTCCCCTTAACATGGCAATAAATAACTTTGGCTGTTTTGCTTTCTAGGGAAAGAAGGATTTAGGAGTATTTCTTTGAGAAGGAGTCAAAAGTTAAAAAAAAAAAGGCAGTGTAGAACTTGGGGGCTGGAACTAAAAATTAAATTTTTCTCTCCAAAATCTGGTTTTAATTGACACCAGCCAAATCTGGAGGCTGGGAGAGCCTGCTCATGGCATCCAATCGATGCAGCCCACCCGCAGCAGATGTGCCCCCCCCAGGGAAGCAGTGACAGCCCGGGATAACACCTGGGAGCTGGGGACAAGGGCTCACGGGGCACCACCCAGCCCATCCCTTGCTGGCTGTGCAGGATGGGGCTGGCTGGCAGGCAGGGAGGGGCCGGCTCCCCCCTCTGCCTGCTGACCACGCAGTCCTGCCCCGAAAGGTTAGCGTGGTAAAAATAGAGCAGGGCCATGGGGCGGCGGGCGGGCGGGAGGCACCTGACCCCGCTGGCACACAGAGGGGTCTTGGCAGCTCCGAAGGGACGCTGTTTTTTTGGGGGGACACTGTTTTTTGGGGACCTCAGCCCCGGGGGTTGGTGCGTTCCCGGTGGGGGATGAGCGGGGGCATCACCCGGGCTGACGGGAGCAGGGAGAGGGGTTTTTGGCGGGGGCTGGCTTGTCTAGGAGGTGCAGGGAGCCCCTGAGGGCAGAGCCCCCGTCTTCAGCCGCAGGCTGCTGGTCCAGCCCCGGGGACAGAGGTTGAAGCTGTGGATTCCCGGGCTCTTGGTCCCCGAGTCTTCGGAGTCGAGGGAGACGTCCGAGTCCGTCGGGGACCGGGAGGTGCAGCGCTTGGCTGGGGAGCGCCCGCCCACCACGGGGGATGGCAGGGGGCTCTTGGGGACGGGGGACAGCCGGGCCACGGGGCAGGGAGACGCGCTGGACGGCAGCAGGAGCCGGCGACCCTCTGCCCAGGCGGCCCGGGGCATCCCGGGGGAGGCGCAGGGCTGGGGGCTGCCTGCCCGGGGCGATCGCAGGGGGCTCTTGTGGGTGGGCGAGGGGCTGCCCAGGCTCCCCAGCGCGCTGCCCGCTGCCTGCAGCGCCGGCGCTCTCGGCCCCAGCCGGGGCGATTGGGGCAGGCTGGGGGGGCCGGCGGGGATGGGGGTGAAGGGCCGGGAGCTCTCCAGCCCCGGGGCTTTGGGAGAGGAGCTCTTCCTGCGGGCAGCGTTGATGATGTTCCTGGCCAGCCGCGCTTGCATCTGCCGGCTGGCGCGGGGCTCCGCGTCCTGCCGCAGCGGGGACAGGGACCGCTCGCTCCACGGAGGGGACGTGGGGGGCCCCTCGTCCAGCTCGGGCACCGAGGCCGGGCTGGCCCAGCCGTCCAGGCTGCCCGGGCGCCGCGCCAGCCGGGGCGTCCAGGTGGGCGATGCAGGGAGGGACGAGCGCCTGTCCTGGAGAGGGACAGAGAGCGGGTTAGTGACCCCCGCTCGGGGGGGATGCAGGTACAGAGCAGGGGTACAGACGGGCACCGAGGAGGGGACAGGAGGGTGCCAAGGGAAGATTCATGCTGGCACAGCCCCACGGGAGCTGGGGATGTCTCCTTGTCATTGCCCCCCCTCCAAGGGGTCCCCAAAACGCATTTGACCCTGTACCCCCTCGCCCACCAAGGAGATAGGGGCAGGCTGAGCCTGCCAACAATCATTCTTGTCCAGAGTATGTCTCAGGACCTGTCATTACCCGCAGCTTCCTAAAGGCTCCCTGTGGGGGATGCTCGGAGCCCCCCTTGCACTGCCCCAGGATCCATCACCCAGCACGGCTCCCCAGGCGGCAGGAAAGAGAAGAGCCAGGTGTGACAGCGCAGAGAGTGTATTCAGAAAGAGGGAAAAAGAAAAATGCAGAAGTAAAGCACAGTCAAAAGGCAACTTGGCACCATGGGGAAAGTGACAGGAGGGCATGGGCAGAGGCACACCTGGATGACAAGCCTTGGGCTGAGCATCACCCAGCAGCCCTGCCCTTGGCATCCTCCTCATCCCAGCACATCCCTTGCTTCCAACCGTGCCACACGGAGCCCAGGTGGGGACAGGGACCCCACAGGGACCCTGGACCCGGTGCCACTGGGCTCTGCCATTGCCCAAGGGGTGCAGTTCTTCCTCCACAGTGAGGAAGCAAACGAGGACAGATCCTGAAGGAGCAACAGAAGAGCGAGCAGCAGGCACAGTGAGGCAGAAAGGCAGTGTGTCCCCTCCAGGTTTGCTTTGGTAGGAAGCTGAGAAGAGCCCAGGACAGAGGGGATGTGGAGGAGCAGGCAGAGCTCTGAGAGCTGGAAAAGCCAGAGGTGAGGAAAGGAGGGAGCCAGAGGTGAGATGCTCCATAACAGTTTCCAGGAGAGAGAAGAGCAAGAGCAGCCCTGTTGGACAGGCAGGCTCCTGCTGCCTCTTTGGGAATCCTGCACCTCTGGGCCCAGTTCCTGCTGCCTCCCTGGGACTCCTCAGCTCCTCTTGCACGGGGGCTCAGCATCGTCTGTCACCCACTGTCCCAGCGCTGCAGCCTCACATCACAACCACTTCTTTTTTCTATTTTCTTCCCCCTCCCCACAACTTTTTTTAGTGGTTGGTTTGGCTTTTGGCTCTCCCATGAGCAGTTAGTTCGGGAGGACTCAGCCTAGCACCGCTGCGTTTTTCTCTCTGCCACCACTACTTGTAGTACAAGGAAGGTTTCCACACCTGCGGCTCGATGCCGGCGTTCCTGGTGGAGTAGGAGGGCCGGGGTGCCTGGAATCCTGCCTTAGCCCGCGGCGGCAGCAGGCGGCAGGGCGAGGCCAGCAGCGCCTCGGCCGGGGCTGCAGGGCTGGCTCGGCTCTCCTGAGCCAGGGGCAGAGCCCCGGCAGCGCTGGGGAAGGGGCTGGCACTGCTCTGGCCGGCGCTGGGCACCACGGGGCGATGCCAAACCGGGGAAGGAGGCAGCGGAGAGGGCGGGCAGGAGGCTTGCTGGGGATAGGGGTAGGAGTCGGGAAGAGAGGGTCTGGGTGGAGGCACCTCCTGGGGCATGGACCTTGCTGGCCCCTTGGATGGGGAGAGGATGAAGAGAGAAGACTGGAGCTGGTAAGGCTGGTGCCTGGAGATCTCCAGCTCCTTCTGGGACACCTCGTTCTCCATGAGGTTGTTGCCATACAGCGATGCAGGAGGGGTTTTGGAGGGCCTGCAGGGACTCTTGGAGGGGCGTCTGGAGACCATGGGTGACAGGTAAGCGTTGTTGTCGTACTTCCAGGAGGGAGGCAGGGACATGGTGGGTGATGGCGACCGCAGCAGCTCAGGCTGGGAGGGGGCCTCAATGATGAACTTCTCCATCCTGGATTGTCGGCGGGCAAAGAGCTCGGCCCCCTTCCCTCTCGCCTCAGTGAGGATGTGGCTGGGCTGTGGTTTCTTCTTGGGCTGGATGGTGGGAGACTTGAGGCAGGAGGACCACGCTGGAGCATCCTCAGCTGGTGGGAGGTGCTGCACACCCCTGGCTGTGCTGTTGGGGACAAAGTTCGCAGCTTCAGCCCCAAGGGCAAAGGGCTCATCCTCAGCACTGGGCTCCCCCTGCTCCTTCTGCTTCTTCCTGCTGTCTGCACTCTGAACCAGGTCCAGCAGGTCGGGGTTGGGGCTCAGCTTTGGCTTCTCCAAGAAGGTGAACATGGATTTTCTGCTGGCTCTGCGTGCAGCCGACTCCTCCAGGATCCCTGTTTTGGGCAAGGGGTTTGGTCCGCTCACCCCACAGCCCAGGAGGGGATCCGGCAGCACCTTCTGCTCCTGGCTGGGGTACAGGGCCGAGTAGGCAGGGGGGGAGCGGACACGGGTGAGGGGTGGGGGGCTGCTGAGGGTCTCTGCATAGGTTGGTGGCGGGGGCAGCTCGGGGGCGGGGGGTTCCTCGGCCGGCTGGGCACTGGCGGGGGATGCCTGGGTGCCGAAGGGTCTGGCTGTCCGGTTCTTCACGGGCTTGGGCTTGGCCAGGGTGAGATGGACCTCGTAGTACTGCCGGCCCTGTGTCCCGTTCTGCTGCCGCCCGCCTGGGGGTGCCATCCCTGTGGCTGTCCCCGCTGGCGCGCTGGGCACCTCGCTGGGCACCTCACTGGGCACCTCCCCGGGCATCTCAGCGGGAACCTCCCCGGGCACTTTGACCTTCTTCCCCTCCTCGGGGCTCTGTGGCAGGACAAAAGCCGCCGTGTTCGGCCCCGCAGGGGCTGCTGCATTTCCGAGCCCCTCCACCCCTCTTTCCATCCCGCTGGCCGCCTGCTCCTGCACGCCGTTGGTGGCGGCCGATGCCATGTTCTCCTTCAGGTAAACGCTGAGTGGGACCTGCTGGGCTTCAGCAGGAAGCTCCTGGCACGGGGAGGCGTTTGTCAGCATCCCTTCTCCTGGGTTGCCGGGCTCCGGCTGCATGCCCTGCCCCTGGCTGTGCTCCATGGCTCCTTGGTGAGGCCGCGGCTCAGGGGGGCTCAGCGGCTGCCCCCCGCCATGCCCGGCCCCCGTGAGCCCCTCGACGCGCTGCCGGCGCCGGTGGAACAGCAGCACGCCCTTGGAGCTGGGGCCGGGCGCCGTGGTGAGCTGAGCCGCGATCCTCTGGCTCCGCGCCTTCGCCTCCTTCAGCTCCTTCTCCGAGAGGCTGGCGCTGCGAGAGAGACCTGGGCACAGAGGAGAGGGGCATTAAGGCTCTCAGAGGAAATGTGGGGTGGCATCCTCCCCGCCCAGGACTGGCAGCCCTTCCTCCGGGTATCCCCCGGCATCCCGACTCTTCCCTGGCAGCGGGGAGATGCGCTGGGGCTGGGATACACGGTCCGGGCACAGCGGGGACCCAGCACAGCCATCACAGAGATGCTGGGACAGATGGGAAAGCTCAGGGGACGCCTAGTGACACTCAGGACCTTTCCACCACCCCAGCCCGTGTTTCGGCTGGGTTCTGCGCACCCACCGCGCTGACCACATGGGAAAGGAATTTCTCGGAGCGGGTCTCGGGTTGCAGCTCCCATGGCTTCGGCCCCGGCTCACAGAGGCAGTGGCGGGGAAGAGGCCAGCGGGTGTCCCCCAGCCCCTCGCCCCGAATCCCGGCACGCTCAGCCCCGAGCGGGCAGGACACAAAGCCGGGGGAGATGCCAGCCCACCCCGACCGCACAGCAAGGCCGGTGGGCAGCCCTGGCGGGGGACTCATGTGCGGAGCAACACGAGATGGCAGCAGCCGACAGAGGCTGTGCAGATCCTGCCCAGCTGGACACAGACACGGACACAGCGAGGAGCCACCCTCGCGCCCCGGGACTCAAGCGCTAAAAGCGATGTGCTAAAAGCCTGGCCCGAGCCCCGCGGCGAGCAGCCCGGTGCCGCTGGGCTCCTCCTGTGCCGGACAAAGGTCAAGGCACCAGCCCTTCCCTGAGACCGAGAGGATGTGGAGCTGCCGGGAATGCATTTTCTCAGCGTGAGCCATTTCCTATGAGCTTGCCCCCCCCGAAAGCGCCCGTGGGAAGGGCAGTGCCCCCCACCCTGCCGAGGCCACTGTTGGGCACAGACACCATCGGCATCAGCCCCGCACCCAGCAAAGGTGCAGCCCCTCTCCAAAGGCACTGCCAGGATGGCTCTGACGGAGTCTCTGCTCTGCTCTGGCCCCAGCAGGAAGGTGGGTGGCCAAGGCAGCCCGCTCCCAGCCCTGCTCTTCTTTCCTTCCCATCCCATCCCTTCCCGTCTTCCTTTCCTTCAATGTGTTCCTCATTTTCTTGCCTTCTGTGCTGCTTGGGACTCTTCCAGGATATTTTCAGCAGTGGCTCAGCCTACCAGCGAGGGAAAGGGATGGATGACTAAGCCAAACCCTTCCAGCAAGCCCACGGTTAGCAGGAGGGCTGCTGGAAGCCGGGCAACTCCTGTTCCTCACCCTTCATCCCTCCTGCCTCCCTCAGCACCCGGCAAGTCCTTGCACACAGCTCAGGTGTGCAGGATGCCCTGCATGAAGTTTTCAGGAGGGTTTTATCTGGGCAGGGGGCAGAGATGCCAGTGGAAACTCTCCTGCAGACGTCGGCAGCGGCGTCGCCGGCGGTCAGAGTCCCCCGTTAGCGCCCAGCATTGTTTTACGCCCCATTTCTGTTTGCTTTGGCGGCGGCACAGAGCGGGGCCGCTGCTTCCTCCGGCCGGGCTGGCTGGAGGGCGGCCAGCACCGCGGCTCCCGCTCCGCGGGGTCACCCTCGCCGCCTTTATCTCCGAAACGGAGGAGAAACGCGGCCAAGGAGCCGTCGAGAAAGAAGCCACAGGCTCCAGATGTCTGCGGGTTCCGTGCTCCGAGCGGAGCATCCATCCCCGCTTCCTCCTTAGGCGGCCGGGGCTGCCTAAGAAGCCGAGCTCTCGGCGGAGCCATTTCGCAGCCTCTTGCTCTTGCTACTGCCTTTTAACAGCAAACGAGGGGCCCTGGGGGATCTCCTCCGTGCTGGAGGGATGACTCAGCTCTTGGCCAGCCCGTTCCTGCTTGCACTAGCCGCCAGATACGCTCCCACGTAGCGGGGACCAATACCGGGATTTGCCCGCCGGGATTTTGCCCCGGGTGTCTCCAGGGCATTGCTCCGGGCCAGGGTGTGCTGCAGGGTGGACTCCACCACCTAAAATCCCCTACCTGGAATCCATTTCCATCCACACCCGTACCCTCCAATCTCCCAGCAGCCCCCTGCCCACCCAGCGCCGCCCATTCCTGGGCTGGTGCACCTGGGTCCACTGGAAATGAATCCCTCAGGATACTGCTTGGGATGCTGAGGGTAAGAATTGCTCTTCACATCCGATTTTTGTGACACAGATGAAGAGCCCTGAAGGCTCAGGCAGTCCAGAGGAAATTGCTGCAGCCTGAGCCATGGGATGAGGTTATTCACCCAGTGCTAGAGCCTTTATCCATGTGCCGTGGTGTCTGGAGGGATTCTGTCATCTGGGGCAGCTTCTACACCACGCACTCCCCTCCCAGCCACAGGGAACATTCCTTCATCCTTCCCTGCCATCTCCTGCCATCTCCTGCCAGCCCCGGGGGGGCTCAGGTTGGTCCTTTTCCCCAGCCCCAGGCAGGCAGGAGGGAATGCACTGAGAATGTCCAGGTGCTGAGGAGGAGAAGGAAAAGGGGTGTGGGGCTCAAGGCAGCCAAAGCCAGGCAGGAAGGAGTGAAAGTAAAATTACTCCATGTGTCCAAGGGCACTGGGAACTGGTTTCCACCCATTATCCTGACCCAGTCCAAAATCCAACAGGTGACAGCTCCTATTTTCCTTCCTTCCTTCCTTCCTTCCTTCCTTCCTTCCTTCCTTCCTTCCTTCCTTCCTTCCTTCCTTCCTTCCTTCCTTCCTTCCTTCCTTCCTTCCTTCCTTCCTTCCTTCCTTCCTTCCTTCCTTCCTTCCTTCCTTCCTTCCTTCCTTCCTTCCTTCCTTCCTTCCTTCCTTCCTTCCTTCCTTCCTTCCTTCCTTCCTTCCTTCCTTCCTTCCTTCCTTCCTTCCTTCCTTCCTTCCTTCCTTCCTTCCTTCCTTCCTTCCTTCCTTCCTTCCTTCCTTCCTTCCTTCCTTCCTTCCTTCCTTCCTTCCTTCCTTCCTTCCTTCCTTCCTTCCTTCCTTCCTTCCTTCCTTCCTTCCTTCCCCCTCTCCAAATATCCCATCTTTTTCCAAGCCAACGACCTCCACCAGCCCTCTCCACTGCCTTGTGCCCTCCCTGGGTCTCTCTTGGTCCAGGGATGCTGCAGGAGGTGCTCCCTGTGCATCCTGTGGCCCATGGAACTGCCAGAGTCCTGGCACACAGAGCAGCTCCAGGTGCTATTCTGGTTTAACACACTCCAGTTCTGGCCACAGGAGCCTATAGATCTCTATCTATAGATTCATAGATCTCTATCTTTAGATTTATAGATCTCTATCTATAGATTTATAGATTTCTATCTATAGATTTATAGGCAGTTGCTCTGTAGGTTTTCCATTGCTCCAGGGATGACTTCCTGAACATCCCCCAAGTTCAGGGCTTAACAGCTTCTCTGTGAGCTGTCAGCCATCCTTCCCACAGCATGTGCAGTGCTCTCTCCTCCAGAGAGAGGATGACGAAGGTGATGAAAGCATTTTTGTTACTCTCACTTCCTGGACAGATGGGGGGGAAAAATTCCTTCCATCTCAGCTTTCCATGAAAAGGATGGATCCCCCTGAAGGGTGCTAAAGCAGGATGTCTGAAGCCCAGCCAGGAAAGGCTGGAATCACCATCTGACCCCAAATGGAGGTGAAGGATGTTTCAGACATGGCCTGTGACCCATCCTGCCCTAAGGTGGACTCCAAGAGCTGAAATGGGATGAAGATTTGGCCTTAAATTGCAGTTTCACTGAACTGACAAATTCAGTGAAAGCTGATGATCCTCACATGGCTGGGATATCACAGGAAGGAAAAACAGAGACTTGGAAGCTGTGCCTGGTGAGAAGTCCTTGTAGACAGAAGACAAGAGGTACCCAGGCCTTAATGGGACCTGCAGGGTGCCACAGGTCATGTGAAATCTCAGAGTCAGAGCTGGCAGGTGACTCCAAAGTCTTCAGTTTGGGCTCTGTCCCTGGCCTGCTCCAAGTGTGGATGCTCAGCCACCCTGGGGCTGCTGCCCAGCTTGGCCATGCTCAGGGTGTCCTACCAGACCACCCCTGGACACAGCACCCACCATCCACAACCAGCAGGCACTTTTCCCCATTTCCAAACATTTCTTGGACTTCTGTGGTTACCCAAACGGTGCCTCTTGCTGGTAAAATCCCACTGGCAAAACCAAGAGCGAAACCAAGACAAACCCCATTTCCAGAGGGACACGCTCTGTGCCACCTGACACGAGCCCCAGTGCACATCCACAGCCAGGCAACGCTGGGGAGAGGAGATCCAATGTTTTCACCCAAACATTCAGGACTTTGGCCACTGATGAAATGTAAGCAGGTTTTTTGGCAGAGCAGCAATCTGGCCCCTTGCCCCAGCTACAGCTGTGCAGGATTTTTTGCAACGCTTACCAACTCACCCACATTTCAGTCTGTGCACACATTCCCCTCCAGCTCCCAGTTATCCCAAATAATCTGCAGCTAGGAAAACACAGAGGGTAGCACAGACAGGCAGCTGAGCTAGCTAGAAACGGATATGATTCAAACATATGGATAGAAAGATGACAATTTTCTGCCTCATTCCCAGCTTCCAGCCCTCCTATGCCCCAGATACAAAACCTCCATGAGGTTCTCATCCCTGCTGGCCCTGCAGCCCCAAAAAGATCTGGCTCAAGGGGTGGGTGCAGTGGTGGGATCAACCTCTCCTGCCTGGCAGACACTTTGTGCTGGGCCTCTCCACACGGGCGCCTTTGCCAGTGACAAAATGTGGCACAGCGAGAAAATTCGTTGCGCTTGCAAGTTCTGCCTGCGCTCTGTTTGCAGGGGCTTTGCTGGATTTGGAGCTGTTTGCCTCCCCAGCCGTGGCTGGCACTCAGCACCCAAATCCTGCTGAAATGGCCCCACAGTCTCCAAGCAGCAAGTGCTGGGGCACCCAATTCCCACACAGGGGGAGGAGATGGGGGTGGTGGGGATTGAGTGGGGGATCTCTGCCCCTGCCCATCCCCAGTTCCTGGGGGATGCAGTGAGCAGCCCCAGCCCTACATGTGTCCACACTGGGCAAGAAGAAGCTGTTGCCATCACAGGTGGAGGCAGCACCTTCCTCAGCTGGCTAAAATCAAGCTTTTATCTTGGAAAAGGCAGCTGGAGCCGGGCAGACCTCCCCCAGACAGCCCTGCCATCCATCCACCCCGAGGGCAGCAGAACCAGCCCGTCCCACGGCCGGCCGGGTACCACGGGCGCTCCATCCATCCTGCCTGGGAAGTGCGCCCCAGCCCCGCTGTGCCCAAAGCCGCTGGAGCTCTCTGTGACCCGTCCCGGGCTGCGAGGTCCCGGGGCAGCCCCGCCGGGCCGGTGCCCCGAGAAGGTCAAACGGCTCCGAGTGTCCCTGCGGGGTGGGCAGAGCGGGGAGGGCGGCGGAACGGAGCGGGGCCTTTGCCTGTCCCTTGCACAACCCGTAAAGGATCCATCCTGCTGGCTGCCAAGCCCAGGGCCAGACCTCGTGTCCCCAGCATGGGTGGCACGGCCAGGGGAGGTCACGTCCCTGACGCAGCGGACAGGGGACATGGCCTGGGAAGGAGTTCCGCGGAGCTGCCAGGTGTGCGGCCCTGCGAGCCCCGAGGGGGACCCCCAGGTCCCTCCACGGCCCCGCCGTGTGTCCCCGCCGTGCCTCCCACACCCCCATCGGACACCCGGGTGCCGGCGGAGGGAAGCGACACCTGCCCCGCTCATTCCTGGGGACAAACCCCGCTCAGCCCCGGTTGTGTGCACCCATCGCCCACCCTTCGCCCACCATGGCACCCACGGGACATCTGGGCATGCACTCCCGTCCCCCCCAAGCACCCCGGACCCCCTGCGCACTGCCATCCCCCGGACACCCCCAGCCCCCGCCAGCCCCTCTGCGTGCCCGCACAGCCTCCTTGCCCGGTCCCTTCTGCAGCGGCACCTCCCGCCCGCCGCCCGGAGCCCCCCGGTCGCTGCCCCCCGTAGCCCTCCAGCCCCAGCGTACCCGCGGTGCCGGGTGCCGGTGCCGCCTCCCCGCGCAGCCCGACTGCACCGGGGAGGAGGCGGCGGGCAGGAAAGTTGCGGCAGCTCCGCCCTCGGAGCGGGCCCGGGGGGGCGGCGGGCGGGGGCCGGCCCGGGGGGGTGGCCCCTGCCCCTGCCCGCCCCGACAGACCGACAGACCAAGAGACCGACAGGACGGGACGGGTCCCCCCGCCCGGCCACTCTGGCAGCCGCCCCGCCGCCCCCGATGTTCCTGCTCCGCTGCTTCTCTATCTGCATCTGGGTCTCGTCCCGGCGGGGTCTGCCCTCAGCCCGCTGCGGGGGCGGGGAGAAGCCTGGGCATCCCCTAACCCAGCCTGGGCATCCCCTTCCCCAGCCTGGGCATCCCCTAACCCAGCCTGGGCATCCCCTAACCCAGCCTGGGCATCCCCTGATCCCATCCCGGTGCATCCCTCTCTCCCAGCCCTGCACATTCCCTATAACCGTCCTGAGCATCCTCTCACCCATCCCGGGACACCCCCTTACCCAGCCCCTCACCCTTTTTCCCTCCTCCCCCCCACAGCACCTCACGTTTCAGTCGCTGCTGGGGGTGTGGAGCCTCCCCTTCCCGCGGGTTTCCTCAGTGCTAACGTTTTGAAGCACTTGGAGGGAGGCAAAAATCCAGAGACAAAAACCCAGCACGGGTGTCACTGCCCTGGGGACCTCCTGGGAACAGCCCTCAATCCCCTCTGCCAGGGCTGGGCTGCTCCCAAGGGAACCCCAGACGATCCCTGGGGAGGCAGCATCACCTCCACCACCCCTCTAGGGCTGCAGAGCTCCCTGGCTGCGGGTGAGACCAGCCTCACCCCCTTCCCATGCCTGTCCACACCTCAGGATGAGCTCTTGGCTTGATTTTTTTGCCTTTCTAATTTCCTTTCTTCCTGCCCCTCTGTGCTTTTTTGTGCTTTCCTGGTTTTTGAGGGAGCCTGGCGCTGGCTCTGCAGCCCCCGGGGAGTGAAACCTCCGTTTATTTGCACACCAGACGGAGAAACCAGTCCTGCCTCCTGCATCTCCCAGCCTCTGCCTCTTCCCGGGGCTCCTGTGCTCCCCAGCCTGCCCTGAGAGGTGCCAGCCAGCCCAGGCTGCCGTGCTGGATGTTTGAGAGCAGCCAGCCTGGCCCTGGGCTGCTGGATGGGGACCAAAGGGGCACCTGGGACCCGCCTGGGTGGGTCCACACAGCTCAAGGTGGGGCACCCGTTTGGCTCCTGGCTCCCAGGGCCAGCCCTGCACCACTCTGGGTGTGGATGGATGTGCCCTCTTTTCCTGAAGAAGCTGGAAAGGGTGGAGGGTCCTGTAGCCCATGGCAGATAAAGAGAAGAGGAGCAAGCCCCTGACGCCTCCCAGGGATGCTCCTGCTGCAGAACAGCCCTAGTGCCCCTTGTGAGGGCACCTGCCCTTTCCTCTCACCTGCACTGATCCAAAGCTCTGTCCCCAGACCTGCAGGCTTTTGGCAAGGTCCCTGCTCCCAGGACCCTCGGGGACATCCTGCCTGCAGGCTCTGGAAAGTCTGACGGGTCCTGCAGGCAGTGGCTGCTGGTGATCTCACTTGGAGGGGGAGGAAACGGGACAGACAAACTCTTTCCAACAAACCTGTTGAGTTACTTTAAAATTCCAGGCTGGCAGCAAAAGCGCTGGATGGCTGCATGGATTAGGAAAATGCTGAGCCTGGACAGAGTCAGGCCTGACCTTTCCCCACCACAGATCTGCCATCCCAGAGCAGTGAGAAATAGGAAGACTATTTGGGTCCATCTGGTTTGTGTGCTGAGCCCTGAAACACGATGCTGCTGGGGCAGCTGTGAGCCAAAGGGCTTGGCTGAGCTTCCCAGCCCGTGTCCCATCCAGGGGCCGCTGCTTTGGAGGATGCCTGACACTGCCAAAGGGCAGGGAGTGGGTTCTGGACACTGGGTTCGTGTCAAGCACCCCCAGTTGGTCCCACCCAGTCCTGGGGGCTGCTTTGGGAGAGCTTTTGCTCTGAGCTGAGCAGCAGCATCCCATAATGCCACCCCCCCCATGGGGACAGGGACACACCTGGCACGGTGTGGCAGCTGAGATAACAGCTGGGCAGGAGCAAAATAGAAATCAGGGTGGAAGAGGGGTTTAAAAATGGGTCCAATGCCTGTAAGAGGATGGGTGCTGTGGGAGCATCTCCCACAGGGACGTGGGGCATCCCAGGCATGGCAGCAGCCCCAGGAACCCTCGGTATGAGCCTGTGGTTGTGTCACTGTGGCTGAAGGGACAGTCATGGGGGGAGGAATAGCTGTGGCACAGGGGAGAAGCGAGGAGATGGCAGAGAGCATTGTAGGAACCAACCAGCCCGAAATCAAGCGCTTGGTTTTTAAACCAGGGGCTGACAAAAATGGCCCAAAGCCATGTGAGGAACACTTGGCCATCCCAAATCGAGGGAGGTGTCCCTGTCCCAGACAGTGCATGGGAGCTGGTTCTGATCACTCTTGGGCAGGATCCCACCAAGCCCCATGGCCAGGGTGAGGGCTGGGAACTCCATCCTGGTCATGCCCCACTGAGGGATGGGCTGAGCTCCTGCAGACAGTGGGAACCCGCCTGCTGCCTTCCCAGCCCCCTCCCGAGAAAATCCACAGATTCCTCCTTATTTTTAAGGCCAAAGAGATCATCTCAAGCTAAATTAGTCCCAGCAGCTCTGCTGGAAGCCTGGAATTTCTAACCCAGGGAAAGTCCTGCCCTGGGAAGAGCTGGGTGTTCTCACTAGGAGCACAGTAGTGCCTTTCCAGGGGGGACAGTGGCCAAAGGGGGTTTCTCTTACCTGTTTTCCTTGGCTCCAAGTCAGGGTTGATGAGAACCCGTTGGATCTTCACCACTTTCCACTCCTGGCTGGGATTGTCTGCTGTGGGGGGCAGCTCTGGGGCCGAGCCAGGGCACCTGGGGGGGGCTGCAGGCTCCTCTGCCAAGGCCAGGCTGCTGCCATTCAATGGGGGCTGTGGTGCATCCCCATTGAGCCCCCTGAGGTCCCTCTGGCAGCTCCCATTTGATTTCCCTCCCAGCAGTCCCGACCGTGCCTCCTGCTCTCCTGCCTCTGGAACACCCCAGAGCTGAGGGCAGCTCTGCCCCCCTCTGCTGCCCCTCTCCTGCCAGCAGCCACTGTCCCCCTCAGTGTCCCCCTTGGCTGTCCCACGGACACAGGGGGGCTGCTCAGCCTCGCCAGGCACAGGGCAGCCGGGCTGGGAGTGGAGGCAGAACTGCTGCAGCCTTGTCCTCAGCATCTTTCTTCACTGATTTCCTTCACTGGCACTCCACAGCCTTTCCAAACAGCTCTGCATAGCCAGGGGGGTGGATCCTCCCTCAGAGCATGGGCAGCATGAGGGAGGGCAGCCACTGCTCCTGCAGGAGGATCAGGCACGATGCCACAAGAGCAGGCAGGTTTTGGAGACCTGGATGGAGGGATGTGTCCAGGGCAGGCAGGCCAGCAGGGAGGATTTTGCATGAATTTCTCTTTTCCAGGCAGAGGACCAGCATCCAAAGACCTGTGTGAAGGGAAGGAAGAGTGTTGAGGATGCTTGTGCTTGCACTGATTTCCTATGGCCACGGGGCAGCTCCCAGCAACCCCAACCTGAACTCCAGCTCCAGCACCACTTCCCATGAGGAAGAACCCCCTGAGATGCAATTTGGAAATGCCCCAACCCCACCACCGTGCTCACCACCCCATGTCCATCCATCCTCACCCTGGGGACAGCACCCTGTGCCCGGTTCCCCTCACTCTGTCAGACCAGATGTGGCACCCCTGTCAGTGCTCAGCACTGTGGCACCACTGCTCTGCAGCTGGGAGTGTCCAGCCAAGAACCAAACCCCTGAGGATGTTGCTCAGGGTTATCAGGAACAAAAAAGGGAAAATTTCCAGCACGCAGCTAAACTGTGTTTAACCACTGAGTGACTCATGCGGCGTCAGGACAAGCGCAGACAGAGCCACTTCCCTCCTGCCAGGCACAAATCCTGCTGGGATGACGGAGCCAAGCCCCAGCACAGAGGAGTTATCAGCTGGGAGAGGGGGATGTCATCTCTCCCAGAACAGGATATGGGCAGCAGTGCACGGAAATTCCTGTGAGTCCTCTCACACAGCATCACCCAGCCCTGCTCACGGCAAGGCTGGTCCTGGGAAGCACCTCCTGGGAGATCCACAGCACCCAGGGCACGTGGAGCATGATGGATTTCCCAAGCTCACAGCCAGCTGGGGAGGAAAAGGGGTTCCTGCTCATCCCACACCCCTCCCTGAGTTGTTGTGAGGTTTCTCAGTGAAATAAGAAAAAGCACCAGGTCAACATTGCAGGTTAAGCTCTGGCAGGAATAAACCCTGCAGCTTCCTCGGGGCTCACACAGCTTCTCTGCAAAACTTTTCCTGTCCTTAGCAAGGTTATTTTGGAAAAGAAGGCAGATTAGAAAGCAGGCGCGCGGGCATTTCCCAAACACAAGGCTGCATTTTTTGGAGAACGCCCAAAGGAAATCTTCTGCCCTTTTTGAAATCCTTCCTCTCTGCTGCAATTATTCAGCACAGATTTGCAAAGAGAACCTGAGGAGAAAATGTCAATGTTTCTCTCTGAAAAAGAAATTTCACTCTCCTCTTTACGTAATTTGGGGGATCAATAGTTGCAGGAAGCCACCCACATCTTTCCTTAGAAACATGGCAAGTTGTTGGAGCTGGAGAAAGCCAGATTATCTCAAATGAGGACAAAGAGAAAGTTGCCCAAAATAGCCCCAGCCCAGCGTGGGTGGGCAGAGAACCTCTCAGGGTGGATCTGCATCTCCCCACTCCCATTTCCTCACCCTATCCCAAGGGAGCAGGTTTCTGGGGCAGCACAATCATGTCCATCCAACACCAGAGCTGCCTTGACAGTTTGCTGGGGGAGCTGGAACTCCCTGGAAGCATCTTCCAGAGCTTCCCTTCCATGTGGGAGCGCCTTCCACGCACGGGCATCTCCTGGGAGTGACACCCACGGCCCTGGGGCTCCCCAGGCAAACCCTTCCTGCTGAGAGCCGGGCTGTGGTGTTCCCTGAGGACACTCTGCTGGGACAGGGCTGCCCACAGCACCAAAATACTGAATCAGGCCTCTGCTGCCCTGCTGGGAGCCAGCCTGGGCCTGGCACAGAGGTGGGGAATGGTGGCAGAGCTATGGAGAGCAGCCTCCTTCCCCCCAGGACACAGCTCCTGGGCTCTGCCAGCAGCACAGGAGGGGAATATTTATGAGTGCCATGGATCTCTAGCAGAAGCTGCTGGGCTGATCCTGCCTGTTGGAATACCAGCCAGGTAGGATGTGTGTGAATGCCTCGGATGCATCACTGTGCTGGCAATAAGAGGCAGCAACAGCAGCCATAGCCACAAAACGAGGCTGAGATAGCCCCCAGCTGCAAGCAAAGGCTGTAAAGAGGGATGAGGGTCATTTCAGACAGCATTTCAGGGGTGCAGCTCCAGAGGACGCCCAAACTGGGCAGCGGTGCCCAGCTCAGAGTCCCAAGAAGCAGCTGCTCACTGTGTCCATCTGAGAGGCTCCTCAAGCTTTGTGGAGTCCCTACAAGAAGCTGCAAAATGGTGCTGGGGAGGGAGTAACAACAACAACAACAACAACAACAACAAATCCTTCAATTCACAAAGTGTTGAAATCTGGCAGCAAGGAGATCTTTTGCTCGGCTTCTCTTCCTGCCCACTCGCTGGCGAGTGATGCACAGCCCCCCCACCTGCCTTTCTCACACCCTGACACCCTCCCCCCCCCAGCTATTGAAAAAAGGAAAACTAAAGTTAACTTTCCACGTCCCACACAAATATTTTTGGCAGGCGTTGCTGGCATTCAGGCTGCTGAGCCCGGGGGAGACGGGGTCTGCTCAAAGTCTTTGTCTCCATCTGCTCCCGGCACCCGGCTGGGGGTCTGGGCTGGTCTGTCCCAGACACAGCGCAGGGGCAGGAGGTGGCACAGCTGTAAAAAACGGGGGGCACCTCCAGGACAGCCCTGGGGACCGTGAGTGACCCAGCCACGGGAGTGCCATGAAGTGCGGGGCAGATTCAAACCCAAACTTTGGCTCTGTCCCCGACTTTCCCGTGTTGCTCTCAGCCACATCCCTGCCCCACGCTGGGTTTTCATCACCATGAAACGAGCCGGGAAGGGCTGTGAAAGCCGTCCCCAGCCCCGCTGGGCTCTCGGGTTTCCCGGGTCAGGCAGCGGGTCGCTGTCACTCAGGCAGGACCCTGCTGCCCAGACTTGCAGTCCCCAGCTCCGGTCACAAGATCGGCGCAGTCCCTTTCCAAAATAGCCCAGCTGCAATGAATACATCTGGGGAGCTTTACACCTCCCCTGTGCCAGCAGCTGAGTGTCCCCTCAGGGGAGCTGGGCACCTTCCTTCTCCACGTGGCACCTTCCTCCCGTGGCCCTTTCCCCAGGAGAGGGGAGGCTGCATCCTCAGGGGCAGCCCCACATCGCTGTAAGGGAGCTCTGCCCTCTCAGCTGACACCGGAGACACCTCGGGTGTCACCAGCAGCATTTGGCTGCCCTGTACACAGCCACGCTCCCGTCTGCTGCAATCCAATATCGCTCCCGGCTCCCTGGATACCTGGCCCGGAGGGCTGAGCTGTGTGCTGGGCAAGGCACAGCCGAGCTGCCTATGTCCCCTGCACAAGGACCCCCCTGCTAAACCCTGCAGGTGTCACCTGTGCCACATCCTTGCACGACAGAGCCAGGCTGCTCACAGCCAGAAGGAGATGGCAGCAGGAGGGACTCAGCTGGGCTGTGCAGGATGGAGGGAGGGGGGAAAGCCTTCTCTGGCAGGGTCCAGTGCTCAGGGAAGGGGCACAGGGAAAGAGGGATGGATGTGATTGCCTCCCTCGGCAGGACAGGGGATGCCTGCCCCCTGAGGAGCAATGGCAGGGTGGACAGGGATGGCTTCGTCCCTGTTACTGTCCCTGCAGGCACAGCAGCGTGCTGGGGAAAACAAATCCCTTTTGCAGCGCTGATTTACTACCTGACGGAAACCGGGATGGAAAAAACAACATTCCTGAATTCCTGTCCCCGTGCAACCCCTGCGATCTGCAGCACCCCAGCCGGCCGGCGGGGACACAGGCTGGACACAGGCTGGACACGGGCTGGACACGGGATGGACACGGGCTGGACACAGGCTGGACACGGGATGGACACGGGCTGGACACGGGCTGGACATGGACTGGACACGGGAGGGACATGGGATGGACACGGGATGGACTCGGGCTGGACACAGGATGGACACGGGTTGGACACGGGATGGACACGGGATGGACATGGGATGGACACGGGATGGACACGGGATGGACATGGGCTGGACATGGGATGGACACGGGATGGACCCCGGCTGCCGGTGCCTGCCCTGTGCCCGCATCCCGCGCCCGCAGCTGCTGGGGAGAGGCAGCAGGGGAATGCTGGGGATGGGCACGGGGCTGCGGGCACGGGGGCTGCGGGCGGGATTCAGCGCTGAGCGAGGCGAGGAGGAGGAGGAGGAGGAGGATGACAGTGGCATCCCGGCCAGCTGGACCATGTCCCCTCCCAGGCTGGAAGGAAGGGCTGGATGCGGGCAGTCGCATCCCTCTGAGCTGCTGCACGGCTCCTCCAGCCCCGGGCTTGTCCCTCCGTGTTCAGGGGCACTGGAGCTCTCCCTGGGCAGCTCCCTGGGGGCAGGGGCTGCCAGGCCCTGGGCAGGGCAGGGCAGCAGGATGGGGGGCAGGAAGGGGATGCTGCCCTTTGGAGGGCAGCACGGTGCAGGCTGGGCTGCACCCAGAGTGAAATGTGTTTGTACCCCGGCACAGCCATCCCAGCCCAGACCCACAGGCTGTTTGCCCCACTCCACCACCCCCATTCCATGGGGGTTTTGGTCACGTTTTGGTGCTCAGCACACCCACTCCCCTCCTCCCACTCTTAGCCCATGTTCCAGCCCCAGTCCCCAGGAAACCCTGGTGCTCCACAGGGTTTGCATCCATCAAACATCAGTCTGTGCACTCCAGCCAAGCAGCACCGATCCTGCTCTGCCCTCCTGGCTGGGTTCAGCAGTGAATCTTCCCCTTCCTGCCACCCCTCCGGGGCCCATCTGACCTGGGGGTCCCAACCAGACCATCCTGGGAGCTGCCCATGTCCTGACTGCATGACAGCCCCACGCAGGGCAGGTCCCAGCCTGTCCTACCCTCTGCTCAGCTTGAACCCTGACCCCAGCTCCAGCTGCTGCATTCCAGGCAATGAGGACAGCCCCAGCCTGGCTCTCACAGCTGCCTCAAGCCCTTCTTCTTCTCAGTGCAGTTCTGGGGAACAAAGCGCCAGGTTTGCCATGTCCCACCAGCTCAGCCTGATGCCAGCCCAAGGTGTCACCAGGGGGGTGGCCATCCTCAGGGACCTCTCCCCTACTGCTGTGGGACAGAGGGTGATCAGCTGGAGCCTCTGCAGATCACTACAGGAAGCCAGGAATGAAACTGCTGCTCAGGCTTTTCAAAATTTAAATGAAATGTAAAAACCAGAGAGGTCCAAGAGAGAAGATGAACTGAAAAATCAAGCTCTGGTCAGTGTGGCACAGGACTGGCACCACCATGGCTGCAGGGTGAGCTGGATTGGCAAGCCAGGTTCTGGCAGCTTTTGGCTCCACACATCCCTGTGTGCCCGGGGCAGCTCACCCTCCTCACCCATCCTGCAGGAACATCCCGGCTCTGCAGCCACCAGCTCTCTGGCACAGCAGGTCCCACACCCAGATCTCCCCTCAGAGCTGCAGCAGCAGCTGCCAGAGGGAGGGAAGGGAGGGAAGGGAGGGAATGGAGGGCGGGCTGGCACAGCGGCGCCTTCACGCATTTCCCAGGCAATACCAACACACAGCTCCTGGGAGAGGAATGAGGGAACTCTCACTGAACAAACCCTGCTCCTGGAGGAGAGCGCTCTGGGGATGGGGTCACCCCTGGATATCAGATGCCTGTTGATGGTTGTGCCAAAAGCAGTGTTGGGTGGGGAGGACAGAGCAGCCTCTGCAGTGGGGTTGGGATTCACCCTGCAGTGGGGGTGGAACTCATCCCACAGCCCTGAGATGAGTGGGATGAATTTTCTGGCAGTGGGGTTACAGTTCATCCTGTATCCTTGCTGGCCCCAGGGAGCTCAGCCTCAGCAGACATAAAGCACAAGACAGCACCCAAGCAGAAAACCCCACAGGGGCTCGAAAATCCAGTTTAAACAACCTCTGAGCATTCAGGGCTGCCTGAGCTGGGACAACTGAGTCTGAGCACCTCAACTCCCCAGGTTCCAAACCAGGCTGCAGAATTTCCCAGGTAATCCTGGGGGCTGCCACAGGCACTGCTGGGTTTCACAGCCGTGTTTGACACTGTCACAGCCCTGCCCAGGTCCTCCTGGACAGACAAACGAGGGGCTGTGACCTGGGGCTGTCAGGATCAGGGGATGTGACCTGCCAGTGCAGAGATCCAAGGTCAATAGGAGACCTGACAGCTCAGCCAAGGTTTGCTGAGCCCAGCAGCTCTGTCCCCTCCTCTGTGAGCCCCCCCACCATCACCTCCAGGCATCCCTGAAGCCCTAAAGCTCCCTGAAGAGCAGAACTGTGCTGCTAAGGAACAGGGAGCACTCCCTGCTGCCTCTCAAACCTGCAGCCCTGGCATGTCTTGGACCCCAGCTCTGATCCCAGGGAGGCAGGATGGGAACTGAGAGCAGAGATGGGTGCACACAGCCTGGGAACTGCCAGGACCAGGATAAAGGACATTTTAGCAGCACAGGGACAGAGTGCACACAAGCACAGGGTTTGGCCCCTCTGAGCCCCACGGGTCTGTCCATGGGAAACAAAGAGCATCCCGGGGAAGGGATTGTTTTCTTTCCAGACCAGGAAAGCAGCCAAACCCCAGCACATGCCCATTCCCAGGCCTTGGCCCCAGCAGCACAGCAGGCTGGTGGCCTTGGGACATGAGGTCCTTTCCCATCTAGCTCCCCCAAGGCTGAGAGCCCGGCCAGCCCGGGCGAGGCAGGAGGGCAGCCCTGCTGTTTGTGGGGGCTCTGGGGTCCCTGAGGCCTGGGCAGCACCACCACCTCGCTACTCAGAGGGGTCCCCCAGCATTTTGGGCTGGGGCTGTGTCTGTGCTCAGCAGTCTGGCTCCCTTCTGGCAGACCCGCTTGTGCAGTAGGAATAAACACACCGAGGACACATCCAAGCCAGTGCAAACAGCCCCTGACCGAGCTGCTCTCTCCCAACACTCTGTTTTTCTTTCTCTGCTTTTCCTCTCCTCTCTTAACCCCTTCAGGAGCCCGGGAGACCTGTGCCCAGCTGCCCTAGGAGCTGCTGGAGCCAAACCCCATGAAACCCTGCGAGTCTGACCACAAGGAAGGGCTGGGACAGCAGTGAGGTTCCAGGGTCCCCCCAGGGCACAGGGCTGGTTTTGCTGCCCTCGAGTCCCCTGGCTGTCGTTCCCCTCCCTCTTCTTCCTCCCCCACCTCCTTTCTCCCCTCCACAGCTCATCCTTTCCCCAACAGCTCCGGAGGGTCCTGGGGGAAAGGGCTGCTCCCCCTTCCAGCTCCCAGTTCACCCAGACAAGCACTGGGTGCTGGCAGGGGGGCACCTCACTCTGGGCAGGACAGAGGGGCCAGGAGCCACCCATGGCGAGGAAAGCACTCCAAGGAAGCCCACCTCCACCCTCCGCTCCGCCGGGAGCCCTCTCCATCCTGGAGGCTGCCGTGTGACACCGCCCCGTCCCCAAGGTCACCGAGAGCCAAGCCCCGCCAGCATCCCTCTGGGACGGAGCCCGGGGCACCTCTGGTGAGCCCAGGGATGCTCGCACCCGCCACGCTCACCTCTTTCTCTTCCCCTTTTGTCCCGTGGGGAAGTGGAGCTGGCTGCTGTCCATGCGCTCCGGCTGAGCCCGGAGCAGGTCCCGTCCCGCTGCCCCGTGAGCCGTACCCGGAGCCGGGTCCCGGAGCTGGGGCCGGCAGCGCCCGGCTCTGCTCGGCTGCTCTGCTCCAGCCGCGCAGGGCAGGGAGAACGGGGGGAGAGGGGAGGGAGGAGGGGAGGGGGGAAATGAAACTTTAATAGCACAGAGCCCCTTTTGTTTCCCAGCATATGGGATATTTCATACATGCTGAAGGCATTAACCACCTATATTCTTCAAGCGCTGGCGGCGGCTGGGAGCACAGCCCTGAGCTCTGCTCGGGGCACAGCGCCTGTCCTGGGGGGCTGCAGCAAGCAGCCCCTCTGCCTGGAACCCCCCCAGAAATAGGGAGACCCTAAATTACAGCCTGGAGAGCTGCTCTGCTTCACCCAGGATCCCCCTCTGCACGGTTATGTCTCCCCAAAAGAGCAACCAGGCCCCCAAACTCGAGGCCAAGAAAGGGATGTCCCTTTCCCTGCTTTTTGGGCATGCTGTGAAGTGGGGGAAACTAACCCAAACATCCCCGGGGGTCTGAGACCCCAGACATCCCTCCTGTCCGGGGGACATGGCAGAGCCCAAAGGTCCCATGAGCTGTGACTAACAGTGACAGAGAGGGGCTGGTGGCATGTCCCCTCCCTGACACAAGAGCATCCCTGGAGCAGCAAGCAGGCAAGGTGCTGACAGGGAAGGGCTGGGAAGTACCCACATGGGATATCCTCATGCTGTTTACCCATTTTCTCCCCTCTGTTCCCCGTTGTGGTGTCTGGGGACAGACCCTGGTGCCTGTAAAATGGGTGACACCACCTTTGCAAGTAGGAAAGGAGCATCTCCAGGTCCTGAACACAGACAGTGGCTGCCACTGCCCCCTGCAGCCCCCTCAGTGTGGGATAGGGAAATCTAGGGTCCTTGGCACTGCATCTCTCCCTTATTCCCATAGAAGAGATGTTGGCTTTGACCTTCTGGGCATCCACTGGTGGCAAAACTCCAAGCATGGTCTGAGATGGAGGGGGCCACCTGTGTGCTCTGTTTTCACCAGATTGGGTGGATTCCTCAGCACTGGGGCTCTTCATTGGTGCCCATCCCCTGACTGGCACCCATGAGTGCTCCCCAAATGGGTTACCCTTCATCAGCCCTCGTGTTTTTGGCCAGCCAGGGGAAGAAAGGCATGAGCCCACTCACGCAGAGTGTTGGGATACGCTGTCCATCCCACGGAGCCACAGCTCCACTTGTCCCTGAGCCCCCAGCCCTGCACTACACAGGATGCCCAGTAAATCCTTACTTTGTTCAGTGTTTATCCAGTCACACTCTAATTTGAAATAAAAAAGGCAGCCAGTAAAAGGCCTTTATAGCTCTTCAGAGCTCATAAACCGGCAGCGCTGGCGGACGGGGGCCAGATGATTGGGGGCTGCTAGGAAAATTTATTGCAGATTTTGGTAACTTAAACATTACAGCTCTGTGAGCCCCGGGACTGGTTTGCTGAGCAGCTCCCAGCGGCAGGGATGGAACAAGGGATGCTTTATTGGGGAAGGGAAGGGGGGGCTGACAGGTCTCACCCAGACCCACAGTTAACATCCACCCAGATTTAGACTGGCTCGTTTCTAAGGCGAGGCTTTGCACAGACTGAATCCATCCTCGTGCCAGGAGGGAGTGCATGTCCAGGATCCTATCCTCATGTCCAGGATCCTATCCTCATGTCCAGGATCCTATCCTCATGTCCAGGATCTTATCCTCATGTCCAGGATCCTATCCTCATGTCCAGGGCTGCTGGACACAAGGCTGCATCACTCTGGCATGAAGGCAGCCCTCAGCAGCATCCCAGGGAGATGATGAATGGGACTGTGCCAGCACCTCCTTGTGCCAAATCCCCTGGCTCGGTGGAGACCTTGCACCAAGCCCTGCCTGGGCAGGAAGAGCTGGGACGGGCTGGCCAAGCTTTTCGTGGGAGTCTGTAGAATTTGGAGAGAATGAGAGGAAGCGGCCGGGGTGGGGAGCGTGCGAGGGAAGGCGGGTAGCAGGAGGGAAGGCATTTTTTCCTTGCCAGTGCCTTGGCTGATTCGGTGTGAACTGCTATAAATTTGTTCCTTATCTCTCAGGCCATTTAATGTTTTCATGAAAAGAAAATAGTCTGCAGGAAAAAAACCCGATGATAAAAGATCCCTTTGGCATTGAGAGGAATGTTAAATGTCTGTAATCAGCAGGGTCTGGGGCTTGGAGTGCTCCTGGAGCTGGCAGGGAGCTGAGAAGTTGTGGAGATTGGGCAATGCTTGGAGCAGACTCTCCCAGCAGCCTCCCAGCTCTGGGGGGAGTTGGCATCTCCACCCCTGGGTGCCCCTTGCACACAGAGGACACAGTGCCCAGTGTGGGACAGCAGTGGCTCTGGCTGGGATGGCTCCAGACACTTCACTCTGCAGGCTTCAACATGGGTTAAACCAAATACTGCCAGAGAGAATAAAAAAGTGGGAATATGAGGTGCAAATTCTATGGGAGGAAAGATATGGATCCAAATCCTTCTTGACTGCTTCCCAGGACCAGGCAGGAGCATGGGCTGTGCCAGGGACCCCCACAGGTCCTTGCACCTCCAGGATCTTCATCCCTCGCCTGTCCTGCCCCCACAGAGAGGCCAGGGGGAAGCCCCAGAGCCCCATGTGGCTGGAAGCATTCTTCCCAAGAAAGCTGGCCCATGGACCAGCTGCTGTTTGGATTTACAGTTGCAAAAGCAAATCCTGCATGAGTCCTCCTTGGAACGAACCTCCTGGCCCTTACTGACCATGCCTGTGCTCCTGCTGAGGACTGGGGTGCCGGGCTGGAGGCACAGGGGTCACGAGCACCCCTCTCTGCAGGATCAGGAACTGCCTGGCTGCACTTCCCATGAGGTGTGGGCACTGAGCTGTATCCCTCCAAGCACCGGGTGATGCAAGCACACCACCACATGCTGCTGCATTCCCTGGGAGCATCCTGGACTGGGAGCATCCCCACCGTGTGGCTCTCTGGGGGCCATCCCACCCTGCAGCCTGAGGCCAGCAGAGCCATGGTACAGGGATACATGACCCTCTGAGCTGCAGCTTCATGTCCAGGCTGGAAAACAAACAGGGCAGCAAAAATGTGACTACAAAGGGGATGTTTCAAGGTGGGAAGGAACGGTTACTGACGACTTCTCTCCCCTCCCCCCCCCTTTTTTTTTCTCTTTTGTAAAGTTTCATTTTATACTCCAAGGGAGCAGAAATGCCATTTCAAATGAAAAAATCAAACCCTTCTGTTGCAACACACTCCCCAGCTCAACGTCTTCATGCACCAGCACACCTACATACCAGCTTTTCTCCCAAACACAGCCCTGGCCCAACAGAGCCCATTTCCAGGCAGCCTTCCCCCTTTGGCCAGTCCCATATCCCAGCATCCTGCCTCCCCTGCCTGCCCCACTCCCAGCCCCATCCCACCCTGCACATCCCGTCTCCACAGGCAAACACATTTTCTTCCACATCCATCACGTGGCAGTAGGATGTGCGTTCTGGTGCCAGAGCACGCACGGCTGGCTGCGCCAGCAGCGCCTGCACGGCTGCACAGAGCTGCTGCTGTGCTGGTGGAGCGCACTTGGCTTTTGTGGGATGGTTTTGGCTGTGCCTGGAATGGTGGGGAGGTGCCAGGAGCTGGCACTTGCCATCAGCACTGACCTGCTGGAATTGGTGTGGTGCCAGGTGTCTCACTCTTTGCTTGGACATCTGTCTGTGTGCCCACTCTGGCCTTGCTGTGGGGCATTTCTGTGCTGTTCAGAGGCAAAACCAGATGTATTTTGTAAAGCTGGGTGTTGCTTGGCAGACTGGCAGCACCACAGGCATCACGATGGCACCGTGGGATGAGGACAGTGACTGTGCATCGACCCTGGGCACCCAGCATCCTCCTGCCAGGGAATGTGGGCATGAGGGTCCCAGGCTCTCATCTCTGAAGTGCCCAGAGGCAGCTCCCCTCGGACTCCAGTGCAGCCCCACTGCTTTTCCTGCCCTCTGGAGGACCCCCCCATCCCATCCCGTCTCCTCTGACGCAGGTGGCTTGGCTCCCAGACGGGCGGCGCTCGCCCCGAGCCCCAGCCCAATAAAGCCCCTTTGTTCAGCTCAGCCAGCAGGGCTGGCTGACCCCGGTGATTTCCACCACCCGAAAACACAGTCCCTGCTGTCCCATGGGTCAGGGCAGGCATGAGGACAGGGACAGGGACAGCCCCCACACCCCTCCTCGGGTCAGGGTCAGTGCCCAGGGACACGGGCATGGGTCACTGAGGGTGCAAGGGTATGGAGCTGCTCTGTCCAGCCAGGAGGGATGGACAGATGGATGGAGGGACGCTGTACAGCCAAACCTTTCATCTCAAGCCTTTTAAGACGGGCAGAAATCACTGGGAAATAGTGGAGCTGCCAAGCTCACCAGGGTGGGATGGGGAGCGGGGCTGGCGCTGAACAAGCTGCTGCTAATGAGAAACAGGTGGAGAGCCCAGCATCCCCCCCTCCACCCAGTCCTCCCTCAGCCCTCGGGGTCAGTCTGTATTTTCTTAAGTCCTGATTGCAGAGAAATTGGAGGCTTGTGTGCCAGTGGGTTCTGGTGTGCTCCAAAGCAAAGGGAGCCTGGCAGGACCTGTGTTTATGTTTGGGAATGATTGGAGACTGTTCTGGCACTTTGCACCCTGGCTGAGAGGGCACAGGAGCCATGGGACGATGCCTGCCCTGCTCCTGCTCCAGCAGGAGCATCCCAGCTGGGAATGGCAGCGACCCATCCAACAGCACTCGACTCATCCCCGGTTTGCATGCAGGAGAAGAGGAACCCTGAGCTGCTGAGCCAGAGAGGAAACGAGAGCAGAAAAATGTGATAAACAGCTGTAAAGCCCAGCCCTGGCTCTGTGCTGCTCCCGCCGTCGCGGGTCGGCCCCTCAGACTGTTTATGGAAAGCCCAGTTTGCCGAGAAATCCATCTCCCGTTTCCTGTTGATCGCTGGGAGCCAAGGTCCCTCGGCCAAGGGCTGCGCCGCCCGCGCACGTCTCGCTGTGAGACAGAGCAAGGGGCTGAGCACAGGGCAGCTCAGGAGCTCGGGGAACGGGGCACCACTCCTGGGGGGCTGGAGAGTCCCCTGGGAGCTGATCACAGCTCTCTGGTGAGACAGGGCACCCCCAGCCCTGCTGGGCATGGAGGAATTGAGAATTCTCCCTCAGGCTCCTCAGCACCGAGGGGGTGTGGGGGGGATGCTCACAGCCACCTGCGGAGATCCAGGGCTGGGAGTGCCCATCCCGTTTCCAACCCTCAGTGCCCACCAGGCACATCCAAGGCCCCGGGCTGGGGACGGGGGCTGGGTCCCCGCCTTGCCTCCCTTCCTGCTGGTGTGACCGCGCTGGAGGGGGGCAGGAGCTGTCGCTCCGTGTCCGCTCGCTCAAGGCCAACCCCATTGTTGGTGCAGCCGTGCCGGGGAGAGCGGAGCCAGCCTGGGACGGAGCCGGAGCTGCAGATCCTGCCGCTCTTGACTGAGTCATCAGCCCGCGGGAGCTGAGCAAGGCAGAGCTAGGTGCTGACCTGAAATCCAGCCGGTTCTTTTCTCTGAATCAGGGCAGGGAGGCAGGGAAAAAGGCTGGGGGAAGGGGGGAGCAGTGAGTGGGTTTTGGCTGCTCAAATCTCCCCTTTTTTTCCAATTGCTCCAGGGAGAGATGGGCCAAGGCAGTGCCAGAGGGATGGAGGGAGGCTGCAGTGAGTCACAATGGGGACAGACACAAGGACATGACAGTCTGCAAGGAAAAGGAAGGGGCTGGGAGATGTCAGGAGTATGTGTGCCCATGTTTTCACTGGGCTCATCCCAACTAATCCTTGGAGGAAGAAGAAAGAGGAAAAGAAGCAGAAAGAGCTTTCCACCCCCTCTGCCAGGTCCCCTCCCTGAGCCGCAGTTCCCGCTGGGCGGGAATGGGGATCTTGCCCGGCATGTGCCTGCTCCAGCTCCGAGCACGGGGCCAAATCTGAGACAACCCCCCAGGGACAGCCCCATCCCAGCAGAGCTGCGGGCCAGGCGCAGATCTGGATCCTGCTGGCTGGGGAGGATGGCTGCGCACCAAAAGTCATCTCTGAGTGGCCGAATGGGTAAAAACAATCCCATCCCATGGGCAGCTGAACCTCCCCTCCCCACACCATCCCCTCCTTAAACCCCATCAGCAGTCGCTGTTGCAGCAAATCCTGACTCCAGCCCTTCCACGGGACTTCACAGACCCCCCAGCAAGCCCAGCAGCAGAGCCAGGGAGAACACCCACCCCAGACCCACCCCAGACCCACCCCATCCCTACCCTGGGCTGCTCCCCACGAGCAGGGGGGGTCCCCCAGCCCAGCTGGGGAGCTGGGGACCGTCACCCATGTGGTCACCAGCTGCTTGGAAACATTTCCCTGGCTCCGGGTTATATGAACAGATTTTTATAATTATTAGCCTTGGTAATTTACCGTAAAATATTTATTCTGGCTCATTCCAAGGCGTTTGATTCGTGTTGGGTCCGTACGGCTTGGGGGGGGGGGGGGGGTGTGCGTGGGGAGCCACGCGGCCGTGCAGGGCTGGATGCTCGCTCCCTTCCTGTGTAAATATCCATATGGATGTGTGTGGCCCGCGGAAGAGACCCTGGTGGCAGCCGGGACTGGGGGTCCGGCTCGCCGTGCGGCTCCAAACCCCCTCCTACTGCAATCCCAGCACCCCCAGCCCTGCCGGACATGGGGCAGGGCAGGGTGGAGGTGATGTCCTGCATGGGAGGAATAAGGGGGAAAGCCCCCTGGCAAAGCCCGGCGGGGGCAGCTGGGTGGAGGTGGCAGGGAGGGACGAGGGGAGGGTCCCGGGGGTGGCAGCGGCGATCCCAGCACGCCTGAGCGGTCAGCAGGGCTGGGCTGCTCACGCCTGGCTGCGGAGGATGGGCTTGGAAGATGGGAGCTGAGATGGGCTCTGTAGCCCCCAGTGCGGGGGGAAAGGACACCCGGAGCCTCCCCTGCCCGCCCCGGCGCTGGGATCCACGGCACGGCTCCCCAAGCCCCGGGGCCTCCGGCAGCGGCGACCCCCGTGATGCGCGGGGAGGCTCCAGCGGTGAAACTCAAGCCAGATGTGCAGCAGCGGGAACTCTTTAACATTTCCCTGCTCTGTGCCTGCAGCTGGAAAGCCCCTGCAGCAGCCCTGGCTCCCGGGTTTCTCCTCTCTCGCTCCCCAAGTGTGCCCTGAAAAGGAGCTGCAGATGCTGCCCCAGGGAGGAGCAAGGGCAGGGACACACGGGGGATGCTCCAGCAGCTCTGGGCAGTGCTGGGATCGTTGGGGAGGGCAGCAACCTGAAAGCACCAGCAAACAAAGGGCACCGAGTCCCCACGGGGCTTAAAATGACAAGGAGAAGTATTAAAATGGTTGAAAATTACAGATTGTGTGGGCTGAGTTCCACCCCCACAGCAGTGCCAGCCCCCTGGCAGTGGGAATGTGCTGGTACCAGCATGGGATTTGCCTCTCCCTGAGCTCAGACAAGTTTCATCTGCATTGACGTGGCCAGAAGCTGGATTTGCTCAAGGAAAAGTTGCCAGGACAGCCAGAATCACACACATCTTGTCACCCTTTGCCCCCCTCAGAGTCTGGAGCCTTGTTTAGTGTCTGCCTTCACTTTTCTTTAGGGCTCAGCATCCCCCCACACCCCTTCCTCATCCTCGGCCTCCTGACGTGAGAGGACACCCCAGCCTGCCTCCCAGCTGGCCCCTGCATTATTAAACCAGATCCTCCTTATCAGCCTTTATCTTTTTCCACTCATGCAAAACCTGCCTGGTTCCAGCTTTGCCAGCCATCAGTACTTCCAGCAGGAGCCAGAGGACTTCGGGTCACCCCTTCAGTGCTCACTTCATCCCCTTGTGCCCCTGCAACCCCTCTGGGGGGGGGAACAACCCACTGCTTCCCTGCCTCCAGAGCCCAGGGAAGCAGCCCCTGCTGCCCCCAGGCCCAGAGCTGCTCCCACACCTGGTTCCAATCACAAACACGCGGGAAGGGACAAAGGCGCCTTCGGGAGGGCAGTGGGATACAGGGTGAGGGGCTGCAGGTGGGGAGGGAGGGCAGCTGCAGGGCTGGGATGAGGGGCATGCTGAGGGGGGTACCAGCCCTGGGGGCTGGAGGGGCCCAGCTGCCCATCACCACATCTCTGCAAAAGCAGCACTCAGAGAACGGGGTTAACTGCAGGCACCGGAAAGCTGGGATTAATGGAAATTGGTTATAAGAATTTTCCCAGATGGAAGAAACATCTTTTCATCATCTGTCCTTTGACATTTCAAGTCTATTTTGCATCCCCAGCATTTTCTGATTTGGGCTGTGACATTTAAATGGGCAATTTGTGTTTACAGTCTTAGGCGTTGTAAATACCTTATATATAAGTGTCTTTGCATGTATAGGAGACATTCTATACATTTGTATCTTTGAAACAAGAGCTATAAATCTTTACAGGAAAATGTAGATCTACAAAACGATTTATATCAGCTTTGTAGTCACAGGGTAGATGAACATGTAACAGAAACACATTGACTTTTTCAGACACTGGGATTTAGTGTTGTTTTATCACGAAGTGTAAATATGTCACTTCAAAATCATGAGAGGCATTAAAAGAAATATTTTGCATGGCTTTTATTCAAGGACTTGCTGACTTGCACTGTTCCCCCCTCCAAGGCATCATCCCTCTCCAGTCACAGGTCCCATGACAAGGATGCAGCAGGGTCAGGGCTGCAGAGCCAAGGTCACATCCCAGCAGCTGTGGGGGGGATGCAAAGGGACCCAGCTCTCCAGCAGGGCCTGGCATGGCCACAGTCCCCTCCCAGCACACAGCACTGTGTGACACCACGTGGGGCCTCAGGAGGCTTCCAATAGCCCCGAATCTGACCTTCCATGAGGGTCCCATCACCCTGCAGGAGCACGACCCCAGCCAGAGCCTCACCAGCAGCACCTCTGTCACCTCCCTGTCCATGACAAGATCCCCTGGGAGGCCCCCAGCTTGCAGCAAAGGGCTGTGGAAGAAGGTGAAGCCATTGCTGTGCTCACAGTCCTGCCACAGTATAAAATATTTGCAGTATCTGCTTTAGCCTCACCTGGGCTGGGGACACCTTTCTCAAGGAGCAGGGGGCTCCTCATGGTCAGGGATCTCTGTTACTGACTGGGTGCAGACACAGCCTGTGAGAGAGCAGTGCCCATGGCCTGTCCTGACTCCTCCATGGATTCCAGAGCCAAGGTCTTGGACAGGCCAGAGCTTGCTGGGCTCTGGCCATATCTGTGTGCCTCTTTGGAGGAGCAGAGATGGGGGAGTGACAGTGAGATTCCTTCAACCTAAATCCGTGGTATAGACATACTTTGATTGAAATAATTCTGATTTCTGGTGAGTCTCATTGTAAAGCTTGATTTAAATGTCGAGGCTCAGCAGGCTGAGAAGGCTGGGGAGAGCACAGAGTGAATGGAGGAGGAACCCATCCCACCCATAAACTGCTGAGCACCCCCACCTCCATCTGCTTTGGGGAGCCAACACAGGAGATGGCTTTCAAGTCATCCAAGAGTTCTGTCTCTTGTCCCCCCGCCCACCCTGCTCACCAGATGATGGAAGGCACAATATCCCTCTGCAGGGCTTTGCCTCCCAACAGCCACAGGGAGCCAGGCACTGCTGGCAGCAGGCAGGAGGAGCTGGCTGGGTGTACATGCACCCCAACTGCTGCCACTGCCACCTCATTCCCGGCAAAACCCCTCTCCAACCCCTCCTTCCCAGGGCTGGGGGGGTCTTAAATCAAGTGAAGCACCTTAGGGGTGGGATCCAGGCCTGGTCTGTACAGCTGTGCTGGGCACAAGGAAAGGGTTAGGGGACAACAGGTCCCTGCATGCAGTGCCTGCATTCAGTGGCACATTCTCATCAGTTACCCCACTGCCTGCAGCCAGCAGCCTCCAACCCTGTGCCCAGCCAGGTGAGCCTCATCATCCCTGCTGCCCCATCATCCCTTCCCTGCATCCCTCCTGCCCACATCCCTCCTGGCCCCTGGGTGGGCTGTGGCACCACCAGCACTCCCTGACCCCATGGGAAGAGCAGCCCAGGCACAGCTGAGCTCCATGTCCCTCCTGCAGACATCCTGCACATCCCAACAGCCAGGAGGATACAGGACACGTTGGGGCACGGAGGTGGGATGTGTCAGGACGAGGATAGAGGACGTGTCAGGACACGCTGCAGGATGAATCAAGGTGCAGAATGCAGCCATCAGGGATGAACCCAACCCCACAGCAGTTTGTGGGCTGCAAAGCCAGCCCTCACCATGGCCACCGTGGTCCTGCCTGCAGGCTGGGGCTGCCAGGAGCATTCTCATCTGCTCTTCTGGGAACCCCAAGAAGCTGCTGACTGCCACCCAGTGCCCCGTGCAGCTCATGGAAGCTCAGAGCTGGGCAGGAGCTGCCGTGGGGTCCCCGGTAGGGGCTGCAGGACAAGGCTGCAGCAGGAACAGCCCAGACAAGCCCTGCAGTCCGGGGGGCAGTGAGGGTTTGAGCCTGCTGGCTGCAGCTGCCCAGCCTCTGGCCTTTGCTCAGCCCAGAAAGGATTTTGCCAACTTTGCGCATTTTTGGCAGAAGCTAAAAAACATCACTGGTGCCAAGGCGGGTGACAGGCAAGAGGAACAGATCCTCCCACACAGGGCTCTCCTGTGGCTGTGGGAGGGCAGAGACCTTCTCATCCTCCTGGGCACCCCATGGTCATGGCATGGAACTGAGCTGTGCTTATGACCCTGTTAATTACCAAGCAATTAATTCAGGACTAAGCTGAGCACCAGCTGGGCCCACCTGGGGCAGCCCAGGGCCAAGATGGAGGTTTCCTTGCACATCATCTGGGGCTGGAGGCCAGCCCCTGACACTGCTCCTTCCTGGGCATGGGGACACAGGAATGGAACCATGGTGGGTGCATGGCCGGGATGTGCTCCAGGGAATGAGCTCAGGGAATGAGCAGCCTCCTCTTCTGGGCAAGCAGCTCCATCGTTCCCCCCAGATCTCCCCCTGCAGCCCCCTCTCCTCCCTCCATCCGGCGGCTCCTTCGGCACCACACGTCGTTTGTCACTCGGACAGGTTCAAACAGACCCGTCTGGGATTCATTAGGCTCCGTCTTGGTTTCCTGCAGCGCTCGGCAGGGGCCGGGCGGGAAGGCAGCGGGGAGGCAGCAGACGGGCGGGCAGGCTCGGGCAGGCAGGGAATGGATCCTGGGGCAGGGGGGAGAAGGCAAGCAGGACCCCCCGGGCCCCCAGATCCCTCCCCAGTGCTCAGGCAGTCGGTGCTGGATGCTGTCCCGGGAGGAGGAGGAGGAGGAGGCTCTGGGAGCTGTGCAGTGTGCACGGATCCAGGACTAGAGAGCTGCTGCCACCTCGTGCATGGAGAGCTGCTCCCACACAGCCCCCTCCAAACCCCCAAAGATGGGCCCAAAGGCAGCCAGGACCCCCAGGGGCAGGGCTGGATCATGCCAGCGAGGAGAGACACAGGCAACAACAAATAAAACCAGAGCCCCCCCCATTTATTAGCAGTTGGTTCAAGAGGACCCTACACCAGTGCTTGGGAGCCTCCCCAGCACAGCCCCCATGGCCCCAGGTGTGGCTACAGGGCTCCTGTGAAACATCCAGGTGGGAATGCTGCTGCCAGCAGGGCAGTGAGACATCCACCCCACTGCCCTGGCCCCCTCGGGCAGCACTGGGCATTGCCTCCCCTCCCATGGAACTGCTGCCATCCCACATCCTGCAGGGCAGCTCCATCCAAGGGGAACCGTGGGCCCTTATCCCAGCAAACCCGTGATGGCTCAGTCTCCTCTGCCAGCAATCCCAGGGCGTGGGAGTGGCTGCAGCTCTGTGCAGCCCCACTGGTACAAAGATGTGTCTCCCACTGGGAAACCCTCCTGTTTCCCCTCTGACCTTTGTCCATGTCATGTCTAATGACCAAAGAGACCACATAAAACCCTCGGGGTTTAGGTACAAATCCTGGCACTGAAGAAAAAACACCTCCCTGCAAAATGGGAACCAAATGAACACACCACCCCCCCCCCCCGTAAAACCCAGCATTATTAAAATACTTTCATTTTTAATATTCAAGAGGTTTGAAGTTCTCTCAGCATTCTTCTGATTGCCGTTATCCCAATGTCTGCTCTGTCCCCGAGCTCTCCTCCAAGCCAGGGTGTGCTGGGCACCACTTGGCTTTACCACAGGAAACACCACATGTGTACAAGAGTGCAGGAAGGGCTTGGGGGTCATGAGCATACTGGGACCAGTATGCCCAGACCAGCATGCCAGCCCCTTCTCCTGCTAGGCCACATTCCCACCACACTGCCCATGGAAAGGGAGCCAGAGGTTGAGGAGCTGGAATATGATGACAGAGATGACAAAAGAAATGGTGCCCCAGTCTTTGAAAGAAAAATCCACCTTGTTCTCAGCTTTTCCGAGTAGGTACTGGGGAAATCCAGCAAACTCTCCTGTTTCCTGCCATGAGGCTGATGGCAGGAGTGGGTCTGGTTTCCTCTGTGCTTTAGGTCTCCGCCAGCTCCATCCCTCTGCTCCAGCTCAGCAAAGTCACCACCAGCGCACCCACAACAGCTCTTCCACCCTCGGACCAGGAAGTGAGGGACAGCTCTGGTGCTGCCCTCAGGCCCAAGGCAGTTGGAACCCATTTTGAGCAGAGAAAGGGGGAATTTGTGCCACTTCCCTATGCCAGAGCAGGGCGGGAAGTGACGAGGAATTAAAAAGGAAAAATAAAATGAAAGAGATACAGGTGTGGGGCAGGCAGAGAGGTGGGAGCACAGGGATTGCAGAGTTGGATCGCTGCTCAGACATCCTCCAGTGGAGCCCTGTGCTCCTGGGGATCCCCTCCAAGCCTCCAGTGATGCTGTGTGCTCCTGGGGTCCCCTCCAAGGCCAGGTATTGCTGAGAAGGTCCTGCTGGCACAGGGTCAGCCCCGCTCAGGTATTGCTGGGGGGTGGCAGCAGCAGCTACCTGGTGCTCTGCAGCTCCTCCCGCAGCCAGGTGGGCAAAGTCTGCCCCATTTTGTACAGGAGCTTGGAGAGCTCTATGTTATGGTCCCTGTAATAGTCCCGCAGGAAGGAGCGTGACTGCAACAGGAGAGCAGAGAGGAGAGTCAGGGGACCAGCCTGGAGCTCCCCAGCCCAGCCCTGCCCTGCTCACGACCAGCACAGGAGGCTTTCTGCATACTCACATCTGAATCCATCTCGGGGTACTTCCTCCCTTTGCTCTTTCCCAAGCATTTCGTTTTCCCTCCATCCAGAAGCTGACACCAGAATCCTTTCTTTGGATCAAACCTGTAAAGTGAGAGCTCTGCCTCAGCCCTCTTATCCCCCTCACACCTTCCATGGACATCCTGTCCAGCAGCTCCCACTGCTCTCCAGCCCTGCACAGGGCACTTCTCCACCTCTGGAATCCACAACCCAGCTAACATATTGTTATCAACCCCCTGGTACCACAGGTTCCCCCTGCAGCTGTGCAATAAGCAGTTCACCAAGGCTCATTCATTGCCCTGATGAGGGAGCACAGTCTCTACCTGGGTTTAATTACCATTTTCTGTAGCACTTTTGTTCCTGGATGCCCTCAAGTGCCCCAGGAGCACCTGGGTGGACAAATACATAGGCAAGCCCTGGCAGAGGTAAATTATTATTTCTCTAGGAGCTCTGGAGGCTTCCCACAGTGGGGTTTAATGGAAGGCTCAGAGCAAGGTGACACCTGCAGAGGTGCCACACAGCCAGCAGCTGCTCTCAAGCATTTATGAGGAGATGGAGTGTCAGGGCTCAATATCATCATCTGTGTCACAAATGCTGAAATCTGCTCCAGGAGCCCAGGGCTGCTCTTGGGCTGCCTGGAGTGAGCTCACTGTAGTGTCTGGATAAGTCTCAGGTGAAAGCTCAGCCTCATCCAACTCAACAGCAGCTCCGTGGAGAGGCCAGGGCTGGGGGCTGCTCTGGGACAGTGTCCCCAGGGCAATACAGTGCATGGGAGCAATGGCAGGGTGGAGGAAGGAGAAGCTGGGCAAGGACTCACGCCAGGGTCTTGTGATAATCAATGAAGTTGGTCACGCCGAGGAATTTCTGGACCGTGTCCATCACTTTGGCGGGTTCTGTTCGGAGCAGCTTCCCATCCAGCACCAGGATCTGCAGGGAGCAAGGCAGAGGGGTGAGGTGTCACTGGCTCCCAGCCCTGCTCTCCTGAGGCAAGAGGACACCTTTAACACACCTGAGATCACCCTGGAGCCAAATCTGCCACCAGGACACCTGTTAAATACCAATGTGCCCTGGTGCTCCCTTACATTGGATGTTGAAAAATGAAATGCAACTAAAGCCAGGGCCAGGACCCACCTAGGACAACATCAGAGCTTCTGCTCAGGGCTACCCAACCCACAGGCAGCTGGGATTGCAACATGGCAATTACACTAGCAGCAGGCAACTAATAAGACTTTATAAGGTTAATCAACAGTGGAAAAATCATTCAGGGATTGATCCTTACTCTCCAGCAGTGCTGCACTGTGTGGGTCACAGCAGGGCTGGCATCCAGCTCCCGTTTTCCCTGCAGATAGCCTGAACTATGGGCAGCTTCACCTGCTATTTTTGTCCTGTTCAATTCCATGGTGACACCAGACAGGGCAGCCCCAGGGCTGTGTGGCCAAGAGTGAGGGTGAGTGTTGGGTGACCCTGCAGAGCCACCCACAGCCCTCTGCCCCACTCCCTTTCAACCCTGCTCTGACAACCCACACAAGGCCATCTTTGTGTGTTATTCATCACCAGGCTCCCTTCTTGCACAGCATCTCCCCTCTGCCCCTTCTCCAAGTACTTTTACTCCTCTCCCCGTAATTTGTACGGTTTAAGAAAAACAGCTCCCAGGGGAAGGATGCAAGATCTCTTTCCCCCACATCCTTGTGTGGGTGAGGGCTGTAGGACTGGTTGCTGTTCGCAGGGGTCTTAGGATGAGGGAAGAGAGGAGGATCTGACTCCATGTTTCAGAAGGCTTGATTTATTATTTTATGATATATATTATATTAAAACTATACTGAAAGAATAGAAGAAAGGATTTCATCAGAAGGCTGGCTAAGAATAGAAAAAAAAGGAATAATAACAAAGGCTTGTGGCTCGGGCTCTCTGTCTGAGCCAGCTGGACTGTGATTGGCCATTAATTAGAAACAACCAACATGAGACCAATCACAGATCCACCTGTTGCATTCCACAGCAGCAGATAATCAATGTTTACATTTTGTTTCTGAGGCCTCTCAGCTTCTCAGAAGGAAAAAATCCTAAGGAAAGGGTTTTCCATGAAAGAAGCCTGTGGCAGGTTGCTGCCATCCCTACCTGGTTGGCGTGGTAGCTGCTGAGCCAGCGCTCGATGTGGGTGGCGTACCAGCCCGGCACCAGGCAGCGGCTCTGCAGCGCCCGCAGCCGCGGCCCCGCCTCGGGCCCCGCCGTGATCACCTCGTGGAACGTGTACTTCAGGGCAACCACGTCATCGTGAGCTCGCTGGTGCTGTCAGGCAGGAGCAAGGCAGGTTTGTCCCCAGGGTAATAACCCAATCCTGGGCTGCCCACGAGGTGCAGGGGCTGCCAGGCCACCATGATGTGTCCTCATTCAGCCCCAGTCACCTCACATCTCGAGCCAAGCCCACCATCCCACAGGACTGCCCAACCCAGGGGAGGGGCAGAGGCTGACCTGATACCAGGAGTAGGCTCGATCTGCAGGGTTGATGAGGATGGTGATGATTTTGGCCTTGGACAGCAGGGCTGCAGCTCGCCGAGGAGCCACTTCAGAGTCAAAGTAGTTGGCACTTTTCTCAAAGTAGAAGTCAGAGGTGGTGTTGGAGGGGATGGGGAAGAATTCCATGTACCTGGGGGAGGCACAGTGTGAGGCTGGCAGACAGGCACCACAAGATGGTCCCAGCACTGCCCTCACAGGGGACATCTCAGATACTCAGAAGGGAAACCTCACAGCACCACTGCTCGCCTTCCCAAAGTTATGGGCACTCCCAGGACAGTCCCCACAATGCAGAGACCCACCAGTCGATGCCCTTGTGATAGTTGTGTCCATTGAAGAACTGTATCTCCTCAAAGGTCTCTGAGCTGGGGTAGTTGCTGCTCAGGTCCGGGTGCATCCCCAGGAAGAGATAAAGGGCAGTTGTTCCTTTGGACAGACAGAAAGAGGGAGTTTACACAGGCCAAACCTCCCTCCAAGCTCTGCTTCAGGGCAGGAGGGCTGACAGAGGCTCTTTGTGGGTCCTGTCAAGTCCCCCAGCATGCTCACAGAACTGAAGGTGAAGGGAAGCACCTGTTTTTTGAGGCCCAATGATGAGAAGCTTTGGGAATCGGTCACAGGTCTTCTCTTTGGACCAAATGTCCTTGTGTCGTTTGTCTTCACAGGGATCCTGAAACACAGTGTGGAGGATCAGAGACAGAGCAGCCTGGATGGGACCCCACCACTGCTCAGCCCCTCCAGCCTCAGCAGACACAGGGGAGGCCACCCTGCTCAGCAGGCAGGACAAAGACTGGGCTTGTCTCCGGGTCTACAGGACAAATCCCTTTCTGGCACTGCCTGCAGAACCAGTGAGAGGTGAAAAGCCACATCTTACACAGGGAACCAGAAAGAAATCCAGGTTGGAAGCTACCTGAGGCCCAAAGCAGGGCCAGCTGTACCCCACTACCCTCTCCCAGCACAATAAAGAAGAACAGCCCCCCTACTATAGGCACAGGGGTACCTGCCACAGTGGGTCCTTCTCCTCGGAAAAGATCTGGAAGTATTTCTGTGCCAGCTGCACGGGGGGCAATGTCTGCAGCTTCAAGTTGGTCCAGGAGTTGAGGAAGCGGACCAGGTGCTTGAAGGTGTACAAGCCCAGGCGGTCGTTGCCATAGTTGGACAGGTGGGTCATGAAGATGCTGATCTGAAGCCAAGAGGACAGAGCAGGGGTTACTGGAGCCTCACCCAGCAGCCATCCCACAAATGGCCCCACCCTGACTGAGGACACTGGGGACATCTCCCACAGCAGGGCCAGGACAGCCCCGCAAGACATCTGTCTGTCTGTCCCTGGGTAGTACTTACAGGGTTCAGGAGGACAGTCAGGAACAGTTCACCCCCGTTGATGATTTTGTCCAGCTCACTGGAGCCACCAGGGTACTCATTGTAGAAAATAGTGTGTGTGAACAGGCCACAGGTTTGCCGGGGGAGTACCTGGGGCAGGAAAAAAGATATGTATGGAACAGGTGAAAGAGCCAGGGAAATGAAATGGCCACATGGCCTCCTCCAGGCTTTGAGAGCTGGGTCTCCTTCCCTTCCCCACAAAAAGGGGGAACCTGACCTCCACCCCTTGGAGGCCAGGACCAGTTCCACTGCCCCTTACCACCCTTCACTTGAATCCATTCACAGAAGGGAAGGATGTGGACAGATGGAAAAGCCAAAAACTGTCCTCACACAAGCTTCACCCATGCAGGATGAGCAAGGGGGAACAACCCCCTCAAACTGGAGCCGCACAGAAACCACATCTCAAGGTGCTGGTTTTGGTGGGGGAGACAGGAGAAGAGAGGCCCAGAGACAAAGGCCAGCACCCACCATGATGCCGTTGTGGATGAAGCCGCGGCGGTAGCGGGCGGGTTTCAGGTGTGGATATTCCTCCGTGCTCGTCACCCTGATGGACCAAACCTGCTTCCAGGCCTCGTACAGCTGCACATGCACAGGGTACACGCCCGAGTGGTGGGGGGCCACAGCGTACCCCATGTCAGTGGGGATGCCATGCTCCTGCAGAGAAGAGAGTGTGGAATGGGTGACTGTGGAGACCCCAAAATCACAAACCAACCCCTCTCCATCCCCAGCTACAAACTGTCTACTTGTGCCTCTGCAGAGCCACCAGGGCAAGGCTGTGCCTCTGCATCCTCTCCTACGCCTCGCTGTCTCCACAAAAGGGAGCCCAGGAGCAGCCATGCTGGGTGGACACCCACTCCTCTGCTTCATTCAGACCATCCTCGTCCCTGTCTTCTGTTGTCACCCACAAAACAGCCACAGGCAAGCTGTTGTGTGAAGAATGAGGAGGTACAGCTATATAGGTCTGCGGATTGGTTTGTATCAGTAGATACAAAACAGCCTGGAAAGTCTGAGCTGGAACATTGCCCATCCTAAGTAGGAAAAGTCTGGTCTCTCTCTAATTAAGCACTTGTAATTATCAGATAATAAATTCAAGCTAGGTTGAAGATCCCTCTCTTAGGCCAAAGGATCCAATTATTAACAGGTCTGTCTTTACCAGTTTGGATTCAAGACAGCTGTCAGTCAATCACAGCATGAACTGGTGTCAGTGCCACACAAAGGACAGCCCAAGACCAAGCTGAAGGTCAGAGCCTGCCTTTAAAATCAAACATGTCCCTGACAGTTCAGCCTGTAGAGGGAGTTTCCACCAGCCAGAGCCTCCCAGCACAGCCATGGCTCCAGCACATGTTCACACGGTGCCAGGCTGAGCATCCCCCTGGGCTGCATCTCTGCATCCCCACGGTTCCAGGCCAGGTGAGCACAGCTGCAGGGCACAGAGTCTCCCCTTGAACAGCCACTGGGGCAGCTCACTGCCACAGCAACAAGTTGGCTGCTGCAGATAAATCCTTTAGCTCTAGTTACTAGAGTATAAATGGATTTACCCACACAGCTGCAACATGGGGGACATGACTTAATGTCACCAGGTCCCTCTGCTCCAGCAAGAAGGGGGCATTCCCTGGGAATCTTCTTTGCTCCTCTTCTACCATCCTGCCCTCACCACAAGCAAGCCCACTGGAAGCATTTTACTCACAACAGCGAATTTCTTGTTTAAGGTCATCTGCTCAGCAAGAACCGACTGGTTGTGGAAGAGGTGAGGCTGCATGTGGCTCCACATGTGGGGGAACCACCAGAACTCCTTCACGTAGGACAGCAGCAGGTCATCACCTTCGTCCTCAGCATCAGTACCTGTGGCATGACACTTGCTGTCACCACTGAGCACAGAGAGCTGTGTGAGCAGCTGGGGCAGAGGGAGGGCCAGCCCCTCTTGGTGGCCAGGTGATGGAAGAATGGGGTGGGATGCCTGAGGACTCTCCTACAGCCCTGACAGCACTGTCTTTGAGCACCAACTGGTGCCCCAGCACCAGCTGTACAGCACCCACAGGAGAAGCGGTGCCCTTGCCCTCCTCACCTGTGTGGAAGAATTTCCCTGAGTATCCCAGGTTGAAGGTGAAGTTCGGGATGTGGGTGCGCAGCTCGTTCTGGGTGTCAAACAGTGCCTGGGAGAAGGGGAGAGAAAGCAAAGTGTCCTCAGCACGTGGTCTCAGGGACAGCTGCCACATCAGGGCAAGCACCAATGTCCCCGAGCACTTTGCAGAGGGGCTCTCAGAGGGACAGGGGAGCAGGAAAGTTCATCTCTGGAGCATCCCTGAGCAAGCACAAGTGTCCAGCCCCGCCCACCCATCCAGGAGAGCACAGACACACCTTGACATCTTCCACCTTCATGCGTGTGCCCTCCTTGCCCACAAAGATGTCATCAATGTCCACCAGGATGTAGCGGTCAAGGGGCAGAGACAACCTCTTGCCAGTCAGGAAGGAGACAGAGTCCACAAAGACCAACTTGTGCAGCCAGAAGTTGAGGTTGTTGCCGAAGAGCACCCTCTGGATGCCATCGTGGAGGCCCAGGTCCTGCATCACAGTGGTGTGCAGGGCAGCATCCACGCTCATGTGAGGGATGGACTCAGCTGACTTGGTCTTGGCCATGAGGACAGGCTCGTAGGTGGAGTGGTTGGACTGGAAGACAGTCCAGTCCTCCCCGGGGAGCACACCCTTCTCCACCTCACTGGGCCGCGTGATGTAGAGCAGGGGCGACTTGGGGTTGATGCTGCAGTCCTTCAGCGCCAGGTTGGAGTGGAGGAAGAGTGGGAAGCCCTTCAGCTGGGCACTCAGAAGGCTGTTCTCGTTGGCCTGCATGGGGAAAATGGGAGCTACAGGAGACAGGACATTGGGGACAAGGCAGGGGCTCACCAACAGCCACGGCAACAGAGGCAGCAGCTCACCACCCCTTGAGATCCAGGTTCTGGGTTCTCTCTTTCCTCTCTGGAGAATGGGGTGCCCTCATCCCCCTCACACACTCAGTCCTGCTCATGTCCTATGTGCAAAGTGCCCCAAGGCTAGGAGCCCTGGGCAGGAGAAGGGCTGCTGGGCAAAATATCTGCTCATGCTTTTGGCAAACCCCAGCAAGGGTCACTGCTGGAAAACAAGTGCTAAAAGCAACTGGACTGATCCCAGAAGTGTGTTTTTTCCCCCAAAATCTCCAAAGGCCACACAGCCCTTCCAAAGGGAGAGCTTCTCTGCTAGAAGCCTGTGCTCCACAGCAACTCATGCTGCTTGGAGAAATCATGGGGAGGGCAAAGTCCCGGTGGGGCAGCAGGACACAGGGCTCACATCTGGCCTGGCCATGGGATTTGGTTTGCCTCTTGTACCCCCTTACCTTGAAGAAGCCGATGATGCCCACGCCGTACTCCACGCAGTACTTGTCCAGCAGCTCCCGGTTCCAGGCGTCCAGGTTGACGTACTTGAGGATGTTCTCGTAGATGATGAGTGCAAAGCGTCCCCGGTCCTTGTCGGTCAGCGTGGGCATGTCCCCCTTCCCCGGGGCAATCTCTGTCCTGTATTTGAAGCGACTCGACTCCAAAATGGCCACAATCTCCTGGCCCAGCTGGGAGTAGAGGCTCTCCACAAAGACCAGCACCAGGGGGTCCGTGCGGGAGGAGTCGGCCACCTTGAGGGTCTTCAGTGGCAGCAAGCGGGAAGGGGCGACCTTGGGCTCGTCGCAGTCCGGCCCCGCCACGTCCCCAGAGGGCTCCAAGCCCCTTTTCCACCCATATAAATAATAAGCAGAGATGAAAACACTGAGCAGGCAGAAGGCAAAGAGCAGGAGTAACACCACCTGCGGAGAGAGCTGCCAGATACCCCGCCGGGCCCTGGCCAGCACAGTCATCCTTGCATCCGCTGGGTGAGGCGGGGTCCCTCTCCCCTGCCCACCCCTCCCCTCACGAGCCCCGGGGAGGGGAAGAAGCAAGCAACCAACCAACAAAAAATCAGGTAAAATCAAATTGAATACTACTAATAAATTAAAATACTAGCAGGCTGCCTGTGCAGGCTCTCTCCCCTCCAGCAGTCCGGCGTCCCTCGCCGTCTGCTTCATGTCACCATGGCAGAGGCACCAAGAGTCCCCTTGCCAAGCCAAAATTCCTGTGGTGATGGCAGCAGCAGCAGCAGCAGCAGCAGCTCCATGGCCTCAGCGGGACGAGGGGGCGGCGGGCGGCCTCGGCGTGGATCCTGCTGGGAATGTGGGCATGGCTGATCCCTGCTTCCCCGGCTCCACACGGCACCCTGAGAGAGAGGGGTGGGATGAGAGGGCAGGGACAGTGCCAACCTGCTGCTGTTGTTTCTGCCAGCCTGACAGCCCCAGCAGAGTCCTCACGAGCTCGCTGGCGTGCCAGGGCTTGCCACAAGAATGCTGTGGCACCAGGGATGCAGCAGGAGTGCGGCGTGCCGTGGGATCCCGGCTGTGGGTGCACCTGGAGTGCAGGTGCCTCACCAGGTGCTATGGGGGGGAGCCCCCAGCCCCTGATGAATCTCTGGTACCTCAAGCAGCTGGAGAAGCAGCCCCGTTCCTGCCTGTGCCCAGCAGGAGCTGCACTCTGCCAGGGAGAACAGGGGGTGGTCTGAGCCCCCATGGCCCAGCTCGGCTGGCAGGGAGGGACACGGGAGGGACGTGGGGAGCCTGCCAGCAGGGTGGCTCAAGGCTGAGCCAGGAGCCGCCAGCCAAGGTCACCGAGATGGGAATGCAGGAGTGACCACATGGAGCCAAAGGGACCTTGGGAATATTTTTGTCTTCCCTGTGAAAGGCTCATTTGAAAAAAATACAGGAAAACAATAAGCACTGTTTGCCAGAAGGTGAAGCCAACTAGGAGACAGACTGATGAGGCCAATGCGTTTAAGGAAAAGAAGTGACTCACAGCATTGTTCCCAGACTCACTATCAGTGTTGGGGACAAGGGCAGGAGTCCCTGCTCCTCCCAGGGAGAGCTCCCTGTGCCCTGCCAGCATCGAGGCTGAGCACCCTTCCTGCTGACACCAGCCGAGCTCCTAACAGGATTAAACGTGGCCGGCTGAGCGGCACTGTGGATTACAGGCTGGGGCTTGGCAGGGTAATCCTGTCATCCCTGCCCTTCCCAGCAGCAACTCCTGCTCCAGGCAGTGCTTCCCAATCCTGCCAACATGGCACTGCTTCAGCCAGGCCTCTGTAGGTGCTGCTGGCAGCCGGTCTCCTTGCAGCCTCCATCACTGTCTCCTCCTTCACCATCTCCAGGACACACCAGCAATCTCCCCTTGTTGGCTGTGCTGAGCATGGTGGAACACCTGCGTTTACTGATTTGTAATTTATTTTTGTGCACATGGATGATCTCCAGGCACAACCAAGAGACATTGCACCTTCTCTCCTTAGTCCCCCTGAGGTGTGTCCTGTCTCTTCCACGTCAGTCCTTCTGCCCTTCCAGCATCCCTGAGACAACAGCCCTGCTGGGGTTTTGGGACAGGGCACTTCTCCAGGTCTGTTGATTTTATGGATGTGCTTGTGCAGAGGCTTCCCTGCATCTCCCTGCCTAGGGATGCAGCAAGCTGGGAAAGCATTATCCAGCACCTGGCTGTGCTATCCCACTCCCTCTCCATTTCTTTCATCTGCCAGGAGCAGAGGGTGCTGCCAGCTGCATTCCCACAGTGATGGGCAGGCAAATGGCAGCAGTGGGTTTGATGCCAAGCACCAGAGCCAGCAGCTGATGGACAGGATGGTGTGTCCATCCTTGCTCCACCCTCCATGAAACAGGGAAGAGGACTCTGCATTTACATCACCTGCGCTTCATTAGTCCACTCTCTCCTAAGAGCTTTTAATTACCGGTACTTAATGACCAGGCTTTGGAGACAGCATCTCCAGCCAGACTCTGGCTGAGTCTCCCCAGGCTGCCACGTTAAAGCCTGCCCAGGCAGGGGGCCAGCACTGGACCCCCAGAGCAGCCAGGTGAGAGCTGGGGCTGAGATGGGCAGCATCCTGCCCCAGGGACCTGCCAGTGTGGCAGGAAGCAGGCAGGAATCCTGCTCTGCCAGTTCACTGCCAGAGCAAACCCACCCCCTGCACAGTGGGTGCTGGCTGCATCCTGCCCAGCAAACCCATGCACAGCCCCAGCAGTGGTGGGATAGCTCATTGCCAGAGAAGGAAGCAGGTTCATGCCCAAAAGCACAAAACAAGTCCTTGAGACCAACAGCTTTTCTAAAACAAAAACAGAAACAAGATGGTAAAATTTAAAAAACCACAAGACCTGGCAAGGTGACAGCTGGGGTCAAACTTCCTTTTAACCTGATTTTTAGATGCTGCTAAGGTGCCTTTTGAAACCACAGTGGTTGTTTAAAAGGCACCAGCTGGAAATGTCACCCTGAGTCTCACACACAGACCTCAGGCCCCCAAAATCGGTGCTGGCAGGCTCCCATCACCGGGCAGGTGCTCAGCCACAGCTGCACATCAAGGACCCCGGGAGAAAGAGCCCTGGAAAATGCTCTTTTCTCGTGGGTCTCTGAGCAATGCCCTGGCACAGACTCCCCTGGAGAGGAGGCTCAGTGAGGAGGCTTAGCCACTGTGCTCTTAATCCGGCTGCCCTGACAAACACAATCAGCATCCAAGCAGCTTCCCGGCGTGGCTGGGAGCCCGGAGCGCCCTGCGGAGCCGGATCCGACCCCAGGACAGGCAGGGAGCACAACCAGGGGACAGGGAAGCCCTTTACTTTTCAAATCTAAGAGAGCTGCAGGAGGAAAGGAAAAATGTTTGAAAAGCTTTTCAAAACACACCCCCTGGTGCAGTTTGGGGATGGTGGTTTCCCCCTGCTCAGAGTTATTTTCCATAAATACTGCCTGGGGAACCACTGCACCCCAGAAAGTCAGGGAGGCACCAGATGGGATGAGAGGGAATGAAACCATCTCCTTTAGTGGCTTACAGCACTCTTCCTTTAAATTCCAGTGAGATTTTGCAGGGATGCAAAGATTGAATATAAGCAAGGAAGTGCAAACAGATCTGGAGGACAGGGAAGGGTCAGTGATCCCAAAAGACAACCACAGCAGGGTTTGATTTATTGGGGGGTGGAATAGGTCTGGCTGCAGGTGCAAGCAGTGAAGATCAGGCAGTTCACAAGTCCCATATGTTGGATAAATCAACTGTCCCAAGCCCATAGCTCAGAAACAAGAGGGGAGCTCAAAACTACGGGTGTGACAGAACAAGAAATTGCTCACACATTCCCTTACACTACTTTGGACAGGGCAGAAGGAGAAGAGCAGGCATCCACTGTCATACAGAAAACACTTCAAGATTCTGTGCAAGAACCTTGGTCCCCAATTCTAGCAGCTCCAAATCCTCTAACATTCAACCCACAGAGATGAAGCCACATCTTAAACATCACAGCCAGATGGGTCACCCTGCCCCTCTCCTGCTGGCACCCTTTGGGTGGGCACCCCTGATTCTCACTCCTCATCACTGCAGGGAGAGACCCACCAGTGCTGATTAATCACCTCCTCAGCACCATGCCAGCTCCACTTCTCCATGTGAGCCAGCCCTGGAGGTTAAGCATGGATGGAGGAGGATTTAGAGGCAGGATGCTAAATTGCATTGCACAGCTCAGTGATTTGCAATCACTCCTGTTCGCTCCAACACTTCCCCTCTCCGACCACTGCAGGGAATGTGGATGGATCAGCCCCACCTACACATCTGCTGCACTTCCCACTTGGAAGCAAAAGGCTACTGGAAGGTCTAAATTTGGCCAGGCTGGGGCTCAGGCCCCCAGCAGGTGGACAGTGCTCATCCAACCCCACCTTCTGTCTCTCTCACACCTCAGGCACCCTCAGCAGCATCCCCAGAGATCACCAAGTGGTGCCCTGCAGCCATGGGAATCAGCACTACCTGTAAAAGATGCACAAGGCAGCCATATTATTATTAATAGGTTTAAGTTCCCTCTGGAGGGAATCCCCTTCACTCACTGGTAATATTTAGAGGGCTACAGATCTAAAACCACTGAGCTAAGCATGTCCTTAGAGAAGAGATTAATGCCATCACATTATTCAGGAGACAACTGCAAGCTCAAGACAGGGGAGGTTGCTTTGAAAATGAAAAAGTAACTGGCATGGAAAAATGGCCTTTAAACACCCATCTCTGCACTGCTGCCTTTATCAGCTCTAAATGACAGTGATCCCAGCTATGACTGGAAATATCTGCAGGCAGCTGGAAGCACTGGCAAGGGAAAAGAGCTGTCTCAGGGTGTGAAGGACCACTGGCTGTCCCTGTCCCCATCTCCTCCCTCCCCAGCCACAGCTGGACCCACTGACCAAGAGAAGGCACAATCAGGAGATGATCTCCTTTATTGTGGTGTGTGGTGGTGTGATGATCCCACCAGGATGCCCCTGGAGCTGGGGAACAGTCCCTGGGTCACAAGAAACTAAGCCATAGCAGCCCAGGAAGAGAAAGTCAGAATAAAAACTTCAGCCACTGCAAAACCAAGAGTTTTTCCTGGTGATCTCCATGTCCTGACAGCCTGGATGAGCCTTGAGGATGGGCCCAAGAGAGCTGGACAGCTGTAGGGACATCCATTTGCCTCCTGCCAAGCTGCAAAGCCTGGGTGTCTGGGCAGGAGCAGACAGAGAGGGGAAAACACAGAGAAGGACACAGAGGAGCAGAAAGGAGCTTGTCCCAGTCACCCACTTGCCAGAGGTTTTGTAATGCCAGATAAGGAGCATCTTAGTAGTAATTACACAGGCTGCTTAAGTGCTTTGCAAACAGTAGTTACAACCTACCAGGGAGAAAAACACCCTGCTCTGTGAGAGGGACAATCCCAGTGCTCCTTTCCTGAGGACACCAGCCTTCCACCAGTGCCCAAGAGGTGCCAGGTTACAAATGGACAAGGGCAGCCCCAGCAGCTGCCCCTGGGACGGGCAGTGACAGGCAGCAACTGGTGCTGCTCCCACTGCAAGCCCACATGGCTCAGCTTCTCCCCTTCCTGCACAGGCTGGGTATGACCAGACACAGGGGAGTATCAGGAAAACTCATCCGTGATTTATAAGGTCTGGAGAATTTCCACCCCAGGAGGACTTCAGCAGGAAAATCCTCCCTTTTTCTCAGCTCTTTTTTGTTAAGATCTGATTTATAGAGCCTGGTCAGTTGGAGCATTCACCTGGATTGCTGAACTAAGCTTCCCCTTGACACTCACTCTGCTCTGGAAATAAACCTTTGGCTTTGCCTGCCCACCACCTTCCTGTTCCTGGGGGAATGAAACCAATATGAGCAATGAGACCAGTGAAAGTGGTTAAGAATTTTCACTTTAAAAAATTTATTTTTAGTCAAAGTGTCCAGCTCTGGAAGAGGCATTTTTTTCACCCACAAAGCCCTGTTAGCACTTCAGTTTTACTGCAAAAGATAAAAGTCATGTTTTTCTCAGGTTTTCTTCAAAAAAACAATCATGAGAACAGCTCATTGCCTGCAGAGGGATGAAAAAGCAAGGTTCAGTGTGTGTGGCATGTATATGCTGAATTTTTAGGGGAGAAAAAAACCTGAATAAATTTTTTAAAAAAATCTAAATCCCTAAAAACTGGGTTAGGTTTCTGGAAGCCCATAATTAAAACTTTTCATGGCAGAGCAGCTGGTAAGCCCAACTGGTGGGTTTCTAAGACTAGTTCTAGCAAACCCCACATCTCAAACCCACATCCCAAGGTCCTGTCCCTGCTAATCCCCATCTCCCACTCTGTTCCCCAGCCCCATCAGTGAGGCTGTACAGAGGAATCCTCTGCAGAGGTCAACCCATTTCTGATCCTGGGGCAGCAGTGGCTCCCACCCTCCTTGTCCTCAGCACTCTGATCTGGACGAGCACCTCACCATCTCCCAATACCCACGTGAAATCAGTCTCCTCCACAAACTAGGCCAGCAATTAGCAGCAGTCATTAGTTTTCCTATGCCCCAGGGACACTGGGGTTGGGCAGCTGATCCCTCAGCACTGATGATCCTCAACACCATCCCAACAAAACACCCCAACTCCCCACAGCCAGGTTATGGTTTGGGTTGTGCCACAGCAGCCCCCCCAAAAAAGCTGAAGCCCTTCACAGGTGACTGCTCCTCAGGGGTGTTTTTTGTCCTTGAATCCTTGGGAACAGCCTCAGAGCAGAGCTTGGGGAATTCTCCCAAACCTTAATTGAAAGAGGCGCTTAACGAGGAGAGTTTCTTTTGTCTGTTAATTGAAACAGGTTCTTACCGACAAAACTCCCCATGAATTTTAAGTGGGTTCACAGGGGGAAAAAATCCACTCAATGAATTGGGTTTTCCTGCCTCGAAATGTGCCGTGTCGGTTCCTGTGGCTTTCCAAGCACCCAAGAGCCTTTCTGGATAATCAGGGTCTGAATCCCAAGTATTTTAAAAAGGAAAAGGATGAGGGGAAAATAATCTCACATGCATTTTTATATTTCACTGGAGTGGCAGCCTGCCCTCTCACAGGCAGGTCACACGAGGACTCCTACCCAAAAAACCACGGCCTGAAAGCCCCTTGATGCCACCTTTTGCTGCCTCTGACACTTGGCTGGGCCAGATTTTCTCTGCAGAGATGCTGGTCCTGCCATGAGTGTGAGGGTGACACTGGATCTCAGAGAGCCTTGAGGCAGCAGCGATTCCCTGTGCTCAGCCACGGCAGCACTGCCAGGCCCATGGGATGGGCCAGCTGCTTCCTTTTCTTGACAGCTTCCCAAGTTGGTAGGAGAGCAAGGAGAGCAGAGCCATCCTGCCAGCTGTTCAGGAGGGCACAGGCTGCCCAGTGAGTGCTAGCCCAGCCCTGAACCAGCACTTTTGCAAAGCAGAATCCATAAAACCACAGCATGGACCAGCTCACACAGAGCAACCAACCCCCCTGCCAGTGCCCACATTCCAGAGAAATCCCTGCAAGGATGGAGCTGCTCCCTCCTCCCAGGGGCTCCCCGGGATGCTCCTGTCACACCACATCCATCCTGCCTGATGCCCCAGTGCTTTGCTGAGCTGCCTCTGATCTCCACTTTGCTGCAGACACTGCCAGGAGCCCAAAGCAGCCTCAGGGCCAGGTGCTGGCAGCCAGTATCGAAGGAGAAGTCAGAGCAGCGCCTGCCGTGCCGTGGGTGTGTTCCTGGCGTGGCTCCTGGGGTGGCAGGTCCTTTGGGAAGGGCTGGGCAGCACACACTGACACACAGGCAGGAGCCTCCAGGGCCAGCACGCTCCAAGGTCATGGCCAGGACAGGCTGGAGGTCAGATCTTTTATTAGACCAATGGACACAGTTGGAAAAAGCAACACATTTTGGCCGCACAGGCATTTCTCAGGCCCAAGAGCACATCTGTTTTTTCCTAAAGGTATTAGTTAGGCTAATAAAAGACATTACCTCTGCATGTAAACTTTGTCACCCTTCAAATGTACCAGAGGCTGCAAGGCTCAGCAGCCCAGGGGAAACATAGGGAGCAGGAACAGGCACAGAGCACAGTGAACACTTGCAAGATTTGTTTTGTTTTCCCCCCATAGAACAGCACTGGCGAAGGCCACACTTGCCCCCAACAAGCATCTGAGCTGCCTCTTGCCTCTCCTACTTCCAGATCCAGGTCTGAGGCTGCAGGAACCTAATGGCATGTCCAGGATAAGTATGCTGCTTTGGTTTGGTTTCTGCTCTAGCATCAGCCCTGTCCCCTCCTTCTCCTCTGCAGGGGCTCCAAGGCAAGCAAATGCTCGAGGAACCAACCTGTCATGCCCCACCTGCACCAACTCCTACCCTCCTGGCCTCAATCCCACTCTCTGACGCAAACCCATGAGACCAGCAGTGCACCAGCACAGCAAGGGATGGATCAAGGCTGATGGAGGAGACTGAAAACGGCCTGAGCCACGTGTCCAGGCATTGACAGCACTCACAGCCACACTTCAGAACTGTGGTTAACGCTTTTTAATGCATCCCCTTTCTTTAAGAGCTCCAAGCCCTGGGGCTGCAGGCCTGTACAAGGCTGTGAAGATGCAGATAGTGTTGGAAGGAAGGTGAATACTTGGTGGGAGATGACAAATAGCTAGAAGGTTACTACTTGTAGCCCTGTATCTGGATACCTGTACCCAGGTATCTGGGTTTTGCCAAGACATGGGAAGCAGAGCCAGGAGAGGAGCAGGCTACCCCAAGGAGCAGCAACATCCTAGGGGTTGCCATCCTTCCTAAGCATACCCAGAGCTTTGGGGTGAGACACACATCTCCCCATGAGGCAGAGGGAGCTGAGCTGGACATCCCTCACTACATCCAACCCTCAACATGCCCAGGCTCAGAGACAGGAGACACTTCTTCCCTGCTTTACATTAGAGAATGTAAATTCCAAGTTATTTTGTGTTCCCTGGCAGAAGCAGGACAACAGGACAGAGGTCCTAGAAGAGAGTCTTGACCGCTCCAAGACAATCTGTATTTCCACAGCTTTGACCAGATCAGTAGCAGGGCTGAAGTAAGGACATGCCCACCATAAATACCAGGGCAGCTCCTCTTGGGATGCCTCCCATTTAGGGATCATTTGACCTTCCTAAACCCCTTTATGAAGGCTTGTGCCACCTGAAGGTAGTGTAGAAGGTAGTGTCCTGTTTCTGGAGGCTGCAGCAAGGTCCTGCTGGTTTTGGGGAGGACATGGGAACTGAGGTGCTCCCAGTGGCTGCCGCTGGCCGCAGTCACAGAGGGATTTACAGCTCAATATTGATCAGTCTTCTGCCAGCTCTGCCATTACAGTCAGTGGCTTTCGCAGGAAAACAACAAGAATCATAAGCTACAGTCCACCATCTCTCTGTGTCCACAGGGTGGGACTCATCCAGCCCTTCCAGGAGTCCAGCATGAGGGCTGTCCTGCTCCTCCACACCTGGGGACAGAGTGGGCACAGGGGCACCATCTCCCACCAGCACCTGCAGACTGGGCACAGCCCCCAAGGCTTGCAGGATGGTCTCCAAGAAAGCAGCATCCCATTTTCCCTCCACCCAAGTCCTCCTGCCCCTGTGTCAAGTTCCAATACCACCAGCATACATGTGACATGGCACAAAGCAATGCCACCACCTCAGCCAAAACCTCACAGGGATGTCAAGGGCTGTCCTGAAGTTGGAAGGGTTGGAAACATCAGTGAGAGACCGGCAGCCCCTGTCCTCTGAGGCCATGAAGCAAATACAAGACAGAAACTTAGTATCTTGCTTCTCTTGTCTGGAGTCGTAACCTTATGCTGGTAAGCTCTACCTCAACAGCCAAAAATAAAAACACAGCTCATTAACGTACATCTAGAAGGCAGAAAAAAACCTCTTTTAAGCAAAACCCTCCATGACTCTGCCCCAGAGTACAAGGAGCCAAGACAGTAGCTCCATCTCCAGCATGCAGTCAGAAGCTGGCCAAGATGGGAAACTTGGTGGGACCACAGCCCTCCATCCTCAGCCCAGCACCCAGAGATACCCCAAAATCAAACCTGCTTATAAAAGCAGGTGCTGATGGTGACACTCTGCAGCAGGGACACACTCGACTGTGCCATACTTCACCATGACATGCCACTGAAGAAAATATTAATCATTCCCTCTTCATTCCAGCCTGGGTTTTGACTTATGAGGTGTCTTTTTCCTTCAGTTTAAATTACCACCAACAGCGTATTAAATATGTCCTGTTCTACAGTACTGACAGAGACACATAGGAAGGGGGGAAAAACCCAAAACAACCTGTCAGGAAAAGTCTGTTTGCCTGTATGTTGGTGGCATGGATTTTCCAACCCCATAGAAACAAAATCATATCAGACCCACCAGCTTCCCAAAGGCACAGGAAGCGGGAAGGGCTTTGTGTGTGTGAGGGCTTCCCCACCAGCATCCGTGCCCTGTGCCAGCAGCTCCAGGTTGGAAGGGGAAATTTGGGGGGCTGCAGCTGGTGGGGTGTCATGGCATGTACTGGGGCTGGGCAATGGGTGGCATGGGGTGGTGTCCTGGCTTCCCCATACCCACACAGGGATGCCCCAGCCATGGAGGGGCACTGGGAAACATGAGCTTTGCCTTTGCTGTCCTTGCCCAAAATGAACACTGACACAGGGAAAGGGAAGATGCTCAGTCATTTTGCCAGAGGCCACCAGCATTGGGGTTTATTTTCCTGCCATATCAAGCCCCGCACGTTTTTTCTATTGTTTAATTTCCTTCTTCTCCACCCACGGTAAGTTCACTCAGAAGAGAGGAACTTATTTCCTATTGAATTTGTCCTGCTTGTTTTATTTGGAAAAGGACAGCTTCCTCAGCTGTGGTCCCCATATGCAGCTGAGAGGAGCAGGCACAGGGCTGCTCACCTCCCCATCTTCACCAGCCCAGCCCAGTAAAAACCACTGTCGAGATGTGAGTAACAAAGGTGCTGCTTTGCTGCAGGAAGAGCTGCTGTTCTAAGGCTGCCGGTGACAAAGGGGCACTGCAAGGCGCCGGTTTCCCAACCCTGCAAGCACCGTTAGTGGGAAGACAACCATCCCCATGGTGTGCTGTGGCAGCAGCTGACTGGGATCATGGGATGGAAGAGTCCCGGTGCTGGGGTATGACTGCAGTGCTGGGAGGGAGCACCAGCCTCGATAGGAAGCAAAGTCTTCCAGGTCATGCCAAAGGTCGCCCAAGCTGCTATGGCTTCTGTGCCACCGGGCATCAGGGGCTGCCCATACCTGCAGGGGACAGCCTGGTGCGGTGGTAGAGGCAAACCCAAAAGACTTGGGGAGATAATACACACAGCTATGCACGAGAAGCCCAGGAGCTCACCAGCAGGGGAGAAAATGCCAGGACCTCTTCAAGAGGGGGTGGTGAGGTGCTCCACAGACCGCCAGCCAGGCTGGGCCAGCCGTGCCACGCGCAAGGTGTGCACCTCCAGGTGTCCTGGCCGCGCTGCCCTGCCTCTTCGGTCCCGCACGCTTTTAGCCACCTCCATTCGCACCGCTGGGCAGCGGGGACACCCCAGGCCAAGCACCCGCGCCTGGCACCGTGCTGCAGCCTGGCCTCGGCTGCTCCCCGGCGGTGCCCGGAGCGGCGGGGCCACGGCAGCCCCGGGCACCGCGCGGCCTCGCCGCCTCCTCCGAGCCCCGAGACCCCCTCGGCCTGGCGGGGCCGCGGTTCGGCTGGGGGCTGGGGGCTCCCGCCGGACCCCCGCTCCAGCCGGGCCGGCTCCTCCCGAGGGCACCGGGCCGTTCCGCCGCGGGGCCGGGCGGGGTGCGCCGCCGCTCGCGGGGGACGGGAGGACCCGCCGGGCCCGGTTCCCGGCGCAGCCCGGCCGGGGCGGTGCGAGGCCCGGCGGGCCCGGCCCGCGCTGCCGCCCGCCCGCTCCCGCGCCCGCCCTTTGTCTGCGCCGCCGCCCCGCTCGGGCCGTACCTGCCGCCGCCGGGCCCGCTCCGCTCCGCTCCTCTCCGCTCCGCCAGGCCGCCGCCGCCGCCCGCTCCGCCGGCCCGGCCCCGCTCGGCGCGTCCCGCCCGCCGCCCGGGCAGGCACCGCCCCCGCCGCCCCCCGCCAGCACCGCCCGGGGGCCGCGCGGGGCTCCGCGGCTCGGCCGGGGCCGGGGCTGGCCCGGGACAGCGCCGGGGGCAGCGCGGGGCTCGGGGCTGCCCCCGCCCCTCCCAGCGCAGCCCCCGCTCGGCGCCCCTCCGGGCCCGGGTGACCGTGAGGCGGGCGGTAATCCCCCGGCGGGAGGGCTCAGATCCCCGCGCCCCGGGTGCCTGTGATGATCGTGGTGCTCCGCGATGCGCCCGCCAGGCCCCCTCATTCCCACTGTTTGCCGGGATGAGCACGATGGGGTGTCCAAAGGGTATGGCCCAGGCTGTGTGTTTGGTGTAACTGGGGCGTCAGGCTCCGACACAGAGCCTTTTCATCCTTCCCCCAGTGTGCACACACCCTTTGTGTCAGATTTCTAAAGGCGGTCAAACCTGAGGTTGTCCCCAGCCTCCTGCCCATCTGCAGAGCCCAGGTGTCATTTCAGGGTGCTGGGATCACATCGTTTCAGCTTTTCCTCCCTGACTTCAAGATAAGCTCAAGGGCCACATCCAAGTTACTGGCTGGCTGCCCCCAACTTGCATGCACACACACAAAATTCCCTTCATTCCTCAGAGAGGGGGGAAATGAGCTGCTCCATTCCTGCCCTGCCCTCGGAGGCTGCTGGGGACTGTGCCGGCATGTAGAGACACGCTCAGGTCCAGAGTTAATCACCCACTCGAGCCGCCCAGGTCTGTCTCACTGCCCAGTTAGAAGGGATGAGGTGCATTAAGACAACCCTGTCCAGCCCATGGGGACAAGTTTCATGTCCAGCCCGTGGGGATGAGATGTGGCAGGTCTGCTGGGTTTGGTTTAGGCAGTATACCCGGGGAGAGCTTCCGACTGAACAAGAGTCGAGGAAGCAATTTCAATCAAATGGAGCAAGCAGATAAACAAACAAAAGGAAAACAAGAAAGGAAATTGAAGGGAAATAGACACAAAGAATGGCAGACTATTATGGCTGCAAATTTTCTAAGTGTTCATTGAAGTCAAAGACTTCTTATCCTTAAACATTTCACTTCCCTCACAAGCATTTTCTCTGAAGATCCCTGAATATTTTGCAAATGCCAAAGTTACCTGAAAGCTCAGAAAACAAAAAGGGACAAACAGCAAGTTTTTCAACTGTGAACTGCTGTAAAGAGTATTAAAGGGATTTTTTTTTTTCAGCCTTAAATGATTTGCAAACTCAGCCTGAAAAAAGTATCTCCCCTGGGAACAGCATTCTGAGGCCATACTAACCTCCGCCAGAGGAGATTCATGCACAAATCATTGAGCAAAAAGCCAGCAATGAGTAATCAAAGGCACGCACCAAACTCCAAGAACAATCTGCAGAATCCACAGTCCCAAGCGGTAAAGTTTTCCACTGAATAATTTCTTCTGAGAAAAAGGAATTTGTTGAATTCTAGGTCTGGCATTTGCGAATACCTTTTTTTTTTTTTTTTTTTTTTTTTTTTTTAAGAAAAAACGACTCACTGGAAACAGAAAGCTGCTCAGAAAGGCATTGGGATTTATTAATACCAGCTTTGCCATTTTACATGAGTATCAGGTAGCTTTTTTTTCTTGCCTGTCTTCTGTTTGCAAACACAAAGGAAACCAATTCCTTTCCTGCGTGCTTTAAGCTACAGGCTCTTCTTCAGCACATCTGTCAGAAAGCAGTTCAGCGGCTTTCCTCTGCATTGTTTCCAATTTATTAATCAACACTTCCAGCTCCCTACTGAGTTACAACCACATTATGGTCCCCTTGAAGTCCATGGCAGCACTTCCACCAACTTCATTAGGACCAGAAACTCACTCTTGAAGTCTCTGCCAATTCCTTAAGTGCTTTAACTTCAGCATTGGAGATTTCTGTTTTAATCTTCCTACGCCTGTTTCTGACACATCATTTTACATGTGTGCATGCACCAACTGCCCTTCTTGAAACTAAAAATGGCATTAAAAGCAAATGGAAAAGTTTGAGGTTTTTTTTTCACCTGTGAATGATGCAATTGGGACCCTGAATGTCTCTTTGCCATAGCTGTTAGAGGAGATATGCCATCCTGAGGGGTCTGTTAGAGAGCCTACTGCAGACTCTGCTCCCTATCGGGCAGACAGCTGGGGTTCAGCCTGCTGCAGGGGGAATTTTGGCCTCTTCCAGTTTCAGTCTCTGTTTCAGGGCCACCAGTAAGGCCACTGGTCCATGGCTCATGGGAACAGGTCACAGCCATGAAGACAGTGATAGCTGAGCACCAAAAATTCCTTCTTGTGGGAAGCCCAGAGCAGGGGCCTTCGCAGGTCAGGCCACTCACCTCCCACTGACCCCACTCAGCCTGAACCAGTTTACTCCAAGGCCAAAGCCCGGCAGGAGAAGATGTTAGGAGCAGCATTCCTGTTTGCCTGCCCTTTTTGTTTAGTCACCAGCTGAGTTATGAAATCCGCCTGCAGCGTCACCGTGTCTGTGGGTTTCCCATGGGCTGGAGAGGCTATTACCACGGAGCAGCTGGAATGTTAATTACCCATTAAGGAACTAAATCTGGGGGATTTCTCAAAGCAAATACACATCATCTCTGGCACTAACCCCACAGTGGCCTGAGCATCCTTCCCAGCCAGGCTGGAGGACGCAATCCTTGCAGCCCCTGCTGGAAGCCCCTCCCTTCTCATCCCAGCCAGGGAACGCTCTCAGCGCTGTCCTCAGCAGCAGGACGGCCTTCAATATTCAAACAGGAAGATCCCTGATGCAGTGGAGCTGGCATTCGAGCCCCAGGAACATTTTGCAGGGCAGGCAGCTCCCTTGCAGACACATCAGAACTAGTGCAAGTCAAAGTGAAAGGGAAGAATGTGTCCCAGGGAGTGGAGAAAGCTCCATCCTGCCCAGAGGCTGGAGGGATCGGGAGCAGTCTGTCTCCCAGCAACTTTGGGGCTGAGGGCAGCAGGGGATTTTGAACCAGTGGGTTAGTTCTTTTAGAAGCTCCATAATGAAATATGGTTATTTCAGCCTGTTGCCCATAAGTTGAGGCTCTTCTCTTTGCCTCTGGCTTGCATCTGTTCCAGGGGAATATCCATAGCCTCGTCCTTTTGGAGGATTGTCACAGGCAGAGCAGCACACCTGGCTCCGTGGGGACAAACCCAGCCTGCCTGGCTGCCTGGGCACCCCTCACCAGCCCCAGGCTCCTCCTCAGACAGGGTGCCCACAGCACACATGCCCTGACACAGGCTGACCTCTGCTGCTGACTCTTTCCTTCCCCTTTACTCCAAATCAGGCCACAGCCGCTGCCACCGGAGCTCCCGGCTGGAATTACAGCAGCTCTGCCAGTGTGTATTTTAAAAGCCTCTCCTTCAATATCCAAACAGGAAGATCCCTGATGCAGTGGCAAAAGTGTATCGAGCACAGGAGCAAGTGAAGGTGTTCACAGGGTCAAGACCGGGGTTACAGTGGCATCCCTGAGCACAAAGAGCTTTCCAAGGGAAAAAATCCCAGCACGGGTGGGGGCGGTGCACGGGGACAGGGAGCCTTAAGGATCAAATCTCTTTTTCCTGCTGGCAGCCCAGAGGTTTGCATCCTGGAATGCTTGGCCAGAGAAAGGAAAATGTATGGGAAATCTGGATGAGCAATATGGGCAAGTGGATGCCACCCTAAAAACATGTAGCACCCCACAGCTGCAGAGGAGATGGACATGAGAAGAGAGGCAGAAGTTTCTGATGGGCCAGCACCAAATATTCTCAGTCAAACAGAGGTGCTGGACCCTCCCTGCGATGTTTCCAGGCCTTTGGACTGCGCAGCCTCGCTAGCAGTGCTGTTACAAGGAGCCTCCCTTGTCCAGCTGCTTCTCCTCCACCAGCCCAGCTCTGAGCACAGCTCTGGGCACAGATCTGAAGCTCTGTCAGGCGTTCCTAGGGAGGGACCCATGGCTGCTCCTGCTCTGTCACTCACACCCCAGCCCATGTGGCTCAGAGCTCTCTGTTTCCCAGAGGCAGCCCAGCACCAGGTGGAGCAGCTGGAAGCAGGGCAGGATCATGCCCAGGATGCATTTCATCAGCACTATAAATTCAATTTTGTTGTGCCTCTGTTCTGAAGGTTTTTGGTGTTCCCCATCCTTACTCTCCTGAGCACTTTTTAAATCACTTGGAAACAGAAAATATTGTCTTGCTGGACCACCTTTATGTAAAATTTTACAAACTGACATTCTTTTTGTTGAGGTTGAACAAACCCCCTCCAACACAGCTCAGGGAGGTGTTCCTGCACCATCACTCACAGTTCACAGCTGCAGTCTCTGCTTCTCCCATTCGCTGCCAGAGCTCCTGAGCGACTCACCGCGACTGAAAAGTCTCCCATTAGCTCCTTAACGAAAATATGCCACTCACACATATTAAACCACCACATACATCCGCCTGTGGGTGAATTCCCCACCAGCTCCTCGCAGTCAGGGCTCCGACGGGGACAAGCAGCTGCCTGCAGACCCCCAGGACCCCTCACCATGCTCAGCCCCGACAGGGGAGCGAGGGGGAAAGGCCTGCGCCCCAACCCGGCTCTAGCTGAGCCGGGGCACAGCCGACTGCAGCGGCGTAGCCGGGGGGAAGCAGGATGCTTGCTGGAATTACACCCATTTCCCTCCAGTTGTTTTTTAAACCTGTTCGTTTCCAAAGCTCTCCCGGGCTGGCTCCGTCTGGAGCGCAAACAGGCCCCGAGCCCGCCGCCATCTTGGGGAGGGAGCCGGGGGGAGGCCGCCGCCATCTTGGGGAGGTCGGGCCGGCGGAATAATTATTGTGTGCGGGGAGAGGCGGCCGCGCCATCCCGGGGAGACCGGCCCGGCCCGGCTCGGCCTCGGGAGGGACGGTCACGGTTTGGCCCGGCCCGGCAGGACCGGGACTGGGATGGGGACACAGCCCTGCGGCAGCGGACACGCCGCCTCCCGCCATCCCTTCCGGGTGAGGCGGTGACCCACGCCCCCTGACCCCGCTGCTTCCTTTCCGCGGCAGCCGCCGGAGCAGACGGGCAGGTGAGTCCGGGCCGCGCCGTATCCGCCGCCATCCGCCCGCCCGAGCCTCGCCGCCGCCTCCGCGCCCGCCGCCCGCCTTCGCGGGACCGGAGCTGCGCGGGGCAGCGCGCTGGGCGCGGGGGAGGCGCGCCCGGCGGAGCGGGGCCATGGGCCGCGGGAGAGCCGCGGGCTGGAGTAGCGGAGCGCCCGGCTGGGGCTGCTGGGCCCCAGGCCGGCCCTCCCCCGGACCCTCAGCGGTCGGGGCCGCGGCGAAACGCGGCGCGTTCGTCGCTCGCAGCTCGATGCCGGCGGTACAGCGTGTGCTGCGTGCTCCGTGTGGGCCTCGCTGGGCTGGGGAGAGCGCTGTCCGTGGAGCCCGTGCGCCATGGATGTGTCGAGGAGGGGATGTGGTGCTATCGAAGTGGCCGCGCAGACACTGCTGTAAATCGATGTTACAGTGCCCGGGGCATTTGGTGGAGAGGACACGGCCGAGGGTGATCGTGGATTGTGTTTGGGTTGAGTACCTCGGTGCAGTGGCCGGACATCTCCCTTGTGCAGGGCGCCGGCTGTAGCGGGAGTTTGGCAGGAGAGGGCAATAGGGAACCGTTTTTCTGTGCTTGGGAGCAGATGCCCAGGATCCGCGGCCATCAAACTGAGCACGGCCGAGTGCTGCCCCTCCTGTCTCCCATCGCTGGGGATGGGCTTCGGGAGCAGGAGACTTAGCTGGGCTAGTCCCAAGGATGTGGTTGGGAGACCAGTAACATGGAGGAATCCAAGCTGGTACTTAAATGACTGCAGACTCGAAGAATCCAAGCTGGTACTTAAATGTCTGCAGACTCGCGGCTTACTGACAATATTGGGTCTGTGTAATTGTTTGGTTTGGTGTTTTCTTTCCATAAACCCACATAACAAGGGGAAATGCTCAGCATTGCTGGTTATCAAGGAAATGAGCTCCCTTGTGCACTGTTGTGGTGGGACTTGGGGACATCAGCTGCCATGTAGTGCATCAGGAGAGACTCCACTAAACAGCTGTAGATGATGACCTGTGTGCCAGGATACAGCAAAGCTCAGAACTATGGGGTTTATAAGAAATGTACCTGTGTTTTGCCAGTGATAACTCATTTCTTCTTGCTTGGTAAAAGGTTGAAATAGCAGGAATTTCATAAAATTCTTTAACAATACTGAGAAACTACCAACACTCATACATCTCTTTTGTTGTTGTTCAGAAATGGCACCTCGTAAGGGCAAGGAGAAGAAGGAAGAGCAGGTCATCAGCTTGGGACCCCAGGTTGCTGAAGGAGAGAATGTGTTTGGCGTCTGCCACATCTTTGCCTCCTTCAATGACACTTTTGTCCATGTGACCGATCTGTCTGGCAAGTGAGTATGGGACAGGCATCACCTCCCTGCAGTGCCCAGCTCCTTCGGGTGTGAAAGCAGAAACTGGGTTTGGCAGGAGGTTCCACCAAAATCCTTGAGTTTCTGCTGAGCTTCATGCATGGTGCATATACATGAACTGGGTGGCTTGGTGAGCTCTTCTGATCAAGATGGTGTTCAGAGTACTGTGTGGCTTATTGATCTGTTAGCATTAAAAATAATAAGTTCTGGCTTGGGGGAAGAGCAAGGAATGGCTTTCTTTTGAGCATCACCTTTTCCTTCTGTAGGGAAACCATCTGCCGTGTGACCGGTGGGATGAAGGTGAAGGCAGACAGAGATGAGTCCTCTCCCTACGCAGCCATGCTGGCAGCCCAGGACGTTGCCCAGAGGTGCAAGGAGCTGGGCATCACTGCCCTGCACATCAAGCTGCGTGCGACTGGGGGCAACAGGTACAGCAGGAGGGCTGGGACACCGATGGGGACATGGCTGTGGGGGCTGATGGTGAATGGGTGTGGAACACCAGGAGAGTGGTTTGGCATGGGGAAAGTGTGGCTTTCATATTCCTGGCTGTTTGTAAACTGTGTTCAGTTTCTGGGTCATTAAAGAGGTTGTTGGTTCTGACTCTCCTCCAGGACCAAGACTCCTGGACCTGGTGCTCAGTCAGCCCTGAGAGCTCTGGCTCGCTCTGGAATGAAGATTGGCCGCATTGGTGAGTGAGGGAAAAAGGGATTATTTAGTGAAATGATTGCTCTGCTTGGTCTTAACTTGGGGACTTTCTTCATGGCCGCTTAGGTGGCATCAATGAAAGGATTTCATGTAAACAGATCCTTACATTGACCAGTAGGTGGTGAGAGCAGCACTCAGAACCCAGGTTTCTGTGTGCAGGGCAAACCCCAGCTTGGAGCAGGTTGCTGCTCCTCTGATGTCATATGGCTGTTCTGTCACCTAAAAATACCTTGTTGGTCTTGGTGACTCAGTAATAATGGAGTTCTCCAGCTGTTGTAGGGAGAGTCCTGAACTTTGTGGGGAAATCACAAGACGGAGTGGTGGTGGTTGTGCTGAAAATTCTTCAAGCATCCTGTGTTTCTTCTGAACTGCTGTGGCTGCTTGGTTTGAGTGGGATGGGAGATGGGAATTTTTGCTTGCACAGCATCAAAGCCCTGGATACCCAGCCTGTGGCAAGTTCCCAAATACCTTCATGGAGAGTTCCTTCTGCACATGTGCAGCTGTTGGGGCATCCAGGTGCTGAGGTGTTGGGTGATGCCTGTGCCCAGGTGGTTTCTGGGGGTGCCTCAGGAAGGTAACTGTGTTCTGGATTCTCTCCCTGCAGAGGATGTCACCCCCATCCCCTCCGACAGCACTCGCAGGAAGGGTGGTCGCCGTGGACGTCGTCTGTAACCAGCGCAGCACCTTCTGTTATTAAAGCTCTCTTAAACCTCTGTTTAACTCTGTGTTTTCTTACTGGGGTGTGCTCAGAAGCCAAGGGGCTTCAGGTAATTCCATCCACTGATGGCTTGTGCTATGGAACGAGGCCTCTGGCTTGGAGGGGAACCACGCTGGTTGATCCAAAGCCACAGGGGTCTTGGGCTTCCTATAGTAAAGGCTGCTTTTAAAATGAGTCATGACCTCTTGCATCTCCTGGAAAAGAAAGCTGGACTGGGAACGAGCAACTGCTGCTGGATTTTCTGCAAAATGTTGCTTAATGCATCACTTCCCTTTTCTGTGGAAAAAGTCCTCTCTGCCTGGATATCTGTTCCTAAGCCAGCATTTCCTTTGGTGCAGCCATAGTGTTTTATTTGTTATTTTATACGTGGCCATGGAAAATATTAGAACAAACTTCCCTTACTGTCTTAAACGTGCACCATTTGCCATTCAGATCACTTTTCCTGTCCTTAAAGTGGTGGTTAAACTCCACAAGGAGAAGGTGTTAAAAACATGAAACCAGAAGCAGCTCAGCCAACATGGAGCTGAAGGAGTGGGCAGGGCAGAGGAGAGAGGAGGGAATGGGGCACTGTTACCAACAGCTCCGCTCTGGTTTTTGATACACTTTGCATGCAGTGAAAGCTGTTGCTGTTCTTGTTGGCCACGCAGGCGTGGCACGTCTGAGGGCATGGCGTCGCAGATCAAGCAGACAGGGTTTCAGGTTCCCTCCTGCTAGTGGGTTTTTAGTTGTTTGTTGCAGTTTTGCTGGTTGGTTGGTGTTGGGTTATTTTGTTAGTCATGGTTTTTACACGACGAAAAGCCACAGTACAAGATTGGATGTAGCACTCAGTGCCATGGTTTAGTTGAGGTGTTAGGGCTGGGTTAGACTTGATGATCTTAAAGGTCTCTTCCAGCCTGGTGGTTCTGTGTGTTCCCTGTGAGTTACTCTGTCCCAGGGGACATCACCATGGTTATTTCATGGGGCACATCTGGGGAGAGCTCTACAGCAGAAATCCAACACAGGACCTTTGCTGCAGCAAAAACTCAGCAGGCTCTGCTCATCTCTCAGTGCAGGGGGAGGTGTTTCCACTCACTCCCTCTGCTGCCCACCCTGGTCCAGGCTGGTTCAGCCTCTACCAGATGTAGAAAGGGGAAGGTGTCTGCTCCACGGGAAGGTGGATTTGCTCTGTTAACCCTTAATCCTTGGAAGCTGGAGCTGTGCAGGTGCACACAGGGCTGGCTGAGCTGCGTTGCTGTACACCCAGGCTGTGCCATGTGCTGCCCTGGCAGTGCTGTGCCATGGGCATGCTGGTGCCTGGGCTCACTGCACAGTTAAAGGCAGAAATTGCTTTGATTTCTTAGCTGACCTGACGTCTTTGAAGCAGTTTCCTGTGTTGATGCATAACCCCAAAGAGGAAATGATGAATGAGGAAGAGAAACCAAAGCCCCAGCAAAGAGCACCTTCCTGGCTCATGTCCTGGGGCTTTCTGGAGGGAAAGGCCCTCCTGTCAGAGTGGCATGGATGGGTCTCCTGGCTCTGGGCACTCCCTGGCCTCACCCAACTGGCTTGTCTTGAGTGATTGCCTGCCCACCCTGTGTCACCCCAGCAGGGATGCTCATCCTGTGGAGGGCATGGGGCTGTTCAGGGGCTGTGCTGCCTCCCCAGACACAGTCTGTGGTCATTGGTGAGCCCTGTGGCTCAGCCTTTCCCCTCAGGTTTGCCCAGGGCTGGTCCTGTGCTGCTGAGGGCGTCACCTCAGGCTCAGTGGGAAATGTGGGTCTGTGTGTTCACCCCGAACCTTTGTGCAGGGTCTGGGGCTGAGGGCTGCGAGACAAGGCCCAGCTGGGGATGAATGGCTTCCTGTGAATGCCCACTGGGTTATTCCACCTCACTGCCTGAAATAATTGCTCTGCTGGCCTGGTCCTCATCAGAGTCCTGAAATCACTCCTTGCTCCAGATGGCTTTTTTGTCCTCAAAAAAGGCTTGTGAAGTTTTTGATGGGCAGCACCAAATACAAAGCCTCGGGGTAACAGGGTGGTGACAATTCATTGCCAGCCTCAGGTGATGGGAGAGTGAGGAGGGTCACACAGGATGGAAGCTGCTCTCTGAAAGTGTCTTTGTCTTCCCTGGAAAACCGGTTCACAGACTGAGAACCCACCGGGTGTCACAGCCCTGGGCAGAAAGTTGTGTGTGAAGCACTGAAGAGCTGACTGGAAATGTCTGCGTGTGGAGCAGGGCTTAGGGCTGACATTCCTCCTCCAGGCTGGGGCTTGAGGGGCTCAGCCTGCCTGGGAAGGGGATGTTCCTCACCCCCAGGTTATCACCCACGTTTGTGGTTTGCACAGCCAGCCCAGCTCCGTGGAATCGCTGAGGTTTTGTTTGTGAAGTTCCTGTTCAGACTTTGTCTGGTTCCCCTTATGGCTGAGGCTGGTCACGGAATGCACCAGGAGCGTGGCCTCCAGGCAGGGATTGTGGCCCCAAAATGAGGAGCTGAGTGGGGGCTGGGGCTGTTAGGAAAACCTGTGTGTCCCCCAAAAGTCCCAGTGCCCATGAGGGCAGAGACAAAAAATGTATGGAAGGCTTTTGTGTTCTTTCTTCCTCCCCCCTTTTTTTTCTTCCTTTTTTTACTTCTCTTTTTTCCATTTTCTATCAGTCTCCTCTCCCTTTTTATTTTCTTTTCAAACCCCTCTGATGGTTTCTAAACACAGCTTTATTACTGGCCTGGGGTGAGGCTGATGGACACTCTGGGGCAGTGCTGTGTGAAACCCTGGGTGCCCAGGCCTTTCTTAGCTGGGTTGCAGGGTGGGGATCAGGCTCCAGGTGCCAAAACCCTTCCCCTGTGTGGGGCTGCAATTTCCCACCAGGAAAGAAGGAGCGTTATCCCACCACATTTCCTCCAGGAACAGCACCTGCCAGGAGACCCCACCCTACCAAGTGCTTTGAAATGATCCCTTTGTCTGCTCTCCCAGGACTGTCCTGCCAGCTGGGAGGCTCAGCACTGAATCAGGAAAAGAAATGGAGTCTCTGAAACATGTCCCTGCTCGCCCCAGGGGGTTTGCCAGGTAACCCGTGGTGCCTGGTTAGGTAGGGGGAGGTAGGACTTTCACCTCCACATTTGCAGTTTCACTTTTGGCTGAGCTCTGGCCATGGCTGTGCTGAGTCCTGACGCTGGAGCCAGCTTGGTGCTGGGTTTGGTGTGACCCTCGGCCCAGCATGGACATGGGGGTCTGTTACCCCTGGGCTGCTCTGGGACATTGTGTAACACCTCCAAAATCAGCATTATGGGATGGATGGCTGTTCCTGCCCGTGTAACCCTTGTGGGGCTGTGGGGGGCTGGAGACCCTCATTGCCCCACTCCCCCTGGTGCTTTGGGATCGCTCACATCGAGGGGCTGCTCCTGCTCTCTTGGCTTCGGGGGTTCAACCCCTGGAAGCTGCTGCAGGCAAAGCAAAGAGGGTAATGCTAGAAGGAAGGAGGGCTTGAAAGCCCTGATCCTTTAGCCACCTGTCCCCTCAGCCTGAGAAGTGCTGGCCAAGAACCCCCACACAGGGAGGGTCCAGAGTGACCCTCAAGGAGGGGCTTGAGCCCAAGTGCAGCTTTTCCCCAGCAGCAGGGGAGGGGGTCAGGGAGGAGGGATGAACCCTGGCACTGTGCCCCCACGGAGGGTCCTGCTCAGCTTTTGGTGTGGGGGTCCTCCCCATGGTGTCCCACCCCCCCTGTCCCAGCTCTGCACCCCACTTCCTTCCTCACACCTTTCCTCTCATCCTCCCCACTGCCACCCCCCTTTTCTCACCTCCTGCCTCCCTGGGGGTACCAGGGCCTCTGGGCCCCTGGCACCGGTGTCACCAGCTGGGCACGGTGACCTGCTGGTGGCGTGGGGTGGGCAGTGAAGCCCCACAGAGCGGCTGTGGAGCTCAGGACTGTGCCCAGCATCATTTCTGAACTGGAGACCTCTGGAGCAGAGCTCTGCCTGACAACGAGTGATGCAAGTGCCAGCAGCCAATAGCGCTTTTTTTTTGGCCTCCCCCCCCGGGTGTCAGGGCGGGGTGGGGACCCGAGGGTATTTCCAGAAGCGTCCCTCGGGGTGCTCATTGTGTTCGGGGAGCCCAGCGGAGCCATGGCTGAGGAGCAGAGGGACCTCATCTCTGACCGCGCCAGCGGTGTGCTCAGCCTTGGGGACACCCAGAGGTGCCACTGCTGGGGACACGGGGATGGGGCACACGGGGAGGGCAAAGTGGGCACAGTGAGAACGTGGAACAGGGGGGTATTGCGTGGTTGTGGGATGGAAGGGGATACAGTCGGGTCAAGGGGGCACAGAGTGATTATGGCGCAGGAGATGGGGCGCAGGCTGTGGGAATGGGGCACTGTGGAGCTAAGAGGGCCGTGGGAAGGTCTGTGAGGCAAGGCAGGGGCACGGGGGGGCTGTGGGATGGGGGGAATTGTCTGGCGGTGGGATGGGAAGCATGAGGCGGCTGTGGGAGGGGAACATGGGGCGGCTGTGGGATGGGGGAATTGGGTGGTTGTGGGATTGGGAGGGCACGGAGTGGCAGCGGGATGAAAGGGGTCACTGCACCGCTGGGCCAAGGGGACAAGGCGTGGCGGTGGGGTGGGCAGGCTCACAGGGTGGGAGCCATGGCTTGAAGCTTTGGGGGAAGCAGCTCTGTGGGAAGAGGCTGTGGGACAGGCAGGATGACGGCGTGGCCATGGGGCAGGAGCGGACCCTGGACCCGAATGGCTTTATGGGGCTGCCCCCCGCATGTCCCAGCTCTTCCCTACGTCCCAACCCCCGCGGGGGGACACCCCACCCAAAACTTGCAGCCAATCAGAAGCCCTGGAGCGGTGACGTCACCAGTCACCAGGCAGACGCCCGCGCAGCGCGTCCCGCTCGGGACTTGTCCCTGCGCCGGGCAGGGTCCGCTCGTCCCCGGGCCGCGGGGACAGGGGGTGACTGCCAGGCACCGCTGCACCTCGACAGCGCCACATTCAGCCAGCGGGGCAGGATCTGGCACAACATTTTAAACAACATCCAATGAGTCGTGTCCTCTGCCCCATGGACCGGCGAGATTCCAAGTGGCTTCATCATCCCGCAGAAGGCGATGCCCAGAGTGATGCTGTTCCCCAAAATCCCCTGTCCCGTGTCCTTCGGTCCCCCTCCCGTGTCCCCCCTTCCCCCGCCCCCCCTGTGGGTTTCGCTTCCCGGTGTGGAGGGGTGCTGAGGTTTCACTTCTGCTCTCTGCGATGGGGGAATTTGCATTTGTCTGGCTGCAAACCCTCGGGACAGGAGTGTCTGGGGCCGAGAGGGGGTGACAGCAGGATGTCACCTCCTGCTGCCGCTGGGCAGCTGAGCTCCCTGTGCGTGTCCCGCAGGTCTGCGCTGGGGCGCAAAGCCGCCTTCTCCACGCTCTCCATCCTGGTGGCGCTGCTCATCGCCGGCCAGGCTGTCACCATCTACTACGTGTACCAGCAGAGCGGGCAGATCAGCAAGCTGACCAAGACCTCCCAGAACCTGCAGCTGGAGGCTCTGCAGAGGAAGCTGCCTGCCAGTCAGTAGCCCCAAGGGCACCAGAGTGCTGGGAGGTGGAGGGGGAGAGGGGATGAATCCCTCCAGGACCCTCCAGGACCACCCAACCCGGCTGGGTCCCCTCACAGTTCTCCTTCCTCGGCAGATGCCAAGCCAGTGAGTAAGATGAAGATGGCCAAGGCAAACACACCTCTGGCCATGAATGTCCTGCATCCTGCGTCCTTTGAAGACATTTCGGTAAGAGAAGTCCACCACTGCTTGGCACTCCTGCTGCCCTCAGGCCTTGCTGCCGTGCTCACAGTGCCCCTTTGCCTTTTCTCTTAAGTTCAAGGCCCCTGCTAGCAACAAAACCGAGGACATCGTGAAGCACCTGCTGCTGGTAAGGTCCCCTGCTCCCTGCTGGTCTGGGGTCCCTCAGGGTGCTCAGAGCTGGTGGGAGCTCTGACCTCCTGCAGCATGTCTGGCTGATACCAGCAGAACTTCAACCCACACCCCCCCCCCCCCACCTCATTTTTCCTTGCCCTCACTGTGGTGGTTGCTCTACAGCAAGCAGACCCCAGCAGGAAGTTCCCGGAGCTGAAGGACAACCTGATGGACAACTTGAAGCACCTGAAAAGCACCATGAATCATATGGACTGGAAGGTCAGTGCTTGTCACTGTCATCCTGTCCCACCTGCCTCCTGTCCAGGAGTGCTTTGGGAAGGGACATTTATCAGGACGAACAAAGCCTTAGCCAGGCTTGGGCTGCTCCCACCCAGAGGAGGGGATGGTGTTCACCACCTTCCCTGTCCAAGAGCTCAGGACATGGCTCCCCTGGGCTGAACTTCCCCCATGCCCATTAATGTGCTGGACCCTCTCATTGCAGTCCTTCGAGTCCTGGCTGCACAAGTGGCTGCTGTTTCTGATGGCCAACAACCCCCAGTCTGAGGACCGCAAGACAATCCCAGCAGAGAAAGGTACTGGGGATGGGACTGCAGAGCTGGGCACAGGCAGGGAGATGGTGGCACGGGATATCTCACATGGACCTATTTGTTGTGTGGGGAACCCCTGTTTTGTGGCTGTTAGGACATCACAGAACATCTCTGCCTGTAGGGCATTTGGGGTGAACAAAAGGCTGGAGCCCCACCCCAAATCCTCCATCCCTGGTCAGACCAAGAACCTCAGAAAGATCCCCGAGCAGGGGCTTGTTCACCTTTAACTGTTTGTGGACAGAATCTCCTGCTGAGGGGAAGGGCCTGGGGGCTGATGGAGTGTCCCCTCCGTTTCTATTGCCCTAGTGCAAACTAAGTGCCAAGCAGAGGCAGCTTTTGGGAGCGATCTGCTGGGCCACTTCCGCCCCCAGTGCGATGAGAACGGCGACTACCTGCCCAAGCAGTGCAACTTCTCCAGCGGCTTCTGCTGGTGCTGCTACAAAAATGGCACCGAGATTAATGGCACTAAAACTCGGGAAAAGCTGGACTGCCCTGGTAGGTGGCCAGGGAGGAAGGAGTAATGTGCATGGACTGCTTGGGAGTAGAGCTAGGAGAGGTGGGCATGCAGGCTTCAGGGGGCACCCCTCACCCATCCAGTGCCAGTATGTCAAGGCCTGAAGGGATCCCAACACCGACAGCCCCCCGTGGGTAGCTGCAGCTGAGCTGTGCAGTCAGGGTTTTCCATGAGCCCCCCTTGCCCCCCACTCAGCACTGGGTGCAGGCTCCCCCCTGCTGCCCTCAGAGGGATGGCGGTGGGTGATGGGGCAGCCCCAGGGTCCAGCACCCACATCCTGCGCTCCCTTTGCAGGCACTGCTGCTCCCAGTGCTGCTGCTGGCACCCCAGACCCAGAGGAGATGATCTTCTCTGGGGTCGACGTGTGAACCCAAGCAAAGGTGAGTGTCCAAGAGCCCCAGAGTCCTGGGGACTGCTGGACAGGGGTTTTGGGAAGTCCTTGAGCTGTTTTACTGAGTACCTCCTTTTGTTCCCCCACAGAAAAGTAGAAGAGGATGCCAGCAGTTGCCTTCAGCATCCCGGCTCCTTCAGCTCCTGGCTAATTTTTGAATAATTTTTTCTTTTTCTGCTCTTACATTGCTTTTCCAAGACAGTTAACAGTGGGCATCCCTGGGCACCCTTCCCTGGCTGCACAGCTGCCACCACCATCAGACAGAGTCCCCTCAGAGGGTGGGTAGAGCAGGCTGGAAAATGATTTCAACCACCTCAGATCCATAAATCCTGTTCTCTTTGACTCGACCTCCAACAACACCCAGGCAGCAGTGCAGCTCAACGCTGCTGAAGAACTTAAGCTTCCTTAGACTGAACAGATATTAAAAGCAGCAAAATAACCCCCACCAGCTTCTTAACTGATTGCTGTAGGCTGGAGCCCTGTTAGATTCCTGGAGTAAATGGGTTTTTATTCTGGAGTGCTCAGATTTGTACATAGAGATTCGCCTACAGCCTCAGCAGTGGGTAACCATAGGCAGAGGTGCTTCTCGTTTTCCTGAATATATCTGATTGTTCCTTTACAAATAATCTCACAAGCTAATAATCTCAAATAAACTTTTGAATAACAAAGCCTTGTAAGCAACTCCAGCAGGTCTTCGTGTGCTGTTTGCAGCTGTCCGAGGTTATAAAGAAATGAAACTTAACAAAAAAGAGATAAAGAAAAATCTCTGCAGGCACTTGGACAGCTGTGTCTCCACCCAGGACTGGCTGTGTTCCTTATCCCATCCCTTGTTTGATTTCATTGGGACCCTGGGGTCCTCCTGCCCCAGACAGGCAGACCCTGGGCTCTGCTCTCCCACCCATAACACCCTCCAGAGCCAGCCAGCCTTGGCCTCCCCTGAAAGCAGCTGAAGAAAACTCTGTTTGTTGTTTTTTATTTTGTATTTCATAAAAAAACAACACAAAAACCAACTCTGCCTTGGCTGAGAACAGCTGCTGGACACAACTGTTCAGTGCAACTCCAGGGACATGATAATCACCACTGTCAGTGTTAGAATAAAAAGGAAACCCAAGAGCTTTCTTTGTAGTAGCAAAAGGACTGACACCACAAGTCACAGGAGGAGGGGAAAAAAAGGTAAAAGTTTTCCTCAAAAATATAGCTCTGTGGTAAGAGAAGGGATGGCTGGGTGTCAACAAGGGGAAAAGCAGTTTATGCTCTGCTCTGGTTAAACTGCCTCCTCCACTTCCATTCCATTTGGAGGGACTATAAACACTTCTCTGAGCCTCAGCAGGGCAGGAGGAGGCAGAAAGTTACACAACTGTTCTAAAAGTCACAGTTAAAAGAAATTATAAATTACTATTTTAAAAAAAAGTTGGAATTCTCCAGGTGAGCTTCCTTTTCCTCTCTTCTGTTTGATCTTCACCCATAAATCTTTAATCACAGGAATGCGGTACCTTTGGGGAGAGGAGTTAAAAGTTAGGGATGGGGAGGAGGAGAGCAGCCTTACAGCTGAGCAGAGCGTGGGCAAAGGCATCTGGTCCACTTGCAGGTGGCTACAACATCACCATCTAATCTCATCACTTTTCCAAGCTCCCTGGAACAGGGGGTCAGCAGGGACAGACAGACACTGCCAGAGGCCACTCATCTCTGCTGGTGACAGAGGTCAGCAACACCCAGGCTGGACATCTCAGCAGCTACAGAGTTGAGGTCAGACACATCCAGAGCAGCCAGCACATGGCTGCACGACATTCCTCACACTGCTCCACTCCCTGGCCCTCTGATCCAAGGCCAGGCTGGCTCAGGGAGCTCTCAGAGGGCTCTTTTTGTCTTCCCAAATCTGGCCCAGGAGTTCTGAATGTGGCCAAGGTTACGCCGCTCAGGGTGCCAATGGCCGTCCCCACAGGCCATGTACCTTCTCACAATCCTTCAGGATCAGCTCCTTTCTTCTTCTAAAATGGAAAGGGGAGAAGATACATCAGCATCATTTGCACCACAGACATGAAGGACCCAGCAAAGCCAGAGAGGCTTCACGGACATGTCCCTGTAGAGGTGGCAGCCACCACAAGGAACATCCTGTAGTCTCCCTCTGTCACCCCTCAAGCCCTTGGGATGGGATGCACAAGTCTACCAAGGCCTCAGGAACTCCAGCTTCTGCTGAGAATGAGATGAGCAGACAGCTGGAGAGCAGCACTTGCTCCTCAGACAGGACTAATAAGTCCTTTGCCACCAAAAGGGTCCCTGGGTTTGAGCATTCCAGGGAGAGGAATCTCCAAGGGCAGCAATACAGGAACAAGCCCTTTGAGTCACTCTAACCCCAGCCAAAGGTCAGGGTGCCTCCAGACTGGCCACAGTGAACTGTAGGCTTCCCTGCACTGCCAGCAAGGCCAGGACATGGCTCTGTTCCTTCTCCTGCTGGGGTGAGCACCACAGCCCAGGGTGTGACACATACCTTCTTCTTCTTCTTGTGAACCTCAGCAGAGCCATCTGCCACAGGCACCCCTTCCAAAGATGCTTTTTTGCTCTTCTTTTCCTTTCCAGCCTTCTTTTCTAGGAGTGGGAAAGAAAAGCCAACTAAGAGAGGGACTCTGGCATTGTCAGCCTCTGAGAAGGAGCACAGACTGGTAGGAGCATTTCCAGTTAAGATTTCAATCACATCCAGACCTGAGCAAGATTTCCAGAGCAGGAATTGGGTGAAGGCAGAGCCCTACCCACAGGCAGCTGCACCCAGGGATGTTTCCCTAATACCCCTGAGCCAGAGCAGCTTGATCCCACCATCTGTGCACACACATGGGTGGAATTACACAGAATTTCCTTCTTTCCCCCTCCTGCTGCCCACCTGCTCCAAGGAACTGCTTCAGGGCTGGAGTAGATGGGCACATGGCAGAAATGAGAGCCAGGGGAGCTGCTGACACAGGATGGACACAAGGTTCAGCTCAGCACAACTGCTCAACAGGCTCCACTCACCCCTGTTAAACAGCTCACACAGGGGCCAATAGACAAGTCTGTCTCCTCCAAAAATAAGGGCTGTGTTTCAGCAGAACAGAAATACCATCAGACGTGGCTCAGCCAATTCACATCCCCTCTCCCTATTTCTTTTTCTTTCTTTTTTTTTCTTTTCTTTCTACCAGATCCAGCACAAAACCAGCTCTGATTTGCAAATACAGGCTGCACTGTAAAGAAAAAAATGGCCTTTGGATTAGGGCAGAGAGAAAGCCACTACAGAACAAGCTGTAGAAGGGGCAGAAGTGACAGGATAAGAGGAAATAGCCTCAAGTTGCACCAGGGCAAGTTTAAGTTGAATATTAGGAAAAAATTCTTCACTAAAAGGGTTGTTAAAACACTGGAACAGGCTGTCCAGGGCAGCAGTGTGGTCACTAACCTTGGAGGCATTTAAAAGATGTGTGGAAATGGTATGTGGGGACATGGTTTGGGGATGGGCCTGGGTTAACGGTTGGACTTGATGATCTTGAGAGACCTTTTTCAAGCCACATGACTGATTCCACGAGGAAAGCAGCCAAGCAGGAAGCCAGTGGGACAGTGGGTGCTATTTGCAAGGCCCTGTACCAGAGGCTGAAAGTACATCAGCTGCAAGAACCTATTGCAAACTAGGCCCCAAGTGTAGATGCTTACTTTTAGCTGATTTTTTCTTTTCCTTGCTGCCTGCCACCTTCTCCAGGTCACCATCTGCTTTCTTCTTTTTCTTTTTGGGTACTTCTTCATCAGCCTGCCCTTTCCGTTTCTTCTCCTTGGGCTGCCCCACAGCTCCATCCTCTCCCGTCAGCTTCCGCTTCTGAGACGTTTTCTGCTTCTTGTTCTCTTTGTCTTTGCTCTTGGATGTTTTCACAGCCTTGTCTGCTGTGGAGGATGGTTTCTTTTTCTCCTTTTCTTTTTTCTCCTTTTTCTCCTTTTCTTTTTTCTCCTTTTTCTCCTTTTTCTTCTTCTTCTTCACTTGCGAGCCCTCTGCTGTCTGCACTGCAGGGACTTCAGCAGCAGTGGTGACCTCAGTTTCACTCCCTGAGCTTGGCTGCTGTGCCTGTGGGACGGAGGGCAGGGCATGTGATGATGCTGGGGTCACTTGCACCCCTGTTGTCCCAACATTGTTCTCTTTCATGGCCAGGGTTTTCTTCAGTGAGGAAGCTTTGAGGCTGGCATGACCTGGCTCTGCTTTTCCTGCCACCTTCTCTTTGTTGGAGGCTTCTGTAGCTTCCTGCCCCGAAGGGGGGTTGTTTTCTGCAGAAACAGACAAAAACAGGGAAACTCAGGGAGCATTCATGACACAGACTAGTCACAGGAGGATAGAAATATGCATTTGAAGAGGAGCATCCGGTTCTTCTCCCAAAAAAAAGCTAACCTTGTTGGCATCTGTAGCGGAGTCAGAGAAAGATGCCTCAGCCTGAAGTGGGTGACAACAGCCACAAGAGCTTTGGCTGTTTGACCAGATGGGTGAGCATAGATGGAGCAGTCCTTCCCCAGGACACCATCCCCAGTGAGCTGGGGACTTCCCAAGGTGGTGGGGGTCTCCACCTTCCCTCCTGCAATCACCACCAGTGGCCAAGCCCAGGGCCCCTGGGACCTCTTGAGCCCCTATATAAATAGTTCTGACTTCCTCAACAGCCCTTTGCACAATTTCATGATGTGCCCAAGGGACCAACAGACCCATCTGAACTTCTGGAGTGGGCCAGAGTTCATCTGAAGGTGCCAGGGTCACACCAGAGCAGAAGCAGCTTTCAGCTCCAAGTTTTACAATTTGCCAACAAACCAAGGAAAGGGTGGGACATTCTGTTTCTCCACAAGTCTTCTCACTTGCTTCCCCTCCTCTGCTCTCCAGACGTGCAGGAGAGCCCACACAGCCCAAGAGGAGGTTTGAATACCAGCACTGTGCAGCAGATGTTCTTCAGGCAGTGTCTGAGCCCTCCACAGAAGCCAGCAATGCAGCGTGCACTGGCTCCAGGGAGAGCCCTACCTGCTCCTGTTCATTAATGTGGTTAAAGCATATCTCGGAAGAGGCAAAGGCACTGAGCCTTGGAGGCAGCCAGCACAAGCAGGCTGCTGAGGGTGAAGGCTGTGCTGTGGCCAGGGAAGCCAGCAGACGGCAGCAGAGCTCCATGCAGGGGTTCCACAGCAGAGACACACTGGGAACAGGGCCCACCCTCCCAGTGCCACCCTCCCTGGTGCCACCCCCCTGTGCCAGCACAGCTTTGCTCCAGGGCCAAGCAAATTCCCAACCTTGCCAAAGGAGACCCACCTGCTTTGTGGTTTGCAGCCACCTGGTTGTCATCTGTGTCAGAATCACTGCTGTCACTGCTTGAGCTGTTGGCCATGGCTGCTTTCAGGGAGCCCTTGGTGAGGGAGTTTGCAGCACTCACAGCTGCCTTCCCTGGCCCCACCTCACCCCCAGGCTGGGGGAGAACCGTCTTTGGTGCATGGGGTGTTACTGGGGTCTTGGAGAGGACTGGGTAGCCTGTGAGGAGGGACTGAAACAGCACAGACACACTGAGGAGTCACAGCAGGGCAGCCTCCCACACACCAGACATGCAGCTCTGTCTCTGCTGCTATTATCCTCATGCTTCAAGTGAAGGGCCCACCTATGGCCACCTGTGGAGCCAGCTCTGAGAGCCCAGGGCTACCAGGAGAGGGGCCAGCACTGACAGACACCAGCTGAGCCAGAGGTTCTCCTTTGTTCTCACCCAGAAAGGCAGGCAGGCTGGGGGAGGCTCCTGGCCATCACCCACGCACACTTAATGCACTGCAGATGTGCTGCACGCCCTGCACGTTACTGACAAAGGCAATTTCATGGCTTGGACATGGCTTAAGTTACAAACTAAAGTGGGGGAAAAAAAATCCCTGCTGCTATTGGCACTGTGCACCAGTTCTGGTTTAACCCTTGCAAGGCACCATATCCTGCTGTCTCTTCTCCCAAGGAAGGCACCATGAACCCTGGACCCAAGGCCTGGCTGCCTGGGGAAGCATTCCAGGTTCAAAAGCTTCTCACTCTCTCTGCCAAAAGGTCTTGCTCACACCACTGCACTGGGGAACCCCCACCAATCTGCTGGCAAACCCACCCAGCACCCCCTCTGCTATGGATGAGAATTGAGGCTCTCAGTCCTATTTGGGAGCCAGCTGCAAGACCAGAGAGGATCCAGCCTGCTCAATACCATACCTGTGATGCTGCATCCTCCTCCTCCTCCTCACTGGACTCTGAGGAGGAGCTGTGGGCTGGCTGGGTCCCTCCTGGTTTCTGTAGGGAGCCTGCTGGAAGAGCAGAGTTCCTCCTGTTAAACCACTGCTGCCTGGGGCTGAGCTCACCTTCCCAGCACAGGCACTGCCACCAAAAGCCCTTCTGCCTCCAAAAAAAGGGGAGTGCTCTGCCAGGCTAGAGAGGAGGAATGCCTCTCCAACCACTGCCAACCTGCCATGGGGTAACAAAAGGCTGTCCCCATCCCAGCAGCACCGAGAGCATCTTCTGAAAACTGACCAGGTTTGGAAGGCTCCTTGGGTGCCTCCTCCTCGTCAGTGTCGGAGGAAATGCTGCTTTCTGAGGTGTCCTCTGCATGAGTGGGTGGCACAGCCTGGCTTGGGTGGGTGTCCTGTCCTGGCTGCAGGACTGGCTGCCTTGCCTTGGCAGTGGAACTTCCTGGGATGGCAGTGCTGGCAGGAGCAGCTTTTCCCACTGGAACCGTTTGCTTTTGGCTAGAAGCAGCAGGGACCTAGGGAGAGGGAGATGAAATAGATCTGGAAGGAGGAATAAGTAACTGCCCACATCCATGAACTACAAGCAGCAGCCCAGAGTACATGGGCTTGAAACACCTTGGCCCTTCTTCAGCTGTACTGCTCCAGTTTGTGTCACAGTCAGCCCAAGCCAAGCAGACAGCTGCTATCACAAAAGGAAACAAGCAGCCAGCCAGCTGGGAGCCAGGAACAGCAAAGGTACCAGGGCTGCCCTCTGCTCCTCTGCCTCATCTCACAGCAGGATCATTGTGGTCAGGATAGGGCAGCCCCTCTCTCCTGGCTTCATGAACACTTCCCTCAGCTGGGGATGTGGCACCAGCCCCAGGCAGACCCATCTCCCTCTCCCCAGGAAAGCTCCCCACCTTGGTCTCCTCCATCATTACCTTTCCTGGCAGCATGTTGTGCTCATCAGTGTTTGAGCTCTCAGACACTCTGCTCACTGCAGGGACAGCAGGGGTTTTTGTCTTCTTCCCTGAAGGCAGGCTGGCATTTGCCTTTGCAGCCATCATGCTCGAAACTGCAGTTACTTTGACATTCTGCTGGGACAGACTCTAAAAGAGATGAAAAAGAAATTCAGGACAGAGCAAACTTGGAGGGAAAAGATACAGAGGCATACACCAATCCAGCACCAACTCCAAAGCCTTTCCATCATTTTCAGCACAGCACCAAGACCTTTTGTTTTTTAATTCTCTCCTTTACAAACCAGTTCTGCCTCCCATGAGCCTCTGAGCAAGGCCTCTGGCACAGCCAGGAGCAGAAATGAGGGCCAGCACCCCAAAAGTGCCAAAAGCATTAGCTCAGTGCCCCAAAGGCACCTACCCTGAGGGCAGGCAGGGGAAATGTGCTGTGCTTGCAGGCTGTGAATCCCTACCCACTGCAGCACCCGCAAGTCTGCAGCTGTAAACCTTTGCAGATCGGGCACTTGGACTCCCTGATGTCTTTTACACTCTGAAAATCACACAGCAAGAGTTAATTGGCAACAAAGATGAACAAAGACACCAACCACAGGGAAAATCTGCCTCCAGGTCCACAAGCCAAAAGACAGATTAGGGGTCAAATTAACAAGAGCAATTTTGTTGCCTCACATTTAAAACCTCCCATCAAACTTACCATAAGAGGGGTTAAAAATAGAAAGGCCAGGGGCATGGAAACCAGGCACTGAGGACAGGACCATGACACAAATGCCAGCAGAAGAGGGAGAAGGAGCCACAGGGGAGCACTCAGCCTCCTGGTTTGTGTTACTGACGAGGCTGTGTGAGCAGCTCTCCCCCTGCAGATGTGTGACAAGCTGGGCCTTTGAGGGCTGACATTTCCCCCACACATCCTCTGCCTTGGGGAGGAGCAGGCCCCGCTCGCCGTGCAGCCCAACGCGAGCTCTCGGCCTTCTCACACAAAGCTCAAGTTACAGCAACTGCATGATTGTAGAAAATCTCAGTAATATAAACATGCTGTACTCAAGGAGAGCTCAGGATGGCTGCCTGCCCATCAGCTGGAGGGAGACAGCCTTTCCACCAGCTACAGCCTCAGGCCAACATGGGGAAGGGTTTCCTGAGTGCTCATAATGTCCCCCTCCCAGCAAAGGCATGTGTGGGATATGAAGTGTGCTTGGCCACCAAACCCTGGGCTCAGAACACCAGCCAGGCCACCATCATGTGGAACAGCAGCCATGTTCCTCAGTCAGTGGGTTTTTTAATGTGGTTTCTTGGGCTCAAACTGCAGCACAAGTGCAGACACCCCCAGGACAGCTTCACACCAAGGCAGCTCTGACCCCAGGGAGCTCAGCCACAGCTTTGCAGGACTGGCATGGGGACACAAAGAGACTCCAGCGGGACAGCTGGGATCAGCTCCAAGACACTCAGGGGTGCTCTCAGCACAGATATGGGGTCACCTTCCCTTCTCTCCAGCTAAAAGGCAGCAGGACTGCTGTGCTACCCTCAGGGCAGATCCTGCCATCCTCCCAAGGCTTGTGGAAAAGAAAAGCAAAGAACTTCAGAGGTCTGTGAGGAACCAGGCAATGGGTTGCCTTGGAGCTACTACACAGGTCATGGAAAAACTCTTCCTGTAAGGATTTGGCTGCTTTTCCAGCCTAAATTCCTGGAGAAGAGCAGAGGGGACAGAGTCCCAGGGAAAGCCTGGGCTTGTGTGTCTACTCACGTTCCTGTCAGAGCACACACTCTCCACTGCTCTCACACACTGCAGGATTGCTGTGGCTGAGATGTGCACCCAGAGCTGGGGTCAGCCAGACCCAAGGACACGGCCAAGGAAACCTAATGCAGCCAAGGGGAGGCTGCTCTGCACTGCTCACCATGTGCACAACCACCACCTCCCAACTCCTGAAACCTCCTGAGAGTGCAGCACTACAGCCCAAGCTCCTCACCTGGGAAGGAGGGACTATTTCATCCTCTGAATCTGACTCCTCACTAGAATCCTCACTGCTGTCCACAGCTGGAGGGGCTGTGGCTGGTGCTGAAGTTGGTGCCTTTTTCACGTTTGTTGGTTGGGGCACAGCATTGTTTTTCACTGCAGGAAAAGTGTAAGAGATGGTCACTGTGAGAATGAGTTGCTCTCTGGGGCTATCAAGAGCAGGAGCTGCTCCATGTGCAGGGGAGAGTATGAAACCCATAAAGATACAGGTGAGGGATCCTGGCTACTACCAGGCAACTTACCAGCTGGTGAAGGCTGTCCCTGGGCTGCAGGAGACTCCTCTTCACTGTCAGACGAGTCACTGCTCCCACTTTCTGAAACCTGGCTTTTCAAGGTGCTGACCACTGCTTTTTCAGGCTGCCCAGCTTTAGCAGCCTGGCTCAGGTTGGGAATAGGCCTGGGCTGGTCTGATAACCTCTTAACAAAAAAGAAAACACAGGCCCAGAAATGCAGTATTAGTACAGGTGTTGTTTAGGAGTTTAAATGCAGTTTCAGCTCAGGTTGGGTTTTGTTTTACCCTAACAGAGCTGTTACTAACATTCTCACCATCCTTGGTGTGTTATGAGTGAAAGGGCTTCGGCCACTGCCTGGGCTGAGCTGCTGTAGATAGATCCCTCTGAATTTAGCAATTTCCTTCCGACAGAAAGCCCAAGCACATTTTACATGAGCACACAGGCTAATAGTACATGTAAGCTTCTAAAAGCAATTCTTTCTTGAGACAGAGACACTGGCTGAGGACAGGAGAAGCACTGCAACCCCAAGACTCCCACTCCAAGGAAGCCATTTCAGCACAACCTAGCCACAGTTCAGGGAATCAGTAGGTGTTGGGAAGCCTTGGGCCATCACACTTGCAAGATTCAGAGACAGCACTGGAGCAGCTACAGCCCAGAGCTGCTGGAGAGCTCAGTGTAGACACAGGGCTGACACAAGGGTTGGGAACACAGGGCAGGCAGAGACAGAGTGCAACTCAACTTGGAAGCTGATTTGTCAACAGGTCTAAGAATTTAGAAATCTCCAGACAACAAAACACCTCTGACACTCACTTGGGCTGTGTCTTTCTGCAGCACCTGTCAACACTCAGATGTTCCAGGAAAGACCACAAGCCACTTTTCCTGTTGTGTCAGCACCAGGAAGCCACAGTCACCTGTGCCCCACATACACAACTGCCAGGTGAGACTCTCTCTCTTCCTGACTCCTCTCCAAGGGCTGCAGATCCCCCTCCTGCACACTGAAGGTCAGTGGTGGCAGAGCAGAAGAAGTGCTTGTGGAATGATCTGGGAATGTCCCCTCCTGCAGAAATTCCCCAGGCTGGCAGTGCTCTGCACCCACTCATTCACTCCACTCATGGCTCATCTCTGGGCTGCTCTGCCAAGGAGTACACAGTGTTTGCCAGGGCAGGGAGGCCCTGTGCACCCTGCATGTGATGCCAGCCTGCTTTGGTGCTCCATGAGAGATTCCTGCCCAGCTGCACCATCCCTGCTATGCTGCTAATGCAGTGATACCCCCACAGCCCACAGCAGAGAGCACCAGCGTAGCCTTTTGGGAGGACCAATCCTACTGAGCTTCCTGGCACAGCCCTGCCATGGGCTGCCATTGGGGCACTGTTTATCATCCCCAAGCCAAACACTAAACAGACAACAGCATCTGCATGTTTATCCCATTACAGAACAGCTCTCTGAACGAGCCAAGCACATTTTGAATCTGCTTTAGAGAAACAGAAACCTCCACAAGTGCTTGAGAAGGGGGGACCGCAAACCTCACTTCTCTGTTTTGTTTTGATACCAGTGAGTCACAATCTCCAGGAGAGAGGCCAGCTTTGCAATGCTGAAGAGACACAAGTACTTGAAGCAGTCAAGAGAATTCACACACACTGCTCTGAACGTGCTAACTCCTCTCTGCTGTTCTAAACACTGCTGTGCAAGGGAAGAGCTTCCCAAGATTAGAGCCCACAGTTTTAAGTGCTTCATAGCAATGGTCTGGCCTCTCCCTCTATGTGGATGCACAGCATAGGGCTGCTCCATTTTCTAACTTAGCAATGGAGTGGGAAAGAGCTGCCACGCAGGGGCATCATCACACAGAGAAAGAACATAACAGAAACCACCATAAGGTTTACACAGCCTCAGAACTTCCTGGGAGGCAGCCAAGGTCCATCCATCCACATCAAATGGATGACAGTCTCAGGTGGGATCTGGCCAACAGCACAGCCAAGTTACATCCAGGGAGCAGGTAAACCAGGCAGAGAGCTCCTGACAGCTTGAGAGTCACAGGTACTGAAGTAACTCAGAGAGGAGGAAAATAACTCAAGAGGAAATCATTTTTCCTGCTCCCTCTCCAGCCCCCAAAGCAGGAGCTGCCTGTGGCTCAGTGAGTGTGATGACTCAGCTCCCGCACAACCCATCTGCCACTCGCTGGGTCCATTTGCATCCTGCAGCGCTGCATGACAAGAGGAGGAACAACACTGAGCCACGTGTGCCCAGCACGTTGTAAAATCACACTCCAGCACTGCCTGTGTGAGCACTGCCTGTACCAGCACTGGGAGCAGCACCTCAGCTGTGCCACAGCCCAGCCAAGGGGCAACTGCCACCTGCACAGGAGGGGGAACAGCGTTCAAGGAGGAAAAGAGACCCTCTGTCTCTTGGGAGACTTGGCCTCTCCCCACGCAGCCTGCAGTCCAAGATTAAAAGTTGCTGGCACAACTTCTGTCAGCACAACCCACGCGGGTTTTCCTGGGATGCTCAAGGAAGACACGGGTTCCCAACACATGGATGCACGTGTACCTCACACCCACTCCTTGTAAACAGAAGCCAAAGCCTGTCTATAGAGGGCTCAAGTGCCACCTTTGGCTCAAAACACTCAGTAAAGAAGCAGAGCAAAATTAGCAGTTCCAAAAGAAAAGCAGCTCACAGCATCTTTAAGATCAGACTGTCCCCCATCACTACCCTGTCCCCCCAAAATATGCAAACACCTTGTCAACTTCTTTGACTAAATATTCCTGAGTCTTCAGGGGTAAACATACCAATTAAGCAGTTCAATTTAGGCATGATGTTCATTTTAATTGTGCTAATCCACCCCCACAGGGAAAGATGAAGCAGCTTCCAACGCTCTGTATCTGTTTGGATCTTGCACAGAAGCCAGAGGAAGTTGCAGGATACAGTAAGTCAGTGGTTAGCATATGCCCAAGTAGCAGATGGTGAGGAATGAGCTAAGAAGAGTTTGACTGGGAGGACAGGACCGTGGACACAGCTAAGCCCAATGGTTTATCTTCAGGCTTCACTCGTGGTCCCTGCCTGTAGGCTACTAACAAGGGAAGGAACAGCCTGTATAGCAAAAATAGAGCTCCCTCCATGACAAGCTCTTCCTTGCTCACTCTGGCTGTGGAGGGGTACATGTCAGTTTGCAAGAGGGAAGATGCTGAAGTGGTTAAATCAGCAGGTAAAACTTGCTGTTGAAAGCTTCACAGAACCAACACCGGAGGACACAAACCTACCCCAGCACATAAATCCTGCTAAAATGGACAATTCTCTATGGTTTTACAGTGGGACCTCATAGCACAGCTATTAAATAGCTGCTCCTGTCACCTAGAGCTGAATCTTCACATATAATCAATCATGCAGGAAGAGAGCAGCACAGAGCCAACTGTGAGAGAAACATCCCCCTCCACCCACCTTAGCAGACCAAGGCTATGAAGACAAAAATGCAGAGCCTTGCTGGCTCCTGCCTGTCAATAGTCAAAGGACGTGTTGACAAAGAGCCTCCCTGCAAGGACACGTGAAGCTCTACCCCCAGCTTCCCTTCCTCCCTTGCAGACAGTAAGGCTGCATCTCCTGAAGACTGCTTTCAGGGCACTTTCTGAAGGCCCCTGCAGCTCAGACTTGAGGCAGAAGGTCTCAGTACAATGTGCCTAGGGATGCTCTCAGGAAGGGATTTGCATCCCTTTGAATTTAGCCACCTGAGTCCATTGTGAGCTCCCAGTCCTTCTCCTTTGGTTTGAGAACTCTGAACAAACCCCACAGGAGAGCCAAGACCAAGATACTTGTAACCCTGCACACAAGGGCACTCCAGAGGGGCACGAGTGAATAGCTGGCATCAAACCATTTGCCTCCCACCTCATCTGGTACACCTGTGTGAGAAGAGTGAGGCTGTACTTGCCACCAACTAGAAAGATCTTCTCTGGGGGAGTGAGAAACAAGGTACTCCTGGTGTTTCAAGATCAGTGACAGCATTTAAGGGATAAACCCTTGTCTTGTATACTCCATGCCTTGGCACTGGGCTGAATGCAGCACCTACCTTCTGGCTGATGGGCACAGGGAGGTCCTCCTCTTCAGTGGCTGATGAGGCAGAGCTCTCCACTGGCTTTTTACTTTCAGCAGGCTTCGTGGGAGCAGCAGTCTTTCCCAGTGAGGTTTTAACCTGTTTGGGCACTGTTGGTTTTGGTGCTGCCTTCCCTTGGGACACTGGAAGTGTTTTTGCTGGAGTTGCTTTGACAGACAGTGATGCTGCTGCTGTAGGTTTCACTGGGGATAGGATGGCCTGGGAGGATTTTGGAGGTGGCTTTGTCTGGACAAGACATGAACAGAGTGAAATAAGGCAAATCCCACAGCAGTATAATTCATTTGCTCAGATAATCAAGGGAAGAAATTTCAGAGCCCCCCCAGAAAGGCAAACCCTGAAGGAAGATTAGTGACTGGCAGAACACAAGGAATTCTTTCATCTGGCTTTCTTCATCAGTCTACTGCTACTACCAGTCCCCCCCAGTGAGGTACAAGGCAGCACTTTGCAATCTCCACAGTAGGGAAGCTGAGCTGCACTAGTTTGACAAATTAGACACTATTTATTGCAATTTATACCTGAGAAGCAAATTGCACCATGCTAATTTGCCTCTTCAGGTGGGAAAAGAATCACTGGGTTTTTCTTTATTTTAAAGGTACTGATGGGTTTTTCTAAGAAAGGCACAACGGGTTGATTAAAGCTCAGAGCAAAGACACGGAGGTGCCTTTTAACAACTCATGCCTCCTTCCTCCCACCCCCAACATGACTTTGCTACACACTACATGTATTTACAAAATTTTCTTTTCACTGCAGCTCCTAGCCCCGAGAGGCATGCAAGGAGAGGGAGGATCTCAGAGACAGGCACTTGGGTTACCAATGGACGTTCATCTTCACTGTCTGAGGAGCTGCTGCTCTCTGCTGTGTCACTGGGCTGTGCAGCCCTGGGAGCTGCTGTTGATGTTGGTTTGGCCTGGCTTGCTGCCAGGGCTGTTTGTTTCACTGCATTCTTCTTCAGGGACACTGAAGCAGCAGGTGCACTTTTCACAGGTGCTGCATTAGACCGCACTGTTTTCACAGCTGGCTTGGCCTGGGAACAGGAGGAACAAAAGGGAACAGGAGAATCAGGTAACACCTTGGAAGAAAATAGTTGAAAGCTCTAACTGCATGGAATCTGTTTTAAAGCCAGCTACATGGCTAATTTTGACCAGGACAGGCTTTTCCAGACCCATGAGCCGTGGCTTATCTGAAGCAAGTCACTTTCTCCATGGACTGCCTGACTATATCCATTAAATTGCATACTAATCACCTCCTACAGATCCAAGGATCTCCCTCAGCCTCAGGCACTAGAAAAAACTGGAATAGAATGGTTGATGTTGGCAGGGTTTAGTGGGGCTCTCAGCCACACGGTATATGCTCTGGTCTTGGGGATCTCAAACACCCAAGGTAAGGGATGCTGTCAGAATACAGCACTGCAGCATTTCCTCTCTTCTTCAAAAGAAGGGAAGTGATTTCCTAGGGACAAAGAATCCGTGCTGGAGAGGTTACCTGGATGGCTGGAATTACCAGCTCCTCCTCAGAGGATGTGTCCTCACTTGATTCCTCACTGCTGCTCTCAGCCCCAGCTGCCGGCTCTGAAACACAACGAGGAGATGTCACAGCTGCTGCCTGCTCTGGGCCCCCAGAGTGTGATGCTAATGTGGCTTTTGAAGTCAGGGAAGCAAAACAAGCCACAGAGAGGGCTAAGGGGATTTGCAGGGAAGGGGACCTAGCCTTGCTGAAAACATCAATAGGCTGCTGGGAACAGCTTCTCCAGACAAACGCTGACCCACAAACACCTCTCCTTGAGTGCAGGCAGAGATGGGAAATGCTGCCTGGCCACCCTCTGACCCTATGGGGTGCTGCCCAGCCACACACAGCTCCCTGCAGGGGCACCCAGCCTGGCTGGGCCTCCTCTGGATAAGAGCCAAGAGGAGGATCATTTCCAGAACTTTAATGATCTATTTCTCACCCTCCTCCTCCAACACACACAGACACACTTCAAAGCATTTAAAGATTTCCCTGAAGATTTCAACCCCCAAAACGAATCACTTTGCAATTGGGAATAAAGAGAAAACACTGGAGGGCCTTTCCATAAAGCTGAAAGTATCAGCAGCATTAGTACTGCACCTCCTCCGGACATGCTACACTGTTAGCCCCAACCCCTGGGTACGTGCTGGGTGCTGCCAGACATCTTAGCACAGGATCTGCTGCTTGAAATGGGAGCAAGCACGCTGCGCTCATCCCACGGAGCTCCAGAGCTGGCTGCTTTGCAATGTTCTAGCAGCCTCCCCAAGGAACAAGCATCACTCTCAGCTTTCCAGCAAAGGAGCTGAAAGGAACAAGCTGAAGGCACGTCTCTGATCCAATCTGCAGCAGAGCTGGAGCTCACACACATCTACACCACCCTGCAGGCTCCTTACCCGCTTTGGGGGCTGGGGCCTTTGCAGTCGGTGTCTCCTCTTCCTCCTCGCTCTCGGATGAGGAGCCGCTGCTGCTGCTGGAACTTTCTGGTGCTTTGGTTGGTACTGGTGCTTTGCTTTGTCCTATTTTGGCCACAGCTGCTGTGGCATGTCCAGGCTTCCCAGGACCAGGCAGTTTCTGGGCCTTGGCTGGGGATGGAGCTGCAGCTGGGGCATTGGGCTGCTGCTTGCTGGAGAGCACAGTTCTGTCAGCAGCAGAGAGCGCCTCTGCTCTGCCTGCTGGGGCAGCAGCCTTGGGAGGAGAATGCAGGCAGTTGGCAGCTTTGCCACCCACCACAGCTGCTGTCACCTATGGGAAATAAAGGAACTTAGAAGGCTAAACACAGATGGAGAGCTAAACTGGAGACAATGTACCTGCAACAGTAATGTGGCAGCAAGGTAAGCCATAGAGTTCTTCAGGGCAGTGTTTGGGGGACAGATATCTAAGAAAAGGCTTATGGCAGCAGAGGAGGGTCATTTAAACGTGATTTCCACCCCAGGACACAATTCTACACATGCTGAGGAGCATGGGACAGGCCTGGCCTCAGAGTACCACCAGCCTTGACAGCCTTGAGCGTTGCCTTACCGTCACTGCACCTTTCCCAGCCAGATCCTCCTCTTCCGATGAGGAGTCATCTTCCTCACTGCTTTCTATATTGACTACTGAGTTCGTGGCCAGAGGAAGGCTGGCTGCTGCAAAGGAGAGAGCCACAGAGCAGCTGTGTCAGTGTGTTTCTCACACCAACACGGTCTCTGGTTTGCAGGAGGGCCCCAGCAGCAGGGCAGGGTCCCATCTGCACACCTGACCCAAGACCACCACCACTGCTGTCCCAAAGACAGGCAAGACTTTGCTCCTCCACCCCATCCCTCTCCCAGCCACCAAGACAGGGAATCTGTCAAGATCTGCACTTTTCTAAAGGCTGGTATACAGCAGATCAGACTGATCTGCCAAAATGTATCAGACACAAGTTTTTGTTAGACTCTGCAAGCCAACACCTCCCACATCAGCTGCACCCAAGATCTATCCCCACTTCAGACAGAGGCACTGGCCTTTCGGACTAACAATCAAGACCTTTCCTGACCCATGAAACAGACCTGCCTTTGCTGGCCCAACACACACCTGGGACCAACTAGGAGGTGCTCCATAGTGGGCAGAAAGAGGTTCCCAAAGCTTCATCACCCAGCACAACACCCATCCCTCCCCAATGAATCATAACAGGTTTTTTTCCTAGCCTCAGCAGACATCTGTGCTCCTCAGAAACTCCACATGAGAAGGGGATGCTAAATTAGTTGTCCTATTTTTCTATGAGCACAAATAAATAGCCATCACTTTACAAGCATTTTCTCCAGCCAAGCAAGCTGGGCTGTTCCTACACAAGTCTCCAGTCCTACCCTGTCAGCTCCAGGGGGATGAAAGGCTCCTACCATTTGCAGCTTTTGCCTTCTCTTTCTCATCCTCTTCTTTCTCTGAGCTCTCAGAGCTGCTCACGGGATCAGGAACTCTGATCTTTTCTGGGATTGCTGCCTCCTCATCACTCACATTTCTTCTCTTGGAATTTGGTGGAGTTCTGAGGGAAGACAATAGGTGTCAAAATGGGGAAAAAATATCTTGAACAAATTAGAATATAATTATTCATTTACTCTCAGATCAGGCTCCAGCCTAAGAATAGGCAGTGTAATTTCTCTACAGAGGAATTCCTAAGGGGGGTGGGAAATACAGTAAACTTTCAAGAGCAACATATTCCTGCAACATTCAGGTAAATACAGAACCTAGATGATTTTTCTGTGCCCTAGGCAGACTCCTTCTTACTTTAGCAGAGAAATAAAAACATACAGAGTCAGGCTGGTGCTCGATAGAAGGCATCCTACAGAACAAATTCTTTCTCCAAGGGCTACAGCCTCAGAGTAAGTGTAGCCTCAGGGTTAGGGCAGATAACCCCAAAATACCAGGTCCTGGCATTCCACAGGGCCAGGAGAAGCCAATCTAAAGGGTACAAAAGCCATTTGAACTTGGGCTCCCAAGTCAAAAGGAAAGTCAGGTTGCAGAGAAGTTTAAGAAAGGAAGTGGCTGGACCTACAGAAGATGTGTTAGTAAAAGAGGAGGAAAAGGACACATAAGTATTAAACACTTAAGCTGCTCAATTGGGTTCAAACATTAAGCTGGAGAAAGATTTCTCCAGGCTCTAAATCCTAACTGTACCAGGAGAGATGATGTGGCTAAAGTTACCCATGTTTTCATTTGAGAATTAAAGATAACACATTTGCTTTATTACAAGGGTAATACTGGGAACATGCTGGTGTGAGTCACACAGGCAATGCTTCTAAGCCCTGGGACACACAGTTATCAGAAGCAAATATCCTCACTTCTGGGCCAGTTTAGCCCATTTTATTTGTTCATCTGTTTTAAAAACAGGATTAGTTTAACAATCTGATGAGTAAAGGCTGTGCTTGGTGTCAGAGTGTTCTGGCAGCACAGCTGTAACAGCAAGTTTTGTGCAAGCAGGCTAAGCCAAAGGCACGTTTGCCCTTAGAAAGTCCTGTAACTACTCCAATAATCTTTTAATAAAGCAACAAGGCAGCTCTCATCCTGCAACACCATTCTGATCCAGTGGCAGCTGACAGCACAGCACAGAGTGATGTGAGAATTTGTTGTGAGTGACCAGGAACTCAGGGATACCCTGTGAGGGGAAGAAATGGTGTCTGCTAGCACTATCCCTGTGGCATTCTGGAATATCTGAGGCCTGCAGGGCTCAGGCTGCTCCTAGGGCTGGGCTGGTCCAGCTTTCCCCAGCTCCCAGGCACCCTTCCACCCCCTCTCTGCATCCTCCAAGTGTAAATGCAGCTCTGGAGGGAGGTCACTTGTGGAACTGGAAATCTCAGCTTCAGGCTCAGCCTGGAAGAGTTTCTGGAGAACAGCACCCGGGGTGGCCTTGGTGAGAAGGGCAAGAGCCACAGGGTAAGGAAGGACATTTTTGGGCTAAAAGCCCATGAAGCAACAGGATGCGATAAAGACAGCTCACACACAGGAGCACTCCAGGATAGATACTGGCCAACACATCCCTCATTTTCACTCCCAACCAGGCAGACCAGGAATAACAGACAGATGTCTTTGTGGGGCAGGATTAGGACAGAAGGGTGATGCTGAAGACGAATCAAACCTGATGCAAATGCCCTGTTGCCCCTTAAGTTTAAAAGCAAGAGTGTCTGGGAGGGTTTGCTGCAGCAAGCAGGATAACCAGCACGAGGGAAGGTCACCATCAGCACCCAGGAGAGCAACAAACTGTGAGAGGGCAGAACTGCAAACCCATTTCTATGCTGCTACATCCTCATCTACATCCAGCCTTTCTCCTGCTCAGTTATGGAGGACCAGAGCAAGGCACGAGGCACTGAGCAGAAAACACCTTTGAAAAAAACTCTTCCCCAGGCTGCTGACACAGCCATGCTAAGAAGATCCTCAGTCCAGAGCTTGTAACCCCACAGATTCCCAGATAACCCAGCACTGAAGCTGCCACAGCAGCAACATCCAACCAAGGCACAGGGTGGGTGCAAACATCACAGATGGGAAGGCTCCCTCCTGCAGACCTTCAAAGGGGGGTAAGGATGCAGGAAGGCGTTTGGAACGTGTAAGGACTTGAAAGGACAGGCTGAAACCAAGAGATTTCCTCTGAGTCACAGCATCTGTGATCTATGCCAAGGTTTAAGTCCATGTAAGAGCTCTGGCATTTCAGCACCTGCTCAACTCCTCTGTTCTCGGGTCAATAATCCTGCAAAGCACGTGGCTTTAAAAAGAAAGTGAAACAGAACTGGAACAGATTTCTTACAGTAAAGCATGACTCTGAGCTCCACAACACTGCAGCATCAACCAGCACAAACAGCATCAGCTGCTCAAAAATAAAATAACAACTTATCTCCAAGCATAATCCTAAATATGTGAAACGAATTGCTGTGAAACCAAAGGTTAGGAGAGAATTCTACCGAGGACAGTTATCACCAGAAATCCTCTGACAACGTGGAATTCCAACAAATAGAAATCACTCATGCTATGCAGCCTAGATGTCAGCACAGTCTGCCATCTATTTGATACTCATTCCCTCCTGTGACTTACTTTTCCCAGTGGGTAAAGATGTCCTCGAGAGAGGTCGAGAGGGAAGGGAGCAATTTCTGTGAAAGCAGAGCGAACACCAGTCAAGCACGGCCCAATCCCAGTTTCGGGATGTGCCCACCAGACAGAACAGTGACCGCGGGGCCCATGCAAACCTCCCCCGAAAACGGGACCGCGCTCCCGGCACACACCTCCCGGTGAATCCCTCCCACTCCCCGCCCCGCGGCACCCAGGGCCGCGTGTTTCCCCGGAGACCTCTCCTGGAGCCGCACGTGTTCGGGGAGCAGCAGTCCCCCGCTACCGGAGCCTCTACCGGGCGGGCTGCCAGCGTTCTCCCCAGCCGGTTCGGGGCCGGCCCGGCCCGCGGGCACCGGGAGCGCCCGCTGGGTGCCGGGACACCACGTGGGTCCAGCACGGACCTGCGGACCGCCATGGAACCGAGGGCCCGCGGCGCGCCCGGCACCCACGTGGCGCTGCCGGTGGTCGGTGGGGGCGCGAACCGGGACCGGGCCGTGCGGCCCCGCCGAGGCCCGCGCTCCGAGACCGCGTCCCCGCTGCCTCTCCCGCGGCCCGGGCCCGGCCGCCCGTTACCTGCCCGCTCTGCGCCTGCAGCTCCCGGGCGGCCCGCGCGAAGCCGCCACGGAGCAGGTGCTGGTGGATGAGGGCGAGCAGCTCCCGCCCGCCGCCGCCGTCGGCGGCCATGGCGCGGCCCGCGTGCCGCGCCGGAGAGACGCCACTTCCGCTTCCGCCGCGCGGCCCCGTGGGAAACGTAGTGCCGGGAGTGGCCGGGGGGGGGGCACCGGTGGGGAGCGGGCTGTCACCTCACGGGGGGTCGGCCCGGGGGAAAGAAGGAGGAGATCACCCCATGGGGTCTCCCATGGCGCCCCGGTGGGAGATGGGGAGAACGGAAGGGCGGAGGGGGTTCACCCCATGAGGTTCCCTCACACCCCTGGTCTGGGGACGGCGCCAAAGAAGAGCGGGGTCCCCTCACGGTGTGCCCGCATCGCTCTGGCGGGGCATGCTGAGCAGGGAAAGGGCGGCCAGCCCACGGCGGCCCCTCCACTGCCCTGAGGGAGATGGAGAGCAGGGGAAAGCGGGGTCTCACTCCATGGCCAGAGCCGGACCCCTCGCAGCCCTGGGCGGGAGATGGGGGCGAGCAGAGAGCGGCGGGGGAAGGACGAGCCTCCCACCAGCGGGGCTGCCTCAGCAACACCTTATGTAATTCTATATATTTCAGAGCAGTTTTCCCTATGTAAATATATATATTTCAGAGCAGTTTCCCTAAGATTCATCCAAAATGCTCTGAAGGCGAATTCGCAGAGCTGATTTAGTGCTGAGAGGAATAGCGGATTTGTCTTTACAAACAAGCTGTGGGTCTGCTGGTAGGTAAAACTAGCGCTGGAAGATGAAAGAAACAATGGGAAGGATTCCACTGGTTGGTGAATGGAAAAAGAGATTTGCTTTTACAAATAAACTTCAGGTTTGCTGATAAACGAAATTAGACCTTGAGAGATGAAAGAAACAATGGGGAAGAAAAACCCCTAAATTCCTTAAGAATTAAAAATTAAGAGGGAGGGTTATACATTAGAGGGAAATCTTTGGGAAATCTTTAGTATCAGGTGTATCAGGGAGTCTGTACCTCTCAAGTATCTCAGCCAATGGGGAAAGAGAGCAGGGAAATGTGGCTGGGAAATTAGGATAAAAAGGGAGGCTGCATCCTCCAAAAATTGGAGAGATCCCAGGGGATGCCCCATGGCCTTTCCCTTTATTTGAATAAAGCCGAAAGGACTCCTCTGTCTCCTTTTTGGACAGAAACCCCTGGTGTTTGTGGATTAATTTTCCTAACAGTGCTGAGTGGACTTTGAGCTGCTTGGAAGAACCACACTGGTGTTTGTGGGGCTTAAATAAGCAAAGGGGCAGGGGGAAGAAGCTGCTCCTGATGCAGAGCAGCTGCTGGAGAGGGGCCTGTGAGGGAGGGGCTGCCCCACCAGCACCCCTCACCCCGTGCTGATACTTTCCAGGAAAAATCTGGCTCCCATCACTTTGGCAGGGGTTTATTTTTGGAAGGTTTAATAATGTCCGTGGTGCGCCTGTCGCTCATTCGAAACACAGACCCTGCATTTGTATTCATAGGCAGGATTAAATATAAAACTGGCCTGGCTCCAGCTGGCTCCTGCACCAAACATCTTTGACACCAGCACGGTCCAAGGCTGTAAAGGCACGGTCCAGGTGGCAGTTTTACAGCTCCTGTAAATGAATCTCAGACCTGGACAGCCCTTTCTGGGGCTGACCTCCCCCTGCTCCAGTGGTCACTGCAGCCTGGTGTGAGTGTGGCCTCAGCACACACCGTGATGGGGTGGCTGGACCACGAGTTGTCCCAGCACAGCTCTGGCTGCTCTGAGGTGACCTGAGGCACAACGTCTCAGCTGGTGGGCTGGTTTGTGGCCCTTCCTGGAGAGGAAAAGCCAGATGAAGCATCCCAGGGCAGAGAGGAGAGAAGGTTGTCTCCTGGGGAGGCTGTGGATGGGGCTGAGCGGACAGAGGCAGCCTGAGGGGGCTGTTCATGGCCTCTGAAAGTGAGGTTGGGTTCAGAGTGAGCCCCTGGAGCCCCAAAAGAGCTCTGTCTGCTGCAGGAATATGGATGAACAGCTTTGGACCTACTTCGACATGGTCTGGATTGGCTTTATACCTCCAGGAATTGCTCAGTTTGCTTTGTTTATTTAAATAAAAAAATCCCAAATCTGAACACTAGCCCTGGTGATTAGAGGAGCTGCTGCCCCGGGCTCAGGGTCTCTCCTGGGCAGCAAGACTCTCCAAACATCTTGAGACAAATGTCAAACTATTAATGGAGGCTTGTGTGGTGCAGGGAATTGCAAAAGCACTGTTTGGAGAGGTCTGGGCAGAGGGTGGGTGGGACGTTAAGCACCGGGAGGGTGCCAGGTGACCAGATTAGCAAATCATCAAGATGCCAGCAGAGAGACAAAGGAGGGGAGCACATCCTGCTAACCTGCAGGGGTGGGACAAGGCAAGGAGACCCTCAGGTCAGGGAGGGCAGGAGAGGGAGCACAGCCCTGCAGGGTGGGGCTGGAGGTGTTCTGCCAGCCCGGCTTTTCCAGAGCCCTCTGACGATTCTTTACAGGGTGCCCGGGGAAAGCAGCCCAGCATTTGGGGGCCAGGAATGCAGTTAGCCCCTCCTCTGCTGCATTTTCAGGCCTCCCCTGTTCTCCGTGGCTCATGCACTAGAAAGCATAAAGGGTTTGGCTTTGACCAACTTCAATAAAACCTGGAAGGGAGGAAGATAGATGGGCACAGATGGGAGGAAATGCTTTCACAAGAGACTGTTTGAGAAAGGCAAATTCAGGATTTTAGAGTTCTGCACACCCAAATGGCTTGAAAAATTGGCTCAATTTTCCCCCTGCCCCCACCAAGTATCTCCTCACTGATCTGCCATAGTTCAGGGTCACCTGAGTCCAAAGCTTCATTCCCTCAAACCACGAATACGCTCCACAAACCTCAGTGCAGGGCCTGGGAATAACACAACCCACTTGAATGAAGAAATCTGAAAAAAAATAATATGTGTGCTGCACCACAATTACAGGTAGAGAAGGTATTTGAGGTGGTTAGTAAACATGTCAAAAAATAAATACAGCTATTCAGTCAGCAAACAGCTACATGATTATAACCAGGAAAATCTACCCCAGCCCAAAACCAGCTGAGACCCAACAACACGCGCTTATTAGGGAGTGGTATTTTATTTTGTGTGCACAGTTTTTGGAAGGAGGTTGAAAATATTTTGCCCACTCTTTATTTTAGGAAGGTGAAATGTCCCTGGTGGATTTCAAAAGCCAACCTCTCGGGTATGTGTTCTCCATGCCAAGACACTGAGTCACGAAGGGATCGGAGGAAGCTGTTGGAAGTCCAGACAGGATAAACCAGCTGTAATTGAGGAGCCAGCTCAGCTCAGTCTGCTAATAACCACACAGCCCTTCCCTGCCCTCAGCCTACAAGCTGAGGTCTTTGCTTGCTGCCACTTTCACAGGCTCCCTGGTTGTTGCTTGGGGTCAAACTTGTCCACACCTATTCCGTTCTGAATGACTGCTTGTGTCCCAGCCAAGCCTGGGGTCAGGGAGTGTGCCTGCAGGCTGGGGAGCTCTGTCCTTGCTGCGTTTTCCCCAGCAGGAGCTGACAGCCCCCAGGCACGTCTGCAGGACCCTTGGGCTTGCAGGGACACTGGCTGCTCTCCAAGCTTCAGGTCTTTGTCCACCCTGACACATCATGTGTGGTAGCAATGTGGGACACATCTCCTGTCACGCTCTTGCCTTTTGTTTGGTGCACATGGGGTTGTTGATGCCTGATGATGCTGAGGGCTTGCAGAATGAAGGGACTGTGATCCATGGGGATTACAAGGCAGGGTAATACACAGCACATGTGGGGTCTAGATGTGGGAAGGTCCCAGGCTGTTTGCCCAAGGACGTTTCTGCCTCTGGCTGCTGGTGTTTACATCACGGTGGTGGAGCAGGGACAAGAGGAAAGGTGTTCTGGTGGAGCAGAGACAAGAGGAAAGCTGCTCTGGTTGCTCCTCAGCTGCAGCAGCTCCTCACCTGACATGTTTCATGGCTGCTGATGCCATCCAGAATGTGAGCTGCAGGCACGATGCTCCTGCCTTGGCTCCAGAGCAGGGTGGGATTGGTGGCCCGGGACAGGACCCTTTTGACCCCCAACAAGTCACTCTGATGTGTCTCATGGGTCAGAGCATTGGCTAAAAGTGCAAGTCATGTTTAGAAGGATAATCTTCATGGCCCAGTTCAAAAGCTGAGCTGAATTTCCCTGCTAGGAGTGCCCTGTCAAAAGAGCTTCGAGCCCTCTGCCTCCTGGAAAGAGCCCTGGGAGCACCACTGGGCTGAGCAGAGAAAGGAATGTGGAGGAGGTGGAGATGGGGCAGGACAAGGTGCAGGAGATGGATGGAGATGAAAGGTGTTGAGGGACAGTGAGGAGAGAAGGTGGGAGCAGAGAGAGGCACAGGGGGAGCAGTGAAGGGACAGAGAAAGGGGTTCTTATTTGCAAGGGAAGATGAGTCAGGGGAGGGAGGTACGAAGCAAAGGAAAATCTGAGGAGGGCTGAGAAGCAGAGGAAATGATGAAATTAGCCTGTGGGGATTTGCTCAGTGGGGCCCCTGCTTGGGCAGCTCTGGGTGTGGAGGGGGTTGCCAGGTGCTGCTCGGCAGGGATCTGAGTCACAGCAGATCTCACCGTGCCAGGGCACCGTGCTGGGCTGCAGCCAGGGAGCGCTGGGGGCAGGATTGTCTGTGGCCAGTGCCACTGTCCTCTGCCCAGCCAGTGGGCTCGGGCTTTGCAAGGACAAGGAGCTGCTTTGGGAATAGTCTGACTCAGGAATCCCATTTTATTCTCCCCCCCCTTTGTTTTGCTGTTCTCTCCCCCCTCCTCCTTTTTCTTTGTCTGCTAATGCACAGCAGATGGGAGGAAATGCCATTTTAAATGCCACAGCATCCTGATGAAATGCGATGGGTTATGGCAATCTCAGATGAATCATGGCATTGTTTTGTGCACAGGCCCTGCTGCCCTCGCTTGGGCAGCCTCAGCTTTCTCCCTCCAGCTTTGCAAGTACACTGAGGATCGTTCAGGCCTCCCCACCAGCCTGGTGGCAGGTGCCCTCCCCAGCCTGGGTGTCCTAGTCACATTCATTCATTTCAACAGCCGCATTTCTGGAGGCCAAACCAAGCCCATGACACTTTGCCAGTGGTGAAACCAGTGTTTAGTTTTGGAACATCTGCTCCACATTGCCTTTGGGGACTTCAGGGTTATAAATGATACTCAGTTCTCATGTTAGGTTCAAAAGATTTTTGCACAGGGTGCAAGAACAAGATCAAGGGAGCCTGACCTGGTGAATCACAGCCCTCCCCAGCACCTCCAGCTTAGCCCTTGGCCCCTCTGGAAAGCTGTGTCCCCACATCTGCCTCCTGCTTGGCCCCACAGCCAGGATGGACTCACAGAGCCAAACCTGAGGGCTGTGATGTGGCTGCTTGCTGTTGAGGCTTTGCTTGGGGTGATCAGATCATTTCCCCTAAGCTATGAGGCAGGCATCAAATAATATTGACTCACTCTCTGGCAGCTTGCTGCCAGATGAGAAGGAGCAGCTCAGAAGTGAAAAGAAAAATATTAAAATGTATATATATACCCATATCCCAACAGCTCCATCACTGGAACTCAGAGTGACCCAGCCCTTTTAGTTTCAAACTAATTAACTGGGGGAAAAAAGTCACCTCTGAGCCTGCGGAATATAAAGCTGTCTTTTAAATTTGGTAGCTGAAAGAACAGATTTGAGAACTCCAACGAGCAGAAGACGTGACATTAACATTTTGTTGCAATATGCTTAACAGCCTCGGTTGGAAGTGTCTCTGGCTGTGTCTCACTGCCTGTGTGTCTGCTGGCGTGGCAGATACTCAGTGCTGGCACTGAACATCAAGTAGCATTAGGCCATTTAATTTCTCATTTTTTGGGGGAGTAGATCCAACACACATGGATGCAGTGAGCAGAAGGGCTGTTGTTATTAACCAGCCCCCAGCCCAGCCCTGCTTTCCCGCAGGCTCCTGCTCTCCTTTGTAAGCCTATCTCTGTTAAAAGGCCTGGCAGCCTCGCCTGCAGCACGGCCAACACCAACAGCCACAACAGCTCTGCTGTGTTGATCCAGGACTCAGCAGCTCTACCTGGGACGAGAGGGAAGGGGCTCTGTTTGCCTTCATGAAGCCAGGGATCTGGAGTATTATTTTTCTCCCATCGGGCATCCTTTGCTGCTCCAAAGGTGTGGGGCAGGAAAAGGGGAGGAGGCAGCAGGGGGAGGCAGGGGCTGCTTGTGCCGGGGTCCTGCTGTGGACCTGAGCTGTGGTTTGTGTCCTTCTAGCCTCCTGAGCTTCCTCAGCTCCATTCTGAGCAGAGAAAAACTCTTGCTCCTGGTTAAATGCCACAATATGAGACTGGGAAAGGAGGAACCACCCCTTGTTTTTCAGCAATGAGCTGCCCCACTGCTGTGGCTGTATCCTAATTGCTTTGCCTCAGGACACTTGCCTCTTGCTTGTGCTCCCACCAGACCAGCAGCATTTGTCCTGTCAGCCTGGCAGTCTCTGTCCCACAGTCCCTGACCATAACCACCACCTGTGGCCAGCTGGTTTGCTCTGAATTCTCCCTGTGTAGAGTCTGGGAGGCTGGGAAAGAGAGGAAGGCTCGGCAGGATGGATCACCCAGGGGAGGATCACTGTGAGGAGCATCACAGTGCAGCAGCATGGCCCACCACCCTCCCTGTGGCACCATCCTAGTGGGACACAGCCATGTGCTGGCAGTGGGGATGCAGCAAACTGAAAACAGGGTTAAAAAGAGAGAAAAAAAGTAAGAATTTAGGCCTCTCTTTCTGAGGGTTTCTGCTTTGTACATTAGCATCCCTTCCTGGTCCCCTTGTGCCTGAATGTGGCTGCTGGGCACGAGAGAGCCCCATTAATGGGCTCTTGATGTGTGTTTATTTCGTTTAGCACATCCTGAGAGCCCTGGTGAGAGCCTCAGAGACGTTCATTACGCTGATTGCTTTCCCTGCTTATGAAGATGGAAAAAGCCACAGTGGTTAAAGGAGTGGAGTGGACAGATGCCAGATGCTTTAATGCTCTGGGCAGTCATGGAGGGCTCCTTCCTTAGGAGTTTTGCCTCAGGAGGAGGAGAGTTGAGAAGAACATGGCTCCCCCAGGACCTGCACTCATTGACCAAGTGGCTCTGGGTTGAGGGGGGGCCCACAAGGGACATGACACCCTGCAAGGGTCTACCCAGCTCTGGCAGGGCTCAGTCTGAAGACAGGGGAGACTTGTGTGAGCACATCCAGCATGAGCCTTGCCTCGTGTCAGAGTGCTGCCAGCCCTTCCTGATGCTTGTGGCATGAGCAGCCAGGGGTGGGCAGGGCAATGGTCCTGCTCAGAGCATCCTCCTCCTGTAAAAGTGTGAGTGCTGAGCCAGCCTGACTGGCTGCAGCCCAAACCCTCTGCCCCTGCCCAGCAGAGGCAGCCACACAAGGGTGGGTGGGTGACCCAGCACAGCCTCTGCTCCCTGCCTGCCCTCTGCCAGACAGGAAGGTGGGCAGGATGGAAAGCTCGTGCCCCTGGGACCCAAACCTGTCTGCTCCTGGGCTTCCCAGGTGAACTGTGAGGAACTTTGCTTCTGCTCAAGTGGGACACAACCCCACACTGGCTCCAAGCACATTCTCCAAATTGACGTAACTTTGATGTACCAGAAAAACTCAAGTTTAAGGCAGGAGAAGCATGTATATGTGTGCTTGTGAAGAAGTAACATGTGGGGGGACCAGATTTGCACCTGCACTGATGGGGACAGCCAAGATGAACCTCTGTAGCAACATTAGTGCCTGTTCTCCCTGCCTTGCTGAGGGGGCAGCATGGCCAGAGATGCCATGTTTATCTGTGTGTGACAACAATATGCAGGAATTGCAAACAGATTTTTGCCTTATCTTGCTTGAGGGTTGTTGCAGTACAAGGATTTATTTTGGCTTTTCTGCCAAAAAATTGTATGCAGAGATTCCACCAAAGCACATCTATATATGTTTCTCTTGGGAACAGAAGAAAACCATTATCTGAAAAAGCCCTGCACTGTTATTAATCTCTGGAGCTTTATCCAAGTTTCATTAGGAATCTGGACATACTTGAAATGGCTTTCAGATAAAGCTGAATGAATCTCTCTCTGTCTCAGAGGCTGATGCAGCTTAATTTCCTAGCTGAGATTTGGGTGGGTTGGGAATTGGGTAGGAGATTTTCAGCCACCTAAACCGGGAAGGAGGGAGTGCCTTAAAGCAACCCAACCTGAATGACTTGCAGGCACTTTCCATGGCTTGCTGGAAGTGTGGGGTGAGCAGGGATGTCTTGGTAGAAGGAAGGCTCTTCCTTGAACTTGAAATTGCCTTGGAGACTCCTGATTCATGGGGCAGGAGAGCTGGGAGAGCCAGTCCCTGGGGGTGCACAGCCTCCCCTAATCCCTGGGAGCAAAAGGCCAAAGCAGGGATGCTGGAATAAGGAGGATGCTGAAGGCACTCCCCTGCCTTCCCTGGACCAGAGGTCCTGGACGTGGCCACCTCAAAGCCACAGCAAGCCTGCCAGCCCTTGTAAGCCACAAGAGGGTGACAAAGTGCCATCCTGTGCTGTGGTGGCCCAGGACAAACCCAGCGGCGTCCCGGGCTGGCAGAGGACAGTGATCCCCTTTGGAGGGCAACCAGAGAGTCTTGGAAAGTCCTTGATGAAGTCCTGGATGGAAGAGAGTGCTGGCTGGAAATGAGATGCTGGTACTGAGGAGCTGGGGACTTTTTATTCCACCTAGCTTTAGTTAGCATCACTTCTGGCATCAGCAAACCATTTTTGTTGCCAAAAAGCAAGGGGGGAACTCCCCAAAATTGCTGTAGCAGACAAGGAGAGAAGCCTTGCCCTCACTCCCCCTTGGTGGTCTAATGTGAAACCCATGTTTTATAGTAATTTTGGAAAAGCAGAGAGCTGCTCCATGTCTGTCTTTTGTGCTCATGGAGAGCTTGTGGCCAGCCAAACCTGCACCTTCCAGTGCTCCAAATGTGCTGGGGGCTCGGACACATGGATTGGTGGAGGAGCTGCCTGAACTCAGACAAGGTTGGGATGGAGGCAGCTTGGTGCCACTGGACAGGAGCATCTGTGCCACCTGAAGGGATACTGAAAAGGGAAGATGCTCCTGTTCCTCTTCTTTCTGCTTGGGATATCCCCAAGGTGCCAATGTGTGGTTACCCTGGACATGTCACACCTCACAGGCCTTCTGTCCACGGCCATGTACTGCTGGCCCTGTGGAGACTCTGTTGCAGATCCCAATCCTTGTGGCCTTCCCTGGGGAGAACCAGTAGTCCCTTCTGCCTCTTCTCCCTCCCTCTGAGACAGTAGCATTGCCTGTGGTGTAGTGTGGTCAGGGACTAGAGAGCTTCCTGAAGGATGATCTTTGCTAACTTCTGCTTCCAGAAGGACAACCCGAGGCACTGTCCAAGACAGAAGATTGCAGTGCTCTGGGAGGTTTCCAAGCCCCAGTCTCACCCTGCCTATGTCCCAGGAGGCTGGGGCAGTGGGTGTGGGCTCAGCAGCATCTGCAGCCTGGAGCAGCAGCCCCAGCTCCCTTGCAGCTTCATCTGGGCTGGGATGGGAGAACCTGCAGTGCAGCAGACACCAGGGTGGCTCTGCCAACCTCTGAGCTTATCTGGCTGCTCTGGGGAGCTGGGCAACATTTTCCCACGGAGTGTGGGCTCCTTTTACCCCTCCTGCTGCTGCAGGAGTGCACATATGGATATGGTATATTGGGATGTATATTTGTAAATCCCCTCGCTCCTAACTGTTGTCTGTGCTGTTATTGGCAAAAAGGGGACAAAGGGGTGATTGCCCCCTCAGTGCTTTGGGAGGTGCACGTGTGACAGGGACATGGGGTGATGTGAAGGAGGGTGTGTGCCTGGGTAACACAGGCTTTTCCTTGCAGCTGCAGCTTCTTCACTGAGTTTACACTCCAAGGAGATTCTTCTCTGTTCTCTTTAAATACTAGAAGTAATTAGAAGCTGCTTATGAGTAATTGCTTGGACTAAGGAGTCTGGTTTCATTTAAGTGGTTGGTATGAAATGCCTGATGGTTTGGTAGGGAAAAAAAGTAAGAAAGACTCCTCTTTTAGGCTCCCAGGAGCTGCTATGGGGTTAAATCCCACCTTTCCTCACCCATCTGGGACTGTGAAGCCCCCCAAGAGGGAGGTGGGAGAAAACATTTTCTCCCTTGAGAAGGGTGGGGAAGGTGGAAGAGGGGCTGGTTATGCCAAAACTAACGGGGCCAGGGTTTTTCTGAGAGGAACAGCTGATCCCACGCTTACCTTCAGTCCCACAGCAACACACAGGAACATTTTCTGCCCCTCCCCAAGGCAGAACTGTGAAAGCCTAAAGCCAATGTTAACGACCGGCTTGCAACACGCTGGCTTTTACCGACCTCAGTGAAAATTGTGACAATAAATCTGCCTCAGGCTCCAGTCGTTAAGTTGTCCTCAATACCACAAAAATCCCTGCAGATTTGGTGTTTACTTTGGCCCTGCAGACGCTGTGCTCTGTTTCAGTGTTAATGGCAGGGGAGATTTTCGGGGCTTGGCCGCGGGTTTGGCCGAGCTCGGGGAGCGGATGGAGGGAGCGGGCTCCGCTCGGTGCCTTCAGCACATTTTATCAGCTTCCCCATCCGTGGGCAGATGAAACACTGCGAGTCAGGCGGGGTGAGAAGAGATTTCCCAACAGGGTAAGTAGGCATTTGGAGGCAGGAGGAGTGTGGGAACTGCAAGGGAGAGGAAGGTTTGGGACCTGGGGCTGGGCAAGGCTCTGTTCCCTTCTCCTGGCTGAGAGCTCGGGCTGAGGGGCAGCACCATGTGCGCGGCATCTCCTGGCACAAGGTCTGTATTTATCCCACTCCTCATTCTGGAGGCACATCCTGATGCATCCCAGAGACCATCCTGGGGATGTGATGCTGAGGAGCTGGACCAGGGCTGACCTGTGCAGCCGTTCCCACGTTATCCTCGCATCCCTGGGCTCTGGTCACCTAGCAACTGTGCATCAGATCGCACAGCAGCCTTAAAGAAATGGTGTTCAGCAGGACTGTGAACCCTGCCGGGCCCCACATCCACATCCCCACTGCTGCAGCCTCGGCTCTGGCAGCTCTGCAGTTGCCAGCACACAGTCTGTCATGTGCTGCCAGGGCAGCTACATAATCCATGCTCATGCTTTCCCCTTCCTGAATCCTCTCCATCATCCCGGATTTAAGCCAGTCCTGTGGCACCTGGTACACTGGGAGCTGCTTTCAGCATATTTGAGAATCAACTTCTCCCAGGGCGGGATCCCAATCCTGCCTTGACTTGGAGCTGCATCCCCTGTTTGCATTTAGCTTGGTGTTTAGGGGAGCTGAATATGGGTTATACCTTTCCATTTATAGTTTTAGCAAAGCATGATTGGATTTTGTTCCAGTCATTTTTTATCTTGACTAAAATGTCGGTTTTGAAGACCTATTATTAGCAATTTTTTGTATAGCTTCTGGATTACTGCAGATAATCATGAATCACCCTCTGCAGTATTGATATAGGTACTCAAAGCCTCCCAACAACCACCCTGTAAGTTATGCCTGTGATTACAAGCAGAAAACCCTCAATGGTAACAGGTGGGATTGGAATATGGGGATGGTGCTCCACATCCAGTGTCTGCAGAGCACATTTCTCCAACAGAGCACATTTCTCCTCCTGTGTGTGGCAGGTGTCCTGGTACACATGCTGTGATTCAGCTCCAGCTCCCAGTTCCAGCCTGGGACTTTGCTTCCAGCCCCTTCCAATCCCTTCTCAACATTTGTCCTGCCGGGTGCCCATGTTGCCTTAGATGATCTCCCAGTGCTGGGTTTGGTGTTTTCTGTTGAGGAAACTGCATCTCTTTGCTTGATCTGGTGTTTTGACTGGTGCCTGGTGGGCAGCTGCCTGCACTGGCGTGAACACAGCTCACCCTGACCCATGGCTCCAGGAAGAGGCTGCTCCAGGCCCCTCTGCTTTGGAATGAACTTATTTGCACCCATCATAAAATCTTAGAATCATTAAATTTGGAAAAGCCCTCTAAGATCATCATATCCAGCCATTAACTCAGAACTGGCAGTTTCACTCCTAAGCCATGTCTCTAAGCACCAAATCTGTATGTTGTTTCAACACTTCCAGGGATGGTGATTCCACCACTTCCCTGGGCAGCCTGTTTCAATGCTTCACTACCCTTTCAGTGAAGAAATTTTTCTCAACATCCAACCTAAACCTCCCCTGGCAAAATCTCACTCTGCAGAGTTTGTCTGCAAATGCCATGTGCTGCCTCTGAGGAATCACTCCTGGAGTTTTCTGTTTGAGTAAAATACTCCAGTGTTCTCCTCAGTAAATTCAGCTGAGAGAAACTGGGTTTTATTCTCATTATTCTGCTCTGTTTCCCATTCAGGAGGGAGGAATACAAGCTCCAAAGTTTAATCCTAGATTTCTCTGCTGACAGAGCTCACTGCACAGCCAGGAAAGGAGGCTCTGCTTGGCTTTGGGCACAGCTGATACAGCACCATGGTTATCCTGGACCTCTTCTGTGCTAGTTTAAGGTCTATAGGGTGTCTGGGTTTGAACCAAACCTTCTGGTTTGACTCTTCTTAGGAAGCAATAGCAACAGCAAGGCTGCTGTGTTACAAACCCAGGGCGAAGGGAAACCCAGGGTGCTCAGTGTTCAAAGTTCCATTCCCTCATATTTTGCTTTCCACCCTGCTAAAATGTCTGTGGGCACCCTGGGCCTTCGAAGAAACTTCAAAGGAGGCAGCACACCCTCTTCTGTTAGCACTGAAGACTGATGAATAATAGAGTGGACCCACCCACTTGTACTTTAATCTGTCATGTTCTATGGAAATTAAGCCTTTCTTTTACAAGAAGGCAATTTGTGCTCTTGGCATCCTGGGTGAGAAAGAGCTCTCATCTCCTGCTGGATTATTGATACCCTTTGTATTAAGCAATGCAGTGTCTAATTGGGCTCTTTGCCTGTTCTGAACCACTCCCCAGACAGTGCTCAACAGCACAGAGACCTTTGGAAAGGGTGGGGGCAGGAGCTTCCAGCTCCTGTGCCCAGGGCTGGCTGCTGCCTGCAGGGATGGGTGGGCAGGGAGCAGCTGTGGGGTCTGCCTGGACCAGCGTGGTTGTGGACAGCCTTGATGTCAAACTCTTTGAAATGCCACTCCTGAGCTTTCTGACTCTGTCTCCTGCCAGGATGGAAAACAACCCTTGGTGCTGGGGAGCAGCAGCATCTCTGCTGAGGAAACTCGTCCTGGATAAACAGGGGGCTGTTTGCCCGAAGAGGGTACAGGTGTGAGCCCTGCTGGCATGGGCAGGTGTGTTTTCCTTGTGCTGAAGTGGGGTTATAAATAAGCAGGGTGCTGAGGCCATGCTGCCCTGCCCTGCTGCGAGCTCAGCAGTGAGAAAGGGCTCCTTGTCTGGGGCAGGCACCTGAGCCAAGCCGGGGAGTGCTGGGCTTCACCCTGCTCGTGCTCCATGCCTTGGCTCGGGGCAGCAGGCAGAGCTCTGGGTGGGCACCCTGCCCACCGTCCTTCGCATCTCCTGCCAGCCCAAACCCACTGCCTGCCTTTGAAGAGGTTGCACCTGAAAGGGGAGATGGAATTTCAGGGCAGGCAGGAGCCAGGAGGCTGCCCAGCCCTGGGGAGAGGATGGCCGGTCCCTTGCTCTGCTGTGGCTTGGGAGGAGAGCCAGGACCCTGGTGGGGTATCAGGAGGACATGGAGGGGCTGGGGCTGCTCCCGTGGACCCAGGAGTTTGCTGAGTCCCTGCATACCTGATGGCCATGGCTGCTCCAGGAGGGAAGCCTGTTCAGGGGCTCCACCAAAGGTGCCAGGTAGCAGTCTGGAATGGTTTTGGGATGGGAAGATGTTTGCCAGGCAGGTGCTGGGAAGAATTGCTCTTTCTTTCCCAGCCTGGGTGAGGCTGAAAGTGATGCCAGCATCTTGCATACCTTGAGGATTGAGGAGTTTTCTGTGTCTCCCATGATAAATCGTGTCAGGAATGAAGGTGGGGGAGTCCAAAATCAATAAGCTGGGGAAGCCAGTGTCAGGGTCACATGGCAGTGCTGCCAGAAACCAGCTATGCTAAATGCTTAAATCCTTCCTTCCGCTGCCTTGGGACCTTCTCTGCTTCAAAGAGAGCCCTTGGAGGCCAGGGAACTGCTGACTCTTTTTTTATACGTTTTTTTAGCAAGGCTCAGTCCTTCTGGAAAAGGTGAGTGTGTTGGGGGCAAAGTCCACACCAGGAACCTGAGCCATGAGAGCCTGACAGGACCAGGCAATGCCCACGTGCTCTCAATCTTCCATCAAACACTGCCACACCTGGGCAGGTTCCCTATCTCCAGCCTATCCTGTCTGCAAAGCCAGATTTGAGTTGCTTCCTGTCACACTCTCTGAAACCTGTGGGGGATCCACGTCTCCACTCATCCCTGGTTCACAGCAAAGGGAATTCTCCATCCAGACTGCCAAGCCACGGCGTGAGCCCCGGGGCTCTACTGCACTGCTCCAGCGGGGAGCACCTCGCTTCAGGGACTGCTGGATTTTGGGCTGCAGAAGAGGGAGCAGGACGAGGAGGGAGAGCACCCAGGCGACGTGGAAAGCTTGCCATAAGGCATGGGAAGGAGGGAGCGGTGCCAAACCCATGGGCTCCTCTCCAGCTCTTCAAAGCAAGTCGTTAGAGAGAGGAGAGGAGAAGGCGGCGAGCTGCAGTTTCCCAGAGGGTGGAGAAAAGGCAAGGGAAAGAATATTATGTGAAGGAAGGGAAGCTGATGGACTGAAGTCTCCTGAATGAAAGAGAAGGAAGAAAACAAACATGAGCAGGAAGGCGTAGAAGTAATTTCACAGGAGGTTTTGCAGAATCATTGAGATGCATCATCACAGTGACCAAAAGCAGAAGAAAAATTCCTTATCCTAAGAGGAACTTTTCTTATTCAGGGTTTTTATTTCCTATTTTGCTGGTACTGCAGGACCTTGAGAGGAGGAAGGGGAACAGCAGTGTTTTGATGGGGAACAAACCCTGGCCAAGCCCAGCATGTGTTGTTAGAGGCTATGGTTTACGTTAGAAAAGACTCTAATACTCTGCTATGGCTTCCAAGTGCATTTTTGACGGTGATGATTATTTTCAACTGCTAAAATGGTGTGAAATACAGGCAGGCAATTGAAAAAAAAAGACCATTTGGCTTCAAGAAAAAAATCCAGAGCCCCTGTCAGAGGGACAGCTGATGCTCTCCTCTCTGCTCCATAACGTGCTGCCTTGGTGGCTTTGGCATCCTGTGCCACGGCTGCTGCTGCACCGCTCCTCGTCCTTTCAGCAGTGATCAGGGTTGCATAACCAGGAACTGATGCAGATTTGCTGTTTTCTCCAGCTCCCAGAGAGTGAATTATGGTGTGTTTAAAAACCTCTGAGTTTCCCCAACCCAAACCCAAACCCTGTAATCTGGTGGAGGTCTTGCCGCAGCGGTTGTCACTTGAAAATTGGTTTCTATCCACAGGGTCCATGTGGCCAGAGGCAGAGAGGTGCTGGGCTCTGTGTGGGAAAAATGAGGTCCTAGAGTGAGCAAAAGAATATGGAGGGCTGGTGGGGGAGGAGGCAGGGCCTGGCACTGCCTGGCAGAAATGCTGCTTGCCTGAAATGCACCAGGGAGCAAAAATCATCCTTGGGGATACCCCTGGAGGATAAGACCCTGGGGAGCAAAGACTGCTCCTGACAGGGAGAAGACCAGGACAGAACCATTCATCAGGCTGAGGACATGATGTCCAGGACCACCTGGAGGCTCCCAAAATCAGTGGAGAAGCACTCACCTCCAGCCCCATCCTCTCCTGGGCCTGGGACTGGTGATGCCTCCAGCCTCTTTCCTTCACCACAAATTACCTGACCAACCCCTTCTGTCAGCCTTTTCCCCCCTTTCTAGACAAAACAACCTTTCCCCATTCCTGGGACTGCTCCCTTCTTCTCCAGACTCGCCTAGCCTCTTTCATCATGCCAATAAAAGAGTAAATGCATCACAGGCTGGCCAGGGAGAGTGGAAACCCTTAAACATCTAAGAGGCGAGAGCGACAAGAGGTGTTTTTGCGAGGCTCCCTGATGCCCTGTTAGGTCAAACGTCTTGCTCTGAAGCAGGAGAGAGGGGACTTATTAAAAACCTTTCATTTTTCTGATTTTTAAGGTCCTGTTTCAGCAGGCCGGAGGCCGAGGCGTGAGTGGGGCTGTTGGAGGGGAAGGGCAGCGAGCTGACGGTGTGCAAACAGATTGTGCAATATTTGCCTTGCACAGAGCTCCCATTGTAAAGCCTGGGAGTTCTGCTTCCAATAAATCCCCTGCCATAATGCCCCATTGATGGCAGGAGAAAGGCAGTATTGAGAGCTGAAACAGCTACGGCCTCAGGAAGGGTTAAAAAATAAAGAAACGGGGGGGAAAAAAGTGAAAAAAAAAGAAAGATTTGAAGCTTAGTTTTAAATTTTGCTGTGTGGCCGTCGTGGCAGATCTCAGGCACAGAGAAATATGTGGAGCCTGTTTGCATAACCCCATTTGCAGCGAGCACTTTCGGAGCCAAAACGCAAGTGCGGCCGGAGCCGGGGGGCGGTGGGGAGAAAAAAGCAGGAAGGGCTGTGCTTATTTTCATTCTTGCCCCAGGCCACATAAAATTAATAATTAAAAAAAAAAGAAAAATGAATAATTAAATATTTGGTCAGAGAACCAGCTGTGCAAATGTGAGGAGCTGTGACAGCTGCAGGGACATGGAGGGATTTGGTCCAGGCATTGGTCAGGGTTTGATGCCCTGCAGGTCATGTTCCTGGGTGTAAAAGCACCAAAAAGGAGCAGTTTGGGCTTTGGCTGGTGACTTTACCCTGGTTTCTGAGTGATTCCTCAGCATGGGGAGCTTGGTTCCAGCTGGGAAGGGTCTGCAGGGAGCTGGAAGGGCTGGGCTGGGGTTCAGGGGGTGATGCTCTGCCCATAGAGCTGCTGCCAGCCCCACATCCAGCACCCAGCTCACCTGATGGGCCTCCCCATCACCCTGAACTGGCAATGCCACTGCAGACCAGGCTGGGAGGGAGATTCAGTGCCTTGTGTCACAGCAGCTGGTGTGATGGGAGGAGCAGGGCTGTCCTTGCCAGGGCAGATGCAGGACCAAAGCAGGCAGGGTCTGCTGGCTGGCTCAGCCCTCACAGCCGGGCCGCCTGCCAGGGGAAATCTCCCCATTGTGCAACATGCTGGAGCTCTCCAAGGAAGCTCCTGGCACTTGAGACATCTCTGAGTGAGGCTGGACGAGTGACTGCCTTGAATTAAGAGAGGTTGAAGGGGTGCCTGCAGGCCCTGAGTACTTTTTCCATCCCTAGACCTTGTGATGCATTAATCACTCTCAGAGCAGCTGTGCAGACAGATTAAATCGTCCTGACCCCAAAACTCCAGACTTGTCATTTCTTCCTCCTCCTCCCTGCTAGCCACTCCCTTCTCCTGCCTCCTGTCCTCATGTCAGTGGGGCTGGTTGGAGGGTGCCATTGCACCCCATTTCCTGGGATCTAGAGTGCATTCACTGCACCCCTTGCTGCTTTTCACCCTTTTGTCATTTCTTGGAGGAGCACTCAGAAGGTGTCCATGTGCTGCTGAGACCCAGCCAGCTGTCCCTGAACCTTCTGAGCAGGGTCACTGCCAACAAATTCACTATTTATTCACCCTTTGGCTCTTGGAAAAGCTCCCTCAGCTGAGTTAACCCTGCTGTTTCCTCCCCAGACCTGGGGCCAGCTTGGACCCATCACTGATTTAACTGAGCCAGCTGCCCTGGCTGGCACAGAAGGTCCCCTGCCCCTGTCAGCATGTGCCCAGGTCCCTGCTGCCACATCCTTCCCTCCTTCAATCCTCTGAGCTTTGGCCACTGACAGCAGCTGAAACTCAGGATGACTCTCCCAGCCTGTGCCTCCTCATCCTAAGGGTGTGAGCTGGATGTGACCCACAACAGGCTGTGGAGCAGCAAATCACACCCAGGAGGTGCTTGGCTCTGCTTTGCTCCTCAGAGGTGGGATCCAGCCCTGCTCCTCGTAGGTGGGCTCCAGACTCATTCCTGTGGCCACACATCCCTTCTGCTGCCCCCTCCTGCTCCTCCCTCCTGCTCATCCCCTGGCCCCCAGCAGGACATAGTTTATCAGTGATCTTTGTTGCCTTGAACACAGTTTCTCTGCCATGTCTCAGGCCTGACATCTTCAATTTCCTCTCTCATCTGTAACACTCACCCAAGTGGACCATTATTTATTATTTGGGAAGAGCTCTGATTACAAGCCCTGGCAATAACTCTGGTTTGGGGTGTGTACAAAGCCATGTGTGCAGGAGAACACAGGACCCAGGAGACTTTGGATCCCCCACCTCTATTTCCCTTCAGTCAGGTCCAGGTTTTTCCAGGAGGAGGATATTGTTCAAAACTAAAGGTGTTGGGGAAGAAAAGGGAGGCAAGTGGTGGCAAGGAGTGAGGGAAAGGGAGAAGAGAATTGGGTGGAAGAAATGAGAGATGAACCCCTGGGGATTAATCAAAGCTCACTGAAGGGCTCAGCCCAGCCCTTCTGAGCTGTCGAGTGAGCAGGGGTTCCTGCCAGCAGGGAAAAGCACAGAACACAGTGATCCATCCCTGCCTCCTGCTCTGTCCCCTGCACCCCTCCCTGTGCTCCTGCAAGCCCCTGAGCCCTGGCTGGAGCTGGTCCTGGTCCCTGTCCTTGACCCCATCCTCTGTGCCTGTGTCTAAAGCTAGGAGGGAGAAGCCCATCCTCCCTCTGCTGTTCCTGGGAGTCCCTGGGACTGAGGAGCCTGGTGATCCCTCCTCCCCACTCCTCCATGGTGTTTAGGGTCCTAGGGAGCAGGCTGGCGTGGGGCAGGGGGACACCTGGGGGCTGGAGGGTCAGTGGAAGGACAGGGAGTGTGGGAGGAGCCCAGGGAGGGGACCCAGAGGAGGGGGTCTGGGGAGGAGATGTGTAGGGAGCCATGGAGCCATCTGTCTCATCTGCTCTTCTCAGCCAGTTCTGAAGGCAGAGCCCTCCCAGCCCCCCAGTGAGCTCCAGCACAGCCCTGCAGCTGTAAAGGCAGGTGGGGTGGCTGGGCTGGGGGCTCTTGGGCTGCCCAGTGTACTGGGACCCCTCAGGTCCCCATCATTTTGGGACTGCAAAGAGCGACAGGACTCAGCTCCCAGCTCTGACAGGGGGTTGTGCTAAAAATCCCCCTTCCTGGGCCATGTGCTTGGCTGGGAAAGTGGGGGGACAAGATGCATACCAGGCACGAGGGCTCCCTGATGGATGCTGGCCCTGCAGAAGGAATTGCACAGGGCCATTGCTCATCTCTGTCAGGCACTGGCCCCTTGCCCCAGCACCCCAAGCTCAGATCAGTAGCCCTGCACTGGCAGAAGTCTCTGGTTCCCACCAAACCTCATCTCTCTCATGTGACAATGGCCCTTTGCTGCCTCAGTTTCCCCACTTGGAAAATGTCTGCAGCAGCACCCACTCCTTAGTGCTCTGCAAGTCCCTGGATGGTTTTATTAACACTGGGTACGTTCAAACAAGTTTTTGCAGCTTCTCCTTGTTCAGGATTTCTTTGGATGATGATCCTGCCAGTGTGGGCAGCCGGCCCCAGCAATCCCTCCCAGGCAGAGACCCAGCCCTTCCCGCTGCCCTGCCGGGCTGGATGCTGCGGGGGCTTCAGCTGAGCATCCCACCAGGGGCTCTGCTCCAAGCATCGGTGGCTCAGGGAATGCCACGCTTAGGAAGGATCCTGCATGCCCTGGGGCTTCCCAGCTTTTTGCTGGAGCCGCTGAGCTGGGAGGGGCCGAGCCGGCAGCTCCCCATAAACCTGGCGGCTCAGACAACTCCTGACAGATGTTGGGACCGTGCCTTGGAGCGGAGGCTGGGAAAAGGAGAGGGCGGCTCTTGCCCGGAGTGAGGAGGAGAGCTCGGCACCCCTGGCTTGAACTTTAGCACCCTCTTCCGCAGGAGTTTAACGAGGAGCCGGCTGGAGCCCGGGCAGGCGCAGGGCTGGAGCAGGCGAGGAGCCACAGAAACTTTGTCTGACGAGGATCTTGTGGTGCTCTTCATAAAGGGAGAAAGCCCCAGGAAGGCAGGAAGTGTTTGCAGCGCTCGGGACGCTGGTGAGCGGCCCCGGGCCGTGCGAGGAGCCCGTCCTGCCGTGCAGATGTGTGCGATTGGAGCAGCGCTGGGCCGATTTTCCTTTGACTGAAGGCGACCCAGCCCCGGCGGATTAAGCTCTTTGTGTGCACGCGAGTGTGCCTGGATGGAAGCTGCTCCCGCAAAACCGGCTGCGGGGCGTGCGGGGAGCATCCTCTAGGTCAGGGAGCCCTCCTGGAGCAGGGGGAGACCTCCTCCTCCTGTTTTCGTGGCTCTGGGGCGATGCTGGGACAGTAACACCCTTGGCAGGCAGCACAGTGCTTCGGGATGGCCGTCTATGCCCTCACGGGCTTCTCACTCGTCAGCCTGCTCAGCTTTGGCTATTTGTCCTGGGACTGGATGAAGCCCAGTTTGGTGGCTGATGTGGCCACAGACCCCATGGAGAAATCACTGCCTCCCACCTTCACCAGGCCACCCCACATCATCTTCATTCTGACCGATGACCAGGGCTACCACGACATCGGCTATCACGGCTCAGATATCCAGACGCCGACGCTGGACAGGCTGGCAGCAGAGGGTGTGAAGCTGGAGAACTACTACATCCAGCCCATCTGCACCCCGTCCCGGAGCCAGCTGATAACTGGCAGGTAAGCCAGTGCCTGCTCACAGCCTGCTCATGTCCCCCTTTGGTCCCTTCTCTGAGGGGCTTAACCCCACCTTGCTGCCAGAGTGATGCCCTGGTGTTGGCAGAGGATGGGGATCCTCCAGCAGATCTGGATTCCTCTAGAAAGCTTCCTGGGTGAATAGTTGATTTCCACACAGGATAAAGAGTGGCACATGGCAAGAGCAAAACTGTGGATGCTGCTGGGTAATGGATGACACTTTGGGAGAGGGTGGTCTCTAGTCAGGAGGTGTTTGGTGCTGGGCAGGGAGCTGTGTCCCCAGGTAGTCCCTGACACGCTGGCCCTTGGAGATTTGCTGTGAGGCCCTTGGTCTGTGCTTTGCCTGCATGTGTGTTCAGTGCTGCACTGGCCAGCACAGGCTGGATGTTGCTCCATTGCCCTCTCCCATGGCAGCACAGTCAGATGTCCCCTTGTCCTGGGCCATTCTGCCTTCTAGGATAGGTGGGGATTTCTCTGGAGCAGTTCTGCATGGTCAGCACTCCCTGTAGGAGGCAGATCCCACCAGACCACCTCCTGCTGAGGAGTGGGCCCAGGGAGGTGCCTATGGATGTGGTCACCTACTGCCTGGAGTGATGGAACTCACCACTGTCCAAGCAAAGGCCTCCTTTCTCTCCTGATGGTTCTTGAGGGGTCCCAGACATCTTTGTGGTGTGCAAAGCAGGGGAGGACAGAGATGGTGGGGACATTCGGGTGGGACTTTATGAACCCACTTGCTGGTGCTGCCCAGCCCTGACACAGCCCAGCCACCTCCCCAGGCTGGCAGCAGTGGGGACAAATGCTGGTGGCATTTTTGTGAGAGGTCTGCTGAGCCTCTGTCTGTGTTATTTGCATCTACTTTGGGTACTTACAGACAGATGAGGAGCTCCCTGTCCCTGTCTGGAGCTTGCTTCATTGGGTTGGGTTGGACGACATGGAAATCTGCATTTGTTTTGGGTTTCCAACACATAAAGTGCCATCACATCCTCACCCAGTGCTGCTCCTCATCACCATTGCTTTCCTCTGGCTCTTCCTCCTGGCAGGTACCAGATCCATACAGGATTGCAGCATTCCATCATCCGCCCTCGGCAGCCCAACTGCCTGCCCCTGGACCAGGTCACCCTGCCGCAGAAGCTGCAGGAAGCCGGCTACTCCACGCACATGGTGGGCAAGTGGCACCTTGGCTTCTACAAGAAGGAGTGCCTGCCCACTCGCCGGGGCTTCGACACCTTCCTGGGCTCGCTGACAGGCAACGTGGATTACTACACCTACGACAACTGCGACGGGCCCGACGTCTGCGGCTATGACCTGCACGAGGGGGAGGATGTGGCGTGGGACCAGAGCGGGAAATATTCCACCTTCCTCTACGCCCAGCGAGTCAGCAAGATCCTGGCATCCCACAGCCCCAAGGAGCCCATCTTCATCTACGTGGCCTTCCAAGCGGTGCACACGCCTCTGCAGTCCCCCAAGGAGTACATCTACCGCTACCGCTCCATGGGCAACGTCGCCCGCCGCAAGTACGCGGCCATGGTGACCTGCATGGACGAGGCGGTGAAGAACATCACCTGGGCCCTCAAGAAGTATGGGTACTATGACAACAGTGTGATGGTGTTCTCCACGGACAACGGCGGACAGACCTTCTCCGGGGGAAGCAACTGGCCGCTCCGGGGTCGCAAAGGGACGTACTGGGAAGGGGGAGTGCGGGGCATTGGTTTTGTCCACAGTCCCCTGATCAAGCGCAAGCGTCGGACAAGCTGGGCGCTGGTTCACATTACAGACTGGTACCCTACTCTGGTGAGCCTGGCCAGGGGCAACCTGAGCAATGTCCAAGGCTTGGATGGCTATGATGTCTGGCCTGCTATCAGTGAGGGTAAGGAGTCGCCACGCACCGAAATCCTGCACAACATTGACCCCTTGTACAACCATGCCAAGTACGGCTCCTTGGAGGACGGCTTCGGCATCTGGAACACGGCTGTACAAGCTTCCATCAGGGTTGGGGAGTGGAAGCTCCTCACTGGTGACCCAGGGTACAGCGACTGGATACCCCCACAGACCCTGACCAACTTCCCAGGGAGCTGGTGGAACCTGGAGCGTCTCACCGATGGCCTGAGGAAGTCCGTGTGGCTCTTCAACATCACTGCTGACCCCTACGAGCGCTACGACCTCTCAGAGCAGCGCCCAGACGTGGTCAGGAGCCTCCTGATGAGGCTGGTGCACTACAACCGCACGGCCATCCCGGTGCGGTACCCTGCCGAGAACCCCCGCGCTCACCCAGACTTCAACGGCGGCGCCTGGGGACCTTGGGCCACTGAGGATGAGGGGGAGGAGTGGGAAGGAGGCCGGGAGCCCCTGAAAAGCAGGAACAAGAAGAAGAAGAAGTGCAAGATCTGCAAGCTGCGCTCCTTCTTCCGCAAGCTGAACACCAGGCTCATGTCCAACCGCATCTGACAGGACACTCCCCCAGCATCCACCCATCCTGGCCAGGGTGGAGCTCTGGACTGCAGTGCCACGGGTTGGGAGTGAGGGAGAAGGACAGACAGGGAGGTGGCCAGTGCTCTCTTGCTCTCCCTTGCTCCAAGGTTCACTCCAAAACACTTCTCCTCCCTGGCCAGAGTGGTGGCCACAGGGAGCTCCTCCCAGTGGGTGAGGAAGGGTGATGTGGTCTCTGCTGCCATGCTTGGTGGTGGTGAATGACTGTGCTGAGCTGGGCTGGCCCTGCACAACTGCTTCCAAAGAGAGAGATCTTTTCTCAAGGATTCTGCAGCCAATCATAAGCTTTAAGTGTTGGCCATTGCAAGGGCAGGAGGAGGCACAGGGGGCTCTGCCTTCACGTGAACCCTCGACATTTCCCTCTATTTGCTCCTGGCTTGCAGCCTGCTCCCAAGCAACTGCAACCTCTGCTCTTGCTCTGGGAACTTGAGGGCCTTCCCTAAACCCAAGACCACATTGCTTCTCTGTGGAGGGCTGGATTCCTGACAGATGTCAGACATGAGATCAACGTGGCTGGACTAAGTCATGCTGCTACAGTGACCTCATGTGGGGCTATGGCTTCTCCTCTCCACTGGCTTGGGGGGCCAGGAGCAGCCCTGATGAGGAGCTGTGGCCCATGGAGTCATGGTTGGATGCTCCCAGAGGACAAGTGACTCTCTTTGGCCCCACATTTGGGAGGAAGGTTTGCCCCAGGCTATGGTGGTGGACTCTACATGGGTAGAGCAGAGCCTTTCACCCAAAATTTGCCTGGACACCCCCCTCATGTGCAAGTCTCTAGGCACCCCCATTCTTCCCTATGAATCCTACACATCCAACCAGCCAACCACCCTGTCTGCCCCTTCCTAGTGCTGGAGCTGTCCCTGTCCCCACGTCCCATTGCTGAACCTGGTGCAGAGAGAAGATCTCAAGAAGGTCTCTGCAGAAGCTGATCTGCTGCTTTGTAGCTGCAGGACTTTTGAAGCCACGGTGGAGGATGGGGATGATGGGGCCGTCTCCCGCCTGCCAGCACCGCGCCACGTCCCCTCCTCGCAGATGGGCACTGCTCTTCCAGCAGTGCACGCGTGGGGAGGAAAACACCTCCCCATCATCCACTGCTGGGGGAGCCAGCCCAGGGATTGCCAGGGCCTGGGGAAGCCAGCAGAGCTCTGGGCCCAGGGAAGCCAGCAGAGCTCCCTGCTGGCCTTCAGCAGGGTGAGAGCGCGCATACGTGCTCTCGCAGGAGAGCTGGCAAGGATGGAAGGGGGTAAATAGCTTTAAAATCGTTTTGGATGCATGGTGCATTTCCATTTACACAATGTGTTTTACATTTCTCCCCACAGGTTTCTCTTGGTGCAGCGTGTGTAGGCGAAGGCCCTGCTGTGAATTTTGAAAATAGTTATTTTTGTCTCTGGAAAATGAGGCCCGTTAGGACTTGTCAGCTCTTGGATGAGCAGTGTGGGCTTTCTATTTTTTTTCTTTTCCCCCCTCTCTTTCTCCCTTGCAAAATAACATTCATTTAAAATCTGTCATTGAAAGATGTGACAATTGGCAGCGTGCACACTGAATACCTTTCAGTGCTCTTTCAAGCCCTGTGTGTGAGAGAGGGATGAGGATGGGAAGAAAATGACATGTTTGTATTTTTTTTTTCTTACTCTTAGCTGGATTATTTGGGGGTATTGGGATTTTCTATAGAAACAAAGGAAAAAAACCAGCTGACAGCAAGGCAGAAGAGAGGAGGCCTCTTCTTGTGGAGCTGGGAAGGAGTTTGAAAAGCTGGAGTGTGGCAGCGTGTGCGCCAGTCCCCGCAGCTCCGCGCACGCCCATCGCTGTGCCATCCCACCCTGCTGGCTCCTGCATCCCTGCATCCCTGCACCCCTGCAGGCACATCCCAAGCACTCCTGCATCCCTGCATCCCTGCATCCCTGTGCCATCCCACCTGCTGGCTCCTGCATCCCTGCATCCCTGTATTCCTGCATCCCTGCATCCCTGCAGGCACATCCCAAGCACAGGGTTCAGAGGGGGCTCAGCTCCTCCATCAGCCCCATCCCCATCCCTGCTCCCTTAGCATGTTGCTCCAAGAGGACTGGTCCCCACAACATCACCTGGGTGGGCCCCAGGAGGATGCTCCACATCCTCACACTACCTCAAACCCAGCCAGCCAGCCTGGTCCCTGGGGATGTGCACCATCAGCGGGACTGCGGCACCGGCTGCCATTTGGCAGAACCAAGCAGTTGCTGAAAATAAAGCAACACTTTGCTGAAGAAGAGGAGGCTGCAGCAGGCAGAGCCAAAGCCAGGGGAGAGCAGGGGGTGATGCTGCAGGGGCTTGGGAACAAATATTAGCTAAGGGAGAGTTGGTGCTGAAGGGAATGGGAGAGCAGGGCTGGACATGAGGTGGTGACAAGGCTCAGGAAACAGCTTTCATTTCCATATTTACATAAATGCATCCAAGTTTAGTCCTTTTATTTTCTCTTTCTTCAAAAATGGAAATTTCCATGAAAACATGTTCAATCTTTCTCCCTTCCCTTTTTACTAACATCCCCATGAAAATGTTCGTCTGGTCACACTTCCTCTTTCCAGGTTTGGATCTGCTGGGCTGATGCTGGGTTTGCTGTCAGCCTGGTCACAGTGGTGGATCTGTTGTCATCTGTATTTTTAATTAAAAAGAGTTGGATTCTGAATGTTTGCAAGAAGAAACAGCTGAAGGAAAATCTTAGTCCCTGAAAACAAAGAGGAGAGGTGGGCAGGAGCATCTCTGGGTGCTTGGAGAGAGCAGAGCCTCCAGCCTGAGGGCAGCAGTTGTCCTTCACCCCTGATTCCAGCTGTGCTGTGTCTGAACATTGGGCTGGGAAAGGAGATGCAGCTGCTGCCACGTGTTCCCCTCATCAGAGCGATGTTCATTAATGGTCTGTGCTGGGAAAAACACAGCTATGTGCCAAACCCCCGTGTTTTCAGAGAGCTGAAGTCCCCCGGGGCTGTGTGCGCGCTCTGGCTGCCAAGGGGTTAATGCAGCTGTAGAGATGCTCAGGCGCTGGAGTTCCCCGCACCCGGGACATGTGTTTGCACAGACAGGCTGAGGCTCCCCTCCTTGCCCGCCTCCCTTCAAGCCCCGCAGGAGCCGGGTGTAGGACGGGGCCGGGCAGGGCAGGGCAGGGAGGGGGCGGTGGGGGCTGGAAGGGGCGGTGGGGGCCGGAGGGGGCGGTGGGGGCCGGAGGGGGCGGTGGGGGCTGCCTCCCTGCAGCCATGGATGGACCGGCTGTCTCCGGCCGGGCTGCTCCCAGCCCGCTGGCTGCAGCGAGGGGGAAGGGGATGGGCTGGGAACGAATGGAGCTGGGATGGGATAGAGATGGGGAGGAGGGTAAGAGGGGGGTGGGGCTGGGCTGGGCTGGGCTGGGAAGAGGAGGGGATGGGATAGGACGGGGATGGAATAGGGATGGGATGCATCAGGCAGGACTGGGGGTACGTCAGAGCCTCTCCAGCCCCGCAGGCAACTCCCACCCGAGAGAGGGGAGAAGCCCAGCATCAGGACAGGGGATGGGCATCCCAGCAAACTGCCCCAGTGGCAGAGGCAGAGCATCCTGAGCACCTCAGGTGTTCTGCATCAGGGGCACACTTGTGTCCTTTCTCATGCCAGAGATCTGAGGACGAGTGGTTTTGCAGGTTTCCCCCACTCAGATTCGGTGCACAGGGAGCCACATGGCACCTGCTGAGTGTCCCCAAGCATCATGGGCATGTCCCCAGGAGGGTTTTGCCTGTGAACCCTGCTGGAGGGGAGAGGGTGGCACTGAGGGCACCCTGTCTCAGCCAAAACCACCTTGCTTTGCTTGCAGGAGCAAGTGCTGGGCCTGTAGGGACAGGGCACGTTTGCAAACACAGCCCTAAATGTAAATCAGCTCTCCTCACCACGGTATTTATAAACTTATCTAAAAATAACCCCAAATTCAGCTTCCCAGAGGACAGCAACTGAGCATCCCCCAGACCCCAGCTTGCATGTGAAGCTGTCCCAGTAATTTTGGGATCTCTGCAGTATGTAATTGGCAGCCTGGCTGGTTTGGTGTGCGAGGCACTGCTGCAAGCCCCATCCCCTGGGAGCAGGGGCACTGCTGCAGCCCCCCAGGACACGTGGATCCATCCTGAGCTGCCCATCCCGTGAGGCTGGGGTTCAGCATCCGACCTCGGGTGCCCACCCTGGGGCAGCCCCGTGCTGGGATGCAGAAACCGAAGCTCTGCAGGCAGAGCTGGAGCAGGGGTGTGGAGAGCAGGATGCATTTTTGGAGAGGCCAGCCCAGTGATGGAGAGGAGCACTGGGGATGAAGGTCTCCATCAGGTGGCCAGACCCGAGCATGGCAGCAGGAGAGCAGCATGGCTCCAAAGCCCTGCAGGAGCAAACCTTGGGATGGCTGGGAACAGACACATCCTAAGGGTATCCTGAGGCCTCTGAGAGAGGACTGGGAGTGCTCCCCCCTACAGGGGAGCCCCCAGCCCAGAGGTGGAAGGTTCCACCCAAAGCTCCTGCTCCCCTGGGATTGTCCCCAGGCACCCAGGATTGGGACCACACAGCAGTTCCTGCTTGGGAAAACATTATCAGCAAAGCAGAGCCTGCTCAGCACGCAGAAGTCTGACACCCCCTTACCCTCAGAAGGAAAAATGTCGAGGAAAATGAAAAAAAAAAAAAATTGAATAGAGAGAAGAGCAGAGAGGGAGAAACTTTTCCTGGAGAGCCCTGGGGAGGGAGGCAGGGTCCTGGTGGGGACTGTGCCATCACCCCTGTCCGGGGGAGGGCTTGGGCTGCAGCAGGGCCCGGGGGGAGCAAGGGACAGAGCCCTCCCCTGGAGCACGCAGAGTCACGCGTGTGGGGCTGAGCACGTGTGGCAGCGCGGGGGTGGCACGGGAGGGGGCAGGTCACATTGCCGAGCGCACGGGGACACGAACGCAGCACAGGTGGGAGGCACTGGGAGTGAGGAGGGGGCTCAGAGCTGCCCACGGGCATCCTGGGGGTCCTGGGAGTGGGGGGCTCCTGCTCTTGCCTCTAGGGTTGCAGGGGGCTGCTGGGGGCTGGCAGCAAAGTGCTGAAGGAGGAGAGCGCTCCCACAAACATCCGGATGCACCGGCCCCCACGGCAGCCCCCACCTCCTGGCACAGCCCTGGCATGGGGAATGAAGCCCCTTTTTGTGGGAGCAGCGTGGGGAGGAGTTGTGCAGATGCCTGGAGGCGTTTTGGGGACCGTTGTGTCCCCGGGGCACAGATGGCACATGTGCACTGCCTGCAGCCCAAGGGAGGTGCCCGGGGTGCTCTGCCCATGCCAGGGCATGGCCAGGGTGGGTCTGGAGGTCATCAGCCCGTGGGGACTGTGGGTCCATCCCTGTGCCCTTCCCTGGATGGGAATCGGTCCTTGCTCTGCCAGCAGGGTCCCCTGGATGGGACCAGCCAGGAGCAGGAGGCTGGATGCAGGGATGCAAGGTGGGGATGAAGGTGGGTAATGGTGCAATTAATGGAAAAGCCATTAGACCTTTCTCCTCCTCCCCCTCCTCTTCCTCACTCCGCCACTTGCTGTCCTCCTCCACTTCCACCTCCTTTCTTCTCTCCCTCTCTGCTCCTCCTCTCTCCCCTCTCAAAGATTTCTCCCTATTTTTGTCTGGTTAGAACCTTTTCTTTTCCTTTTAACCCTTCCATGGCAGCCTGAAGGGAGCTCAATCCATCTCAGCTGCCAAAGGCAATGCTCTCCCAGCTGGCACAGGGAGTCCCTTCTCCTGTTGTGAGGAGGGCCCTGCTGCTGCAAAATCATCCAGATTTGGGACAAAAGCTTAGTAGAGAGCTCTTCTGGGGGAAGTCAGCAGGTGGAAAGTGCAAGGGGTGGTGTAGACAGAGTGGGTGCTGCTGGATCCCCAGTGAGGGCTGGTGGGAACTCAGAGGGAAACCCCTTCCCTGAGGTTTTGGACCTCACAGCTCCACTTTTATTGCACTTTTTGTGCTTCCTTATGTTCAGCACAGCAGAGAGGCGACTCAGCAACAAAAAGTCCAAGGACTGGGGGGCCAGACCTTCCTCCTATTCCCACTTTGAAACTCCCCCCTTTCTACCCTGGCTGGGGCAGCCCAGGGACACAGCACCCCAGGGCACAGCCCTGTGCTCCCCTCTAGCTGTGCTTCAGGCCAGGCTGCTCGTCCCTCTCTGGGGGGGACCCTCAGGAGCTGCTCCACAGGAGCACCATGGCTCTTGGGGGACGCAGTGGGCAAAGGGGGGAGTGGGAGCAGCCAGCCCTCCCTGCAGTGGGATCAGGGCCAGCCCCTCTGGGGACCCTGGCTGGAGGCAGGACGGTGTGGGGACCTGGGGACCTGCCATGATTTCTCCAGCTTCTCCTGACACACTTCTGCTCCATCTGCTCCCTCCTGCTGCAGCGTGGCCCCATCCCACAGCCCCCAGGGCCCCCAGGAATGCTGCTGCAGGTACCAGCAGGGCCTGGATATTTTTTTTTGTGGGGGGGGGGGGGGAGATAAGCAGTTGCTGGGGTGACAGCATCCTCCTGCAACATGGAAACCACGGTTTCCATGGAAACCTTTTTTGCCCCAATTATTTTACCACTGCCACAGCCTTTAATTTGCCATTAATAGTTGTATTTTAGATGTCCCCCCTGTGCAGGGGGGGGTGACCCCCGGGCAGCCCCCGGGCCGGGTCCCCAGCAGGGCCCTGGTCCCCCAGAGGGCGGCGGGGTTGGGAAGCAGTTGCCCCGGCAACAGAAACAGGGCGTTTCTGGCAGCGGTGGTCACCATGGGGACGGCGATGCTGACGAAGGCTTGTGAAGCTGAGAAGACAAATTGCCCTCATCATTATCTCTGGGCTTGTCAATCAAATATATTCCCTTATTTACCTCAGCGAGGAGAGAGCCCCGGGAGCACACGGAGAGGGAGGGAGCGAGAGGAGAGCTGCTTGCCCCAAACTCCGCGCTGGGAGGGAGCATTTCCAGCCCCTCAGGATGGCCACCATCACCTGCAACCGCTTCACTGAGGAGTACCAGCTCTTTGAGGAACTGGGCAAGTAAGTTGGAGATGGGGCTGGGATGCTCAGAGCAGGGCTGTGCCCTGGCTGGCAGAGAGACTCAGCAGAGCTGGGAACTGCTGGAGATGAGGGAAAGGAGATGGGCATGGAGAGAATGCAGTGGGAATCAGAGAGGGCACGCGAGTGAGGATGGGGGCTTCCAGCCCCAGACCTGCTTCTCTGTCCCTGCCTGAGTTCAGGGGCTGCTGATGGGTGCTTGGCTGGGGGCTTGGGACACCCCAGAGGGCTGGAGTTACCTGGGAAGGGCTCGGCTGCCCCTCTTATGGAAAAGCTGCTCCCAAAAAAGGAGGCTGGTAGCTCCCTTGGGAAGTTCCCCAGCCGGGAGGAGGGACAGGACAGCTGAGGAGGAAAGCCAAAGCAGTGGACACCCCTCACATTTCTTTAGGGAATTTATCTGTGTGGATTCACTGGGGCTTGACTAGACCTGCAGGAGACCCAGTCTGCCTGACAGCCTCCAGAGAATCCTGGTGGCTTTTGGAAAGATCCAGGGTATTCCCCACCCCTGTCCCAGTGCGGGTGAGCCATAGCCCTGTCTGACCCTGCTCTCCTGCGAGGGAGGGCTCAGCTCCTCGGGTGCAGGTGACATCGTGTGTGCCTGGATCAGTGTGTGTGTGTGTGTGTGTGTGTGTGTGTGTGTGTGTGTGTGTGCAAACAGAGCTGCCTGTGCCTGGCAAGGGGATCCTGGGGAGCACTGAGCACCCTGGGTGCAGCAGAGCAGGGGATGCCAGGCTCCCCGTGTGGAGGGATGCAGGGATGCTCCCCGTCCCGCCCAGCGTGTGGCTGTAGACGGGCGCAGGAGTGAGCAGGCATGTGCCTCTGTTTTGGTTTCTGTGCCTTTTTTTGGAGCTGGTGTGTAAATCTGGGCCGTGTGGCCACCATCCCTGCGGGGTGGCTGGCAGTGTGGTGGTGGGCTCGGGGTGCCTGTGCTCTGGAGGGGAAGCTTTGCCCATGCAGAGGCACAGGGACGCTCCGAGCCCGCAGCCCTGCGCCGCCTGGCACGGAGCAGCCTGTGCCTGAGCGTGTGCCCACCTGCACGTGGGCGTGTGAAACGGGGGCGAGGGACAGGGCAGAGATGGGGAAATGGAGAGGCTGAGACAGGAGGAATTTGTGCTGGCTGGGCTGAGTGCTGCTCACATTCCCCAGCCAGACTGTGGCACCGGGGTGCTGCTATGAAGTGCAGGAGGCAGAGGGACCCCCCTGTCCTGGGACACTCACACCCATCCCTGTGGCATCAGGGTGACAGAGAGGGGCTGATGGACAGCAGGGGACTGGGTTGGGGAGTAGGTCCCTGTGGCAGGGACAGCCCCAGCTGGCACTGCAGCAGGAGGATGGGCACCCTCCGGGGAGCTGGTGGCAAGGTGGGATGTGGGACCTGCTTTTTCCAGACTTTTCTTGGCTTTTCAGGGCTCTAGGGCTTTGTGGTGGTGGCAGGGGATGGGCAGGTGAGGCAATGGCTGCTCGGTGCCAGTGGTGAGGCTGTGGGGCTCTGGCTGGGCAGAGGTGGCTGTGGGGATGTGGAGGGGAATTCGCAGGCCAGGAGTGATGAGGGAAGACCAGGAGGGCTCCTGGAGGCTTCTGGGCTGTGACACTTTGCTGGGTGGGTGCTGACTGGAGGGCTGAGCACCCAGGCTCAGGGGCTGCCTGCATTGCCTGGCACTGTGGTCTAAAACCACCTGCACAGATGCATTTTAAAGGAATAAAGGAGCAAAGCTGGCGCAGCAGCTCACCTGCCCCTGTGAGCATCGCCCCCGACCACCCCAGTCCTGGGCTGAGGCAGGGGCAGCAGCCGCAGCTCCCTGCATCCCACAGCTCCTCCATCCACTCCAGAGGGCAGCTACAACAGCAGCACTGAGGTGTTCCCGAGTTAGGGGCTTCACCAGGTTAGCCAAGGTGCTGTGGGGCTGGTTGGGGATTTTCCACTGAGATGCTTTCCAGCACATCCTGGCACATTCAAAAATCAGCGCTTTCCCACGGGGAAATTTCTGCTTCATGGGCTTGGAGAGGGAAATCAGGACGAAGTGCCGCACCTCTGCTCTGCTGCGGCAGCTGCTTGCTCTGGGAAGTGCCGTTCCTGCTCCGGAGAGATGCTCCCGGTGCAGCCGGGGTGGCTCCGTCCCGGCAGGGCTGGGCAGGACGGCTCTCCCCGCACCAGGGAGCAGCGTCCTGCAAGGATTCAGAGCAGAGAGGCTCCATCCCGAGTTTGCTGTCCCCAAGGGACTGGGGCGGCTGCTGTGGAGCACACGGTGTGTCCCCAGCCCGGCCGGCAGGAGGGCAGGTCTGGCTGCCAGGCTGCTGCACCCGCCCCGTTCCTCCGCCGTTTGCTCGGCCGTCACCCACCCCGACAGCCGGGCAGGTGGGGGTTGAGATGCCCCACACCTCATGGCAGCCCCACGGTGGGGCTTTGGGGGCAGGCAGAGATGGGGAGGGAGATCTGCGGAGTCTGCCCAGCGAGGCACAAGCCCTTGGCACATCCCAAGCACGGCAGGACATCTGTCCCGAGCGGGGCACACGGAGCCGGGGAAAGCCCACTCCTGCGGCAGCCCCCGCAAAGCTGAGCGAGGGAAGGAAGGGCTGCTCGGATCCCCCACGCTGGCAGGAGGGAATCGGGCGGGGGGCAGCGGGGGGGACAGGGAGAGCATCCTGCCCACGGCCCCCCGGAGTAGGACAAACATGAAGTGCAGCTCCATCGGCGCCTCCAAATCCGCCCCCGCAGCAGGTTCAGGGAGGGGCTGGAGACAATTACCGTGCCGAGCCGTAGGATCAGCCCCTCCGCTCCCGGAGCTGCAGGAGAGGGGGCTTATTAAAAAAGGGGAAGAAAAAAATATGGAGGAACAAAAAATCCCCAGCCCACACTCTTCTCTCTAGAAAGGAAAAAAAATGCCTCGGAGGAGGAGGAGGTGTTGAAGAGAGGGAGGGTGGCAGCAGCACAGCCGGGCACTGGCAGGGAAGGTGTGAAAAAGGGAGAAGCAGAGCATCCTGGTGGCAAAGCCGCTGCTTGAGCTGGTGGGGAAGGCCCTGGGGACAAGGCACGGGGTCAGGCCTGGCCTAGGATCAAGGGACAGGGGCTGCAGGGCTGGGGCTCAGCAGTGCCAGGGCTCAGGGCTGCAGACAGGTGGGCTCTGGGCTCTGGGTCCAGCATCACCTGGCGGTGGCAGCCAGCCAGGTGACAAGGACACGGTCTGTGCCCATGGCCCTGCAGGTGATGTACCCAACCCCTGCTCAGACTGGGACATGCTGTCTCATCCAAGCCAGGCAGAGGTGGGGGCCTCAGCTGCCACCAGGGTTGGGGTGATCCCCACCCAAAGACCCAGAGTCCGGAGCAAAGGGACACGCTGCTGCCCATGGCCAGGGAACAGGACATGATTCCTTCCTTCCAGAGGGGTTTATTGCAGCTCAGGGGGCTGAGCTCCTGCCTGGCACCCCCAGCAGTGCCTGCAGTGCTCCATGAACCCCTGGTGTGGAAGGGGATGCTGCCTTTGCCATGAAGATGCTGTACTTAGGTGGAGCAAAGGGGGGCTTTTTTCCCCCTAGGATGGAAAAATCCTGCATGGAGCTGAGTAGCAAGGGAACAGCCTGGCACAGGGAGTAGAGCCTGGCTGGGGGTCAAACACCCAGTGGGGAGGGTTCCTGGCTAATGCAGATCCACTGAAGGACCCAACTGGAGCAAGGATGGGGGTATGGCAAGCATGCTGTACCCCTGGGTATCCTGCACCTGCATCCAGTGTTCCAGGTTCCACCCACCCTCCAGGCACACAGGGTTTTGCTTATGCTTTACAGACCACAAACAGACATTTGGTTTCTGTTAGGAAGGTCTGGAGGAGCCAAAACCAGGAATGCAGATGGGGGAATGAAACAGTCGCTTCCCATGACTCCCCTTTTTGTGCTGTTCAATTCAAATAAGAAGATGAGCAAGTGGCTGTGGACACTGGGACCAGGAGTGACCATCAGTCCCCAGCCTCCAGTGAGTCTGGGACACCCACAGCCCTCCAACCTGCTGGGTTCTGCAGTGAAACCCTGAGCTGGGGCAGAGGGACATCCCTGCTTGCTGCACTCTCTGCTGCAGACTGTCCTGCCACTGCAGAAACATCACACATGTCTTTAGGAAAAAACGTAGATAAGATGAGTCCCAGGGATCCAGAGGAGCCCACAAACCCGACACAGTGTGGGGCTCCCAGCAGGATGAAGAGAGCGAGCCCACAGGACTGCCAATAGCTCTGGCCTGCCTACCTACGGCAAGCTGGCTATGGAGCATTTCGCCCACCCTTTCCAGTTAATTCTTCCCCAGTTTTCAGGGGTATTAACAGCTCAGCTCTTTCAGCAGCCAGGATTAAATGGCAGGACGGGGAAGCTGGGAAGCACCAGGATGTTTTCCCCCAACTCCTGCCTGGCACGTGCTGTGAGCGATGCTCTGCGTGGCAGCACCGGGCGCGTGGGCTGCCAGCTCTGCTGGGGCTCCATCCCCATCCCTCCACACCTGCTGCTCGCCTGCTCTCCTAAAAATCACATTCCAACCCAAATTGCCCGTCTCCACCCGCCCCCGCCGCTAAAATCAATTATCAGCCACTCTCGGCAGCCCGAGGCCTTTCATTGCTCGGCAGGGAGTTGCAGCGGGGTGAAGGGGACTGGGGGAGGGTGGGGCAGGAGGTGGGATTGCTTTTGAGAGTTATTTTAGCGATTGGAGAGGTTTGGCAGGAACTGGAACCTGGCACAAAGGTTGCGCTCAGCGGGGCTGGAGCGTGCGTGTGTGTGTGATTGCAGTGCTGCAGCTCCCAGCCTGTGTGTGTGATTGCAGTGCCACGAGCTGGCAGGACTTGGGGCAGGGGGTACCAGCGCAGGCAGGAGTGCTTGGAGTGTCCCATCCTCGTGCTTGCTCGCCTGCCAGACCCCAGGAGAGCTTTGCACATGTGCAAGGTGCTGCATCCATCCCTGCCCAGCTGGGCTCTATCCTTGCAGGGTCCCCTGGGCTGTCCCTGCCTGGGTGACAGTTTTGCAGTGGGAGGGGGGATCTGGCACTGGGCACAGCTGCCAAGTCCTGCTGTGACTGAAAGGTCTAGAACAGAGAGAGCTACACAGACTGAAGTGGCCGAGAGCTTCGTGGCAGCTGCAGCCACCACAGTTTCCCTTGGGAACCATTGCCCCCAGTAAATCCCTGCCCCTTCCCTCCTGGCAACAGGTAGGGCAAAGCCAGGAGGAAGAGGAGGAAAAGTGCCTGGGGTATCCCAGAGGAGCACGGAGGGGAGAAGCCCACATTCATCTCTAATTCTGCATGTGCCTCCTCCCATCACTCCTCAAGGACAGTGGTGCAGGGAAGCTGATCCCTATCCCTGCCCCAGTGAGCACCTGTCCCCATCCCCATCCTTGTCCCCACGCCTGTGGCTGCCCCTCACCCCACAGCCACACAAGGGCTGAGCTGTGCCTCTCCCACACCAAGCCCTTCACCTCTGGCTTCTGCTGTTCCCAGGGGCGCTTTCTCCATCGTCCGGAGATGCGTGAAGGTGCTGGCAGGACAAGAGTACGCGGCCAAGATCATCAACACCAAGAAGCTCTCTGCTCGAGGTAAGGACTGAGGGTGTTTTGGGGAAGGCAAGAGGTGAGCAGGGCTCATGCAGTGGGGAATTTGTCCCCTCTGCATGGTGCTGGGAGGATGCCTTTGATGTGCAATGAGGTGAGGGGTCTTTGAAGGGGGACCCTTCGTGCCACCCTGTCCCTGCTGTGCTACTCCCTGAGCTCCTTGATGGATGGGGTGAACATTCCCGAGGAGGTGTCTTGGTGGCTGCTTGCCACTTCCCATCTGATCACAGGGATGCATCTGCAGCCTGGCTGTGCCAGGGGAACTCCCAGACCCCAGTCTGCCTCAGGAGCCAGAGAACGCCATTTCTGTCCCTGAGACCCCCCCACCACCCTGCACACACATTGCAGCAAAACGATGCTTACAGCCTTGCAACAAGTCAGACCAGCTTTGGGTGCAGGGTTGCACAGTTATTTTGGGACCATAACTTCCTGAGAGGGCCTCTGCTGACACCCCATCCCTGCTCTGGGGTCTGTAAGTTTTCTTACTCATATACCTACATCAATGAAAGGGGAACATCCCTTCAGGTGGGATTTGACTTCATTTCTACCTGGAAATGGGCCCTCACCCCTCGCTGTTTTCTGCTCTGGTGGAACATACTGGCTGCTTGCTGCTGGAAGAGGTGCTGGGGGGGTCTGTCCTGGTGGGTCTATCTCCAGTGAGGCTGAGATGAGCCAGCACAGAAATCATCAACCAGCCCTTGCCCCAAGCCAGGCACCCCTCTGCCCCCCTCTGCCCCAGCTGGCAGAGGAGCTGTGGTGAGGAGGATTGAAAGGATGAAGCAGCAGATGCCGTGTCCCTGCTCCGGCTCCCCCCGGCTGCCGGCAGCGCAGGATGTGTGCGGGGAGGAAGCACCCTGCCAGGAGGGTTTAATTAACCTCCCTCGGTGTCTCTCCCAGTTCCACTGCTGACCTCCGAAGGCAAAACAGAAATGCAGAAAAGAGCGACAAGCTCCTTTCTGACCTGGAATTAAACCAGCATGTCGCAGGATCCCTCCCACAGCGCTGCCAAAGCGGCACAGCACCGGCACTGAGCCCCTGAGGTCCTCCAGCACTGACTCCTGCCCCTCATCAGGCATGCGGATCATTTTCTGCCTTCCAAGCCCAAGGCTGGGCTCTGGGCAGGGTGTGCAGTGCTGGGCTCAGCCCTTGGCTCCTGCCCGGGTACCCCAGCTGGCAAACGCCTCCCAGTTTTCAGGGCTGCCTGGAGCAGCAGATTGAGCCGCCCTCCCTGTGCTCCCTCCTGCCTCCGCTCGCCTCCTCCGGCTGTTTGCCCCTCTCCTTTCTTCCTGGGCTTTGTGCAGTGCCCAGCAGTCCCCTGCAGAGGCTTCACTGGGGTTCTTTTCCCTGCTCTGTCAGCTGGAATCACCAGTGACTCTGGCTAATGGTGTGGAACCCCCTGTTTCTGCAGTGCTGGCAGGGAGGATGGCGCTTCCCCAGGTACAAAGGGCAGGCAGGAGAGAGGTGGGGAGAAGGTGAGAGAAGATGCAAAACATCCCCACTCATGGTCTGTTCCTTTAGACATCCTCCTGGCTGCCAGCACAGAGGGGCCAGGAGGAGAGAAGTGGAGATTTTGGAGGAAAAATGGGGTTTGGCTGTGCAGGAGCTGGGTTTGTGGCATAGGAGAGGCTGTAACCCACCTCCCCAACGAAGTGCTTGCCCCACTGGTCACACTGTCCCTCCATCCCATCCCCATCACCCACCCCACAATGCACTTCAGTTGTGAGAACAGCCTGAACTCCAACCTCTCATTGTCACCCTGTCCCCCCCGGCAAGGCTGTCACCCATCGGGGGAAACAGTGTGGAGAGCTGAATGAGGCCACCAAGGTTATCTCAGCCTTCAGCTGACAGCCTCCAGCACAGGCAGCAAAGCTGACCCCAAGCACCAGAGTGCCTCTGGGACAGGATCCTGCTCCCTGGGGAGGCTGCAGCCCTGCAGAGAAGGGGCTGCTCTGCTTTCACGGCTCAGCGGTCAGAGACACCCAGGTTTGGTTTGATGCAGAGCGAGACTCTGGGGTGTGAACCTGCAAGGTAGCAGTGAGAGCACTGAGAGACAGCAGCCCTAATTATATCCTCGCTTGTCCTGGCTGCTGAGTGCCTGCACAAAATGCCTCCAGTCAGGCACCTCCATGCAGGGCAGCTGGGTCAGGTGTGAGCAAGGAGAGAGGGGAAGAAACAAAGCGATTTGCAGATTCATTCTGAGCTGTCCCAGGGCGGAGGATTTTTTGGCTCAGCTCAGCTTGCTTTGCCCAGAGCTCTGTTGTCTCACATCCCCAAGGCTGCTGAAAGCTGGGGAGTGGGACCTGTGCTTCCTGTTTGGAGACAGGCACTGGTTCTGAGGTAGGGTTCTGCTGTGGAGGAGAGCAAAGCCCTGGGGTGGAATGGCTGACGATGGCGAGGGGGAGTGAAGCCCATAGCCTCATTTCATCCTCACACCTCTCACTGGTTCACTCTGCCTTCAATTGCTCAAATTGTACCATGCAAGACTGGCAGGGTCCTGGCTGATTGCCTGTGCCTGGCTGAATAGGAGAAAAAGGAACAGTGCTGCCAGCAAGGATAACCCAGGCAGATCCAGGGTATTTGGGAGGTGATCAGAGATTGTTCAGCATAAGAGAAGGGAGAGGGAAGAGTGAGGGATCATTCCAAACCCTAGATTGCCCATGGCATCAGTGCCTGAGGGGCTTAGCCAGGGACTGCATCTGTGCTGGGATTGTGCCCAATCGTGCCTTGATGCAGAACTTATCCCAAAATCCGTAACTCTTTAGCAAAAAGAAAAAAAAGCTGCTCTGTGCCCCCAGGTTTCCTGTGCCAACACCACCTCTTAGAGCCATTGATTCCTTTCCTCAGATCCTAATCTAGGGCCGTTGCCTCTTTCAGATCACCAGAAGCTGGAGCGAGAAGCCCGGATCTGCCGTCTCCTGAAGCACCCCAACATTGGTAAGTGCACCCCACGGCAGGTGCTCCATCCTGGCTCTGCTGCCCTCCCAGGTCCCAGCCAGGGCCAGGGGGTCTCCATCCATCACCCTGCCCTGTCTGCAGCAGCACGGGCTGCGTGTCCCAGAGGCCGAGAAGGGCTCGGTGCCGTCCTGCCCGGCTGATCTGCAGAGCCATCCCTCCTCTTCCTCACGGGAAACACCATCTCCAAATGGGGTCATGGGGAAAAAGGTCCCCACTGGGCACAGCGGGGCTGAAGCAGGTCCGGACTAACCCACTTGGCCACAGCTCCCTCGGGGAGCAGCGGAGCCCCAGGAGGCTGCAAGAGGCTATTTTTACTGCTCTCCCCCCGCTCGGGTGCCGTATTGCTGTGCGTGCTCCAAAAAGCGGCTGCGGCTCGGAGCAGCAGCAGCGGCAGCGCGGGGCGTGTGGGAGGAGCGATGGCGGGGGGAAGCGAAGACTTTCCCACCGACCGTCCATCTGAAAGTAGCCTCCTTCGGAAAAGCTGTTTCAGGAAAACTCCTGAGCCCCTGCAAAAGACAAAAATAGGCCAGGAGAGAGAGAGAGAGAGGGGAGGGGAAAAACTGCAGTTAAAAAAAAAAATAAATCCCAAACTCCATCGTGGAAGTGATGCTGATGCAGGCTCTTGATCCCTGCGGATGGTCTAGGTGAGCCCCCTCTTCTCTCTGCTGCACCCCAGGATGTGCCAACCCCAGTGAGATCCTGCAGCTTTAGGGAAAGCATTTGGTGGTTTCTGCAGCCCTCTGAACCCACAGTCAGGAGCTGCGAGGGTTCCTGCGTGGCTGAGCTGCTCCCTGGCCCCCTCACTGCTCCGGTGACCTGGATCCATCCTTCCCCAGGAGCTGCTGCAGCAGATTCAGGGAGCTAGAACCAGGGCCACTGGGACAAGCCATGTGGCTCCTGTCCCATAAATATTTCAGTTCCAAAAAAGACTGTCAGCTTCCATCTGTCTCGGGCACACGGCTGCGTGGCAGGTCTCCCCTTCGCTGCCGGGCTGCCGGACCCTGCAGCATTCCCCAGCCTCTGCTCCAGCAGGACCAGGAGCTGTCCTGCAGGGGTCCCTCCGGGGCCTCCAGCCTCCTCTTTGCACCACAATACATGCGGGGATTGCCGAGACCTGAAGGAACACACTGCAGAGTGTGTGAGTAGGAAGAAATGCTAAACCTGGAGGAACTCACCGTGTGAGATCTGCGGGATGGCACCTGCAGGATGGCACCTGCAGGATGGCACCTGCAGGTTTCCCCAGGTTCCCAGCTTGGCCACAGCTGTTTCCCACCGCTGTCTTCCACCCCGCCCTCTCCATCACATTCCCTTGGGTCTGGCAAGCTCTCTGAGGACTGAAACACCTCATCTGTCCCTGTCCTTGTCCCCCATCCCTACACTACCCCTCACTGTTTGGCTGTGACCCGGCAGCTTCAGAGCTGCAAAGGCTGGAAGGGGTTAACAGCATGAGATGCTAACAAGCCCAATCTGCTGCTATTTATACTCAGGAGGCTCTTCTCCACCCCCCACCCCACACCCTCTTTCCTTTCACCCCCCTCCACTGCTCCTGCTGCCTGGAAACTTGGGCTCGCAGCTTCCACAGGCGGCTCAGTACCCACACAGGAGCTGGAATGAGCAGTGCACTGCAGAGCAGCCTGGCCTGAGGAAGAGGAGGCACTGCTGCTGGAGGAGCCAAAACAGCCCTGTCCAGCCCTTCCCGGGGAGGAGCACCCCAGCTGCCAAGGGGCTTTGCTGTCCTCTTACTTTCTCCCTGCAGGGAGAGGGGGTCCTTCCATCTCCCATGAGATGCTGTTCCTGGAGGAACCAACCTGTGCTCTGCGCCGTGCCTGCTGGAGAGCTCACATGGAAAGCTCTGCAGGGGCAGTCAAAGGCAGGCCCAGGACCCCACAGCACACCCACAGCACTGGGTGATATACTAGGGAGAGCTGTCTCCATTCAGGGAAATCTTGCTTTATTGGGAAAACTTTGGCTGCACTCAGCCCTGGAGTTTGAGCTGCAGGTCCTTGTCCTCTGACTCTCATTCCTGAAGCTGTGTCCTGCTCCTGCCTTGGCTCTCAGCTCTGAGCTGGAGTGGTTTGGCCAGTGTGGCTCTCTCTGACTATGGTCAGTAACAGATACTTGTAGGATCAGGCTATATTTAGAGCAGCTGCTCCCTCTTATACCTTCTTGGCTCCTGGCAGCCTCAGGCTTTGGGACTTCCCAAGCAGGGAACATATCTGGACCATATGCTTATGGTTATGCTGGCCCTATCCACACCAAACTCACCTAATCCCTCTGAGAATCCTTTGGCTTCTGTGGGATCCCAGGCGTGATACCCCCAAATCCCTCCCAGGCAAGATGAAACGGGAGGAAATGTGTTTCTTCCAGCAGAGGAAGGCAGAAAAGCTGGGGCTGTATGCTGGAGAAAAACAGAGCAGACACAGATGTCAGAGCACAGGGGATGTCTGCAGAGGCCAGCAGTCAGGAGGCATAACTGGGGAATGAGATGAGCAACTTGTGTCAGTAGTCAAGACCACAAGAGAGACAGAAAAGATTCTGACCAGCCCATCTGTCACAACAGGACATGAAATGAATGACATGCACACACTGAAATGTCCAAGGTAAAAAGAGAGTAGTTTATTTCCAAACTCCAATATTCATGGGCTTTCAGAAGTGACAATGGATTGAAGGATGAAATTGCCGCCTCTCCAGCCACACTGGTCAAACCAACAGTCCATCAATTCTCTCCTCCTCCAGAAAGGAATGCAAAGCAATAATTATTTACATGAAAAGCGCATGAGAAACTCCATTACAAAACTGTAAACATCAGAAGGCTTAGAAGAACTTAGGAGAAGAGGGTGACACCCATCAGCCCTCGTTTGCTCTGTACCCTGGCCAGGTGAGGTGATGCTGCTGGCAACTTGCTCTTGGCAGCCTCTGGATTTGCCCACAGAGCTTGGAGACAGGAAAAGGAGCAGCAAAGTGGTGTTTGCTGGCCTAGCAGATAAGAGTGACATGGTGCAGTGTCTGTGCTCAGTGCTGGGGTTGTTATCTCCCCTGGCTCACACTCAGTCTGGAGGATGTTTCCATATAGGGCTCAGCTGATTTAGATGCAGTAAAAGGGGCTAGGAGTAAAAACTCCCACAAAATCTCTCACCTGAATGTTTCTTTTTTCTTCCCCGATTCCCAATATTCTCAAATATGTTGGAAGTTGTATCAGGCTGAAACCAGGTGAGAGAGAGGAAGCACTGAATATTTATAGCCTCAAGGGAATCAAACAAAATACCAGGGGGCAGAGGATGCTGGAGAAGTGTCTGTTTATCCACCCCACCTGTTTCTGTGCCAGTCCCCTTGCTGCACACCTGCCTGCTAAGTGTGAGCAGGGATCTGAGCCTGAATAACCAGCATGCAGCAGGGTGACAGGTTTGTACCTGGCTGTACCTGGCAAGGGGTGTGCCCGAGGGGAGAGGGTGCCAGGAGATGGGGAAATTCATCCCATGAAGATTCCTAAGGAGAAAAGGAAGGTCATGAGCAGAAAATAAAAAGCCCTGTGGGTGCCAGAGTTGTTAGCTCAGCTCTCTGCTGAGCTCTCCCTCTGCTTGGGCACCTCTCCTGTGGGGCTGGGGACACCCATGCCTGGAGCCTTCCCAGTGCCCAAGATAGCCCAGCAGCTGCCTGGAACCCTGGCCAGGCACAGCCCTGGGGCACTCCCCAGTTTGGATGTGATCTTTGAGCCTTGCATGACTGCCCCAGGCTGGGGCCAAGGCTGGGGTCCCCCACCCAGCCAGTGGCAATAGCAAGAGGAATAGCCCTGCTGTGCCCTTCCCCAGCTCCTGCTCGTGCCCAGAGGGGAGCAGAGGCATTCCCAGGGAGGGGGGTGGGAGCCAGGTGTACCCCATAACCCTTCTGTCTCTGCTGCAGTGAGGCTCCACGACAGCATCTCTGAAGAGGGCCACCACTACCTGATATTTGACCTGTGAGTAATGCATCCCCTACCCACAGCAGCTCCGTGCTGCCCCGGGGCTGACCTGACCTCCACCTCACCCAAGCCCTTCCCACAGGCTGGGTTTGACCCAACTCGGGTCCCCCAGCCCGGGCAGAGGGCAGGTCCCTGTGCTGCACCCCCAGTTCTCCCCCCTGCATGTGCAGTGCCGTTTTTGGGGGGATTGCCAGGGCTGGGTGTGCTGTCAGTAAATCCAGCCCCTGTTCTCCTGCAGGGTCACCGGCGGGGAGCTCTTTGAGGACATTGTGGCCAGGGAGTACTACAGCGAAGCAGATGCCAGGTGAGCCAGGCTGTGGAGGGGACAGGAGGTGTCCCCTTCTCTCACAAGCTGCTCCCTCCCAGGGTCCTGCATGATTGGCTTTCTGCAGCACCAGCTCATTCTGTTCTGGGAGGTGTTTTACAGCCGCTCTGCAACATACTCCTAGACTGGAACTGTGGTGCATAAAAACCCCAAAACCACCCAAAATGCTCCTTTAAACTCACCCAGCTCCTGTGCCAGGAGGTGCATGTGCTGCCATAGCACTGGTGTCCACTTTGACTCCTGTGGCTCCCAGCCATTGCCCTCAGCATCCTCATCCTCAGGATGCTGGGATAGCCAACATCTGACCTGCCTGTACATGAACTGGGTGTTGGGTGCTCCCTGCTCTGGGAGCACCAGGGCTCCCCAGGCTGGCAGGGAGGAAACCCAGCACCAGTGGCCAGCCAGGGCCACGATAGCACAGACACCCTGCAGATGTCACTCCTTCCCCCTGGAGCTGCATTCCAGCCCTCTGCAAGTGTTCCTCTGGCATTTGCCACTTGAAAGCACTGAGGAGGAGCAGTCAAGACAGGCTGTGCTGGAGCTCTGCTCCCTCCCACACTCCCACTGGCACTTTCCAGGTACCTTCTGCAGAGCCATTTCAGCCACCCCTTTGGTCCCTGCAGCTCATCCGGGGGACAGGATTAGTCTCACTCTTTTGAGGGGACATGATCTGGCCCTCTCCAGTCTCCAGATATCGCTGTGCCTCTTGGCTTTGCCCCCAGGCTAAGCATAGCCTGTATGTCCAAGGGGGTGGTAAACTCTACACTGCCTCTCTGCATGGAAATATCCTTTATTTCTAGGCAGAAAACAATCTCATTTAATGGGCTGCCTGCACTGAATCCACTTACAGCCCATCCACTTATTAGTGTCATACAAATAAAATAAAATACATGTAAATAAAGACCTTCTGCCTTGCACATAAGCTGTTTTGGAGCAGAAGTGATCAGTGCCTCTGTCTTTTTCCCTTCCTGTCTCACGCACACAGCAGAGCTGGAATGTAATGAACTAGATATAAAGCAAGCAGACACAGCAGAGCCACCTGCATTAGAGGAAGCAGGGAAATGGGGCTGGAGCAAAGGTTGCACAGACCACATCTGCTCTGCCTGGGTTTGGAGACCAAATCTTTGCTGGTATTGTGATTTCACTGTTGGTCTCCAGCTCCCTGCCTCCAGTGCTGCTCCTGTGGGGTCCCCGTGGGCTCAGCTGTGTCCCCTAAGCTCCTGCTCACCATTATTTGGTGCACAATAGCTCTGTTAGGTTCTTACTGGGTTAGAACTGCTCCCCACAGGTGTGTGGGTGTCAGTGGAGGGGGATGCTGAGCTGGGCTGCAGGGCTGCTGATGGGCAGAGGGATGGGGAGAGGGGTGAAATGCAGCAGAACAGAAGTGTCTGACAAAACTCTGCCTCACCAGGCACTCTTGTGTGAGCTTTCTTCTCTCTCCCACAGCCACTGCATCCAGCAGATCCTGGAGGCCGTCCTGCACTGCCACCAGATGGGGGTGGTTCACCGGGATCTGAAGGTAGGAGCTGCAGGCAGAGTGCCTGTGGGAGGACAGGGGACCCCATCTGTGATGCAGAGCCCTGGGGAACAACGCCCAGAGTCCTTCAGGGTGCTGAAACAGCAGGGAGGAACTCGTGCAGGGCTGCGGGAAACCCACAGAGCAAAGACCACTCCGGAGTGAAATGACAGAAGTTGGGGTAGGGAGTCTGGGATCCAGGGACACCAGGACAAAGAGCAGGACAAAGCAGTTAGGGAGCACATCCAGATCTTCCTCTGTGCTGTGCAGTGCTGGGAAGCTCCCCCTGCAAGAGCAGAGACCCTGAGGGGTTTTCACTCCTCTCTGACCCCCATCTCCTTCTGCAGCCCGAGAACCTGCTGTTGGCATCCAAGCTGAAGGGGGCTGCCGTCAAGCTGGCTGACTTTGGCCTCGCCATCGAGGTGGAGGGCGACCAGCAAGCGTGGTTTGGTGAGTGGGACTGGCCTGAGGTGGGGCATGGTGGTTCAGGGGGACTCCAGGACCCCAGCCCAGGGTTTTGGGAGGGCCCCAGAGCACCAGCCCGGGAAGCACTGTGGATGAGCAGGCTGATGTGGAGCAAACAGCTCCGTGGGGACTCTTGAGTCACCGAGGTGTCCTGGTGAGATGGACAAGCCAGCAACAGGGCCAGACCAGTGGGGGGAAAGTGCTGGAAGTGCAGAGCAGAGCACTCCAGCCTTGGGCACCATCTGGGGTTTGGCAGTGCTAGAAAAACACCGTTTGCTCTGGCCTGGGGAGTGACAGAGGCCTCTGTCGCGGGGCTCGGGGTGTGCCAGCCCCGGGGCTCTGGCCGTGCCTGGCCGGGAGCAGTCCCTGCCGGTGAGCTGGGGCAGGGGCTGCCTGGCGGCGGCAGTGACGGGCTGTCTGTGCTGTCTGTGCTGTCTGTGCCAGGTTTCGCCGGCACCCCGGGATACCTGTCCCCCGAGGTGCTCCGGAAGGACCCCTACGGCAAAGCCGTGGATCTGTGGGCTTGCGGTGAGTCAGACCGGGGCCGGGCCGGGCCGGGCTGGATGAGGCAGGCTGCTCATCCAGCGTGTCCCAAGCTGCAGTTTCCAGTCACACCTCAGCGAAGTCAGGGTGGAGGATTTACCCAGGAGATGGCACATCACCCTGGGCAACACACTCTCCCCCAATCCAGTGGCACCCTTCTCTGCAGGATCACCCCCCTGTGGGTGCCTAACTCGGAGTTATGCACCCAAAGCTCCCAGTCAGATGAGATCCTGCCTCTTCTCCCTGTGGTGCTGGTGGAGTCAGGCAATGCCTCCCTGCAGTTGCAGCCTTAGGGGAGCCTTTTTCCATCCATGATGGGGAGGAGGCACCACCCACCCCTGCCAGGGCACCCACTTTGGGCTGTGTGGTGGCTGCCACAGCCTTGACCCTCCCCAGGTGCTGAACGGGACCCACCAACAAACCTTTTGCTCTTTAAACAGTGACCAAATCTCTATGCTTCCCTAATTTCTGTTTTTCTGCTTGAGCTTGATCAGTCCCCAGGCTGTGTGTGCCCCTGCTGCCAGCAATGAATTCTTTCCCACTGATCCCATCTCCTCTCCTGGGCAGGTGTCATCCTCTACATCCTGCTGGTTGGGTACCCACCCTTTTGGGATGAAGACCAACACCGACTCTACCAGCAGATCAAGGCTGGGGCTTACGATGTGAGTGGGTTTGTCTTGCTGTTCCTTTCACAGTCTCCTCTCTCTCCTGCTGTCCCTGCCTCACAGCTGCTGCTCTAGAAGAGCAACCAAGACAAATTCTGACTGATGGGAACAAGCACTTTCCTCTGCCCTGGTCACAGAGCATTGGCCTCATTGCCATCCCCAGCACACACATTGGCACATTTCAGGGCCACTTTGTGAGAGAGAGAGAGGTCTTATCCTGAGCCTTCCAACTTCTTTCTTCCTCCTGCTTTTTGGTTTTCCACCTGGCAGCTCTTTCCAGTGGCCACCAATTCTCCAACCTGTCCCAAGTGCAGAGGGACTCTCTGCCATGTCTCACCCCCTTCCCTTTGCTTTGGCAGTTCCCCTCCCCTGAATGGGACACGGTCACTCCTGAAGCAAAAGATCTCATCAACAAGATGTTGACCATAAACCCCTCCAAGCGCATCACGGCCGCCGAGGCTCTGAAGCACCCCTGGATATCGGTGAGCTGGGGCTCAAGGAAGAGAGATCTGGGCATTCACAAGTGGGGAACATCTCACTGGGGATCCCTTGGTATCAAACATGCTGCCAGCTCTCTTCTGCATCCTGGGAGAATGGTTTCCTGGCAGAGTTCCTCTCAATGCTCTCACAGCAGCATTTTCCTTGAGGTTTTACAGCAGAAAAAAGCTTGTGAGTGCAAACAGCGTGTTCCTGGGGGACCTGGTGATGGGAGGGACACACAGGCTCCCTGCCCTGGTGGGAACTGACTAATTTCTCAGTGTCATGCTGTCCTGGGGGGGCGGGGGGGGGGGGGTGTCTTTCTTCAGGGGCAATGGGAGTAGGCTCATGTTTATCCATCCATCCATCCACTCCAGCAGCAGTCCCTCCACCCTTCATTGCATCCTGCTGTTTCAGCTGCTGGTTCTCACTCTGAATCAGATCCTAAAGGCAGGAGGAGTCTGTGGGCCTGACCAGACATGTGCAAACCCTGAGCACATTGCTAAACATGGCTGGTCAGTCAAGGGGTTAACTCAGGGGGCAGCCAGTTCTCCACACACCCCCACCACCAGAGCAGATCCTGCTGACTCCAAAGCTTCCATCTCCCACTGCCCATTAAACTTTTATCTGCTGCTGCTGCAGGCAGCTCTGGCCCGAGCCTCGGCCGTGGGAGGTCATACACGTGTGTGAGCATGTGAGAGCCAGGCTGGGGGGCCCTTTCCCCCAGAACTGCTCTGAGGCAGCTTTCTCTCTCTCTGCCCCCAGCACCGTGCCACCGTGGCGTCATGCATGCACAGGCAGGAGACTGTGGACTGTCTGAAGAAGTTCAATGCCCGCAGGAAGCTGAAGGTAACTCTGTCCAAGCTGGCTGCTAAATGCACAATCAGATCATTGGTGGGCTTGTCCCCTGGGTGGGAAATGACAGGGTGGTGTCTATGGCAGTGGTGTGGGGGTGATGGGCTTTTGGGGACCCCCATTGTGAAGAAGGGGAAGGAGACTGCGTGGGGTGACAGATTCATCTGGCTGGGGTTCCCAACTGCTCAAAGAAAGCCATGGTGAAGGAAAGCACTGAGTTACACTGGACACTGGGTGAGGACTTTTCCACTGGAGCCAGTGTCCAGATAGCTTCTTTTTGGGGCTGGCCTGAGAGGCACAGTGAGACCCTTTTCCTGATGGCCAAGAATAAAGTGATCCACAGACAGACAAAAAGTTCACCCACCCCAGCAGCCCCACAGCCTTTCCCTTCTGGGTGCTGCCATGCACCACAGCCTGGACCCCTCTGAAATCACCATCTCCAGCTTGAGCACCTCCCTGGGGCACCCATCTCCCGGTGCTGCTCAGCCTCAGCTGGCAGCAGGGTGCTGAGAATGGGCTCTGGAAATCACAGTGCTGCCTGCAGAGTGGGGTGAGGCTGGTCTGTGCCACAGCCTGAGCCATCAGTGCTCCAGGCCTGAACACAGCGTGACACAGAGCAGTGCAGCTGCAGGCCACTTACAAGATTATCAAGCAAAGAAACTGGCCATAAACTATTATTACTTTTCAGCTAGACAAGTAATCAAATTAGTTCAGGCATGCTCTTCAAAATAGTAATCCATTACTGTAAGCAATTAGTCCAAAGTAATCTTATTATACACTTAGCAACTAGTTAGTAGACTCAGCTGGAAAAGGGGAAGGATTTTTACAAATGTTGTTTTGTGGTGGTGATCTTTGCGTGGCTCCCATGAGCAACCCCTGCCCTGCTGCTCTGAGCTGGCACAGCTTTAATCACAATTAGATCCGGTTCCACTCCCAGTGGGTGCCCTTGCTGCCAGCTGCTGGCCCCAGTCAGTGGGGTTGTGCTTCATCTAGGACAGGGCAGTATGGGAATGAAAAGTGCCCTGCAGATATTTAATATCCCTTTAATCTCGGAGGGAAGGCAGTTTTAGAGAATGCAACCCAATGCCAGCCACGGTGCTGGGGTATGGAGTCAGGTATTGAGAGCTGCTTTTGATGGCAGGAGGAGAATATCAATCCGTGGGCCAGTTCCTTCCTTCCCGTGGCTGGGGGACAGGTGCTGAGCAGGGCTTTCCTCCCCCAGGGATGGGGGGAGCAGCAGGGTGCAGGGACCTGGGGTCCAGCACGCCCTTTCCTTCTGCCTTCCTTGTCTTTCAGGGAGCCATCCTCACCACCATGCTGGCCACCAGGAACTTCTCCGGTAGGTGCTGTCTCTGGGACTCATCTCCTTGTCTTACAGGATACCCAGGGCAAATCTGTAGGGTCCCTGGAGAGCTGGCTTTGCCTCATGTGTCACAGAGAGGCTGAGGTTGCAGCCTCGTGCCTCTGGGGATGTGTGGCTGTGGGTGCTCCTCCAGGAGAGGTCACCTGGCACCTCCAGGCTGGCTTCTGGCTTGGGATGCAAGAGAAAAAGTGTGGGGTTGAGGCTCAGTGATCCACAGTGCTTTAGGGTTTTGGGGTTTGTGTCCACCCAACCATCTGACTTGTGCAGGAATGGGGATGTGGGTGCTGGGGGCAGCAGAGCTCAAGCAGCTGGTTTGGTTTTGTGTCCTCCTGAGATGTTTGTGGCTCAGGGAGAGCATCCTCTGCATCGGGAGTAGCGAAAGGCCCCTGGTGCCACCACAGGCAGATGGCAGCAGGATCTCACAGGTCTCTCCCCAGGCAGGTGGATGCTAACCCTGCAGGATTCCCCACTCTCCTCCTGCCTCCCTACATCCCTGGTTCTGCCATGGAGACAGGAGCAGCTTGGCAGCCTGGCCTGTGCACTGGAGAGGTCTCAGTGCAGCCAGAATCCCTCTGCTCCAGTGCCCTCCCTGAGAGCTGTTCCTCTGGGGACACCTCACTGCATATGGGATGTCACAGGCGATTCCCCAGGCATGGAACCAAATGGAACCGTGTGACTGCAGGGCTCAGCCACCCGCTGTCACCTCCTGCCCTGCCCCAGTGCTGGGGACGGCCCTGCGGTGGTGCTGCAGGGCCGGGACACACCAGCCAAGCCCTGCACGCTGCTCAGCTGGCTGGTGGCAGCTCTTTGGGGTTAGTTGGGTGTTTCAGGGCTCTTTGCTGAGGCTCCCCGAGTGCCAGGTGTAGGAGGTGGGCAGGGGTGCCAGGGCAGAGGGCTGTGGCCAGGGCTGCTCTCTGCATTTGTCGTGGGGGGATCGCGCTGACACATTTAGCACTTGTGGCGGGCGCTGGAGGAGTCCAGCAGCTGGGGGGATCCGATGTCAGCCCCACGCCGGGAGAGGCGGACAGGAAGCACCGAAAGGAAGGAAGTTCAAAGCATCTCTCCTGGTGCTGCCCGTCCCACGCACGGCCCAGGGGCTCAGCAGTCCCTCCTGGCCGGGAGCTGAGGGCGGCAGGCGCTGGGCTCCGGCGGTGCCGCCTGCGCTGGGCTCCGGGGCACCGGGTGTGCAGCCGGGGGGCCGGGGCAGTGTCGGCAGCGGAGGGTGGGCACAGGGCAAGGCGCCTGCTTCTCATCCTTGTCAAAATGCGGGCTTGCAGCTGTCGGGCCGGCGGGCCGGCAGCACATGATCCCGGCAGCATGGGGCTAAAATTAGAGGGCGGCAGGCGGGCAGCCCATTCCTCCACACTGCACCACGCCGGGTCAACAGCACGGCCCGGGCAGAGCCCGCCTCTGCCGGGCAGCCCTGCCAGCCCCTCCAGCCGCCCCAGGCGCTTGGCGTGACGTTAGGATCGGGTCATGCCCCGGGCCAAGAGCCGCTGCGGTAGGACAGGACGGCGCTGGCAAGGTCGCCCCTGAGCTCCCACGGGTGCAGCGGTGATTGCTGGAGAGAAGGAGAACCCCAGCAGCCGGGCCGGGGGCTCCTGACACCCTGGCACCCAGCACCATGCTGCTGATCCTCGCCCTCCTGGTCCTGGTGCCCTGCCTGGCTCTGCTAATCTCCTTCCTCCTCTCTCCAGGAGGCAAAAGTGGTGGCAACAAGAAGAATGACGGCGTGAAGGTAAGCTGAGCCCCGGTGCCCTGCGCTGCCTGCCCCGGCGCTGCCGGGCGGTGCCGGGGGTCCCTGTGCCGGGGGTCCCTGTGCCGGGGGTCCCTGTGCCGGGGGTCTCTGTGCCGGGGTCCCTGTGCCTGGGGTCCCTGTGCCGGGGGTCCCTGTGCCTGGGGTCCCTGTGCCGGGGTCCCTGTGGCCGTGCTCTCCTTGTGCCGGGGTCCCTGTGCCGGGGGTCCCTGTGCCGGGGGTCCCTGTGCCGGGGGTCCCTGTGCCGGGGTCCCTGTGCCTGGGGTCCCTGTGCCGGGGTCCCTGTGCCGGGGGTCCCTGTGCCGGGGGTCTCTGTGCCGGGGTCCCTGTGCCGGGGTCCCTGTGGCCGTGCTCTCCTTGTGCCGGGGTCCCTGTGCCGGGTTTCCTGTGCCGGGGTCCCTATGCAGGGGGTCTCTGTGCCGTGCCGTGCCGTGCCGTGCCGTGCTGTGCCGTGCCGGCGGTGAGCGTTCCCGTGCCCCGCTGGCCCTGGGGGCTCCGTGCTGTGCCCGTGCTCTCCGCTCAGCAGTCCCTGCTGCACCCCGCGCTTTAAAGGGCAGCTGCTGGCTCGGCTGTCCCGGTGTGTCCCCGGTGTGTCCCCGGGCTGCTGCCAGCACAGGCAGCGCACAGGAGATTTTGCAGCGCAGGGGCGAGGGCTGGTGCTGGATGGAGGGTGCGCTGCTGTTTCAGTGCCGGCAATACCCTCGTGTCCCTCGCTGTCCCCAGGGAGGGGGAGAGGCAGAGGCTGGAGCAGGACAGGGGGCAGCAGGAGGCAGCTTTGCACCCCAGGACCATGGCTCCAACAGCAGCTCTCTAGCGGGATGGGTGGCCTCATCTCCTGCTGGCTCAGCGTGGGGGTCCTGCTGCAGCTGGTGAGGCTGGTGCCAGTTCCTGTCCCATCCTGTACCAAGGGCTGGTGTGCTGCTGGGTGACACGGGGGTGCTTTTAACAGTGCTGCTTGTCCCCTGTGCACAGTGCAGACAGCAAAGAAACATGGTGGTGCTTCGACAGAGTAAATGGCTGGGTGATGCTCTAAAAGCAAGTTGGTCCTTGGTGGATCTTGTTTCTTGGGCTGCAGAGCCTGCACGTTCATCAGCCCCTCCGAGGTGGGAGTGCAGCTCTGCTCCAGGACAAGGTGGCAGCAGAATTCTGCTGTTTCTGGTGACATGGAGGTGTGGTGGATAGCAGTGGTTATTGAGCTCTGTTAAATTCCTCCTGCAGGAAGGAATGGTCCATGTGAGGGTCCTTCTCTCCTTACCTGTTCCCTTCATAAATACAATGGATCACTCAGCAAGGAGAGCTGGTGTGGTGACATCCTCCATCGTGGTGACATCCTCCATCATCAGGCAGAGCTTTGGGAGCCCGACTGCCGTGTGGCTGCTCTTCCTCCTGTACAGGGGCCCTTTGCTGGGAGAACCTACAGAACCTTCTCCTGCCCTTTTGCAGGGACCCAACTGTTGGGCTGTGACAGGTGCAGGGTTTTGGAAGAGCAGAGCCCTCAGCCAGCTTCTTCCTTCCTCAGTAGGGATGGTTGGTGAAGCTGACAGTATAGGGATGGCATGTGTTTCTCTCACTCTTCCCAGGCCCAGCAGCTGGGACAGGAGAAGCCTGCAAAGACTGAGACTGTGCACAACCCTCCAACCTGGGCTCAGCTTCATGAGAGGCCATTCTGGCCATGCAGTGTTATTCTGCAGCATGAGGCTGATGGCCTGGATGGCTCTGAGAGGACATTACTTTGGGCTGTCAGGATATCAGGAGACTCCCAGAACAGAATTAATAGGGCTGGGGCTGGCAGATCCCAGGGCAGTAACAACACCCCTGGTGCCAGACACTGCTGGCCTGTCCTCTGCTGCTCTGAGGTCCTGGTTGCTTCTGAGAGTCACCTAAGATGTGTCACCACAGGTAGAGCTGACTTGGTACAAGCTCCTTGCTGGAGCACAGGTGAGACCAAACAGAAGATGCATTTTTAACCTATTAAAGGAGAGATTGCTGGATGAAGAAGCTTCATCAGGCAAAGTCCTGAATCTAATTTTCCAGCAAAAAGGGACAGTTTTGAATTTCTGTGTTGTGGTAGACAACCATTTGCCAGCCCAGCTTGCTAATGATGCTCCCTGTTGGACTTCAAAGGAGCTTTGAGGTCAGACATTATCCTGGGAAAAGAGGCACTTCCTATAGCAGCAAAATAGCTTATTTGGGTGAACAACCTTCTGGCTCTTCACTGAAACTCAGTGGGGAGAGTCTGGTTTGCATCCCCAGCCCTCAGCCCTCGCTGGCCAGAAGGGAGCAGATGATGAGGCTTCATTCCAAGTGCAACCTACCCACCAGCACTCATCTGGAGAGTGTGGACAAACTCTGAGAATGAATTTGCTTTTTTATTGCCCCCTTTTCAACAAGTAAAGGGGAGACAGCTTGGCTAGATGGCCAGGAAGGTGCAAGAGGAGAAGACAAGGTAGAGACAAGCTCACTCCCAACAGCTTCCTTGCATTGTCCACCTTCAGCATAACCATCCCCACCTCTCATTTCCATGCTCAGCCTGGGGGAACCTGCAGCATAACTCATTCACAGGGAGGCTGGGTGTTGTGGGTGAAGCTCTAATGGCCCACTGGGCAACCAGCAAATGTCAGGACACTGCTGAGCAGTGTTAATTTCTTTAACTGGCTGGAAAAGCAAGGTAGGAACCTGGAGGCCTGCCTTGAGTGTTTGGCACGGTGGGAAGGGGATGGTCCTGCCTGCTCAGAGCAGGGCCACGTGGTGTGGGTACTGTCAGGAGAGTGGTGTCCCCACTTGGAGTAAGGTGCTGGACTGGCCATCCTCATGAAAGCAGGCAGATCCCAGGCAGCCAGCCCTGCCTCTCCTGCCCATCCCCACAGGAGCAGGCAGATCCCTGCCTTTCCTGCCCAAAGCTGGGCTGGTGGGCAGCAGGCAGCTGCACCTGCCCTCTGGCCTGTCTGCACAGCCCTCCAACACCAGCACGGTGCCAGCCCAGGCTCAGAGGGCTCAAAACTCACCCTCCTGAGGAAATTCCTCACCTACTAAAAGCATTCCCGGGACCAGAATTCCCCCTTGAGCCCTGCTCTGGGATCCAGGGAAGGTCCTCTGGTTCCAGCAGCTATGATACTCTCACTGCCCTGTGTAGTGTCACATCTTGTCCCATTGTAAACTGATGGAATCCCTGCCCCGTGTCACATCCTGTCCCGTCCTGGGCTGAGAGCTCACTGCCCCGTGTCACATCCTGTTACTGTATGTCCAGACTCGGTGCAGTCACTGCTTTGTGTTGCATTCTGTTGCGTCTGAAATCTCTGCAGTTTGATGCCCCGTCTCATGTCCTTGGGTAGCAGAAGCTGTCAGTCCTTCCTGCAACAGCCCAGCTCCAGTGGCTCCCTTTCTCCATGAGGTTCCTGACAAAATACCACAGCTCACTCTGCCCTTTAGGACATCTTTTTTTTTTGGGTGAAGGAAAGGCAAGAGATGGCCCAGTGCCTAAAGGGGTTACAAGAGTGCTGGAGAGGAACTTTGGACAAGGGCATGGAGTTCTGGAACAAGGGGAATGGCTTCACACAGATAAAAGGCAGGTTTAGATTGGATATAAGGAAGAAATTATTTATTGTGAGAGTGTTGAGGCGCTGGAACAAATTGCTCAGAGAAGCTGTGGGTGCCCCATTGCTGGAAGTGTTCAAGGCCAGGTTAGATGGGGCTCTGAGCAAGCTGGTCTACTGGAAACTGGAGAGATCTTTAAGGTCCCTTCCAATCCAAACCATTCTGTGATTACATGATTCTATGACCTAGCAAAGAAGGGGAGAGCAGCAGTAGTAGAGGGGGAAACTCACTGAGGATGCTGGTGGGAGTCAGGATATGAAAGGAGCAATGATGGAGAATGGATATCATCAGTTTTTATGCTGTAGCCCACCCACGCACCCCAACGGGTCGCTCTATGGGCTTTCCCAAGAGATTTGCACAGTGTGTGCTGCTTTTCCCTCTGCAGGGCAGGCACAGCTGGTGCCTTGTTAAATATGCTGGTACAGCACTTTGTTATTTGGCTCTGCAGATTCTGATTTCTGCACGTTGGTATTCCCTGACGCACACTGGGATTCATTCCCTGGGAGCCAGAGGTGCAGAAGGGCTATGAGGTCAGCAGGCATGTCCCCCTGCCTCCCAGCTAAATTAGAGATGGAGATGGGGAGCAGAGCACAGTAAGGAAGGAGAGTCCAGAATTAGTTTGGGATTGCAAGCAGAAGAGTGGATATGGGGTCATCCAACTCAAAAAACCTTAAAGCCTAGTGGTAGTGGTCAAGGATGGAGATAAATGTGCAGGTCCTCTCTTTGGAGTCCTGATTTAAAGCACTGGAGCTGTGTTCAGGACTGCTTCCTACACTGTGAGCCTGCCTTGAGGCCTTAAAGCCTTTCTGGCCTTAAACCAGCCAGCTTAGGACTGGTCTAGTTTCAAAGCTAAAGGAGTGTCTCCACAGCAGTCAGTGCCATCAGCAGATGCACCCAGAGCAGATCCAGAGAAGTCAGCAGAGCGTTCACACTGGGCACAGGGCTGTGGTGAAGCTGCCTTAGCTTTTCAGTACCCCGCTTCTGTTCCTGTGAGCTTGCTGGCCTGGTCATAGGCCACCAGAGTGGTCATTGACTCCTAGGGGATTCCCTTTTGGACTAGCCAGGTCCTTGGGATGAGTAACCCCAGAGACTGTGACAGGTCAGGAGAGAAAAGTGCTGGCAGAATGTGGGGAGGGAGCTGCAAGTCACCACCAACACTGCAGCCAGCAGCACGTCCCCACAGGAGCAACGAGCCCCTCTGCGCCTTTCGTTTGCCCATGAGGACCAAGAAGGGTGGCTCAGGAGCTGCTGCCTTTCATGTGCTGCTCTCAGCCTTTCTCACTCTGTGTCTCTTCCTGTTCCATCTCTTCTCCTTGTTTTTCCAGAAAAGAAAGTCCAGTTCCAGCGTTCAGTTAATGGTGAGTGTCCTTCGTCTTCCTAAATGCCGATATTGCTGGGCCTCTCCACATGTTCCAGCTTCCCCCGTTTTTGGAAGTTACCTCGGGGTAGGGAAGAAGGGACAGCGGGGTTGGAGGGAACATCCTCAAAGCCGTATCACCCACAAACCCCATTAACAGGGTTGGTGCAGGCCCTTGCTGGCCACCAGCTGGTGGGAAGCCAGCCCTGGTTCTTGCTGATGGGTTCTCATGCCGTTTCTCCCAGTTCTCCTGACTCAGGTCTGCAGGCTGCATCGGTCCAAGGAGCCTTGGAGAAACACCTTCCATGCCTCTGCGGGGACTGTATGGTCATGGGACACCTTGCCAACCTACATCGGGGTCTTCTGGGTAATACACAAGCAAGGCTCTGCTGGGAAGAGCTAGCAGAGCCATTGCTCTAGCTCCGCTAGCAGAGTTGCCTTGATGAGGCTCCCGGAGAGAGACGGGGGTCAGTACCCCTCTCCCCCCAAATCTGTGTAGTGCTCAGCTGTTTCTTGAAAGAGCTGTGTCTCAGCCTTCAGTGGTCCATGTGGGTCTTGGAAGCACTGTTTTATTGTACATTTCTCTCCCTACTCTGCGGTCAGTGTGGTCTCTCTCACTCCTGCACAGTCCCCTCTTTCTCATCCCAGCTCCTTCTCGCTGTTAATTTGTACATCTCTCTCTTTATTGTACAGTCAACATGGTGTCTTCCACCCCTGCACAGCCCCTCTCCCTGCCCCTCCGGCAACGCTCCTAGGAACCCTCCACACGGCCCCTGGACCTGCCCCCATCTCTGTCCCCACAGGTGTCAGTAGGAAAGGCAGCGCCGTTCCTACGAGACCCTCCACAGCCCACCTCTTGTGCCCTTGGCCACAAGGAGTGGAGGTCAGGGAGGGCTCTGCCAGTGCTGCCCTAGAGCTGTGCTTGAGGACAGGTTGGACCTGCTGGCGTTTCCTTGGTTTCTGTCTGTTGGCACAGTTGAGCTGTGGGGCAGACTCGGGGGGCTGTCGAACACACAAGCACACCTGTCATGGGGGGAAGACTCTCCTCACCATGCCATGTCTCCTTTCTGTTCTTTGCTCAGGAATCGTCGGAGAGCACCAACACCACCATTGAGGATGAAGACACCAAAGGTACCAGTGGGAAGGGCGAGTGGGAAGGTGGGCAGGTTGTTTTGGAGGGGTGCCCACGGGTCTGGCCACCCCTCATGAGATATTTGCCACAGCAAAACCCACCACCACCAAGCTGCCTCAGGGCTTGTCAGAAGTTGCTTTAACTCCTCACTGCTGGGTTGCTGACACAAGCAGCTGGGGCACTGCTGGTGAGGAGCAAGGTGCTCCCATGAACAGGGATATTCCCTGAAAGCAGGTGTGGAAATGGCAGAAATCTGCAGGGATAGCAGCCTGGCTGCTCTTTTAAAATAAGCTTCCCTTTGGGAAAAGCCTCCAGGGGAAATCCCTGTCTGCTGCCCGCCTGCCTGCCTGCCTGCCAGAGGCAGCTTTCTAAGAATAACCCAGGGAATAATTTATCCGTGTTAATTTGTAAAGTCTCTCGATGAAGTGATCCCGGCACAAAGCAAAATGGACTTTGGCCTGACATGAGAGCTAATGGGACAACTTGTCCTCCTGGAGAGGGGCTCCTTGGGCCTGGCTGTGGAGGCAGGTGGTGCTCAGGAAGCGATGGGATTCCCTCGCCTTTGTGAACAGCTCCTAGGAACACGCTCCCTCTCCTTTCATGAGTCACAATGCAAAGGAAAAAAAAAATCAAGCATGATGACAATTTGCATTTGAAGCAGAGCTTTGTTAATAAGCCCAGGGTTACCTCTGAAAGTTCCTCCTGCATCCTTGGGAGCCCCAAAGTTGCTCTTGCAGCCCATCCCTTCCCAGATGAACCGGCAGTGCCTGGAATCTCTGGCAGCAGCTGCACAGTTCTGTGCCCTTTGCAGGGTCCCTTCTTGTATCTCCTGGGGTGGCTGCACATGTCACTCACCCGTTCTCCTCCCTTCTGAGACTGTCTCCTCCCATTTCAAAAGGAAGGTGAGAGCATCCTTGGTCCAGCTTGCCCTGGCTGGCCTCTGCTGTGACTTCATGGGGTAGAGGGTCCCAGCTTAGCAAGGTTTTTCAGCCAAGACCAACCTGTCCCAACTTTTGGGCTGAGGGTAGCTTCCCAGTTGGTGATTAACCCTTTGGCTCTTTAGGAAATTACAGGCATTTTCAGCTTTGCCCTGGCTTTGAAAATCTGGAGATGAAGAGCCCTTCTCCACCTCTCTCTCCCCACTCGCTCTCCTGCTTTTTCCCTGTACAGTTTTCAAAGTCCCCCCACATCCTCTGGTCTGTTTCTGATGAGATAAAGATCTCTCACCCATATGGTGACACCAGTGCCTACTTCTGGTTTGCTTTATCCTTTTATTTCCTTGTTCTCTTTAAACCAACAGTACGGAAGCAAGAAATCATTAAAGTCACAGAGCAGCTGATTGAAGCAATAAGCAATGGCGACTTCGAGTCCTACACGTGAGTGTGCCCAGTGTGGGTTTGGGCTGGGTGAGGGCTCAGCCTCCCAGGCCAGGGTCTCACACTCTTACAGTGCTGCCCAGGAGATTTTACTGCTGCCAGGGCAGGGTGACAAGGTTGATGTGGTGGGGAAGAGTGGAGATCATCCAAAAGAAGGAGACATCAGTTTCTGATGTCAGAAGAGCCTGATGCTGTTCTTGTGCTAAGCTGGCCACAGTTCGCTGGTCTCACTGTCACAGATGAGCCCAATTTTTGGTTTGCAGAAAGAGGAATAATTGTAAACATGACTTATGGTGAAAGAAGTGTTTGTATCCATGGAATCCATTATATCCAGATTGCCACAGGCTGCTCTGAAGTGTAGATGATTTCTGCTTGCTGAGCTGATGCTGTTCAGAGTACACCTCTTCTGTGTCCAAGGCTGATGTAATTAGTGATGTCTGAGTGAGTGCAGGTTGTCATCCCTGCCTCAGAGGATCGCAGCAGGGATATTTTGACACAGAGCAGATAATATGAGCTTTTTCCCTGATGTCTTTCTTCTTGTAAAGATGATGACAATGTTTGAGGAGGTTTAATTGCAGAGTGTGACTGATGGAGAAGGCACCCTGCTTTGGTGGGGCCTTGGCTACAGTTAATGGACAGGAGGGGAGGTGTGTTGGGCAGAATGCAGGGCTGAGGTCAGATTTTTGCAATAATTACTCACTGGTGCAGACACTCCTCAGGCTGAGGGAGCCATCCCGAGCAGGAGGCATTTGGGCTCTTGAGGCTCTCATGCCAGAGGTGGTGAGATAACCTCTCCCTTTTCTCTCCCTTTCCTGGCTCCCCAGGAAGATGTGTGACCCTGGAATGACTGCTTTTGAGCCTGAGGCTCTGGGAAACCTTGTGGAAGGCCTGGATTTCCACCGATTCTACTTTGAAAACCGTAAGCAGCTCACTTGCTTTGTGAGGGACCCCTCCCACCTCCCATGTGTCTGTCTTGACCTCCATCAGTTTGTTGGAGGGAATAGGGCTAGGGTTGCTGTGGCAGCATCTCTGGCTGATCTGGAAGATCCCAGCAGGAAGTGTTAGGTCCCCTGGGGCCAGGTATCTCTAGAGGTTGTTAGGTTAGCTGTTTTCTAGAGGGACCCATCCTGAATCCACCTGTACAGCATTTACTCAGCCCCATCAAGCAGAGAGCTTAACACAAGTGTCTCCCCTTCCAACATTGCTGCCACCCTGAGCAAGAGCCACCGAAACCACTTCCCCTGCCTGAATCCACTTGTGCTTGTCCCCCTCCCCAGTGTGGTCCCGGAACAGCAAACCTGTGCACACGACGATCCTGAACCCCCACATCCACCTGATGGGGGACGAGTCTGCCTGCATTGCCTACATCCGCATCACACAGTACGTGGACTCTGGAGGGATCCCCCGCACTGCCCAGTCTGAGGAGACCCGCATCTGGCACCGCCGGGATGGCAAATGGCAGATTGTTCACTTCCACAGATCCGGCGCGCCCTCGGTCCTACCGCAGTAATCCCTGTGAGCATCCAGGGCCACGAGGGATGGGGAGGGCTGGGGGTGGGCACGCTGCAGCTCACAGGAGGTGGGATCCTGTGCTGAGGATCTGTGGTGGGGAGATGGCTGATGGCTGTGGGATAGCAGTGGGGAGAGGGATGCTCTGCCAAAGGGATGGTTAAAGCAAATTCCGGCTCTTCCTGGTTTGTGTTTTGCAGCTGAAGTGTGGCCCTGCCCGTGCTGGGTTTGTCACTGACTGACTACCAAGGGGAGACCCCCTCCGACATGTTCACCTACAGGACTTTGGCTGTTGGCTCTGCTGCTTGGTTCCCGCTGGAATAACCCCTCGCTTCTCACCGCACACACTCGACAGCCCCGCCAGTGCAGCACAAGCATCCATCAACCCCCACCCGCCAGGGTCACGGCACTGGGCCCCCTTCCTCTGCATGAACCAGAACAAGAGAAACCATGGACTCAAACCCAAGCATCTGGCCGGTGTACAGGCCCCCCTCATCGGCTGCACAGCGTTGGTGGCCTCCTCACTCAGCACATCTCCTGAACTGGGCTCAGGCTCATCATCCACCTCCATCCCCACCCCTGCTGGAAGCCCTCCGAGGAAAGGGGGGCAGTTTTGAGCCGCTCTCTGCTGCATCCTCCCTGCGTGCTGGTGGATTTTGCTTTGCTGCTATCAAGGTCCCTGTCTGCTGCCATGACTCCTGCCTGCTCCCAACCTGAGTTCCTGCTTCCCAGTGGCCTCGTCCAGGGAACTGCAACTCAATCCATTTGCCAAGTCCATTTTTCATGCGTACCTGTGCAAGAAGGGCCATGTTTGGATGGGTGAGTAAAGACTATCTGTTCATTTTCTCTTCCCAGCATAGGCTGGCTCCTTCCCAGGAGAGCAAGTAGGTTTGCACCCTGGTTCCAGGCAACTGCTGTGCCAAGAAGGATGCTCTCCCTTCTTCCTCCCTTCTCCCTTTGGAGCAGAGACTGGCGATGCTGGGAGAAGAGAGGAGGAGAATGACAACTGCTTCCCATCAGCACAGACGGGAGCTGGGGCTCTCCCATCCATGTCTGGGCAGCAGCATCACCCCTGCAGCCTCCTCTTCCTCACCCACCACCCAGCCTGGATCTTTTACCCCAGCACCCACCCCTGCCCCCCACACACAGCACTGGCGTTCCCTTGCTCCTGACTCCCAGGATGGGATGGGGGCAGCCAAGCTGGCTGCTGGCTCGGGGCACCAACCTCCATGGCCCCCGTGACTCCTTCCAGCGACAACAAGGAATGCAAGCTTTAGTGACAAACTGCAGAATCTGATTGTGCTTCAACAACAACAAACGAGCCTTTCGCTGTCTTCTCCTTTGAGCGCATGCCTTTTTATAGGGAAAACAAACCAACCTACCGTGTATTTCGTAACTTGATTTTGAGTATTTGCTGAAATGGATCTTTATGTAATAACTAGAAACATTCAACTGTTTAAGTGGGGCGGGAGGGGGGATTTTCGGGGGTTGCTGTTTTTTCATTGCGTTTACATTTGAAGTGGGGCTGTTCTGCCACGATGCTCCTGCCAGGGGTCCCACGGCTGCCAGCCCCCTCCTCTCACACCGTGGCTTGTCCCATTCTGTCCTGCAGCGTTGGGTGGCAAAGGCCCCCACCTCCAGGGACCCCCACCTCCAGGGACACCCACATCACCGTGGCACCTTCCTGCACCCTATGGGTCTTCCTGCAGGGCAAACCACAGGGGTGGCTCTGGGAGTGCCACCAGCGTGTGGCTTTCAGGACAGAAGACATGGCTGGGAAGGGGAACGTTGGTCTCACCTCTTTGCCATCAGGTAGAGGTCTGAGGGTGGGTGTTCTTCTGGCAATTCTTCCATTTCAGATTCTCTTTTTCCTGACTGGAGCCTCTTCACTCACTGGTGAGAGGCTCCTGCAGCACTGCTGCCCCGGGGTACTTTCTAGCTCCACTCTCTTTGTCTGCATGGTGTTCAACTTTCTAGACGGTGCGTGTGTTGAAAAACAAAGAAACGAACAAAAACTGCTTGTTTTGGACCTAAAAAAAAAAAGGAAAAAGGAAAAAAAAGGAAAAAAAAAAAGAGGAAATGTTTCCTCCATGTAAATTCTGAGTGTGTATTTTGCCTTTTCTGTGGTTTTGAATGCTTTGCTCTCTGTTGAGGCAGGGACAGCCACCATGCCAAACGCAGCTGCGTCCTTGCAGACTGCAAAAATATTTTCCCACTGGATGGAGGGGAAGAAATCTAAACTGCTGGGGCACGGACAGGCCCTGAGAAGTGTTTTGGTGTGTTCCTCTGGGCCAGCAGTGAGATGGCTGCTGGTGATGTTTGTAGGAGTTGCCTTTTTGGGGGCAAATCACAGAGCTGATCCATGGGTGCCCATGGGGTTCCCCATGCCTTTGTGCACCATAGGCTTGCAAGAGTTCCCCAAAGCAGGGAAATCCATGCAGGGAAAGAATTAGTTATTAAGGTAGAGTTTGGGTGTTTTTACAGATCTGTTTTTCTTCCTGTAGTCATGTAGTGCTGAAGTTTTTTTTAATTTTTAAAGGAAGGACTCAGCTCTTTTACAGTTCTCTCTCTCCCTCTCCAGAGCTGGCTCTGAAGCCAGCCGTGGTCAGTGTCATCCGCCTTCTGATGTCCAAGCTCTCCAGGTGTCAAGAGGATTTTTGGGAATTGGTATAAGGTGGATGATGATGGAGGACATCATATCAGGGCTCTGCATGGGGGCTGAAGGGCAGATGCCATCACAGCCTGGTTTTGAAGCTGCTGATAGCTGTGGACCTTGGATGGGCTGTGAGGGTCAAGCTGCTCCAGCAGCTGCTACTGAGAAAGGACTGGGGATCTGGTGGGATTCCCTGGGAATAACAGATGAGATGTTGGGGTAGATACAAGCTTCTTTCACTGAGAACCCACAGTTACTTCTAGGGAGAAGCATCTTGGCTCCCAGGAAGGCTTTGAGGTGTCTTTTTGGAGGGAGTTTCTCCTCTTTGATATTTCCCTAAGATTATCTCCTCAGGAGGCAGCTGGATGTCCTTGCAACACTCCTTTGCAAGGGAAGCAGAGTCTGAAGTTTAAACTCATTCTAGTCTTCCAGTCAAGCTGCAGCCTGACCAAGGGAGACCCAACTTTCCAACATGCCCACGCTGGCAGCATTAAGCACCTGCACTTTAGGGGTCTGTCCTGCCTGGTGTCTCTGCCCCACCTTGCCCTGCTTCTCCAGAGCGGGTTCCTGTATCTCCAGAGCATCTCAGCAAGCACTGATGGACTCCACCTTTTCTTTCAGTATCCATGGAAAGCATCTGTTTCTGTCTTCCTTCCCATTTGCTGATTTCTCCTAAACTTGCAGGAAAGCTATATAAATAAGTTTCCACCATCCTTCTTTGGCTGGAAGAGCCAGGGATGCTGCTGTTACATCTCTACTTTTAAGCTGTTGACACTGTCCCTGACACATGCAAACGGGCATTGCCCCAACAACCCCACCATGGTTCTGGGAATGACAACGTCCAGGGATGTTCCTAATAACCAACATGGACAGGGCCACCTTGTTGGGATGGAGTTTACCACCATGGACCTCCTGTCCCATCGTCCTCAAGGCTGGAGATCAGGCTATGGCACATTTAATTTCCTGGCACAGACAGAACTCCTCTCCTCTGGTATCCTGGTGCCTGGGTCAAACCAAACTCGGAAGTCCTCCAAACTCATCCTCTCTTCCTCCTCTCCCAGACTGCAGGGGATGTCTAACTGGAGGCACTTGCTGTAGTGGTGTTGAGCTCCCAGCTCCACAGGTGGGTTTGGGAGCTGCCTGTTTTCCTTTCCTGGCTGCCAAGGTCCACTGGCAACATCATCATTTCTCACATCTTGCTGATGCATCCCCTCTGGAAGACAAAGAGGCCTCTGCTCTTTGCTGGAGGAGCAGCACCCTCCTCCTCACCCCAGCCAGACACTGCTGGGAGAGTTGTCTTTCCCCCCCGAACCCACACGAAATGCCCCTTCTGCCAGGCACCAAATCCTTGTCTGACCCCCAACCTGCCTCTCCTCCCATGGATGCCCCATGGATCTCCAGAAGCTGGAGCAGGCAGCAGTCATCTCCTCCCACCTGGAGCTCCCAGTGGGCTCTGCAGCCCATGGTGGGATTGCAGGGCTGTGTGTGAGGGGCAGCCACACAGCCCCATGGACCAAGAGTGTCTGCCAGCAGGAGATCACATCCTCTGATCACCCCAGGAGACAGACTGACCCTTCTTCCCCACCACAGGATGGATTGTGGTGTACCCCTCCTCTTGATGCTGCACAGGTCCTCCAGCCAGCAGAGACCTTGCCCGTGTCCCAAGGTGCAGGTCCTGTCCATATCAGACAGGGAAACCCAGATATGAGGAGGCTGTGGGGACACCAGAGCAGGGGCTGGTGGCCACTCTGCCACCAGATTCATCTGAATCTCCTTCCCTCCTGCAGGTCATCAACAGGGAGTGGGAGAGAGGGAGCAGTGGAGGGGACTGTGTCGAGTGGCTCCTTCCTTCTTTGGATTGTTGTCCCTTTTTTCTAATTGTTGCACAATTTTAGGGCTTTTGTAACATTTTTTGGACAAGCAGGGAAAATATGTTAACAGTGGTTTAAGGAAAGAAAATGAAATCTATCTCTCTCTCTTATATATTATATATATATAAAAAATATATATACTTGCAGGAAATCTCTATGGAAATATTTATTTAAGATGATTGCAAAAAATATATTATAATTAAGAGTATACCGAGCTTTGTCACGTAACAAAAAAATCAAGCCCTGGGGAGGGGTAGCTGCCTGTCCCCTCGTGTCTGTTTGTCCGTACGGTTGCAGCTGAAGCCTTTCTCTTCTCTTTTTGTAAGTGCACTCGAACTGTTGAGCAGTGTGACCGTGTTGGATTCAGTGGGAACTTGGGGCAGGGGGGAGGGGGTGTGGGGGAGGATTGTTTTTGTTTCCTTTTCCTTTGTCTTTTCTGAACCTGCGGCTGTGAACAGAATGATCACTGCTCAAATCGGATGCTCTGTTTGGGGAGGGACGGGGAACGGGGTGGGGGTGGGTGTGGGAGGGAGGGCGAGTGTCAGTTTTATTCTTGGTGTTCAAGTGCAATAAATAGCTACCAACTTCTGAGCATGGAAACGGATGATTCTCCGTCACTGCAGTGACTCAGACCGTCTGCCACCCCCTGTCCCTCCGTCACCGCACTCCTGTCCTCGAAAGCATCAGGGCTGAGAGCAGGCCTTGGGCAGGAGCTGCAGGTATCCTGCTGCCTGCAGGGTGCTGGTGCTCTGGACACTGCCCACCCCTGGTCTCCAGCATCTCTGGGGTTTCGGGGAGCTCAGGGTCCTGCCCAGACCCAGCTCATTGCCTCCAGCCCTTTTCCCAGGGACAGGGCTTTGGGTGCTGCTGGGGTCTGGGAGGCCCCAGCAGGTGCTCAAGCTAAATGGGGGTGGGGGTGCCCACTGGGAGGTTTGGGGGAGTTTAGAGGAACCTGGTGCTACAGGGTGAGGGGCACAGGACCTCCAGCTAAGTCCAGGGAGGGTTTGGGGAGCTCCCAGGGGCAGCTGCTGGGCTTTGCTCATGCAGGTGGGCTGGTACCTCATGGGGACTGGAGTCAGGCTGCCACATTCCCTGTTCCTGCTCCACGCCAGGCCCAGCCCAAAGGGGTGCCCCTTTGCCCCCTGTCCCTGCCATCTGCCCCAGCAGGTGTCAGCACTGGAATGTTTGCTTTGCTGCGTCCCCCCCAGCCCTGGGCAGCCATGCATGGCACAGGACACGTGTCCTCTGGATGTGCCACTGCCCCACTGCCTTTTGCCCTTGGTGTCCTTCCTCAGTGCCAGCTTTGCCTCCCAGCCACATCCTGGCACAGCCTCAGCTCCGTCCCTCCCATTGTCTGCAGCACAGTGCTGGGTGATGGCAGCTACCAAAGGAGAGCCCTGAGGATCCCAGGATTGCTGTGGGGCTCTGGGGAATATGGCAGGACCCCATGCAGGTAGGAAAAGCTGAGAAACATCAGAGCCTGGACCATTTGGTGAGCCCAGAGCAGCTTCATGCTGTGGGAAGGCATCAGGTTCTCCTGCTTCTTCTGGTGCTTTGTGACCAGGAGTGCCATCATGAAACCCTGGAGTCCATCACCCACACAGACCCCTGTGTGTGCCCCTCCAGGGGCCAGCCCAGCCCGGGCTCCCTGGCCGGCACCCACAGCGATGGCTGGGCAGCACCGTGACCGGCAGAGGCCTCCTGCTCAGTAAATAGTGTCAAGGTTAGAGCAAGGCATTCATTGGGGCCATAAATGTTTATGGTAGGCCCTCCCTGCTCCCCAGCCACTATGGCCTGGGCTTTCCATCAGCCACACTTTTATGGCTGGGATCTAATGATTAACCCAGGGCCAGCAGCCCAAGGTGCTCCATGGCTGTGCTGCCAGAGCCCCACGGAGCTGGGGCAGCTGGAGCTGGGGGACCCCCATGGGCTGCAGCCGTGGGGAGTATGGGGAAAGCCACCAGGGGTCCTGCAGGAGAAAGGAAAGGCACAGCCATCTGGAAATGAGCTCAGCATCCCTGGACAAGAGGAGGTGAGCAGGCAGGAGGAGCTGTAGGAGCCGATCCTACGCTCTTGGAGGGGCAAAGGCAATAATTAAATCTCCTATACTGTAGGGAAAGACTGCAGCCTCCTGACAGAATTCATCCTGGAGGTCAGTGCTGGACCCAGTGCACCAGGAGCACATCCACAATCCTGACACAGACACTCATTTTTCTCTTTGTCCTACAGTTTTGTCTTTTACCAGGAAAAAGATTTGCAGAAAAAAGATCAGGAGGAGCTGTGCCCCTCCAGATGTGTATGGGAAGCCCTGGAAGCTCCTCTGGATGTGCCTTTCTTCCATGCTGAACACCTCCCCAAATAAACCAGGCAGGGGTGTGTCACACAGCTACGAGTGAGCTGATGGCACATGGCACAAGGCACCCATGACACTGGGATGATGGGCACTGGCAGCACCGGGTCCAAACAGACTCATCCAGGAGGTTACCAAGGCCCTCAGGCCAGCAGTGGCAGCAGGAGGTGGGACATGGGCTGATCTACCCCACATCACACACAGGCACTGAAACCCAGCCCTTCTCCTCTCCCTGGGAAAGGCAGCACTCAGGGCTGGGGCCACACCTCGGATCTCCCTTGGCAATAGACACAGGTCCACCTGTCCCTGACCCCCTGCACACATGAGGGACAGGTTACACCATCTTTGCTCTCCCTTCAAATCACCCCAACCTTGCCAGACACCACAGGGAAGAGACACCCTGATCCACCAAGGTCCTTGGGGGTTATACAGCCTGGTTTGTTTATAAAGCCTTTTCTTTTATTCTTCTGCTTGTTTATAACTGCTCATTTATTAGGTCAAATTGCTTTAGGAGGACACTGATTTGTGCTGGTTTTGCTGAAATACCTCTGTGGGATCAGAGCACTCTGGCACAAGTTGTCCTCTGGGCATGGAGGCTGTTACAGATTCTCTCACATGTGTTTATGGGTTATTGGAGTCAAATACAGACAGACAGAGAACAGATCAATACACAGGAGCTCCTTCTCCTCCTCCCCACCTCCTGCAGCTGGACATCCCTCCACCCTGGGCAACCCTGAGAGGGGACAGCAGGGCTGGGGCTGCGGGTGGGAGTGGGACAGCCGTGACACTTCAACCAGACACTGTCACACAAACACATGGACTCACCACAGTTTGTCACACTGAACAGAAACACAGCAGGGGCACCAGGACAGGCAGCAGCTCTGTCCTGGCAGGGCCAGGGGGGTGATGGGGAACCTGGCAGGGTCAGCAGCTCCTGACTACTCCTTGAAAGGCCCCCCCAAGCTGTCCTGAAGTGCTGCAGTGCAACCTGTGCAAAATGGGAGGCGAGCTCCCACCCAGCCTGCGGGATGCTGGGCGCCCTCAAATCATGGACTCCTCCTCGTCCTCCTCCTCCATCTCCCGGTCCACCTCGATGGCCGTGTTCTCGTAGCTGGTGATGCCCCCGTATTTCCTCATGTGGACCATCAGGGGTTTGGGGGACTGGCTGCCAGCCAGGCTGGCCACGTAGGCACCGCTGCGGTTCTCCTCCAGGGCCGGGCCCCAGCCCATGGCCGGCCGGCTGGCCTGCTGCACCCGCTGTGAGGGAAGGCAGAGGAGCACAGGCACCTGCACCCTCTGCTCCCCACCCCCAGCTCACCCACCCCTCCCAGGGCCCTGCTGGCCCCCAGGGACTGAGAGAACCAGTGAGGAGGGGATGGGGTCAAAAGCTCGTCCCGAAACCTTTTGGGAAGGTGGTTCTGTCTAAGTGTCTTGCTGTGGGATGGGGAGGTGTCATGAGCTGTGGGTGCTGGTGGCGAGGGCTTGCAGGAGTGAGGGGCTATTGTAGGGCTACAGCCCTGTGCTGTGGGGTTAGAGCCACTCAGACAAGGGGTTAGCCTTGGCCAAGGTGGCTCCTGGCCATGCCACAGTGCCCATGGCTGTGTCAGCCAGGTTACAGCCAGCAAGTGCTCCTGGGGAGGGCATCAAGCTCTGCTCCTCTGCTTTTAACAGCCTGGCGAGAGCAGTGAAGGGCTGGGAAAGCTGTGAGCAGCCAGCAGCTCTGTAACCTGCTCCTGGGAGAAGCCTTTCAGGGCAGGGATCCCATCTGGGCTGCCTGCACAGTCTGGCAGCTGCTTGCCTTGCTGTGTCATTGCTTGTGCCAAGCGGGTGCAAAGTCCCAGGTGCCCATGGCCAGCCCACGCTGGGGACAATGTGCTCTCTCACAAGGCACAGCAGGCTTGTTTTGGAGTGGGAGTGCACACTGGGCTGCCCCTTGGGCAGCTGTTTTACTCAGCACCTGCCTGGCATCAAGGGAAGCAGCACTGCTGGAAATGCTTTGGGATGTGCCATGTCTCACACCCCATGGGCAGCAAGGGGGAATGGGGACACACACCCCCAGGAGAGAGGATACAGAAACTTCCAGGGATTCTGACGTGGCAGGGGCTTGTGCTCCCTGCTGCACGTTTCTGGGGTGCTCCCCAGCAGTGTCAGGCCCCAGTACCTCCTACCTCCCACAGCGTCCCTTCTTCCTGGAGCACAGCCACCACCATGCCCATGGGAATCATCAGGCAGGAGAGCACTCCCATGAGGATGCCCAGGGCCTCTGCCCAGCTGGGGAATTGGTAGTTGCCATACTCAGAAGGCTGGTACTTGACAATGTTATACACCAGCAGAGCCTGTGGGATGGGAAGAAAGTGAGATCATCCCAGAGGTCTCGTGCTCAAAAAAAGAGATGGAGATGATGGACACCTCCCAGAAGAAGGATGGTCTCTGGGGCAAGAGATGCCAACTTATCACCCTGGGAGGTCCCCCAGGGCCACTGGCAGCACCATGGTGTTCCAGCACCATCCAGCAGCTCAAGCTGAGCAGTTTACCATCATCGTTGCTGGGGACAGGACCATCCAGCAAACTCTGAAGTACGGGCCTGGTTTGAATCCCAGCATCATGTGGATATCCCGGCAGAACCTCTTCATGCCTGCGGGAGGGAGAGGGACTCAGGAGCTTTGATCCCTCACCCAGAGCCTTGTGCCTGTACCAGGCTGCCCTGCAATGATCACCGGCAGTGGTTTGTACCCTCTAAGGCAGTCTCCCCCCACCCATCTGGGAGATGCAGGAGGGGGGCCCAGCTGGTGCTGCCTGAAGGACGAGGCTCAGCACCACTTGTACCTTTGGAGAGGTGAATCAAGTGACAGCCAAGAACAAACAGGTGATGGAAGCAGAGTCTCATGCTCCACTGTGAGGCTGTTGGTTTCCCTACTGCTCCCTCTAAGTCCCTCTCTTTAGACAGGCAGCACACCCTTCCCTGTGCCCCTGTGGGGACAGGCAGCCTTACCATAGACACGTGTCACCACAAGGCAGGTGGTGATCACCACCACCATGAGACCAAAGCCAGCACTGTAGTCATCCAGCAGGACCAGCCAGTACATCCCACCCTGTGGAGACAAAGCACAGAGGCCAGCATCTCCTGGACCATCATCCCAACAAACCTCCACCCATGTCCTCTGACTTCTGGGGACCCTGGGGAGGACAGCAGTCAGCAGCCTCAAGAGACATCAGTCTCCTGGTGGGGTTGGTGTAGGGATGGCAATGACACTGTGCCACTCCCCTTGACCCTCCCACCTTCTGGAAGCCCAGGCTCATCTCTCTCCTTCACCTGCTTACCTGATATGAATATACATGAGAAAACTTGGCTCCTGACCTAAATTCTCCCTAAAACGAGTCCCTAGTTGGCCCCACAATGGATCCACCCCACAGCCATACCTCTGTTGTGAGGATGAGCCCCATGAGGAAGAGGGCGATGCAGATGATGGCAGAGAAGGAAGCTTTCTTTGGCCGCAGGTAGTAGGGGAACTCATCAGTCACTGCTGTGACAATGGTCTCCATGAATGCAAACTGCAGGAGGAGAGGGTCCCCTGAGCCCTCAGGCTGCCTGGAGTGCATGCCTGGCTCCGTGGGCTCTGTCCTTACCTGGCTGTCCAGGCCCAAGGTTAACAGCATGAAGAAGAACAGGAATGACCAGAATGGAGAAAGGGGGAGCATTGTCATGGCCTGGGGGTACACCACAAAGGCCAGACCAGGACCTAGGGGAGGCAAAGGACAGCAGGGTGAAAAGGTGGTGACAGAGCTGGGCATGGGGGGGATGGAGGAGAGGAGAGCTCAGCAGAGCAGCACCATGGCACAGACTTGCCAGGACTTTGGCAAGATGGGCAGGAAGGGTCCTGTGGCAGAGGGTGGAGAAACAGCCTGAGCCTTGCTCACACCTTCATTAGACAACACTTGTTACTCAATATTTACACCACAGGAACTTATCTGCCTCCTTGCCTCCCCCTGGCCAGCTGAGCATCCACCTTCATCCCTCAGGCTGACACCCTCAGGTGCCTTCCATCCTGGAAGGGATGCTCCTGAGCACACCCAGAGAGAGGGAGAAGGGGAAAACATCTTTGTTTGACCTCACCTGCTTTTGCCACCTGGTTAACAGGGACCCCAAGCTCCTGGGACATGTATCCCAAAACAGAGAAGATGGCAAACCCTGCCAGGATGCTGGTGATGGCATTGCCCAGGGTCACTATGAAGGTGTCCCTACAGAGAAGGAGGAAGATGCTCTGAACATGCTCATTCCTTCCCACACCAGTGCACGGTGGCATTGCCAGCCCCAGGTGCCACAGTAGGGTGACCCTGTGACTGTCCTTCAGTGCCTCTGATGGCAAGTGCTTCCCAGGGTCAAAAGGAGCATGTATTTAATGGATAATACTGTTGGGCTCCTCTAAATCTCTCTGTCCCCTGTGGATGGGGTCAGAAGAAACGTCCAACAAGTGTCTCTTTCAGTGAACTACGCTGGATGCTGGGCACATGCACAACTCCAGCCTCAAATATCCCCAGCTTTCAGCACCTACAGCCCAAAACATCTGAGCTGGGTGTTCTGCCTTGGCGCTTAGGAAAATTTTTTCCCATGGATCCCTGTGTTCTTCTCAAGCCTGCACAAACTGCCAGGTATGCCCTCAGTGCAAGGAGCAGAGCAAGGTGACTGTGCTGCACCATGAGCTTCTGCTGGCTTTGAACCCACCAGCTCAGGTTTTCACAGCTGAGGTTTTCACAAGTCATAATTTTTACAAGACAGCAGCAGACTCCCACCTGTAGATATTCTGATGGAAGGTGTTGTACGAGGCGAAGGTGAGGAGGCCCCCAAAGCCCACCCCAAGGGAGTAGAAAATCTGCAGGGCTGCCTCGATCCACACCTGGGGGAAGGAAGCAGTTCTGAGGAGAGCAGGGGTTTGGGATCCTCCACATGAGGAAGATGACATTAGAAATCTGCTTCCCCAGAGCCCTGGGCACATCTTCCCCAGCACTCCAAGCATGCACAGCCTATGGGATATTTGTCTTTCCTTGCTAACACTCACCACTCATCGTGGATCAGCTGGCTAATGGAAGGGCTAATAAGAATGTTTTAGGGCCAGCCCAGTGTGGCATTAAATGCCCTTGGGTGGTCTCTTGATGACCACCACTGCTGACCCCCACTCATGGGGGGATTTCTTGAGAACCACAAACAGCCAAATCCACCACAGGCATCCATCAGCCCATCACAGGGGCTGGGATGATCCTGCCCATGGTCCTGGTACTCAGGGGAATTTTGGTACCATCCCATCCATGCAGAGCCATAAACACATGCAGAGGGTGGGGACATATGGAAATAGTGGCCCAGACCAGGTGTGGGACAAGGATTTTTGGTCTGGAAGCAACCAAGAGAGCTTTAGGTTAGGGTGTGGCCAGAAAAGACACCTGAGTGAGGGAACTGCCTCTGTGGCATTCAGGAGGTGGCAGGAGAAGTTTCAGTTTTGTGTCTTGAGCAAATTGCACAATATCCTACTCACCTTGGAAGATAGCAAGTGATCAAACTGGGGTGTGAGGTAAAACTGGATCCCCTTCCAGGCCCCCTCCAGGGTCACACCACGAATGAGCAGCATCACCAGGATGAGGTATGGGAAGGTGGCAGTGAAGTACACGACCTGTGGGAGAGCAGAGCCAGCAGGGAGAGCTGGGAATGAGAGCACAGCCCTACACCCTGTCCCTAGGGTGGGACACATCACCCTGGGGTCCTTGGGCTGCAGGCAGGGCTGGTGTGCCAGCCCTGCTGGTGTCTGGGTGTGCAAGGCATCCCCAAAGTACCTGACACCCAGCGGATGCCGTTTGTGGGTCCAGTCCCAGAGGTGCAGAGCTGCACACCCCGTGAGCATCGCTGCAGGTCCCCCCCAGAGGAGAGCAGCCAGCCCTTACCTTGCCAGAGGATTTGACTCCCTTAAGGATGCACAGATAAACAATAGTCCAAGACAGGAGCAGGCACAGACACAAGTTCCAGCGGATCCTCCCAGGATCCCCAATCCCCGAGCTTCCCTGGATGTGCAGGACATATCGGCTAGGGAGGAAGGAGAGCTGCTGGTGAGCATGGGCTGCCTCCTTCCAGAGGCCCCCCTTCCAGAAATGCCTCTGCTGCAAAATGACCTTGTCAGCTATCACAGGCAGCTCCTTGCCAAGCAAATGGGAACACTTGGAGTGATTTCTCCACCACGTATTAGAGAGCCCAGAAGGGATGCCTGGCATCTCCAGAGCAAATTGCCAGCCATTCCAGACGTGGGATGCATTTTAGTCTAGCATATCTCCCAGCCAACAAAGCAGCACTAGAACATGGACACCTCCCACATGCCAGTGGCTAAACTGAGCTGTCACCCAGAGCTGAGCACACGAGCCCATTGCTGCACCCACACCACCCCCGTGAGTGAGACCTGCAGCATCTGTGCTGTGAGCTGTGCAAATCCTCACCCCTCATTCCTCCCCATCCTCTCCCTGGCTGGACACCAGCCACACCCCCAGGCTGTCCCCGTTACCTCCAGTACTCCTCGCTGGGGCTGACGGTGTTGCTGATGTTGACGGGGAGGGAGCTGTTCCCCGCCCTGATGACGTGGTGGTCCAGGCACAGGTCAGTGTTCCACCAGTTGCCACAGTGCTGCCAGGGCAAGTCGCTTGTGAGGGATGCAAAGAGGTAGAAGAGAACGTAAGCAATGATCATATTGTAGTAAATGGCCACCAGGGAGACGATGAGGATCGTGCCCATGCCAACGCCTGGGGGAAGGAGAGGGTAAAGAAGGAGTGAGCTGGAGCAGAGCAAAGCACATCCAAAAGCAGGGTCAGACACTGCACCTCAGCAGCCAAATGATCAACCAGTCCAAGGTTCACCTGCTGGGGGAGCCACTTATTGCCATTATAACATCTGGACGTGCCTTCTCTGTATTGATGATCTATTGCCTCATACAAAAACTTTTACACCAGCCTAATGTTGAGAATAAAAGTATTTGATCTGAAGTTTTTTTTTCAAATGCTTTATTCTTACCTTTGCTTTTAACAGGCATATTGCTTTGTTTTCATGCTCTATTTTGTACCAGAGCTGGTTTAATAATCTTCATACCATTTCTAGAGCTGGCCATGCCATCCAGAGCTCTCAAACACTGACCAATCTATGCAGCTACTAAAACGCCTAACTCAAAATTCCAGCCTGCCACACCTTCCCCCAGGTACTTTTGATTCTAACAAGAGCTTTGAGGACCATGGGATGCTGCTGCTGGTGCATGTCCTCATCAAAGAGCTCTGGCAGAGGTCCCTCAGAGGCTCTGGACTTCACTCACGCACCTTTAAAGAGAGGGCTGATCTTCCACACTGCAAGTGGCCCTAGGCTGGAGAACTGGCCAAGTGACAGCTCCATGAAGAAGATGGGGATCCCACAGATAGCCAGCATGATGAAGTAAGGAACTAAGAAAGCTCCTGGAAGAAGCAAAAAAAAAATAAAATTAAAAAAATCTTGAAAGTAATACAGAACAAACACCTAAAGCCTAACTGTGACAGTTCATTCAGTATGTGTGGCTCTGAGGGATCTACATCAAAATCAGGAAGACAGGGAAGAGCAAAAGCTCACTGTTAGTGTAGGAGAAAAGGGCTATGATTCACCTGGTGCTGTGCTTCCCCACTGCTCCTAATCCTCTTTTCTCTTTGAATCGTTCACAAACACCCTGAAATTCTCCAGTTGTTACTGCTCTGGGAGGAGTTGAACCAGCATTTTCCACTATCACCCAGGGCTCTTGCAAAAGGTTCACTCCTTCCAGGAGAGATGGTGTTTTGTTCAGCGTGGACACAGGGGTTTGTCCAAGGCCAGGAATACTGAGATGGGCTCACAAATCCCTTCCACACATGGATACAGGTGGGTAAAGCCCTAAACCACCATGGGAAGTGCAGGAGGAGGCTTCACCCCGCAACCAGTGCTACTTTCCAGCACCAGGAAGGGGAGGGGATGCTTCTTCAGGGATATTCTACCAGCCCAGGTCAGTGGGTGGGAGACTGACCACTGCAAAGGATGCTCAAGTACCTCCTCCATTGGTGTAAGCCCTGTAGGGGAACCTCCAGACGTTTCCAAGGCCCACGCAGTATCCGATGCAGGAGAGCAGGAAATCCAGGCGCCCCGTCCAGTTCCCTCTGTCCTCTGGGCACTCCGAGCCCAGGTCCCCATCCTGGCTGCTGGGGCTCACCAGGAGATCTGGTGTCACTGGCTGAGTGAGGGGTCAGGGTGTGGGAGAGGGCACACAGGGGTTGAGCAAGGAATAAAAACAGAGAATGAAGAATGGGAGAGAGGGAAGAAGTGCCAGGAACTCGCAAGTGAATTTGTGCCCCCAAGCCTTGACGGCACTGACACTCTGCCTTGGGAACACCCTGTCCCAGCAGCTCCCTGTTCCCCACCTCAGCCACTGCCCTGCTCTGCCACTGAGCAACAAAAAGGATAATTGTGATCCCACATGACCAGAGCTCCCCTGGGAAACGTGGGATTGTCCATTCTGGGAAGGTTCACCAGGACCCAACTCACAACCCCATGTTCCAAACACATCCTTTCAGGGGGCCACAACAAACTTTCTGCATCTCCTGCAGGATACAGGCATGAGGGCAGCAGGAGAAGCTCTGTGGTGTGCCAGGGAGTGTGACACCAGCCCATGTGTGTGCCATGCCAGGCACTCAGCTGGCTGCCACTCATTGCTCCGTGCATTTTCACACTTTTCCAACTGCCAAAGGCCTGCACTGTGGGAATTTAGTGATACTCCCAGTTGTCCCTGCTGAGAGATGAGAGACCTCCTTCCAGAATTCCTAACGTGCTCTGGATCAATGCAGCACAGGCAAGGCATTAACCCATTCCCTTCCTCCCCACTGCCTCAGCCCTGCAAGTGGGAGTGTGAGTCCTGCAATCCATTTGGGTTGGGGTGATGCACCAGGGGGCAGCTCTCTGTGTGTATGGGTGTACATCAGGTTTGCAGGGAGCTGCTCAGTCTGAATTCCCCCAGTTTCCTGACCTCAGGAGAGCAGGGAAAGCATCCCCACTGACTCCAGAGCTGAAAGCCTGAGCCAGCAGCTGCCAGATGAGATCCCATCACAGATACACCCACAGCAAAACCAGGCAGCACAAAGGGGTGGTATGAGGATCCTGTCCCTGTGCCACCATGCATTGCTGTGCCCTGGTGTGGGAGTTTATCATGTTTGTATTGAGGCACAGGAGCATTCTGGTGTCCCTGCTGACAAGGTACCAGCACCAGGGCCAGAGGAGCCCCTTTGGGAACCTTCTCTTCTTGGGCTCTCTGAAGAAATAAAGCAGCCATCTCCCTGTCCTTGTTCATAATCATAGAGAACAAACCCTTGGGAGGTGGTTGAGGAGAGGGATCTGGGTGTGGAGGATCAGACAGAAGGAGCTGTAGGTCTCCTGTACCAGTGGGCACCAGTGCTCAGAGCCTGCAGCAGACCCCAGTGCCCAGGAGGCCAGAGCTGGCTGGTGACCAGAGCTCAGTGCTGCCCTTTCAGGGCTTCAGAGAAAGTGGCAGCCACCTCTCCTCCTCTCCTCCTCCTCCTCCCTGTCTCCAGCTGACCTGGACTGGACTGGAGGATGCTCCTGCTGCTGGTTCCCATGGAGACACCGAGCCAGGATGCTGAAGGAGAGGGATGCCAGCTCCCCCCCCCTGTGCAGGGTGCACCCCAAACCCCCAGCTGCTGGCACTGCTGACATGCTGCTTGCAGCCCAGAGGCACCAAACACAGAGGCAAACTCCTCCCCATCCCCACCTGGAGCACAAACACCTCGAGGGACAGAACAAGGGCAAGCCCTGAAATGTACAGCTCCAGCAAAGATGTTACACCAAAATCCTCTGTGAAAAGCCTATCCCTGCTGGATGCCACCATCAAAAGGCAAAGGTCAGAAGAAAAAGTTGCAAAAACACAAGCTGAAAAGTCAAAATATGACCCAAATGTAATACTTTTGCTATAAAACCACCAGTACCTGGCAGCCTCCTGCAGTTGTTCAACTCAGCTCTGTGGTTCAGCAGCACCTCCAGGCCATGGCTGTGCCTGCTAATGAGCCCAGCACACTCAGAGTGTGCAGCACAGGCTGCTCTGAACTCCCCCAAAAGATTTCAGCAGCTCAAAGCTGTACTCACAAACATCCCTGCCAGGTAGGGGCCATCACAGCTGGCTGGGTCTTCCTGGCACAGATCTTCCTCCTGCAAAATACTGCTTCCCTGTCCATCACACTGCCTGGGGAGCTCTTGTTTTCCAGATTTGAATCACAGAAAACCAGCAAGCAGGGATGCTGGGAGATCATTAAATCCTGTTGCCTAATTCCTGCATCTCTGTCTGAATCCCAAACACCTGCAGGAGGGCACAGGTAGAGCTGCACGATCTCATTACAGGTGGGTGCCTGTCCATGAGGTGTAGCACAGAAATCAACACAGAAGCAACAACAGGAAATGAAAGGATCCAATGGGGTCTTGTCCAAATTGTGAATGGCCTTGTCCCCACCTCAGTCCCCATTTCAAGGGCCATGGGATGTAGTTTGTCACTTGTGTCTCAAAAATGACTGCCTCACTTGTTAATATCTTTATCTAGAGCTTTACAGCTCAAATTGAGGACCCCAGAGCAGAAAGCAGAGACCACTCAAGTGTCAGATAAACCCAAAGGACAATGACACTTGTCCCTATTGGGCAAGCTGAGGAGATACAGGTCAGGGATGCTGCTGGAAAACACACACAAAGGCAATGCTCAAAATTCCCCCAAATCCCAGCCTTTCCATAGAAGTCACAGAAAAACTGGCCTATTTGCCTGACTTGAAATGAATTACAAAGCACAATATTTAAGGCTTCCAGCCCATCCTTGTCCCAAATCGCAGAGGGAAGCACAGCTCCCTTCTCCTGACTGCTGGAGATCTCACACACCAGCTTGATTCTAGAGCTGTTTTTTTAGGATTAATGCTCTCTTTCAGCCTCTGTCATAACAGAAATTCTCTTTTCAGCAGCAGCTGAAGTGCACCAGTGCTCCAGTATTGCTCTAGTGCTTTCCACTGATGTCAGCTGCCATCCTTCAAGCCGGGCTCCTGTCTCGCAGTTATAAACAGACTGGACCAACAGCTCCCTTGGCAACCAGGGCCTCTTTGAACACAGCATCACTTCCCATTATTCACCAAAAGATGCTCCCAAAGAAGTCAGCAAAGCAAAGGTCACCGAGAAGAAAAAGCGCTTTAGTCTCTGCCAAGATAAGAGCTCGGGTCTGTAAGGAAATGGCTCTGTGCTAATTATTTTCTCTAAACCAATTTACTTAAACCAAAACTCAGCTGTATCTGAGTGAAAAAACTCCAGCCAGATCAAAGGTATGTTTTCATCCTATTTTGTCTCCATTCAAGCTGGCATTGTGGGGTTATTTTGTCAGTGTTTTGTGCGTGATCACAGCCTTTGAGCAAGAGAAATGCCACCCAGCACCAGATTTCTCCCCTGCGGATCTGAGCACAGTGAGTCTCTAAAGTGTGAGTCACTTCAGATTAGTTTGAATTGCTTGCTAATCTCTGAGAGAAGAAATCTTAAAAAGGCATAAAAATTAATTCAAATGTAATATCACTTACAAAGGGAAGTAAATAAAGCACTGCTGTGGCGAGGAAGAGCCCCTGAAAAGGGCTGAGCTGACCCTGGGTGACCCCAGCCTGGGGTCACAGCTGATGCCATCAGAGCCAGCACAGGGAGGTTGGAGATGGCTGAGGCTGAAGCAAACTCATTACAGCAATGTCCAAAGTGTAGGGAGTATGCACACATACAAATGTTTGTGGATTTTCATCTGAAACCCTGGGGAAGTTTCGAGGCAGTTTGTGGCAGGCAGAGGAGGGCAGTGGCTCAGGTAGGAAGATGCTGCTCAGCAGCCTGGCCAGGTATGGGAAGGGACAGCCAGCACCATGGCCCCCACCGGTGGGATTTGGTCCATTTCTACCAAACAAACCCCAAAGAAAATAATCAAATAAATGAAAACAACCACTCAGCTCTTCTGGGAATACTATTATGCAAAAACCAACCTGAAATTCTTAGAGCCTGAGAAAGCTCTTCTCTAATCAAGAGGTGTTTCCATATATCTAAAATATGTCTGCCAAGAAGAGCTTAAAACTCCAGCTCACCAATGGGAAGTGGATGACAATGAGAGGAAGAGGAGGCTGTCAGGGTCCTGGGTGGTGCTGCAGTGGGGATGGGCACATCTCCTCATCAGCCACCACCAGCTCCAGGCAAGCCCAATGCCAGCATTGAACACAGTGCTCCCAAGGTGGCTGTGAGCACCAGGTCCTCCATCTGCAGCTCAGCAATAGTATTTTTGGGTAATGAAGGACAGAGGGCTCTGAGCAGCACTGGGAATAGGGAAAACTCCAGAGACATCTGCTTTCCATCCCAGCTGATCACCATGGGACTAAATGAATTCCTGAATAAATGCTAAAGAGGGTCACCAGCATCAAGTGACTCAGAAAGGCATTGGAGGGGCAAAGACCACTTTTAATGGACCTTGCAGTCACAAAGCCATCTGGAAAAGCAATTTGTAGGAAAGAGGAAGAAAGAGAAGAGCCAAACAATGCCTCCAAACAAGAGTGGAGAAATAGGCTGTCAGGGCCTGCTGGCTGTCACCAGGACATTGCTGGGGTTTTTATATCATTTCCCAATACCCAAGGAATTTCTCCTGGGTTTTCATTCATCGCAACAGAGTCAACCTGCCCTGTGTTCAGTGGGCATGGTTTGGCACAGGGTGTAGCTGAAGAGGCTCTCAGCCCTGGGGTGCTCCAGGAAGGGCTGGCCCACTCAGCAGCAGCACATCCCCACGATGGAGCTGTGGCTGACACCATCTCTGCCCCCCCTGCTCCACCGCGTCCCCAGAGAAAGGACTTGGGGGGAAATGGGAGCTCAGACTGGCAAGAGCAAAGTGGCAATGGAGGGGAGTCTAGGATGGGAAAGCCGGACAGCTGGGTTAAAAAAGGGGTTCCAGCAGGATGTGAAAAGGGTTTGTAGCTCTGCCAGCTCTGCTCTGAACCCAGAGTTCAGCGTCCAGCTGACCCCACGTCACCCACACCCCTTTAAATCCTGATGAGGAGGATGAGGAGGAGGATGAGGTGGGAAAGGCGCTGCCCAGCCCCTGCGCTCATCCCGCGGGAGGGACCCCGAGCCCGGGCAGTCGCGGGAGCGTCGTTGCCGGGGTGCCAGGCTGCGGGGAGCCAGCTCTGCCCCGGTGCCACCCACGGCGCCCGGCAGACACAACATGAGTCACCCACGGCCGGCAGCGCCTGCTGGCAGGGCAGGGCAGGGCAGGGCAGGGCAGGGAGGGCAGCTCAGGAGGGGCAGTGGGCACGAAATGCCCCGTCCCGCTGCCCACCATCTCCATCCCCTGGCCCCGCGCACCAACGCTATTCCCCAACATCCCCCTGATCCCTGCCGGCTGCCCACCAAGGCTCCCGAGGACGGGATGCGGGGCCATGGGCACGGCTCCCCCGCTCCCAGCCCGGGGTTATCCCCGCTTCCTTCCCAGCCCTGGCGTACCCTCGCTCCCGGCTGTCACCTGCCGGGGGTACCCTGGTCCCCTGTTCCTATCCCTGGGGCATCCCCGCTGCCGGCTCTCACCTTCCGGAGATGCTGCTGCCGAAGCTGCTTCATCCTGCACCCTGTTGCTATGCGCTCCCCGCTCCGGCTCTTGGCGTCTCGCTCTCTCCGGCGCCGGGGAGGGCGAAGGGGGAGCGGGGAGCGATGGCCGGCACGGAGGGGTGGGCACGCACCCGCTGCGGAGAGCCGGGACGCGAGGAGCGAGGCTGGAGGAAAGGTTTGCCTCGAGGGGAGGATGGCTGCGTGCGGAGCAGGGAGGGACGAGGGAGGTCTGTCTGTCAAAAGCACTCCTGGCGGGGAAAGGGGGGCTCCGCGACCTCAGCCCCCCACCCGGGCAGCGAGGGGGAACGGCTGCTGCCCCACGCACACCACGAATGCATCAGGTGTCCCTGGGTGTCCCAAAGACCTGACTTTGGGGTCACTCTGTCACTGAACACCCCATGTAGTGATGGCAGAGATGCCACAAGCTCACAGCACCTTCCTGTCTGGCTCTGAGATGACTTTTCTGTGGCAGGACACGGCTGGAGCTTGAGCAGATGAGAAGGGATTGCTCCCCATGCTGCCTGAGCCCAGCCCTCAGTCCAGGGGAGGGGATGCTCCACAGCCACCAGTCCCACATCCCACCACACCGAGGGCAAGAGCAACCCTTGGGCAGTGCCCAGAGTGAGCATCTGAGCCCAGCAGATCATGGCCCCAGTGCTGGAGCACAGGTCACATCTCCAGGTCCAGATGTCCCAGTTTGAGTCAGTAGTGGGATGCTGGAGCCCCAGTGTTCAGGGAGATGCTGACTTTTCACCCTCATACTCAGTCAAATTCCCAGTGAGGTGGCAGAGCTGGTCTGTGCCTTCTCCTCCCACTTCCGTGGTGGAAATGGGAGAAAGGACAACCCCACATGCTCCAGGGCCAGTGTGGGACCAGAACAGCTCCAAACTCTTTCCCATGATGATAATATCCACCTGTCCATCACTTCATCCCTGGACTGTGCCCAGTGCTCTGACACCATATGTCCCCTTTCCTTGCAAGTGCCCTACAGGCTCCAGCCTGAGCCAGACTTCTGCCCAGATGCTTTACTGGGGTTTAATGCAGAGTGGGGATGAGGAGGACAATGACAGGGCTGGATCAGAGAGAACCCAGCCTGCCTGATATAAAAGCAAATAACCAGGACATTTAATGTCAGTTGTGCTCCTACAGCCCTCTAAGCACTTCTGAAAATTTTCCCTGAAAGGAAAGGTATTCTCAGCATAAAGACACATTTCTGCAGGAATCCAACATGATGAATGGCTCAGCATTTGCACAATGGGTCTTTTAGAGCTAATATTTACCTGGATTTCCCAGAGAAAAGAGGAAAGAGCAAAACTAGATAACCCATCAAACATCTCTTTTCACACACTCACAGCTTCCTCAAAAATAAAAGTATCTTTGGGAATTCACTCAGGCTGCTTTTACCTGCCCTGGACTTGCCCACCACTTCTCCCTCTCCCAGATGCTGGCTGGGAATGCTGAGCCTGGAAGGGCTGGCCCATTCAGGCCAGGGGCTGCATCAAGCACTGCTCCTACCTCAGCCTTCATGCAGGGCAGGGATGCTTTGTTTGCCTTTCATGCCAGTGCAATCTGAATCAGAGAGCCTGGTGCCACCTTGCTACAGCTGACCCAGCCCCACATCACCAGCATGGACTGATCTCCACCAAACCATTCAGCATCCCTGGGCAGACTTCATGGCCTCATCTTCTTGTGTCCAGGGCAGTATTTTTCATTAGAGACACCCAGGGCTGATGGTGCCCTGAAATGTCCACGTTGATCCCAATTCTTCTGGGATGCTCTGTACCTGGAACTCACTCTCCTGGATTGTCTGGTGCTGCTCTGGTAGGATCAGCAGCTCTTCACAGGCTGGGATCACCAGGGAGTAGATGTCCCACCCCAGGGACCTGGGATGTTTCAGCTTAGCATTGCAGGGCTGGACCAAGTCTGGCATTGCCCTGGAGCTGGCAGGAAATGCACTTCATGGAGCAGCACACAGCAGAGGTAGAAACAGCCAGAAGGAGCAGCAGCAATCTAGGGACCCCAAAAACCCCAGGAGAGCACAAGGGTGTGCACAACTGTCCCCATGCCCTGATCCCCAAGGGGCTGGCACTAGGTAGCACACACAGGGCTTTTCCTAGCAAGTTTTGTTTTCTCCCACTCCACCTCTGAGCCACCCCTGGGACACCAAGTAAACCTTTCCCTTCCCATGGGCCAAAGCACAGCACACCCCAGGGCAGCACTGACAGCCACTGGCACTGCCTGCTCTTTGTGACTCTGGAGGGCAAGGAGAGGGCAGAACTCAGGCTGGGGAAACACCCTTGCCCACCCAGCCTGGGCAGCCCCCACAGATCCGGGTGGGAAGGGGTGAGCAGGCGGCTGGCACAGGAGGGGAGCGTGCCCAGCTCTGTGCTGCAGCCATGGGGAAGGCAGTGGTGCTCTGATTAGTCACTGCTGGGACTGTGCCATGCTGGAGGCTGCTGCAGCATGGCTCTGCTCGGCCACCTGCTCTGGGGGCCTTATTTTGATGATGGTTTCAAGATTTCTCCAAGGAGGGGTAAAGCTGGGCAGTAGGAGCTGATGGAAAGTGCAGAGGGAGGAGCAGGGAGAAGCCGTGGGGACTTGTAGGGGGCAAGCCCCCAGGGTCCCCTGGCTAGGAGGGCAGGCTGTTCCCATAAGGGCCAGGCTCCATGTGACTCGGGAGGCAGCTGCTGCAGGTGCTAGAACCACGTGTTTGTCACCTGCCAGGGCTGAAACCACCAAGGTGACACGTGTCCAGGAGGTTTGAACCAAAGGTTCCAAAGCCGGTGGGGACATGGTGCCCACCAGCCCCTTTCCTGGCACAGGGAGGGCCCTGCAGGGCTCACCCATCCCTGCCCAAAGAGCAGATGCAGGGCGCAGGGAGGCCATGGGAGGGGGAGCAGAGCAGATGCATTGCATCACCCGGTCAAGGGGCGTGTGTGTGTGTAGGGGGAAGGGGTGCCTGGGTGTGTGGGTGCATTTATTGCCTCTTCCCGCCCGCGCTGGCTCCCTGTGCACACACGGGTGGCAGGGACCCAAGGGCACAGCCCACAGCTCCCTGGACTTTTACCCTGCTGTGCAAACAGGCAGGCGCCAGATTAGGGTATCAGTTGGAATTTCATCTTGTCAACAGCACCCGCAGCCTCTCTGGGCAGGCAGTGGAGCATCTTCCCTCTGTCCCAGCCCCTCTCCTCCCTGCAGGCCACCCAGCACTGCAGGTGAGTTTGGGAGATGCACATTTCACCCCCACCAGGACTCTTCCCCTCCCCACTGCTGTCTGCAGGCTCCCCCTTGCAGACAACAGTGATGCCCAGTGCTGCCACCACCCCATCCCCTGCCAGGCCAGGACCCCACTGCTGGTCTCCACGTGGAAACGGCAAAATTGAACATTAAAGGCAGCCAAAGCCCAGGAAGGGAGGAAGAGCGTGGGGGAGCCAGCCCCCACCATGGGGACCATGCTGGAGTCTGCACACAGGAGCAGCTCCAGTTTCCCCAGTCCAGCCCAGCTCTTCAGGCAGGTGGCTGATTCAGTTTCATCCCTTTCCTATATGGCACCAGCTCCATGCATTTGCATCCCCCTGCCTGTTTTAGTTCCTGGTTCCCCATGTTTCCTTGCAGGGGTGCATGAGGTGTTTCTCCTGTGCCATGGGCAGCATGGCACCATGCAGGGTCACCAGGGTGCAGCAGTAGGTGCAGCAGTAGGTGCAGCCTCTGTTGCAATTGCAGGAACAAACACTTTGTTCTGTCCCTCTCTCAGCAATGCTACCTCATCCTGTTCCCACTCCTCCATCTCCTCCACCCATGAGGACTTTATCCTGCTTCAGGTGTCCTTCCACAGCCAGCTGCCCTGCCCTGGCACCTCAACACACCCCATGCAATGCTTGGCACTGGGAAGAGTTTTGGGGCTGGAGGAGCCATTTGGGGCAGGGATTCCAGGGCAGCTGCTTGCTCAGTGTTCTGTTAGAGGACGGAAACACTGATGGGATGGAGAGGGGAGAGTGTCAGGCACCAATGCCAGCTGTCCCAGGCACTATCTCACATCCTCATTCTCTGTTTATTCATCTTGGACAAGGAGGATATTCAGCCCATCGACAGCCATAAAATGAGATTAGAGACCAGGAGGCGCCAACGGGAGGCGGCCACATCCGTGGGCAGCTGGCCTTGTTCTTTGGCCTCTGCCAGCCCAACAGTGGCCTCACCTCTCCCCTCTGTCTGCAGTGCTGTGAGTCTGCAGCCATCGTGTCTGCCATCCCTCTTGGTGCCACAGGAATGAGACGTGGCAGTGCCATGCCATGATATGAGCCATGCCACTGCCAGCAGTGTCCCTGTGGGACAGGCACACCCTGTGCTACAGGACAAGGCTGCTGCCCCAAGACACCCTCCCCAGCCCTGGCTGTGCCCAGTGCAACCCCAAAGCCAGCATCCTCCCCTGCCTCAGCGCCACAGGCAGGAATGACAGCAACAAACCTGTGTCACACAGGATCCCTGCTTGGCTTTATTTTCACCCATGCCTAAAAAATAAAAAGGAAAACCAGTTCTGCCTTATATACACAAAACCTGAGCTGAAGTCCTGAGTTGATGCACACATTTGTCGTCATCACCGAGCACACCTGGTAACAGAGGCCGTGGGAAGTGTCACTGGCAGGAGGGAGATCCAAAGCCTTTGAGGGCTGGAGCAGAGCAGTGCACACAGTGGGATAAGTGGGACCCACTTGTAAAAGCCACAGCACACCTGGGGACTTTGTGTTCTGGGGGCTGGGAGCGGTGGGGGCTGGCGATGGACAGTGTGGCCAAGGCATGTGAGGCACCAGCAATGTCAGGTGGGATGTGAGGGTTTGACTGGGTGGTCTTCAGGCAGCAGGGACATGTCTGCTGCTCCATCCTGCCAGAGCTTGGAGAGAAAATGCTGAGAAACGTCCCACAAGTCACCATTCAAGGCTCATTCTCCTTCATGTCTGTCTTGGTCTTTGGAATTGAAGCTGAGGAGCACGTGGTGCAACATGAGAAGGAGCCACAGACCCTGCTGTGCCCCAGCTGTGCCCCACTGGCCTTTGAGGTTGCTGAAACTGGGATGTACATTAATCTGGGCCTATACAATGGTCAAGACTCCACAGGATAAAGAGACTTCTCAGCTGCAGTTCACCAGTAGGAATGGGTGGGGTTTAACTAACTGGCCTAGAGAACACAGTGAGTGAGAGGGAGTGCAGTGCATGGAGGAGCAGGGAGACAGGGAGGACAAAATCTGTGGTCCTGTAATCTGAATTTTAAAGAAAATAGGAAAATAAATGCTTCTCTGTCTTTCTGAAAACCACCTGTCCATCACCTAACACCAGGGCACATGCCAGTCATTTCTTGCATGCCTGAGGAGGCCCCTGCCTGCCTGGCAGCAGCTCCTGGTGCCTGCAGTTACTGTGCTCCCTTGGACCAGCATCCCAAACTCTCCCAGGATTGGCCCTTCTGGACAGCCTCGGGCTGGTTCTTGGATCCTGTCCCGATAGCAAACCTTCTGTTCTCCTTCCCTTCCCCATGGAAGAGCTCAGCAGGGTGGTCTGCCCCAAATGTTCCCTTCTACCCTCTCCCTGTGTGCCCTGGCTGCAGTGCCACCTTGCCATGGCACAGCCAGGGGAACCAGGGCTGTTCCACATGGCTCTGGGTGGCTGCAGAGGCAGGGCTGGGATGCAGGGTTGGGCACTGCCAGGGTCACTGGGCACATGGGTGGGGATGTTCAGGTACACTTGTCAAGGGTGTGCTCCTGCTTGCTGCCCTCACTGTAGTTTGAAGGGCTCCCATGTCACCTCCCACAGCCGAGGGACTTGCCTGGTTCCCAGAGCTCAGCTTGCTCTGCCCTCCTCACCTCGCTTCCCGGGAGACCAGCTCAGCAGAAATTCATTTTGCCTTGAGTCCAGCCAGGTCTTTTCCTATTTCAGTCTTCTTCAAACTGCCCAAAAGCACCAGGCAGCTGGGTTGCCAGGAACACCAAAGGAAGCACCTGGAGCACCACAGGAAAGCCCTCCTCCACTATCACCCCCTTCCTTCTGCTGACAGCAGCACCTTGCTACACAGACCAGAGACCAAGCCAGTGTGTGGTTCCTATGGGAGAGCAGTATCTAACCCATGTTTTTACACAGAGGAGAGCCCACCAGTCCCTTGGGAAGGCCCAGTGCCACCCGGCCCAGCCTCGCTGCCTGCCCCATCGGTTCAGCCAGGGACAGTCATGTCTTTGGGAAGGGGCTGTCACCCTTCAGAGCACGTGGGCTGGCAGGGCTCTGCTGCATAGTGCTTTTCTCTTGGGGTCCATAGCTGGTGGAGAGGGTTAAGGCATGAATTCTTCCTTGATCGTCAGCGGAGATGAGGAGACGAGGCTTGGGGCATTGCTGCTGCAGAGGCCTCCAATGGGTCCCAGGGTGCTGACAGCTGGTGGGGTTGGCGTGGTGGTGCTGGTGGGCTGGCTCTGCTGCTGCAGCTTCTTCTTGTTCACCTTCCTCTCCTTCGCCCTCCGATTCTGAAACCAGATTTTCACCTGCAGAACGGAAAAGATGGCAATGAAGAGATGAGGATGGACTCAGGCAAGGATGACAACCTCCAGTCCCCACGGGGCAGGGAGGGCATCCCAAAGTTCGGAAGGGAAGGGATGTCTGCGGAGCAAGGTGGGGCCTCCTCTGACTGCTTGGGCTAAAGCCCTGGCCCTTCCCCACCCCATGTCCACAGGGCTGGGGTTTGTGGGGTGCTGCAGCACTGACCTGGCGCTCGGTGAGCCCCAGGGCCGCGGCCAGCTCGGCCTTGCGGCGGATGGTGATGTAGCGGCTGTAGTGGAACTCCTTCTCCAGCTCCAGGCGCTGGTGGTCCGTGTACACCACCCGGTACTTGTCTTTTGTCCTGGTCTTGCCTGGCAGAGAGAGCAGAGCGGGGGGTGAGCCAGCAGGGGAAGAAGGGGAGCAGTGGAATGGAAGGAGCATCCCCGAGGGCACGGAGGAGACACACAGCCTGTGGAGAGCTCAGGACAACATGGCAATGCCTCCCCACTGGGGAGCAGTGGGACAATCAGGAAGCTCCTACTGGCTTTAACATCCTTCCTGTTTTGCACCAGTGTTTTTTCTTGTTGGGAAGTACCAGGGCTTTGATGGAATTGCTTGGAGGAAAGAGCAGGAGGGATTCAGAGGCACCCCAGAAGATGGACCATAAATCTCCTGTGCCATGATGCATGGTTCCTGAGAGGAGCAGAGCTGCAGGTCCTGTGGTGGGCTGAGGACAGGCTGCCAGGCAGGGCTAAGGAAAGCCCAGCTCCTTTTCTAGGATGCCCCAAACCAAGGTGTCATCACTTGAACATGCATAGATCAGAAGAGGGGAAGGCCTGCAAGGACCACATTTCTCTGCCACCCAGAGGGTCACTCTCCTTCTCCCTACTGAGCTAAGACAGAAGGCACTAAGTTCCTTTGTTATTCCACAGGCACACAGGGTGAGCTGTGGAACTCTGCCTGGGCTGTGGGGGCAGGTGGCACTCTGAGGGAGGACACCCATGCCTGGCAGTTTGCTGACAAGTTCCTGGTGTTTTCCTCTGCAGAAGAGTCCATAGGCAGGGAATAAATACAGCTGTGAATATTTGCTTCTCCACCCAAAATTACAAAATCCTGTTTCAGGGAATCGAGAGGGATGATGCCTGGCCATTTGTTTGCCTGGCAGATGTGTTTGCCCATCTTCTGAATTTCTGATGCTGAGAGCAGTGCTGCTGTGGGAAGGAGTGGGAGCAAGCTCAGAACAGCTCCATGGATCTCCCTGGGGCTGCCCTGGGTGTATCAACAAGATACTGCACACCACTGCTGCAGATGTGCAGAAAGGGATTTCTAGTGACCCAGCAACCTCCATAACTGTGCATGCAGCCTGGTTCTGCCAGGAAATGGGATCTTGGTGTGCCTGCCATCCTGTTCATCTGTTCTCCCTAACGAGTCCTTTGCACATCCACCCATTTCGGCCAAATCAGTTGCACACCAGGCAGTCCCAGCAGTACAACTGTATTCTGACACCATCCAAGTGGAAGCAGGAGTTTAGGTGCAGAGGAAAACTGGGCTCTAGAGACCCTAATGAGACATCAGAGAACATCCACAGAGCAAACTCCAACCTCCAGGCTGCAAATCTGCTTGTCAACCAGCTCAGTTTTAGTTTTATTTTTATCAGCATCTCTCTCCTGCTCTCCCATTGCAAGGAGATGGAGACATTCCTAAGCCACTTCTTATGCTGAAACCTAATTGTGAAAGAGTTCAAGGCAGGATGACCCACGGCCACAGAGTACTGCAGGTGGGAGAGGGGCTCCCTTGCAGCATCCCATGGGATGGATGAAAACAGCTGGATTCCTACTGAATAAGCAGGAGCCACAAGAATCCAGCTCATGGCATTGACCACTGAGCAAACCAAGAGTGGAAGCACGAGTGGGAGCCAGCAGGACCTGGGATGGGCATGGAAGGCATCTCACCCTGCTGGACTTGATGCTGGCCCTCCCAGGCACCCAAGCAGCAGTCACTCAGTTCAATTTAGCACCCAGTTTCCATGACTGTGCCACTGTCTGTGTCCTCCTGCCATTGCTCCTGGTGGTGCTGGCATGGGCTCAGCACAGCATGAGCAGGTGATGGCTGAGCATCCCAGCACAGTGCCCAAGAAGCACTGAGGCTGTCCAGTGATCCATGGAAAAGGGAAGGAGCCCAGCAAGGCTGCAACATGACCAGGAATAGAACCAGATTTCCAGCACCAGGGCAGGACTTCAGCCATTAACTCATATTTGAGGGATGTGATGAATTCAGTGAACGTTTCAGAGAGGGGAGCCCAGCTCATCCCAGGGCTGGTCAGAAGCAAACACCTAATCCCTCCTCACCACCATCAGGTCAAACCTGTGCATACCACACAGGGTGACTCTGTGGGTTAAAAAGGGTAAAAAAGGTTAATTTGATTGAGCAAGGTGTTCATGGAGTGTCTGAGAGACAGAGCTGAAACACAGATATTCCAAGTGCAAGGGGTGATGGCAGCTTTGCCAGGCTCTTGTCTCCTGCCTGGCACACATCAGCTGTGACAGCTCCAAACAGAACTGCCCACAGGAGCCCTGCTGGGCTGGAGTGATGCTGGGGGCACCCAGCCCATGCAGGATCCTACCCTGCCCTCACCCTCCCACGGGGCCCCTCTCCATCCTGGGGGTCACTGCTGCCTCTCACCGGCTTCACCAGCATCAAAAGAACTCCTGCAGCCCAGCCCAGGGGGGAGCTGTGCTGGATCTGCAAACACAGCAATTCCCAAGAAGTTACAGAATAAACCAGATGCTCTGGTGGAGATTTATGTGAGGTTTAGCAGCTCCATGAGAAACTGGGCTCCCTCTGGTTGCTGCAGGCTCAGGGCCTCCTGCAAGATTTTTCTTTCTCATAGACTTATCTTTTTTCTTTTTTTTTTCATTTGAAAGCAAAAGCCTCTCTAAAGAGATAATAACTTAAAAATGGTCTTACTTGCAATGTTTTTATTTGAATACCACTGTTTGGAAAAAAGGAACACCTGGAAAGTGAAGGAGTTGACAGATAGAGTAAAAAAAATAAATTAAAGACTAAAGAAATAAGGTGGTTTGTGAATATCACATATGCCATGAATTTCAGTAGGAATTATTATTTCCTGCTGCAGCTGTAAATAGATCCATCACAGCCTGTTCTTTGTTATTCCTTCTTTATCCCTCATCCTGGATGGAGGCTGGGCTTTGCCTCAGGGCTGGCAGAGCCATCATGGGGTGAGCTGGGCACCAGGCTCAATATCAGTATCAATATCATCACTTTCTGCTCAATATCAGGTAGAAAAAACTCAAAACAGGAGGCTGACGACCAAGCCAGAGATGGAAAGTTATTCACCTCCACTAATTGCTGTTTTCGGATGTTTGCTGAATTCAGGGATGTACTGTGGGTGATTCACAAGGAAAAGAAAAGGATTTGCAAGAAATACTATTGACAATGAATAATTCAACTACCTTGAATATGAATGCTGGGTTACACTTAACTCTCTCCTGGAGACTTTTTATGGCTCTGTGAAAAGAAAGAGGAAATTCGGGACAAGCCAATCCGGTTCCTCATGGGGAGCCCGCGTGCCTATGGCCAAACAGAGGGATGGAACCAAACAGAGGGATGGAACTGCTCCTGCATTTCCAGCCAAGCCTGGCAAAGCTGAAACAGGCTGTCCCATGGCTGGGATAACCTGGAGCTGGGGCTGCTGCCCCAGGAGGCAGCGTGGCTGGGCTGCAGAGGGGGTGCCAGTGACGTCTCTTAGCACAGTTGTTAGCCCCTTCCGACCCTGCTATGCATTTACAGCCTCTTGTCCCTGAAAGACCAGGCAAAGGAACTGCTGGGACAGGCAAATGGAGCCATCCGTGGGGCCAGTGGGAATGGTTTGGGCTTTGGGATCAAGGCAGGGCCAATGACAGCGTGGAGAGAGGGTATCGTTAGCACTGTTAATGAGTAACCCTAATAGCACTCACCTGAGCCATGATTAGATAAGGGAATAGCTTTAATGTGCTCTGCAAAGCCCAAGGGACACACTCCCCAGTGTGCACACACACCCACGGGGGATGGAGCCCTGACCCCAGCCTGCAGTCACTGCCCACAGCAGCCCTGCCCCAAGACAGGCATAGCAGGGCTCAGCATCAGGAGCCTGGCAGGGGAAGGGAAAAGCAAAGTGGATCCTGTGCCCACCATCCCAAGCTCTCTCCCCTCATAGCCACAGTGGAGGCTGCCAGGAAGGGGACATTTCACCATCCCCAGTCCCGGCCTGCCCAAAGGATGGCTTCGAGTAAAAAACTGTGCCCCAAAACCCCTGACAGACTGAGAATATGGGCACTAAGACTGGTGATGAGCAGCTCTAAGAACAGCTGGGAAGGGGCTGCTTCAAACCAGGGAGCAAAGAGACTGTGGAGTGGCAGTGGCACCCTGTGTGAAGGTGGAGCAAAAGCTGGCATGTTGTGAGGGGATCAGCCCAGCTCCAAGGGAGGATCCGCATCCGTGGGACACATTTCTCCCAGGCATAGCAGGAGTAGCACAGCTGCCAGTAGCCAGGAGCATAAACTGCAGCACTTTTCTAAAAGTCTCTATTTCACAGGTCAAAGCAGCTCAAAATTACCACAACCACAAACTCTGGCTCTGTCCAGCTGTGCAGCCCTCAGGGCTCTGGTCAGGGAAGCTGGGGTATGGCAGCCCCAACTCACTGGCTGGAGCCACTGAGATGAGAACCCACGGTAGTGACAGCTGGCACCCCACAGCAGAGGTCCCCAAAGGCCTGGGGACACACTGGATGTTGCTCTGCAGAGGAGGTGCTGGCAGGGGGATGGAGGCATTGCTGCCAGGCTGCCTCAGCAGCTCTCATGCCTTGCTCTGTGCTGTGTCCTTGTGCTCCCAGAGCCATCCTGCCTGATCCCAGAGCCTGCCTGATCCCATCTTCCTGGCTGTGCTCTGGCCCCAACTGGCTCCATCTGTCCAGCCTTGTCTGCCCATCTGTCTGCACTGAGGGCCTGCTCCCACACTATCTGATAGCATTGCAATATTATAACGCTGAAAAGCATCAGGTGTAAAAGTCCTGTCACCACGGAGGACCTGGGAAAGAACTGGTCCCTACTGGAGGTAAAGTGCAGCAAACAGGGCACAAGGCTGTCCCCTCCATGTGGGTGCTTCCTCTCCATGATAAAGCTGCTCCATTCTGAATGAGCAGCATCTACTTGCAAAGAGGATTAAATCCTCCTATCCCAGAGGAATTAGTGCTCTGTCAGGATCTGGCATTTCTACCCAGGGAAAGGATCAAGGAAAACTTCCCTCCTCCCTGACAGAGCTTAGGCAATGCAACAGCTGGAGAAACTGAGGCACACAGTCCCACGATTAGAGCCATGAGATTCCCTGGACAGCTGAACCCCCCAGTCCTTCTGCAGCTCCATGGGGGGAAATCCCCCTCACAACCCCACAAAACTGAGGACAGCCAGCAGAGAAATACCCCATGACAGAGACCCCAGGCCCAGGAAAGGGCTGAGGTCAGCTCCTAAAGCTCAGGAGCCTCCAGGCTGGCTGGAGCCACCCTCATCTGGCAGCCAGATGTGCTCCAGCTGCCTGTGTGCAGAGGGGTCGATGCTCCCTCTGCCGAGCAGCACTGATGGGAGCTGTGCTGCACAAAACTCAGCTGAGGCTGGGCACAGACAGCCCAGCTCATTCCACCATCCCTGAACCCCCCAGAAACGGGAACCCCAACGCCTGCACTGGTGGTGGCAAGGGCTGAGCCTCTGATGCCCTCCCTGTTCACCCCCTCCCCACACTCATTTTCCCCCTTCCTTCCCCTCTGGCTCCAGCAGCCTCTCCAAAACACCCACGCTCCTCTGTGGCCTGGGAGGGGGGGATAAACCCGAGCCCCTCACACTCCCTGAGTGCTGGGAACCAGCAGCTCACGGTTTTCACAAGCCTTCCCCTTGCCTTGCATACTTCAACAGCCTCAGCTATTTTTCCCGTGCCGCAGGAAGCAGAGCAGTGATGGATGGGCCGGCCAGCCCGGGGGAAGGAGCGGAGCCATGTGGCTTGTTTCATCCCAGCCAGGGAGAAACGCCCCCCTCGGCAGGGCAATCCTCGAGATCCTGCCTGACATCACTCCTCTGCCAGAATGCGCTGCATTTAGACAACTGCTGGGTGTCAAAAACTGGGTGAGAGGAACCACACATCCTCTCTGTACATATTTAATGTCTCAGTGATGAGGAGGGAGGGAATGCTGCGTGAATCCTCACTCTGCCAAAGCTCCCCCATCTCTACTCTGGGTTGGAAAAATGGGCACTTGAGACATCAGGGTTGAGGCAGGACTCATCTTGGAGTCTGAGGGCCCCTCCAAGCAACCCAGCAATGCTCCTACATCCACAGTAGCTCTCCCCATGGTGGTTCACCTCACACAACCTGAATAATTCTTCCTGGTGCCAAAGGCCTCAGAGTAAACTGCAATTCTCCCATGTGCACCTGGTAGCAATAAAACCTGGTTCAACTTGGTATGTGAGCACTGGAAACATTTCACTTGCCAAACTGCACTGCTTGACCCAATGGCTTTCTGCTCTCGTGCTCACTGAGGATCAAGCTCTGTGCTCCCTAAAAAGCTTTGCTCTGAGTGTGTGCTGGGGGTTGTAGCAGAGCCTGGTGCATGGCACAGTCAGGCAGGGCAGCCCTGCTGCCAGGAAAAGGCAGAAACACCTGATCAAAGAGCTGGATTTGGAGAGTGCAAACTGGTGCACAGGAGCACAAGCTGGCCCTGGCTGGGTCTTGCACAGCCAGCACAGTGGGACAGGGACAGAGCTGAACCCACATCCACACCCACTGGTGAGGACACCCCCCCTGCAAGCCCCATTCTCCTCCCAGGAGGTGCAAGCCCCAAGGGGATGAAGAGCAATGCCCGGTGTTTGCAGCAAGCTGGTGATTCCCCATCACACCCCCACGTTCCTGGACATGGACATCACAAGCAGAAACCCTTCATCCCCAGGGGCAGCAGCACGAAGCTGGGTGTTGGGGCAAGTCTTTCCCAGCCCTGCAGTGACTGGATCCTTTATTTTGGCAACTGGCAAATTCCTTCAGTTGTTGCCATGTTTTATGAGGCTGAGCTGAGTGCCAGGCTGGCTCATGAGCTGGGTCAAAGAGCAGAGCAGTGCTGGGTGGCACACGGGCTGCTGGCACACGTGGGCTGGACACAGCCCCATCCAGAACATCACCTCACCTCACTCCAGCCTGATCCAGCTCATCCCAGCCTGCCTCCTGCCTGGATATGGCTCATCTGCAGTAGGAAGAGCAGGACAGCAAGGCAGTGGGGGGCCCATATGGACACCAGGGTTCTTCTCCCCCTTTGCAGCCCCATAGGGTTTGGCCTATCCTTGCCATGGGGTAGGGTGGGAAGGATGCAGCCCCTTATCCAAGGGATCACAAAGCTAACAGGACTGGAGTGGGTGTCCTTGAAAGGTCCCCTATAGGAAACATCTGTCATTGGCCAGAGGTTTAAAGTGTCCCTCTGCTAATCCCGGGGTATTAGCCAGCCAAGCCCATCACGTAGGCACTGCCAGTGCTCCAGGGAAGCCCTTTTTGTTCAAGGAAAGTCAATTCTAGGAAAGTTTGAGAGGCCTGTACCTTGGCCAGTAGGTTAAGCAGTCAACAAACCTCAGCTGGGGCCAGGAGCAGGTTGTGGGTTAATAATTCAAAGGGAGAAGACTGATGGGCCCTGACACACACCCTGAGTGTCCCAGTGAAGGAAAGGGTCTCACAGAGAATGAGCATGGCCTAAAGAGAGGCTCCCCATGCCGGGACTGACCAGGGAAATGCACTGTCCTCCAGCCAGCACCATCATCCCAAAACATACCAAGCACAGCAGGAATCCCAGCAGCCCAGGGGAAACGTTTCTGTCTCATTATTGGGATTTGAACTCTTTCCCCCAGTGTTCATGGGCCCCACTAGGAAAATAAACAGAGCTGGAAAACTGACCTAAAAATAATAAAACTGAGATGGGAAACTGCACACCCAGCAAATCACCACATGCTCAGAGCATCACTGCTTGCTCTCCATCACCCCAAAGCCTGCATGGGCACCACAGGCATTGGTACCACACAAAGCTCTGAGCACATTTGCCTCTGCAAGGGATTCTCCAACTGCACTTTCACTTGCAATATTTAGCACTGCAGCCCCTGCTCAATTAGTGACCTAAAAGCCAGACCCGAGGCAGTATCTGAGGATTTGCATGACTAACAAGCAGAGGGTGAATTTCAAAGTTCAGCCAGCTCCACTTCCAGCCACCTTCCTGAGCTTTTTATAAACCCTGGGTGCAATTCACAGGGAAGTTTGCAAATAATTGTGAATAAGGAGGAAGCATGCTGCTCTGACATGCTGCTAGTGAAGATTTTATGAGCAGAAAAGGAGGTGACATTGGAGAGAGAAACGAGGCCTGGGGACATCTTCCAGCACAGTTCCCTGTAACTCTCAATTCCTGGTGACTGCAGTTTAATCCCTTCTGCTGCTGGGTTAGCTCGGCTCAGCTGCAGCAGGAATGTAGCAACAGGTACAGAAAATCACCCCCCTGTAAAGCCTGACTCTGCAGTGAGTCACTGGGAGATTTCTCATTGATTTTTCTCAAGCTCTGGATCATATTTGCAGAAGTGCCTGACACACTCATATTCCCTGCACAACATTTTATTTTGCTACCACGCAACTCTTCCCTAAAAGCTTTCAAACTATGGCCAGAAGCTGTTCATAGGAGCCAAGACACAAAGGGAGCATTAACTTACAACCCTCTGAAGTATTATGATTTATAGCATTCACAATGAAACTGTTGATATTTATAGCAAAAAACTCCATGTATTCATTTCCTATTCCCACTGCGGTGAGATGAGGAGTTTATCAATCCAGACTGATCAAAGTCCAGTTCATTGATTTCAATAAAATGATTCATCTAAGAACTTCAGCCTTATCTATGTCAAACCCATCTCTGCCCTACTCTCTTTCAAGCTTAATGAAGACTTTTATTTAAAGGGCAGCACTGGAAAGCACCAACTGCATCCCACCATCTCCCAGCTCATGATCCCACCACCACCAACCCTGCAGCAGCATTGGGCTTGGACCCAGCAGAGGTGCAAGGACAGGTCCTTAATCTGTGGGTGACTTATAAAAGGAGCTTTCAGGTCATCCTTGCAGAGGAAAGCACCCCAAGAAAGAGCCTTTCACCCCTGCATCGCTGTGCTGGGGCAGCTCCTCTGTGTGTGAGAGGAACAAGGCTGGTTTATTTGTTCCTTTGTATGTATTTGATCTAAGAGATACAAACTAAGCAACTAATGATATTTTTTCAGAATTCAATCAGCTCAATTGTTGTCTAACTCAATCAGAGGCACTTTCAAGCTCCTGCTTTATCTTGGCCCCACTGCTGGGTGTAAACCCATGGCCTTGATCCAGAGGAGAGGTGTGCTGATGGCTTTCCTTCCCCATTCATTTTCCCTCCCACCTCTCTTCTCAGAAGAAACCAAGATGTTCAGACTTACAAAACCCACAGAAGTGGCAGGGTCCCTGCTGCAGGGGAGGGCTGCACATTTCCCTTTCCACCCTGGGCAGAGGGAAGCGCTCAGCCCTGGCACGCCTGTGGGTCTCCATCCCTGCATCTGGGGGGAAGCATTTTTCCTAAATAGTTACATTCAGCGCTTAAAATGGGACAGGAAATACCAGCCTGCCTCTCCCTCCTCTTTCCAGACTAGGGTTGGGTTTTTTTCCATTTATCTGGATGTTCTGCCTGCTCTACTGCACATTGGTCCCCATCCCTGCCACACAGATTCTGGGAATGTGAGTAGGTATTTTCCATGCTGTAAGACCCCAGGCACCTCTGCAGAAGGCCCTTAGATGGTCCTTGGCCACTGGGAACAGTGCAGAGCCAAAAACTGGAGGCACTTTGCAAACAGGGAGCCCAGGCCCTGATTCCAGGGATCTGGGGCAGCAGTAACCCCAAGCACACTCACCCCTGAGAGATGCCCACAGCCACTCCTGCAATGAGCTGGCCCCAGCAGTGCTCTGAGGAGCTCATGGCCAGCACAGCAGAGGGAGAGGGGTGGCAGGTTCAGGCAAGCCCCATGGGTCCTGCTGGGAAGGGTCCAGGCTGGGAAGATGAAAGGGTGAGGGTAGGTCAGGACAAAGGGCCCGCACCTCACCTCACTGCCAAAGGAGCCGGCCACCATCTCCATGACAAAGAGAAGTCCCTGTCAATTTGGGCTGGCCCCAAGGGGGACCTGCCCACTGCCTTTGAAGTGGGCAGCAGGGCAGGGAGGGGGCTGGGGTCACCCAGACGCTTCCCCCAGGTCAGGAGTTCAGCGGGGACAGGACCCTGGGGACAGCATGACCACTCCGAGCCCAGGGCCAGAGGTAATCACAGGAACCAGGGCCCCCTTTCCTGCAGAGCTGGGCACCCACTGGCCCCTGCACCTGCAGCAGCCACAGCCACCCTCCATGTGGCACTGTCCCCACACGGTGCCACTCACACACACACCATGCACCACTCCATCCTCACAGCACTCTGTACACACACACAGAGCACACTGTCACCTCCCCCAGACACACCTGGCGGCACTACCTGTACACGCACACTGGTCATGGTGCCCTGCACACACACACAGAGCCTGCAGCACCGCACTGAATCCACCTCATGCACATACAGAGCATGGACATACACACAGCTCCTTCCCTGCACACGCACACAGCTTCGGGCACTTTGCACACCCACCACACACAGCCTCACATGCCAGCTCACACTCCCTTGCACACACACAGCCTCTCACATGCCAGCTCACACTCCCTTGCACACCCACCACACACAGCCTCTCACATGCCAGCTCACACTTATGTACGGCCACAGCCCCACGCTCTCACCCTTTCACTTTTGAGACCCTCCCCAATCCAACATCCCCCAGGGTTCTCGGGGTCTCTGGCTCTGCCCATCCTACCCAGTGGCCACAGGCAATGGCACCAACTGTGAAAATGACTTTCCAGCCATGAAAACCCAGCAGCCAGTGTGGAAGGACAGCACCCATCCTCAGCCCCTGCCACCTCAGAGCTCCCCTGCTCCTTGAGGACTGGCTGTCGTGCCAAGGGCAGGCCAAGCTCACTGTCCCTCTGGCAGTCCCCACGCAGGGTGAGCCACAGAGCAGGATCCAGCCCTGCAGGAGCGCAGAGGGATCCTCTGCCCGCGGCACGGTGCAGGGCTGCGCTTTCCTTACCGTTGTTGCTGGTGCTGGGAATGCTGCGCCTCATCCACTCGTACGGGGTGCGTCTCTGGCCATTGGGGGACAGCTGGGGCACCGAGCTGCTGATGGCTGGGGGCAGAAGTCCAGAGCCCGGAGGCTGAATGGGATTAAAATCTGGGGGGCTGAATCCGAACTGGCCGGGGCTGGCGGTGGAAGGGGTCGCGGCGGTGCCGTAGGAATGCCAGTCCTCCTTGGCAGGGGTGTAGGGCGAGGCCCAGGCCGCCGCGGGCTGCCCGTGGTGCAGCTCGCTGTTAATGCCCGGCACATGGTGGTAGCCGGCGAAGTCCGAGTACTGCGGCGGGCCCGGCACGTAGTTCTGGGGGTTGAGGTTGAGGCTGGGGTGCCGGACGGGGCTGGGATACATGTTGGTGTCCTTATCCACAAGATATCCCACGTACATCTTCGCGGGCCGGCCCCGCGCTCATGCTGCGCCGCCGAGCCGCTCTGCGGCCGCCCGGGTTCGGCGGGAGGCGGCCGCCCCTCCTTCGGCAGCGCTCACCTGGGCGCCTTGGGGAGCTGTCCTGGGGCCAGGCACCTCCCTGCCCACGGGCTTTTATTGGGCCCAACCTCTCGCAGCATTTGCATTGAAAGGCAGGTTTGCATTTCAAAGTGCAGAAACCCCAGCGGGTGAGGGGGACGAGTTCAAGCTTCCCACTCTGGCTGCAAGGAGGATGAGGTAGGGGGTGACCCCAGGGAGGACTCCCCAGTCCCTCTGTCACTACCTCACAACCGTTCCCATGCCACAGGATGTGGTCCCTCTGTAGTAGCTGGCTTTGGGGACATTAGGGTGCAGCAGGAGTCCCGTGAGGATGCCCCAAGGGACCCCACCACCATCCATACCCCAGGAACAGGATACCTTGGGATTAAAAGCTGGCTGCACGAGGGGACAAGCTGGCCCGTGTCACCTGCCCTGTCCCTACGTTGGAGGACACCAAGTTCTTGCTCTGAATGGCATTTTCCTGTGCCCAGCAGCAGCATCTGCCTCTTTGGAAAAGAGGGGCTGGTGGAGGCTCTGGGTCTGCATTTCCTTCATCCCAGGGCAAGCCCACCCCTCCAATCCTGAGAGCAAAGCTCAGCCCAGCCTCAGGGCGCAGGACAGATGGGCAGACTCCATGTGCAGGGGGAATGGACACCATGGACATTGCTGGGAGTACCTGGGCTGACACATCTCCAAGGGGCTCACAGCCTTGCAAAGCTCCTCTTTGCAGCAAGAGGAGCTGCCCACCTGCTTTCTCTCCTAAGACAGCAAAACCATCCCCATATGCTGGTGATAGGGAAAATCAAGCAGAAAGGGGACACCTGTGAAGCTCTGTCTGCCTGCAAGGTGGGAGGTGCCAGCCGCAAACACCCCAGCAGAGATCACCCACTCGTCACCTGTCAGGCCAGACACACCTGCACTCCAGAGGGGCTGGGTGACACTCTGCCCAGAGACCCCCTGAGTGACACACTGCCCAGAAACCCCTGGGTGACACACTGCCCAGAGACCCCTGGGTGACACACTGCCCAGAGACCCATGGGTGACACACTGCCCAGAAACCCCTGAGTGACACACTGCCCAGAGACCCCTGGGTGACACACTGCCCAGAGACCCAATGGGTGACACACTGCCCAGAGACCCCCTGAGTGACACACTGCCCAGAAACCCCTGGGTGACACACTGCCCAGAGACCCAATGGGTGACACACTGCCCAGAGACCCCTGGGTGACACACTGCCCAGAGACCCAATGGGTGACACACTGCCCAGAGACCCCTGGGTGACACACTGCCCAGAGACCTGTGGGTGACACACTGCCCAGAGACCCAATGGCTGACACACTGCCCAGAGACCCCTGGGTGACACACTGCCCAGAGACCTGTGGGTGACACACTGCCCAGAGACCCCCTGAGTGACACACTACCCAGAGACCCAATGGGTGACACACTGCCCAGAGACCTGTGGGTGACACACTGCCCAGAGACCTGTGGGTGACACACTGCCCAGAGACCCAATGGCTGACACACTGCCCAGAGACCCCTGGGTGACACACTGCCCAGAGACCCATGGGTGACACTCTGCCCAGAGACCCAATGGGTGACACACTACCCAGAGACCTGTGGGTGACACACTGCCCAGAGACCCCCTGGGTGACACACTGCCCAGAAACCCCTGGGTGACACACTGCCCAGAGACCCAATGGGTGACACACTGCCCAGAGACCCCCACCACTGGCAGCCAGGACCCTTGGCCCCACTGCTGTCCCCCTCCCTGCCAGTGTCACACTCCAGCTTCACTGGCCACCACTGCAGCTACAGCTGTCATTTACAGGCTGGTTTTTTTGATCCTCAGTCAGAAGCAGTCTATAGAGGTTTCAGGATGGTGTTTTGCCTCTTCCTCAAGGCACCTCTGTCCTTTTCTCTGCACCAGCCTCCTCCCCTGCTACAAATGTGAGCAGGGCAAGGATGATCCTCACCTTCTTGGGACCAAAACTGGAATTTGACAATAGGAAACAGGAAAAAAAAATAATGATGACATTGAGAGGAGAGGATAAAATATCTGTCGTGGAGCTCTGGACCCTCAGTGGTCTGTGTCAGTCCCAAGAACCTCATCCCATTGGTCTAGCCCCAGTTCTACCTGAAACTGGGTGCACATATTCCCCTGTGCTACATCCCCTTCCTGCAAGGGTGGGTGCCAGGATGAGATGGAGGGGACAGGGATAGGAGGTGAGGGGTCTGGTTTATGAGGATAGAGAAGGGTAAACCCCCAGCAATGGGAAGTCACTCCCAGAGCTGGCATCACTTGGGTTCTGCCCCCACAAACCCGGCATGGCTGGAGGCACCAGGAGAGGTGAGCACTTTGCAGCATCCCGGGGTCCCCAACCCCTTGCTCAGCCTTGTCCCTGGTCCCTCCCTCGTGACAAAGGTGGCTGTCATGACTGTCCTACCCAGTGATGATCTCAGCTCAGCACTCAGCTCACATTGCTTGATGTGCCATATAACCCCATCTATCCTGGATTTTCCCCAAGATCTCAGGACAGCCATGGCTCTGTGCAAACTAGAGAGTCAAGGCCACCCTACTCCTCCTCTTCCTCCCATCAGCAAAGATGCTGAGGAAGTGGGGGAAAAAAAGAAGAAAATCCCCCCTGTGCAGATGATGGGAGGTACAGAGGAGCACAGGTGGCTCTTGGGTCCCACCCCAGGGGTGGCTGTGTTTTTTAGGGACTGGGTTCTTCCTGCCACTGGCTGTTTCCTAAAGGCAGTGACAGGGAGCCCAGGCCCCCCTTGCCTTTTCCCAGTCTATGGGGCCAATGCCAAGGGCTCAGGCAGCTGCTGGGGACTGGGGGGCTCAGAGGTCTGGGGCAGCAACCCACACCTGCATCCTCCCCAGGCTGGGCAGGGCACAGCATGGCCAGGTGCCCACTGACAGCTGGGCATGATCTCCCTCAGTGTGGGCAAAGGGGAGGACAATTAGGCCATAAAGATCCACCAACAATAACTTCCCTCTTCTTCCTTTCTTTGACCCATTTACTACTGGTGGTGAAGTTTATGCTGGGGAGGAGCCGGATGAGGAGGCCTTCATGGGCTCCCCAAGGAGCATGTCAGCTGCTCAGCAGGGGCTGAAGGGTGCTGAGGGGGACCCTCAGTGCCTCAGAATGCCACCTGCACTGGGGTCCCATGGGTGAGCAGATGACAGAGCCCCTGGGGGTCCCCAGCTGGGTGAGAGCAGGTGGCAGTACCCCCTCCATCCATCCTAGAGACCCCCAGAAATGCACCCAAGCTGGGGACCACCCCTAGTCCTTCAGACCAGGTACTCCTGGTAGAAACCAGGCAGATGGAGGAGAGGGAGAGCAGCCAGGGCTCCCTGGCTGCTCCCTTGGGCTCGGTGCTGCTATCTGTGATCGAGTGATGCCATCTCCTGGAAGGAGGAGGGCTGGGAGGTCCCTGGGGCCAGGCTGCACGCAGCTATCCCAGATGGAGCAGGGACACCATCCCATCAGCTCCTGCTCCCGTGGAGGAGGCACTCAGTATGGGAAACCAAGTCCTGCCTTGTCCCCCAACTTGCTCTGGACCCCACCATGGTTTCTGCAGGAGCAGGAGATGCCCACAGAGAGTCAAGTAGATGTCTCTCCTTGCTCCCCTTTTCCCCCACAGCCTGTTCCTCCACCACCTCCCCTCCTATTGCTATTCAATACTCCACCTCCTATTGCTCCCAAAGGCAAATCTGTGGCTTCAGACCAGCATATCCCAGAGTGCATGGCCACACTCCCATCCCAGTCCAGCCAGGATCTTGCAGTCATTCCGTAGCTCCTGAATGCCCCAAGAGTGACCCCTCCTCTCTGGCAATGGAGACATCAGTGCAACCCTCTTGCAGAGGACAACCCCTGCCTCATCTCCCTCAGCCCCCCTGCAGACTCGAGTGTGGCCTTTGGTTCTCCCCACATGCCTGAACCACCCCTGTGCTGTCACTTGTGTCCCCATGCCGAGGAGGGTCTGCAGAGCTGGTCCCCAGAGAGAGGGACCAGGACAGCCCGAGTGGATGTGCCACCAGTGCTGCCACACAGCTCCCCTTCCCCATCCAGGGCTCACTAATCCTCTTTGGGATCTGGATCAGCTTTCTTGGCCAATGTAAATGCCACAAACTGAGTATTCTCAAGACGGCACCGGGGACAGGGACACTGCTGGCAGCCCTCATCACTCCCCAGCCCGTGTGGGCCCTGCTTTCAGTGGGTAGGGGGTGTGATTCCCCCTGCTCTGGTGGGGAGCATCCTGGTTTCCCTCCTTGGCTGTATTTCAGGCACGGGGCAAGCAGAGGGTTAACGATTCCCACGTTAAGTGGCTGCAGATGTGTGGGAAAGGCTGGGGCGAGCGGAGGCACCGCTATTAGTATTCACCCAGGAGCTGCCGCTGCCTCCCGGGGCTCTGCCGAGCACATTTCATACCAAGGTTCGTGCTGGGGGTGAGGAGGAGTGCGTGGGACGGGGTCGGAATGGCCCCGAGGTGGGGAAAGGAGCAGGATAACATCGTCCTCTGGCTGCTGCCTCCTCCAAGTGCCCCAGCCCAGGGGTGTAGGCAAGGGGCCAGCACCATGAGGATGCAGCACCATCCATGTGTACAGCCCAGAGTTACCTTCTGGCACCACTGGCACCCTGTGGTGTCCATGGCCAGGGTTTCCAATGCTGCAGGAGTGTTCCCAGTGCTGGGGAATGCTGCAGGATACTCCCCAGGGTGCTCCCCATCATGTTATGCTTGGGCATACACTCACTTTGGAAGAAGTCCAGCACTTTCTGCCTCCCCTTCCTCTCTGGGCACTGGTGTCACCCACCCAGTCCCAGCAGGACCACACACACACGGGGTACAGGCTCCTCTGGACACCAGGGTACAGCTTTAGAGACGCTGGATGAAGCCTCAGTGCAGCTCCCTGCAGGAGCTGGATGCAGCCAGGAGCATGTGCTGGCAGCTGCCACGCCAGATGTGCTGCCCAGATGTGGGGCTGTGCTCCCTGGCACCCACCACTCCTCTCATGTGGTCTGTGGCTTGACACCACTTCAGAGCAATGCTGAAATTCCTGGGCTGACTTGGAATTGATAGAGGCTCTGAAAACTGAAGCTGTAGCAAATCTGGCCCTCATCAAACCTTCAGAGAAGTGGGGTAGGACAACATCTGCTGCTTCTTTCATACCTGCCTGTCACCAGCTGGTGCATGGTACCTGTTGCTGGCTCCAGCATGGCTGTTTCCACCATAGTCTTGGCTACCTGGCTCAGGTCTCTCTCCTTTATGCCAGGCTTGGGATATGGGCTTTTCTCTGGGTCCCAGCTCTGCCTGGGATGGGGCAGGAGCACAGAGAGCTGCTTTGATCCATGTGATGCTAGAGCAGCACAAATACCTTGGAATGTCTGTCTCAGTGGCTGGTTTCCCTACCAGCCACTGCACTACCAGAGATGCTGCACAACATGACCCCAAGCCCCCATTATCACTTAACAATGCTCATTGAGGCTGGAAATCTTAACTGAGAGGGGTCTGGCATCCCACACCGCAGCTGTCCCAGCCCCAGGGGGACCACTGGGTCCTGCAGCACCACGAAGCACCAAAAATAGAGGTGAGCAGTGAAGGGCTGATGAGGCCAAAGCAGCAGAGCTGCTGCCCTCCACCCACACACTTGCACAGGCGAGTTCCTCTGGCTTTGGTGCTTCCTCTGAGCTGGCCTTTCCCAGGAGCTGCCGTAACCCCAGCGTGCTGTTCCTAAACAAAGTGTGCGGCTGTGGATGCTCCCTGGGGATGCTCAGAGTGGGCTGACGTGTGCTTGCCGGGATGCTTTGGGCTCCCCAGGGCTCTCTCAGCATCCCCAAACAATGAATCCTGGCCTTTGCAGACTGGGAGGTTTTGTTTGCCAGATTCTTCCTGGTCCCAGCCTGGAGTGGGTATTGGGGCCATCTGTTTGCAAAGGACAGAGGGGGAAATATGTCCCACTTCAGGCTCAGGATGCTCTGCCCTCAAGCATGGTCTGTGGCAGCTTTTCCACCCCCTGCTCATCCCAGGTAGCCCATCCCCAGTGCAAGGGGCCCAGCAGGATTGCACCAGTGAGTTTCTCCCTCTCCCACTCTGCCTGGAGCAGTCACGTCCTCAGAGCAGGGACACTGCCAGGAAATAACTCTGCTGAGCAATTCCCAGCAGCCCTTAGGTCTCCACACATGGATCCACCAGACACATCTTTTTGTCCCTTGGGAGAAGCCCTGGGAAGAGCCATGTGCACAGCACGTCCCCTCTGCCTCCTGCTCCTCTCACAAACTGCTCTCAGGCTCACTGGCTCCATTTCTGCACAGGGGGGTGACAGGGCTCTGACACAAGGCCACCACCAGGTCTGGAGCTGGGGGAATCCATCCAAGCCAGGGCTGCATCCCTCCTGCAGCTGTCCTGCTGCCAGGCACGGAGCTGGCACTGCAGCCCCATGCCATGAGTGGCACACAGGGATAACCTGGGTGCTGCAGCCTGGCTCTCCTCAGCCTCCACAGCTGCACAGAATAAACACCTCCCCTTTGGTTTTCCATAGATACAAAGAAAACATGGAGATAATGTCAGATAAGCAGCAAATCTCTTGGGCTGGTCCAGCCAGGGAATCAGGAGGGGATGAGTCTGCCTTGCAAAAAAGGCAGAAATACAGAATACAGATTTCAGCAGTGTTGTCATTATGGGGGGGGGGGGGGGGGTGCTTTTTAATTCTTAGAAAGGAAAATTAAAGAAAGATGGACAGGTATCTTTTCAGGATAGCCAATGCAGTTTTGCACTATTTCTTGTTTGGATCAGAGAGAAACACAGAATAGTTAAGATCATAGATTCCAACCCACCACTGCCATCTTCACCACTAAACCATGTCCCCAAGTGCCACATCTAGACATTTTTGAACAGTTCCAGGGATGGTGATTCCACCACTTCTCTCTGCAGCCTGTTCCAATGCCTGACCACCCTTTAGCATCCAAAAGATGAAAACAGTGGCAAGAACTGATAGATCAAAAGGCAGTTTTTATCCTGTCCCTTGTTACAGTGCTAAAACAAATTGAAAAAAAACCCAAAACCTCTCTGGACACATGATCATGTTCTGCCTACTGAAAGTTTCTCAGAAACTTGATTTAAACTCATTAAGATGCTGGGAGGATTTATAGCTGGTTCATCACCTGGATTCCATCCCCCAGGGCAGTAGGGGTGTAGGACATCTGAGATGATGCCACCTCTCCAGCTCTGTGCCCAACAGCCCCAAATCCCCAGGCAAACCCACCCTCTGCTGCAGCATCCCAGTAGCAGAAGACCTTTTATCCCCCTTTCCAAAGAAGAAGAAGAGTTGCAAGGGTGCGTTGGTGGTCCCCAAGGGGCAGTGGCCAGTCGGGGTCAGGGGCCAGGAGCTGCAGGGCCAGCAGAGCCCAGCACAGGGAGGCATCTGGGGGAGCACACGGAGTCAGTTCACTGCAGGCCTTCTTTAATAAAAACATGAGTCAGCTGCTGGCGTGGGCAGTGGATTTTCTAAACATCCCCTCATATCCTGAGAAAGGGGAAAAAAAAAAAAGAAAACGGGAGGGGGGGCTTGAGGGGAAAAAAGAGAAAGAAAATAAAAGAAAAAGAAAACAGGGAAAAAGGCCAGAATTGAAAGCAGACACAGGGAGAGAGCAGCTCCTTCCCTGCGGTTTAAGGAGGCGATAGTCGGGCTGGTCCGGGCTCCTTTTGTTCCCTGGTCTGGGCCCTCAGCGCTCGCCCCATCGCAGCCCGCAGCACAGCTCCCCTCTCCTTGCAGCCACTTTGGCTTCTCCACCTTTTAAAATTTTTTTTTTTCACCCATCACCCTCGTCTGCCGGGCGTTAATCGCAAGTTGTGCTCAGCAAAGGGTCCCCACAGAGGGTGGAGGGAGGAAGTCGGAGGAGCTCCGCTCCTCATTGGCGAAGCAGCCTCCCCCCTTCTCCTCCTCCCGAGGTCTCTTTTATTTATACACGCACGCACACACGCGTGCACATCCCTCGGCCCCGGGTCCGAGCAGGCAGAACCCCCTCCCAGCTGGGCTGGGGGCTGCTCAGGGCACTGTGAGATGCACTAGAGGAGCAGAGCAGGGGCTTGGCTGCAGCCCAGCCTTGGCACAGCCTTGCCTCTCCTTTTGATTTTATTTTTTTTTTCCCCCCCTCCTCCCTTCCACTTCATTTCGTTCTTTCCCTCTCTTTCGCCTTTAAGTGGAAAAGCCTTGCCAGCTGGGGCAGACTGAGAGGGCACGGAGAGCCTCAGCCGGCAGCAGAGAGGGAGAGCTCGGAGGAGAGAGAGGAAGGAATTTCGGAGCCTTCCCTTGGGACGTGCGGCTGGAGGGACCCTGCTCAAGGTAAGCTCTCGTGTCGCCCAGCCGGGGGCTGACTCGCCCTCCGGCCCAGCTCTGCCTCTCCAGCTGGGAAACGCCTTCTTGGAGCTGGTACAGCCCCGAAGGAGCCTGTCCGCCTGTCCCTGAGCCAGCCCGGCTGCTGGGAAGGGGCTTTGCTCCCCTCCAAGGGGTTGGCAGCCCAAAACACCCACCCAGCTCTGGGGAGATGGTGTTTGGTGGGAAGCAGCTGAATTCTGTGGCATCCCGTGGGAAAGAACATGGCATTAACTCTCACAGAGTCCTGGATGGGGACAGCTGAGAGGAGCAGGGGGATGCTGTGGCTGTAGGACAGGGAGCAGCGACCCCACTGCAGCAGGAGGAGGGCCTGGGTGATCTCTGCTTCTCCCTGGCTCTGCAGGCTGGTGGGAGGGCTGGGGTGTGCACGGGGAAGAGGCTCCTCACCATGCCCAGTGAGATATCCTCCAGAGGTGTGAATGCAGAGCAGTGTCACCCCACTGCCAGCCTGTCCAGACACACCCATGGCCATCCCTAACTGCAGGCTGCTCCAAGGCCATGTCACCTCTGTCTGTGCCATGGCAGGGCTCCTGTGCCTGTGGGCCATGCAGAGGGACATCTGCCAGCCCTGCCCAGGGTCTGTGCCTGGGAGTGCTGTGCACTGGAGAGGGCAGAGCTTGGTAAAACCCTACCAGGCAGGGATGTGGGCAACTACTCTGCTGTCCTGAAAGCACAAGAGCTGAGGGCCTCCACCAGGGCAGAGCTGGTCTGCAGTGAGGCTCTGACAGCCCAGGGACAGGGGTGAGTGTGACCTGCAGGGCTTTGGTGCTCACAGTGGGCTCAGAGTATCCAGCTCCTGCACTCACCTGCCCACTGGGAGTCATTCAAAACAGGATTTGTGGTGGACAGGGATATTGTGCTTCTCCATCCTGGTTCCAGAGCAAGTGGGGTTTATTCTAAAGCATGGGCAAATAGCTTAAAGTAATTGGTCTGGTGTGCAAACCCTGTGCTGGCAGAGGCTTGGCATTCCCAAATCTTTTCAGAAGGCCTCCCACTGATGACAAGGATTAGCAATGTTGAGACCCAGTGCTTCCCAGAGACCACTGAGGGGTGGCTGGGAGGGTCATTTTTCCCTCAGCACCCTGCAGGACAAGATGCTTGTTCTCCCATGCCCTTGGGGAAGGAGTGAGATTCATGTGGTCACCGTGATCCAGTGTCAAGGATGTGGCCAGGCTGGCTTGGAGGGGGAGCTGCCAGGCAGCTGCCCTGGTTGGCAGCCCTGACATGAGGCTTGGAGTCACTCCTTGACAGGGATGTCACCCAAGCTTGGGTGTGCTCTGGCTGCTGTGGCAGCCACCAGCCCTGGGCAGTGTCCCTGAGCCCAGGAAACACCCCTGAACCAGCCAGTGCATCAGGAGGGATCAGTGTTTTGGGCAAGCACCAAGTCACAGCAACCCAACTGCAGCATGCACAGGGCTCTTCTCTCTTCCTAAAGCTGCTGTCCCTTCCTCTAGCTCAGGAGCACGGAGGGAGAGCAGGCCAGGAGACAAGAGCCACCCAACTCCCTGTCCCTGGATCACCCCCTGCATCCCTGCCCAGCATGGGCAGTGTGGGGTGCTGTGGTCAGTGTGCAGCAAGCAGGGCCAGCTGCAGTTCTGCAGGCTGGGAGAACTTAGCCATGGCTCATTGTCCAGTCCTGGGCACATCTGGGGGTGTGGTGCAGGGCTCTGGCCTGGGCTTGGTCCTGTGCAATCCCTGCATGAACCACCTGGCAGGTGGCTGAGCACACATCCTCACCCTGGGGAGGCACCAAGCTGGGTGTGCATGGCAGTGTGGGGGGATCCCAAGAGCTCCAGCAGAGCCCAGAACCATCCAGAGTGGCTGTAGGGGACACAAACCAGACTGCAGCAGGGTGCCAGGAAACCCAGCTGTTCCTGAGGGATGTGCTGGAAGATGCATGGCTGGAGGCAGCTCAGAGAGGCAGGCTGGAGGGAGCAGCTCCTCCCCAGCTCCAGGTGCTTCAGCAGGGAGAGACATGGAGTGGATGGGCTCGGGGACAGCTGTGAGGATGATGAGAAGTCCAGAAGAAGCTGCAAAGGACTGGGAGAGTGATTGATGTGGCTCCTTGGGTGTTGTGGGAAGGTGACACACAGTCTTCATGCACAGCAAAAGTCATCACAGAGTGAAAAGAGCTTTTAGGGGAAATATCTGTAGGCTTAAAGACAGAAGGCTGAGTTCCTTCAGCCTCACAAGTCTCAAAGCACATGCCAGGGAAAGCTCTGGCTGGGAAGACATGGGCACAGCAACAGGACAATGACCCCATGATCTCTTTCAGCCTCAGTTTTGATGGGTGTGTGACAGGATTTCCAAGGCATTCAGAACAACACCCTCAGGCAGAAGAGAGCACTGAGCCTGTCTGCAGGAGCAGAGCAAGACAGGATTGTCTCAGTGAGCACCAGAGGAAAGCTGAGATTAAGAAATTCTCTCCAGCTGTGGGAGAGTGATGCCATGCAAAAAGAACACGGTGGCTGGACGTGGCTTTGGCCAAATGTCCAGCTGCTGCCAGAGGCTCCAGGCAGGGACTTCTCTGCCTGGTCCTCAAGGTTCCTTTGGCCTCAGTGTGTGATGGGAAGTGGGATGGGATTGCAGCGCTGTCCACAGTGTCAGGCTGCAGCAAAGGCCCCTCCTGGGATGGAGTGGCAGAGGTCAGGGAGCAGAGGGGCCGTGCTGAGCCCTGGCAGCTGGGGCTGCCTTTGACCCAGAGCTGGAAGGAGCTGGAACCATGTGGGCTTGGCTGGATCTGTCCTATCCCTGCAAGGCAGGGTTGGAGCTGAACCCTTCATGGAGTTTGTTTGTTTGTACTTTAACCAAGGGAAAGAAATCCCCTGGAGAGGAGCTGCAGGGGGAGGGTACAGGCTGGGCATTGTTTCCTGAGGGGCTGGAGCAGCTCCAGGAGGCTCCTTCCGCTCCGCCAGGCAAATTGGACATAACGAGGCTGGGTTTAGGGGTCGTGTTCCCCCTCCTCCTCCTCCTCCTCTCCCCCATTGCCTAATGAGGGTTCCCAAGCTAAGCTCACCTCTGTCCTGTTCTGCTGCCACTCAGACACCTCCTCCTGGAAGGGCAGCACGTTCCAGCACCACGGGGAGCACAGAGCAGCCCCAGCTGTGACAGGGACACAGAGGGGTGCTGGCATGGCTCATGTGCTGAGCACGGGGGTCCCTTGGGCCAATTGTCCCCCAGTGTGGTCACAGGAGCTGTGCAGTGATGGACTGCCCCTCACACCCTGCTGTGCCAGCATCCCTGGGTGCACACCAGGCTGTGGCATACCCTGGTCCGTGTGTGCAACCTTCCCTGGCAACCACAACCTGCAGAACAAGAGGACCATGGTGTGTGGAGCCTGTGCAGGGAGCTGGGAGCTTACAAAACTCCCACAGAAAGGTTGGTGCCAGCAGAGGCAGGGCAGGGCAGTGTGTGGTGTTTGTCCTGCACCCATGGATGGACTCATCCTCCCCAGGCCATGCCTGCAGGGGCACCTGCTTATCCATCCAGGAACTGACTGACACCCATCCTGCACTCTTCCTGGGGCTCAGCAAGAGCCAGTGTGTGATGGAGCTGGTGGGAAGCTGTGGGGTGCAGGAGCTGGGGCAGGAAGGGGTTGGAGAATGCAGGGATGTATCAGGGCACTGCACTGATTGCTCAACCCTGGAAATGCACCAGGAAACAGATGGAGCACCTTCTCCTGCTCTGGAAGGGGCCTGGTTGGGCAGCACAGGGGTGATGCTCCTGAAGCAGCAGCAGATGGGCAGTGCTGCTCCTCAGCCCCATCCTGCCAGGCCCTCTGCCTTCCCCCTTCCGGCCCAGCTCCCATGTGAAGGAGGCTGTGACTGAAATCTTAATGCTACCAAGAGCCAGCAATTGGCACCAATTAAATTGCTACATTCATGTTTGAATTGCTTTAACTGGCGAGACACACTGTCTTATTTATACAAAAAATATGTTTGCTTGTGGGTTTGTCTGAACCAGTGCCAGCAGAAAATGCACCATTTCAAGGCCTGTGCTCTGCAAGCTCATTCTCCTCTTCCAAACTGGAAGTCACCTTGGTTTCAGCCTTTGCCAAGCAATGGTGGCAGAACAGAAACACTGCTTTGCTCGGGGCTGCAGGCACCACAAGAGGGTCCCCTCCTCTCTGCCCACAGGCAGTGCCAAGTTTCCTTCTCCAGCCTGGGAGCTGTTTGGGAGAATATGGTCTGATTCAGGAACAGGACTCAGTGCCCATTTAAAAGCTGCACTTAGGGGGAGGGCAGGGGGTGCTGGCAGCTGCTGGTGCCAAGTCCTGCCTCAGCTTCTCCTCTGGAGGTTCTGTCAGGTTTTGGGGGTAGGGGCTGTTTGCAGAGCATGGGTGCAGAGGGGAGCTGATTTCTGATTTGTGACTGAGAGGGGAAGTTATAAAGAACCCTGCCTGCAGGTTGACAAGAATGGCTTATACTGCCTGGGCAGAGCATGCAGAAGGGGAATATCCATCTCTGCAGTCCTGGTGCCAAGTGCCACCATCCTGATCTTCCTGCCCCACACATGAGCCTATGCAGGAGGGGGCAGAATCAGCTCACAGCACCAAGAGCTGCACCAGAAGTTGCATTTTGCTCCCTCTCAGAAATCCAGAACAGGGCCAGACAAAAAAACCCTCTGAAAGCAGCCTCTGCCCTTCACACCCAGCACTGGCTGGCTCCATCCTTTCCCACCCTGGCCACAGTGCCAAGCTCCTCTCCAGCTCCTACAGACAGGCACAGGGTGCCCTGACCACAGAGATGGTGAGTGCCTAATCCCAGCCACGAGAGCCTAAAACCCCCAGAACAAAGCAATTTAGCTGGCGTCCCTGGGAGGCAGCTGGGAGGAGCTGATGCAGCCACGGAGATTATCTCCTCCTCCTCTGCAGATCTCAGGGAAATGCTCACAAGAGGATCAGGTTGCTCAGCCTTTCCTGGGGTGTTGGACTGGTAAGACCTCAACACTCCTCTTGCTCCTGGGGCTTTGCAAAGCCCCTACATCCAGCTGGGACTTGGGATGGTTCTTTCTCTCATCCTGCCTCCATTGCTTTCCCTTCACAGCTTATTAGTGGTTAATTAGAGCCAGCTGGGACCTTTGTCTCCAGCCCTGGCCCCACCAGAGCAGCCCCCCTGGGTCAGTGGCTGTGAGCAGGTGATGGAGGTGCTGACTGGCTGGGCACTGCTCTCCTCCCTGTGCAGACACCAGCAGAGAGCTTCCCTTGAATCACCATGGGAAGGCAGACAGGGCTTTCTGGCAGCCATGGAACACGAGTGAGGAAAGCCCTGGGGATGCCAGGACAAGGGATGCGAAGCCAAGATAATCCCTGATCTTGGTTGCGTGTCCCCTGCTTCCCTCATTCTGTGCTCTGGTGGGGAGAAGCAGCAAACAGCCCCCATCCAGTCTGACATGGCCAGGAGCTGGGACCCCTAAATGTGCCAGTTTGGGGGTGGAGGGGTAGGAGAGCTGAGTCACTCAGCCAGCCCCAAGGCTTTGCTGTCCAGTTGGAGGGGCCAGGGGGGAGGCAGGGAGATGTGTAGGTTTGGTTTAGGTCCCTGCAGCAATGTTCATAATTGACATTGCTCACATGCTTGTGAAGCAGTGTGGTATGTTCTCCCAAAAATGTCTTTGCTGTCATGGGTAATAGAGAAATTATGGGACTGTCATGGATGGCCCTGGCTGGGCTGTGTTGGATATTTTAAAGCATCCTATTGGAAAAGAGCACTGGGATGGGCTGAAATGCTCCCAAGGGGCACATTTGTGCCTCCCTGGGGGGGTCATTGCACTACAAGGGGTGAGCCCTGAGTCTGCACAGGGCTGCTCCCCACACCCAAGAGCATCCCCAGACATGCACAATGCCAGACTTAGGGCGGTGCTCCAAAACACTGCCCAGCCTCCAGCACCACCCCAGAGCAGTGCCAGCACCACCATGAGCCAGCCCCAGCACCCCCGTGGCCCTGGCACACATTGTCTGCCCCAGGGAGACCGAGGTGGGCAGGATTTGACCTGGGTGAGAAGCAGGGGATGCACCAAGGGACAGCTGGGCAGTGCCTGGCACGTGCCAGGGGCACCCCCTCCCTCCTTCCCCAGGCCCAGGTGAAGCCTGGTCCTCACCCAGGGCTTTCCCACAGTCCAGGCCAGGCTTGCAGGCTCTGGGGAGCAGCCCATGGGGTCTGGCCTTTCCTCTGACAGCGGAAGCAGGGGAGCATGCGCAGCCAAAAGGGCCATGGATACCATCACTGGGGCTGGGGGATTATTTATAACACTGGCACCTCTCCAAACAGATGTTTCTTTTTATTCTGAACTTGCACTAAATGGGTCACTCGTTTCCTCTGTGTCCCATGGGTTTAAACCAGAGGGAGAGAGAGGAGGGGATATGGGTGAGAGTGCAGGGCTCGCCCTGGTCCCACGTCCCTCTGTGCTGGTTCCTCACAGTGCTGTGGAGAGCCCGTGGCTGGAGACTTGCTGGGTTCTGCGGGTGGAAATTGTGGTCCCCCCTCACTCAGAGGGGGAGGATGGCCGTGGTCAGGGCTGTGTGGGGCTCCCCACCCCATTCCTCACGTGGCTGACCCCAGGGCAGCTGAATCACTCAGCTGGGGCTCCATGTGGACTTGTCATCCCCCCTGGCAGTCTCCCTCCCCTGCTTCAGGGTCACAGTCCTCGTTTCCAGCCTTCTGTCAAAGCCTGTGTCAGGGTGCCCTGGAGGAGGCTGGATGTGCCACCTCGTGTGCTGGCATCTGCTGCATGCAGGACCCTCATGACGACACAGCCACGTTCTCCAGATGCCACTGGGGCTGGGGACCAGAATATGGGGTCCTGGGCAGGGGCTTTGGTCATGTCAGAGCTGCTCCCTGATGCAGAGGTCAGCAGGAGAGCTCTGACCCCTCCTGTGGGCACAGTGTCCCTGGGCTTGTCCCTCAGCTCATCCCCAGAGGTGGCATCTGCCCGTGCTTCTCCTGTCTCCTAGAGAGCTCAGTCCCTACAAAGGCTGTGCTTTAATAACATCTTCACAGCCAAGGAGCTCTCACAAAACCACTCAGAGGGTTTTGGCCTTAATGACACTCCCTGTGCTTGCAAAACTTCACCTCTCCCAGCCTGAAACACGCCCAGATCCAGCACATTGCCAGCAGGTACCCAGGCTCTCAGCATCCCCCGGTCTCACAGTGTCTGGGGAAAGCTCTGGGGCCCCCTTGGCACTGGCAGATGGCCAGATGGTGAGGAGGGTTTTGCCCCCAGGTGTTCATCCTGGGGCAGGGATGGTCTGTGGGACGCAGGGAGTCCCCGGCCCTGCTGCTCCTCAGTCTGGTTTCAGATTTCCTACCTCTGTGTTTTATCAGCAGCCGTTTATGGGCCTTGGGATGACAAGCTCCCCATGTGTGTGCCCTGCCTAATTCCAGCCTTTTGCTGGGAAAAAGAAAAAGGGCTCTGTGATGATAATCTGGCCTGTGAGTAAACATGGTGTCATGGGAGCCAAGGGACCCCAGAGGAGAGATGTTGCAACTCCGGACAATTCCAGCCAAAGGAAAAAAAAACCCAACAACCACTCAGTTTTATTTAGATTAAAGGGTGGGAAAGAAGCAGTTGCAGAGGCCAGAGGGAGGGTGGCAGAGGAAAACAGGACAAGCCAAAGAGTTTCACTGCTGGACAAGCAGGGTTTGGGTTTCAGGGGTCATCAGCCTTTGCTCAGGGAGATTTTTGCCTTCAAAAGCAGGGGATGGTGTCCATGGTGTCCCCCCTCCTCCTGCCAGGAATGCCTTTGCTCCCTGGCTGTGAGTGGTATTGATCATGAGGATCCATAGAGGGAATTTTTTATTGCATATGGGCACCCATGATCTCACTTAATGACTCAGATGTGATTAGACAGAGAAGAAATAAAGTATATTTGACTTCCCGCTAATTTGCACCAGATGTCCCTTGCCTGTTTGGCAGGACAGCGGGGCCATCAAGCATTGTGGGAGCGCCTGGAAGCACAGCCCTGCAAGGAAAGGGGCTAGAAATAGAAATCCAGAGGAAGGGAAAGGATTGGCAGCTGTGTGAGAGCTCCTTCAAGATGCCCTTGTGGGCAGGGCCAGCATCCAGCACCCCTGCCCAACACCACAGGAGCAGCAGTGAGAGCCTGGCCAGAGGGAAGAGCAACGTGGGCAATGGGTGCAGGAATTGCCCCTGGAAATACAAACTAGAATTTGCTGAGGGGGGCTGTGCACCCTGATTTCCAGCAGAGCTCCGGCCAAGGTGGCTCTCAGGGTGGCTGTGGCTGCTCTCCCACTCCCCAGCATGCTGAGCCATCCCTTTCCCTGTGCACCAGCTCTGCACTCTGGTTCTCAGCTCCCACAGCTCTGGGGGTGCTTGTGGGACTCCCTCCCCACACACACACTGGTTCTGCACAGGGCACTGGCTGTGGATGGGCAAGAAACACGGTCTAGGTGGGCTGGGAGGAGGACATTGGACTGGGAGGACATCCTTGGTGTTCCTAACCCATCCTCTCCCGTGGTTTATGGTGTTTACAGGGCTGAAATGGCCCTGTCCCCCATGATCCATGCTTGGGGATGGGCAGGGCCGTGCAGACCAGCAGTGGCTGCCGTGTGTGTTCTGCCAGGGTGCCGGGAGACACTCAGGGAGCAACTGCACAAAAAAGGGGGCTCAGAGTATGGCAGGGCACACAGAGCAAAGTCAGAGGAAATTCTTGCCTTGTTACCCAGGAATAGAGAAGATTGAACCCACACAGCATATTTTGGGCATTAGTAAAGACATTTTAGGCTTACTAGCATTCTTAAGCAAGAGAGAGGTCTGGAGTGGGGGAACATTAATGAATCAGTGAGGTCTGGTGATGCTTGAGCTGCTTAGCAAGGCACTCTGAGGCGCAAGGAGCAGTAGGGGTGGCTCCCTAAATTCAGGTGGTACCATCCCCAGCAGAGGCTGGATACAGCAATCCTTGTATCCAAACTCCTGGGCGTTGCCCTGCTCCTGCTGCAGAAATTCCTGTCCCAGTTCATCAGCCACAGAGGCATCAGCCCCAGCCCTGAGCTGAGTGAGGGACTGAGAGAGGAGGCAGAGGAGAAAGCTCAGCTGTCATCAGATCTGGGATGCAGGAGAAATGGGAGCAGGCTGCTCTGGAAAAGCTGTGCAGTCATGGGATGGGGAATCATGAGACTTGAATCTGGTCCTGGCGTGGTGTGGCCCTGGCCATGGCCCTGGCCATGCTGTTTGACCTCTGCTCTGGCCCTGTCACCCGTGTCCTGTCTGTGGGATCACAGGATCACATCAGAGCCCTGTGCTCAGTGCTGCTCTGGGATGTTGGGGTGACCCCTTTTATTGCATCCTCCCTGCAAGAGCACAAGGCTAGAGATGCTCAAACAGGATTCCAGGAGTGCCTGACCTCAGCCAGCCCTGGGACACTCCTTTGCCAGCTGGGAAAGCCAGCAGCCCCAGGATTGGCTCAGCTCTCCTCATCTCTGCTGCAAACTCCGCTCTGCTCTGCCAGGCTGCTGTGATTACAGAGGGGAGATAAGGACAGGCAGTGTCTGTGTCACCAGGCAGGGACAGTTGCCTGTATCTGTGTCTTGTTTGGACTCCAGACACTCTCAGTCCAGCAGTGCCCAGCTCTGGCCTCACTGGGGGCAGGCAGGGACATGCCAGCTGCTGGGACCAGCCTCCCCCACGGCACTTGGCCATGCCCCAGCGTGGCCCCCAGGACCTGAGCCCTCGTGGAGCTGAGCCCCTGGGGAGCACAGCCACCCCACAGGCATGAGGGGCTGCATGTGCTGTGGGGCTGTGTCACCCAGCCAGCCCCGCCAGCCAGCCGACCTCCTGTCTCCTCTCCCAGCCAAATTCCTCCTTTAGAATAATAAACAGTGTGGCTCAAGAGAAAGGCTCCTTTCCCTGCCTGGCTAGGACTGGTTTGCCTTCACATGGAGGAGCTGGAGAGGGGCAGAGGGAAGGTCTGTACCAGTGCTGGCAGGGAGGGAGCATGGGGATGGAGAGCTGGGACAGCACCTTGGTGGCTCTGCAGTCTGGGAGGCTGCCACAGAGATGCAGGGCTCAGTGAAGGTGCTGGACCTGGCATTGCTGCAGGAGCTCCCTGGCCTCCATGATTGTGCCTGGATGGCTGAAGGCAAAGGATCCCATGGCTTGAAAATACTCAGGTCCTGGCTTGTGGGAAGGATGTAGGAGTCTGAGGGGTCTGTGGCACCCTGCTAAGCCAAAGGGGTGAGAGGAGATCACCCAAGGCAGCTGAGCATGGTGTAGGTGCCTGTGTTTGGGTCCCTGGGTGGGATAATGTCTGGGTGCCGGCTTCTGTGTCGCTGAGTAGGATTGCTCCTCCTCGTCTGGCACTCTCAGCGGCACTCACAGTTCCTGCTAAGAACAAAAGCTGGGACTGAGGAGAGAAACAAGTGCTCTCAAAGCTGGCAGTGAGCTGGGCGCATTTGCATCCCTTGTGAGAAGCCTGTGCTCGCCCACATGTGCCAGCACTAGTGTCCCCGTGCCGGGGAGGGACAGCCTTGTCCCTCTCCTCCCGCAGCACCGAGCTCGGCCAGCGGCTCTGAGCATGCCTCTCGCCCGGCCGGAGCACGCAAACAAGGGAGAGGTCACCGCTCTCTGCGAGACGTTGCCACCCTCCCACTCTGCTTGGGAAGCATCTCCAAGAGAAATGCCTTTCTGCAAAAGCAGCAGCTTTATTGAAACCAGCTCTGAGCACAGCGCAGGCGGCCAGAGGCGGCAGGCGGAGGCTGCGGAGCTCTCAGAGCTCGCTGCAGCAGCGCCCCTGCTAGCCCAGCACCCCTGCTAGCCCAGCACACAGCACACAGCATCCCTGCTAGCCCAGCACACAGCACACAGCATCCCTGCTAGCCCAGCACCCCTGCTAGCCCAGCACACAGCACACAGCATCCCTGCTAGCCCAGCACACAGCACACAGCATCCCTGCTAGGCCAGGACCAGCATCCCTGCTAGCCCAGCACACAGCACACAGCACACAGCATCCCTGCTAGGCCAGGACCAGCACCCCTGCTAGCCCAGCACCCCTGCTAGCCCAGCACACAGCATCCCTGCTAGCCCAGCACCCCTGCTAGCCCAGCACACAGCACACAGCATCCCTGCTAGGCCAGGACCAGCATCCCTGCTAGCCCAGCATCACCACCAGCACCCCTGCCAGCCCAGCCCCAGCTCCATCACCCCTGCTATCCCAGCCCTGCTAGCCCAGCCCCTCTGCCCGGTTCCCCGCTGCTCCGGCAGGCGGGGTTTGCCGTCAGTGACCCTGCAGAGATCGCTGCTGCAGGCTGGGAGCTGTCTGTCTGTCTGTCTGTCTGTGTGGGAAGCTCGGCTGCAGCAGGACTGGCAGTGACAGCCCAGGGAGCTACACGGGCAGATAAAAGCTGGGCATGGGCTCGGGAGGATCTTAGCCCCTTACAGGCAGGTATCTGGGGGCTGGGGTGGCGAACACAACCTGGCTTGGGCATGCAGGCAGGGAGGGGTCAAAGGAGAGGATCCCAGTTGTCCTTACAACCTTGAACATTGAATAATGGATGAATCACACACCTCTGTAAAGGAGAATGGGGAAAGGAAGGTGATTGTTCTCATGGCAGTGCCTTGGGGGGCAGAGATTAGATTGTCCATCCTTCTCTCTCCTGCAGCTTGGTGCTCTGAGGGTGGGTGCAGAGAGGTCACATTCATTTACAGCCTGAATTTCACCTCGGTCCTTTCATCCTACCCACCCCCATCTCTTGCCCTAAGTGCTCTCATCCCCTCTGGCAAACGAAGAGAGAGAAAGAGTTACAGAGATTTTTTCGGGAGGAGGGAGACGGACGCTGCTGAATAAGCTGGAGACCTGGAAGGATTTGTGGTAGATCAAACTTCTGTTGAGCCAAAGCAAGAGAATAATAAAAACATCTGACAAGCACACGTCATTTAAAAACCATTTCCTCCTTAACATCAAGCAGGCCGGGAGGCCGCTCCAGGGCCAAGGCAGAGCTCAGTAAGAGCCTGGGGCTGCCTCAGCAGGTCCAGATTGCCACTGGCCCTCCTTGAGCCTGGCAAGAGCTCCCCAGAGCACTGCCAGCATCTCAGGGGGCTTCTCCTGGTGTCTGCCTTGGAGGGGGCCCCGTGGCAGGGCAGGAGCTCAGCCCGGGCTGCAGTGGCTGAGCTGGGAGGTTCAGCTCCATGCAGGAGCATCCCCGAGCTCCCCAGTGAACTCATCTCCCCCAGGCACAGAGAAGCCTTTTCCTTTACTCTTCCTCTTCTTGGTGTGTTCATTTTGCCTTTCAGAAATGCTCCTTCCTTCCCACCCCTGCAGCACCATGGGGAGGGGTACCTGTCACCCCCATACACAGGAGACACCCCTGCTCTTAGGGAGCTCTGGCCTCGTCTCCTTTGGCTCCTGCTTTGCACCAGGAAGGCTGAAAAAGCTCTGTAGAAAAGATATCTTGAGAAATGTTGATTAGAAGAATGTTAAACTAAAAAAAAAACACCCTCATAGATATGCTGTTAAATTTATGTATTTAAAAGTTAAATACATGAAACTCGTTTTTTGGTGAAGTTTCTTCAGGCTTGTTGTGGTTTAACCCCAGCCAGCAACCAAATGCCATGACAAGGCTTCTTTTATTTCATTGGAAGGAGCAAACAATGTGGGAGGGTTGGAGGGGGATCTGTTTTCTAGCAAGTTTTATCTCACTGTGACTGAGGGAAGAAAAACTAAGGAAAAAAGGCAAGTGGTAAAGCAGAGGAAGGGAGGGAGGGAGGAAGGCAGGGCTCTGCCAAGGGGGAGAGGCATTTCCAGCTGAGATGAGCAAAAGTTGACACAACTGCTGGAGCCTCCAGCAAAATCCCTGTTTACCAGTGGGAGAAGCCTTAGAAACTGCAGATCCAGCATGAGGGGGAAGCACCGCTCCCCCAGGAGGGAAAGGCTGAAAACTGAAGAGATGGAAAGTTTCTGAGGTGGAGAAGTGAGGCCAGGGACCCCTGCCCAGGACAGCCGAGGGACCCCTCCTCTGCTGAGTGCTGTGCTCATGTCACTTTGCTCCTGACAGGACTCAGACACCAAGCCCAGGGCCCAGCATGCCGTGCCCCACTCTCAGGACGTGTCTCTGGCTCCTCATCCTCACTGGTGAGTGCTGTGGCTGGGCAGGGGTGTGTGGTGCCTGGGGGGCTCACCTCGGGGTGAGGGGAGCAAAGGGGCAGTGCCATGGGAAGCACTGGGGTGCACAGCATGCCCCAGGCACATCTGTCCCTGCTCAGATGCCTGGGCTGACTCAGTCCTGTGGTGGCATGGATGTAGAGTGCCCTCCTGCTTCGTGGTGGGAGGAGGAGACCTTTCCACAGGCAGCAGTGCCAGGTGTGCTCAGACCTTCCTTAGCAGACACCTGAGAACCCACGCGAGCAGGAGGGATTTGGTCAGATCCCAAATATCCAACAACCTCCCCAGCAAGGCACCAGGGCTCCTGGCTGCACCTGGCTGTTCACAGCATTGCTGCAAGTCCCTGAGCTGTCCCCAGCTGTCCTGCCCACCTGTGGGGACACCAGAGGGGAGCGTGTCACAGCCCCATTGGGACATCTGGGCAGATGGTGAAGCAAGGAAGCTGGGAGAGACATGGGGAACCGTTCAGGAAGACCTTGCCTGCTCTATTGCTTCCAAAGGATTTCCTGCAAGGTTTTCCACTTTCTTGTAAACTGACATTGTTTCATCCTCATCTGTGTCCTGTCTGACACTATGTGGACAGGCAGCCAGAAGAGCAAGGAATTGCCTCCTATCCTCTTGGGGGTTCTTCACCCACTATTGCCACAGACAGCATGGGTTGCACTGAACACTGCTGAATCCTGTCATGTCTGATTTGCTCTCCAGAAAGGGTTGTAGGAGGTACAGGGAATGAAGGGTGACCCACCACGGTCTGGACTGGCAGGATGTTTTTGAGGAGACCGTGGGTTTGTCAGTGCTGATTACACTAGGGAAGGCAAGCCCAGGAAAGTTATTTTACAGTGTAAAGGCTGACACTACAAAGCAAACCCATTGCCATGAGGTGTGCTTCTCTGTGGATTTCAGAGGAATTCAGTTTGGTCTCACCCCTCTCTCAGGTCTGCTGGAGGTGACGTCTGGGGACCGCAGGCTGCACATCGAACCCAGGGACCCTGAGCTTGTCCTCAGCCCCCACAGCACCTTCTCCCTCCTGTGCTATGGGGACAGAGAGCTGGTCTGGGAACGGGAGGGGCAGCCCCTCACTGCCTCGCTGGAGCACAGGGACGGTGTGTTTGTCAGCAACCTCACCCTCAGGAACGTGACAGGCCATCACACCGGGGAGTACACCTGCACCTACAGCCCTGAGCAGGCTCCAGAGCCAGCAGAGAGGAGAGCCCTCTACATCTACGTTCCAGGTAGGGGACAGCATGTCCTTGCCTCTGGGTTCCCATGGGGTTTAGCAACCAGGGAAAAAAGGGCTTTGACTTATTGTTCTGTCTCCAAGCTCCTGGCATCCCCAGATCCCTTCTCCAATAGCAGGAGAGCCCTCATGGTAGGTCTCTCTTGCTGTGGCATGACTCTGGTGTGCCAGCTCATGGAGAGTGTGGTGTGCTGGGACAAGTGGTGGGGGAGCAGTGCTGCTCAGTGGTGCTGGGTCTCTCTCACCTTCCCAAGAGACATTTGACAAGCACACAACATGCAGCTCTACTTTCCCTAGGGAAGGATGGGAAGCATCCCACTGGCGTGGAGTCAGGGCCCTGTGGTGGAGTATTCCTGGAGGAGCACAAAGCAGCCCTGGTTAAGCTTCCAAACAGCATTCTCTAACCAATGTTCCCTCTCTCCCACAGATCCCTCCCTGGTTTTCCTCCCTGCAGTCACCTCTGAAGAGGTCTTCATCTTCATCACGGGCTACACAGAGGCTGTCATCCCATGCCGTGTGACCAACCCACAGATGCAGGTCACCCTCTATGAGAAGAAGGTGGAGAACCCCATCCCAGCTACATATGATCCACAACAGGGATTTAAAGGCTTCTTTGAGGATAAAACCTATTTCTGCCGGACGTTTGTGGATGACCAGGAGGTGGATTCTGACACTTTCTATGTCTACAGGATCCAGGGTGAGCTGACATTGTCTTAGCAAACCTGTGCACCTGCTGTGGCTGTTTATTCAGGCCAGTGGCAGGAGACACCCAAACTCTCTCCCTGTCTCCTCAGTGATGATCAATTTGGAGGCTGTATTTAATTCTCTGTTAGAGAATGGGTTTTGCCTACAAGTCAGCTCCATCCCTCAGGGAAGACAGTTCCCAGAGGATCAGTCCACCCAGGGTAAATGGACTGGTTGCCCACTTATGTGGTATTCACATGCCCTCTGAATGGAGAGAAGCAGAGAAAAGAATGATCAAAACAATTCTTATCTCATTTGCTGCTCCTGTGGTTTTGAACATGTGGAATGTGTTGGAAGATTTTTTACCCAGGGTGATCACTTGATTGGATTCTGGTGATGGTATTTTGATTCATTGACCAGTTGGATCCACGTGTGGCTGCACTGTTGGCTGACAGTCACAAGTTTTCAGTAGTAGTTAGAAGTTAGAAGTAAGTATGATGTAGTATAGTTACAGGATAGTATAATGTAATATAATATAATTTTAATAAAGCGAGTGTTCAGCATTCCAAAGCCATGGAGTCAGATGCCAATCATTTCCTTCTTTGGGGGTCCTGCTTTTATTATACACTTATCCCTCCATAATTAATTCCTCTCTTCCACCTCTCCCCCAGTGTCATCTGTGAACGTGTCCATCAGTGCAGTGCAGACCATGGTGCGCCAGGGGGAAAACGTCACCGTCATGTGCACCGTGAGTGGCAACGAGCTGGTCAACTTCAACTGGGATTATCCCCGCAAGCAGGTGAGTGCTCCACACCCACAGGCTCTGGGCAGCAGCTCCAGCCTTCACCCAGATGTGCCATGGCAATCACTCATTGATATTCCATGGCAGAAGTTATGGGATGCTGCTGCCACACAGGGAGGTTTGATGGGGATATGCTTGGGTTAAGACTGTCTCAGGGGTCTCTGATTTGTGTGTTCCCTGTCCTGTGGCAGCCAGACTGGGGTCCTCTACCACTTTCTCCCCCCTCCCTGTGAGCCCAGTGGCAGAACATGGTTTTGGCTCCTCATACCACGTCTCCTGTCCCCATTTTGCAGGCAGGGAAGGCTGTGGAGCCAGTGACTGACTTCCTGCCTGGATCCACTCATGAGATCCGCTCCATCCTCATCATCCAGAATGCAGAGCTGGAGGACAGTGGGACCTATGTCTGCAATGTCTCTGAGGGCTACCATGAGAAGACAGACAGGAAGGACATCACTGTCCAAGTGATCGGTGCGTCACTGCCCACACCCCCAGAGCCACCAAACCGTATGGGCGTCCAGGCAGGATGTCCCAGAGTGACCCCCCCTCCTCTCTCACAGCCTCAAGCTTTCTCCCCTCCTCACTTCTGCTCTAAGTAACCATGACAACAAGCTAAACCTCACCCTATGTCACCCCTGCCTGCTTCTTGGCTTCGAAACATCCCAAATTTCCCTTCATGGCTTTAAGACTCTTGAGGGTATTGGTAAGAGCTCCTCTGCACTGTGCAGTTCCAGGGTGATGTTAAGATATGTTGTCTTCCATCTGCATCTGACCTTCTTTCATGTAATTTGAGGGAAACTATCCCATCTCCATTATCTCCACAAGATAACAGCCACATGCTTCTGCCCTGTGAGCTCCTCTGCTCCGGTGTGGCTCTGCATCTACACTCCTCTCACACACAAGCCTGAGGTCTTAAGGGATGGATCTGGAGCTGCCCCACCACTTCTGGGTGTTCAGAGAGTTTTGTTCCAGATCCATGTTTATCTAAAGGGCCAGGGAGGGGGTTATTCCACTTTCTGACCACCCTCTTCCTCTTGCCTCAGAGCATGGCTTTGTGCACTTCCACACCCACCTGCCCAGCACAGTGTATGCTGAGGTCCACAAGAGCCACACTATCCAGGTGGAAGTGGAGGCTTATCCCCAACCCAGCATTGTGTGGCTGAAGAACAACAAGACATTGACCATGGAGAGCAGCAGCGAGTTCACCATCACCAGCAGGAACCTGTCAGAAACCAGGTACGGGCCCATCATTCCTCACCAGGGTGCAGAGAAGGGGTAATTCACAAAGGAATCTCCAAACTGCTGGTTGGGCACAGTTGGTGATTGAATAGCTTTCTGTGAGTGGATTTTGAGCACTTCTCAGGTGGGTGGGAGCACTACCAGTCCCTGGGTACCTCCCCACAGCCATCACTCTGGGACTGTGTCTCCCCAGGTACCAGACAGCTCTGGTGCTGGTGCGGGTGAAGCAGGAAGAAGGAGGATTTTACACCATTCGGGTTTCCAATGAGGATGATGAGCAGGAGATCTCCTTCCAGCTGCAGATAAACGGTGAGGATGGGCATGCACACACATGGCTGAGGAGAGCAGGAGCAGCCTCAAGGGGTGGCACCATCCTTTGCTGCAGAGCCCTCAGAATGAAGCCCTTACTCCTGCGGCTGCAGCTCCAGAGTGGTCTTGCTTAAAGAAAGAGTGCTCAAGCTACAAAAACACTTGGGTGAAATATCTCACACTTGGCCTCAGAGCAAGGGGGACAGGGAGGCAGCACAGACACCATCAGCTTGGCCCAAGGTAGTAGATGTAGAGATGATTGATTGCACAGCTGTGATGTCCTGGGCTTTCCCCCATGCTCACCCTGCTCTCCAGTCAGGCCATGTGGGGGCAGATCTCCTCCATAACCCCCTCAAACCTTACTCTTTTTGCCATTCCCTTTCAAAAATAAACCACAATGGAGGTGATGAGTCCCACCTCATCCCTAGGCTCATTCCCGAGGAATCATGTTCCCCTCCCATCCTGCAGTCAGGAGGGAAGATTAATTCCCATCACTACCTTTTGGTTTCAGTGCCAGCTAAAGTGGTGGAGCTCAAGGAGAACAGCAGTGCCAGCAGTGGGGAGCAGACTGTAACATGCTCTGCTGAAGGCATGCCCCAGCCAGAGATCAGCTGGTCTACTTGCAGTGACATCAAATGGTGAGTGCAGGGACGGAGGCCATGAGAACAGCCGCGCTTTTCTTTATTACAATAACAGGCTGTTATTTAATTGCATTCTGCTGGCACACTCACCTGGGCATCCCATGGTGGCACGGGGTCCCTGCTGGCTCTCAGGTGCCTTTGTTCTCTCTGGAGCAGGTGCAGCACCAGGGGCCAGCCCAGGCGGCTGCTGGGGAACGAGTCGGCCGAGATGGGCGTGCAGACCAACGCCTCGTACCACGCGGAGCGGCAGCTCTACCGCGTCAACAGCACCCTGCAGCTGCACAGGGTGCACGAGCCCCTGCTCCTCAGGTGCACCGTGCACAACTTCCTGGGCACCAGCTCCCAGGACATCACTCTGGTGCCACACGGTGAGGGATGAGACAAGTTTTGAGGCAGTAGTGGGGAGATAGACCTTTCTGTGTCGCCAGCCTGGAAACCTGGCTGCTTCTGCCCCAAATGAAGCTTCCCTTGGGTTGAACAGAAAAGATTTTTCCAGTTGGAGTGTGGAGCCCTTATGTCCAATGGCCATGGATATGCTCTTCCCACTACTGGCAGGGTCATCTCTCCAGGGAGGCAAGACAGGAGTGCCTGAGCAGGTCCCCAGTGTCTTGTTGTTAGCCCACAGGTCACTAGATGGTGCCACGGACTTGAACATCCCAAATATGAAGAAGGATGGTCTCAGCCCAGGCCCAGGGCTGACACCTCTCCCCCAAGCAAAATAGTCCCTCTAGATCTTTCCACCCTCCTGTGGCCAAACCTCTCCCGAGGCAGAAACCAGTAACAACCCATCACCCCATCATCCCTGGGGGGCTGCAGGTGCTGGGAAAGTGTGCCCAGGAGGAGACTGTCCCCACTCAGAGAACAGCTCAGGGTCAATGTCTGGGGGAGGAGTGTGCGGGGACCTCTCTGCACTGCTCTCCCCTCCTTTCCCTGGGTGCTCAGGCCATGCAGGGGTGGAGGAGTCTGACTGCTCTCCCTGTTATCTTTGTAGCCTTGCCATTCAAGGTGGTCATAATTTCTGTCATCCTGGCCCTGCTGGTCCTCACTGTGATCTCCTTGATCATCCTGATTGTGCTGTGGCAGAAGGTAAGAGAGGAGAGTGTTCCCAGGCTGACACAGTGGTACCCCAGGGTTAGGGTGGCTGGATCTCATGATGTCCCAGCTACACCAGGACCTATGGGCCTCCATCAGTTCCTGTGTGCCCCTGGCATCTCTGGGGTAGATGGGGAATTAGACAACGGCTGTAGGGACCAAAGGCTCCCTAACAAAGTCCAGACAAATCCCCCACACCCTCTCTGACTCCCAGCCTCTCAGAAGTCTCTTTTCTCTCTGCTCCCTTTTGCAGAAACCTCGTTATGAAATCCGCTGGAAGGTGATTGAGTCGGTCAGCTCTGATGGGCACGAGTACATCTATGTGGATCCCATGCAGCTCCCTTATGACTCCACCTGGGAGGTGCCCAGGGACAAGCTGGTGTTAGGTAAAGGCTCTGCAGTCCCACTGATGGATTCCTGAGGTCCTGGCTGTCTGGGGGTGATAATCCAAAAGAGACCAACCCAGAATCCAAGAGATCCCTGGAGATACGATGTGGTCCTGGAACAGGGGGATCATCTAAGACCATGGTGTGAGGCCCTTTGGCATTAAGCACCATATTATTCCTGGCTATTCCACCTTGTAGCTGGCAGTTCTGGAAACCAGCCCCAACCCCAAACACCATAGCTCATGGCCTTGTCCATGCCCACCAAGATGACTACAGCAATGCTGGTGTGGTTTCAGACAAGGAGCTGTATTTTCCAGGCTCCTCTCCTCACCTCTCCTCTAGAACATTGCCAACTTTTCCTCCTGGCTGTTTCCTTGCAGGACGCACTCTCGGCTCCGGTGCCTTTGGTCGTGTGGTGGAGGCAACAGCCCATGGCCTGAGCCATTCCCGGTCCACCATGAAGGTGGCAGTCAAAATGCTCAAGTGTGAGTTCTCCCCCTTTCCCCAGCCTAAAGCTACAGGACCAGTCAGTGCCACACTCTCCCCTCCTTGCCCTGCTGCTCACACTGGCTCTCCCCTACAGCCACAGCCCGCAGCAGTGAGAAGCAAGCCCTCATGTCCGAGCTGAAGATCATGAGCCACCTGGGACCTCACCTCAACATCGTCAACTTGCTGGGGGCCTGCACCAAAGGAGGTAGATGAGCCCTGAGCACCCTGTTTCTGATTCCCTGGGCTGTGCTTAGGAGGACAACTGTCCTTGGATAGAGTAATTCCTGTTTTCTGGTTCCAAATGATTCAACCTTCTCCTAAGAAAACCATGTGGGACTCTGAACACCTTTCTTCCAACCTGATTGAAACTGGGAAGGCATGTGTGTCTTAACCTCCACCTCCCTCCACAAACACAAATTCCAAATGACAAAAAATGCTCAGTACCAGAAAAGTGGCTTTTCCCTTTGGCCCTGCCTCGACACCCTGCAGTCTGGTAATATCCTTGTGCAGTGAAATCACGGCCAGGATGGCCAAGGCAGGGCTGATGCCGGTGTTGTGTCCCACCAGGACCCATCTACATCATCACGGAGTACTGCCGCTACGGGGACCTGGTGGATTACCTGCACCGCAACAAGCACACCTTCCTGCAGGCCTGCGGGGACAAGGCGCGGCGAGAGGCGGAGCTCTACGGGAACACCCCCAAGGAGGACCCTGTGCACAGGTACGGGAAAGCAGCTCTCTCCTCCTCCCTGCTGCCCGCCCCGTCCTAGCCCCATCACGGAGGGAGGCTGTGTGCTGGTCTGTCTGAGTGCCACTGAGTCCCTCTGAGTGCCACTGAGGGAACCCTGGCCAGCCCCGACACGGTGGACAGCGAGGGGGGCACTCCCCTGTGCCCCGGGGGTACCAAAGGCAGCCAGGCTGGTCCCCATCCCCGGGGGCACAGAGGGCAGCCGGGCTGATCCCCATCCCGGGGGTACAGAAGGCATCCAGGCTGATCCCTGGGGGTACAGAAGGCAGCCAGGCTGGTCCCCATCCCCGGGGGCACAGAGGGCAGCCAGGCTGATCCCGGGGGTACGGAAGGCAGCCAGGCTGATGCCTGCAGCAAAGGAGATGCTGGAACAACGGTGGGAGATGAAGGGATCGACTCTTAGCAGAGGTTAATCCAAGGTTTATTTCAGGAGCTCCGGGGAGCCCCTACAACCTCAGGGGGCTCCTGCTGAGAGGCCCGGGAGAGGCGCCAAGGTTACATTTAAAGGGAGGTGGAAAGCTAAAGTAGATAACGTTTTACTGACCAATAAGAAAAATTAAGGGATGGTTACTGGGAAATGGACATTTAGGACAGCGTATGGGGTAACACCTGGGGGTTTGACCCCAGCTTCTGGCTAATCACTCGATGTCCTGGACCGAAAGTTCTAGAGGGAGGGATGGGATGCTGAGTGACTGACAGAGAGCCAGGGTGGGGATTTGGGGATGATCTCAGCAAAGGAAAGGGATTACACAGGTAGAGGGAGGGGATACAATCTGAGGTAAACCATTTGGGAAAATAAGGGGATACAAAGACAGAACCATTATAAAACATAAAAACACACTACAACAGCTGGTACTCTCAGGAAGGATCCTGCATTTCTCCAGAGCAGTGAAATAAACACTGGCCCAGCACTGGGACACAGCTGGCTCCTCTGTTACCTTCGTAGACCAGCCCACGTGCCAACCAGTGACCTCCAAGCAGCTCCTGACAGCGAGGAGTTAGCAAACAGAGCCTGAGTTTGCTAGCACACATGCCAGCTGCTCCATGCCAGTTGGGAATATTTCCTGGCACCATTAACTTTATTTGCATAACCATAGCCATGCACTGAGTACAGAGACACAGGGTTTTCCAGCATGTCTGAACCACTGGAGATCTCAGCTGTGCATTTCCAGGGCAGGTTGAGTTGCTACTGAGCCTAAGGGAGAAGTGCTAAAGGAGGGCAATTGCACAAGAGGTGTCACAAGGAAAGGGAAATGGTCCTTTATCTGTTTGCCAGCTGTAAGGGATGCAGGCACAGTAGTGCAGAGAAACGTTCCCCTGGGAAGTTAGAAAGCAGCACTTCCTTCCAACATAGCAAAACAACAGTGAAATAGAGCAGTGTTACAGCTCCCCCCTGCCCTTTCTGCCTGAAGGCAGCTGAGGTCTTCCTAAGCACTCTGCCATTTGCACACCACTTCATCCATGATGCAGGGCTTCTTTGCCAGCTGTGTGGGACATTTCGGTGCTGGGGCTGAGGGTTTGGGAATTTCAGACTCACAGATCACTGCCCCCAGCCCTCATGTCTCCTCCTCTCCTCTGGACCTGAGCAGCCTCTTCTCTTCGCCCCACAGCCACCTCTCCATGTCTGTCGAGAGTGACGGGGGCTACATGGACATGAGCAAGGATGATTCCCTGGACTATGTGCCCATGTCTGACATGAAGGGTGAAGTCAAGTACGCTGACATCGAGTCCTCTAACTATGGCACCCCCTATGAGCTGGACAGCTACTCCCCCTCAGGTAACAGCCTGGCCACAGCAGGAGGGAGAGGTGCTTTGGGTGCTGGATGCCTTTGCTTGCTAAGGTCACTTCTGGGACTTGTCCAGAAGCAGTGCTAGATGTCCTCACAATGAGAGCTCCCAGATGTGTCCCTTTGTTGCTGGAGGCAGAGCATTCCCCAGTGTGTCCTTCCACTACTGGGAGGCTCACCAGTGTGCTGGGTGACACCAACATCCATCTCTGATGTTGATAACACCAACATCCATCTCTGCTTGCCCTCCAGCTCCTGAAAGGACAGACCGGGTGACACTGATAAATGAGTCTCCACTCCTCAGCTATATGGACTTGGTGGGCTTCAGCTTCCAGGTGGCCAATGGGATGGAGTTCCTGGCTTCCAAAAATGTACGTATGCTGGCTGGTCTGTCGTGGTGGTGGCCAGCAGTGTGTTTTCTGCCATGTCCTGAGGTCGGCTTCCTCCCACTGTTCCTCTGTCGGTGCCAAACTCCTTGTGGGATAAGTGGCTGTGCAATTGAAGAGCTGCTGACCACTTCCCTTTGGAAACACAGTCCTGGAGATCAGCATGACTGTATTTGCATGTGACAGCTAACCCTGGCTCACACTGAGCTTCAGACCTGAAATTCCCTGACTCTTGCTCCTCCTGAGCCGTGTTCAGCACAGCTGTGGCATTATATCATCCCTGTTTACTGGGATGACCAAACAGCCTGCAGGGAGCTAAAGCACAAGGCACTCTGCAGCAAGCAACTACTCTTCCTAGACACCCTTATTGCACTGCATGCTCTGAGCACCCCAGCGCTCATCAGAAGTGCTTGTTCAGTGGAAATTAAGCCACTGTGGAGGTCTAGGCTCTGGGCTTCCTAAGGTCTGGCTTAGCCCAGGGCAGGCAGTAATATAGTTGGATTGTGTGAAGCATCACACAGGGCAGAGCTAACAGAAGGCGTCAATGGCATCAATGCAGAGAGAAATTCCTGGCTCTGTGCCCCCAGCCAGACAGTCTGATCCCTAGAAGTGCATGCTCAGTGCTCCCACAGCAAATGTCAGGGCTGCTCATACAGAAAACATCCATCATGCTGGCAGACTAGGAGGCACAAGCCAGGCTGGTGTAACTCGGATGTGTTCAGGCTGCTCGGCTGGGTTGTCCAAACAGAGATAGAGACACCCCCTCCTCCCAGCCCACCAAGTCCCCTCGCTGGGTCCAGCCCTGGCAATCCCCTCTCTGCTGGGCTGGTCAGGTTCCCCTGCTGGATCTGCATGGCTGATGCAGTCACGGAGGAAGCAGTCCAGGCAAACAGCAAAAAGGTGTTAGCTCTGCTGGTGGTGGAGCCGTGATTGTCCCCAGAGGTGAAGGAGACACCTGAAATGGCGTGAGGTGCCTCCTGTCCCTGCAGCCCCAGGCGTGGGCTGGTGCTGGAGCTGGGCTGTGTTCTCAGGCTGTGTGAAGGCTCCTCACAGTGACAGTGCTCTGTGTCCCCCCTGCAGTGTGTGCACCGTGACCTGGCTGCCAGGAATGTCCTCATCTGTGAGGGGAAGCTGGTGAAGATCTGTGACTTTGGCCTGGCGAGGGACATCATGAGGGATTCCAACTATATCTCCAAGGGCAGTGTGAGTACCAATGTGAGCCTTGCAAGCTCTTTCTTCCCAGGGCTCTGGGCCTGGCACCCCCTACATAGTCCCCCTGTGAGCCACCTGTCCACCACTGTGCCCAGAGGTGGTGACAGGGCAGGACTCTCAGGAGATGATGTCAACAGCCAACCATCCTTCACTTTGTTTGCTCTGCACACTGTCAAGTAGCAGACTTGCTTGTCCCCATCTCCTGGCTCTTTACAGAAGAACCTGAAGTAGCAAAACTCGGGATTGTCCCCTGTACACTGTCCTGATCACAGCAGCAGTGCTGCATCCTGCTAGCACTGAGTGTGGTCCTCAGCTTCAGGCAGGAAGAGGGCAAGGTTAGGCAGCTTGGTAGGGCTGTAGTGACTCACTGACCACTCTGGGAAGAGATTCACAGGATTCTGCTCTAACCACTAGACCACAAGTTAAGAAGAAGTGTTTTCTTGCAAGCAGCTACTTTCCAGAGAGATGTCTCCAATCTTTCAATGCAGAGGAGGATAAATCTGTAATTGAGCTTTGCCAGAAAGCATTTCCCTGTGATTTTAACAACAGCCTATCCACTCCAGCCCTGAGGCATTTGTGAATCTCCAATCCCAAGCAAAACAGGACATGTAATTCCCAGAGAAACTGAGGCTGAGAATGGAGACAGGTGCCTTAAACCCCCACCTTTATCGAATCTGCAAAGCTCTCTCATGCTTTCTCCCATGTGCTGTCAAACAGGTACTCAGAGCCTGGTCATGGGGACCCTCCCCCAGAAGGGTTGGGGTTTTCAGTCCAGCCTTGACATAGCTGGTTTCCTGTCCAAAATGGGAAATGAAACTGAGCCCCTTTGCAATCCTTCCTGGAGATTATTTTGGTATTCATTGTGCAAGCAAATCCCAGGAGCAGCAGCCAGTTCTGCATACAAGCTGGACAAGTGAGGCTTTCGTTTTTATTACTCTGAGTGAATAAGAACAGAAGAGAAGCTGGATGGCTCTTTTCTGGTCATCCCTTAGCCTCCTCCAGCCTGGTCTCAGGTTTCCAAAGTCAGGAGTCTTTGGTCAGGTTGTGCAAGTCAGTGGCCTCATTGAGAGTGAGGGAACAGAGAACACACACTGTGACATGTGTGCATTCATCATGGCAGGCTGGGATGGAAATGGACACAGCACATCCATTCTTTCCTCCTGCCTGCTGGGTCTGTTCTGCACAAAGAAAGAGGCAACTGGTCCCTCCCAGAACTGACTGACAGCAGATGTCAACAGATGTGTTGGACTCACAGGCAGATCTGAAGGCTCTTCTTTGCTTGTAATTTGGGTGTCAGGCTTTTATCTGTTAAAACAACTGCTGGGGGTAGAGCTGACTCTCTTCTTGTTTCATTTTTGATTCTCTCTTAGACCTTCTTGCCCCTTAAGTGGATGGCTCCAGAGAGCATCTTCAACAACCTCTACACTACCCTGAGCGATGTGTGGTCTTTTGGGATTCTTCTTTGGGAGATATTCACCCTAGGTGAGTGCCCTGGAGGTCATGGTGGTGTCTGTAGTTCTGATAACATGTTAGCAGGATCCCTTCTAAAACAACAAAAATGCATTTCTAACCTCCAAGTCCCTACTTTGCCAGTCAGAGTAGCACTTCATTCCCTGTCTCCTTCTTCCCCATGCTCACGTTGCATTTGGAAGTGAAATGAAACAAGAAAGGTAAAGAAATAAGAAAACCTTGGTGTGAAATGCATGTTGGCTGGAGGGTGGCAGGCAATCCTGCAGCCTAATTCCTGCTCTCCCTTTACCCCCAGGAGGGACTCCATACCCTGAGCTGCCCATGAATGAACAGTTCTACAACGCCATCAAACGTGGATATCGGATGTCCAAACCCACCCACGCCTCTGATGAGATGTAAGTGCTGTCAATATGTGTTTCCCCTGGATGTGCTCTACATGCCACAGAAGCATTTCTACCTGTTTTCCTCACCTGCTGACTCAGTGTTCTCCTTTCCTCTTGGCAGCTACAGCATCATGCAGAAGTGCTGGGAGGAGAAGTTTGAGATCAGGCCATCCTTCTCACAGCTGGTGGTGCTTATGGGAAACCTCCTGGTGGACTGCTACAGGAAGGTATGTCCAAAGGACCCTGTGCTGGAGGGACAGAAGGGCGTCAGTGCCTTGGTGAGGGCCCTCAGTCAGGCTTTGGACACCAGTCTTTAGTCTGGTCTGGACTTTCTTCAGGAGTCTTTGGTCAGGTTGTGCAAGTCAGCAGCCTCATCAAGAGTGAGGGAACAGAGAACACACACTGTGACATGTGGGCATTCATCATGGCAGAGGATTTTGCTGTGACCAAGGCTGCAGTAGTTGGAGCAGCCAGTGAAGGTGGTTTGGGCATCCCAGGAACATTGCTGAGACAACTGCATCGCCACACAGGCAGCTGGTAACTCAGCAACTGCAGAAATCAGAACTGGCAGCAGATCAAAATCCTGCCTCCAACCGTGTGGTATTTTGGAGCTGTGAAGTTGTGCCACTGACCTCTCCCTTAGGAAAGGTCCATGGCCTATCTTTCTTGGAGTAAGAGCAGCTGAACCCAGCTAGGAGATACCAGCCCCTCTAGGAAAACCTGGCAGGCAGGACAAGGAAACCCAACATGAGTGCATTGTCCCCACTCACAAGACCTCTCCCTTTCTTTGGTCACCTCCTGTGGGAGCAGAGGTACCAGCAGGTGGATGAGGAGTTCATGAAGAGCGACCACCCCGCGGTCGTGCGCACCAGACCCGCGGTTCCCGTGCTGAACAACGCCCGCCTGGCTGCCAGCTCCCCCAGCAGCCACATCCTCTACACAGCCGTGCACCAGCACGGGGGGGAGAACGACTACATCATCCCCCTTCCCGACCCCAAACCTGAGGGGAGCTCTGACCTCCCCCAGGAGGCCTCCATCAGCAGGGCCAGGTAAGAACATTACTCCTGAGCATTGTCCTTTGCCCCAGCTGTCCAAATCTGAAACGGGGACCTCAGGAGAAAATGGGGATGCTCTGTTGAGGCACAGACTAGGGGTGGGTATACTGGGAGAGAAGGAGGGCAGTGTCACCCCATCTGAGGTGCTGTGACCTGCATGAGCCCACAAGGGTGGAGATGAACCAGAGGAGCTGGGGCATGAGCTAAGATAGGGCACAGTGTCACATCCCTGCACGTCAGCCAGCACAGCTGAGGACAAGCAGCCCCACTCACAGGGAGGGGAGCAGGCAGGGAACCACGTTCTGTAGAACCCACCCAGCCATGTGTTGTGTTTGAGGGCTGGATAGACCCTCCTGGTATGGTCTGTTCCACTGGGGGAAGCTACTCACATAGAGTGAGGCTGCTGGGAACTCAACACCTTCCCAGTTTCTGGGAATCCTCTCCCACCCACAGACCTGGGACAAGACACTCATTTCTCTCTCCCTCTTGTCTCCCTTCAGCTCTATGTTGAACGAGGCCAACACATCATCTACAATATCCTGTGACAGCCCTCTGGGCCTCCAGCAGGACGAGGAGCAGGAATCTGACCCACAACCAGGCTGCCAGGAGCCAACCACAGGACACCAAGAAGTGGAGGAGAGTTTCCTGTAGTCAGAGCTGGGCTGACTTTGCATCTCCCTATGGAGAGGCCAGCTGAGGGGGCTGACCCAGATGTCACAGAGAGCCATGCTTGTGCTTGTACATCAGGACATCCCCACCTGCCCCAGCATTCCTCCTTCCCTCCTGTCTCCCAGTGCTGGGTGGGGAATTAAAGACTTTTCCCCACTGTCATCCCCTTCCCCCTTAAAAAGAGGTGGCTCAGTGCCAGACACCCTCTAGATCACTGCCACATCCTCCTCAGTGATCAAACCACTGCAGGAGGGAGACATCTCACAGACCAACACCTTTTCAAGTGGAAGACATGGTTGGATCTCCATGAGAGGCCACTTTCTGCATTGCTAAGATGACACTCCACCCTTTTTCTCCTCTATGGCACAGAGTTTCGTCTCCTCTGCACCAGCACTTCTCTGATGGTCTCAGCACCAGCCACACTGTGGTTCTGTGAAATGCCACTGGGACAGATCATCCACCTGGAGCCCATTGCTGGGGTGTAGAGGACCTGCAACACCAGCCTTCAGCTGCTGGAGGTCAGGAGTACATTGGATTCTCCTCCAAGCCTGAAGAGGCCAGCCAGTGTCTGGGAGGTACAGAATTACCATCTTCCTCTCTTGGCAGTGCTTCCATGGTGGATGGAGCATCACAAGCGCTACAGGTGTTCACAGCTCTGGGGCACAGCTCTGCATCCCCCTGGAGGCTGTCACACCCTTCTGTGCCCAGCGTGGCACCAGGAGCCCCAGGCACATGCCAGGAGCTCCAAATGCCCTCACAATGACTTGGTTATAGAAGCAAGGAGGGCAGTCACTGTTGTTCGTGTTGTCTGTGTGGACACTAAGCTAATTATTCTCCATTGAAGATTTAAAGGGAACAAATATATTAATCCACTAGCCAGGGCCAGTATAAGGAAGCAATATGGTTATTCATTAATCTACTGCCACTACACCCAGTTCATCTGCTGGGAAATCATATAACCACGCCAGCTGCAGAATCCTTGTGCTTTATCTTTGGGAAGCAAAGGCTCACCTTTGATAAACTGTTCACCCAAACACCCCTTCTCAGAATGGGAGGGCTCACCCTTCCCTCCTGAGTCACAGCAAGATTATGGGCAGAAATAAGGATACCAGGACACCAACCCAGGGATAGCTCCAAAGAAAGAGAGGGAGAGAGGCTGGGAAGCTCCATGGTCACAGCTGAGCTGTATCTCACACCCTGCCACCTTCTGGGGTCAGGCAGAGCCACTTGCAGCCTGCCAGGGCTGTGAAATGTCACAGGGAACCAAGCAGGGCAAGAGGAATTGGAGAGGATTCCCTTCTCTTGGTGAGTGTTTTGTAAACTAAATGGGCTCCCCCTGCTTCCGCCCTCCTTCCCCACTTCTCACAGATGGGTCAGGGGCTTCTTGTGCTCTCAGTTGGCACTGAATGAGCAGACCCAAAGCAGGAGGAGCACCAGGCTTTGGAAATCAGTTGTGAGCCCCACCTCAGCAGAGATGAAAGCTGGACCCCCAAACCCACAGCTCTGACACCACAGAAGACAGCAGGTTTTTCTCTGAAATGAGTTTCACTTCACACAGAGCTCTGTTCACTGCTTGTCCCCTGCTCCCATTAACTCTTCATTGCCCTACTCATGCACATCTCTCTGTGCATCCTACAAGAACTGCACAGGCAGGTTTACAAAATCAGAAATTCAGTCAGCATCTTACTGGGCTTCTGCCACCTCAGAGCCACTGAGAATTTAATAATTTTTTAAAAAATATGGAACTTCTGTCAGAAATCCCCAGCAGAACAGCTTCTGTTTAAAGTTTTCTACCATTCCAGTTCTGCCATTTATGCAGCTAAAGAAGGAGTAGGTGTTTTGTGGGCTGATGTCCTTGGTAAAATGTGAACATAAGAAATAGCACTTTTATTGGCAGCCAGCAGAGGATATTTTCAGCCTATGTGGTCAGATTCCCCACCATCCATAAGAAACATACTGTGAATGACAACTGTTTTTCCATCCTCTGTTTCCTCCTGCTTGTAATGAAGGAGCCATCTCCTATGGCCACAGTTCATTAAATAATCCTCACTGCAGAGAAGCAGTAATTTATGAGATCCTTTGGGTCAGATCACTTGATTTTTTTTTTTTTTTTAAACATGTAAGGTGCTTGGTAGGATCTGTGTCGCTGCAACTTGAGCCCAGAGGATGGCACATCAGATTATCCTAACAGCCCCTGTCTGCACCAGCTCCATTTTTAATTCACCCTTCTCTACCAAAGGTGACCAGAAGTACCCAGTACTCCAGGTGACGTCAAACCTACAGCTCACACAGGGCATTATCAGTTCTGGCCTGTGCTGGTCTCAACTTATCTGGTGTAGCTTTGGATAATTTTGGCTTTTTCCCAGCCACAACATACTGAGAGCTTGGAGTCATCCTCTGACCAATCTAGGCATCTACGTCTTTCTACACTTCCAGCATTACTAACCAAGCTACTCCCTGCTGTTCCAGACATTGGGTCATCAGCAAATTTTGTTAACAAACTGTTATTTTTGGGCTGGACTGACTAATAAAAATATTAGATACTTCTAGCAACCAGAGCAATCTGAGAGAGCTACTTTTACTACCTCCCTCCAGCCCAAAGATTTCCATCAATACACCTTCTCACTTTCCCTTTGGCCATTTGCTTATTTCAAAAATCCTATTCTAAACTTCATCTTGTACAGATTTAATTGCTAATTAAATTACTAATTTCCCACTATCAAATAGTTTCCACAGTCCTGGAAGGGGAGATCTCCCTGCTGGGGGAGCTCAGGTATCCTGTCCTATTAGCTGGGCATTAGCTATATTTGAATGCCTATTGCATTTTGTCCCTTTTGTAGATTTACTGGAATTATTATTTGCATCAAAATCTGTTCTGGCTGTTGCTGAGATGCTACTCTCACCTCCCTATTCCTTCTCAAAGTAGGTGCGCCAGACTTTGCAAAATGGTACATTCTGCACTCCAGAGGAATATGACCAAATACTTGCCCTTGGCCTGTGATTTTAAGGGCTGAGTCTTGCACTTTGTGGTATTTTCCTGTCCTTACTCAACCTTTCACAGCACCTTTAGCAAGTTGCAGTGACCAGACCTTCTCAGCCAGGGACAAGCTGGCAGCTGGACAAAGCCAACATATTTTGCTAAGCATCCCTCCAAGAGAGGGCCTGGCAGAGCTGGGCATGACAGATCCAGCCCCACACTCCCTCTCTCTCTGCTCCAGTCCCTGCATGGCCTGGCAGGTGAGGGCCAGGAGAAAGGTTTGCCTGTTCTGGGCCCATCAGTTTTGTAGCCATCATTTCTCCGGTGAGACTCTGAAGGGAACTGGTCCCACTGGGTTTTCTGTTCTGATAATCAGTATTTTTGTTTGGGTGTGTTTTTGGGTTTAGAGGTGGATCCAAACTGAGCCCCCTATGAAGGAACACATGCCACAGCTTGGGCCCATCTCTAGTGCAATATCTTTTTATTTGTAGATTATATTTTACTCTACAACTGTTACATTGTTATCAGAACCAGTATATGCATAATCCTACTGCCAGTCACTATTTCATATGTGTATCCCAGAAACTAATGCAGCACTCTGGTGTCTCTTTCCACATTTAGGTGTTCCTCAGACTGATGTGTGCACAGGTTTTAATCCTTTTGTCCCTCTCAGTTTGAGTGTGTTATTTCCTTAAGCGCGAGTGTCACGTTTAGTGTTTGTTTGTGTTGTGTGAAATCTAGAGCACAGTGGACTTTACTTGTAACTAAATTGTCTCTGTTCACCTGCCAGGGGGGCTGTGGCAGGGTCCCACGGGGATGGGGGCAGAAGCGCAGTGCAGATGTGCAGCCAGGGGAAGTCAGCCAGAAGTGAGAAGCAGCTCTTCTCTTTCTTCCCAGCCAGGGCTCCGGGCTGTGGGGAGACAGCACCACAAATACAGGGCACTGAGCACTCAGGGTTTGCCTGCGAGGAAGCCCAAGGTCTGTGCAGAGCTGGCAGATCTGGAGAAGGGGATTTCACAGAGTGCTAAGGAGACAAAGCCCCTGTTCCAACACACACGTGTGAGGAGGAGCCCTGGCTGGGCTCAGTGCCTAGCTCGGGTTCCAGGATCATCAGGGAGCCTGGATGCAGCCTGGTTGTGCTCCCACTTGGAGAGCACAGAGGTTGCCCTTTGGTGGCCCTTTTGGCATCCTTTGCCTCTGGTGGTTGCCAGGCAGAGAGCAGCCAGGGCAGCTCCAGGGCCACACAGGTCATTCCTGCAGCACATCCCAGCCCTGCCTGCATGCTGAGTGTAACAGTGGAGGCACCATGGCATCTGCAGGACCTGTCCAAAGCAGGCCAGATATTGCTAAGAATAAGTTTTTATAGACCAGCACACGGGTTTCTGGGCTACCAGCATGATTCCCATGTTTCACCTGGAGACCTGAGGCCTCTGGGAAATGCCAAGGTGGATCTGGTTGGCTTTGGCAAAGGCAGGGGAGCTGCTCCAGCAGCACTTTGGAGAGAGGACTCTTGCCTGGGGGGGGAGGAGGCAGGAAGGGCAGCTTGTGCTGGGAGGCCTGCAGTGTCCCATCATTCCTGTTGTTTCTCCTTCATGGGCTGATTGCACCAGAACTGCCAATCTTGCCCAAAGTGTGCCCTCTCCCCATCTTGCTGTGCTGGCTTGCTGGCATCACACTGTTCCTCTGCAGCCTTTCTGAACAGCAGCAGCACCTATCTCCATGCTGTCTGTCTAAATCAGCATGAGGGCAAAGGGAAAAACAGAGTTCAGACTAAGGTACCAAAGAGTTAACACTTTTCTAGGTTTACAGTTGTATTTGTAGGATTTGTACTATGTCACATTTATAGCCATGAGATTATTTTTATGCTGTAAACTTTTACAAATACATTTTTAAAGAAAGAGTTTAAAAATAAAGGTGTTTTTCATTTTTCAAAGTCCCATCTCTTCCTTTATTTGCCTGCTTTTGGTTGCTTCCACTCAGATGGGGCTGGGAACACAGCTTAACCCTGTGGTGGGTGAAAGCTAAGCATGTTAATACTCTGTGCATGACCCCAGTGCTTAGTGAAAGCCCAGCTGGGAGCCAGGCAGGGAGAAGCACTGCAGGGAGCAGCTGAGCCCTGAGACAGGGTAAGGAAAAGGGGCAGGATCTGCCCCATCTCTGGTGGCTGTGCAGCTTGTGGGTCTTGTGGGTGGAGGGAAGGACACCAGGAGTTGTTCCCATGTGTATCCCCACTGGCTTGGCCCCTTGGAGCATTGCTGGGGCTGTGCTCAGATCAGGGTGGGCATGCAGGAGAAATGACAAACTGAACAGTGGCTGGGCTGAAGGAGATGCAGGTACCACAGCACTGATTTTCCCACCTAGTTCGATAGCTCAGGGCAGTGGGAGGGCCTGGAGACAGCAACAGGGCAGGGCACCAGCAGGAGCCACCCTGCAGCACACAGGGCCCCCCTGCCCAGCTCTCCTCCTTCCCTCTAACATGAGGAATTTGCTGATGCCCTCAAAAGCTGCAACTCCAAAATCCTGGCTCCCCACACCCACTCCCTCAGATCCACGTGCTCTCCCCTCCTATCACCTTTCCCCAGTCACCTCTCAGAGGCACTGAGGTCCCCCAGCCATGAGAGACAAGCACCCTGTGAGTCTTGCCCAAAGTTTTCTCCTCTCTAGCTCAAATGTAACTGCTGCCCCAAAATCCATCTCAAACTGCAGAGCAGAGATGTTTGCACCTTCTCTGAGCCACGTGCTTGCTGCAAAGAGGGGTTTTTGGTTAAATCACATCAGTTTGACCCGGTTTTCTGGCTACACGATGAAGCCCCCACTGGCATCAGTTGTGCCTCCCTCAGCCCCTGGAAGCTCCCTGTGTACCCAGAGGTCCAAGGCATGGAGTGCAGCAGCAAGCAGGTCCAGGTTCCAGCAAGGCTCCCTTTTCCAGCCTTTCCTGGGTTCCTGCCTGTCCTGGGTTGCTGCCTTTGCTCATTTTTCCAGAGTGGAGGTTTGCAGCCTCCCTGACCAGCTCAGGCTGATTCTCCCCAGATATGCTCTGAGTCACCTGGCACGGCTCAGTCAGGGCATTTTTCTCCAGGAGCTGAATCAGCAGGGAGAAAAAGAATCCCCTTTTGTCCAGAGAGGCTGCATCAAAGGCCTGGGGGGACAGCAGAGAGGGGGAATGGACAGAGCTCAGCCTGAACCCTGCAGGCTCCCACTGATCCCTACCCAGCAGACCTTTTGCATGTCAGCCTGTGCTGGGGTGGGGTCCTGGGGCTGGAAACGAGCAGGACAACATGGGGACCCCCAGCAGGGCATTTCCCCCACCCCAAAACAAGTCTCCTCTCCAGTGATGAGACAGACACCCCATGGAGGAGCTCAGGGAAGCAGAGAGACTGCAGAGACAAACCCAGGAGCTGTGGGGCACCAACAGCTCAGTACCAGCAGGACACAGGTGCTCCACATGTGTCCCCAAACTGCTGCAGGGCAGTTCAGGCAGGCTTGGCACCATGGCCAGCTGTGCTCAGTGCTGGGGTCCCAGCCTGGGACACAACTGAGCCTCCAGTGCTCCCAACCAGGGCTCACAGCAGCCTCCATTCCCCCTTCCCCAGCCAGTCTACCAGGCACTGAGCAAGTCTCATCCCAACTTTCACAACCAGCAGGGCCTCCACAGATACTCCTGGGCTTCAGATTGCTCAAAGTAAGGTTGCAGCTTCTCTGAGAGCCTCCCTGCCCTGTGCTCAGAGCTGCAGTTTCAGCAGCACTCCTGTGGCTGAGCTACTGCTTGCACATAAGATTTGGGGTGCAGGAGGAAGAGAGGGACACAAAAGAGGGAGAGACCCCAAGCTTGTCCCAGTGAGCATCCCCAGGTGTGCCCAGTCCAGGCTGTCACCTGGGGATCACTGCCAGCAGAGATGCTGTGCAAGGGGCCCCCTCAAAGAGAAGAAGCAAGGCTGAGAGATTGTTTCCCTTCTCTCTATTGAACCTGTCTGGTTTAATACTTATTCACATTGGTGAGTCAGTTCTCTCTGAGCTGGCATTTGTTCCTGGAAAAAAAAGAAGCCTTAAAAAGAAGAAGGAGGGAAACAAACATCCTTTAAAAAGCCCCTTTGGCTTGAAAGGAGGAAAGAATAATCAAGCAGACATCTCCTGTGGCCCAGCTGCTTGACAACCCCCAGCTCTGGGCAGGAGCCCCCCAGAGCACCATGCTGCCTCTAATTCATGTTCTTCTTCCCTGCATCCTGCCAGGAAAAACTGCTGAGGGGAAATGTTCTTTGGCCAGAAGCTGCCTTTCCTTCTCTCTGGACTCCCTCACAGTCTCCAGCCATCCTTCTGGCCAAACCCAAGAGCTCTCCATGCTCCCATGACTCTTAGTCATCCCCGACAGTCAGCCATGCTCTCATCTCTTGGCCCCGGGGCCTTGTCCTGCTGGTGCCTCTCTAAGTGCCCCCTTTGGAGCAGCCCATTCCCCTCCAGGCTCTGGAGGCTTTCAGGGCACTGCAGGTGCAGATTCAACAGCCACCTCTGTGCAGATATTTTGGAACAACCCTTCTCTTGTCAGGTGGTTCCTGTCCCCTCCCTGCTGTTGGGGCTGCAGCTGGGGCAGATGGCAGAGCCTGGACCTTCCTTCCAGCACTGTCAGGTGATGGCTGTCACTTCCCACCCCAGAGCTGCTGTGGACAGCCCTGAACTTCTGCTGCAGCCTGAGGTTATCCAGAGACAGAGCAGGGAGCAAGGGGCTCCCTGTGTCCGACGGGAGCTGCTAATCCTGGGTGTCCCTGGGATAACTGGTTAGCTTCAAGCCTCCCCTCACACCTGTTCTGGAATACCCACAGCCCAGTGGAGGGTTAACAAAGTACCTGATTTATTAATTACTAACACTTCTAATTAGCTAATTAGTTTAATTACCACTTCGAGGTGCCTGCCAGGCTGCCAATTACAGAACAGCTCCCAGCAGCCTCCCAGCAGCAGGGCAGGATGGGCTCTGGGGGAGGAAGGGTCTGTGCTTGAGCCCTGTGGCTGCCTGGGGGTGACAGGGTCACTCTGAGCCCCAGGACTGGAGGTTATGGGGACAGGAAAGAGCAGGGGTTCCCAAGTGCCCCCATACCAGAAGGGGTCTGCATGCTGGACCCCAACACCCTCCCTGCCAGGGAGGTGGTGAAGCTGGCATGGGGCTTGGGGGTGATCCTGTGTGGCCACAGGACCCCTCTCTGCACCAGGGATCACACTTTTGGTTACACGAAATAATTTGGCATCTTCGCTGCCTTTTTCCCACCTGGGAGCTGCCCTAGGCTGGAGTGCCTTTGTGGGTCTGTTGTGAGGGGTCTGCCATGCCCTCTGAGGGTCCTCAGGTCCCAAAGCCAGCACTGGGCCTGAGGTGAGACTTGTCCTCCTGAAATAAAATGGAATCTGCTGCCTGCAAGTGTGGGGACACTTTGTGTCCCCATGCAAGGCAAAAGTGTATAAATGTCCCTGGGCACTGGAGTGGCAGAAGCCAGAGAACATCAGGATTCTCCCAAACCCCAGCATGGTGCAGTGGCCCCTGCCAGTCTGGGGATGGGCTCCTCTCTGAGACCTGAGGGGACCCTGCAGCAGGGTGTGCACATGGCCCCACCTCTGCCATGGGTTTGTCACTGGTGACGTGACAAGGCATGGCCTGGTTTTTTTCCCCCTGTTTCAAAAACAAACAAAATAGGGAATTTGTTAACTTGTGGTCAGCTCAGAAAGGAGAAGCTCCTGAGAGGGGAGTGCTGGAGACGGTGCCCACGAGAAGAGGCACCCACTGCTTGAGAGGATCCTGCAGCAGCATCGGCTCCACGCTGGGGACACCTGGGGACACCACGGGCCTGGGGACATGGCTCCTGCTCTCCTCCTGCTGCTCACCACAGCTGGCTTCTGGCATGGTGAGTACTCCCAAAGCCTCAGGTCACTCCAGGGGAGCTGTGGGATGTGGTGAGGGTTTCCTGGGTATCTGGGGTGAGTGCTCCATTCCTTCTCTGCTGAGGAGGCCTTGGTGGGGACGGGGCTGTGCTGGAGCTGGACTCACAGACACTCAGCTCTTGGAGGTGGAGAGTGAAGCTGGGCTGGGTCCCAAAAGGCTGCTGTGGGCTGGGATGGTCCCCGTTTGCTGCTGCATGGAGTGGGCAGTGCTGTGAGCAGGTTCAAGGACCCTGGGCATGGCTGGGCAGAAGGGGTGTGCTCTGTGGCACTGCAGGGAAGAGATACCAGTGCTGGAATTCACTGCAGGCCTGGCTGTAGCAGCTTCCTGAAGGTCACCCAGAGCTGGCTGCAGTTAGAGAGGGAGGGCAGTGGTGGAAAGAGGGTGTGTTGCTGGTCTGTGTTGGCTCTGGAGCCTGGCTTGCTCTTGGCTGCCTGCAGCCCTGCCAAGGCAAGGCCAAGGAGGATGGAGAGGTGCACATAGCATAGGAGAGCCTTGGGGGGAAAGGAAAGGGAAACTTCCCACTCCATGGGTCTGGACAGGGTTTAAGATGAAGGAATGGTTGAGCAGCAACTGTGTCCTGAGGGAAGCTCTTTCCAAAATAATACTTTGCTCAGATGGGGAAGGAGCTGGAGATGCTTGGTCTGCAGGTGGAGGAGTTGGGAAAATCAGCTGCACTGGCACTTTCCAAAGCACCTTATGCCTAGCTGGAGTGTCTGAGGATTGCTGGTTTGCAGGGCTGTAGAGCCAGGGTGTGATGGAAACAACTCAGCCAGGCAAGAAGGGAAAGGTGAACACGCCTGTTTTTTGAGGCTGCAGAGATGGCCAAGAAGTGACAACCCACCAACCTCAAAAAAGAGTCACTAAGCCTGTTTTGAGGTTTACAACCAAAGAGGTGGAAACCAGCATTACTTATCTTGCATTCTGAAGTGCAGGGAACTTCTCAGGTCCTGTGTGGTGCTCACCTTAATATTCCTTTTGAGCGTGCTTGGGGACACAGTGAGACTGTGCTGTGAAGTCCTCCTTGGAAGGGCACAGCCTGTGGGGACAGCATTTAGCATGTGACAGGCAGTGAATCCTTCTTGGGCCACTGCAGTGCTCATCTTTTCAGCCCAGGACATTTGCATCCCCTCTCACTTGTTGTTTCACTTCAAGTGACATTTATAACATGTTGAGCATAATTTTCTAATTGTCTGCTGTGCTGGGAACTGGGTTGTGAAGGCTTCAGGGTTTTTCATGTCTTGTGGATTTTTACAATAATAGGGACTAGGCAGGTCTAATGCAGATCTGTGAGAGATCATAACAATAGCTTTTAGGATCTCCCCAACAGTTCCTTGAGCCACTGGCCAGTGCCAGATCACCATCTGTGACACTTTCATGAGGCACTGTCTGCCATGCCAGGCTGTAGGACACACACTTGTGTGGGTACCAGCACTGCTGGCCATTTGCAGCTCAAAGCTGCACCATGCCAAGGTTTTACAAAGCAATAACCTCCAGCTGGAGCCAGAGCCTGACTTCCTTCTCCTGCCTCTTGGATTGCCAGGGCATCTTCTGTGAGCACCCAGGGCTGATGTGATGTGATTGTTGTGATCTGGGCTCTTGCTGAGGGAGGGTAAGGGGCTCAGATCAAGCAGAGGAAGTGTTTTAAACCTGATCATCTTGCATCTGTGTTCTTGGCCATCTTGAGATGTATTCCTGGGAGGTTTGTTTTCTTTTTGTGGGTAACCTAAACCTCTGAGGTAGAAGCCCCACGCAGAGCTGTGATGAGCACACTTTTCTCCATCCAGATACTGTAGGTGACTTTGAGGTCCTCAGAAATCAAACTTTTCCTTGCTATCTCTGAGGGTGGGACAAAGGGAGCTCAGGTCTGGTATGGATCCCTCTTTGGACCAGACCTTAGCCTAGTTACTCCCCAGAACTAACTCAAAATCCTGGTGGCTGGCTCCTGTGGTAAGGATCCTGGGCACTTCTGTCATACCAGCCTTCACTTCTCCTTCCTCACCAAATGCTCTGCAGGGGAGAGCAGTGTTTTGGCTGGCATGGGAGAGGCAGGGACAGTCTGCAGCTGTGAGGAGAGGTCATGGTTACACAACCCAAGTGTGGTAAAACCTCTGGCCAGCAGTTACTGGCAGTGCTGCGGAAGCTGCTGGAGAGCAGAACAGAGCCATCCCTGGGCTTCGTGCAAGATTGCACAGTGGTCAGCAGGGACAGAGCCTCCCCCAGCAGCCCTGCTTCCCCATTCTGGAAAAGGACCCACTGCTCTGACTCATCCCCCAGCACACATGAAGGAGTGGGTGCTCAGTGACCTTCAGCTCGCCTTGTCCTGCATTTGGTGTCTCTGACTTGTCTGTCCTCACTCCACCTGTGTGGTGCTTACAGTGTGGATGTGAGGCTCTAGTGACAGCCTGAAGGCTTTTTCCTCACTGCTCTGGAGAGCACCTACCCAGAGCCTTTTCTGGCCCCAGCACCTCAGTAGTACCTGTGAGCTGGTGACAACAAAGATGCACAGTGAGGTGATTCCTGTTTGTTTTGTTTTCTTTCCTTGTCCTCCTGCAAAAAGAGTCATTTTCCCCATGAAATGGTGCCAAAGCCCTGGATGTGGATGGATAGCCAAAGCAGAGAGTAGGTGAGGGAAAAGGATCCAGTGACAAAGAGTTAAAGCAACAGAGATATCAAACCCCACTAGAAAACACAGCTTAGCAAAAAGGGAGGAATGTTTTCCCTCAGATATGTGGAAAATGTAGCTTTGTAAATTATTCTGGGGTATGTTTTTCTCCACTCTGGGCTTCTCCTCTTTCCACAGAAAGATAAAAGAATTAAAAAAAAAAAAAAAAAAAAAGGGGAACAGGGAGATAAAATGTCAAATTTTCCATGCTCCAAAGATTCTTGTTCTCTGCTTCTCCCTACAGGGCCAGTGAGTTTAATCTAGGCCTTGTCTGAGCTTCCCCATGGCCACTGTGTCATTGACACACACCAGCAACGCTCTCCAGGGTCTTCTCAACCCTTTGTTGCATGGAAAAAGTCATCAGCCCAAGATGGTTTAAATGCTGCTCTTTGGGCTCTGCTGTGTGGGCTCTGGAGGGCACAGCCCTGAGCACAGCTGGCAGCCCAGCACACACAGCTGTACCCTGGGCATTGCTTTCCTCCCCTAAAGACCTGTGATCAGGGGTGGATGAGGATGGGGCTGTGCTTCTGCTGGCTCTTACAGGGCCAGTGTCCACGGCAGGAGGATCACTGCCTGCAGAGCAATGAATTGATAATTGCACAGCTCCCTTTATGGTTAGTATTATTTGAATGAGGTGTGTGTCCCTTTAAATGTGAGGTTGGGTGAGCGACTGAGAAGGAAAGCAGAAGTGGGAGAATAGCCCTGGACAGGGGCTGGAAGGGGGTGCAGAGCCCCCCAGGCACAGATAGCCATTTGCAATGTGTTTCCTGTCCTCCCTGAGGGCCTGGAGCGGGGTGGCTGCACCACTTCTTCCCCAGCCCTGTGGCACTGATTCATTCTGCACTTCCCCCCACCCTAAATATAGGAGGTGACTCAAGGAACTCGCTGACAGGGCAAAACTGGGGAAAAATATTTCCCTCTGACACTAAGGCTGGAGTAGGACCCTGGTTCCCCTTTATTCAGCCAGCAGAGCAGGCATCTTCAAAGCAGAGATGCTTCAGAACTCTGGCTGGTTGTGATGCTGGTGTCTGCAGGACTGGTGTGTTGTATGAGCAACTGCAGCTATGGGCTGTCATCAGCTCTTTAGCTTTTCCATGCCTCAGTTTCCTCTCCCAAACAGGAATAATAATAATGTTGTGTCGTTTCATAATGTTTTGTTGGTGTCTATGAGGAGAATGCAGTGTCTGCTTCCATAATACACACGAGGCAGGTGTCCTTCAGAATCCAGTACTTGGCAACAAAAAGCCAAATTATATGCACTGACCTGCTCTGCAGGAGCCTTCCAGGTCTGTTCTAGCTCATCTCAGCACCAATACAACAAAAAGCCCCATGCACCAAACTTGGCTTAAACTCCCCCAAATGATGCTATAGGCTAACCCAGTCCATAGAGCAGCTCCAGCTCTGCCACAAAAGGAAAACTATTGTAAGAAGAGGCAAAAAATCAGCAGGAACAATTGCCAAGCTGGCATTTGCCCTAATCAGCTCCAGATGATTGTTTTTCCTGTCCCAGTTGTCTAAATGCTCAAATGGCAGGGAAGTGTGGAGGGTGGTGTTTCTTCCCTGAAATGCATTCCTTGGAGTATCAGGCCATATGTGTCTGGTGGGACAGAGAATGGTGGAGTGATGTGAGCCAAAAAGCCAGTCTGAATCCCAAGCTCAGCCTTTTCCTGATGCTGAGCTACTCCATTGTCAGCAGTGTGAACTCCAACAGAGAATCTTTAGGGATCATTTTTGCATTCTCACTCTCTCTTTCCCTTGCAGGCTCAGCATCTCCAGTGATCAGCCCTGACCCCCCTGCTCTGGTTGTCAACACGGGTGATCCAGTCCTCTTGCACTGCTCAGGAGAGTCTGAAGTTGCATGGAATAGCAAAGAGGTTACATTCAGAAACCACACCAGCAGCACCCTCAGTATTCCCAAGGCCACTTACAGGAACACAAGCACCTACAGCTGTGCTTATGTCAACAGCAGTGACAAGGGCGTTGCAGCCATCCACCTGTTTGTGAGAGGTAACCCTGCTTGTCTCTTCCCACACCCATTGGCAGAGCAGCCTCCTGCAGGGAGCACTGCACAGGTGCTTTCTGCTGTGTTTGCTTGTGTGCCTGGGCAGCAGTGCAGGCTCCTGGTGGAGCCACAGCCATGTGAGTCCACACAAAATGGGGCCCATGGTTAAAGCACTGGGATAAAGTGTAGAGCTACATCTCATATATGTGTGGATCTCTCCCTCCTTCTGCTGTGGCTTCCCTTCTTGAAAAACAGTCTGTTCAGTGTTGTAATGAGCAGTGAAAAAATCAGAGAACTCTATTGCCAGTACCTCAGATAAGGGAGAGAGTCACATGAATTACATCCTCCCAACATGACCTGAACCCCAAATATTCATTTATCTCAAAAGAAGCTGTGCTGTGGTAGCTCTACCACTTGACTTCACCCCTTCCCTTGTACCACAAGTGCTGCCCTGAGCAGGGAAGCTGGAGGTCTCGTAAGTAAAATTTTCACCACGGTGAAAAGTTTAATTAGAGGTATGCATATTTTCAGCCTCTCTTATCCATGGCCATTTGTGAGCTGGTTGCTGTGATCCCCTCAAATGCCTCAGCTGGAGCTGGGTTTGTCATGTGAGTGTTTGGAGGCTGAGTCAGGCAGGCTGAGCAGGGCTGCCCCAGCATCGAACTCCCACTGGGCAGCAGTGCTGGAGGCTTGCCGTGCTGGAATGTGTTTCTCACTTCAGTGCATTTTCTGACCCCTCTCACAAGGCTGTCCTGTCTCCTCTGCAGACCCTGATAACGTGTGGTACACACCCTTTTTCCGGATCTGGGGAATCAAAGGTGGGAATGTTGATTTCCCCTGTCTCGTCACGGCCCCCGAGTACGGATCCAGTGTGACTCTGATAATGGATGATGCCTCTCCTCTCCCACCTGGGACCAACTACTCCTTCAGTGCTGAGAGAGGAATAACACTCTACAATGTGCAGAGCAAGCATAAGGGCTATTACCGATGCAAGGCACAGATAAACGGAAAAATAAAGACTTCATCAAGAATAAAACTGGTTGTGGAAGAAGGTGAAGAACAGGGGTTGCTGCTGTCCTAAGGGCCACATATAGCTAAGCTGGGCACAGTATATAGTTAGGGAAAGACCTTCTGAACCTGCAGTTTCAAAAGGTCATTTCATGGAGGCCAAATTCCATCAGCCTCTGGCAAACTGGTTCCTTCAGATGGGTTTGTATTGGAATAAGATCCCAATATTACCGGGTGGAACGTGCCTGGGCTCTTCTGGCCCTTGCTGCTTGACCAGAGGTGGCAGCTGTGGTGTTTTCACCTCAGAGACACCCCTGGCTGGCTGGATGTTGCAGCTGGCACTTGGAACAAGTCCAGGCAAGCAGGAATTCAGTTTTTACCTCTAATGGAAAGGCTTTAGGCAAGATGAAGAGGAAAAGGAGATGGATTCTGCCGGAGGGTTAATCCAGAGTTTTATTCCATGGTCACAGACCTCCGAATCTTGGTAACAGCTCCAACAGAATCCAGACCGCACGGTCCCGTGTCTTTTTAAGCCCGGGTAAAGGGGGAGGGAAGGGGTAGGTGTGCCACCAACCAGGTGGAAAGGGGGGGCGGTCTCAGGGGACAATGACACCTGGACTGGCCAATGACCCCAGGGCTGAGAAGCATCTTTTGAACTTGACCAACCAGACGATGCCCTTGCTGGAATGTTAAGATTGACGGACAGCACTTGGCAAGGGGGCAAGGGGAAGGTGGAGGTTGGCACACCTGGGAAACTGGGGTAGCTAAAACAGGATATTGCTTCACACTGCAACAGGTTTGCATGGGTTCAGCAGTCTCCAAATCTTTGCAGGCACTGTCACAGACCAGAGAAAAATCTGTCCAATGTTCTGCAAGTCCTCAGGCCCTGATGCTCCATCTGTAACCATGGCAAAAGCTTCTCCTTCCCTTTCAACCCACAGTCCTGACTGCTGTACTCTCCCCCCTGGACTGCTTCCCACAGACATGTGCTCAGAAGGAAGTGGTGATCTCTAGGGAAGGGAAGGCAGGGGGTAAAGAGGATGGAAAGGAGGAGGTAGAATCATAGAAGAGAGTAATAAAATAGTTTGGGTGGGAAGAGACTTTGAAAATCATCTAGTTCCAACCTGCTAGATCAGATTGTTCAGCCCCCACCTAGCCCGGCCTGGAACACGTGAGGATGGGGCATCCACAACTTCTCTGGGCAACCTGTGCCTCAGCACCCAAGGCAGCCAGGTCCTGGGGAGTCCCCAGAGCTCATGGGCTCACTGGACAAGCTGACATGGATCTTTCCCTGCTTGCCTTTGTGCAGCACTGGAGAAGCCTGTGTCCGTGGTGATGGACCCTGTGGACCATGTGCGGATCGTGGGAGAACCTTTCCAAGTCACCTGCAGAGTGATTGCTCCTACCCACAAGTATGACATCAGATGGGAGACAGCAGCAAAGACAGTAAGCTGGGGTGTGGGGCTTTCCTGGAAAATGGGGGACACAGGGCGGTAAAAACTGCCCAGACCCACAGCAAAGCCTTGAACTACCCAACCAATGCAGCTATTCAAGCTGTAGAAATTTGAATATCCTTTCTTTGGGATGACACAGGATTAAGAAACACCTGCCTGTTGTCAGATTTGTGCTGCAAGAGAGGAGAGTGTGTTGTTTCAGCTGAGTTTATTGGACAGGAGCCACAATACCTATTAAAGCAACATTTCTCCACCCAGCCCTGCCAGGGCTTATATGCAGCAAACATTTTCAGGACAGAGTTGTCCAGAGAAAAGATACATCTGAAGAAAAGGAATACATTTCAAAATCTCTATGATGCTGACTTCTAACTGCTAGATGGTTAGATGAGGTTTGCTAGAAGTCCTTATTATAACTGATGCCTTTATTAAAGCGAAGACACCACACACAAGGTATGTTTGGATCACACAGTGTAAGGCCAGGGTGCTGTCTGACAATAGCTATAACCTGACTGCTGTGGAATATCTGCCCTGGATCCTTGGGGTTAATGTGCCTCTGGGTCTCCACAGAGGTTGCTCTCAGGGATGAGCTCTCTAGCCCAGAGCAGGTGAGATGTGTTTGTTCTGCCCTCCCAATGTGTGCTGTTCCCTGCTCTCTGCCTGACAGGTCATGAGAACTAAAAGGGCTGACTTTGAAAATGGTGACTACTTCATCAATGACACCCTGTCCGTTGCAGCTGTGACCATGGAAGACAGTGGGAAGTACATCTGCATAGCTAACAATTCAGTAGGATCCAGGAATGCCTCAACAATGCTTCAGGTAGTAGGTAAGTACTTCCCCAAAAGCCTAGTAGGGCTGAATCATGTGTAGCCTGGAGTATTTGCTGCTTCTGCCTCCATTCTCTTCCTAGATTTGTTGTTGAAAACATTATTCTCACTTGTGCCCAAGGGTTTACATGGGAACTATGGAGCTGCTAGGAAAGGAACTGGCGTTCCCTTCGTATCTTGAGGGGCCAGAGGACATGTTTTGGGCTCTGGGTGAAAAATTGGAGTGCTAGTCTTAGTCTCTGTGTATTTATAAACAGCTTTGAAACAGTAAAAGGGAGTGGGGTGAGGTTGTGCTGGAAGACCAGGAAAGGCTGGTTAGAAGGAAGGGTGAGCCACATGAGCAAGCATGGATCTGATCTCTCCCAGCCACAGATCCACCAAAGGGGATTCAGGTCTGTTACACACTTGTTTGTATCTCAAGATGTAAAATTTATCCTTACAGCTCACAGTTTGCTGATGATCCAAAACCACAGCTCAGAAAGAAGGCTCAGCCCGTTCTCTCCTAGTGAGAAGTCAGGATTTTGGCTAAAAGGCTTGTCTTTTCTGAACAATTAGGAGATATTGTTTTACCTCGTCACTTCCTAGGATACAGCATGTACAACTTTCCTCAGAGACTTCACTAAGATTTCCTAGCTCTCCTCAGGCAGTGCCATGACAAAGAAATAATTTAAGAGTACTCCTTTGGGAACATAACCTGTGTAATGTTTCACTCCCTCCTGCAGTCTCCCAGCTGAGGCTGCTCTTTCCAATAATGATCCATTTATGGGGCTGCTGTAAGGTTATTCCAGGTCTCTGGAGATGCCTGCTGACAGCCATGCTCTCCTCCACCCTGCAGAGAGAGGTTACGTGCACCTGACCCCAGGGCAAGCCACCAGCCTGGAGGTTGCTCTGGGAGAGAATGTGGAGCTGCAGGTCCACATTAAGGCTTACCCAAAACTTCTCCAGTGGGCCTGGGAACACAGGAATCCCTTGAAGCACTCTAAAACCACCATATTCAAGGGTGAAATGATCTCTGGAAACAACTGGTATGTGCTGTTTGTCTTCTACACTACTATGGCATGTTTCCAAGAGAGTTTTCCTTGAAACAGGCAGGCTCTATTCTACAGAAAACTCTCTGGTTTTAAAGAGGGAAGCTGTTCTGCATTTCTGTTTTCTCTTTCCAGTATTATTAGCAAACCACGGTATGATCAGATCAAGGAGGACACCACCCTTCTCTAAATTGGTGGCCTTCTCTTTAGAAAGACTTGTGGGAATCAGTATCATGTTTGTGATCTGCTTGTTCAATTCTGCACTCTCCTTGCCAGAAGAAATTGCAGGAGAGGATGAATAGTACAAAAACCTTAATTTCCTCACTGGTCCTTGGACCCATCCCCTGCTCTGACGTTGACAGAGTGTGCACTGAGAGGCACTGAGAGCTCCATGTCACAAACATTGTTATGTGAATGTGATCTAACAGAGGGTACAGGTCTGCTCTTCCAAAGCCTGCAGCCAACTGAGACCAAGGGGAGACTAAAAGAAAATAATTTCATTTGTTAGTGGTTTGGGCAATTCCCCTTTCATTTTCTTAAAAACAAAAAACAATCCACAAGAGGAACTGTGCCACTTAGCAAAAATTATGGTTTTAGGGTGAACTCTTTCTTGCACTGGGGGCTGAGCAATGGGCTGGGGGCAGAGGGGAGTGGGCAATAGGGAGCACAACTTCATGGAGAAACTCATTCTGCCAAAGGCAGGAGGACCAGCATCCCCTGACCCTTGAAAGGCAATTATTTAAATTAAAAAATTAAAAATTAAATTATTTATGTTAAATTATTTCTGAGCATTCACCCACCTGTAGCCTTTCAGAAGTGCCAGAAGTGCTCTTGGTGGCAAAAGGTATTTCACCTAAGGAAAATCAGTTCCTCCCTACTTCCCCCACAGAAGCAACTGGCAGGCTCCCTGATGGGCTGGGATTAGTGCTGGAAGTGTTCCAGAGCACAGGAAGCAGCAGCATCTCACTGAGCAAGGCCTGTGTGCTCCTCACGGTGTTTCTCTCTGTGAGCAGGTACAAGAACACACTCTCCCTGAAGCGCCTGAAGGAGGGAGAGGGAGGCTTCTACACCTTTTATGCCTTCCACAGTGTGACCAATGAGTCAGTTACCTTCAGCATCTCCCTAAAATGTAAGTGCTTGTCCATTCTTTCACCCTGCTTGCCTCTGGGTCTGCTTCCCAGCTGGAAAAAAACAGTTGGTTGGGGTTCCAGGCTGCTTCCAGCTCAGCACGCACAGGGCACAGACCCAGCCCAAAGCTGCCTGTGTGTAGCACAGGGTTTCCTCTGGTTTGTTGTTGCATGCATGGAAAGGAAACCAGAGCATGGGGGATGTGCTCTTCCTCTGGTCACAGCATTCACTGTTTTTGTGGCTTCCCCAACAGCTTCTCCAAGGGTCTGCAAAATCAAGGTGCCAGCTGATGGCTCCAGCCTCCTGCAGTGCGTGGCCATCGGGTACCCTGCCCCACGCATCGAGTGGTACCAGTGCCCCGTGCACTCTGACAGGTGAGGGCTGCCCAGGGCTCTGAGCCCTCCATGCTGTGCCCCTGCCCCTGCCTGGCATTCCCTGAGCAGCACCACATGGGCTCCTGGGCAGGCAATACAGCAATCCTGCCCAGTAACAGCAACAGGGATGCTGCTCTGCTGGAAAAAGAGGTTCTTGGGGTCTGCCTGAGAACAGGGGGAACTTTCTATTCCTAAAGTCCTGAGCTTGAAGAGATTTTCCACCTGTGATTCATGCTCTCCTCATGCTTTTCCAAGGAATATATGGATCCTTTAGAGAGGTGCCCTGGTGTATGTTGCTGTAGAGGTACATCCTGGCTGGCCCAGTCATCTTTTTGGGACTTCCACAGGTCTGAGGCTCTGCAGAGTGTGGGTTTACTGAGCTACAGAGTCATGGGAAGCAACTGCAGCTGCCTGGACAGGGCTGCTGTGTCTCAGGACCAGCCCCACTGAAGGGACTGATAGCAGAACACATAAAGTGTTAATTAATAGTGCTGAGCCACATAAAGGCACTCATGGCTCTGTCTATACAGGGCTGTGGTTGGTTTTGCTCTGGTCCCCACAAATCCATGGACAGAATTAAGGGAGAAAAAAAATACTCCTGTGTTCACGGGGGAGATCTTTAATTGGGCATAGAGTAACACATCTCACAGAGCTGCAAGCCTAATTCTCTGTGTCTCCTCTCTTGTCTGACACAAGCCCCCCTCAGCTGTGAGCTGCTGTGCTGCAGAGCAGCACTCACTGTCCCCTCTTGCCATCCCTGCAGGTACACTGAGGACTACAGACTGATAAGCAATGACTCCAGACCCCAGGTGGTGAATGTGTTGCCCTTCCAAGAGGTGGAGGTGGAGAGCAGCATCCTCTTCAAGGAGCTGGGTGACAATTTCACCTTCTGCTGCGTGGCCATTAATGGGGAAGGGAACGCCTCTGACATGTTCCACTCCCTCACCATCACCGGTAAGATACAAACCATCAGCTGGGCAGAGTAGGGGAGGATCTGGGGGCTTGGAGATTATATCCTTTATGTATTATATCCCCACTCTCTTTGCAAGAGAGCTGGAGCAGATTCCACAAGCCCTTTACCCTCACAGATATGGGGCTTTGGCAATTGCCAGTCCTGAGAGGCCTGTGGGAATTTCTGGCTGGGTTATAGCCTGGAGCCAAAGACTGAGCCACACCATGAGCATCTTATAACTGCAGCACTCAGCTCCAGGGCATGGTGCATCCAGCAGCTTCTCAGCCCATGAAAATACAGGGACTGCCTCTTTTGGTGGGGCTGTTCTTGCAGCACAGATCTTGGTCTTGCTCTGTCTGACCTTCATCTGGTGCTGTTTGTGTGGAAATAGGGGGGTACATGGAGAACCATTGCAGCCTAGAGTTTGGCATCAAGACCTTCCCTCAGCTCCCAGCAGCTCCCAAAAGTGTATACTGAGGGCAGTGCTGGGTGTGTGGCATACAGAGGAATCCAAAGTGAATAGCTGGGCAAAATGCTCCCAAGAGTTGGGGTTGAACTGAGTGTTTACTCATTCTCCTTTTTTTTCCTCTTCCAGGGAGTGTCGTGGCCCTTCCAAACAAGCTCTTCAGCCCTGTTCTGTCCACCTGCATTGGTGCATTGGTGCTGCTGCTCCTCCTACTCCTCTTCCTGCTCTACAAGTACAACCAGGTGAGATTCCCTGTTCAGGCTGTGAGGGCTGCCCAGCCTCAGGGGCACACAGCCTCTGCTGGCAGCCAGGCCAGTGACCATCCAGCTTGGAGGGACCACGCAAGCTGCCTCCCTCACCTCCCCTGCCTCCCAGATCCCATCTGGAGCTTCCTGCTGCAGGGCCAAGCTCATGCACCCAACCCAGGGTATTAAAACCTCCCCTGCCCTGCTCCTTCAGGCTAGTAGCCCACAGGTCAGTGTGGTTATTGTTTGGTGCCAGACAAAGGTGTTCACTCTGTGCTGTCAGTTGCAGCTGGTTTTGCTCTGGTCCCCACAAATCCATGGACTGAATTGAGGGAGGAAAAAAAAAAGTGGTTTGCAGTTTGCATCTACTTTTTATTCTGTTCAATGCTTTATAAAAAACTGTTTTTATGGAGAAACAGGATGGTGTTAGAAGTAGTTTGTTTCCAGGAAGACTTGGTCACTATTTTTATATAAGAACTTGCCCCATTTTCTCTGCAAGGCTCATTTCCAGCATTTGGATTCCTTCTCTGTTTTTTCCACAAACTGAACCAATCAGTAGCCACCTCTGCTCCATCAGTGGGTGAAAATCTCCTGTTTTTCATCTCTCCCTTTTGGCACCCTTCCTTTGACAGCCTATCAAGGCTGAGGATTTTGCAGCAAAGTTCTGGTGCTGGTTGTCAGAAGATCCATCAGAGCCCTGTCTCAGACAAGCACCTACAGCTCAGCAGGCAGAGCTGCCTTTGGACAGTGGTCCAGAGACAAACAAAGATGGATCAATGTGTAAGCACAGATCTGAAATAATTAGCTTTTTGGAAGGGCTTGCAAGCCCAAGAGAAGCAGGACATGTCTATAAATAGCATGGTTACCTATCTCAGACAAGTCCCAGCCTTCTCTGCTCAAGGACTCCAGCTCTGCTTCTCTGCCTTGCCCTGTTACTTCTGCCATGACATTCTTGGAAAAGAGAAATTCTTACTTCTCTTTCTCCTTTTTTATTTTACCCCTGTAAGGGAAGTGGGGGTGGGCCAGCCCCACTGTTCTGCTGTGCTCAGCAACCAGGGGTCCAAGGAAGGAGACACAGTGGGGACATCTCCCTCCAGCACCAGCTGGGCACTGTCAGCCACTGCTCTGGTGGGACAGGCTGGATCTCCCAGCTCTGCCATCCCAAATGATGGCAACAGGCTGCTTCCAGTGGCAAGAGAACCTTCCTCAGTCATAGGTGATGACTTGGGGGGCTCCATAACTGCAAAGAGTCCAGGCTGTCCAGAAAAAAGCTCTCTCACTCAGTCCAGATTTAAAAGATATTTGATGGGCTGAAATCTGTATCTTCCCTCTGCACCTGCAGAGTGAGCTTGAGAGGATGCTGGGGCTGGGGAACCCTCCCAGCTTGGGAAACACTGAGTAACTGGAGCCTCTTCCTTGCAGAAACCCAAGTACCAGGTGCGGTGGAAGATCATCGAGGCCTGTGAGGGCAATAATTACATCTTTATCGATCCCACCCAGCTGCCATACAATGAGAAATGGGAGTTTCCAAGGAACAACCTCCAGTTTGGTAAGAAACCTTCCCTGCTGCTTGCCTGGTGGCATGAAGCTCATCAGAGAGCTGAAATGTTTCAAGAGTCAGAGCCAAAGCTCTGGGGGATATCCAAAGCTGCGTCCAGACATTCCAGCAGCATCCTTAACCAGGCCTTGCTGCTCTCTTCCACAAAGGATGGCAAGTGGCAGGGTGTAGCCTGCCTCCCTCCTCCTTTGTTCCAAGGAAGGCTGCAGGGGTCTTGTCCCTCCTCTTGCATGTGGGGTCATTCCTAAGGCACAGACTTGGTGAGGCAACGTTTGGAGATGGCCTCTTTCACTCCACCTTTGCTCGCTGTAGAGTTCCCCACAGATGTTTGCCATCTCCTGACTAAGGGATGTGTCATCTTGTGTGAGCCCAGCAGGCATCCCTGTCCACCAGACATCCTCCTCAAGGCTGTGTGCAGGACAGCTGCTCAGTCTTGCTCTATCAAATGTCTTAAAAGTACATTTTTTTTCTCTCTGCAGGAAAAACTCTTGGAGCGGGAGCCTTTGGAAAAGTGGTAGAAGCCACAGCTTTTGGGCTGGGCAAAGAAGATTCGGTGCTCAAAGTGGCTGTGAAGATGCTAAAGTGTGAGCACAGAGCAACTTGCAAGGGTTGAAATCCTCCAAGCTCCTCTGGGCAGGATGTAGAGTGTGTTCACCACATGTTGGTGCTCACAGGCTGCAACAGCTACTTCTAAAGTTGTTTCTGTGCCAAGTACCAGATGCTGGAATCACACTACTGCTTTTTTTGTGGACAGGGGAGGCCAGAGGCACAGTTAGAGGACATAGTTTTCACTCTAAGTCTGTTTCCTCCTTTTGTTCCATAACTCTGTCTACACCTTTTTCTGTCCTCTCTCTTAACCTCCCCCTTGTCTCTCCCTCACTCCTTCACACAGTCCTTCTCTCACCCCACAGCATCAGCAGACAGGGACGAGCAGGAGGCTCTCATGTCTGAGCTGAAGATCATGAGTCACCTGGGACACCACGAGAACATTGTTAACCTGCTGGGGGCATGCACCTGTGGAGGTAGGATCCCCCAGCCCTGCTGCCCCCACAGACCCCTGACAGGGCCCCTCCTCTTGGCACAGCTGAGCTGATGAGCTGGGTGGATTCTGCTGCCCTCCCAGGGAAAGCAGTCCTCAGGGCAGGGCACACTAACAGCATTCCTTAATGAACCCTCTCTGCTGCTCTCCCAGGCCCAATCCTTGTCATCACCGAGTACTGTCGCTATGGAGACCTGCTGAACTTCCTGAGGAAGAAGACTGAATCCATAATTATCCAGGATTCTGCCCTGGACACCTCTTTAGACAGTGCTGCTGATTACAAGAACATTGAGCTAGAGAAAAAGTACATCCGCAGGTAGGAGCAGAGCCCAGGGGGCTGCAGGGCTGAGCAGTGCAGGCCTGGGTACTCATTGTGAGAAGTGTGAAGAGCACTGTGCTGGGGAGAGATCAAATCCTGCCTGGGGACAGGCAGGATACCAGGATGTAAAAGCCACTGGCGTTGCATATGTTTAGACCTGGTTATAATTTCAAGTTTTTCAAGGACTTTGACAGCAGTCATTGAATATCCCACAATAAATGCAAGGTTTCAGCCCTGTCTGACCTTCCACAATTCAGAAACAAAACCTTTTGGTTTCTTGCACTATTGGGCACATGCACTTGGTAGGATGGAGCTGACTGCTCCCTGTCACACTTAAAAAAGGGGAACCCTACAGCCCCTTAACACAGAGGGCCCAGGTCCCCTCTCTGTGTCAGTTTCTAGTTTGCCTTTGCCCTTAAGCCCCTGTCTAAGTCACCTTCTGGGGCATGTGCTTTCTCCTCTTGGTGGATATGGAGCAGGGCAGAAGGTACTGCTGGAGGGTTCTAACAGCCTGCCTCCCTCTCTGTTGCTCTTACTCAGTGACAGTGGCTTCTCAAGCCAGGGTTTGGAAACTTATGTTGAAATGAGGCCTGTGTCATCATCATCATCTTCAGCAGCATCAGATTCTGCACAAGTCAGGGGTGAGTCAAAGGCTCATTTCTGTCATTTGTGATTTCTTTCTTTTGGCCATCCTGTCTGGTTTAGCTCTGGGAACCCCAACATGCCACCATTTGCGTTACTCACCAGCTTTGCAGCAAATCTAAATCTCTGCTTTGACTTTCAGGGAGAAGCTTGGAGGAAGATGAAGCCAGGGAGGATCTCCGTCCCCTCAGTCTCTCTGACCTGCTACAGTTCTCCAGCCAGGTGGCCCAGGGCATGGCATTCCTGGCATCAAAGAATGTGAGTGCCAAGACAAACACTGCCCCCAGCACACCAAGTGGGAAACACCAGTCCAGCCAAGCAGGAGCCACCCAATCCTGGCTGCAGAAGGCTTGGGATGTCTTTGGATGGGGTAGCCAAGCTCAAGCAAGCTGCTGCTGGACATGGGCCTCTCTGCTGTGTCTGCTGGGTTCAGACAGACTGGGCCCTGGTGTCTGGTGCTCCCTCCAGAGCCCTTGCATGGGAGGGCAGGGTTACAGGGGGAACCCAGGGCTGTGCATCACGCTGGTCTCAACGTTTTCTCCCCTGCTTTTACACGAGGTCAGGAGCTCTGTTGTGAAGCTTTCTCACTTTGGCAGTGTCCCTGCTACCCCAGGGACAAGGAACTGAAAGTGGCTGTTGAGCTGACTGCCAGAGCTGGCTCAGAGTGTGACCGTCACCCTGTGACTGTTTCAGGGATGAGGACAGTGTCAACAGCCCCTGGTTCTGACCCTTTCCTTGTGGGGAAGATGACAGCCCCAGGAGTGATTAAAGAGCCGAGCGTGACATGTCACAGTGTCTAACACTGCAAATGAAGTGGTTGAAAGAGAGCTACAGAGTTTGTACATGACATGGTGCCTCAGACAGGGCTCTTCAAGCAGTACATGCTTCCCTTGCCCCTACAAGTGTTGTTTTGGTGGCAGGCCTAGGCTGTAGGGAATTTTTTGGGATTGCTGGGGACCAGTTACTGGGTCTCAGTTGTGGTCTCTTCTCCCCAGTGCATCCACCGTGACCTAGCAGCCAGGAATGTGCTCATATCAGATGGACGGGTAGCCAAGATCTGTGACTTTGGCCTGGCCCGGGACATCATGAATGACTCCAACTATGTTGTAAAAGGCAATGTAAGTAATTGAAATGGACACAAGAGAAGGTACAAGGGTAGGAGGGGCTGGAAAGGACAGACAGAGTGTAGCATAAGCTGCCAGCTTGTCCCAGTCTGCAGGACTCTCTGCTCTTCCAGGCCCGCCTGCCCGTGAAATGGATGGCCCCAGAGAGCATCTTTGACTGCATTTACACAGTGCAGAGTGATGTGTGGTCTTATGGCATCCTGCTCTGGGAGATCTTCTCCCTTGGTAAGAAAGCAAGCTTGCAAACCCCTTTTGTTTTCTGTGGCTCACTACTGCCCTAATGTATCTGCAGAAAAATTTCCAAGAAAGGAGGAAGGTTGACAAAAATCTAGGTTTATCAGGGCTGTAAAACACTGTTATGTTTCCAGAGGGACCATTCAAAACAAAGAATCCCACATCATTTCCTCTAACTCAGACCTCCCTGGTGAAGCTCCAGGCTGCCTCTTCCCACCCCTCAAGGCTGCCGTGTTGAACACTGTGGTCTGAGAGCCACCTCTGCTCCTTTTACTGTCACAGGGAAGAGCCCCTATCCTGGCATGGTGGTGAACAGCAAGTTCTACAGCATGGTGAAGCAGGGATACCAGATGGCCAGGCCTGACTTTGCTCCCTTGGAAATGTGAGTGGATGCACTGAGATTCACACAGCAGCAACAGGGGGGCTGGCAACAGGCAGGGGCACGGGACATGGCACAGGGACCTTGTCCACAGCTCTGCTTGCTGCTCCCAGCTGTCTGCCTTGAGGTTAAGGATGATCCTACCAGGCTGCTCCTGCTCCTGTAGGAAAACCAGGCCTGGGGCAGTCTACCCAGCATCTCCTGTTTAGGGACAGGAGGATGGGAACACTCACATTACATGTCTACATTCCTGAACTTGGTGGGGTTTTCTTCTTTTTTTAGTTAGCTTCTTTTGACTCTATGATTATGAGAAGACAAGCCTGAGTAGGCTACAGGAGGTAATGAGTGTAAGCCTGAAGTCTTGATGGCATAAAGCTTCTTGTTGATTAGTTTGCTCCATCTGCTCCAGTGTTCACCATTCCCTGGAGCACTGCACTCACCATGGGTTTTTTGGAAGAAGGGACTGCTCAGTTCTCTCTGCAAGTGTCCCTGACATGCAGAGTGCTGCAGGGAAGAGCCTGGGGCTGCAGACCCCTCCAGCAGCACCTACAACCTCCCTGTCCCTGTGTGGCCCTGCAGGTACAGCATCATGCAGGCGTGCTGGAGCCTGGAGCCCACACGGAGACCCACCTTCGACCAGATTGGCTGCTTCATCCAGAAAGAGCTGGAGGTGCATAAGGAGCAGGTGAGGACCTCTGGAGAGAAGGGGGAGGATCTTTCCCCCTATATGAACACAGCTTCTGGACACGTTTTCTGTGCTATCCCCTACCATAAGCTGATGGGAGCAGTGTGGTGTTGGTGGGAAGTGCAGAGAGGCCTCCAGCTGAAGGGTTCACTCCCCACCATGGCCAAAGAGGGCTGGACAGGGAAGCACAGCTTCTTGGCAGAAACCTCAATGTGACAGGCATTCATGCACTGCCAGCACAGCACCCTGCCCCATTCCCCTGGAGCTGCTGTGAACTCTCTCAGGACTAGCTGGCCACAAAAGCACGGGCACATGCCTGCCCTACCTGTGAGCCCTGCCCTGTGGGCACAGCAAAGGTGGTAGAGTGGAGTGAGCACATCCCCACGGGAACAGGTGTCAGACATCAAAGGGACCAAAACACACTCAGGGTGTTGTGTTTCTCCCTTTTCTTTCAAGGACTACACCAACCTCCCCTCCAGTGCAGAGGAAGACAGTGGCTGTGACACCTCTGGCTGCTGTGAGGAGTCCTGTGAGCAAGAGGAGAGTGGGCAGCCACTTCTCAAGGGCAACAACTACCAGTTCTGTTAGGTGGGACCTTCACCCTGGGGCTGATCCTTGTCCTGGCTCCACAGAGCTCACCCTAGGACACAGACACCTTCTGCTTTGGCCTTCTCTGTGCTTTCTGAAGTGTGAGTGTTATGGACTCTCTCACCAAAAGGAGAGCAAAGAAGACACCTTGGGGTCCCTGAGTCTTATCTCACACATAGCATAGAGCTGTTAGGATGGTAAAAAGGCTCCATCTCTACAAGGTACACAGAGGTCCCCAGCAGCTGCCTCCCCATGCCCCAGAGAGGCTGCAGGAGTTTGGGTTTTGTAATTTTTAAAAAAATACTAGTCACAGCCAAGACATTTCCAAGTGTCACTCACATTACTGAACCCTTGAGTTTTATAAGAACATCTTGAAATATGTCTTGGCACTGGAACTACTCCACACACTCCCTTTTTTGATGGTTCTGCTCTCTTCCCTTTGTCAGTCTAGCCCTGGAGATTGCAGTGTGTTTAGAAATGGGTAAAGCTTCTACATAGCACTAAATATGCATTAACCCCTACACTTCCTTGTGCAATCCACCTCTCTGCAGATTATGCTTTTGCAGGGAGTGGTTGGGTGAAGTGAGCCACAGAGCCAACCCCAGGGTTATGTGAACTTGTGCCTCACTAACAGGACAGAAGGACAGCTCTTTCTCAGGTAAAATACAACAGAAAACGGTGCTCTTCCATGAGAGCCCTGAACACAACCCCAATCCAGGAAAGAATGGCAGCTTAAAGAGGTCTAGAAATGATCAACATTACACATATCCTACAGAACTTCTGAGTTACTGAGCATGTAGCAATCACTGCCTTTGTCACTATTACAGACTTGTACGAAATTTCCTTAATGTACTTTAATAGTACAGCTGAGGTGATTTTTTTCATAAGCTAGGGCCTAACACACTTCAACCTATTTCTCAGCTAGCTCTTGCTCAGAGTTACAACTGCCCTGGCCACCCAGTCCTGTGTACCTACCAGAAGTAGCTAAAGAACCTTCTCAGCTTCACCTGACTCGGTGGGTAAAGGATTTCTATTCCAGGTACAGGGAAACTGCAACTGACAGGGCTCAGGGAAACTACAACTGCACTGCAGGTGGCCTTTGTCACACTGAGCAATTTCACTGTGGGCCATTTCTGATTCTATTAAACCTGGTTTTATGCTAACACCAAGTGATTCATTCTTCCTTACTAAATGAAAAGCTAATGTAACTCTGTCAGCATTATAAAAAATAAAATGTGTTTAACAAAATTAATCTCTCCTAGGACTCTAAGGACTGTTCTCAGAGGGGAACAGCTCAGAGCATGGGTGATGCACTGGCCTACCCACTCACCCTGCAACTCCGTTCCTCAGTACCAGTTCTCAAAACCACTCATTCTTGTGTAACACAAAAACTTATTAAAAGCAAGGTTTTAAAGCTCTGAAGTAGTCCCTTTGCACGGATATAATGGAATGTAATTTCAGTTGTGATAATGGAACATCTTGACAAATCACCATGTGGCACATGGCAGCAGTCTCTGGGGCAAGTGCAATGGCAAAAGCAGGGCAAATGCAGAAGAGATTCAGCAGTGTTTGTGCCTTTTCTCCTGGAGCCATCCAGGCCTTGTACACACACACAAAAAAAAACAAAAAAAAACAACCCAAGTCACTTGACCACAGTTTCACCCCCAAAATTGGAGATAATTTATTAAATTTTATCACTGACTGAAAAAAGTCACTAATGTCTCTTATAATAAGTTAATGTTCTTAACAGAAAAACCCCAAGCCATGATTACTGCATTTGCTCAGACTTAATACATTTACTTTAACAGTACGGTACTCAATAGGTTCCCCTTCACAGAAGGGAGTTTTCAACCACACCGCAAGCCTCAGAATCTTCCCCACTGCTCACTCAGACAAAATAAACTCCCAAGATGGCAACTTAGCAGTCTGGCATCCTGCTTGTCTCCTGTATGTGTCACAGCAAACACCAAACACCTTCACCACCAGCCATGGCCAAAGGGAGCTGCAGCAGTGGCAGCACAGCTTTGCACCCACAGACCCAGGTGCTCCTCAGGTGTGCTGCACAGGCAGAGTCTGATCCTGACTCCTCTCAAGGGGCTGACAAAGCAACCTGGGCAGCAGGAGACTCCTCTAACCCCCAGAGTGCTGTGGGAACATGGGCAGGGCAGGTGTGACACCTGACAAAGGGATGAGATTGCACACGTGGGTGCAGCTCTGGTGACGCTGCATTCATCATTCCTCCTTGATCTCACAGACAACATTTGAGTGTCCCTCCCCTCTCCACAGCCACCTCCTGCACTTAAACCATCCTCCAAGCCCTTGGCTGCCCTGGGGCTCAGTTCTTACCTCTCCTCTCACTGTACCTTTTGGCTTCTAAGTTATTAGTGCTCATATGAAGGGACAAACAATTCTAGATACTCCCTGCAGCCAAAGCACCCACAATCCTGGACCAGGAGTGCAGCCTCCAGGGAGGTTCCCAAGATACAGCACAGCTCCTCCTTCTCATGACTCCTTGCAGCCAATGCTTGTGAGAGCTCTGCAAGTTTACCAAGCAGGAGTCAGTATCCTAAATTCACCTATTCAGAATGTTCTGGGGGAAATCGTTGTAGCCATCTACCGTTTATGCCTGGTCCCACACCCCCAGCCCTGCCACCAATAAGCACAAAGAAGTCAGCAAGCAAGATTCAGAATTAAATGACCTGTGTGTGCTTGACCATGCACACTCCCTGCTACCAGCAACTCCTCTCCCCTCTCCAGCTGCAGGGAGGGCAACATCCCACAGCCCTGAACAGCAGGTCCATCACATGCCTTGGAGGCAGCTGCAGCCTTCTGCAAGGGGGTGACAGACCTATGCTCACAGCAGCTATCACGATGCTATGGAAGCACAGAGCTCTTTGGTCAGTAACAGCAGTCAAAGCCACCAGCATCACATCTCCAACCTGTGGAGGTTGATAAAATAAAATAAAAAATAAACTCTCAAGCCAGACAGCTGCTAAAGCTGGCTCAGCCCGCCCATCCACACAACCAGAGAGAGAAACCAACTCAGCAACCTCCATCCTCCTCCTGCTTCCCCTCTTCATCCTCCTCCGTCTCTGTTTTGATCTGGGCCACGCCGAGCCGGTAGAGCGCGTCACGGATCACCACCTCCCCGGGCTGGCAGCTCTGCACGATCTCCTGGATCTGCCTGTTGACGATTTCCCTGCTGGTGAGGAAGTCCATGAGGCGGTTGTAGAGGTAATAGTGCGTGGGGTTCTCGAAGGTGATGGGCCGCTGGCGCACGGTGCTGGTCCTGCTGTCGCCGATGGCGGCGGCGATGGCGCCGTAGGGCTCCAGCTCGCGGCACAGGGCGATGCAGCGGTGCCGGGCCGTGGCGTCCCAGGGGCTGCTCTGCTCCGGGCCCGCCTGCACGATGCGGCGCGCACAGGACTTGGTGATGGGGTGCTGCAGGGAGGGCTCAGCCACCGTCACGTCTACGCTGTAGTGCTGGTCCAGCAGCTCAGGGCAGGACACGTACTGGGGGAGACACACAGCAGGTGGAACAACAACTTCCCCGCAGCCGAGAAGATAAAATTACTGGCTGGCCAAACTCCAACCAACACTATGACCCAGGAGACATGGAGGGCTAAATGATCCAGGCTTCCCCTACATGCCACACTCCCTCCTCACTTGTGTGCCCTCAGATAATCCCAAGGCACTAGGAGCCATCTTTCTCTCCCTCTTCTCAAGGAATAGCGGTAGTCTGAAAGAAGTGAGTTGCTGTGTCAAAATAAGTGATGTGCTCCAAAGTTCATGATCTGAACTGTTACAATGCACTCCCAGCACAGCTCTTCCTATTAAGGACAATTAATCAAACGATCTCCAGGCAACACCTAATACATTCTGCTATGCTTAGGAGTGATGCCCTGGCAAAGCTTAAATCAGGAGACACTTATTAGGTCAAATTCACTCGTGGCAGTGCTCAAAACCAGGTTGGATGGGGCTGTGAGCAACCTGGCCTAGTGGAAGGTGATCCTGCCTGTAGCAGGAGGGTGAACTGGATGAGTTTTAAGGGCCCTTCATACCCAAACCATTGTGTGATTCTACAAAATTATTTTGAGCCACAATGCAGATTACATATGGGGGGTGTGTTAATTTTAATCTCCCTTGCAGCTTTTCCATGCTGGACTGGCAGAGCAGAGAGCAAAGACATAACTAACCGTTGGAGGTTCCATGGGGTCAGAGAAGCAGCCCTGGTTCTTCCCCCACATCTGGGAAGTCAGGCCAGGCCAGCAGAGGTCTGCACACAGTGCCACTGAAGAGGCTGAATCAACAACATACACTGGAGGCCAGTGACGTGAGGATACCAACAAGTCCACGTGATCCCGAGCATTTTCTCCTCTTACTATGTACTTGGAGCCACACACCACCTAGGGAAAAAAAATGATTGATATCAGTAGCACAATAAAACTGAAAACTTACAGAAAAAAAAATCTAGTCTTAAAAAAATACAGGTTCCTTCCAGGTATTCCAGACTATACAGTAACCAGACAGCTACTTTCTCTAAAGATACTCTGCTTCCTCCTCATACACATTCACCTTGTCATGGGAAATTTTCCAAGCCCTGAGGAACAGGTTTCATTCCCAAGGCTCAGAGAAGCCCATTCCATTGCTTCTATTCAATAAGGAAGTTCCATGCTGTTAAGTCAAATAATGAAGAGCCAAGGAAGAAAAAAAACATTGTGGCTCCAGTCTTCCCTACCTGATGTGGACACACTTTGTAGATTTTCCCTCCTGTGTGATGAGCAGAAGATGGTGTAATGCTTGTTCCATTCTGTACAAACTCATAGAGAGCCAGGAGGGAGTAGCAGAGCTCATCCTAGAAAAGACAGGTCCCAGAGAAACTGACTAAAATTAACAGACTCCTGCAGTGAGGGAAAAGGCAGCATGCAAGATCTCCCAAATCCTAATTTGCACTTCATCCAATAACTTCCTAATCCCACACTCAGTAGTGTGAGGATGACAACCAATTACACAATGCTGAGCCAGTGACAAGGTAATTACAGGCTTCCTTTCTTCTAGCCCACAAAGGTTCAATTTATTTCATCATGTGTAAATTATCCTATAACCTGCTGGCACCCATCCCTGCCCTTAGTGCAGTCAGATGAGAAATTAATTGTCTAGGATGGCAAGAGTGGATGAGGGAAAGACACTGAAGAACAGCTCCACTCCTGCAGGCTTGTCTGTGGGCAAACAAGCCATTACCTTTGTATGTGATGCCTCCCAGGGAATGCCACACTGCGTCAGAAAGCTCTGTAGCTCTTCCTCACTGTAAGAGTTTATCAGCTCAGGCCTGAAGACTTCTTCCTGAAGGAGCCTCACCAAGGCACTCCCATTACCTGCAAAGGCAGGAAACAGGTCTCGGCACTCATTCTCAGGAAGGGAACTTACCAAAATAATTTCTTAAGAAGATGACAGAAGCAGAGATTGCACAACCCACAGCCAGCAAGAGAGAGCTGTGAACAGTCCTACACACAGAGCACGTCACAGACCACTTGTCTTGAGCCCTTCACTGCTGAGGTCACTCGACTGAGCCCAGCATAGCTGCAGACCCCATAAGCACTTATCTATCCTGTCATTTGTAACCTTTAAATGACTGATGGGAGGACAACCAAGTGAAGAAGAGCAGAGATAAATGTCACTGCAGCCTTTGGGCTGAACAGCTCCAGGCTCAGCCTTCACATCTCCCTGGTTCTTTCTCCGGAACTCCACTTCCACAAAAGCCCACACAGCTCTTCTGCAGCCCAGCTCTGAAGCAGCTGCAGCCCTGTCTGCAAAGCCAACTCACACACTTGCTAAGCTTGCAAAGCCAGTTTTCCTTCCTGTACACAACACTTAAATTCTTAAGGGAACCAGGTGCTAACTCATTTTGGCTTTTAGATGTGAGATTATTGCTCTCACTGTTTCTTGCTCCATGCAATCAATATGCAGTGGATGTACTGAATGTTGACAACTCTGATCAGGACTAGCACACCACTCTCCTAGTTTTTTCTCAAGTTCTGCAAAAACTTATTCACCCTTTATTGAGATTGTAACACTGAGATACCAAGCACTACCAGTAACTTCCAAACTCCAAATATCAGTCTAACATGAAACAAACACTGACTGGCATTCAAGATGTGCATGCACCCCTCTGCAATCAGACTCTACCTCACCTGGGGTGCAATGCTCTCATGTCCCCCATGTCTCAAATGCATCAGAGCCCACCAGTACATCCAAACTTCACAGGAAAAGCCAAGCCTCAAGTAACAAAGTACCCTGAGAACAGCTGAAATAACCTCAGTGTTCCTGTCTTTCCTCAGCACACATGACTTTTAAAGTGTCATGCAATCAGCTATTCTTAATGTTAAACATCACCAAGACTGAAGTCACCAACACATCAAGCAGTCCCTTAATAGGCACAACCTGAGCCATTACCTGGCACTGGCTGTGCATGCAGGTTCTTGTCCTTCTCTGTATTGATCACCACTGCTCCTCTCATCAGTGGAGGGAAGAAAGGAGCAACAATAGAGGCATCAAACTTTGTGATGGGGATGCTAGAAGGAAAAGCCACCTGCTCAATCACCTCTGTCTCCATCGTGGACCAAAAGTCTTCCACATTCACTTCACTTGATGGCAAGTATTCTGGCCAAGTAAACTACAGAGAGAAAGAAAGAATGGTCAAATACAAAAAACACAGTTCATTTGACAGCTCTGTGTCAGTCTCACTCATGGCATGAGGACTATCCAGGAGAGTGCTTAGCTCAAATATAACAAGATGATTTCAGTCTCCCAAAGCTTCCCACAACCCCTTTGCATCAGGTAAGACTCAAAATTTGACCTATTTGACATAAAAGTCGGACATGCTACATTCTCCTACTAGTGCTTTTTTCCCCATTAGAGAAGACAGCACTTCAGGGAAACTTGAGGAAAAAAGGAATGTGCTCATGTCAAAGGAAGAAGATCAAATTCAACAACTTCCATCCAAGGTTCCTCCTACCCAAGGCTGCTGGACAAAAGCTGTGGTCCAGGGACAAAGGATCTTGTTTTCCCTGAACTACACATCAACACCTCTAAGAGGAAGCACAGGCATTGCTGCACCCGCCACATCCTCTTGTCAGACATCAGCAGAAAACCACTCACAAAGGTCTCATGTATTTATTGTGCATCATGAAGACCAGAGTCAGCAAAAAATCATTATGATCTGCTTTGAACACAAACAGGATGTGAGCTGTGGGAAAAACCTACCTCTATATTTTTCAGTGCTAGGACATTTTCCGTATTCCTCTGGGCTATTTCCACCTTGGGGGTTATGCCACAGATTCCACAGATCATATCATTGTAATCCCGGACTGTCAGGCATTCAAAAGCCCAGTAGCCATTGCACAGCAGCTCCTGGAGCTGAGCCTGCTCATCAGGGCTCAGGCTTTTATCTGAAAAGAGAACATGCCACTGTTACAGTTTTCACATCCTGAAGCCACTGGAGAGGTACTAGGGCTCTTCTACACAGGATAAAACCAAACCTGCCCTCCAGAGAATTGTTGCAAAGAACTGGTCATAGAGGTACTGTTTGGTTCAGGAAGTGGCTTAATAGAACCATACCACACTAAAATAGGTGAAGTTTGCCTTTTTATAACCTAACAATCATCATCAGGTCACATTTTGGTATATTATGGTAAAAAGCAAGAAGGAAAACTCACCAGTTTGCTCCTGAACAGAGTCAAGGATGTTGCCAACAGCCACTCTGGGATCCTCTCCAAGTTTAATATGGTTTCGGATTGCAAACAGAAGATCCAAGCTCACCAGCAATTTGTTACCCACATTGAAAAGGCCTGCAGTTAAAACAAGACAGTTATTGTCTGTAGGGTTCCAGATCTTCCTCACAAAGAAATTTATTCCTTCTTGATATACAACACACTCATGAGTACAGTTTAGAGGATAATGGAAACACAAACAGTGCTTCTGCACCTCTGAAATGCAGAGTTCCCTGCTGAAACATCAGCTCCTTTCACAGACTTGTCTGTTGATTTTAAAAGCCACAAGGAACAGCTGTCAATCCATCTCACTAGCCAATGCCATCAAACAGCACTCTCCAGAGATGTCTCTGACTATGATCTCAGGGGCTGCCTTGCAGAACTCAACATTTACAGACGCCTACACCAGTGAATCAAGGCAAGGTCTTCCTCACCAGAACATTCATGTATTTTCACTCACAAATATAGATTTACTTGCAGAATAAGCAGAAGCAAATAAAAAATAATTCAAATTTAGTATACCAGGGAAGGGAACAAGCTTTTCTAGTGCCTGAACAATGCCCTGATACAATCCCAAGGCTTCCAAAGGGTTCAGACTGTAGTCATGCTGTATGCTCATATTTCTCCTACCTGTGTAAATGTCAGTGAAGCTATGGAGGGCCAGACACTGCAGGTTCAAGCACACTTTGACCTGAGCTGTAACCACCTGTAATCTATTGGCTGTCAGCAGCCAGCACTCCTGAGGACCAGCAAGGGAACTGCAACACACAACAACAACAAAAAAAAACCAAAACAACAAACACTCTGAGTGAAGCCAATGGGTTTTTTAGTCCAACTAAAACTGCAGTAACTTCAGACATTCTAGTTGACATGAGTTCATTATTATGTAAATCTAAGCCAGCTCACCACATCATATCACACCAGAAGAAGTTACATTTTAAAACAGATTTCTCAGGCAAAGGCAGGTCACTGCTCACATTCTTTTAAAGAGCACTAGAGGATCCCTTCAGCTTCATATACTGGGCACCTATTATTGCAGAAGTGGAGAAAAACCATGGCCCCAGCTGTCCTGGGAGAAGTGGCTGTACCACTGCTGTGGTGATCAATAATCCACCAGCCAGCCTGTCCTGCACACAGAGATTCAGAAAGGTCTGCTCCTCTACAATGTAACTGACAAAGGGGGAGTTCAGACAGGAGAGTGCCAGTGGCTGAAATACTGCTGTCCCCCTGAGAAAACAGGAATCAAAGCCAAAGTCACCTCCTTCCCACTGGCAGGGCTTCAATTAGAGCCTGTGCAGGCACATGGGAGAGTCCCATGTGCAGAGCACTGCAAAGCAGCCAGGCACAGACAAGGATTTACAATGCACAGGTTGATAAGACCCAGGGTGAGGGACAGGGTGTGAGACTGCTCTGTTCTGAAAAAAATACAGAGCATAAAAAGTAACTCTTCTGGAAAGATCTCAGTTAGTGCAAGCCTGACCAAAGCAAATGTCCATCCTTCGTATCAAGAATTTTTTTGTGGAAGAAAGAAACACGACATTAAACTCACTGCCATTTTGTTGTAGGAAAAATCTTAGATCATATTTTCAGAAACAGGAGAATGCCTGCCAGACTAAGGGAAGAGATAGCCTACAGGCTTTCATTTAAATCTAGTTAAGGCAATCTAGCTTATTTACTAAAAGTTTCCTTAAGTCCTTCAGGTTTCAATTTGGATATTTGTTCCAAAAAGCATTCACTCAAGCACACACTAAGAAATGAAAGGAATGAAAATATCATAAGCAAAAAGACCCACACAGGAAATACTCAGACCAGGGAGAGAGAGAAAAAGGAAATCACACAATGCCATCTATAAACACACAAGTTTTCCTCTCTCAGCCTCGAAGCATCAGAATGGAAAACAAAGAGAGGATGACTAATGAAAATACTCTGTTTCAATAAGAAAAAAGTTACATCTGGACTTTGCAGTCACTCTTTGATCCTGCCAAACCCTTTCCACACACATCTAGCTTACTCAGTGTCACTTTCACCAGCTTCACTACCAGGGGCCAAAGCAAATATTATTTCAGGCAGACTCAGAACAAAGAAAATCAGCACGAGTTTGAAAGAGTCAAAATGCAAAGCAGAATCTTACTTGTGTCCCCCTTTGAACAAGGGGCTGTTACAGAGGAGGCACTGCACGCACGGAGACTCGTAGTAGTTGGACCAGGAGGTCTGCTCGATGGTCACCGTCTCCTCACTCACGTTGGACAGGATGAGCCTGGAGCTGTTGAGCTCGTGGATGAGGGTGAAGATCTCTGCCAGCTCGGACTCGTTCTCGGGGATCTGCATCACCTTGCGCAGCAGCTGCAGCGTGGACTGACGCTGGGTTTCCTTCTGCGACGGCGTCAGGGGCTCGCTGGTGTTCAGCACGCCCGGCTGACCTGCACTGACCTCCTAGGAAGCAACACAGCCAAACAGGCAAGCGTGGGGATGAAATATTAAGCCCAAAGAAGTCATAAAGGTAGCAGAAACACAGCAGCCTTTGCACTCAGTAAACCCAACTTCTACTCTACTGCTGAATCACTGATTCCACTTCAAGCTCAAATTACTTTAACAAAAATAGTTTATTACAGCACAACTGCTGCACTGCCAAACCATCACAGATTGGCCATTAAACTGTTAAGTGCAGGGATTGGGGATCCAGAAGGTGAGGATAACCACCAACAGGTACACTTCAATAACCCTCATCACTTGAACCTCCAGTTATCACTGTCTTTCTCCACAGGTTATCAGGGCAGGCTCAGGGCAGCCTGCACAGCTCTCCAGAAGATGGAGGAATCAAGGAACCAAGAGAGAACTGGGGCTGTGATACACAGAACACACTAATCAATAACAATTGGTGGGTCTACAGTCTACCCTTCTCCAACACATACCATCACAACAAAATGCACAAACACAGGAGAACCAAACTCCAGGTTGTGCCAGGAGAACAGAGAACCCAAACAGGCTGGTCTGTCTAATCCCTGAAACTCTTCTGTCAACCTTTCAACCTGGTTTTATGACTAGTCCAGCAATGAGATAAATGATCAGTCAAAAGCCCAGAGACAACACTGAATTGTGCGACAGGAATGTTAAACAGATCTACAACCAGAAAAAAAGAAAAAACCTAAATGAGGAAGAGACAAGCCACATGCCTCTCAGAATGGAAGCTGAGCTAAGCACACTGCTGTTCCTTACACAGCTGTTTGTGTGAGTTTCACACAGGCCATCTCTGTTTGTTTGTGTTTTTAAAGAAAAAACAAAACCACCAAACAAAGTTATGTTCTTCAAAATAAAAAAAGGCAAGTGGATGAGTCATTACTACACAGACTAAAATTCTGTCTATTTGCTGAGTAGGCATTTCAGTTAAGAGCAGGAAAGGTCCTTTTTTCATTTATTGTTTTAAAAACATAACAATTCAGTATGAGAAAAGATAACCTCTGAAACTGCAAAAGCAAAAAAATAACCCCAGAATTAATTACATCCACATAGAACAGCAGACAACTGAAAACATATTTATACATCAGAAAAAAAAAAAAAACCCTACATACAGAAATAAATTCAGGTTGGAAGTAAAATTGCTCTACAAACCCTTAAAAACAGGAAGCTCTAATACAAGATGTACCAACTTAACTGACACCAGCCCCAAACTGCTCACAAAGCAGAGCATACTTGGGAGTTTCTTGATGAAGTCTGAAGTTCAACAAAGCTGACACAGCAATGTGGTGACTTCAGGGTCGATTTTCCCAGCATGTGCTGATACAATAGAAGGATTTTTAAGTTGAGGAGACACCCAGTGGTAGCAATGGGTGTGCTCAGACTCTCTCAGCCTGAAGCACCACTGCTAAAGGAATTCAACAAACATCATCACAGATATTTTAAATAGGAACCATTCTGTCAGAAAAGTTTATCATAATGAAAAGGAAAAAAAAAAGCAGCAAAGCCAAAACCATGTTTCCATAGGGACTTGCAAACTTCTCTGCCCAGCTCACAACAGACATGTGATAAAACAAGCCAACTTGAACCTTACCAGGGATTTTGCTGTTTTCTCAGTCCTGTCTTTGGCAAGGTTGTATCCACAGCTTGGGCAGATGCGTGGCTTGTGCCTGTTTGTATACACATAACTGCAGGAGGGGTTCTTGCATTTCCCTCTGCCACGTGATGTTGCTAATCCCAAATCCTGAATGACACAAAGGAGATGTTTGCTGACCTTGACTTTTAATAGCTGGGCTCCATGATCTTAAAGGTCTTTTCCAGCCTGAATGGCTCTATGATTCTAAGCCAACAAGATTCTAAAAAAGATTATTATATGTTTTATCTCCACTTTATAACATCTTGTTTAATCAATAGCAAGCCCTGTCACTTTGCACAGAATCCTGTAAGTAGCACTTAAACATTCTGGGGCCAGTTCTCCAGATCAGAAGCACATGAAATTCATTCAGAAACCCCTGATCCTCCCTGCTGAACTCAAGGAGGGCATAGGGATTCTGCATGGGGACATGAGTTAAAATCCATCTCTTAACAAGGCCCTGCACAGCCATCCTGGACTAGGTCTAGAGATGACATAAAGCACAGGACACTCCCTGTGGCAGAAGTAAAATAGTTTTTCACACTTTGAAAAATTCTCACCAAAGTTACGGTGCAACTGTACTTGTAGGAAGGGAAGATGTCTGGCTTGACCTCCACAACTTTAACCTGAGATGCCCTGCTTGTCACAGAACTGTGGAGCTAGAGATTGAAAGCAGAAAAAACAACACCCATCAGACACCTATTACTAAATACATGCACCAATATCAATACCTATTAGCATTACTGCCCCTAAGAGATTGATTAATGTCCATTTAATATCCCAAATACCATAAGACACCATTTTGCATGCAAAGGCAATACAATTCACAGATTCATTTCAGCACCTTGGCATACTGAGTCATATTTTATAGGTGAAAAGCTCAGTATTCAATATTGCATGTCAGATTATCAAAGCACCAGCAGATCCTTAATGCATCTTCTGGAAGTAGCTGGGAGGTTCCCAAAGTAACCAATAGCAGGATTGTCCAACAGCATCTCTCAGCTCAGTTCCCACACTCAGCCACCAAGCAGTCATTCTGCTATCCAGCCATATCATAAAAACAGCCACTCACAGATCTCATCATCATAAGGCAGATACATTTTTTGTTCTATTTCTCACTCAGGTCATATCACTCACCTGAGAGAAAAAAGAAAAAAAACAAAAAAACCAAAACCACAAACAAAACCCTCCCCCCAAAAAATTCAGGAAAATAGTTTGCATTTGAAGAATAACCTTTTGCTCCTCAGCAGTTGGTGGCTGCAGAACTGACTGGCCCAACTGTTTCAGTGTACTGGGCTTCAAGCCTGATGTTCTCACAGGGGAATGCTTGTCTAGAAGGAGGAAAGAGATGCATCAGGTTAAATGTAAGAAAACAGGTTCTGTTTCTTTCTGACATCTTAGTTAAATGCCACCATAGTCATGTGAGATCTTTCCTCTGAGCTTGAAATAACCCAAGCAGGTGTTTCATGGCCCATTTACTCCATTCAGGCAGAGACAAACTGGTTTTTTCCTAGCATTGGTAACCACCTCCCCTGAAACCTATCTTATTATTGGCAGACACCACTTCAGCAAGGTGAGGAAAGACAACAGCTCCCAAAGCACACAGAGATGCTGCTTTTACCAGTACTTGCAAAGGCCTGCCTGCTGCTCAGCTGCTCTGTGCTGGCTTCTCTCCCCACGATGGCTGGAGCAGGCAGAATGGCTCGCATGGGTCTGGCTGCAGCCAGCAAGGAGGGCTTGGGTCTTGGTTTGCTCTTTGCTTCTTGTCCCTTGTGTGTAGCAGCTGTTGCATCAATTCTGAAAAATAAGAGCTACAAGTGGAAAAACATTCCATCTATTTCCCTTCAGCTTCAGTTTTCCTCTTTTCCCTGAATTGTGCTTTGTTACCACACTAACCACAGCTATTGCAATAGAAAGAGAGACAGTGCTAAGGCTGCATCTGCCCTGTGACTACAATCTGTCATTTAAAGAAAAATATTAGTTCTGATGGACAAAGACTCAAAGGAACAATCCTGAACTGGCATAAAGCAGACAGCAAACACAGTAAGTCTTACAGGAAGCACTGCCAACAGCCTTCAACTTCTGGGACTAGTCCCATGAGCACACAATAGGCATCATATGCTCCCATAACACATGGAAAACTGACTCACCCCACCACTGGCTTTTTCACAGAGGCATTTGGACTCAACACCTCAGAAGATGTGGGCATCCCCAGCCCTACACTTCCTTTCTCTGCCTGCTCTGAAGAGGTGTCTGCTTGCTGCTGGGCACTCCTCCTGTCTTCAGCAGGCACATTATTTGGGAGAAAGTGGTCCTCAGAGATGATCACTTCCTCCCACTCCATCTCAGGCATCTGCCCTCCACCAGGCACAGCACTCAGCAGCTGGCTGACAGCTTCGGAGCTCTCCAAGGCAGACTTGGAGGAACTCTCGCTGGCGGCCGTGGGTTCTGTGAGGGCTGACTGCTGACCTCTTTTAGCTGCTGGAGTTTTAAGAGAGGTGCCTGAATTTGGCTCAGATTTGCTTTTTGGTTGCTTTTCCTGGAAACAAGGAGAGAGTCACATTTCAGAGCTTTCAGCTTTCACAGATAAGCAAGTCCCCTGCACATATGCCATGTTTGCCGTGGCCTATTTAATGTTGGCTCAAAACAGCAGAATTCTAAGTGTTTAAGCAGTGAATTGTATGGGAGTAGACAGACAGCATCTCCTACAACAGCAAAGGCCCTGCTAACATTGTATCTGGCCTCTTGGCCCTTCATGTATTATTTTTAGACATTGTTTACTTTGAAGAATCAATCTTTCTTAAACTCCCTAAAATATCACCATTAGCATCAACACCACAAAGTCACCCACCAAGGGCCCACCTCCTACGCTCCTCTTTCCTGGCTTCAGCTCTCTGATGCTTAATAATGTGGAAGAACAGACAGCAATCAAAGGGAGTTAAGACAGAGGATCTGCATCTTTTGGATATAAGCTTTCAAAAAAGCAAGCATGTGAGCCAACCAGAAAACAGGATTATTTAGGAAAATTTTCTGACTTTAAGAAAAATGTTAGTTCCAAGACTAAGGCTACAAAAATCATTGCACTGGAATCAACAAAGGTACAATGAACACTAAACTGGAATATGGAAAAATATATCAGAAATGGAATCCAGCAGACCAGAGTGAGTCTGAAAGACAAAAAGGAAAGCTCCCTCTAAAATCTTTCAGGTTCTAACCAGAGTAGGCTTGAACAGCAGCAGACATGCCATGCTCAGGCAGAATCCAGAAATACTTTTTGCATTCAGCCATCTCTCTACATCAGCAAGTTTACCAAACAAAAGCAAAGATGTCACCATCACTATTTGTACCCTACCACACAGGAAGCTCAGCCTTCAGTTCAGACACCACAGAGTCTGCAGGCTGCCCAAAAGAGTTTCATCCCTGAATGTTTAATGGATCCAGACACAAAACAAAGGAGGTTCAGAACAAATCCACATAAAGCCACTGAATGTCAATGCCAATTTTCACACTGAGAACATCTTTTTAATTGTGCCTGAGGAGTCTTGCTTCAGACAGAAATGCACATCTGTTCAGAGCTGACTAATTACCAGGATAGTGCCAAGGTTTAAGGATCAAGTGTGTTTTTCTATACACAGCTAGCAGAGATGCCAATAACTTAAGCAGAGTAGGCATCATGTGGAGAAAGACTTTTCCACTCAGACAGGCTTTACAACTCTACCAACACCTGGAAACTTCCTTCCAGTCAGTGGTCAGAACACCATGATCAGGCACACGGCCGTGAGACAACAATACCCAACAGCACTTCAGCTTCCACTAGATCAACTTTATTAACAAGCTCCTAAAGGATTGTTAATGGAGAGTTGTTCCTCCTCTCTGTTAAAAAAACAATGTTGAAAGACCACAGAAAACGAAATTTGTCGGAAAACTTCAAATGCTGATATTAATTACCACAAAACAACTTCCCAAGCTTAGTTTGGGCTGTAGCAGGAGGAACAGGCAATGCCTTCCAGTCACAGGAGCTGTGCAGGCAGAGGGCCAGAAGCATGTGTATCCTCTCAATGAGAGATATTTTAGCAAATGCAGCCCCATCTATTCTAACAGATATGAACAGCATCTTTACCCAAGCTGTGGTGATTTGAGGTCTCACCTTGGCCAAGTGTCCTCTGCAACAGTGACTTGCTCCAGCACATGCACTGGAACACGAGTACAGGGATCATTTCAGGTGTATCTGACCTCCTGTGCTAGATCTACAGGTCTAGAAGTATCACAGGCATTCACAAAACCAGCACTTTTTGTCTCAAAGTCAGGAAAAGAAAGACAAATTTACCTTTGGGATCCATTTCCCTCCCAGGAAGTTCCCACATGTTGGGCATTTTGGTGGCTTATGCCTGGTGACATAAGTGAAGGAACAGCCAGGATTGGTGCAATTTCCATGTCCCCTGCGAGTATAGGTGGTTGTCTGAAACAAGAATTGTCAAGAATTTGTCTACAGACCTGAAAACCACAAAGCTGTGTTGATCACTTCTTTTTCCTCATAAGCACCTTACAAATGCTATATGGCAAATCACCAGCCTTCCACTATTATTCATTTTACTGAACAAACACCACACAGCTGGGTCAGCACCAGGTGAGTCAGCACCATAACTACTGTGAGTCTAAATGCTCAGTCTACACAATAGCCTCTGGAATTACCTGAATTTAGATCAACCTGCAGAGCAGAGATGAACAATGCACATAACCTCCTGGAGAAACTAATCTTGCACTTACAGTGATGGGAAAGTTCTTTTTGAGCATGAAAAAGTCACAGTAAGATGGCATTAAAATGCTTCTAACAGCAATCCACAGTAAGACGTGATTAACACTCATGACAACACAGCAAAAAGACTTGAAGAGAAACACTTGTGATGCAAAGGCAGTTTTGTCAGTAACTTGGTGCTGTATGGGATGGTCAAGTGTTCCCTGGTCCTTCACTGTAACTTGCTATGAACTACTGAAACACGAGCAGCATCACCAGGCACTATTTATACAAACAACTAAAGTAGGACGTGTCATCTGTGCCAGGACAACTGCAGCAACACACTTGAGTTTTTGTCAGCACAGCACTTCCAATATCCTGTTCTCAACACTCCCGAGGGAGCTGTTGTACTGTAGCTCCCTAACTAGGTACAGATTTTTTCTAGAACTGCAAGTGCTGCTGTCAAGGAAATGAGTCAATTTTAACCAGATCCTTCTCAGGCATAAAAACCTGAGGTATTTCCATTCTCACCAGGACAACTGGAAGAGCATCACACTATACACCACTATAAATATCTGCAGTGTTCCACCAGCTGGAAGCATAGAGAACCTGGAAAAAAGATTTGATGCTAGCTTACATAACAGAAGGAGCTGCAGTACTGACTGTACAATGAACTCCCAAAATGGCTACAAAAACACAGGTGGCTGGAGTGGTTAGATCAGTGAAATAATACCATTCTTCCTCATGCAGCAGGCCACACAGCCTTTAATATGGCTTCTCAAAACCTCAAGTCATTGCTCCCCTCCTGCCAAAGCACAAGCTTTGGAGTTCATGTTTTCCTGCCATAAGAGATCGCAAAGGATGGACATTGCTTTTTATAAGGAGAAATATGCACCCAACTAGTGGATGTAGATGGCTACACAGGAACTGCTGTTGGCCAGATGTGTTGTGATAGCTTTATCTACTCCACCTGTTTCCAAGAATTCCCTGAGGAAGAAGACAGAAGAAATGGGCCCTGTAAGACACTGTAGAAGCCAGAGATCTAGCCTATGCAAGACATAACACAAGGGACAAGAAATACATCGAGTGACACAGCAACTCCAAATTGGATTATTTTTAAAAACTGAACCATGAGCAAATCCCTCCCTCTAACATCTTTAAGAGAAATCTATGACAATACATCCAAACTTTAACATACCATACAAGACTCTGAATTTCTTACCAATTTAATTGATGCTGGGTTCTCCACAACAGAGTGAGCTGGCAAAGGTAACATGATAAACTGTGTTGCAGGTGTGGAGGAGCTACTCTCTTCAGTATCCTAAAATGAAATCAAAGGGAAAATACATGCAGAAAACAAGACATGGTGACCTGTATCCCTCCCTCTCATGAAGATTAATGTGTCTTAAGGAGTGATGAGACCAGAATACAGAATAGAGCAGCAATCACTTCAAAAGCAACAGCCTTACCAGATGTACTCTGGAAATTACCAAACTCCTCAAACAAAACAAGAGAATTCAACTTTTCACAGACTAAAGTTTCTATGACTGATCCCTAAAACTCAGCTTAAAAGGACTCCCTTCTAGCTCTCTAAAACCAGGAAAACAGCTATCAGGAGAACAGCAGTAGCATTTTTTCTCACCAAAATCTTGCAGTGCACCTGCAGAACCCAATTACTGGCACTGCAATACCTCAAATATTGTTATAACAAACAATTAAAAGAACTCAGTCATGTTAAGACAATTGATATCACCACAGGGCTGAGTCAATCTGCAAGCAGAGACAACTCAGTCAAGGAGTTACTTTTATATCATTCATTACAAAAAAAAGTTTTTGTTTCTCTCAGCATTGAGCATCAGCAAGTTGGGCAATCAGAGGATCTCAAGTAAAATGGGGGAAACAGCACTCAGATGTTTCAGGTGAGAACTGGCAGGAGCCTGAGTGTCACTGGACAAACTTACCCTCCCAGTGACCACAGTCACCACAGACACCCCATCGGGCACCTGGGGACGGGCCACAGCGATGCCCCTGTTGGAGATGTCTGTGGAGCTGCTCACCAGCGTCTCCTCAATAACCACTCGCGCTGCCTGGTACGGCTGCCCTTCTATTTCCAAAGAAGTCTCATCCAAGAGGATCTCTCCAGCCACTTTCTCTGTCACAGGCCCAACATAGTGAGAGAGAACCTCTGAGGTAACAGCTTCTTCTGCAGCCTCGGGCTGGGCAAAGGCTGCCGTGTCCTCTGCCAGCCCCTCGATGGCGATGCAGGGCTCCGAGACGCTGGCCTGGCCCGAGTCCACGGAAAGGATGCTCTGCACGGTGTCACGGGGCACACTGGTGACATTCCTGGGAGGTGCCAAGCCTTCAGATGCTGCTGGGCTCTGTGTCACACACAGCTCCAGAGACTGCCTGCTCCTGTCCTCCTGAAGAGTGGTTTTGGGAATAATGATATAATCGGAGCGAGGAAGAATCTTGCGGAAGCCTGGAATGTCAGGGATTACTGCAGTTCGAGTGGATGCCCTGGAGTTCTGTGGGCAAAAGCAGAGGATGGAATAAATGAAGATGAGAAAAGGAAGAGATTCAGTTCTCAATCCTGCTGTTTTAGTGCCTAAGGTTCAAACAGTTTCCTGTAGTTTGCTGGGAATTTCTCCACATGACAGAGCCTGCAGAATCCCGCTCAGTCCTGGTTTTATCACCCACTTTACCAACACTCACTCTGATGAAAGGGCACAAAAAAACCTGCCATGAGCAGGTACCAGGCATATCCATCCTGTATTACAAACCATCCTCCCTCAACTGAACAGAAGGCAAAGGCAAAAGGCAGTGGCCTCACTGGCTTCTCTAAAGGCTGCCCTGAGCAAGGATACAAACTGGAATCTGCAGTAAAATGACTCCCACACAGAGCTATGTAAGCAGGGAACTGCCTCTCTTCTCAGCAGCCAAGGAACTTCTAGAAAGACAACTCACCGGGTCCAGTCCCTCTTTCTCTAGCTTGGCCTTTTCCAAGTAGTAGCTCTTTTCAGCCACACTGAGCAACCTCCAGCTCTCACTGATCTTTTTGTTGATTTCAGATTGAGGGAGGTGTGGAAGCTCTTGTTGTACTTTCAAGTAAATATCATAATAGTAGAGAAGGTAAGCAGATCTGAAACACAACCAGAAATTGAAATATTAAGGTCGTTCTATATAAATTCTTTGGGGAAAAATAAATCCACAAGGTTTAGCTTAGTGTCAAGGTCATGTGACAAGCAAGTTACATTTAATTTTATTTGCAAATGCATATTTTAACCAAATTAAAACTCTCTCTCTGGGGAGAACCTAACCTCTGAGGAACAGCCTAAGGCAAATTATTCCGCGGTAAACAAACTCTAAACTGAGCAACAGTGGCACCTGTAAAGAATGTCTGAGCAGGCCCAAAGTGCCAAGCTGATATTTGATAAACAATGTTTTACACTATGAAGTGTTCCAAGTGCACTGCAAAGTCCAATCGTGTCAGAAACAGGGAAAACTGCTCCCACACCCTACAAAGGAACTAAATGAAGGCAGAAAGAACTTACCGAGGCTTCTTGGCTTTTTCTCCATGATCACCAGTACTTTTATGTTTCTTCTTCTTCTTGGATGGCACCGGAGAGGTGTAAGTGTAAGTGCTCTCTATCTCCTCCATCACCACCGTGACCTCAGCGCCATCATAGGGAGCCTCCATGGCTAAAACACACGGTCTGTGTTATGCTCTTGCCAAGTTATACAACGTTTCTCCCAACAAATAGGGCTTTTAATCACTTCAGTAAACTGACAGCACTGTTGGCATCTAAGTCTGACTCTAATTAAAACAAGGTAACTATGTGTTCTCTATTTATCTACTTTTAGAAGGAAACTTCTATTTCTACAACTTCAATACCATCAGTTGGGCACAGATACGTTCATCTGCATTTCCACAGCTGTAATTGCAAGGGGAGCTCTCAGGTCAGTTTGGTGACCCAGAGGAGCCGCACACTCAGAAGAGCTGCCTGCGACAAGGTGTCACATCAGGGCCACAATGCAGAGACACGGCCGGAGACTGCGGGAGCCGGGAGCCCCGCAACCCTCACCCACCGCCAGCTCCCCGTGCTCCCCGCTCGACAGCGGTGACGGACGGCTCTGGGAGGCGGAGAGGCGATAAGGGATAAAGGCAGCAGCACCTGCGGCAGCACAGCCCCGGCAGGGCCCGCACCTCGGCCCCGGCAGCCGGTGATGCCAGATGAGCCTCGGGCCGTTACCCCCAGCCCCGTCTCCTCCGCACCGCCCGAGGCCAAGCGGAGCGGCGCGGCTCTCTCCGGACCTGCCAAACGTTTCCGCGGTGCCCTCCCAGGTGTCCCCACTCACCGGACAGCTCCGCGGCCGCGCGGGCGGACAGGCGGCGAGCTGTGGTCACGTTCCCGCCGGGGCGCGGCGGCGTGGAGGAGGCAGCGCCGGGGCCAGGGGCCGGCCGCGCAGGGGGGAGCGTGCGTGCGGACGGTGCGGGGCGGGCGGGCTGTGCGGGGCGGGCCGCCCCGGCATGCTGGGCCGGCTGCGGGCCGGGCCCGGGCGGAGCGGGGCTGCACCGGGGCCTCCGCGCCGGGGCCGCCGCCGGAAGTGACCGCGGAAACGGCGTCCGGGGCATGGCGGGGCGGGATGGCGGCCGGGAGGGGTCACTCTTCCTGCGCGTGCGCCGTGAGGAGGCGGTGCGCACGTGCGCGGTACCCGCCGTTTTCCGTGAGGGCGGCGGCGCGCGAGGGCGTGGTGGGGCACGGGCCGTGAAGCGAGGCGCAATTAATGCTTAATTAGCGCTTAGTTTGTAACGGGCTCGGGCCCAGCAGTGGGAGTGCGTTCTGCAGGAATAGCATCGAGTTCTTCGGTTCATCAGTGCGTGCAATTGTCAAAAATAGATTTGAAACTGTTGTAGAATAGTTGATAGTTGCTAAGCATTGTTACTCTGGTTATTATATTGTTAAAAGGGTTGTTATAAGAAATAGGGTACTCAATGTACCGTGTTACATCTCAGTAAAGTGCACCGCGAGCCAGCCTGGACAGAGCTGTAATGGCCAATCAAGGCATAAAACCTTCATGCAAATGAAGGATCCAAACAGAAACCAATCCAAAGGGACAAAAAACAGGATAAAAAGGCGCTTCTGACCCAGTGAACCTGTGCCACTCCACTGGGGACATCGCTGCTCAAGGAAACCCAGCGCTGCAGCATCCTCGATGGGAACGCTCTTGCTCAGCCTGCAAGCCCCCGTCCTTTAGGCCTTTTTTTATTATAATAAATGCTGAAATCACTTTAGTACCAGGAGTGTGTTCCCATTTGTGCGCTGTCTTCACGTGCTCTTCCCTCCTGTGCTCCTCGGAGCAGCGCTCCAGGCCTGTCCCTTCCCCTGGTGGAGCGCAGCACCCCGGGGCAAAGTGCTGGGGATGGCGTCCAGCAATCACAGAATCGTTTAGGTTGAAACAGAGATCACCGAGTCCAGCCCATAACCCAACACAACGCCACCATGTCAAACAGACCATGCGTGTGCCATGTCCAGTCTTTCCTTAAACACCTCTGAGGATGGTGACTCATTGAGCAGCCCATTCCAGTGTCTAATCACGTTTTTTGTGAAAAAAATGTGTTCAACACGGCTTATTAGGGGAATGTGAGTCAGAATATATTACCCCTACCGGTATTATATAAAGAAGGCCCATATTAATGAATACAGGCTAATACAAGCTCTCAGAGCTATTAATAAAACAGTTTTCCAGGGAGGTCAAAAGCAGAAGAGCCAGTAAAAATACAGCTGAAACCTGAGTGGTAAGGCAGAAACAATATACTTAAAAATGAGAAGCTAGAAAAGGATTAGAAGAATTAATAGCTGAATTTGTGAAGAAAATCCTATTGTCATTCAACCTAAACTTCCCCTGGGACAACTTAAGACTTAAGTCCTCTCATTGTGTTGCTGGTTATGTCACTAATACAAATAGATGTAATTTTAAAAATCAATTAGAAAAGTTAATAAAAATAATTAATTAGGAGCCTTACATAATTTCCAAGGGTTACCTGGGAACAGAGGCTGACCCCCACCTGGCTATACACCCTCCTGTCAGGGACTTGCAGAAATAAGATCACCCCTAAGCCTCCTTTTCTCTGGAAAATTTCCATACACGACAAAGTAATTGTTTTCTCAGTTTTCATGAATGTTAAAACTTAGTGCTTTGCTCCTCAGGAAACAAACAGCCCCATGAGGCTTTCTACCCATAACCCTCTCCCTTTGAACCTTTTGGGAAGCAGGATATTGTGCAGCTATTGCTTGAACACGTTTTTCAAATTACACATTTTTGATTTTTTCTGTATTCATGTCTATTTCTGCAATTTACATCATGACTTCTAACTTTAGGTTAATGTAAACCACATCTATCTCGTGCCTCCTCTGATTGTGGAGGAGCAGAAAAAGGGCTCCTCTCACCGAGCCAGTCATTAATAAACCCCACAAAGCAGTGATACAACAGCCAGTATTCAATCTGCAAATGGTTATTTATTCTCCTGAAGTCCTGCAGTCATTTCTGTGCTCTGTTAATGTTTATTTCTTATAATTTGAGGCAAGCTGTCTGTTCTGCATCAAACACTCCATCCAACCCCTTTACTTTTCCAAAGCTCCATACTTTTATTCAGATCAATACACGATCACTAGAATTTTCTTGGAGTTATTACCTAGCCAAATATTTGGAACAAAATGGCTGGTTGACTTTACAGAACAACTGAAAGTAATAATTTAAGAGAAAAACACTTGAAGGAAAGAAGCCATGTTTCTCTCATTGTTCATGGAGGAGTTCTAACAACGTGCATGCTGAGGATGGCATTAGAAACTCAAATTCTTTCCTAAATTGGGCATTTTGACTCTTCCATGGACATTCACATTGCTTTATCTCAGAAAAAAAACTACATTAACAAGATGTAAATTATTTTAGCTACACGGTGCTGGCACTTTGAAGAGCAGGGGAAGCAGCTGTGTCTGTTGTGAGCCCGAGGAGGGTTCCACAGGAGCCCCTGCTGTGTCAGGAGGGAAGGGCACTCTCTCCCCAGGACACTTCGTGCATCGTTACCTCGGGAAATGAAAGGTATTGGTGGAGATTACACAGGGATCTCCCTCTTCATTTTCCTGACAAAGTACAAGGGCCTCTTTGAAGGAGTTCAAAAGACAGGCAGGCACACAGAACTGCAGCAGGTACCAGCCTTTACTTCTGAAGAGTTGACTTCAGAGCCTGCTTAAATAGACGAGAAGCTGTAACAGATCATTCAGCTATTCAGTAGCAGTTCGTGCAGCTCCAGCTCCCCCACCTGCACGCCTCCCAAAGCTCCATCCCTGCTCCAGTTCAGCCACCACGATGTTGTTGAAGTTGTGCGAGTGCTGTGGGGCAGAGGTGTCATCTCAAAAATGTGATTTGACATCATCTCTGTGTCTCCTCCAACAGCATCACTTTCCAGGAGGCTTTTGTGGCCCCATCCCCTGAAACAAAAGACAGATGAGATTGAGACAGTGTGGCAGCAAGGAGAAAAACACTGCCAAGGGCTTGGGGGGGTCATCTTCCCCTTGGAGGTGGAGAGCTTAAACCCCCATGGGATCTGCTGTGGTAAAGAGGGCGTGGGAGGGGATTTAGGAGTAGCCAGGGGGAGCTGCTGTCAGCTGTAGTCACCAGGGACAGTTTCCATGAGTCCTTCCAAGCTGCTTTAAACCTCCCTGAGATTTGCTCTGACACTGCACTGGTGACTGTGGGCACTTTCTTTCCTCTGAGAGTAAAACCCCACTGAACCTGCCCCTCTTTCTATGTACACATCTGCTATAGCTCCCATGTCATGGTGCCATCCGTGGGCTGTGTGCTGGCAGTAACTGCACGGTGTGAGAGCAGCAGCCAAAGGACTGGAGACATCTGTCTGACTGTTGAAGGGTAAAGGAGCCCCTTTCCCTCAGAAGTGCTGCAATAAAGATGTTACTATTTTTAAAATGGCACCAGTGGAAAAGCAACAAAGGGATTTGTTGTATTTCTGATGAATTCTGGTCTGTTTGGGAGCTCTTTGCAAGAATAAACATCAAGGATCTCAGAAATGTTAACATTTTCGGCGTTTCTGGTTATATACACAGGTTTTGGGCAGTGGGAGTAACAAAACAAAACATGGGCTGTTACTGAACTCACAGCACAAAATCAATAAGAAAAGGGACCAAAAGTGTTACATTCAGTTTAGGCTGCAAAAGATCTCTTATGTTATCCAAAACAAAGCATACATTAAACCAATAGAGTTATTGCACCAATCTCTCATTTAATCTTCTAGGATCATAAAAATTTCAATTTCTCTGTGAGACAGTTCTAGCCACACACAGCACTTGGGATTTTTGTGTTTATAAAACAGAACCCACCTCTCCTTTGAAATTGCTTTGGCTCCTGAGTCACCATCCAACCAATCTTGTCCTCAGCAGGCAAACAAGCACATATTTTACAGTCAGTGAAATATTTTTCTTTCAAAAAGGTTACAGAAAACATTTCTAGACATTTATTCTTTTTATTTCCTAAGTAATAGAAGAGAAGCAATGATTCATATGACTTCTCTATTTCAGTTTCAAAAAACTGTTAACAAGGCTTCATATTTTAAACAGAAATTTGATCTTTACAGTTTTCCACTAAATGAGACATAAAAGTATTATATGTTAGGTGTTGAAAATAATGAAAGCTATCAGAAGAAGCACAGTTTAAAAGCCTGTCTGTAGAGACTTTATGAAGAAGAGAAACCTAGTGATACATTTGTGTAAAATAATGAACAGTGTAGAACAGGCCAGGCAAACGTTCCCATTTCTTCTTTATTGCTGATAAAGGAAAGGGGAGAGCTTTTGAAATTGGAAATTCTAATTTCGTTCAGATTTGGAAAGTGAAATGGAAACATGACCATTCAAAGCTCAGAGGAAGAAATCCCTCCAGCTTTACTGCCAGTTGATCACAGAGCAGTATAGGATATCAGCAAGTATCCAAAACCCACTAAAGCTTCCCATGGATAATGCACCCATCTAAAAAACTGTGTCAAGATAAAAAAACACAGGAGCTGAACAACTTCCCATCTGAAGAATAAATTCATCACTGTCTAATAGACCAGGACAGGTTCCCCAAGGCCCTGTGTCACTCTAAGAGTGTATTAGAGAGGATTGAATACAGAGCTGGTGGCTATTGAAGGCAAATTCTTGATGAAGTCTGACTCTTCATAAGATCCAGAAGATATTTCTTTAAGTAAACATTTCAGTCCTACTCATTTCTTTCCTCAGGAACATCAGGAATAATGTGCCAATATCCCTGATTAAGCTGGAGCTCTCCCCAGTGAACCAGAAAAATGGTCTTGCCTCAAGAAACAGATTCTGAGTTTTCTCCCACAGTTTGTAAGTTGTGTTCTCTATTTACTCCCACAATCCCCTGTGGAGCCCTGGTCTGTCTGCGGCACACTCATGACATCCTCCTGAAATGAATCAGGATAAAACCCTCCTTCCTTTATGAGCATGATGATGCTTTTGATCCATGTTGGGTGTTTTTCACTGTTCCCAATGCAGTGTGTTTGCTCAGATCCCTTTACAACTTGTGAAGTACAGAAATGTGTTTCACTGAATGGGAAATCCATTCATTAATAAGGAGCTGCCCCTTATGAAGGCATCACCAGGTGGAATTAGAGTGTTCTTTGTGCTGAGCCTGTTCACTGTGACAAGCCTGACTTATCTATGTGGTTTGTGAAGGAGAAGCTACCCAAAGCTCTGGCATTTGAGGGTGCAGCTCTGATCTGAGACTTTGCCAGCAGCAGCAGTGAAGCCTCCTCAACAACAGTGTATGTGAGGGGAGGCAGGAGAATGCTGCTTCTCACTCCCCACCTGAGTGATTAAAAAACTGAGGTATAAAGAGATTAAAGAGAATACCTGAAGATGGATATCTCCCAAACCCAGTAGAGTCACTCACTGTTCAGCATCCCTGAAAATTCATTTTCAGGCAACAGTCAGGCATGATTTTTGGGGTGCCCTAAAATATTCTCAACCCAAGAGCAGTGAACTGGATTGAGATAAATCTCTATCCCTGTCACTGTGAAACTCCATCTTCCAGCACAGCTGCCCCACAGCTGTCACCAAAACAGCAGGACTGCGGGGTGACCTCGCACCATAACTTAATTTTTTCTCAGGAATGTAGAGCCAACAAGGAAAGGGAATATTCAAGTGATCCGGCTGACACTGTCTGAAGTCTCTGCCCTACAGGCCCACACATCACACACAGAGCTGTGCCTTACCTGGCACAGGCAGGGATTTGGTCACTGTTTAGCTGCAGCAGCAGGGACCTCTGAGAGAAGAGGCTAAGGCTCCTCAGGAAGGCTGAGCCTCACCATCTCCCAGCAGTGCTGGTCCTCACCCCTGCCCAATAAAAGCTTCCTCAAAAGGCTGACAGAAGTTATGGACACACTTTTCAGTGTGGCAGCAAAGGGCAGCACAGTGCCAGGGGGGAAAGCAAGAGCCAACAGCTTCTCTCCTGGCACAGCACAGCTGGTTGCCACAATAATGGAAGAGCTTGACTGGGTAGGGACAGCAGAGTCCTCTCAAAGCTGATCTCAGAATGCAAAATGAACAGGATCCCTGACTGGGATCCATGATAAATTCCACTGATTTCTGGTCCCAGAGCAGTGAGACTGTTTTTTCCATCCTGCCTCCTACAAGATAATTAAATACATATTTTTTAGAGAGAGCCACCAGAACAAGCCACTCCTTGCACTCTCATCTTCCCCTGGAGATGCAATGAGCAACAGGAGAGATGTGAATCATTTAGTGCTACATTGGAAAGAGCTCATTTACCACTAGAGCTTCTCTGGGATGTACAGAACACATCTGAATCCCTCCAGAGTCTTGCTCATTCTCCTGCTCTGCGATGTTTGTGAAAGCAAAGAGGCTCAGGTGTGCTGTCCAGTGTCATGTCTGAGGTATGTCTGGGATGCTGACAGTGTTGCACCAGGGCTGTACAGTCAGAGCACAGCTGGGAGAGAAATGCTCCTCCAGTGGAAGCTGCTGGCTTACACCACACTCCTGCTCTGGGACAGGTACTGGAGTGCCACTCCAGCAAGGAGGTATTTTGCTTGAAAACAATAACCAGCTCCAGCTGTCAAGTATAAAAGGTGCAATCCTGGTCTCAGATATTCATCTGGTTTCAAACAGAGCAAACTGAGTGGACAATCAAATACTCACACAGTGACATTCAGAACAATTGCATCTCCTGGTGTTTTGAGCAGGATATTGCCATTACTCAGCACAATGCTGCTAATCTTGGCTCCACTCTTTCCACTGAAGGAGAGAACATCAAAGCTTTAACATCTGCACCTCCTACCTGGTATCTGTCTACTGTCTCTCTCCTCTCCCCTCCTGTTCCCTAGTCCATTTTGAGCTGAAATCCTGGCCTTATCACATTCATCAGTTGTCTGATCAGTGCAGGAATTAAAAGAACTTGGAGCTGTATCTTGGCTTGCATGACAGCATTTCTAAATGTCTGCAAGTCTCTGGCAAGCAGAACTTGGTGCCAGGGTCTCTTTTCATGTAATACCTTGGGGTGACTTGGCATATTCATGACTCTGGAAGGTCCATGAACAGACATTCAGTAGAACAGTTTGCACAGAGAGACACAGGCAAGCTGCCTCCAGCCTTCAGAGATCCACTGAATTACAGAGGTTTTGTGGACTATGAGGTAGGATGACAGCCAGAAATGAAGTCCCATACCCCATGCTTCCTTCCAACTATCACTGATTTGTTTATACAATCCCATCTGATAATATACTGCTGGAAAGTCCCAGCCAAAATAATTTCCTTGTCACACTGTAGGGCTGCACCTGTTTATTAATGCCCAAAGGCATCTATCTCATATTTATTGGCACAATGACCTGTGAATAGAAGGAATGAGCTCTATATAGCATTGTGGTAACCATGAAACTCAAGAAGTCCTAGATGTTATAAAAGTGCTATAGACATCCAAGAGAGTTTATTAACCCACAAATTGAGCTACCCCAATGCCTACAGTACAACAGAGATAGGGATTTTATAATCAAATAGACTGATAAGAGTGCATGCCCTTGTAACTCTGGATTGAAAACATCAAATCTGCACTGTGTTACAGTCACTGCAACAACAATGTTGTATTAAATTCTGTTTAGGAACTTCATTTGTAACTTGCTTTCATAGATCATCAGTTATCTGAATGCAGAACTGAAGAATTTTTGCCACAGGACTGTTTTTTAAGTGGACACAGGGAAAGATGTACATGCAAGGAAGTTTATTAATTTATTTCTCCTAAGATGGTGCAGGGTAACAGAAATATCAGAATACGTGGGAGTATGACCAGACCTGATGAGAACACTCAGGGAAACAAAGGGAAAATATGTGCTGAGAATCAGAAAGCAGCTGCTTATTATCTGTGGAATGGCCCCATAAGGATCCAAGGGGAATCCATGACTTGAAACAGAACTTGAAGAGACCAAACAGTAATGAGTGCACTGGAGGGCACAGAGGGTTTCTGCCCCAGCTCTTCCATTTGCCAGGACACCCGTGGAGCTGCTGCCATGACCATTAGTGATTGTTATGAGAAGTCTCAACAAGAGAAAAAAAAGCTGCTGAAAAATTCCAGGCACTGTCACCACTAAAAACCCTCCCACACCTTGATTCACAAATCACTACTTTTTTGAGTGTCTAGAATAAATATTTACCCCTGAGAATTCAAAATTTGCTTTTCTCTGAGTATTTAGCAGCACTTTCCAATAAGATCTGCCTCCTAGGTCCCCAGCTGATGGCAACACAATCATTGTAAGATGTGTTCAATGACAATGCCTTTTGCTGCAGCAGCACAGATGACGGGATTTACAAGCCTCTGGGTGCTGCACTTGTCCTGTCTCCTAGAAGAGGAAAGCAAGGCTCAGCCTTGCTTTAAGATGAACTCATCAGGGATTTAACAAAACTGGAAGAGAGAACTAGCTGAAAAGAATTATACTTTCTATCCAGAAGGAAATATAATGTAAGTGCTGTTCTTCAAGGGAAGGTGGAAGAAGTAGCAATTAAAGGTTGCCTGAACTTAATTAAAGGAGCTACACAGGACAGTGAGAAGTGACTGCTGCACTCACAACAGGCACGGGGAGTGCAGAAAGGTGAAGGCAGCACAAGAAATAGTCCTGAGGTTGACTCAGAGACAATTTGTGAGGCACCAGGTTCCTGAGGAAAGGCAGGTTTGGACATGATCACTGTGGCCTCCTGTCACTTGTGTCCCTCTGTCCTAGAGAACCATGGCTATGCTGCACACATGAGGCAACACCCACAAAGGGAAAAGTGAAAAACTCAGTATGACTGGTGCAACTTGTGGGGAAACTTTTGCCTCATAATTGTTTTCACCTGTGAGGGCTTGAACAATGCTGCAAATGCTGCTGCTTTTACTGGTGTAGAAACAGCCGTGGATGAGTCAGAACATGGAAATAGCTCAGCTGACAGGGGAACAAAGAGCCTGGGCTCCTGCCATAGTGTAGAGGCAGTCACTGTGTTTGGAGAAGAGTAGTTCCCAATTGTGCATTCCAGCATACAGAACAACTGCTCAGAGAACCCAGCATTTCTGCAGGACCTTGTTACCTCCTTCAGCCCTTTTGTTCCCTGCAAAACTTCTTTCCAAAGACACTTTCATCCACACTGGCACATTCCTTTCCCTTTTTCAAAGTACTTGCAGGGCTTTTTCCCCACTCAGCTTAAACTCCTTAATCAGCTCATTTTTCTTCTGCTTTTCTACCCAGTACACATTGGGAATGACAAACTTGAATATTACTTTGCACTCTGGACAGGACTTGATGATGGATTTCTTGAACTACTTGGCACATCTCCACTGCTAAATGCAGGACAAGAAGTGTGTGTGGTTGCAGTTGGAAGGGATCCCAAACCTCCTCTCAGAGGCTGGTGGTTTCTCACAGCACTTCACACAGATGCTGCACACCTTGACCTGACAGGCCTGGAAAGCAAAGGCCTTCTCCATATCAAGCTCAAATGTTGCCATGCACGTAATCTTGGGGCCTTCCTCTGTTCTTGGTTGAAAGGGTGAAGCATTTGCTGCCCACATTTCAGCCATGACATGCAGCACTCTCCCAAGTGCCACATTCCCTCCACCCTGTATGGACACAGCTGCTCCCTGTCACCACAGGAGCTCCCAGATTTTCCATCAACTGCAAATTACTTCCAAGTGGTAATGGGGCTTCACTTCCAGATTGTTATTTTGGTCACTGCAGCACAGCACTGCTCTGAGGGCACTGGACTTCTGCTCTTCACTCAAGCCACACAGATTTCTGTCCCTGAGCCTCCTCTTGCTCTGTGCTCCAGGTGGTGGTGGGACCCCCGTCAGGGCTGTGGGGGAGTGCCAGGGATGGCACAGTGGCTGTGGCTCACCCTGAGGCTGTGAGTCTCATCTGATCTCACCTGTACCAAGCGCTGTAGGCACACTGTCCCTTCTGGAAGTACTTGAAGATGGTGGAGGATTTGCTTGAAGGAAATCATGTGAGAACAGACACTTGTTTGCCTCCCAACACTCTCGCTGCACGTGGTACCTGCATATCACCTGCTCTGTGTTCATTGTGGCAGCACACTGCCTGGCCCCTGCCCCCTGACTTGTGGCTGTTGAGCACAGAGGGTCCAGAGGACAATGGCAAGAACAACCAGAGGTACAGCAAATGAGCCCTGCAAGGAGGTGCAGAAAAAAAATTACTTGATTTAATCTGGGAGAAATGGAAGAGATGCGTGATGACACCCTTCAAATAGGTAAAAATGCAGTCTAGAAGGTAATAAACTATCATCTGTGTCTGCCAGGGGACAAGAAGTGATAGGTTGCAGTAAGGGAGATTTATTGGTTACAATTAGGAAGGGCTCACATTAGACTGTGTGGGGAGCAGATGAAACCACCAGCACAGGAGCCTTGGAAGAGGTGAGACACCCTGTGACCAGGAATGGTTTAGCCAAAGAAGTTCCATCTCCCTCACATTTACTTCCTATGATCTTTTGTTATACTATGCACATGATGAAAATGCCCCAGAACCTCTCCCCACTCTCTGGGAGACCTGAGCAGTGCTTTAATATCTGTGCCTCAGAGACAGGCTCTTGCCAGGCTGTTCCAGCTGCTTGGGCTGCAGGGAGATCAGCTCATGTCCTTTTAATGACATAATTAGGAAAAAACAGGATTCCAAATGATCTACTGGGTATCAACAACCCAACTGTCATTGATTTTACATGAAGCCAACTGGAATTTCACAGAAGAGACTGCAGTGCCAGGCAGACCCTACAAGGACTGCAATAAGACATCTTTGCCACTGTAGCAATCTCATTCCTTGAAGCAACAGACCGTTTCAATCAGTTCTTGCCATGGTAGTTTTGTTATCTGACTTTTACTTAATTGGTTACTGCTGGGTTGTCTTGGAGACTTAAGATGTGCTCTTTGAAACCACTGGATTCTTATATGCAGCCTAGGAAAGAGAAATGGGATTTCACACAGCAAAGTTGTCAGTAACAAAGCTGGACCAAAAATGCTGAACCACTGCATAAATGCATTATCTGGTGTCCAGCAACACAGCAGTCTGCTAAGCTCAACCTTGGAGATTGGCTCCCAGCAACTGAAACCCTAAATTATTATTTTAATAATCATGTCTGAATTCTTGTCTGAAGTCAACTGCTACTGCAGAGGGCAAGTCAAAGTTTACTGTGGCCTCGTTGCCTGGGTTGGCTATCCCTGTGTGTGTGCACTCACCAGCCCTCAGGTTTGGTTGCCCCCTCCCCAGTTTTCACATCCAGATCTCTTGCTGATTCCTCTTTTGAAGGTTTTTGTTTCTGGCTCTCAAGTCTTGGCTGACAGGAGTGCAGCCATGCTGTGTGCTGATTGCAGCTGGCAGGTGGATTAGAGCCCATTCAGATGGCTGTGAAATGCCTCTGTGAGACAGAAATGGCAGAACAATGGATTATTTCACCATGAAGAGCCCAGAAACTGATGCAGACAGTCATGTGGAGGAGACAAGCTGAGGAGCATGAAGACATAAAGCAATTTTTGCTTCCAGAAGCCCCACGAGATCTTTCCAGCTCAAAGTTTTGGAGATCTGCTGCCAGTTCCCTTCCTCCTCACCTAAGCTGGTTGATTTCTCTGAGGTACAGGATGTTCTCAGTTTTTTCCAAAATATGTGGGAGCTACAGTTGCCAAGTAACAAAACCTCATCACTCTTTTTCTGAAATGCATAATTCCTCATTTCTCAGTTTCATGGAATGGACAGATGAAGCTGTGATCAATGACACTTGTTCACTATCAGGATCATTTAGACTCCAGTCTTGCCCCTGATAAATCTATTGGATAGAGAGTTCAGGGTGAGGAAGGGATGTAACTGCCCTTTTGTCTCTCATCTTCAAAAACAAAACTGGGGATGCATTTCACGATTCATTGAACTGACTCAGTGACCAGTGTAATGAGATTTCATTAAGAATACAGCAACACTGCAGCCAGGGAGAGGAGGCCTGACATGTTTTTCAAGAGGTGTCCTTCCTCCTCACCTACTGAAAAGCACTCATATGATCAATCCCAAGCAAGGTCAGAAAAAAACTGATACATCCCACTCCTTCACAGGAACTGGGAGCAAAATTCAGCTCATTGTAGTATTTGTGGAACTAAAGGAGATCCACAGGAGGACAAACAAGATGATGAGGTATGAAGAAACTGTCTTAGGAGATGTGAATTGAACCAGGAGAGAAGAATGCTGAAAAATGAGGACAACAGCAAGATTTGTAAAAGGAAGAAGGCCCTAGGTAAGCTCTGGTTCAGCTGCTGTTCAGGAAGTCCTGGAACCAGCAGCATTTGCTGAATCTAATAGGAGGTTGGTTTTAACAGATAAAAGGAAGTGCTTTTTCACACTGTGGAAGTGAACTTCTGGAACTGGCTGCCCTGGGAAGCAGACAGAATTGTTAGAGTCAGGCAGCAATTAGACAAAATCACAAGCAAAAAGCCTAGACATGGACACTAAATGCCCTAGGCAGCGATGTCCACTTTAGCATAGCTGATACAACAATTGTGGCTGCTGTTACAGGAATGAGGGGAATGGACCACTAAAGTGGCCAAGCATGTGTGCTTTCCCTGAATAGCATCTTTTATTGCCCCAATCTGCAACAGAGCAGAGGACATGATGGATCCAGGTTTGCTGTTATTTCTTACTTGTCTCTAATTTGATGGAGGCTGTGTTCTTCCTGCACCATGGCAGAGTTCATTCCCCTTTGATCCTGCTCCCAATAAAGCCAACAATCTACCCCAGCTTACATAAAGAACCATACAACCTCCAGATTTCATCCAAGGGTTCGTCTTCTCCTGAATATCTTGAAATCTTTGTCTGTCCCCTAATTTCCTTCTTCCTTCCACACACCAGCAAGAAGCACCATGTGGCTGAGCTGCTTGTGAATCTTGAAGATGAGCAGTGCCTGAAAGTTTGTGACACATTAGCAGAGCGACACAGTGACAACTCCATGTCTGTGCACTTCAATAAGCTAGTTATAAACAAGAGGGTTTCTCCTCTAATGTTCCCAGTCCTTGCTACCACACTGGAGAGGACTGGACTAATGAAGATTTCCTCCTGTGAGCTCCATGAGGCATGTGCACTATTCCTTCTGAACTCATTACAGCGAACAGAACATAGAGCAGAAAAAGCATTTTTTTGCTGGCTATAAATCACGAATGACACTAAAGTATTGCTATTAGCAGCAGAAAAATGCTTTCCTCCCCCAACCTCATCCAGCCCTGTGTATGTACAACACTATGGCAAAGGGTGATGGGGTGTCTGGATGGAAAATTAAATAAAGGTTGTGTTGTCTGAAGATAAATTGGTACCTCCCTTGACGTGAGTGACTTTGTCTTTTTCTGATTTGTCTTTTAACTTAAAAAACACTGAGACTAGAGATAAGGATGAGCTTTAAAACCCTAGCCTTTGTCCCCTCCCAGGCTCTCCTGAACAAGTCCTGTCTCTGAAATGAGCTCAAAATGAAGATAAAAGTTCTGACAGTAATATGCAATATTATTTTTGGCATTTGAAGAATCCCAAGCTAGATAAGGGAAAACTGAAAGGAAAACAAAGCTCTGTTTTTTTCAAATGCAAGCGACCAAATTCTGCTTACCCACATGAACCCAGAATCCTTTCTTTTTCTTTCCAGATTATTGCAGTAATTCCTGATTTTCACCAGAGTAGCTGATTATGGGGCCTTATTTAAAACTCAGCACATTTAGAGACCCTGGTGGAATCACACAATAACACAACTGAAAGACAAAGGCATGAGAAGACAGTGCCAACTCCCCAGCTCCTGCCCAAAGGCTAATTTGGCTTTGGACCACGTTAGCTGTAGCAATGATAAGATTAACACCTGATATCAAGGGAAAGGCTGAACTGTCTGAGACCTCCTTCAGCAGCACAGAACTCACTCCAGCTCCTCTGGCAAATTAGCATATGTTAGAGGAATGGCCTCTTTCCTGGACTAGTGTGTATTTCCCTATAGAGCCTTTGTGCAAAGCTCAGAGGAGTGTTTCTGCTGATACATTTGTGGGTATGTTGAATAAAACATGTGCCATTTGGCATTGTTTGCTTGGGCTTCCACAGAGAATGGGAGAGGGCACCTGTTAGTGCAAGGCAGAGAGCCATGAGAGGCTGAATCTGGCCTTTCCAGGAGCAGGATGCAGCCCAGGCAAATGCAGGAGCATGTCATGTTTTTTATTCTGAGAGAGCCCTGACCAAAGGACACAGCTGACCCTGCATTGATTGAAGTGCCAGCTGAATATGTTACCTTAACACAAGGAAAAGTAAAAAGCCAACAATACAAACCTTTGCTCTCTGTACGTGCATTGCCTTGTTACAGCTGTGTATGATTTGGAAATTAAATGGGAAGGGATTTTCAGAATAAGCCAAGTGTTTTAGAGGCAAAATTTCTAGGGCTTTGAAAGGCTCCTGTGTGTCCAAAGGACAGCCTGTGCTCTGCAAATTTCAATGTGCTTTGTGAAGGCTGGAAGTTTGATAAGAGACTCTGGTTCTCAAGAGCTCTTAGGGCATCCTGTTCTAGGGAACAACAGTTATTGATGCTGCTGGTTTTAAACTAAGAAGTTGTCACATCTCAGCTGTTCTTGGATTTGACTGGCATGTGAGGAATGGTTGCATGGAATAGCTAGAGGCATTGCCACCTGTTGTGTCTATTCAAAGTTAATAATTTTCTAGGCAATTAAGAACTTTGCAGTGGTACATTTTATAATACAAGATTTGGATGATGTGACCAGAAGGAGCATCCTAGGATAAGAAATAGGATGCTTCTAAAGGAATTCAGAATCTCCCTCCTAAAAGCTGTGAAATATTCTCAGGTCAGTTCAGAGAAGCAGCATATTGAGAAGGATGTCAGCAAGAATCAGCAAGAGCCCTAGAGGAAATTCGTTTGGCCACCAGGTACAGCACTGTCTTCCAGATAAGCTTTGATGAAACACTTGTTCATTTCATTTCTGTCACGGTGTTTCCAGCTCTGTAATGAAATGCCTCATCCCTGGCAGCTGTTGTGCCAGTGACAGGAGTCATCCTGTCCCACGTCAGTGACACCAGGGCCAGCTCTGCAGAGAGGAGAGTCCCTGGCCAGGCAGTCACGGATGTGCCTTTGGCAAGGAACAGGCAGTGGGAAGATGACTCCAAGATTATCTGTAACTACTAAAGGACATGCCCTTGACACCCACAGAGCAAGGGCATACCCTGCCCTGAGCTCTAAATAGTTCAAAAGCTAAAAAAGCTGCCAGTCTTTGGTTTCATGGAGCTGATCATGGCAGTAAGGCCATCTTTAGCAGGGTGTTAATATTTGGGGAACCTTCATCTCCAAGAGATTTCTGTTTCATGTAAACAAATTAATTCTTGTCTTCTATGCAGTCACAATAGTCAAAACACACTCTTTGTCTACTCTGACCACCCTTTGTTAAGCAGCTTTGCTTCCTTGCTCCCACCTTCTCTTGTTCTGTTTGGTACTGGACACTAAGGCTCCTTTCCCTCAATAGAGGCATCATAGTTTTCCACAGGAATACACACAGTATGCACCACTAAGAGCTGGTTTCCTTGCCAGCAGTGGGTGTGGAAGGTTGTAACTTTTTCCAATTGAAAGGAAAAAACAGCAAGCTCACTGGCACAAATCTATCAGTGAAGCTGCACAAGTGTATTAAACAGAGCAAACAAGAACTTTGCTGTTACCTTTCAAGTAAATAGTTTCTCCTTCTCAGTTTGCTCCAGCATAAAAATGCCTCTGCCCTGTACATGCCACTGCCAGTATGTATTTTTTAAGAATTTGGATCTGTTTATTTATTTATCCATATTTAGTTTAAAAGTCTGGGCTCAAAATTAAACAGTCATTCATAATGTCATTATCTGCCTTGCTCTGCAGTTAGATACTGTGTGGGGTGTCACAGGACAAAACCTTTGGCAAGGCCTCTAGAAGAGCAATTTAGCTCCTCATCCATCTTGCCTGGCAGCATGATTGGCTTCCAAGCTTGCACTGCTAAATTTGTTATTTTACTCTGACTTATATTATTGAGTATTAAATCACTTTCTGAAGTGTTTATTGGTAATAGTTGAATTCTTTCCACACATTTGAACTACTTTTAAAACATAAACATTTCCTTGCATCTTGGAGCTTGATGGAAAGGTGGGCAGAGTTCCTCAGGGTTGTAGAAGTGACCAGCTCATTAAGCAGGGACAGAATTTATCAGTGCTGTGGAGGAGAATATCCTCCCCCTTCCATCAGGATGGAACAGTAAACTCCCACTGCCACTCCACAGCACTCACATGAGGAAGGTTAACTTGTGTCTTGGTTCTCCCATCATTTCTTGGCCTGTCAGGAAGCAGATGACCTGGAACACTAATGAGTTCCTGACAGGATCTTTGTAGATCCTGAATCTCCCTGCATAGAAGGCCAGGCTGTGACCTGCAGGGTCAGGTGCTGAGGAGGTTATTAGGCATCAACATGCTTCCAAGTGTGAAGTGTGGTCTGCAGCCCCTCACTGGCACTGATGTCTCTTGGGAAGGAACCAGAAACAACTTTCTTATACCTATTTAGGAAAATGGAGCAGAGAGCAGAAATAAACGAAGAGCTAAAAATCTACTGTGGCAGTTAGAAGCTAAGTTGGAGAACAAAGGCCAGAGGCAGGTCAAGCTAGAGAGAAGGCAGAATTTCAAATAATCCCTCTGGCAATTGATCTCTTGAGGACCCAGATGTGACAGCCCAGCAGCCTCATCCAGCCTGGTGTACTCAGTATTGCAGGTCCTCTTACCTCTTGCCCTTGTTTCAGTGAAGACCTACACATCAAAATTTTTCTTTTAATTTTATTTTTCATGAGGAGATCTGTTGAGTCTCTTTCCTGCATCTGGGAGTTACTTTCCAATCTGATGAACACTGACTTTTAGAGATGACACCAAGATCACAGTAGCAATCAAGACTCCTTTGATGGCAGAGCTAAAAATACACTCCCCAGCTGACACAAGCCTTCAGGAGGAGAACATAGAGTTTGGTTTGAAAGAACACATCTTCCTTAGTCTCCATGTCTTCTGCCAGAGGACACCAAATCTGTGAAAACCATGCATGCAGGTTACATCTGAAAGGAAGCATCCGTATTCAGACCCATACTACCTTCAGCCTCAGCAAGGGGAAAGCTTTGAACCCTCTGAGTGCCTTGGAGAATGGTTTCATGGGCAGTTTTTTGCCTCTCTGGTCATGTTGTCAAGTTATTGCATGGCAGGAGTCACATCTTTAGCTGCTTGCCCTTGACAATCCCTTAGGAGAGGAAAGATCTGGGGCAGCTGATGGACAGGACTGAAACTGAACCCTTCTGCTTCCCTTCCTGCTCTCCTCCCTGCTAATCCCAGGGTGCTGGCACACAGGCCCTGGCTAATGAGCCATTCCCAAAGCCCTGCTCCTGCACTTGTAAAGGAGACTGTGGTAAGTAGTGCCACTGCCACCTCCTGGGCTTTCGGAGGACTTGAGCACATCCCGTGGGTTGCAAATGCAGATTTATGCAAATGTTGGGCAAGAGATCATGGATTGCCCAGCTTCAATCTGTGCCAGCCCACTCTCTCCCCAGGTCAGAGGAGTGATGGCACTAACAAGCAGGTGTTTGCAGAACAGAGTGCAGGTCTCCCTCCCCTTGGAGGCATTAGCTAAGATGGATCATTAAGGCTTTTGGGTAGGAGACGTACAGATGAACAATCACACACAATATCAGCTCCACATTTGTAATGTGTAATGTGTCAGGGGGTAAAAGGTTGAGCAACCCACTTTGGCAAATGGAAATAGCAAGAAGGGTGTATTTTTCTGGCTAAATAAAAGCCTTCTCTGTGTGTTATTTTTTCTTGTGTCTCCATGCATAACTTGAACGCGGTGAAAGGAAAAATTAAGTTATTTGCTCAGACAAAAATACACCAGATTTATTGTTTTGAGAGATACAGGGGGTATTTTGTATTTCTACATGGCTGCTGTGGCTATAATTGGCAGCACAATGTTCTGTCAAAAAAAGGCATTCACCCAAGAATGTCTCTGGGCCCAGCCAGCCTCAATCCTGGAGGTGGATGTCCCATCCCTAAACCTCTGTGGGCAGTGCTCCATTGCCAGGAGTCTGTTTGATGCTCCCATTTAGGGTGTTGGCCCTGAAGATGTAAGACCTCCCCCTAACTGAGCCTTCAGTGTGGATGCTCTCGGGCTTGTTCTGGCAACGGAAGAACATAAGGAATCCATTCCTGTAGTTCTTGTTCATCCATCCATAGAGCAGGGGGTTGACAAATGTAGAGCACATGGCCCCAACATGGAAGACAGTGTACAGGAGTTTGTACTCGTGGAAGATAAGAACCAGATCAAGGTCAATGGCAAGCTGGAATATGTGGAAGGGGAGCCAGCAGACTGCAAACACCACAACCACCATCACGAGCATTTTGGTTGTCTTCCTCCTCCGGCACTGGCTTTCATTCCTAGAAGTGGGACTGACGTGGTTTTTCAGCTTGAACCAGATCCTGGTGTAGGCATAACAAATAATTGCAAGAGGAAGAACATACTGCAGGAGGAGCATGGACAGACTGTAGATGGTGGCATCTCTGTTGTTAGCAGAGGGCCATTTTTCTGAGCACACAGCCATTTTGAGGTTAATGGACGGGATTTCCTCGTACCGGTACTCCCTGAAGATGGCCAGAGGCCCTGCTAGGACAGCTGCTGCCAGCCACATGACAGCTATGATGGTGAAGCTGAGCCTCTTGGAAATCCTGCTGTCCAGGTGGAAAACAATACAGCGGTACCTATCCAGGGCAATCACAGTCAGAGTGAGAGTGGACACGTGGACACTCAGAGCTTGAGCATAAGGAACCAGGTGACAAAGGACAGCTCCAAACTTCCACTCATCCAGCAGGGTGTACACCAGGGTGAAGGGCAGACAGAGTGTGTCCACCATCAGGTCTGCCAGGGCCAGGTTAGCTATGAAGAAGTTGGTGACAGTCCTCATGGTCTTGTACTTCACTATGATGTAGATGACCAGGGAGTTCCCGATGAAGCCCAGCAGAATGATGAGGGAGTAGGCAGCAATCAGGATGACCTGGACCCCCAGGATCTTGGTGCTGTCCATCATGACACTGCGGGACCCAGAGAGACTCTGGGTGGGAGTGACCAAGTCCTTGGCAGGCCAGCCCTGTGACAGCTTCTCATCTAATGCTGTCTTCTCCATGGTGAATGTGCTGTTGGCTCCCTCCAATGGTCCCACACCTGGCCTGAGACTTTCCATAAGGAGAGAAGGGGGTCTGGAACACAGACACAGCAGAAGTGAGAGCACAGGTTGCACTCATCTTTGATTCAAAGATTGATACAAAAAATTGATACAAAAATTCCCTAACACCTTAAGAAAGAGCAAAGGAGAGAAACACAGCACTCTCAAAGTCAAGGTGTTCTTCTCCACTTCCTGTGAAAATTTATTTCTTTCCAGATTGCACATCAGGTTTTTTTCTGTTTCTTATTTCTCACCTCTCCAGGTGAAAATATCTGTCTCCCTTGCCTCTGCATAAGTCTTTGCCACTGCTCCTGCTAGTGATGCTACCACCCAATCCACCCAGTACTGTCTGCTCTCCCTCCCAGTAATGGGTAGCAAGCTAATGCCATTTCATGAGCCTCTCTCTGTGATCAAATGTATCTCACAGCCATTCCCTGGCCCTCATTATCAGGCCCTCAAGGTCCTGTGGAACAACTTGACAAACCAGTTTTCTTCTTCCTTCCCCTGCCAGTCTCAGGGTTCCCAGGCATCAGGCAATCTTGTCTGCTTGCTGGCTTTGAAGGTCACAGGCACCCAGCCAGGCAGGTGTTGTGTCCCCATCACAGAGAGGGAAGTGTGACAGCACACAGAGCACAGCTACAAGTCCTAAGTAAGGAGCTACTGGACAGTGAGACCCATGAACCCTATGGCCAGGAGACACCTCCACCATCCTCTGCTTTCTCCAAGGATTCAGTGAGTGGCTCATTTTCCTTTACAGGATTTTTGAGTTCAGATTATGATTGTTACAATGATACAACAAACCATGTATTAGGATTTGGCCCAATCTGAAGAGGGTCCAGGTGACTATAAATTATAAGTTGAATTATAAATTCTCTATTACTTAGATGATTAGAAATCATAAATTATTTATAAATTCTGCATTTTGCTATTTGTAGATTATACTAGGTTGATTCTCCTTGTAGAAATCTTGTGCTGTTTCAATCATAAATTCAGTTCTACGCTAATCATAATACCCTGATAAAGAAACAGAGCTTTAATTGTCACCATGATTTAGAGCCATCTTCATTCTGCCCAGGATCCCTAAAAGAACCTCTCTGTCCTCTCAGTGTTGGTGACACCCAAGCATCCTCTGGCTAAGCAGAGGAGGGAGCTCCTACAGGGACATGCATGTGCAGGGCATAAACCACTGAAGCTGTGAACAACCTCCCACAGAGCTGCTGCTGAGCATGCAGGCACAGAGAGGCCGAGAGCCAGAGCCCCAGCATCCCTCAGCCTCCTGCCACGTGGGGCTCAAGGGCCTGTGTGGGATGGCTGTGGGAGCAGGGAGCCCCAGGGGCCAGAGCTGACACAGCCTGGAAGCCCTGGCTGGCATTAGGTGCCCCTGGAACAGCAGTGTTGGCACAGCAGGGTGTTCATGAATCCAAACACAGCAGGAGAAAAACCAGCTCTGTTACTGGCCCCTGCTCAGCCTCCATGGCTCAGAATTGCTGTGGGCTGTGTGGAGAGGGATGGGCATGGCCCCTCATATCCCCTCTCCCCAGCCCCACTCCCACTGCAGACTTAAACAAAAGTGAGCAAAAGTCGTCACTCTGCCCAAAAAGGGAGGTCAGCAAAGCATTGTGTTTTCTCTGACCTGCAGAGAGAGGGGGCAAAATGCCCTTTCACTAAGGGAGGGAGGCAAAGGGCTTGAATGAAGTGGGAATTAGAGGCAGACTCCTGGGTATCTTCTCAGGATCCTCGAGGAAAGAACTGGGTTTGTCCCAGAAAAGATGTGAGCACTGACTGGGTGCTGCTGGGCTTCCTGCAAGTCCCATGCAATCCAAAGGTTGAAGGACAGCCTGTCCTTGGGAAGGGAGAATGCTTTGCAACTGCATTTCCACCTCAGCTAAAACATCTGCTTGTCCTGTCATCCCTCCTCAGAGCAAGGGTTGTGATTCCCCCCAGGAGCTGCTCCCAGGAATCTGCCTGGCCAGCTGCAAAGCCAGGGCCCTGCTGAGGCCCAGCAGAAGAGCTGCCTGCACTGAAACCACCCCTGCTGGACCCTTTCTCTTTCCCTCTCCCTGCCCAGTACCTGCCTTGACATCTCACTGCAGACTGATTTGTGCCAGTGGTTCCTGTAAATGAGGTTATTGGGCTCAGACACTCTGAGATAGGGGACACCATGTAGGTACTGCTAGGAGGGTAGGAAGCAGAGGAAAAAATGGGTGGATCTGCTAGGGTCAGGGTTTGTTTAAGGGTGATCTCAGACCTCCACAACAGCCCTGCCTTGGAAAGACCAAGGGGAAGCTCAAGTTCTAAGGCAGGAGGGGGGAGCTCAGAGCTGTGCCATGCAGTGGGTGCAGGGGACAGCAGAGCAGGGGAACAGGGCCCTGGGAAGGTGGCACAGCCACAGCCCCTTGGGCAGACACCTGGCCCTGAGCAAACCCCACTGCCAGGAGAGCAAGGTCAGCCAAGGAAACAGAGCAAGTGCTGGGGACACTTTCAGTGACTGTACTTTCCCTGCTTGCCACCCATCTGGGATTTAAACTTTCTGGATTGCCCAGCATTACTTTATCACTTGTTATTGCCTTTTCTGTGGCTTGCCTGTTCCATTTATCTCCAGCACCAACTCCTGGCACCAGGCCAGTGGACACTCCCTTCTCTTTTTCTCCATCTCATCCACCAACTGGCTGCCAGTTCCTGTGCTCACATCTCAGCCCATTTCCCTTTGCTGGAGACTGGCAGCTGCCCACCATCTGAGAGGAGCCAGGAGCATCATGGCTGCTGGAGCTGCTTCACTTCCTAACAAAATGGCCTTAATGGAGTCACTATTTGATTTTGTTTGTTTTGTTTTTCCTCCAAAGGGGAACGATTACAAATCAATTAAGACATTTTAATTAAGAGACAAAATTATTATAATAAATGTTCCCACTCCAGGGGCTGCCTGGAGGTCGCTGGGATGCTGCTAGGAGTGGACTGAGGACTGTTCCAGCAAGTCATGGAAGTACTGGCATATGTGTAGGCTGCTGTCAGGCCCCATGCCTAACAGGCCTGCCAGACTAGAGGAAAAAATCCTTGGAGCTGCGAGCCAACTGTTTTTGGGACAAGACAGCAGCAGGAGAGACCAGGAGGAGGCAGAAGTACTATCCAGGCCCTTTCTTCTATGCTGAGTTTTCATGAAGGGATGCAGAAACAGAGTGCTGCCTGTATCAAGATAACCCTCACCCTCAGCCTGAGGCAGGGCTGGGACCCAGGGATGGCTCCCAGTGAGACAGAGCTGCCCCCTGTGCCAGCAGCTTCAGCCTTTGGGAAGAGGGGCACAGAGGAGCCCTTCACTGAGCACAGTGCTGTCACTGACTGGGACAGTGACCAAAGTGGCAGCTCCATTCTTGCAGAGGGCCCAGACCAGGTGCCCTGGGACTCATCCACCTCTCCTTCCTGGGGTGCCCCAGCTCCCTCCATGTCCCTGCTGCAGCCCCAGGCATTCAGCCAGGCTGGAAGAAGCACACCCAGACCTGGAAGAGCCATCTGTAAAGGCTGGCAGGGTTCAGAAAGCAAGGCTGGAGGGATGGTCAGAGGGCTGGAGAAAACAGAGCTTGTTAATTAGAATTTCTCTTTTTGTCCAAGCAGTGAGGCTGGAGTCCATGGCATCAAAAAGAGGGAGTGAAGGGACTTGGGCCAGTCTCTGCTCTTTGGTCAATGACAAACTCTTTCTACAGCAATGTTGGGGTGTGAGGGCTGAGGCTGATAGGTACTTCCATGGCTTCACTCACTGATTTATCCCATGCTCAACTCCACCAAATCCCTTGATTTCCAGCAGCCCAGTCAGGAGCACTGCCTCATCCCATCCCCAGACCCATATCCAGACAGACATCCATGACATGGAGGTCTGAGACCATCCCTCATCATGAGAAGCCGGTGGTCACCCTGGGAGAAGCCACCTTCTACCACCTTCATGTTCCCTTCCAACACTCAAGAGGCAGCAGAGTTCAGTGTCCCTGCACCCACAGCACAGCACTTAAGGGAGGACAACACAATAAATGGGGATATGGAGGTTAACCAGCCTGCCAGAGACCACATAGCACATCCACAGCAGGGCTTGGGCAGAGCCCAAGTTTTCTAACTCCAGCCTCCTGCATTCACCAGCAGAGAGGACTCTGCATCTCAGCATAAAACCTGAACATAGATCTCAGGAACTGCATGAAAATGCAAAATGTGACTGATGGAGGGGAACGAATTTTATCTTCTCTGTGCAATGGGCAGGTTTCAGGACAAACAGCAGCTCTGGATGATTTCCTGAAGCCAAAGCACAGAGAGAAATTATCCCAGCTCCTTCTGTCTCCAGTGAAGGGATGATTGCCTTGCTGTGATACTCCAGCAAAAGGGAAGACCCTCTGACCAGCCCACCATCTGCTGCAGCTTTATAAGTTATCTATCCAACTCAGGGCCACTGGTGCAGAAACCTCATGGCATCAGACACTCACTGCCACCCAGAACTGCTCCTGGGGGACCCCAGTGTAGAACTGGCACTGGGAGACAAAGTGCAAGGATGAGGAACCACAAAAACACCAGGGAGTTCTTGTGGTTCCTCACACTAAATATTTTCATGTCCCAGCCTAGCTGGAGCCATGGAAGACTCTGAAGGGGACAGGGCAATGAGGATGCCATAATCACCCAGCTCAGGACAGGATGAAAAAGGAGGTGGTGAGATCTGTTTGGCAGGCATACATGCTTTCTCATGGGAATTTATCCTACAGAAAGCAGGGGGAGCAGTGCAGTGCCCTCTGCCCTGTGGGATGTGCCATGGGAGCAGAGCAAGACTGGCTGGGACATAGGGATCAATGGGTGACACTGAGAGAGAGACACACCAGTTGCTGGGGCTGCAGAAAGGAAGAGACAGCGTGGTGGATGGATCCTGGTTAACCTGGGGAATCTGTTACCTCCTGAAAATTATGGAGTCTGGGATAGGTGAGACAGTGGAGCAGAGGGAAATAACAATTCAGTGACAGAACAGAGAAAACACAGTATCCTGCTTTGGGACAGACCGAAACTCTGTAGGTGAAATGCATCTGCAGCAGGACTGTAAGAGGATGTCTCTGTTCCAGGACTAACATGCAATGGGTGCTGAGAGAAAGCAAGCACTGATTTTCCTCCTGTACCCCATATCCCCTCTGCATCTCCCTCTCTGAGGACCCTGATCTGTGGCAGAGAGCTGAGTGCCAGCAGCGTGTGCAGTCCCAGCACGGAGGAGCTGACAGGTTTGTACCAAGCCACGAGGAGGCAGACTGCAGGAGAGATCAGGGTTTCTCAGACAGCCCCTCACCTGCACCTCTGGAGCTGCCTGTGCCCGGGTTCTGCAGCACCCTGGAGCTCTCCTGACTGCTCTCACTCAGCATCCTGCTTCCCACACTCCCTGCTTCTGCTCAGGGATCTTTCAAAACTCTCCTGTCAGTATTTCATTTGCTTTCTCTATTCCAGCTCTCAGGACTGTCAGTCCCCAAATCCAGTTTCCCACAGATGCTTGGACCTTTTTTGTCCAAACCATCTGGCGTGGACAAGACCTGGCCCCCTCTCAGCCCTGCTGCTCAGATGAGCCCCCCTTGACCCACCTGCAAAGGCCAGAGCTTCCTCCTCCTCCTCCAGGAGCCGAGCTGCTCACCTCCAGTCACTGCCTCATCGCTGGCCAGGACCGAGCGCTTGGTCCTCTCCACTCTCTGGAAGTCAACCTGTGGCAAAGGAGTGAAAAGCACTTTTCTGCAACTGTCCTCGGAGAAGAGAGGAAGTCAGGTGAGGATCTGAGCTGCTGGAGAGTGTTTCATGGCCAGGAGTAGCTTTGGAACCCCTCCCTGAGCAGGCTGAGCCCCTGTGGCAGGGTGACTGGCAGCCCTGTCTCACCAAGCTGGATGCTGCCTTGGCTCCTGAATGAGAGAAAGGCAGAGAGCGTGTGTTTAACAAACAGCAATGGAAAGGGGGAGGGAGCCTGCTGCTGCTGTTTATACAGTGTTCAGCCACTGAGGGGCTTCTTGCATCGAGCAGAGAGAAGCTTTTCCACCACATCCAGTTTCCTCTCCAGAGAGAAGTGCTGGGAGCGGGAGCTCTGCAGGCTCCCTGTCCATACCACAGACCTGGGCAAGTGTTGTCTGCCCTCACCCCACAGCTGTCCCATCTCCTCAAGCTTTGACTCATTGGGACTGGCACAGTCATGACCAGAGGGGGAATCTCCCCTGCAGCAAGAGGTCTGCAGGTCCTGCAGCTCAGCAGAGCTTTCACAGTCCTCCCTCCACCCTCCTCTGTCTCAGTGTTTGCACAGTGCTCACAGCAATCTGCAGCTTTGGGACGGGACTTCAGGGACTCCTGAGATACAACAGAAGCAATGCTGGAAAGTTTTTAGTCACTTTGCAGTGGCTTGGTCTGCTCCAGAGCCAGATTCATTGTGGATGTGGAAACTGAGTGACTTTCAATTTTAGGATGCTCAGCACTGTCCACACACCTGAAGTAAGAAAGAGAGAGAGAGAGAGAAAAGCAGCATCCTCGTGTCCAAATCTGCAAAATCCAAGCTCTCTGGAGCCCAGGAAAGCACTCTAAAGGCAACACAGGGAAGCAGATAAGCACAGATAACCCCCACCTTTTTAAAGGTTTTGCCCTCAAGGAGAAGTCATGTGTATTCTTAGCATAGGATTTCCAACTCAATGCGTGAATTGGAACCTGGGCTAGGAAACACTCCCACAGGCTGAGGGGAAGGACACCTCTCCTTGGATTTGAGTACCTACAGCTGGAACTTTATCAGAGAAGTCTTGCTCTTTACCCCCACAGTGAACTTTGGTCTCCTTTTCTTTGTGAGAATGGAAACGGGGAGGCTTTTCAAGCACCCCTTTGTGCCAAAAATTCACAATACACCACGAAAAAGAAAACTCTCTAATGGCTCAGCAGAAAAAGAGGAATGAGAACATTCCTGAAATCACATAGAAAGTGACACTTGAACCCAAGACTTGGACAGGAGTCCTCATAGTCCCATCTTCCCCCTCATCTCTCTGTCTCCCCTTCAGAAGGAAAAGCATGAAATCCACCAGCTGTGCTAACTGGATTTTTGTGGGAGTTTCATGTCTTCTCCCCCTTCATTTCCCCTAAGGCTGTTGATTTAGCTGCTCAGGAAAACTGGGAGTGGAGGGAAGTAGAACAAGACAAAACTGCTTGGAGAGAGCCATTGCTGTCTCCCAGTGGGTGCAGAGAGGGGTGAAGAGCAGCAGTGAGTGGAGCATTCTACTCCCCTGTTCCCAGTGCACGGATACTCCTCCTCTCCAGGGTCCTCAGCAGTGGATGGTTGATTTCAGCTCAAGATTATTTTTTTTTCCTCCTTTCTCTTCTGTGTGAGATTTTCCTTGCTTGCTCCCCAGATTCCTTTGCTACCACTCCCCACTCTTCTCTTCCCAGGGTTGAAATGAGATGCCTGGGGAGAAGGCAGTGATTGACAGGAGAGAAATTTGTGCAGCCTGAAGCTGTGAACCTTCATCAGGACCATGGGGTGAATTCCAGTCATTTTTGGCACGTGGTCTTTGCTGCATGATAACAACTGCAAGCTCTTAAATCATGGATTAGTCAGTGCAAGTCCCCAGGATGTCCTCTCCCATATCTCAGGGGTCCAGTGGAGCACCAAAACCTGCTGTGCTCCCAAACATCACCTCAGCTCTTCAACCACACAGAGCAGTGCAAAAAGGTGCAGCTGAGCTCTCAGCAGACCTGGACTGTCATCCCAAATGGCACCCACCAATCTGGAATTTGGTCCCCAGTCCCTGGGTGCTCCCCAGCCCTGTCCCTGGGGTCAGGCTCTTCTCACAGTGCCACAGACAGAGGCTGCCTGCCAGTCTGCCTAACCTCACCCAGCCACACAGAGTTCCAGCAGCAGCAGGTGCAGCACAGCCTGGCTCCCCCCAGGGAAGGGACACCTGGGGGCTGCAGTGCCAGACCCCTCTCACTCCTGGTGGGTTCAGAGGAGCAGCCGTGGCACAAACTGCAGCAGCCTGAACACCAAGGTGCAGAACAACCTCCCCACACAGCTTGCAGGTCCCAAAGCAGCTGAGGGTCCTCCCAGCCCCAATCAGCAACACTCTGAAGGAGGAGGATGGGGGAATACAAAGATGGTGCCTTGCATTGTCCTGGGGTGTGGAAGGCTGTGCAGCCCCGAGAAGAGACGCCAGGACCCACTGCATGCTCTGTTGTCACCTCAAGCCTTGAGTATTCTCCCACACAGGCTGGATACCCACAAATGCCTTCATGGGTGTCCCAGGAGCCTCATGTCCTTCCAGACATGATGGGATCATTCAAAGGATCTTTGCAGCTCAAAAGCCTTTCCCAGTGGTTGGGCTTTTATTAGGCAGTGAGTCTGCTCACCCGGGCTTCCGAGAAATACAACAGTGAATTTTGTACCCCAGGGAGCAAAAATGATGTCAAAAGGCTGAGAAATGGGGCAGAGAAGAGAGCTGTCTTTAGGCCTGTAATCTGCTCTGCCTCTGTGAGCAGGCAGGTTCTCAGTCTGACCACCCTGCAGCTGTAAGCCATCTGCTGTAGCTTCACTTGTGTCAGGAAAGGAAGGTGGATTATCTGTTCACTCCCTGGGAGGAATCTCTAAGAAAACTGTTACCAAGGCTTCCAGATGCTCTGGTTCATCCTGCTTCATCTGGAGCAGCAACAGTGACATACTTTAAAAAGCAGCTTTTCATTTTTTAAACATCTGTTTAATTCCACCTGCCTGTAACCAAAACATTTCCACTGCTCCTTCCTGAGGTGTTGTGCCTGTGTTTTCCTGAGCAGCCTCCAAAGTATCAGCAAGTTTTGGTAACACAAAAGCCCCTTTTCCATTTGAACCCCAGAGTTCACGGATGCAGTGGATTTGGGAGTCTGATGCATTTGGGAACTAAATCAGCCACAGAGAGACTCAGGGGTGGGAGGGCGAATGGAAGCTGTCTGTACCTTCTCTGAATTTAAAAACAGATTCTCATTTTGTAACAGCTTTTTGTCCCCGTGTGAACATTCCTGGAATAAGTGAAGGAGCAGAGACACCATCAGGGACAAGGTTTGGCTAAAATATCTGAGCTATCTGACACTGATAGTGTCAGTGAGAGGCACTGGAGAAGCAGGAGGAGACATGAACCATGGGTTGGCCTGAGATTGGCCTGGGTCTGCCACAGCTCTGCTCACCTTCAGGGCAGGCAGAAATCAGGGATGCTGGGTGTGTCTGCAGGATGAGGGTCAGTGAGTCAGGAAGGAGATGATCATATGGAAAAAAATTAAAGGGATTTGTCCTGCTGAACACATCACCACACCTCAGTTCCTGCCCCACTAGGGGCAAACCCACAGGGCTCCTTTGATTAAACAATTAATGCCTCGGAAGGTTTACCCCTTTCATCCCCTTCCCACCCCTGGATCTCACTCTGACACATAAAATCCCCTTGATCATCCTCACAGGATGAGGACAGAAGGACTCCAGGCAGTTTGTCCAGGCAGACATCAGCACTGCTGAGCCCAGAACTGGCCCCTGCATTTAGCTGCCATTTCTGCAAGTCACTGCACTCAAAGCTTTGTTAATTTATTAGAGGGTTGCTTGTTGTTTGTGTACTGAGGCAGGTAGAAAACAGCTTCTGCAGAAGAGGATAATTGCAGTCAGATAAGCTCTTCAGAGCTGGGATTGCAAAAATACGATACGATGTAGACCAGCAGTTGTCTGGGTAAAACAGAAACATGGATGAGATTTTGGGTTGGAACGTGTTTCCCCCATCTCTCACAGACTCCCTGTCTGCCTTTGGGCAAATCATTTGATGTATATCAGTTCTCTGTACATAAAAAAGGTTATAAAAATGCTTCACTCTGGCAAACTCACCCCTGGAGCAGAGGACCTGGTGCTTGGGTGTGCAGCAGCAGCAGCTGCTTTCCCACTTTGCCCTATGGGATTTCTTTCAAAATTGCCCATCTCATTTAAGCAGTGTGTTCTGTCATCAAGGTCTTGCTCTCCCAGACTGGATACTCTTGCTGCACAGTTCCACAAAGACATTTTTGCCCAGGCTGTCACTCCTGAGATGACAAACAGCTCTATAAATGCTGGATTGTGTGATGAGAACAGGCAGAGCTGGATGGGCTGATGGCAGCCCCAGCCTAAACTCTTCCAAAGTGTCAAGACTGAAAGTGATGCAAGTGGCTGGAAAATTCAGAGCACGACTTGTCTTCTATGGGCTTGGTGTTGCCAAAAGGCACCAGGAGCTGGGATCCAGGTCTCAGCACCACCGTGGCAGCAGCAGGATCATGTTTGCTCCTTCACTGCTTTGTTCCATCTTTTCTGGACCCACATCAGCTGTGGGCAGGGAGCAGATTACCTGTGCCCTGCTCAGCTCAGCAGTGCTGGGCTGGGCTGGCAGCAGTGTGTGAGCACAGGAGGGTCAGATCCACTCCTGATTCAAACCCAGGGATTTGGCTGAAAATCCATTTGGCTCCGTGCTCCCCAGAAACATGACTCACAAGCCAGTGTCTGACACTCAGAGATAGGTATGACACCGAGTGCCCCACGGGAAGAGCTGTGTCCCCAGGGTATGAGCAGAGCACACACGAGCTGAGCTGAGCAGGGACCGTGCTGTAAAGCACAAAGCCTTATAAAGGCAGTGCTCTGGCTTTGTCCTTCTCCCAGCTCTTCAGGCGATGAAAAGGACGACTCACAGCCCTAATTAACTGGAACATGCTAATACCACTGAGCTTCCCTGGCCAGCAAATTTGGCACAAGGCATATGGGACACTTTCCAAACAACTGCTCAGGGGAGCGCGTGCCTGCAATTTATTATTGGAGGAGCGGTTTCCTCTCTGCCTTCGCTGAAGAGCTCACACCAGACACCAGGGAGGTGAGTCTGGAGCCTGCAAATCTTCTTTGAAAGCCATTTCGTGCTGAAGAGAGAAGAGACTTATTTCTCCCCAGGCATTTAAGATATTCAAGGTATCAAGGGAAATGTGGCTTTGCACAGCATTACCTCTGGGAGCACTCAGTGCCTTTGAGTGGTGCAGCTCGTAGAGCTCAGCTTCCCATGGGGAAAACCACGCTCCTTCAGGGTGACATTCACTCTGGGAAGAAGAGGCAGGACCAGAGAGTGTGCATTGTTATTTTGCAGAGTAAAGCAGAGGAGCACAGCCAGCCCAGGTAGCTGGAGAAAGGGGAAAGGTGGCAGGAGCCCTGCGGCTGTGTCTCCACGATGGGTTATTCCCTCTTTTGACAACTGTCCTGGCAAGGCAGTACCCCAACTTATTGCCCTGAAAAAGGAGTAGGAAGGAGCCTCCTCATCTCCTATTGCAAATAAGTCAGTTTGTGAGCTTTGGATGGGAAGCAAAAGGCAGGACTTTGTAAAAGATCAATTCATCCCTGTGGTAAGATCATCGCTCTCAGTATTTTCTGTACTGCCAAAACCAGAGGCAGGAGCTGCAGCCTCCCAGGCCACCCCCTGGCCCTGGCCTCACCTTCAGCCTGGCTCCCATGGCAGCCCTGGCCCCAGGACAGCTCAGGGCAGCTCTGACACAGGGTTTGGGTGGCACTGAGCTGCCCAACCAAGCACTGCCACAACCTCACCAGCACAGACACTGGGAACAGCTCAGGTTTGTGCAATATTCCCAGGACTACACTGGTTTGCCCCTCATCCTTGGCATCACGTGTGGCCATCAGCTGTGTGGCTGGGCAGGGCACTCTGTGCTGACAAAGGGCACATCTCCCCTGCTCCCTCCCCTCTGCATCCTTTGCAAACATTCGTTGTTATGGTGACAGCTCCAGAAGGAAAATCTTTTTGAGGATTTTTCAGATTTTTTAACAAAGGTACAGCCACTTTAATTTTTTCTTTAAGGGAAATGGTTATTTCTCTCGATGGCAACTGAATTTCTTCCATTTTGTTTCTGGTGACCTCTTTGGTGATTCTCAGGCTCCAGCTTTCAGTGTGTGGCTGTAAGAAGGGGGAGAAGTAGAGCCAGGTTGTAAAGAGTTGCTTTTAAATCCTTCTGGGAGCATAGGAAGTGCCTCCAGGCTGAGGCTGCTGAGCTGCAGGCAGTGTGGAGTCTGAGTTTCTCCAAAATGAATGAGATTTGGGAGCACATCTGCATCTTTCTCAGATAGCAAAGTGTGAAATGAATAGTAAGGGGGGACATTTATGCCCAACAACCTGTGCTGTGTGTGAAATGCTGCACTGAGAAGTACTGTTCTTGTGGAATCTTCTGCAGAAATGTCCCTTGGCTTTTGAAAGCTGTGTAATGGTAAATGAATTCTCTCTGTTTCCACTGAATGGGCTGAAGACTTTCATATGTGACATCAGGGAGAGAACTGGGCTCTGCAGGTGTCTCTAATGCAAGTGATGAGTATAGCAAACAGCCTCAGGCCAGCCAGGAGAAAGCAATCTGGGTATGTGATGTGACCACAGGCATGGGTTTCATGGCTACTGTGTTCTGAGCCTGGAATGTGGATCCTAATGGACAAGACCCCAGTGTCCTGAGCAGCCCAGCCTGCCCAGCCCCTTTTTGTAAGATGAGGTCATGAAGACCTTTCCCACACCCCTCCTAGAGGGAGCTGAGGTCATGAAACCTAAAAAACCATTAAAAATCAAAAGCTGCAAATGCTTCAGGCTCTGAAGGGGCAGCTTAGCACATCTATGAACACTCAGCACCCTGAACCAGAGATCCAAGTGAAAGAGAAGAGCATTCCAGGCATCCTGCAGGCAGTGGCCAGCAGGATGGCTGGGGGCTGACACACAACCCATCCCAGGGAAGGCTGAGAGGACAAAGCTGCTCTGGCCAAGCCCATGCTGTGTGTGGAGTATCAGAGAGGTTTCACACACAGCTCAGAGTAAACAGGCACACAAGTGGCAGCCAGAAATGTTAATATTTGCAAAAATCTCCTGGTTTTGGCGCCTGGGTGTGGGGAGCTGAAGGATGCTGGTGGAATGCAAACATGATGTATTCTTGGCTGCTCAGAGGGGTGGCATGGGGAATCTCACAGGGCAGGACAGACTGCCTGACAGGCCTGCTCATGACTGTTCACACAAGGAGTCCTGGAGAGGGAGCCTGGGCTGAGAAGTTCAGTAGCACATGAAACTGGTCCCCTGGGATTGAGTTATTTGAGCATCCCTGGGGGAAAAAAAAAAAAAAAAAAAAAACAACAAACCAAGCAAAACAAAACAAACCATAATTAGGCCATGTTCTTCTTCCTTTGCCTGTTTCAGACCTTTTTTCCCTCCCTCCGTGTAGTAGGAGATGGATTTGTCCATGCTGATCCCCAACCCTTCTCCTGGACACATAAGGGCAAAAATGACACAAACCTTCAGACTCCTGCCCTCACTTCAGCTGGGTCCTTTCATGGTGTGTTTAGGATGGTTTGAACCTGTTCAACACCTCTTGCCATCTCTGCAGGGCTTTCACCTGGACCATGGCTGCCAGCTCATAGTCAGACAGCTTCAGAGGCTCCAAAGCCTTGAAGGCTCTGGCTTTAGCAAAACAGCAATATCATTTGGGACTGGGGAGAAAATATTGGCAAATAATGGCCACCTCTGGTCACCTTCCTCCTGCAGCTATTTATCCAAAGATACCATATCTCAGAGCATTGCTTCATTTCCTGCTCACCTCTCTAACTGAGGCCTCTAAATCACATCCCTGCAGCTGAGCTCACGGAGGGAAGTGTAATATCCATTAGCAGTGATGCTGCTATTGCTTTGATTTACCTTTCCCCTTTTTCTTTCACTCTTTTCTTTCTGTTTACAGCAATCCCTTTCCACTTCTTCCCCCTCCAGGTCTCAGTGCAGGAAAGAGCTGGCAGGAGTCCACAGAAGCAGTTTCCTGGGATGCAGCCTGCTTTTGGGGATGTGGGGAGTCTGGGGTTTTCTTCTGGACCAGCAGCACCCCACTCCTTCCTGACCAGAGATGCCAAGGGCACTGGGAAGGGCTGGCTTCAAGCTACCCCATCCTCACCCCAACAGAGTTCTCCACCTGGGGCTTGTCCAGGTCAGCACACAGAAAAGATCAACTCCAATTTACCCCTCAGTCCCTCCCACAGCTGGGCACTGCTCAGGGAGAGGCACAGGATCCTCCAGGAGAGACTCCAGAGAGCAGGATCCGGAAGAATCAAAGTCCTCGGAGTGTATTTGCACTCAAAAATGTGAACAGGAATCAAATGCAAAAATGTGAACCAGGGAAATCAATATGCAAATAAAATCTTGTCCCTTGTGGAATTTCCCTGCCTGCATCTGGAGAGCCGACACCAGGGTCTGACACTGGGATCAGTGGTTGCTGCCCCTTCCCCTTGTGTTTCACTGGCACCCAGGGAAGCTCCCAGACCCACAGCACTTCCCACTTCATCCCCCTCCTCCAGCAAGGCCAAACAGTTCCTCTGACACCATCTCCAAGAATACACATTTACTGCATGAGATGGAGAATGGTGAAGAGGTTTGGACCCAATCCATGTGCTTTGAGCCAAACCCTTCTCAATCCATCTTATCCTTCACCTCCCCAGTGCATAATCAGATTCTCCAAACACAGCGTTCTCAGGTCCCAGCCCAGAGCTTGGATCCCTCCAAGAGGGATGTGCTAAAAAAAGAAAGAAAAACATTACATTGCCAACTGAAGTGAGTGCTGAAAGGAAGGAGATGCCAGGAGCTCTTAAACAGGAATCTGAGACCGGGGGACGCTCGGGTGTGTTTTCAATCCCCAGAAGGGAGATGTGCTCACTGGGAAATGACTGCACTCACTGCTAGATTTAGACCTTGTAGCTGATGTCCCAGAAAGTGAAACGGCCATGACAAAGACATCCCCATCTGTATTAGAACTTTCTTCTTGGATTGATGGATTAGTGCGTGGTAAAATGGTGCCACTCCTCCTTTGGCTCCGAAATCTGCATTTGCAGCTCAAACCTGCAAAGATGGAAATAAGCAATTTTACATGAGTGACAGGTTCTGTTGGCACCAAGAGGAGTTATTTGGGAAAACCTATTCATCAGGGGTTCCAGGACTCTGCTGGGTGCTGAAGGATGTCCTGCAGCACCTGAACCCAAGCTGGCAGCTCCACACCCTGGTGCAGAGCATCTCTTCCAGGAGAGCAGCATCCCACAGTCCTGGGCCCTGGCAGGGTATGTGCTGGCACTGCCCAGCCTGGTGCCAGGCCAGGGGGAATGTTCCTGCTGTTCCCCCTGCAGAGGGACCAGGACTAGACTCCAGCTGGGGTAAAAGGGGAAGTTCAACATCAGCTAAGCTATCCCAAATTCTGCTGTTTCAGGGTGAGGCTTCAGTTATCCAGCTACAGCCTCTCCAAACACTGGGCCTACAGGTGCCCCTGCGAGGCTGTCACCTCCTGGGCTCTATAACAGGAGAGATAAGCTCTGACCACAGCACAGATCTGATCCACAGGGACACCTCCCAGCACTGTTGGCTTGGGCTGCTAGGGGAGCATAACCTTCCACAGCACAGTCCAGATCTCTGCTAAAAAGCAATTATTGATGCTTTTACCTGGCACAAATAAAGGATCACCTGGTCGTCCCGTCACCAGGTAAGGGAGCAGCATCCTGGTTCACCCTAGGCTGTGTGTCCTGTGCTGGAGTCTTGTCTGTGTGTCTGTGCATAGTTTATAATGTCTCCTGGACGAGCAGTGGCAAAGCCAGGAGGCTTTGAGGAATGGTGGCAAAAGCCAGGAGGACACAGATGACAAAGCCATTTCCCTCTCAAAAGGATGGACCTAAGCAGATGATTCAGCTCCCATACAGAATCCATGAGTTCAAAGCCAGCTGTTTCTCAGGATTGCTGGCACGCAGCAGGAGGGTGGGAGGTAACACCAGCTGCAGTCCCACTGCAATGGGCTGGCACTGGCACTGCTCCCCTTCAGCCCTGCATGTTCACAGGGTGAGAGCCAGCCTAGTGGAAGCACAAAGATGTAAATGTGGGGACAGGTTTTGCTGCATGAAGTCACAGCTGAGAGGGGATTGTTCAGGCACCCATGGATCCCAGTGTCATCATCCTAGTGATGCTCCCAGGGGCACTCTTCTGTGTTGTGCAGTGGAAAGGACAAAAGGGCAGCAATGGGAGCAGGTTCAGCCTGCTGGAAATAATCTCTGCCCGATGTGTTCTTGTCCTGCAGTGCCCAGTGAGCAGGACTCTCAGTGGGGACTGGGCATCCCTGTCCCAGAGCCACCATGGGTGCTGGAGCAGGAGGGGGCACCCAACACCCACCTTGCTCAGAGAGCAGTCCTGAGCCCCCACAATAACTGTGTGGAGCTGCCAGCCCATTTGGCCATGGCCTGGCCCTGTTGGTGTCCATGGGTGTCACTTGCTTGGCCAACCAGAGGCCAAGGGGTGAACCTCGCTTGCCCAAGGCCAACATCCCCCAGGACTGATTGCTCCTCATGCATGCAGTGCTGGTCCAAGTCCAAACATCAGCATGGGGCTGTGGGTGAGTGTGTGAGCCCGAGGGGCTGCTGGGGACAAGGCAGAGGCAGAGCTGCTGTGGCCACATGCCAGTGACCAAGCATGCACAGTGTGAGAGAAAGCCTGGGAACTTCCCTCAGACAAGCAAATGAAGATGGGCAGAAATACTTTCTGTACTAATTGCATTGCTGTAACAAGCAAACAGAGCAGCAGGAGGAGGAGGGGAGTAGCTGGGCAGTGCCTGGCACATCACCCTTTTGGGGGCATGCTCTGGTTCTAATGGTGGTTAGGAAGGAGACAGGTGGTCTGTGCAGCTCCTGTGAGTCCCTGTGTCCCCTCTCCTTTCAGTTTTATTTTCTTTTACTTCCAGTATTGGAAGTTCTTGTGATTTTTCTCACATGTCCACCAGTGTCTGCCACTTCCCGCAACATCACAGGGCCAGCATCAAGTGACCACACAGGGATGAAAACCCTTCCTTCTTTCTTTCTTTCACTAACAAGCCCGCAGCCCTCGTGATTTCTGAGGTAACCCAAAGCCGTGACCCCAAAGCCTTGGCCAGAGCTGTGTTCTGAAGATACCGTGCGCAGGGGAGAGGGAGGGAGGCTTTGGCTGGAGCTCGTTTCTGTGCTCTTTACTGAATGCAGCGATGGGGCGGTGCAGGGGCGGTGCAGGGGCAGTGCAGGGGAGGTGCAGGGGCAGTAAAGGGACAGTATACGGCAGCGAAGGGACAGTGCAGGGACGGTCCGGTCCGGTCCAGTCCAGTCCGGTCCGGTCCGGTCCGGTCCGGTCCAGTCCGGTCCAGTCCAGTCCAGTCCAGTCCGGTCCCGCCCAGCGCTCTCCAGCCTCGCACGCGCCTTCCCGCGGCCGGCGCGTGAAGCCCCCGCAGCTGGCCCGACGCGCGCTCGCACGTGACCGCATCACATGGAAGGGCCCTGCCCCGCCCCCTCCGCGGGATCCCACCCAATGAGCTGGCGGGTGCGCGGCGTGTCCGCGTCGTGATTGGTCAGGACGGGCGTCAGTCCGGGGAGGGGCGTGGTGGAGGCCCCGAGTTCTTGGGGTCGGAGGTGGGAGAGCGACGGGACTGGACTGGACAGAGCTGGACTGGACTAGGTTAGACCGGATCGGACGAAACTGAACTAATCCAAGCTAAGCCAAGCCAAGCTAAGCCGTTTCAGCACGGTGGGGTCCCTGGGACGGCGGGCGGCCGGGGCTGCGCCCCGGGGAGCGGGCGGTGCGCGCCGCGGGGCTGGAGCCGGCTGGGAGCCGCACACGGCAGCGGCGGTGCCGCACCGGGAGCCCCTCGGGGTGCGGGTGGGTGCGGGCTGCCCTCGGGCCGGGTGGGGACACAAGGCTGGGCCCTGTCAGACGCACTGAGCAGTTCTGGTGAAGCGACAGGAAATTGAAAGTTGTTACTCCAAAGGGAGTGACCTTCGGCCGGGGCTGCTCTGTAACTCGGGGCTTTCCAGCCCTGCACGCACCCGCTGTGGCAGCTGGACAGGCCCTGTCTGGTAACCAAAGCCAGCCCCAAAGCGGCAGAGGTTCGGCCTGCGGAGGGCTGGGGATGTGAGCGTGTGGTGTCAGGGAGCTCAGGTGGGACCGTGTGCCCGCAGGGATGGCCGGCAGCAGCCAGGAGCGCAGCCTGCGGGAGGAGCTGACCTGTGCCATCTGCTGCGAGCTGTTCAGCGAGCCCGTCATGCTGGACTGCATGCACCACTACTGCCGGGGCTGCATCCTGCGCTACTGGGACAGCTGCGCCCACGGCCCCTCGTGCCCGCAGTGCCGCCGCAGCTTCCCCGGCCGCGCCTTCCGCACGCACTACCTGCTGGCCGGGCTGGTGGACAAGGTGCGGCGCTGCGGCTCCCGGGAGCAGCGGCACAAGATGCAGGTGAGTGCCTCCTGCCAGGCTAGGGACAAGGGGACAGGTGCCACATGAGCCCTGTGCAGCCACCACCCCTCCTCCCACAGGCAGTTCCTCCAGTGTGAAGCCTCACCCGGCCCAAGTGCACTGATGTTTGTGTCTCTTTCCTCTCCCTATTTCCTCACAGCTGTTACATTTTTATTTCTTTTTCTTTCTTTCTTTTCTTTTGCATTTGTTTCCCTCACTGCTGTGTCTGATTCCAACCACAGCTTTGTCATTTCTCATTTAAGGATATGTTCCCTAAGTGAGAAGGGGCTGAGGGCTGCTTATGCCAGGTGCTCTGCTTGAGGGGACAGTCCCTGCACAGCACGCAGCATTTAAAGCTTGTGCAAACAGATATCCCAGGCTGGAGCTCCCAGTGATAAAAATAAACTGGATTCATCACATGTACAGGTGCTTAATTCTCAAGGCTGTGCATCAGGTGCTTGCTTCTCCTTACAGCCTTTATATGAGATCCTGTTGTATTCTCGTTCTGATGCTGACTGTAGGAATTGCGACTGCTCCTGAATCAGAGCAGAGCGCTGAAATGGCCTCCTTACCTTCTTCTCCTTGTTCCTGCAGAAGCACCTGGAAGATGCTTTGCAAGCCCGTCAGAAGGAGCTGGAGAAGTTGCTGCAGAGGAAGCGTGTGGTGCAGGAGGACATCTGCAGCCTGACGGTAACATCCTGTGGGAGCTGCTCTTCAGGCAGCTTCTGGGCAGTGTTCACAGAGGATGTGTGTGTACCTACAGCTGAGGTCTAGCTCAGCTTCCTGTAAAAATCTAGATGAGTAACAGTGGGGATGTACACAAGCTCCCTTGCATGAAGGCCCAAGCTCATCACTGCTGGATAATCAGCAGAGGTTTTGGGAGGAGCGTTAACACTCATTAATGCAATGTTTGCAAAGTGCATTGGTGCAGCAGAGCTGAGACATGGTGAGTGGTGAGAGCTGTGGGCAGCCTGCTCTGGCCCTGCTGTGCTGCCTCTTTGGGACAGCATTAACTCCTGGCAGCTCTAAAATCTCTCATGTCAGAAGGGATGGAAGCAAAGCTGAAGGAACTGGGTCACTGGCAGGTTTGGCACTGGAAGAGTGCTGGCCTTGCCACAAGGACAGTGTTGGGATTCACTGCAAAGCTCTGAGGTGAATGAAGAGCCTGAGTGCTCTCCACGGGCTTGAGAGGGACCAGGCTCCCTGTTGGTACAGATCTGTGAAGTGAGAGCAGCCAGAGGCTGACTGTGCTGCTTTCTTGGGTGGCATAAAAGCATTAAAACCAAGGAAGGGGAGTTAAAGGAAAATGGAAATAGTTCAAAGATGAGATAAGGGGAAAACTCTGTCTTCTGACTGGAGCCTCTGATTCCCCAGCCTGCTCCATTTCAAACCTCTGTCCTTTTGCCAGATATCAAATAGACCTTTGAGATTAATGGACAAATATTAGCACATAAGCACGTGTTTTCCTGTTGCTGTGCAAGAGCCAAGAGGTGTCTCAAGAGTAAAGGAGCAAATCACTGATATGAACAGGGTGGCTCTGCACCTCCTGTGTGGGTCAGCACAAACACCTGCTAGACCAAGAGGAGGCTGGTGAAGCTTCAGATCCCTTAGGGAGATGGGTTTTCTGTGAGGAGAAAGGGATGTGCACTTCAGGAAGCACTCCTCGAGAAAGTAATGAGGGCTAAGGTTGCACTTGGAGATTAAAAGCTTAAAGATTTAAGGAAAACAAAAAGTCATTGGCTGTCTCTTGTAAACAGGCAGGAAGGCAGTGAGAACACAACAAGGTTGGCTGGTGAGTAAACAACTGGAAAAAAGTGACCTCTGGATAGAGCTGAATGGGATTTTATCAGCCTTAATGACAGAGATTAGGTTGTGCAGCTTGCCCGTCAGGCAGCTCTGCTCAGGGCCTGGAATGATGTGAAATAAATGCAAACTGACCTGAACAGCTGAGTCCGCAGCTCCACAAAATTTAAAGAGCCTCCGTCTTGCCCACAGGCAAATTCCTGGTGGTGTGGGAGAGGGCTGTGGCTACATGTGGGGATTTGTAGTTACAGTGACCACACCTTTGGTGGAGCTGTTTTTTGGGGTTTGTTGGGTTTTTTTCCTTTGGCTCTGCAGCCTTGAAGGTTGTCCTGTTCTCCATCCAAAAACTCATTGCTATGTCTAAACCTCAAATTTCCAGGGCTCTGTAAGCAGAGGAACAGGCACAGCCATCCTGTGCCCCTCCTTGTGTGTTCTAGCTGTTAGACTCACCTTCTGCCTCTTCCCTCTGCTCAGAAAGTGTCTGGGGAGCTGAACTTCAAGATTCGGGCTGAGTTTGCTCGCCTTCATCAGATCCTGGAGGAAGAGGAGAGAGCTGTGCTGGCAGAGCTGGGTGAGCAGGAGGAGCAGTCTCTGGCCCAGCTGCACAGGCACGTTGGCCAGCTGGAGGAGGGGATGGCAGTGCTGCAGAGGGACATCGAGCACGTCAGGCAGACCCTGAGCAAGATGGAAGATGTGTCACTGCTGGAGGTGAGATGCTTTGCTGACTCTGGCAGGAGGCTGAGAGATATTTCAGGATCTCAAACTGGGATGGGGTAGTCTGAAATAACAGCACTAGGCTGTACCCCAAAGTCATTCTCACTGCCATCCCTCTGGGTTATCTACCCAATCCTTTGGAGTCTGGAGATTTTAGCCACAAGGGATACAGTGATATCAGATGTGGTGGCTCTTGGGAGCCTTCCTCATTCTCCATCCAAGTGCTCAAAGAATTTTCCCCAGGATGTGGTTCTGGTAGCTTGGTTTCCTCTCTCTGTGCTGTGTGGCAGCAGGAGGCAGGACACTTATTTGTGCAGCTGCATGAATTAGAGTTGCTGCTAATTCTCTCTGCTTCTCCCTGCAGGTGGAGAGCCTGGATATCAGGTACATGTCTGGCATGAAAGAAGCTGATTCCCTTTTCAGGAGCTTATCTTGGTCCCTGGCTGGGACCACATAGGAGAGGCACTTTATCTCAAGTTTTAAAAGCACCACAAAGTGCTCAGGAAGTTGCTGGTGCTGTGCAAGGTGGAGGTTGGTCCCCAGCATACACTGGATGCTCTTCCCAGGGAGCATCCTATGTGTTAACATGGCTGGAAGTGTGGGTAGAGGTGAGAGTGGAATGGGTGCAAGAGCCATGTGTGCTGCAAGAGGGAACAGACTTTGGGTGCTTCATCTTCCACCTGCCCTTCCTCAGCTTCTTACTACTCATGAGGCTGCAGAAGTGACCCTGAGGTGCAAGTTTGTCTGAGGCTGGGAGTAGTTGAGGGCCAGAACTGCCATAGGGGAGTGTGTCCCTGTCCCCTCCCTCCCTGGGATGCAACTTGACTCCACAGGCCGGGCCAGGAGTCCTGTTGGGTGTGCTGGGTGTAGGTTTGCCAGGAGTCACTGCTCCACAAGCAGTGCTGCTGGCTCTGTCTTGGGCACCTCTGCCCTGAGCCGCTCACTGCACTGGGGCAGAGCAAGCAGAGACATTTGTATCCCGTCTTTACCAAATCTGTCACCTGCAGCACTGTCCTGCAGCCCTGCCCGTGCTTTCCCTGCTTGCACTGCTAGTGCCTCAGCAGAGGGAGTGACCCTGCCTGCCTCTCTCTGCCCCAGGCCCTCGGTGTGTGTTGAGACCCAACCTGCCCTGGACCTGCAGCACTACAGGGACAGCCACAGTGGCCCCTTGCAGTACATCTTCTGGAGGCAGATGCTGCGCTCCATCTGCCCTGGTGAGCACCTCGCTGGCAGGGATGGGTGTGGTGGGCCGGGGATGCTCTGCACAGGGAGTGTACAGCTGGTAAAATGTCACACTTGATGTCTCTGCAGCTCCTGCCCCGCTCACCTTTGACCCTGAGTCAGCCCACCCCAACCTGGTCCTGTCCAGGGATCTGACAGCAGTGACAGAGAGGGATCGGGCCCAGCCTGTCCCCGCCAGCCCTCGGCGCTTCCGTCAGTGCGTCAACGTGCTGGGCTCGCAGGCCTTCGACCGTGGCCAGCACTACTGGGAGGTCTGGGTGGGCAGCAAAACCAAGTGGGACCTGGGGGTGGCTGCTGAGGCTGTGGACAGGGCAGCCAAGGTCAGGCTGTGCCCAGAGAACGGCTACTGGACGCTGCGCCTGCGCAACAGGACAGAGTACTGGGCCACCGCCAGCCCCTGGGTGCGCCTGGCTCCCCGCCGGCCCCCGCGCAAAGTGGGCGTCTTCCTGGACTGCCAGGAGGGCACCGTGGCCTTCTTTGATGCTGGGGACATGTCCCACCTCTTCACCTTCCACCAGGTCTCTGCAGAGAGATACTGCCCCTTCTTCAGCACCTGCTTCAGTGACGGGAGGGACAACAGGGAGCCCATGCGCCTCTGTCACCTGGCCCTGTGAGGGACGAGGGTGCGCTGGGGACACCAGCCTGGCTCTTGCCCGGGGCTGTGCTGGGGGCCAGCTCTGCACACACAAGCCTGAGGGCTGTTGGAGGAGCTGTTTTAATTTGGTTTGGGAGGAAGGAGAGGATGAATCTCTTCCCGGCTCCTGTCTGCCCTCCCTTCCCTGTGCCATGGCTGTGGTTGCCACAAGGCATTCACAGGGGTTCCTGGCACCCCTAGCAGCACGACCTCCCATTCCTGAGCACAGCACAGTTCAGTAACAGCAGCCACGGGGCTGCAGGGCAGGGGCTGTGAGTTGCTGGCACCTCCTGCCTCTCTGTGCTCCCGCCCATAAGCCTCGTGGAGGGAGGAGGGCAGCGGTCCCGGGCACCATCGGGTGCCTCTCAACCCCGCATCCCGACCATCCATCATCCTCTGCTGGAAGAACTTCCCGGGGCAGGGCTGCGGGCCGGCAGCAGAGGGAGCCCGGTGCACAGCCCAGGGACTGCAGCGCGCCTCACTCACCTCGGACCCTATTAAAGCTTATTAGAAAGCCACTGGTGCCTGATGGGGCTGCTCGGGGCTTGTGTGCTGGGGAGATCTGCTGCTCTGGGGGGTGGCACAGCCTGAGGGCACCCAGAGCCCTGCTCCAGCCCTGGCTCTTCTGTGCCTGCAGCATAGGAGGCTCCAAAAGCCCCTGCTCCCATGTATTTCCTTCGAGTGCTCCATGCACATCTTGTAGTGGCTTTTCAGCATTTGCTGTTTGAGAACAAGGGAGAGAGACTCTGAGCCTAGCCCTGGTCTTGGGCTACAGCGTTTTAAGATCTGGCCATCTCTGGCCTGGCTGGGTCTTAAGGATTTGCCCATGTGGAAAATGCCAAGTCCCAATTCTTCCCAAATTCATCAGGAATGTGGCTCTTTTCCTGTCAGCCCCCTGTGGCCCTGCTGGCAGCTCTGCACCTGCAGGAGGGCAGGCAGGGTTCCTGGAGGGGCAAGTCAGGGGGGTTTGGCTGCTGTGGTTTGTGACCAGGAGGTGCTGGCAGTGTCTCTGCCTCACGAGTCAGAAGAGGTGCTGGGAGGGGTCCAAGCCTGGCTGGTGGAAGTGGTGGGTGGGAGGGAGGATGGCAGTGCCTGGGGTGGGTGGAAATGTCATGTTTTTCTCACCCAAATCCATTCCAGGCTCAAAGCAGAGGCCAAAGCTCCCCAATACTGTGCAGTCCCAGTGCTGGCTGGAGCCAGACACCTCTGGCAGAGGCTCAGCTTTCTGTGGTATGGGAAGGGCCAGGTGTGAGGCTTTCCAGCCCCCACAGCTGGGCACAGGCACACTCCCCTCACTGGCCATCTGCCTGCCCAGCAGGGATGGCACAGGAGCCCTGTTCCCCCGTGGTGCCACAGGGGACGTGGCCTCTCCTGCTGGGGGTGCCTAGGGCCTGTGCCAGGGCCAGGGGAGGAAGCCAGAGGTGAGGATGTCCTGTGCAGGGCTCAGGCAGATGTGTCCTGTGCAGGAGTGCTGAGCACAGCCCAGGGCTGCTCCCAGTGCCTGGGAAACCTCTGCTCTGTGCAGCCTTGCTCAGGGCTCGGGTGTGGAGGGGATGCTGGGGGTTTGTGCTCCCTCCTGGCCCCGGGTTGGCCTTTAGCCAGTGAATGCTGGGCCCATAGGCTGACCTCAGCCTCCTCTCCCAGCTCTCATCTCCTCCTCTCCCTGCCCCACAGCCTCAGCTGCAATAAGAGTGGAGAAGAAAGAGCTGTTGGCTTGGAAATGGTGCTCAGAGCAGGGCTGTGTTGCCCCCTGCAAGGGAGCCCCTGGAAAGGAGAGGCTGGTCTGATCACAGCAGGGAAAGCTGAAACCCATCAGCTCCTCAGCCTGCCCCAAGCTGCAGCCAGGTCTGGCTGGGCAGCAGCAGGCAGTGTCCCCGAGGTGTGACAGGCACTGGCAGGGTGAGCACAGCCAGGCTTTGCTGTGTGCCAGCTCCCACTGCCCGGTGCTGCCGTGTGCCCTGTGCCACGTGGGGTCAATGTGATGGCACTGCCAGTGTGTGCCACTGCCCTGTGCAACATAGGCCAGCGTGATGGCACTGCCAGTGTGTGCCACTGCTCTGTGCCACATGGGCCAATGTGATGGCACTGCCAGTGTGTGCCACTGCCCTGTGCCACATGGGCCAATGTGATGGCACTGCCAGTGTGTGCCACTGCCCTGTGCCACATGGGCCAGCGTGATGGCACTGCCAGTGTGTGCCACTGCTGCCACCTCCCACACCCTCCCTGTGCCTAAGGCCGAGCTGGAGAGCAGCCAAACCCACTTGTCCCAAATGCTCCTGAGGGAGCACGGTGGCCGTGGTGTGGCTGCTCCCAGGCAGAGACACGTTTTGGGCTATAATGTCCTTGCCTGGCCCTGCTGGTGGGGCAGGGCTGGGGAGGTAGAGCAGCTCCTACATCCAGGGAAGTGCTGCTCTGGGCTGCCATGCATGCAGTGTTAGCCCAGTGAGGAAATGTGGCCTAGATGCTGCCTGAAAAACACATTTCTCTGACAAACCAGAGCACCATGGAGTAGGAGGAGCCATAGGCATGAATGCAGTGACTACCTGAGCTTGGCCTGGGTTCAGGCAGGAGGGGATAGGATGGGAGAGTGGACACAATGGGGTTAAAGCACCTCTCACCCCAGCATCCAGACGCTGCACCTGCCAGGACTGGCTCCCACCCATCTTCTCCCAGGTCCAGGCTGTGTTTTTCTTGTGGGTTACCTCATTGCTTTGTCCCTGGGTGTTCCCAGAGCCACCCCAGTGTCCCTTTCCCATAGTTATGCTAGGGCTGGGCAGTGTCCAGCAGCTCCTGCCTTGGCAGCCTTCTGTGATCTGTGTATGTCTTTATCCAGTGCTTTGGGGAAGCCTTTGCTTCCTCGGGTTCCCCCACGTGCTGGAATGGGGACAAGATTTTAAATTAAGATCCTTTTGTTTCCCAGGGCCGCAACAATGGAAAGGTCCCATCGGTCCCACAGTCGCCCTGCGTTTGTGATGGAAAATTCCCCGCCGCGGCGGGGCTGGCCCTGCCCGGTGTCCTGCCTTTCCTGCCGTTAGATGGCAGCATGGACGGGCTGGTCCGGCCGCCGCCGCCCGCTCCGTGCCACCTTCGGGCTGTGGAGGATGGAGGATGCCAAAATCCCGTGACTTTTGGGGTGCTAGAAGATGCCTCTCCCCTCAACCCCGGGTCAGACCCTCTGCTCCTCTGGCACTCAGCTTCTCCAGGCACCCTCTGGCTGTGCACTTCGGCCAGTGGTGCCATGTGATTCATTCCCCTGTCCACCCCCAGCTCCTCACTGCTCCCCTCTCAAGAGCGCTGACCCCGATGCTGTCCCCAGTGTGGGGCACTGCGAGGCTGCACCGTCTCTGATCACAACCCCTGACACTGGGGAGGGGTCTGATCCCGTAATTTCACTCCTTGGTGCTGGGCAGTGACACCCCTCTGTGACATTCCAGCTCTCCCTTATCATGGCAAGTTTTGCAAGTCTCTCCTCAAACTTGTAGGGCTTGGACACCCACCTGGAGTGAAGGGACATGGCCACTTTCTGCTCTGCTGATCACCAGGAGAGAGGTGATCCAAGATGAGTGTGCTGAAGAGTGATGGAGTTGACACTCTCTGGGTTTAAAACTCGCTGATCAGGATGGGGAGAGTCGGGTAAAATAAATTCTGTGACAGGGTTCCAGAAGAGGAACAGGGCGATTTCTTCTGCGAGTTTTGGCAACGTGAGCAATTGAGTACACCAGAAGTTTTCCTGCCTTTTTGAAGCCATGAGCACATGGCTTTCATTCAGGTTCTTTCTTCACTGCCTACAAGTGAGCCTAATGAATAATCCTCTGGGGCGCAGCGCGGGGCTGTGTTAATTTATCCGTCCAGCGCTCGTTGGGTGCACGGGCAGCCGGCCAGGGCTGAGCCGACTGTGCCCCCGCGCTCCCAGAGCTCTTCCACCGCCTTCGTCTGTGCCGCATTCGCAGCCAGTTCGCTCCGAGCCAGCGCCGCTGTCGCTGGCGGTGGCAGCGCTGTGGGGGCAGCGCCGCTGGCACCGCTGGGGCGGCACCGCTCGTCTGCCAGCGCCAGGGGCGTGGGGGGTTCGGTGTGTACCCCCAGAGCCACGGGCGGGTGCGGGGTTCGGTGTGTACCCCCAGAGCCACGGGCGGGTGCGGGGTTCGGTGTGTACCCCCAGAGAACGGTGCGGGTGCGGGGTTCGGTGTGTACCCCCAGAGCCACGGGCGGGTGCGGGGTTCGGTGTGTACCCCCAGAGAACGGTGCGGGTGCGGGGTTCGGTGTGTACCCCCAGAGCCACGGGCGGGTGCGGGGTTCGGTGTGTACCCCCAGAGAACGGAGCGGGTTCGGTGTGTACCCCCAGAGAACGGTGCGGGTTCGGTGTGTACCCCCAGAGAACGGAGCGGGTGCGGGGTTCGGTGTGTACCCCCAGAGAACCGTGCGGGTGCGGGTTCGGTGTGTACCCCCAGAGAACGGTGCGGGTGCCGCGGGTGCCGAGGGACAGCGTGGCTGCTCCACGCTGCTGCTGGCACTGCACACGCATGGACGGCGTGAGTGGGGGACCCTGCTGCACCCCCGCTGAACAAGGGTGCGAGTGTGAGCACACCCAAGTGCCTGCGTGTCTCTGGGTGCCCCAGGGAGTGCCGGAGGAGGGAGGTTCAAGGGATCTGTGCGGGACTGTGTGCCTGGGTGTGTGCGTACAGGTGCGAGGTGTGGAGCTGAGGGGGTGCACAGGCATGAAGGGGTGTGTGCAGGCAGGTGCGAGATGCGTTCCATCGCATGAGGTGCGTGTGTGCTGCTGTTGAGAGCGTGTTTGTGTGCATTCCCTCTGCTCCGAGAGGCCGGGGTGTGCACCCAGGCACAGACAAGAAACAGGCGATGTGCGGGCATTCTCACACAAGTGCAGGGGTGCACACAGGTGTGAAAATACACGCAGGTGTGGGGGTGTCTATGTGCCCATTGGTCAGGGATGATGCAGAGCCACGCACACGGGTGGGGAACACACTTGCCCCCCTGATGCAGGGGATGCAGACCCACACATGCAGGTGGAGACACCCAGGTGCGAAGGGATGCGCATAGCCCCGCTGGTGCGGGGAGCGCGGATTGCCCGTCGGTGTCCGGAGCCGCAGGTGCGCTCCCCCCAGCCCCCTCTGCCTCCCCGCCCGCCCCTCCCCGTCCCGCCCCGCCCGCCCGGCGCCCCGAGGCTCAGCGGAGGGCGGCGGGCGGCCCAGGCGGGCGGAGGAAAAGGAAGCGGCCCCGGTGCTCCCCGCCCGCCGCCGCCGCGCGTCGCCGCAGCTGGGGCGCGGCGGGAGCAGAGCTCGGGCGCGGGGCGCTCGCACCGCTCCGCATCGCACGGACCTGCCGGCAGCCCCGGAGATGAGGAGAGTTTGCACGCTGCCCCTCTGGCTCTGGCTCGGCATTGTCTCGGAGGCAGGTGAGCTGCCGGGGCTGCGGGCTGCCCTGCCCGCTCTGATGCCCGCTCCGCACCTGCGGGCGCGCTGGGCACGGGGCTGCTCCGGCGGGACGGGACGGGACGGGACTCGGCGCCTCCGCCCGCGTGTCCCCCAGACCCCGCAGGGACCCGCTCTGCCCGCCGCGGCGTCCCTCGCCCAGGACGGGGACGTGCCGTGCCTGGCGCTGCCCGTCCCGGGCTCCCCCATCCCCGGCGGGGACCGGCGCTCCCGGTCCCGGCGACCCCAATCCCCGACGGGGCCCGGCTCAGTCCGCCCCGGGGTGCCCCGTCTCCCACCGGCGCTGCCCGCCCCATCCCCAGCCGGGACGCGCCACGGTGCCCGCGCGGGTGTCCCCGACGGCGGTGACAGCGTACCCGCAGCGACAGGACGGGACGGGGGGACCCTGCCGCGGTCCCTGGGGCGCGCGGCCGCGGGGAGCCCACGGCGGGCTCGTGCCGCGGAGGTGTCGCTGCGAGCGGGGGAAACCCCACGGGACCCTCGCGGGAGGGATGCCCCTGCGCGGGGACGCGCCCGCCTGGAGGGCAGGCTGGAGGCCAGTCCCGGCTCTGTTTATTTATTGTTTCACGCACAGAGTCATTAATTTGTGTGTGCCGGGGAGGAAGGCGCGAGGAGGCGGGGGTCCGTGCAAGGCTGTCCAGCCTGCCTGTCCCTGCTCTGGTCCGCCTTGGAAGTTACCCGAGGCAGATCCCAGTGAAATGCTTTCCCTTCCCGTTGCACTTCTGTGGCAAAAGGCTGTTGGGCAGGGGGTGTAGAACCACGGCAGAGATGGGGCTGCAATGCCCTTCTAGCAAGCAGAGCCCGTAAGATAGGGCAGAGCTGGGTGGGCACTGCCAGGGCAGTGGGGACAGGACACCCCACCAGATACCCCCAGAGGAGCTCTTTCTTGCACAAGTAAAGCATTTATAACCCAGATCAGAGCAAGACTGTAAGAAAGTTATTAATGGTGGAAGCTTGCAATGTGGGGATGAATTTTGGGAGCATAAGTAGAATTTTCTGTAGCATCAGCTCAGTGACTCGCTATCACCAGTGGCATTTGCTGCTCTCGTTGAAGTGAGCTCACAGGAGAGCTGCAGGTGTGGCATGAATAGCATCACCAGCACTGTCACTGTCAACCTGCTCTGCCCAAAATGCTGCTGACGGCTCTGGTGTCATGGGGCCAAAGGACACAACGGGTGGCCGGAGCTCAGGGGATGCTCACAGAGGCTGGGCAGAAAGGAACCTGCTGCTGGTGGCATTGCAGCAGGAGCAGCTGCTCAAAGCTCTCTTGTTAGCAATCTGTAAAGCATAGTGTAGCTGCTCCTGGGTTCTTTCATCTCCTGGAGGTGCAGGAGCAGCGCCTGGGAGGCTCTGGCCAGCACAGCTGTGTGGCCTTGTCGGCACAGGGCTGAGCAGAGCTTTGAAGCTCTCAGTGCTGCCTGATTAGTGCAGTGATGAAGGGCGATGTGGAACTCAACTGGGGGATGGTACAATGGGGATTTGCTTCCCCTCCTTCCATCCTATCAATGAGGACAATTTGTCAGTGTGTAAAGGACCCACAAATTTCTCATTAACCATAATCCCAATGGGCTGCAAATATTTGCTACCCTTGGAAGCAGGGATGTGTGTGTGAGACTGTTCCACCTGTGACGGTTGAAATAATCATCTCAGGATCATGAAAGGTCTGTTCTGGCACCACTGTTCTGGTTCCTGTTTAAATGGGCCAGCATTAGAGACTGCTGTGTGTAAGAGCACAAAGCTCTTACACATTCTAGCTCCATGGTGCTCCCAGGATGGAGTGGAGCTGGGGAGCTGCCCTGTGCAGGCAGTGAGATGAGGGGAACAGGCAGAGGTTCAGCCCCAGAATTCTAGATCATCTTGGCCTCTCAGGGTAACCCTTTGTGAATGGTGAGGAGACCATGTGCTCCCTGAGTCACCATCATCTGGACACAGAGCAGTGCTGAGCCCCCCACAGCCAAACAGTCCCACTGGGGACACTGGCTGGTGCTTCCAAGGGCATATGGCCGTGGTGTGAGGGAAGGGCCCGTGCTTGTGTAGGACCTGAGCCGATTGCCTTGGCTGCTGCTGCCTGCTCCCCTCCCGGATCACACAGAGTCCCGGCTGGGTGCTCGGACAGCCCCCGCTGGCCGTGCCAGCAGCAACAGTTGCCTGTGCAGCTGGGATTTGAAGCAGTTGCTTTATTGCAAGTAATAAACATGGGCCATTTCAGCAACACCCTTTCATTCAACAGCCCTGACTGCACAGCAACCCCACCAGGCTCAGCCACAGCGATGAGCCAGGGCCTCCAAGGGGAGCGAGTGTGTGCAGGGATGCAACCTGTGGTCCCTGGGGGCTGCCAGGGAGGGGACAGCCACAGCTCCTGTGCCCTGCTGTCTGCTTAAGGATGATTTCACACGAGTGAGCTGCAACTGCTGCCCTGGGATTTGGCTTGGGCACGTGAGGCCGCGGCTCAGTGCCTGCACAAACACCCGCCAGGGCGTCACTGAGCTCACACTGACGTCTGGTCGGAGTCAGGGACACTCCTCCAGCAGCACAATGTCCCCAGCCAGTGCAGGCAGGGTGGCCGGGGTTTCCTCCAGTGTATCCCATTCCACTCTGCTGCCATGGGCTGCTCCATGCAGGATCGCTGTCCCCAGGGTTTCTCTTGGCCCTGCGTTGCTGCGGTGTTTTCCGGGGCAGGCGTGGGAAGGGCAGGTGCTCCCAGCCAGCCAGGAGGGAACAGGCTGTTCCCAGCATCCCGAGGCAGTTCCTGGAGAAAGAAGGGGAGAGCGGGATCCCACGGGAACGGCAGCAGGAGGGAGGGGACCGCAGCCAGGGAGCAGTTTCTCCAAAACCGTAGGGGACATCCACCATGCTCAGGAGGTTGCCTTGCAGAGCAGGAGGGGGCTCTTGGTGGGTCCCCAGGTCTGTCCAGCTCTCAGCAGCTTTGGGGAGCAGGGTGAGCCCTGGGGATAGCATCTATCTCCCCCACCTTTTTCTCAGCCACTCCAGCTGGCACAGCAGAGGTGACTTTGCCATTCAACCTGCTGGACTGAAACAGCCCCAAAAGGATGGGTGCAAGGCAGGGGACTCCTCACTCCCAGTTTGGGGGGGCTATGCATTTAAACCAGGTGAGGGGGGAAAGCTGCAACACGCTGGGTGTGATGGGGAGGTCCTGCAGGTGCAGGGAGAAGCAGAAAACCCTGTGATGGCCAGAGCCCACAGGCTCCACTGCCCAGGGAAGGTGGGGAGCCAGCAGTGCTGGTCGTTTCCGTGTGAGGAATGACTAAATCTGCAGGGCTCTTCCGCTGGGATAGACAGGCTGGGGCATAGTGCCTGAGGGCTGCAAAATCACAGCTCGCCTGGAGAAGGCAGCTCCTGGTGGATTCCTGTGTTGGGAGCATGGTGGGAGGCTGGTGGCTGCACTCTGCCGAGCAGCAGTGGAGCTCACCTTCACAGGGCCTTGTGGGTGTGAGATGTTTGCCTGAGTCCATGGGCAGTTGTGCATGGAAAAATATGGGTTTGCAATGGGTTTGCAAGGAGAAAATCCATGGTTCAAGCTGAAAGCCCCCCTTTCCCACTTTGGACTGTGAGCCAGAGGTGCCCAGTGCTATGTTTTGCCTTGACCTGGCCCAGCTTCTCCTGCAGCTCCTGCAAATCTCCAGCTGGGTGAGAGGCAGCAGCCAGGTACATGTCCCACTCCTGCTGTCTGCTGTGGGGGGATCACGACCTCCTGGTGCATGCCACGGTTTTCCGGGGAGACCAGAGCTGAGCCTTGCCCTGGGCCAGAGCTTTTGTCCTTCATTTGGAAAAGAAATACTGCTGCAGCTGCACTGGCATCTAGTGACTGGTTAAATGAATTCCAGGGGTTTTATTGCCTCTGGCTATCCCAGACCTTTGTTTCTCGTTTCACGTTGTTAAAAGAGGGGGTTAGCCAGGTCCCAGGGGGGCTTTTTCTCTTTGGCCAGAATAGTTCTGATGTTTTCGGCACAGCATTATTGCCCATCTGCGGTGCCTCATTGTTAAGGCAGAATAGTGGAAGCGGAGGTGGCCTGTGGTCAAGTCGGCGAGGAGGCACAAGCCCCGAGCCCAGCGTGGCCGCTCCTTTTGTCCAGCAAATCGCTCCATCTCTAGGTGCAAGTTCAGCAGAAGGAGGGTGAAAAACCTGGCCCTGCAGCAGCCGGTGCTGAAACTCCCACTAAGTTTTATAAGCTGAGGATATTAAGTGGGGAGTCTTGGAGTCTCTCCTGGAGTCGTTTCCCTGCTGAGGTAGCAGAAACAGGTCTCAGCCAGTGACTTGTATTTCACCTTACAAGTTCTCCCACGAGTGAATTGTTTTTCTTGCTGTGTTTCTGCCCCCTCCTTCCAGGGCGAGGATTCCTCACGCGGCCTCTGCGGCCAAACCTGGAGGTGCCGTGGGATGGACGTCATGTGCTAATGAGGGAGGATCGGTTTAGGGGGTCAGGAAAGGCTCTTTCTGGGCAAACAGGGAGGACATAGTGATGGGGGAAGGCAAACTTAAGTGCTATGGTCTCCTGTATCTGAGCACATAATAACAAGGCAGATGCTGCTACCCTGCTCGGGTTCTATGCAGTGAAAGACAGCAAAGACCTCAGGGCTGTTCAGAGGAAAGACCAGGAGTAAGGGACAAGTGGATTTCAGACTGTCCTGGTCCCTGTTACTGATGGGCACAGCCCTGGAGTGAGCAGAGAGAAAAATGAGATAAAATTTTACCTGTCTGCTGGCTACGACTCCTGGCAGGGCCTGGAAAACCCCAGTTCTGTTTCAGAGGAATTGGTGAAAGAATAAGCTTGACTCTTCTCCTGCTGTAGGTGCACGCAAAGAGGGAAGCGATGGAGCAGCTCACTGATGTTTTTGGGACCCGTTGTCTCTGTGTGAGGTGTAGCTGCCCACCCATGTGCAGGTGTGGAGGGGTTAAGCCTTCTCCTGGCTGTGGCTTCAGTTGGCTGGGAAAATGCCAGCCAGTGCACTGAGTGTGCCCGCCGTGGTCTGCAGTGCCAGCAACAGTGACACAGCGTCCAGGCTCTGTCCCGCCACAGCCACACCGCCCTGCCTGGTGAGACCACCTGCTCAGCAGGCTCTGGGGGCCAAGGTATCCCCCAGGGAAGGGTTAAGCAAAGAGGAGCAGTGCCAATGCCAGGCTGGGTGTCCAGGTTCTCCCTTGGCGGAGGTCAGTGGTGGTTCATGGGAAAGGAAAAATTGGCAGCTGGGCCGGATGTCCCTGCATTTCCCCTCTTCCTGCAGCCGCCTGAACGATGTTCCTTATTTAGCTTTCCTGACGGACAGGAGGAATCTGATGGCGGAAACTGTCACTGCCTGATAACAGTTCAGGGACCCCTTTATGATGGGCGGCACGGCAGGGAACAGGGCAGCACTGCCCTGGCTGGGAGGGGACAGCCAGGGCTGCCCTTTGCTCCGGGTTCTTGAGGACGGCCAGGCAGGGCGGGAAGGGCACTCACAGCCTTTCCCTTTATGCTGCTCTGTGTACAAACCTTCTCAGGGCTACTAAAAAGACTCTCAAGACCAAGAAGTGATGGTGTGTGTCTCTATATCTGTAATATTGGCTATTTTTCCTTCTTTTTGGTGAGGCATCTGAGCTGGTGGAAAGGGCCATGGATGGGCAGAGAGGAGGCATGGAGCAAAGCCACCCTGCCAAGGTCTGAGGTCAGGTACTTTGTACTCACTGGCAATGAGGATGTGAAGGGCAGACAGGGCTGGGATGCTCCAGCAGGAGCTGGGAGTGATTACCAGTGCCACAAGCTGAGCACACACATCAGTACTGGGAGCAGACCCCATAAGGAGTGTGCTGCAGAAGCAGATGAACACAGCAAAGGAGATGTTCCTCCATGTTTTGTCCCCAGCTTTTTCTCCATGAAAGATGGCATCTTCTTAGTGTCTGAGCCATTCTCTCATATGTGCCCATGGTGACCAGCCTCAAAACCACAAAAGTCCTGAAACACATCTTGTGTGTCAATGTGTCCATTGATTTTTGCCTTGCATCTGTGGGGCCACCAGGCTGCTGCCATACCAGTAACAGCATTGTTTCCATGGCAATTAATGTACTTTAAAAGGGCAGAATGTACAGCAAGACTATTTACTCAAAAGCAAGCCCTAAGCACAGCAGCCCTTCCCACTGGCCAGGGCATTGTGCTTTCAGTCTGTGGAATGCCCAGGTTGGCATTGCTGTGTTTTGCATTGGGATGCAGGACATGGTGAGCTGGTTCAGCCAAGGCTGGATGGCACAGGGCTCCCACAGACCTGTCCAAAGGCTGTGCCACAGCCTTGCACCTTGCACCTTGAGACCACCATTCCTCTGCTGCTCAGAGTTCTGTGTTCCCAGCCTCGGGTGGTTAGAGCTGCACACTCCAAAGTGAGCCTCTGTTTCAGTCTTAGCTGGGGAATGCTAAAAATCTCACTGCAAGATGCAAAACCTCAGCAGGAACTCACAGGGGTTGTGTCAGTTCTCTCTGAGCCATCTGCTGTCTGACCAGGTCACCCACATGGGCATCCATGAGTTCAAGACTGAGGTTTGGATCATCGAGCCATGGTGGTACCTCAGCACCAAATGCTTCTCACTTCAGCTGAGTTCAAATCCCTTTTGTAGTTGCTTTTTGCCACTAAGCAGCACAGGCAGGGAGAGTGGTGCAAAGGGAATTGCTGTATCTGACCATGTGTGCTCCTGTGCTACTCTGTCAGTGTCACAGATGTGTGCAAGGCTGGTGGATGTGGCAAGGAAGCAGGAGCTCCTGCTCCAAACACCAGTGCACGTTTCAGATGGTCATGCTGAGGATGAGATACCCTTGGGGAATGACAGGGATTTGCATCCTCATGGCTGTTTCCAGGCAGAAAAAGCAGCAAAACTCATTTTGCAAGTTATTTGTTTAAAGTTATATGTTTCTTATGGTGTCACTTTCTAGCATGTGTCATTGCAGTGAGATGAGTTAACTTCCTGCTGCACTTTCCTGGGCAGGAGTCATCTCACTCATTCCCTCACATAAAAGTTTGGTGCAGAGCCCAAGGCATTTGCTCTATGCTCAGCAGGGGGAAGAAAGGCTTTTTTGGAGATGCTCCAGCCTGTCCTCAAGGGGGTATTGAAGGAATTGGGGAGGTGATGGCAGAGCCAGCTCCTACCCTGCACCGTGTCTGCCTGCATCCATGGTCTCAAGACTGGCTCTGTGCCTCAGCCAGGTTGTATTTAACCCCACAATTTCTCCCTCTTCCTCACTGGCCAACCCAACTCCCTCCACCTCAGCAGCTCACAGCTACATGAGGGGACTGGCATGGTCTGGCTGAGGGTAAAATGAAAGAACAACATCAAAACAACTGACAGCCCCAGCCTCTGGAGACAAGGCCAGGAGGAGACTGGGAGGCAGTGGGATCATGTGGAGTGAGCAGTAGACAAAGGAAGGAAGTTTTTATTACTGGGCCAAATCCTGAACTCCTTCAGTTGTATTTAGGCCAATATCTCAGTGACTTCAGTGGAGTTTGGTCTGAGTAAAGAGAGAAGGAAGAGCTTTAGAATCTGGCCCCTGAGTTATTGTGTCACGTGGGAAGTTTATAAAGAATTTGCAAGCTCACGGTGGCTTTGCTGAGCAGCCAGTGGTAGGCAGTGAGCAGTGCCCCTGGCAGCTTCCCCTGGTCACTGTCCCCATCTTCTCTGGGTCCTTCCCCATCCTGCAGCAGGTTCTCCATGCCAGCTGCTGGCAGGGCAAGTCGAGGCTTGGCAAACCTTGCAGGGCACAGTGAGGTGCCCCGAGCTGGGCAGTGGCTCCACAGCTTTATGAAGGTCTGTCTGCACCTTCACAAGACTCACGAGTCCCATGGAGGGTTTTGGAGTTATCATCCTTCTGAGTTACAGAGGCACTTGAGCTCTCCATGTAGCAGGGAAATCTGTAAAAGGTTTACTGGTTTTATTTATTCCACAAAAAAGCACAGGGCCATGTAGCAGAACCTGGAAATTCCTCCACAAATTCCTCAAATTGTTTGGGGGCACCATGTATGTGTCTGCACAGACACATGTGTGTGCTGACAGTGAGGTTTGGCTCCAGGCTTAGCTCCCCATCTGTACTTGTTTTCCCCATTTCTGAAGTACTCATGTCCACTGAGATGGATGTTAGATGTAGTGACCTAAAAAAATAAATACTGACATAAGTGTGGGTCAAGCCAGTAGTTTCCATGAATGACAGTAAATCTTGACATTTACTGAGGCAGGAAAGCTGGGCACAAACAGTGGATTATACTCAGATTTGGAAACTGCCAGCTCAGAGTGATGGCAGCAAGCGAAATGGCACCCAGCAGAGGTGACGGCATCCAGCGCCCACAGAAATCCATCACTCACTCCCTGCCTGGTCCCAGCCCCAGCAGAGTCCCCAGGAGGGGCATAACTGGGTCTGGAGTGGCCATCAATCCCCTCCCACACTGCAGCCCTGGCCCTCCCTCAGGAAGCAAAGGGCAGAGGTTTAACAGCATGTCTGAGAGTGTGGCTGCCAGCTGCACAGTGGGATGCTCCCACAGGAGGGGCACACATCCACACCAAGGAGATCACTCGCCCCTGGGCAAGCAGTGCATGGTCCTTGTGCTGGGATGCAGCACAAGGGAAGAAACTGCCTCCAAAAGAAGTTACCTGGCCATGCCTTGTGAAGCAATTTAGTTAAGAGTGTGCATCTGGGCCTGGTGCCTCCTCACGGGGTTTGTTGGCTGTTGCCAAACTGTCAGACTTGGCAGATGCTGGGCTGTAAGTGCTGGCTCTGGCAGTACTGCTGATGCTGGGACGGGATCAGGGCATATCCTGGTCTTTCATCTCCTCTCTGTGCCATGACATCCCAGAGTGCAAGGGAAGGGCAGCTGCAGCACATCCTGCAGTGCCCTGTTCTGGGCAGGCAGGCTCAGATCCAGGATGTGTCCCCTTGGGTGACAGTGTTGAAGCTGGATTCTCCTGACCATGTTTGCTTACTCCTGTGCTACAAGGACTGACAGGGGCACCACTGTTAGTGCTGCACTGGGTGTAGCATGGTGTCCACAGTTTAAACATGGGGATGGAGTTTGATGTTCCTCAAAGCCCCTGTATTGTAGGGAAGCCGGAACCTATCCAATGACATCAGTCACACCAGGATTGTGTCCAGCCCAAGATGAAATCCCTGCTGCCAAGGTGCCTGTGCTGCCCAATCATGCCCTCCACAACGTCCAGCATTTCACAGTATTTATGGCTGTTCCTCACCCTTGGCTGCTTAGACAAATAAAGCTTGATGCAGCCTGAGGCTGTTAATCCCTGGCTCTCCAGCCTCCCAGCAATAACAAGGAGTGGGTGGCATTTGAAAGAATGCACTGGGGGAGAGGGGGAGTGCTGGGATCTATTTTTTATACAGAGGGGGAAATCCAAGCCTGCCTTCATTGAAGATAAGCGACGTGGCTGGGCTGAGCTCTGGCTCAGAGGTTTTAGTGGTGATAGAAGGCAGGAGACTTCGCACAGTGTTGGCCCCACCATAACCTTTGCCAAAAGAAAAACACTTCTTAATACAATAGTGATTAAAAAAAAAAAAAAGAAAAATAAACAGGACCCCACATGAACTTAGGAAACCTGTTCTGGTGTAAAGAGAGATGTGTATGATGAAATAAACGTGAGTGGCACTTGGAAGGACTCTGGCCTCCAGATACACATTTCTGGGAGTGGGGAAGGGCCAGTGTCTGCCCTGGCCCCTTTGGTCCAGTATGGTGCCAAAACATCCCTACTCCCAAACACCTTCTCCTGCGTTTGTGTACCAAGCCAATGTGTTTTTCCTTCATCCACACCTTGAATTCCCAGGGGGCTGGAGAGGCCATCACCAGCCTCACCCCACGGCTCTGAGCATCAAGTACCTCATGGTGACCAAAGAGGGAGAGCCGAGGAAGTGGCGTGTTGTTTCCTTAGCACCATTTCCCTGTTGGTGCTGGTGCTCCTTGGCTGGAAGTCATTAGCATGTGTGAACGCTTCCTCCCCAGCGCGTCCGCTTGCGTGCTCTTCCCACTGCACTGCGTGGCAAGGGAAGCACCTTGGAGCAGGAAAACAACAGTCAGCCTCTGCCACTAACAGAGAGTAACTGCATGTTTATGCAACTTGGTCACCCTGGGTGTAAGCTATTTTTAAAAAGCAGAAGAAGGAGGTTTAGCTCATTGGCCTTCAAAGAGCGCCAGAGTCCTCTAGTGCCATTTAGGCTGGGCCTTTCATTGCAGGAATTGTGCTGTGATATACAAAGTGTGACATTTCCAACTCAGCCTTTCTTGGAAGGGAATTAAGTTCGTTTCATAGCTGCACAAGGGGTGTTATGTGGAGGTGGAGAGAGAAATCTGTGCAGATGTTAAACAGCCAGCTAATCTCAAGTGACGCGAATGCCCCAATACACTTTGGCTCTCGGAGATGATGATTATCATCTCCTGCTGCAGCGGGTCCCGGCTTGTGGTCACAGCTCTGTGCCAAGAGAAACTGAGAGCGTGTGCATCTGTGACTTGCCATCAACGCCCTGGACAGCCCCACAGGGCCAGGCTTTCTTCCACTGCCCTGAGTCTCTGCATCTTCAAGTCTCTTTGCCCAGCAAGGAGCAGATGGGATCACTGACCCAGGGCTGAGGTACAGCCCAGCAAAGTCCTGTGTGGGGGGAGAGCTTTGCTGTGCTCTTTAGAGCCCATCCCTCCTGGGGATTTTGCAGAGAACAGAGTAAGATTTCATTAACCACATCAGGGAAAGCTCTGGGTTTGGGCAGCTCTGACTGCTTTTAGGAATGGCAGAGAGCCAAGTTGAGCTGTGCAGTGGAGGGTTGAAATTTCTTATCTCCAACGTGCTGTAGGTGCATTTACCCCAGGGATCCCACCTCCCGTCCTGCTCGCACCGAGGGCTCTTAGATCTGCAGCGAGCGCTCAGAACTCCTCCATCAGCGCTCACTGCTTGTGTCTGACCTCGTACCTGAGCCTTCCTTCCTCTGCCGCTACCTCTGATGACTAATTCTGCTTTGAAGAGTGTGTGCTGTGATCTTCCTGGCCCTCCTTGTGCCCACCCCACCCAGGGTCGTGCCGATGCTCATGTGTGCATGTGCAGGTGTGCACGGAGAGGCTGCGCAGGGAGGAGGGCTCGTGCTCCCCAGGCAGCAGCTTTCTCTATGCTCCTGATCACTCTTCCCTTTGCTTTATTATTATTATTTTTAGATTATACTCAGCGCTTGAAGCCCCCTCTTTGATAATCAGGAAGTTTAAATTCCTCCTGCATTTTGCCTGTGCTTCCTACTTTCTACGCCCATCCTCATCTAACAGAGCTTTTTCACGTTGCATTGACTCTGGGCTAAATTAATTTTCTTTGTTCCTTGTGTACTTTTAATTAGAAGGAATAAGGATTCTTCCTTTCTTGCACCAGTAAACATTTTTCCAAGCCAGAGCAGCCCAGTTTCTGCTGCCCTACCCTCAATGGCTCAGGCAGGGATGGAGATACATGGAAGCTGTATGACAGCCTTCCAGGGAGCCTAGAGCAGATGGGGAGTTGAATGCAGGTTTTCCAAGGCCAAGATAATCTAATTGCAAAACTATTTTTTCCCCACTTACCCTGTTTATCAATCAGCTTCTCTTGCACCTCACAGCTGCAGATCAGCTTGAGGGTGGGTTGTGCTGCAGAGGACAGGCACTGCCAGCTCCAGGGTAGCTATTTGGTTTGAGGGCTCTGAGTTGATTTCAGTTCACAGCTAAGTAGCAAACATCTGGATGCAGACTCCAGGGACATGAAGATGGAGGAGCAGGTCTTTTCCACTTGGTACATTTTCTCCTAGCACAGCTGCAGGGCTTGCAGACCCCTGAAAAAGCCCAGCACAGTCAGTCTGGCACAGCAGGCTGGGCAGAGGCAGGCAGGGCACCCCAGGCTTTGCTCACATGGGGGAAACCTGCCCTGGGTGGCACACAGGGTTTTTTCAGTGTCCTGCTCAGTCTGTCCATAAGCCAAAGTCTTGGGAAGAGTTAAACTTCAAAGGCCAGCAATTAAGCCCACACACATCAAGGAAAAAGCAAACCTGTGACTTGTTTTTTTCTTTCCAAATGCTACTGCCCTTTTCTCTCCGTGCTCAGTGCCGACCCTCGGGCTCTGTCTGACTTCCCAGCCAGCTGCCTCTGCCTCCCCATCTCCTAGTGAGAGTTGGATGCTGAGGCCTCACATGGCTTGAACTCCATCTTCCCCCAACAGTTTGCTTCAGCAGGAGTTTGCTTCAGCAGGAGTTCACCTAAGCTTCTGGAAATGGCTCATGATGGAGCTGTAGTTGATGATGTTGAATCTAAAGGTCTCTCTTCTCTGCTTCTCAGGCTTTTCCCTTCCTCTGTGTTTATGCAGCAATGTCCAGGTGCTGTGGGTAGAAGCCTCTGCCCAGGAGCAGAAACTGGTCTTGTCTTTGCCTGGACTGCCAGCAGCCCCAGCATGGGCAGCTGGAGCTCTGGGAAAGGGGATGTTGCCCCGGCATGGACAGGAAGATCCTGGATGTACCCATTCTATTGTGGCAGTGGGTTGTTTAGAGACTCCTGGACCTGGACATGTGACCTGGATCATGGTATGTAAGAGCTGGTAGTGACTTGTCTTCTGGGAGCTTATCTCTCTTTGGGAATGTCTCTGTGGATATCCCACAGTGGAACAATCTACAATTTAGCTGAGTTGCATGAAGAGGTACTTGGTCATCTGCCTCGTAACCCTACAGGTACAGTGTAAGAAGCAGTGGATTGTCATTTCATCCCATCATTTCCCTTTAGTCACTGATGGGCTGCCATTCCTTCTCAATGGCCAAAGATGTGTCCTTAGGGTTCCATGGGTTTGTACCCAGCTGCCAGAGGTATCTCAGCCCAGAAAAGCCCCTGGGGTTGCACCTGAATAGTCACAGGGTAGAATTAACCTCTGAATCCTGCAATGGTCAGGCAACCCCTGAGCAATCCCAAAGAGATGAACTGGAGGGAGCAGCAGTAGAAGCCTTTCCCAAGACACTTGCCCAGAGACTCCAGACCCCCAGGCCCCCCAGGGGATGTCTTTAGCCCATCCTGGCCATGCTTTTGTGCTGGCAATACCTTATGCCAAGCAGTGGACTTGGACCAACACTCATTTCACACAAGCTATGGACCATCCTTTGCATCCCTTCAAGTCAGAGATGTAATGGACAGTGTTAATTGCTGATATCAGTCCCCTAAAGCCATCTGATCCCTCTGCTCCTTCTACACCACGTTAATCACACCCTGCTGGGGCAGAGAATGTGAGCAGGGCGAGATTTTGAAAGAAGTAAATTAAAACAGGAAGAGAAGCAACCTGACAGTCCTTAAGATGTGGGAGGATAATTTTAATTGAGTTTTGCAAGGGTTTAGCCGTGCAGTTAATAGGGGCCACTGGAAGAGGGCTGGTTATGTATGCAAAGCAGGACAGCTCACCCAGCGCTCCTGCCGAGCCACGGCGGTGGCAGAGTGGGAGCTGCCACAGGCTTCTGGGTAGGTCTGAGGATTTCTGCCCCTTAGGGAGTGAATCCTGTGGACAGAATAGGTCCCGTTCCTGTCTGAAGGCGCTGGGCTCCCCCTCCCCTCCCTGTGCATCCCGCTGAGCCGGAGCTGCCCTCTGAAATGGCAGGGAGAGGAAGCAATCCTTGGCTTGTTAGTTTCTACAAGAAATAAAACACACAGATGGCTCGAGCATCCTCTATCTCAAAGGCAGGAAAAGGATTCTCCGGGCAGGAGCAGGCAGCCAACAAACGCGGAGCGATCCAGGGCATGGAGGACCAAACAAAGCAGCGTCTGGCCAGCCCTGGCCCGCAGCAGAAAGGGTGGGCCGGCGGCTACCGAGGGGAAACCAGCCCTCTGATGTGCCGGAGCATCCCTCGCTGCAGCGAGGGCAGCAAACAGGCGCTCCCCTGGGGCCCGGGGAGGCTGCTGACAGCAGAGATCCTGGAGGAGGTCTGCAGGGTGGCCCCGGCTGACCCGCTGCCCCCGGCCGGACATGTGGCTACCTGACACGGGCTAACTTTGGCTCAGGACGGAGCCTCTCGGGGAGGATGGAGCAGGGAGCGAGCGCGGGGGGGCGCGGGCAGGGAGAGGAAAGACGGCAGGAGACAGAAATGCAAACATGGCCTGACAGCCGTGGGGCAGGGGGAGGGGAGGAGGAAAAAGCAGGGTAAACCTGGCAGGATGGAGCAGGAAACCGGGCTGGAGCGAGCAGGGAGATGGTGAGATAGTGCTTCCTGCCCAGGGAGAGCGGCAGACAGATAAACGCTCCCAGACCGGCGCTCGCTGACCCCGCTTTGGGATGCTGTGGGATGACGTGTGGCAGGACCCTGGGGCACAGCAGAGTCCAAAACCAGGTGAGAGCATGGTCAGGCACTGGGTGTAGCCGTGCTCTGCTGCCCAGGGCAGCTGGCTCGGAAATACTCTGATATATATATATATATAAATCCCTGCCTGGGGGCACCAAGGGACCAGGGATACACGGGTAACTGCTCCTCAGGACAGCCCATCTCTCCTGAAAGTGGTTTCTGCTTTTGAACTGCTCTGTTTCCCTTCCCTGATGGACGCCCAGCCTGGAAGATGAAATGTTGAAGGAGCCCAGAGATCATGTGCCTTTTTTTGCCTCATTACCCATCAGTGCAGGTGGTTACAAGATACCAGAAAAGAACCAATTAATTAAAGTTTATCACCCATGAGAGGCTAAAGAGACCTGTTGGGGTGCATGCACTGAGGCCAAGCAGATTTTCAGACAGGGCTGAAATTTGGCCAGAGCCACAGGCCCTGGGTGTGCAGCTGTGCAGTGCCAGGGGCTGGGGAAGCAGGGAATGCCCACCCTCAGGGTAATGCTGCCCTGGCTGTGGCTTCTGCTGGTGTTGTGACCATGCTGCTGTCATGTAATGTGCTGTTTATTTCTCTGCCCGCCTCATCCCACTCCCCACTTGGCTGCCAGGCAGGGATGCTTTGGCTGGGGTCTCCCCTGGTTGCAGGGGCTGAGCTGGAGGAGAGCCCTGTTCCTTCAGTCCCCAAATGCTTTGTCTGTTTGGACACATGTCCTTCCTCTTCACCTGGCATTGCTGCAGACACAGATGCTTAGGGTATCTCCCTAAGAAAAGCATTTCCACCAGCTCTGGTGGTCTCCTCTGGTGGCCCCTTCCTCAGCCCTCCTGTTGGTTCCTGCTCAGGGAGCTCCCACCTCCACACACCAACTTGCCCACAGGTGTTTTAGGGCAAAGATGATGTTTCACACTTCTGGTGGTGGACAGGAAGGATCAGACACCCAATAATGATGACCACCTCTGTGTTTGTATTGACTGAGTTTCTGTGGTTATTTTTCCTTTCTGTCCCCTGAGAAAGGACACATGTCCTAATTGAAGCAACTGATCTGGTGCTTTGGGAATGTCCCCACAAACTGGTGAGGATACAAATCCACCCCACTTTGATTTGGTGTTGTTGCAGGGCTTTGAGGTCCATGGACAAAAATTTGTAGACCAAAGGACCAATGCCTTGCCATTGGCACTGCCCACCGTGAGAAAGGAAAGGTGCTGCCCAAGGCCTGAGTGAGCCCCTGGTGTGTGGGTTCAGCTGTGTGGGACTGTGATGGTGCTGTGGATCAGAGGCATTGGTCCTGCACTGAGAAGCACATCCCCCCTGTTTAACCCTTCTGAGGCAGCTCTGAACTGTGGGTCAACACTGAGTTAGGGGACAGGGAACATCTTCCATGAACCCATAAAAGAAGGGGTCTGCTCTCTTTGTCCTTGTGCACGTGCATACTTCGGGGGTGATTTTCACTTTTCTATCATTATCTTTTTTCATTTGTTCATTTGCCTGTTTCCATCTCTGTTTTCCTTCCATCTTCACTGTGGGCCTGGGTGGCTGTCACCCTGCCCTGGCAGTCTTTGGGCACAGGCTGCTGAGCAGAATCTGCTCTATTTTGGTGTCAGTTCCCACCCTTGTTTGGGGCTCATTTTGCCCGCTGTGAGTTTGGAGAAAAGACACCTGGTGTTCCATCCCTACATCGGCTTGAGCCTGACAATTATTTCTCAGCCTCGTGTGATATCTCACCTTTCTGCAAAACAAGCCTTCCTCCCTGCTGGAGAGCACTGGGAGGAGGAAGAGGAGGAGCTGACAGCCCTACTTCAAATTTCCCCTGCTGCTCTGCCAGCTGCCTGCTCCTTGTGTGACGTGACACTCACGCTTTGCCGCTCCAACCCACAGTTGGATGCTTGCCCCGTGCACGAGAACGAGTCGCTCTATGGGGGAACTTCAGCCCTGTAGGTGGGAATTGGCCTGGCTCTGCCTCCAGCACGTGGACTTCCCACATGTCTGTGGGCAACCATAGGTCCTCCAGCACAAGGGCAGTGAGTTATATCAGCAAAGGGCAAGTGGGAATTGTAACTGGAGTGGGGGGAAAATGGCACCTGAGGTTCTGAGTTAGTTCCCGTGGGGCACATGCAGGTTTGCCAGAAAATGCTGCTAATTCACACAAGTCCAGCTGGGAAAGCAGGAGAAGAAGTCTGCAGAAAGAGCAGAGCAAAGCTTCTCCTCCTTCTGTCCCAGTGCTAGCTACTGCTGCTCTTTTGAATAGTCCCTCTTGGCCAGAGAGGTACCAGAATTTTACTGTTGCCTGTTCAGGAGCAGAGCTTTGCTCCATAGTAACTGGCGCAAACAAAATTTTCCTTTTTAGAAAGTGTCCAAATCTTGAATTCCTGCATTGCTTTCTTGGACAGATGCTCATTGACTGGGAGTTTTTGTCTGAAAACAGCAAAGTAGAGGTGGGGCAATAGCAGGGTCAGGGGAGCTTTTTGGGGGAAAGGACACTCTTTTCCCTTCCAGCCTCTCTTTTGCCCCAGTACAGCACTGGGGTGGGCAGGCTGGGCTGGGCAGGGTGCAGGGAGACAGGCCTCACCTGGAGCAGCTTTGCTTTGTGCATGGCATCTTGCAGCTCTTGTCACAGGACCCCAGGGTGGGGTGGCAGGAGCATGAGCTGGGGCCATGTGATGGCTGTGAGCAGAGTGATGCAGCCCAGTGCCAGGGAAGGAAGTCAGAGAGAAGGACAGAGTGTGAACAAAATCCCTGTCCGGAAAGGCCCCGTTAATCAGTCAGCGGGGCCGACTCAGCAGAGAGGGAGGGAAGGGGAAGCAGAGAGGGGCTGAGGTGGTGTGTAGGGGCTTGGGGGAGGATCCGGTGCAGGGCTTCCTGTGAGTGGAAGCAGATGGAGAGCAGGAGCTGGGTTGTGCCATACTGCACCACACCATGCTGTACCCTGTCCCACACACAGCCTTTGCTCTGTTCCCAAAGCCATGGCTCACTGTGGCAGTGCTAGCTCTGGCACCGATGCTGCTCTGCGGGGTTTTAGCATCTGCAGCCACAGCAAGGCAAAAACAGACCCCATGTGGGACTTTCCCACATGCCCAAGGGTGGAGAGAAGAGGTCAGGCTGTGAGATGCCCTGGGATGGATAGCACTTTCCAGGGTGAACGTGGCTTCCCCACGAGGCAGGGAGAGCCCTGGATGCAGGATGCAACTGAGAGCAGCAGTGGTGTCAGGGTGCAGAAAGAGGTAGAGGGGCCTGAAAATGAAGCAGCCATCAGAGATAAGGAGAAGGCCCTCAGTGCAGCCTGGCCCCTTTCAGAGCCATGCACTGCAAGATCAAGGCAAAGAAAACTGCTGGGAAATGTGCTTCTCTGAAATAGACAAGGTGTGACTGGCTGTGGGATCCTGCTTCCTCTCACCGCATCCCATCAATCCCCCTCTGTTTATTTTAATATCCTGCTGCCAACTTGCTTGAAAAAAGCTGCAACCATCTTGAAAAAACAAAGCCAGAGCTGCTGCATGCCTTTTTAATTACATTAATGCTCTCCCTGTGCAAGGGCACAATTGGATGTGCGGGAGAAAGCGGGAACTGCTTGGAGGGCTGAGGAGATAAAGCATCACAGGGGTTGGAGGTGGGGAAGGAGGGACTCAGAGGAGAGGAGACACTCCATGCTCTGGAGACATCTCCCTCGCACCCTGGGATTTGCCAGAGACACAAACCATCTGTGTGTCGGTTAGCAGAGATTTTATGGCCAAACCCAGCACCAAGTTCAGTGCTGGGGAGAGTGAAGTGCAGGAGAGAGCCATGGCAGGGCACACTCTCCCTTGGGGAGGGAAAGGGCAAGGCCAGCAATGGGGTGGATCCATCTGGCAAGCACAGAGTGATAAGAGAATTTTTACAGGGAAAGCTGATGGCTTTGAAGATGATTTTGCAGTCTGGGAATGGGTCTGTGCATCCCTTTGTCTGTCCTGAATGCCATGGGTGGCTCTGGACATCAGCATCCCAAGATACCAGGCATCAGTGTGAGTAGTGGGTCCCCAGTGTGAGGCAGTGCAGGGAGTCCCCAAAGTTCCCAGCAATGCAGGGCCAGTGAGGAGGCTGGATGGCCAGGAGAGCTGGCCCAGCAGTGCTGCCAGCAGCAGGAGTGTCCCCAGCCCTGCGCCACGGTGCTTTCGGAGTGAGCAGTGGTTCCTTTTCCTGTTGTACTCACGGAGGGCCATGGACAGGATGCATCTGCAGGAATCCCACAGCCCCAACCTGCACAGATCGTACTTTTCCTTTCTTCCCCTCCACCCCCTGGTGTTGTTTGCTAACAGGTCACCAGGCAGCACATGAAGGGAGGCAGGGGGTTATTTCTGCCACCATCCTGCTCCCCCCAGCCCCAGTGGTGAGGCACAGCATTGGCCAAGAGACTTCTGCCACCTTGGCACTTATTTAGTGGTTCAAGCAGAGGGACCATGCCAGTTTTAAGATCTAATTCAGTGCCTGCTGCAGCCAGCCCCGAGCTGGCCATGCCAGAGTTTTGGGGATTATCTTTCTGCTTGCTGCCCCAGAGCACAGACAGGATGAGAGGTTTTGCTATCCCCAGCCAGCCCTGTGCAAGCCAATATCTTCTGTGTTTTGGGCTGAGCACTGTGGGGGGGACAGGCACCCCCAGCTGCTCCCTGGGACGATGGGCAGGGGAGCTGTGGCCATCTGGAGAGCAGTGTTTGCGCTGGGATAAGTGTGTCCGGCATTAATAGGAAACGCAGCTTAGCAGACAGATTCCTTCCCCCGCCTCCTTTTTTTAATAAACCTTGTTACATTTTGAAGGGATTTTATAAAAAATGCGGTCATTTATTTTCACAGCCCCAGGGCACATTTTTTCTGTGTGACATCTGACATCCCCTCCTCAGGGGAAGAGGAGGTTTGAGGCACATGGCGGGGTGTCCTCCATGGTGGCCGAGCACCATGCAGCCCAGGGACCACAGTGACCCGTGTGTTGAGTGACAAGTGATGGCTGTGCTGCTGTTGGTGTTGAGGGAGAGGTGTCTGTAGGACAGGCCGTGGCAGCGGGACATGCACACAGGAGGTGGGCCAGACTGCCCCTGGGCTGACGCTCCTTCGTGTGGGCAAGCAGAGGGGAGGCAGGAGATGGCGGGGGGGTAGATGGCTGTCACCCTGCTGTTGCCATGGGGGCAGCCATGGGGACACCACCTCCGGGGGGAGATGGCTGTCACCCTGCTGTTGCCATGGGGGCAGCCATGGGGACACCACCTCCGAGCCGGCGCAGGCGGGAAGGAAGTGGAGAACAATTGGGGAGAAGGAGGCCGGCAGGCCGGGCCTGGCAGGGCTGGCGGTGCCGCTCCGCACGTCCCTCACTGCCCTGTCCCCCCAGAGCATCTCCTGGTGGCACAGTGACTTCTCCCTCACAGCCCTGTCCCCCCAGAGCATCTCGTGGTGGCACCGTGGCTTCTCCCTCACTGCCCTGTCCCCCCAGAGCCTCTCCAGGTGGCACCGTGGCTTCTCCACCAGCCTGGATCCCCATGCCACCCCTGTGGCTGAGAAGCTGTTGGCCATTTGTTGTCTCTTGGGCCAGAGTTCCCTATAGAGAAACATTCCGAGAATCATTGGATGATTAAAGTTGGAAAAGACTTCTAAGATCATCAGGTCCAGCCATTAACCCAGCACCACTGTGTTCACAACTCAGTCATGTCCCCAAGTGCCACATCTGCATGTTTTTTGAACACTTCTAGGGATGGTGGCTCTACCGCTACCCTGGGAAGCCTGTTCCAATGCCTGACTGCCTTTTCAGTGTAAAATTTTTTCCTAATATCCAATATTAACCCCCCCTGGTGCAACCTAAGACAATTTCCTCTCGTCCTGAGGCTCTCTACCTGTAGTCCTCAGGTCACAGGAAAAGTGATACAGCTGCTTGCGAAACACGTGGAGATACCACATCCCTGAGACCTCTCAAACCCTGCCAGATCTCTCTGATACCTGGGTTTGAATGTTACAAGGCAAGGAAACAGACATACACAGAACACAGTTGCAAAAAACCTCATGTTTTTGTAGAAAGTCAAGCGAGCAGCATATTTTTGCATTCTTTTCTTCCTTAGCATTTAGCACCTACCTGAGTCACAGCATCACATTCCATAACATTTTTCTCTCTCTCTATTTCTGGTTAGTTTGCTTGGTTTTGCAGTCAACAAGACTTCTTTTGAATTATCTCACATCTCCAGAAGCTGGAGTTTTAAGATAAAGATCATGAAGTAATGACAGTTGGCAACACTGTGCTGATGAAAAACAACAGTAGTCTCTGAGGGTAACCAGTACTTCGAGATGTTTTGTCCATGAGGAGCTCACTTAGGGCACGTGTCTGGCATGCCAGAGATGCAAACACACAAAAAGTGGGACTCTCCCTGAAAAAAGCAGGAAGAAGAGCATGATAATGTTTAACTGCCTGTCCCTGCGCCTGGATAATTTCACTCCTGGAATGCCTGTCTGGTGGTACAGGGAAGGGGCTGCTGCAATCCACTAAGGTTGGTCCTACTCAGGTGACTGCACCTGAGAGTCTGCCACAGGAAAAGGGCATTCCATGGATGCCTCTTTGCTCTGGAGACCATCTCATACAAACACATTTGTGGTATCTGGGCATCCCTGATTTGTCCCCCTGATTACAGAAAGCTACATGTGTATGGAAAAATCTCCTGCCAGACTCCCTCCAATTAGCAGAGGGGATAATTTCAGAGCCATTGTCCAAGCAAGGCCAGTATCATTCATCTGGTGAGGAATGGCTACAGTTGAATTCCTCAATTTCTGATCTTCCATTCTTTTTCTGGCCTCATCTGTGCTAGGCTGTCTATCAAAGCTCTCACTGGAGCCAGGAGGGCTGCAGGCAAATCTCTTGTGTCCCACTGAGCCAGCATTAACTACCCTGTAGGAGCAGACCCCAAGGAGATGTCGGCTTCAGGAGCCTCTGCCCCTCTCTGGGCTCTGTGGCACCAGGATCCCTGCTGCCTACAGCACTGGGCCCAGGCTTGGGCATCCCTGCATCATCCCCTGTCTCCTTTCTCTCCACAGATCTGGTGAGCAGCTATTCTATGACCCCTCCTACTCTGAGCATCACCGAGGAGGAGCACGTCATCAACGCCAAGGACACGCTGACCATCACCTGCAGGTAGGCACCAGCAAGTGTGGCCCTGTCTACTCTTACCTGGTGAGGGTTGGAGGACCAGGCAAGGAGAGCCCACCAGGGACACCATGGCTGCAGTACTCCAGCAAATTAGCATGTCTGACTACAAATCTTCCACATCCCCCAAGTGTGAATTCATCTAATTAATTGAAAAAGAAGCAAAAGACATCTCAGAGGATTCAGCGATAACCTCTGCTCTAGTCTTTTGGAGAAGAAGAAAGATAAAGAAACATTTTGTGTGATTTGATAACTTTGCTATAAGCTCTTCGGGGAAACTGATCTTCCTGACTCTCCTTGTCTTTCTCTGACGTTGCTTATTGTCACCTCACTGGGGCCACTGAGATTGAAGTTCTGGTTTCTAAATCTAGTGGGAGATTTGGGGGACACTGAGAAATACCCATGGGAGAAGGCAAGGCTGCAGTTAGTGCTGGCTATGAGAGGCCTCCAGCTTTTTTAGGAAGAAGGCATTTAATGCTTTATATATGTGGGTGAAAAGAAGCCCCAGCCAAGCCAGGTGAATAACTGTGAGAGGAGCTGGAGAATCTCTGGTTGCTTTGGGCACTGTGGTTCTGAGAAGGTGGTGTGTCTGAACTGATTTATCTATGCTGGGACACTTGGCTGTGCATGTTTTCTGGACTCCTGTCTCAGAAAGCAGAAAAAAAACTCTATAAACAAGTGGGAGAATTGCCCAAGGTCAATTTTCCTGGAGTTTCCCTTCAGCTGCTGAAAACAGATCCATGCTTGGGATCTGAATGCTGGGTCCAGTGGGGATCTAAATTCAGTGTGGGCCTCAGATGGGTGTTTCTCAGTGTTATATATAACCACAGAGCAATTACTGCAAACACTTGGCTGGCATTGTGCTCATGTCTTGTCACAAACATATTTAACTTTTCCTGGAACAGATGGCATTGCTTTTCCTTTGTGAATCAGTTCATAGCCAAGGGAGAAGGACAGAGGAAAGGTTGTTGATATTAATTACTGAACTGCTTTCACTTGGTCTGGGAATCTGAGTGGTTGTGGGCTTGTTTTCATCCGGTGACTTGAGGAGCCATCATAAGTGCTGAGATGTAGGAAATGTGTGAGTTGGAGATCTGTCCATGACTGTCCTGGGGGGCTGTGGTCAGCCATAGAGCCATTGTGGGAGCATAGAGGAAGAGAAGGGAGTTTGGGGATTCCAGTGCTCTGCCATGGTACTTTTCCCCGCAGAGGGATGTGGAAACTGACACTCTCTGTTAAAACCTTGGAAGAGGTGAGACTCACTGAGGATATTCTGAATGAGTTTAGAATCAGGACAGACCCCTTCTCAACAGGAGTCCAGAAGGGGACACAGAAAGCACTTTCAAGACTGTTGTCTGTAGATTGAGCCAAGTTTAAAGGACATGCAGAAGTTAGAGGTGTGGTAAAAGAAAGTTTCTTCTGCAGCTGTGAAAGACTGAACTGGCCAGCTGAAGAGCCCAGGACCATCTGCAAACAGCACTAAAACCCACATACCCTCTACCCATATTGCTCTTTGGCTGTTCCTTGTCCCTGCATCTTGCTGTCCCAGATGTGCTCCCTGGGGCTGTGCAGTGTCCTTCACACCATCTGCAGATAAGTCTCAGTATCTCCTGCATGGCTCAGAGCATTCCTCTTTTCCTTCTGAGCTCCCAGTCCTGTGTTTGAGGAGAGGACTTTGACTGCAGGACACTTATTCATTTGAATGAAGAGTAAATCTTTCCTGGTCCCTGCATCTCTAATTACACCCAGCTGCTTCTCCAACCTCTTCTCTGGACCATGGCCCACCCTGGGAAGACCTGGCTTGTGTTAATGGGAGCTGAAGGGAAAAACATGCAGACCACCAAGAGAACAGGCAAAGGAGAGGATGGTGGGGCAGGGTAGGGCAGAAACAAATACAAAATCAAATCCAGGATTCAGGGATTTCCTGCTGAGCATCGTGTTGGAGGTGACTTCAGTTTGACCCTGGTCTTCCCTTGAGAGCAATGTCCTCTGGCTGCTCTTCGAGCTGCCCTGGAGCCAGGAGTACAGGCTTGCTTGAAGCAGCGCTTCAACAGAAAGATGAGCTCAAAACCCCCGTGTGAGACTCCCTGGAGACCTTTCAAGCTTCACCCACCGAGCGTGAGAGCCATGCAGCCAACTGTGCTCTCAGGCTCCCTCGCAGCAGCCTGGATCTCAGACACCCCCAGCTCTGCTGCCCTGCTCCCGCTCAACAGCCCACCAAGCCTCATTGGTGACCAGAGCCAGGCCATGGGACAAGCAATGCCTCTGGAGCTGGGCATGCTTAACAGACACACAAAGGCACAACACACACACAAGGAGCCACCAGATGCTGGGGCTCTGCTTTTGCAAATGCCATCACATCCCATCCTGTTCCCTTGTCACCCAGCACAAGGCACCCTTGAAAGGCCCAGACACAGCAGAGGACCAGTGCAGGAGCATTCCCCAAAATAGAGATTGTGCCAAGACTGGCTGAGAGCCCATGGGATGTTTTGATCCAAGCATGTGGCAGAAACAGGGGGAAGGGGCTGATGCCCAAATGGACAGTGCAGCTTTTATTAGCTCCCATTCCTAGAAGGAAGGAAAGAATATTGTGAATCTCTGCATTCATGCCCTCAGCAGCCTGTGTGGGGGGAAAGCAGAGAGCTTGTGCTGTTCCAGCTCATGAGCATTGGAGCAAATCCCACAGGAGCCAGCTGCACAACAGCAGAAACCTCTGGAGGGATCAACTTGGTCCTGTCTGTGCCATCCCATCCATCATCCCATCCCATCCCATCCCATCCATCCATCCATCCCATCCCATCCCATCCCATCCCATCCCATCCTGCAGGGGCTGGGCACACAGGTGGGGAGCAAACCAGGAAAAAGAAGGGCAAGGATGTCCTTTGCTGCCCAGTGACCTGTTCCCAGAGCTGACTCTCAGATGTGCAAACTCATCCGTGGCAGAGAGGAAACATTTGACCCCGGAGCCCTCTTGGCTCCCATGGAGGAAATGAGCACTGTGGCAGGGCTGAAGGAGCCTGAGGGTTATGTGAAGCCCCACAACCACTGCTCCAGAGCAGTGTCCAGGAACACACAACACCTGCTGATCTCTCCTACATGTGTTTGGCTGCTGTGAACATCCTCCATGGTGCTGAGGGGAATTTGGTTTATCCCAGCTAAGCCACAAAGCCACAACCAGCTTTGCCCATCATACCACGCATGGGAGTTTCAAAGAGGATTGAAGAAGAGTGGTGCCAACTCCAACATGTCCCTTGAAGTACATCTATCCTGAAAAGATTGAGGAAAACAGCTGTGGAGAAGACTACAGTGCATTTTTTTTCCAGCTGGCATCAGCAGGCTCCATTGCCAAGAGGCAAATTACCACCAAGCTGAAAGAAAACAGCTTGGGAATAAATCTTGGAAGGTGGCAGATAGGAGAGAGGGAACTGTCCAAAACTGCTGCTTGGACCCTTCCCCAAATGCAGGGAGTAGATTTAGAAATAAATCCACGTGAGCCTGGCCTGCCCTCATTCCTGCCTTCTTCTGGTCCTCTTAACACACCAGTGACACAAACTTGGACTCATAGTAATGCCCACACCTTCTGTGTCCCCCCAAGCCTAAGGACATATGAAAGGAAATGAAAGCACATCTGAAAGGAATGCCTGGGTTGAGCTGCCCACGGGCTGGTTGGCATTGGCCCATCCATGTTTATATAAATATGTGTCACTCAGCTACTGCAGGCCTTGATGGTTAATGGAACAAGTGGATCTGATAATGTGTGAAAATCCCAGTGGGTAAACAAACAGAAAGAGGAAACGCTGGAGACTTTCACAACTACCCTCCTGCAAGTGGAGTGCCAAAAATGCCTGGTCTGAAACTCTCAGCTCTGGGCTGAAAGCAGGGACAGCCCCATGGTCTGTGCCAGTGCAGCGGGGCTGTGGACACAGCAGCAACAGCTGTGGCAGAGGCCACCAGGTGTTCCTGGTTTAGTGATCAGTTTCACTATTATTTTCTGTGTGCATGAATAGGATGGGAAAAACTCAAAATTCAGTTCTTATTTTTATTGAAGTGTTCATGAGACTGTGGTACTTGGGAGAAGCTTGCCTCTGCTTCATGAACTCAAGCTGCCAGAGCTGTACTTACAGTTCTGCCTCAGGCACTGACGGCATTTTTAGTGAAAGCAGAAGTTTGAGCTGGGTAAGAGGGGCTGTGTGTCTGTCCCCAGGGGCTTGTCACTGCCTCCAGAGCCCTTGTGCTTGGCAACACGGGGAGAGTGCAGCAGACTCTCTCCAAACTCATCTGCAGCAAGCTGGAAGAGAGCAAAGTCTGCTCTATCCAGGGAAGATAAATCAGCTGTTGAAGACAAACACAATGGGGCAGGTCTTTCCCCCAGGCTTGGACAGAAATCCTGTCCTTGTTGCATCTGAGCCATTGTGCCCTCCAATGGCACCTTATCTCTCTTCCTCCTCGCCGACACTTTCTGTCTAGTGATGGTCACAGTCTGCCTGTGCTTAAAAGCATCTGCCCACCACGGAGCTGCCCTGGCAGAGGTGCTGCATGTGCCAACACGTCTATTCCCAACTTGCATAATAGATGAACCCAGTTTCCCCTCATAGAGCTGATGGTGCTGACAAAAGGCCATTTTTACCCCACAGCTGTCCCTTATGATGGCTTGATGGCTTCTTCCCCCCCCCCCCCCCCACCCCCGTTTCTTTTTTTTTTCACACGTGCTTAAGTGACTTTCAGCTATTTGGCAAACTTTCAAGTGGGGGTTAGGCCTTCCTCTGAAAGGGGCTCTGATTTCACAGAAGGAAACTTCCAGCGTGGAATAAAAGCTTGTTTTGTTTGTAGTAAACAAGTGCAGTTGTAACAAGCTACGGTGGCACGTGTGTGCGCACATGCGAGCTCCGCTCTGGAGATCCTCAGCTATATATAAATACACACGTGCATGGTCTGTCTGGGGCTTTCTGGAGTTCCTGGACTTTTCTGTCTGTCTTTGCTGGTGAGCAGGCTTTGTGGTCATGCCATCAGAGGTGTCTGCAGCCCAGTGTCTCTGCAGAGGTGGGAAGGGGAGGCAGCCCCAGGCCAGCTGTGGTTTTGAGGGGCTGCAGGGTGCAGAGCAAGGGGAACGCCCTCCCACAGCAGCAGGGAAAGGAAACAGCTGGCAGCTGGCCAGAAGGCAGTCAGCTGAGCCTCCTCTTGTTTTCCCCTTGCTGTCTTTTATCCCTGACTCCCTCCTGCTTTTCTCTTTCTCGCTTTCTTTCCAGTCTGCTCTCCTTCCCCCATTCTTCTTCCCACTCCATTCATCACACAATGAGCCCCAGCCAGCAGCTACACTGAGCCAAGGGAAATCATCACATCCATGTGTTTCCCTAATAGCTCTGGACCCTTTTAATAATGAGAGGGAATAGAAAATAAATGGAACCTTTCCCCCAGGGCCCTGTGTGTTTCCCTGTCCTGGCATTCATACCAGTGGGACAGTGCCATGGGACAGAGGGGCCTGCTTGTGAGTGGGCTGATACCTTACAGCTTAGCATGGCCAGAGAGGTGGCCCTGGGGAAGGGGATGAGCCTTTGCTTGCCCAGCACTTAGGGAATCTGGTTGCCATTTCCTTGTGCCTGTTTTTTCCCTTAGAGGATGGCCATTCCTCCAGCCTCAGCCCCAGACTGGTGGCTGGCTGGGTGCAGGTGTGCAGAGAGTCACACAGAGCAATAAAACCACCGCCTTCACCACGCTCAGCCCAAAGCTAATGCTGCTTTTCACCCATGTCTAGAGGCCAGCACCCTTTGGAGTGGTCGTGGCCAGGAGGCAAGGTGGATCCTGCTGGTAAGGAGGAGACTGAGCTGGTGGCCTCAGCAGCCCCCGGCAGCGGCCGGGCAATCCAAGAGGAAGACTGCGAGGGGACCGGCACGAAGCCCTACTGCAAAGTGCTGCTGCTGCCGGAGGCACAGGCGAACCACACAGGTTACTACCGCTGCTACTACAAGTACATTGATGCCAAAATCGAGGGCACCACAGCAGTCAGCACCTACGTGTTTGTGAGAGGTAAGAGCTGCTGGTGCTGTGCACCTGCAGGCTGGGGGCCTCAGGGCAGCCAATGCACGGACATAATACCTGAAAGATTAAACATCTCAGTGTGTCTCTCCCAGGGCAGAGCTTGGCTGCTGCAGCCTGGGGAGGGGGCTGAGGGCTGGTTCCCTGCAAGTGCAGGGGACCAATATCCGTCCATGGCGGCAGCGCCTGGGATTCAATTATGTCCCATCCCGGGGGCATCACTCCAGCCAGGCTGGAATGCAGGAATTCAAGGAGTGAGAGCCTGGCCTCAGAGATGCTCCAGCACTAAAAAAAGCACAGGAGTTATCTTCTGGGCAGCTTGGGGCTCCCTGAGGTGCTGGTGGCCAGGGGTGGTAGTGTTTCATAAAGCTGAGACTGAGAGGGAGAGGATGAGTGGTACAAACAGTCCATGTGCATCCTATTCCCAGACCTGCTGCTGGCCTGAGCTGCTCCACAGTGACAGATCCAGATGCTCCTTTCCATACTGTGCAGGGGCTGCCCATGCAGGCAGGGTTATGAGGTGTGTTTTGGCAGAGGAGGAATGTTCACCAGGCTTGGGGCTGGACCCTCAGCTTAGGGAGTGGCTGTGGTGCCAATACTCAGCATCTCTGTGTCCCAGGGGTTCCTCCTCCATTGTCTCCCCCACTGCTCACAGCAGGCTCCAGCAAGATAAATGAACTCTGTCCCCTGGAAACAGTTGGCTGAGCTATTTCTCTTTCCACCCCCATTTATTAGTTGGTGCAGTTGTCATGAGCCAGGCAGGTCATGACATATAAGATGCATTTTTCAGAAGTCCCAGGGCAAAGCCAATTTTGCCTCTGCAGCTATAGAGAGAAAAATGCAGGGGCAAATCAAAAAAGCTGGGCAGCTGTTGGAGAGGAATTGAAGTCTCTTTGAGCAATTGCTTCCTCTTTCTGTGGGCCATGCTGCCCACCCTAAAACAGGACAGAGCCTGCCTGGATTTCAGATATCTGTGAATTGGACAGGGGTGTTCAGACACTCTAGAGGGTTGTATCAGGATGGAGGCAGAGAGCTTCTTAAATACACTGAAAATGAGTACAACTGCACAAGCTTACATGCAGGGAATGCTTTTGCAAGAACTGATTTTCTTTGTGATCCAACAAATGTCACTTTGCCCCCTGATCCACCGTCTCTCACCTCCAGCCTCTCTGCAGCTCAGGAGCTGCTCTTCTGTTTACCACAGAGTGCACATGGTGCAGGTTAGGGGCAATAAATCCCACACTGTCAGGGCCCATGGGACTCACAGTGCCTGTGGACAGTGTGTGTGCAGCAGATCCTGCCAGCAGCTCGCAGCACTGCTGTGCACATGGCTGCACAGCACATGTTCATACTCAGTCCAATCAGGCTGTCCCCTCTTACCATTATCAAGCATCTAGAAAACCTCAGAATCTGCCTTTCAAGACAGGGCAGGCTTTCAGGCAAGAGAAGGGACATGTCAGGAAAATGCAGGCATATGGTAAGCACAGCCATTGCAGAACATTCAGATAAAGCCTGTTCCTGCTGAACTGAGCTGCAATGTGAGACTGTCCCTGGAGAGTTTGGAAGGGCTGATGTAAGTGTTGGGGATGTTTGGAGACAGGATGATCAGACCACAGGTTTATCCATCAAGCTCATTTCTCATGTTAAGGGCTTGGTGAAATTGTCAGGAACAGAATATCTGTGCTTGCCTGGAAAAATGGGTTCTTCTGTATTTTACCTGCAATTCAGTGGTCAAATGAACTCTCCATGCATGTGTCTCCTTCCCATGTGTCTGGTTAGGTGTGTTTTTTATTACAACTACAGATAGCTCTGTAGACACAGAATGCCTCATCAGGGTAGGACAGGCTATGTACAGCCCACATCTCATAAAGCTTAGCCTGTATTAATGAAGAAGATGATAAATTATTCCCATCCGACCCATTAAGGCACTCTTTAAGAAATTTGTGATGTTGTCAGAGAGGGGAGCTAGTGCATGAATCACAAGCTCATTGGCAGCAGGACCAGCCCAGTAAATCAGTTCTTGGCTGCCATCTGAGCTTGAAGAGGACCTCATAGTCTCTCACCTCTGGCAGCTGTGCAGCTCCTCCTTCTCACATGCCCAGGGTTTGGGAGAGGAATGAGGAACATCTTCACACTGAGAAACAAATCTGTGGTTTCAGAAGTCAGCAATCTTCTGGCAGCCAAAAACCCCAGGAAATAAAGATAAGAACTCTCTGGGCAATCCATGTTTTCCTAAGAGGTGACCAACACAGTTTCTTGAGTGTGGGTTGTTTCACCTACTCTGTAGAAAAAGTGCTCCACACACAGGAGAGGCCTTTGCTTCATGACTATCACTGAAGCAGCAGCTTTACAGATCAGAAATGAAAGGTTTGTGCACTTAACAGTGAGAGCACTGGGTTGGATTGGGTTGAGCACAATGTGATGTGAACAACAGAATCCCCAAGTGAGGATCATTTCCAAATTCACCTTGACTTGTCTCTTTACATGGGTCTCTTTAGGAGTTGGGTATCAGGGGGAAAGAATCTCATGTTGGACAAACTGTTGTCCTCGTGCCACACTCCCTTGAAATCAATGGTTTAGCTGAAACACAGGTAAATAAAACTGGGATCCTTTGGTCTGATTCCAGTGTACCAAAAGCTGTAAAATCTCCCCTAGCAGGACTCTGAGGCAGCCCAGTGTCTCCCAGATGCAGACCCATTACCCCCTTTTAAAGCCCCCTTCACCCAGGGGACAATTTCCATGAATAAAGGCAATCATGACCATGTGCTGGATGGACATTTGCAGAGGAGACATGCTGGCAACACCAGCACCGAGGCACTAGGAACCAGTCTCTATTCAGGGAAGCCTGTGAGGCATAAAACCTGTGGAAAAGGGCAGGCAGGAGCGAATAGTACAGAATAAATCATCTGTCACTGAGGCCACCAAGCAGTCTCACAATTCCTTGTGTCTTCCAGTTTTATCCTCATCCCATTTACTCAGCCTGGGTCACTGCTCTGCGCAGAGTTTGGTGTAGCATCCCTGGCCTTGCTAAGTCATTTCATAATGATTATTTCTGGGTGGTTTTGCTCTTCCTGTCAATATTTGTGCTTGCAGCAGTTGGGCGGCAGTGGGGTGGCAGCCCTGGAAAGCTCAGCTCCCGTGTTTATCTGCCGGCCGGGATGGCTGCAGGATGACATCTGCATTCCAGCGCGCCGCGGATCACTTCCTCGCCGGGAAGGTCGCACTGCCAGCCCTGTGCAGGGACACAGCCACCAGCTGGGCAGGCGCCGAGCCCAGGACACGACACACTGCTTTCACAAAGGGTCAGGCTCAGGCAGAGACCTGGAGGGCTCCAGGAAAGGGGAGGTCATTTCCCGCACTGCCCAAATGTCACACAAGTGTCGCTGCGCTGGTGCCGTGTTTGGTGCGGAGGAGCCGGCTGGTTTTGCATTCCCGAGTTCCAGGTGTCTCCTCTGACTGTCACATGTGGCAGAACAGCTCAACACCACTCCCTCTGAAAAGCTTGTGCTGTGTTAAGGAAATTCAGAAAGCCTCCTTTTCTATTGGTGGTTGCCTTTTCCCAGTTTTTTTCTTCTTATTAGTAGTTGTTCTCCTTTTTTACAGATTTTGAACAGCCATTTATCAATAAGCCAGAGACCCTCCTCATCAGCAAGAAGGAGAACACTTGGGTGCCATGTCTCGTGTCCATCCCAGACCTTAACGTCACCCTGACCTCGGTGAGAGCTCGGCTGCTGGGACGCTCTGCACTGAGATGTATTGCATTTGTTCTGCATTTGTAATTGCCTGAGTGGAAGCATGACAGGCACTGCCAGGAAAGGAAAATGCATGGGATACATTTTCCATGGAAAGTACAAGCCACTGGCTTCCTCGTTTTATTTGCTGGTTGTCCAGTTCCCTTGGGCAGATCCCACGGGTTTCCTGCCAACCTTGCTTCTCTTCCCTGGAGCTCTGTGAAACAAAACAAAACTTTGTTTTAAACCCATTTCCCCACAGCATCCCCTGTTTGCCTCATCTCTGTGATCTACACCCCTCTAGGTGGTCGGCATCCCCACAAGGGAGGAGGCTGCAGCCCTGGGGCTCATGACTAAAAACAGCTGTCTTATCAGTTTGCTTTTGCTTTTGCCTTTTTTTCTCCCCCTTTTTTTTTTCTTTTTTTTTTTTTTTTTTTTTTTTTTACAATGCAAATACATCCTTCCAGGATGAGTGTTACTATTGTACAAAGGCCTCCAGGGACACTCTGGGGGCCAGGGGCCTTTCCCTTGCCCGGGAAGGACACTACCCAAGGTCAGCACTCATCCCGGTGGGGCTGATGTTTGGGACATCAGCATCAGTTTCCTTAGCTATCTCTAGAAATTTCCATTCCTGGAAGTCTCTGGCCCACTCTGCAGACGGGGAGGCTCATGGTGCAGGATGCAGCTCCTCGGGGTAGAGGGGAGGCCACGATTCCTAGATGGCAAACCCTCAGGGGGAGAGGGCAGGAGGCCAGCACAGCATGGGGCTGCATCATTTCTTCCCACAAAAGGGATGTGTTAGCCAGCATAAAGCCTGGGAGGGGTGGAGTGGGAATGTTGTTACCCTCTGATTTCAGTTGGCAAAATGTTGACTTTTCCAGCAAAATTTCTTCATCCACCCTGACGGGAAAAGCACTTTCTGGGACAACAAGAAGGGAATGCAGGTACCCACACACTTGATCAGGGACTTATTGTATGTCCACTGTGAGACTGTAATCAACAAGAAGGTCTTCAAATCCAATTTCTTCATCATCCATATAGCAGGTGAATATTTGGGAAGGTTCAGGGGAGCAGTTTGGGTGGTTCTGAAGTCCACCAGTGTGGCTCATGGGATTGTTATGGTCCTCTCTAGCTACACAGACTCTGCATGGTGCTTATATCTCTTCTACTGTGTATTGGACAGAGATACACCCTGCAGCAGGAGGTCATTCCCAAACCTCCTGTAACTGCACAGTCTGAGTCAAAGAGTTAACTAGATCAGAAATCTCTTTTCATTCCCTCTTCTGCATCAGGGAGTGAGCTGTATGACATCCAGCTGTATCCCAAGAAAGCCATGGAGCTGCTAGTGGGAGAGAAGCTGGTCTTGAACTGCACAGTGTGGGCTGAGTTCAACTCTGGCGTCCGCTTCCACTGGACTTACCCTGGCAAACAGGTACCAGCAAGCCAAGCAGCTCCCTGTGCACTGAACTGTTACCCTCTGAGTCACCCCCCCGACCCTTCATTGTTCCTCTTCACATCATTGGCAGGGCTCTGCTTCATACTCCTAACCATGCTGTGCCCTGGACATCTGGGTCAGAGTGTTCTCCCATTTTTTTTTTCTCCTGCAGCAGAAGGCAGACAGAATGAAGACCCCTTTTCCTGGCAGAAAGCTCCCTTCTTGCCATGGTGTTACTGCTCTGGGATTCTTGAGAAAAAATTGGCTTCACTTTCACCAGTGCAAATCCAGAGCAAATTTGATTGGTTTAAAATGAACTATTCTAATCATAGAGCCCTTGTTACCAAGAGCCTTCAAAGTGGTCCCTTCGCCACTGTGTTTTCTCCCCTCTTGTAACCTCTGGCTTTTTTGAATGGTATGACAGGGACAGTCCCTTGAGAACATCACTCAGTTCATGGGGCTCCCAGCCTGGTTCCTGGGCTACAAGAGCTAACTATGCTAAGATCTGAGCCCAGCCTCAGGGAGTCAGTACACAAAACATGTGCCCTTCCACCCCTGAGGATGGCAGTGAGTTGTGCAGAAACCTGTCCAGGTAGAGGCAGGCACTGAGCATCAGGAATCACAGCTGTGAAGGGCCCATCCACACAGCCTCATCCCATTGCTGTCTTTCATCCCCTTCTCTCTGTCATCTCCCACAGACACAGCGAGCAGTGATCGAGTCCGAGCGCCGGTCCCTGCAGACATACACAGAGCTCTCCAGCATCCTGACCCTCCACAATGTCAGCCAGCAGGACCTGGGGAAGTACACATGCACTGCCACCAATGGTGCCCAGATGCTGGAGGAGAGCACTGATGTCATTGTGCACGGTATGGCACTGCCAGTGCCCTGCAGAGCCACAGCCAGAGCCCAGCTGCAGCAGAGCCAACCCCTCACTGCTTGGGCAGAGTTGCTCCTGAACCTCCCTCCACCCTGCTCTAGTGAAACCCAGCCCTCCTCCAGCCCCTCAGCCCTTCTGTGTCCCAGCACCACGCTGGGAGCAGACTCACATTCAGCAAGGTCCCAAAAGGGAGGGAGAGAGATGCCAACACCAAACTGGCCCAAATGCAGTAGAATGGCAGGACACACTTATCTTGCAGCCCTATGGCAAATGCAGTACCTCTGTGGCATGGCTGGCCTGAGGGGCACCAGCTGTAGGTGCACAAGGCACCATCTGCTTTAGGTGGTTGTTTCTTGGCAGCAGAAATTCACAGATACATTCCCAATGGTTCCCATGAGGGAGACAGGAGCTGCCAGGATCTCAGCTGTGCTGTTATGACACCCCTGTGTCCTTGGTCCTTGCTGTTGGGCCCTGTGGAGAGCATCAGAGCTTTGTGACCCCCTTGTCTCTTTGAGTTCTCCTCCATGGTCCCTTTTTTCCTTGCAGAGAAGCCCTTCATCACTGTGGAGTGGAGGAAGGGCCCGGTGATAGAAGCCACTGCAGGAGATGAAGCTGTGAAGCTGCCAGTGAAAGTCGTGGCTTACCCCCCACCAGACTTCCAGTGGTAACTCACCTTTCTTAGCTTGAGCCACCTTCTCCTTTCCTCCTTTCCTCTGTCAAATGGGGAAGCCTAGCCCGGCTTCCTCACTAGGTCCCTCTGTCACCAAGATTGTCACAAATGTCACTTTTTTCCACCCATGGGGGCCATTTCTCCCATGTCCTGGCTCTCAGCTGCACAGCCTGGCTTGGCAGCTCTGCACAGCTGGAGGGGCCAAGTGGAGTTGCCGCAGGAGCTGTCCCTCTTGTCCCTCTGCTGTGGCAATCACAGCTGCCCAGAGAAACAAGGTAGTGGGATGGGTTGTGCACCTCATCATGCTGCACTTCCATCAGAGCTGACTGGAGATGGGAGCTTTGCTCCCACTCACTGCTCAGGCAGAGCTACAACACCCCCAAGCCCATACACATCCATAGCACACAGTGTGCAGACCCATAACCTGGGTCCAGGGAAGGCCCAGGGGTCTCTCCAGAGAGGTCCTCAGTGCTAGCAAGGGGCACCTTGGCTGCACTCTTGTGGGGACCAGCAAACTCTTTGCCCAGCTGCCAGTGGGACACTTCCTCCCCATGGCTGCATTTTCTCTCTGCCTCCCTGCAGGTACAAGGATGGAAAGCTAATTCCCAAGCAATCTCAATCTTCAATGCAGATCAAGGATGTGTCGGAGCAGCATGCTGGGACTTACACGCTGGTTCTGAGGAACAGGCTGGCAGGGCTGGAGAAGCACATCAGCCTCCAATTAATTGTCAATGGTAAGGGGGCCTGGGCTGGAGCTGGGGGGAGAGTGCTGAGCCCATGGTCCCAGCCTTTGGGCTGCTCCAAGACCAAGTCCCCACTGCTGTCCTAAAGCAGTTGGTACCTACATCACCTCTTCCTCCCCCATGGCACAATTTTGTTCCTGGCTCCCTGACTTTGGGCAGGATATGTCATTGCTCAGGGGCCACTTCCCAATTGCAGTTGGAGATGCTGCTGAGGGTGACCCTGCCTGATGTGGATTTGAGAGCAGGGCAGCTGCTTCACAGATAAAGTCTTGATCTGGAGTAGTTCCTCTGGGTGGGAAGTCCCTATGGAGTTTTCCCACAGCAGAAACTGGTCCCAGTCATTCAGGAAACAGATGCCAGCTAAAAAAGTGCTGGAAGGGCCCTGCTGCCTGTAGATGTGTCTCCAGCAGGCTCTGTGGCCCTGTGCTTTGAGCCCTGCAGCATCCAGACAGTTCCACTCACCAGAGAAAGGAGAAACTATGTCCCTTGAATCTGCTTAAGTATGACCTGCTGTGCCTTGCAGGCCTGAGTTGCCCTGAGAGCCAGAGCTGTAGTGCCCAGGCTGTCCATAAACGGGCCTGTGCCAGGCCTGGGGATGCAGTGCCTGAGCCTGCAGCTGCTCACAATGTCACTCTGATCCTTGCAGTTCCTCCACGCATCCATGAGAAGGAAGCCTCTTCCCCAAGTATCTACTCCAAGAGGAGCCCCCAGGCCCTCACCTGCACTGTCTATGGCATCCCAGCACCAGAGGTGATCCAGTGGCAGTGGAGGCCATGGATGCCCTGTCGGATGTTCTCCCGACGCAGCCTGTAAGTGCCATTTCTTACAACAATTGTGTCTTGTTAGGCCACCCTCGTGGTGTTACGGGCTTCTTGTGACCATGGCTGTGCCCCCAACCGTGCCTCACTTTTGCTCTCCCACCCGCAACCCAGCACCTTGTGGGAAGCCAAAGTGGAGACACTTGTTGTCCATGTGGGAGTTTTGCCAGGCTGGCTGGTCCCAGACACCAACAGCTTGCACAGCATCCTCTGCATCCTCAGTCACCTCCTCATCCTCTGTCAGTGGATGTCCATGGCACAGCCACACCTCACAGCACCTGCAATGAAACCACTGATCACTATGCTAATGGGGAAGCTGAGGCAGATTGCAGGAGGAATTATCACAGCCCCTTGGTAAGACCCCAGGACAGCAGCTGGGGCTCACACCATTCCTGCCCTGAGGTCCCCGTGGTTTTTCTGTCCTTTCTCTTCTCCTGGGAAGCAAAAGTGCTCATAGGCTGCTTGTGGGGAAGAATTGCTGAATCCTGGGGCAGTGCCAGATCTCTGCCAGCTGCTGGGATGATTTGCCAGCAGGGCAATAGGCAGGCAGGAAGGGTGCATGCCCACTGCCTGTGCCCTGGAAAGATGAGGCAGCATCCAGCAGGGCTGCAGTGGCATTTTTAATGACAGTCTCACTGGAAGAAGGAAAAGGGATGCTGGGGAGTTGTAGCCAGAGCAGTCAGGGTGGAGGACATCAGGGTGCCTGGAGGAAGCCAGGTCCTGCAGCTCTGTGCAGGCTTTTGCCAAGCCAGGGACACCAGAGTTTTCCATTGCATGCAAGTGCACTGTGGCCCTCTCAGGAAGCAGAGGGGCCCATGAATTATGAGCACTGTCTCCCAAGGCCACCATATTTCTGCCTAGCACAACTCCAGAGGATGCAGGAGGCTTCTTTCTAGCTTCCTGTTGTTTACACAGCTCACCAGTTTATTTGCCCTGCCAAGTGCTCTGCCCTACACTGCCAGCACACACCTTTGCTACAGCTCCTGAGACCTCAGCTCCCCTCTGCTTCCCTGTCACCCAAAGCCTCTCCCTTCTATCCAAACCCACACTTTTGGGCAGACCCTCCCACGTTCCACCCCAACCCACATTTCAAAAGCACCCTGCAGGCTGCAGCATCCCAGGTCCCTGACAGATTTGGCCACTTCTCCCCACCCAGCTGTCTCAGCCTGAAAAGGTACCATCATTCTCCTGTGCCACAACAGCAGCACCTCTTCCTGGGGACGTCTCCCTCCTGGCTTTTGTTGAATCAGGGGCAGCGGGAGCACCCTTGGGTGTTGCCCCATCTGCTCTCCAGGCCAGCACCAGCCAGTGACAGCCCTGACTCTCAGTCCCAGCAGGGCTTTAAGGCCTTGGTGCTGAGCAAAATGACATCAAGAGTTGCCCATGGCACACATGAATCAACTTCACCCCTGCCTTTCTCTACCCTTAGCAAGGAAAGATGAAGCCCCAGGCCTGCAGGTGAAGACTTTGCTCGGAACACCTACAATTTTCACACCTACAATTTGTGCTTCACTGGTAGTTGTAAGGCACCCTTATAAAGCACATCAGAATTGTGTAACTGAAAGACCCTAAAATTTGGTGGAGTTATAGGATGGGGCCATCAGTTCTTTGACACAAAGCTGCTTTTGCTGTATTTTTCCCAGCTAACCTTCTCTCTGTCTCTCTCCTCTTTCCCCTTGCTGGATTAGCAACAGCAGGCACCGGGCAGCAAGGCGCCACCAGAGGGACCGGATGCCCGAGTGCAAGGACTGGAAAGATGTGTCACAGCAGGACGCCGTGAACCCCATCGAGAGCATTGACACCTGGGTGGAGTTCGTGGAGGGGCGGAACAAGGTGAGGCTGCATTCCAAACCCATCCTGGGACAGGCAGCTGGAGGTGGCCACGGGACTCCTTTGCAATCAGCCAGGAAAAGTGGCCTGGAAAGGGGCCTGGCAGAGACAGATTTGGGGAGGGCTTCACACCTCTGCTTCCAAAGTAAACCATCAATGGCAGTTCCCAGCCCTGGGGCTCCACAGTACCAGGCAGCCCCAGGGCGAGGGAGCGCTGACATCTTTGAGAAATTACCCTGAGTCCAGAGAGGCCCCCACTGGGGCTGGCTGCACAGGAGGGATTTCATGGGTTGCTACTGAACACAGGGCATCCAGCTAGGGAAGAGGTGGGACAGCTGCTGTGGGGGCTCCCATGGCCTTTTCTGAGCATTTTGCATGAGCTGTTCTATAAAAACCAAGCCCTACAGAGAATCCTGGTCAAGAGAGCAGGAGTCACAAACTGACCAGGAAATCTCTGGCCTTGGGAAGATGCATGTGTCTGGTGGGGCATTTCAACCAGCTGTCCCCATCCTGGTGGGGTGAGGGTGGTTTGGAGAAGCTGACATCCATCTGCTGCAGCTTTGTGAGTGGGAGCAATGTGTGCTCCACAAAGCCACTTCTCCATCACAGCATTTCCTCTCTGGAAGGAACATCTCTCCCTCACTGCAGTGTGTGACCTGCTTGCTGCCTGCTTCTCTCTGTGTCCCGGGTAGCCATGAGTGTCAGGTCTGTGCCATGACGAGGTTCCTGTCCCCACTGATGTCAGGCACCAGCCGCTCACAGAGGGATGCAGAACAAACAAATGGGCCCCTGCTTCCGAAAGTCACTTCCTGTTTTCCTACACACCTCTAAAGGCACTTCCCGTCCCCTGGCCTGGCCGGGAGTTCATCACTCTGCCAAAAGGGTGGCAAGGGCAGATGATTCTCCCCCAGAGCAGCTGAAGGGAGGTCAAGGGATTGATGTTCCCCAGAGACGCAAGCAGGGGTGTGGGAGCTCTTGGGTAAGAAGCCCCCACTACAGATGTGACACTTTTATTGGTCCTTTCTGATCTTCCCCTATTTGCCTAATTTTCTTCCTTCTATTCCTCAGCTGTGTCCTTCTCATTCCATCTGTTGGGTTGTAACTGTCCTTAGGTTGTGCATCCCCACAGATGTGCAAGAACTTTGGGAGAAAAGAGCTGTTCCATTCACAGTGGGATGCTACATCCTAAAATCTGCTTTCCCTCTCTCTCCTTGTCCTTTCTGCCTGTCTTCTCTCACCATCCTCCTGGTTTTTATTCCATCTGTAAAGGCCAGAATGAGCCACAGGATACGCAGTGCACAGTCATGCACTGCAGGCAGCAGGATGATGTCAGATCAAGAAACCCCAAGTCAAACATAACACTGCAGATTAGAAGGAAAATCCCCAAGAAACAGGAAAGGCAGCACACAAAAGTGCCAGCAATAGGGTCACTCTGGTTGTATGAATAACCCCAAGAAACGGAAAAGGCAATGGACAAAAGTACCAGTAATAAAGTCACTTCAGCTGTGTTGAGTATGCACTGAATGAATGGCTGTTCCTTCTGGTTAACACAACCTCAATACATTGCCCCTCAGAACGGAAATGTTTCCCAAAGTCTATGGGATTATGGGATGTAAAAGCAAAGAAACTTCCCTGTAGGAGCACGTTAATTTTGCATTTTAAACACCATCTCATTAGAGGGATTTTTTAACTTGTTGTTTAAACTGAAGCCTCAAACTGCAAGTCTCCTCTAAGGGGAGTGCTTGTAACACTTTTGGTAGCTCACACATGTGCAGTGTGAGCCAGGAGGAGGAGGAGAGCAGCTTTATTCCCCAGCTGCTTTTCTTGGCTAATTTGGAGGCAGCATCCCCTGGGTCCATGCTCCCAGGATGGCAGCCTGGCTGTTTGCCCAATCTTAGTCATGTCTTGCTGGAGGGAGAGAGGAGGAAGCTTTTAGGACCGTGTCTATGTACACTTGGAGTTCAATGAAAGATGACAGCTCTTTCTGAAGGGATGAGGGCTGGGATATTTTCACAGGTTTGATTTCTCCTTGTGAATAAAAGGAGAGCTTGCAGGTCTGTAAGTACCTGTAAATTCCACTGAACCCTGTGGGATACTAAGTAGTCACTTAACTGCAGAGGGCTCAGGGAATCAAAGCCCTGGTGTTCTTTCCCTTTATTCCCACTGTTATAAATAAAGCTTGGTAGGAGCTTAACCATCCCCTCCGCTCTGTATCCTGTTACTGTCCCCCTTGCTGAGCACTGTCCCCATTGTGACCCCAAGGGCTTAATAAAAAGTTTACTCCCATGGAGAGGCATCTATGCTGACTGGGCTCCGTAAAAAGATGCAGAGATTGGGAATAAAATCATGTTATTATTGGTAGAGCCAACAGATAAAGCTTGAAATGCACAAAGGGCTGTAGGATAAGGGTCTGGTTTTGCATAACCCTTTCCCAGGGTTATGCAACAACAGCTATTGGGGGCTTTGCTACCTGCCAGAGAGCAGCAGTGATTCTACTTCTCTTCCCTGTTCTCTTCCTAACTCTTCCTCATGTTCTCTTCCCCCATCAGACAGTCAGCAAACTGGCCATCCAGGAGGCCAATGTCTCAGCCATGTACAAGTGTATTGCCTCTAATAAAGTGGGTCGAGACGAGCGGCTGATCTACTTCTACGTGACCAGTGAGTACTGTAAAATACTCCCCACCAGCCCAGCTCTCTGCTTGAAATAGGCAGGTTCTGCCATTCACAGTTAGGATCTTCAACAATCCAGCAGGAAAGCAGGGCTAACCCAGAGCTCTGCTGGGTGGCAAAAGCCTGAAGTCCTGGCAGCAAATAGCACAGGCAGAGTTTGGCAGGCAGACCTGGGAATGAGCCAGCACTGCCTGTGCCTGGGTCCTGAAGCAGCCCTGGCAGGTTCTGGGCAGGTCTTGGGCTGGGGACATCCCGCTGGCTCAGGCCCAGGCAGCTCCCTGGGCTAGGAATGTGTCTGGTCCAAGAGCATCCTCTAGTGGCACCGCTCGACCTATCCCAGGCCAGGTCCCGCTGCCTCGGCCCCCGGCAGTGATCCCACGGGATTTTGGTGATGGGAGGGAGCTGAGTTTGTAGGAACTAGAGCCCTGCGGTGTGGACTGGAGTCATGGCCAATAGGGGGCTGCATGAGCCTCCTGCCAGCGGTACCCAGTCCTGTCGGGAGCCTGTCCCTGTCTGCTGAGAAAGGAAGCCCAGCAAGGGCACTGCAAAAGCTTATCCTATGGAATGAGAATTCCATAATAAAATTCCCAGCCCAGAAGGAATAGCCCTTGTGATAGTACCTGTGCTGTCAGGGCCACCAGCTGTTGTGAAGCAAGATGAACATCTTCAGTCACTGCTTCAGGAATGCTGACCAGGCTGCTGTGTCACTGCCTGCACGTGTGAAGGTGGGCATGAGTGCAAACCAGAATGCTGCAGCTGAGCTGGGAGCAGTAACAGCCTAATTGAGACCTCCCTGGCTTGTTTCATTTGTGATCCCATCTTAATTTCCCCCTGGGACTTGAGCGTATCCCCTAGCACTCGCTGGGCTTAAGCTGTGATTGCCAGCAGTTTGCACGTCACAGTTCTGGTCTACAGTGGTTTCCTTTACCCTGAGGACAGGCGGATCTCTGAGAGCTGAGCCCAAGGAGACAATTTCATTGTGTCTGGCAGCTCAGCCATGAAAACTCATTCACATGTTCATTTCCTTCCTGAAAGCCATTCCAGACGGGTTCGAGATCGAGTCCCAGCCCTCGGAAGAGCCCATAGAGGGGCAGGACCTACAGCTGAGCTGCAATGCAGACAACTACACCTATGAGAACCTGCAGTGGTATCGGCTGAACCTCTCCAAGCTCCACGATGAAGAGGGCAACCCCCTCGTGCTGGACTGTAAGAATGTCCACCACTATGCCACCAAGATGCAGGGGGAGCTGCGCTTCCAGCCCGACTCCAACGATGCGACCTTGCTGCTCACCATCCCCAACATCTCCCTGGATGAGGAGGGAGATTATGTGTGTGAGGTGCAGAATAGGAAGACCCGGGAGAAACACTGCCACAAGAAATACATCTCTGTGCAGGGTGAGGGTCCACAGGGCTGGCGGGAGTGACAGAGGAGAGCTGGTGTTCTTGCTGCCATCAGCTTCCCAGGCCATCCCCAGGGGAAGCCACACAAGCAAGCTAAACTCAAGGTGGCAAAGGCAGGGCACCTGGGTTCTCAAGACACCCTTCAGCAGGGGTCAGAGACCCAAAGGCCCCCAGGAACACAGATATTCTTTTGATCAATCAGTTTCCCGTTTTCCCCTCCTCCTCTTTGTGCTGCTCCTCCAGCCCTGGAGATCCCCCGCCTCAAGCAGAACCTGACAGACATTTGGGTGAACGTCAGCGACTCCATAGAGATGCGCTGTAAAGTGGACGGCAACCAGGTTCCTGAAATCAGCTGGTACAAAGACGAGAAACTGGTGGAAGAAGTGTCAGGTACAGTGGGCTGGGGGTGGATCACAGACAGGGCAGTTTGTACAGCAGCTGGAGAGCTGAACACTGCTGGGTTCTGGGACTTGCTGTCCCCAGATAAAGGCACCCGTTCTCTGAATCAGCCAGAGCCTGGTTTTAATCACATTCTGTCCTAATTTGATGCAGTCTCACTGGCCAAGTCTATGCCCTAGGGCCCAGCTCAACACTGTCTGTGCTTGTGCACATTCAGCTTGAGAGCAGGGAGCGAGAAATCATTCATGTTCTTACTCTCAGCCCAGAGCCTGGTGTCTCTAATTATGCAGGGACTGACCCAGATCTCATGGAAGGTACATGCAAAGGATCCAGGTACATTGCAGAGGGAAATGAACAGGTTCTGAGGGTGAAACAGAACTTGACACGCCAGCTGGACTGCCTGGGCACTGTCCCTATTCAGCATGTTCAGTGGGGGATTTGTACCCTCCATACACTGCCTGGGGAGGGGCCCTCCAGGGTTTTTCTGGGGCCATCGAGAGAAGAGTCTCTACCAGCTGGTGTGATGTCATTCTGCCATCTAAAATGAATCAGCCAAAAAATGCTCATGGACTTGAGCCTGAGTCCAGTGTACTAATCTTCCCTCCCTGTCAGTGACCATGACAACCCTCTGTGCCTTACAGGGATCGACCTGGCAGACTTCAACCAGAAGCTGAGCATCCAGAGGGTGAGGGAGGAGGATGCTGGGCTCTACCTGTGCAGCGTCTGCAACGCTAAGGGCTGTGTGAACTCCTCAGCCAGCGTCTCCGTGGAAGGTACCAGCAGCCACAACACCCCTGGGGATGTGAAGGGGTGGAATAGGAGTTATGACCAAGCTCCCATGACTCTTTCCTGTGACAGTAGGAGGCAGTGAAAGCCCCTTGGCCTTGCTGGTGGCATGGTGCTCTCATAGAAGGATCTGTAGTGTAGCATGTTTAGCTCAGGCAAACATGTCTCCAGTCACCCCACATCCTGATGCAGACCATAAGGAATGGCTGAGTTGGAGCATAGAATGGGAATCTCTGAAGCTATGATTGCCTTTCCATCCCACAGGCTCTGATGACAGGACCAATGTAGAGATTGTCATCCTGATTGGCACTGGAGTTATTGCTGTTTTCTTCTGGATCTTACTTATTCTCATCTTCTGCAACATCAAAAGGGTACGTGACTGTCACTGCCCCAGGCAGGGAGGGTGGCATATCAGGGCTTTGGGGCAACACCAGTGCTGTCATGTGGGGCTTCATGACAGCACCTGCTAAAAGGAGGTCATTGAGTGATGCTTCCAGTGCTCTCACTGCCAAGGACAGGATGAGTAAGGGCTGAGGCAAAGGAGGTGATGGGGAATGGCCTTTGCTTGAGGGGGTAGGAGGTCAAGGCAAGCAAAGCATCCAAATCTCATCTGGGAGTCAGCACCCGGGGCAAGGAGGGCACCTCCTCACCCTTGGTGTTGGCTGGTTCCTGCAGCCAGCCCACGCAGACATCAAGACAGGCTACCTGTCCATCATCATGGACCCTGGCGAGGTGCCCTTGGAGGAGCAGTGCGAGTACCTGCCCTATGATTCCAGCAAGTGGGAGTTCCCCCGAGACCGCCTGCGCCTGGGTGAGCCAGACCCCTCCCTCCCCCTGCACTCTGCAGCCAGGCCTTCCCACCAGCCCTGCAAACTCACCCTTCTTAACACACCTCTGTGCATTTAATGCCTTCTCTCTGCCTCCCATCCTCTTCCCCAGGCTGTCCCTGAAGCCCAGCTGTGCCTGGGAAATCTCTTTAGGACTGACTCTAGACAGGTCTGAGCCAACTGTTATCCCAGATAGGTATTGCTGAAAACAGGAGATCCCTGGGCATGGTTTAAAACACATCCCCATATTTTCCAACTGGGAGTCTGGACAGAACAGCCCAGTTTACAGCAGGTACCCCAAGTTCAGGACCAGGATTGCATCCATTATTGTCCTCATGCTGGGACACCTACCTGCAGCCTCTTCCCTTTAAAGGGCAGCAGGCTACCTTTGAGGCACAGAGCAGTGACATTAGTCCTGGCTGCTGTGCTGCAAGGGGTCATTTACCTTTCCCACACACAACAACTTTTGCTCGAGGGCAACAAACAGCCCCTCACTTCTGCATGGCCATTTCCTTCCTCTGCTTTGTCCATGCCAGCTCTGTCTCAGTTCCTCCCATCATCCTTTCTCTTATTCTCACCGACACAGCAAGCAGCCACCTGAAAGGGCACATGTTCCACTCCTTCCTTTTCCTTTATGATGTTTTTTCTTTCTTCTTCCCATGATTTCCTGTTGGGATTTTTGTTTTCCTTCATTCTATTCTGCCTTTTCTGCACCTGCCTTTCTTCACACTTATTCTCCTTGTTCATAGGTAAAGTCCTGGGTCATGGTGCCTTTGGGAAGGTGGTGGAAGCATCTGCATTTGGGATCAATAAAAGTAACAGCTGTGAGACTGTAGCAGTCAAAATGCTGAAAGGTATGTGAACAGTGAAGCAAAACATGCAGTGTGTGTAGACAGCAATTAATGAGGCACCTGCCATTGAACATTCACCCTGCAAATGCCTGTAGTTTAATTAATGGCTTCTTGGCCTCAACACAGTTGATCCTCTTTGGCTCCATTCAGCTGCACTGAGGGGCTGAAGTGGGAGAACTGGCAGCAAGGACTTGGGGGACTCAGCTTTCAAGGAAATTTCACTGTCTTCAGAGACAAAGAATGAAATCTGTCTCAAAGGACTAACAAGAATCCAGAGTCCCTCTTTGGCATGCCACTGAAAGAAGTGTTGGTCCCAAGTGCCTTTTTCCAAATGTGCCTGTATTTTGTGTTTATGGGCCAGATCCAGGGCTGGGTAAAGAAGCAGGTTGCAGCTCTTATCCAACTCTGAGGGCTAAATTGGCTTTGCACCCAAAGCCTGATCTATCTAGAGTGAGATTTTAAACTTCTATAGCCATGCTTTCAAACAGGCATCCAAAACATTATTCTGTAATCTGGCACCAAACAAAATACTGAGGCAGTGTCTGGCCAGAAGTAGCCTGTACATGGAAATCGTGTCATGGTTCATCTGAACGGCATTTGTGTTGTAAGTGTACAGATCATCTGCACAGCAGTGAGGAGCCTGGTGAGCAAGGTTGCTTTACAATTTTTTGAGGCAAGGCTCTCACCTGGCCCATCAGCTGCAGCTCAAGAAGTTGCTTCTGTCTCCCAGGCTAAATTTACAAACTCTCAAGCAAGACAAAATGCACATGGGGAGGCTGAGAAGTATGAAAAAGGCACACAAAACCTGAGAACACACCCTGTGTAAAACAGAGGGTCAAGAACTGATGTGAATTGGACACTTGAGAGAAGATATAGTACAGAGAGATGGCAGGAGCATGACACTGTGTTTGCTATTGAAGAGGAATCATCAAAAGATATCTGAGTTTGAGTTGACACAGCTCCTATCTTCAATTGTGATAAAAAGAATCAGATATCTTTTGTTCCTAATTTTCTTTCAAATTGTTTCATGGCTCGTTATTTCTGTTTGGAGGCCAAAAGGGCAGAGATTCAAATGGGTGCATCCCAATGAAAGTCTCAAGTGATATTTTTCACTGCACAACTATCATAAAGAAAAATTTGTTGGGCACAGATTGTGTTGTTCTTTGTTCAGGGTCCCTGCACTTACAGAGAGCACCCTATGTGTTACAGCAGGGATCCTGGGATCTCCAGACAAGGCTCAACATTTCATGTGGGAACATGCAATAACAAAATGTTCCAAGGCTTTGAGGTCACAGCCTCCTCAGCAAGACTCACATTAACATGCTGCTAGAGAAGGGTGGTGAGGGGGAGTGAAAAGTCTGAGGAGGTGTCATGACATGGTCTGTGTGTTTCCAGAGGGAGCTACTGCAAGCGAGCACAAGGCACTGATGTCAGAGCTGAAGATCCTCATTCACATCGGGAATCACCTCAACGTGGTGAATTTGCTGGGTGCCTGTACCAAACCCAATGGTAAATATCCCAGGGCAGCAGGCTGTGCTGCTCCCAAAAATCAGAGCTTGTCCCCTGTGTCTTTTCACTGTCCACATGTGTGATCACAGGGACCTGGGGGAAGTTATTGGTGTGTTTGTGTGCACTTAGAGGAGATATCACAGCTCAGCAGGGCTGCACATAACACAACTTATGGCAAATTCTGACCAACTCAAGCCCTCACTTCTAGCCTTAACTTTTGGTCTCTTCTCACCAGGTCCACTCATGGTTATTGTTGAGTTCTGCAAGTATGGAAACCTCTCCAACTACCTGCGGACCAAGAGGGAAGGATTCAGTCCTTACAGGGTGAGTAGCTTCCTTTGCCTCTAGGGACCTGTCCCATGTCTAGGGAAGGAAGACATGCAGCCTAATACATGATCAGACAATGTGACAAAGAAAGGCTCTGTCCTTCTTTCTGCAATGGTAGATGCTTCCAGGCCAGAATTACAGTTTAAGAACAGGAAGAGACTGTGCAGCTCATGGGTGCAGGGGTTACAGTGTGCATTCCCTGCTGAGGGTTTTGGTTTGGTCCCTTGCCAGGAGAAGTCTCCCAGGCTGCGTATTCAGGTGCAGTCCATCGTGGAGGCAGTGAGGGCAGACAGGAGGAGCCGCTCTGGGACCAGCGACAGCGCCATCTTCCACCGCTTCCTGCTGCACAAGAGCCGCACTGCACTGCCCATCCAGGAAGGTAACACTCCAGCCTTGGCACCAGCTCCCCACCTGGACCACCCAAAATATGCCAGACTTGGCCAGCTTGGGGAATGGGCAGGGGGTATCAGTGGAGAGTGGGGCCCCAGCCTTGGAACTGATCACTGTCGGATGGCAATTCCCCAAACAGGGCTATTGTGTCATCTGTTGTGTCTTCTGGTGTCAAACCCAGAAGGGAGAATTAAATCCCTTTGGGTATTTTAGCCTGAAGAAAGGAGAACTGAGGGGGATCTTGTTGAGTCCTCCCTAGGACAGAAATAATGAGCTGACCTTCAAAGCCCCTTCCAGTCCTGTTCCCCACAACTCTCTCTCACTGACATGTGCTGGAAGCTGGACTCTCTCCTCACACTTGAGCAGGTTCCTGCTTTGTGCCTTCTGCCACCTAAGCAGAAAATCTTAGAGTGGGGCTGATTACTCCAGTTAGGACTGAGGACTAACTGTGTTTCACTGAGAAACTGGCTGTATCTTGCAGTCCCAGAGAGAGGCAAGGAGGACAACAGACTGCCAATTGTCTAATAATTTTCTGTTACTTCTGAACAGTGGATGACTTGTGGCAAAGTCCCTTGACAATGGAGGACCTCATCTGCTACAGCTTCCAGGTAGCACGTGGCATGGAATTCCTGGCATCTCGAAAGGTGAGTTCAGCCTTTCCTTTACTCACCTGATCTTTTGTGCATGCCTGATGAGAGAGACCTGACTACAGCCACCTTTCAGGTAACACACAGAGAGATTCAGTGATCTGCCTCACAATCATCAAGAAATCTGAGATAGATGTGTGTACAAAAGCTGGGAAATTAGTTCTCTTGCATTTCAACCTCTCCTTAACCAGCCCTTTTTGAAATTTTTATCTTTAGCTTCTTCCCATTTCCACCATTCCCCCACTACAGCTCAGGCTTATGGGGGAAGGGAGGTGCTGGACACCTTCTGATTGTGGCTTCTCTCTCTCTTATTTTGCCCGTTCCTCTTTGTGTTCCCTCAGTGCATCCACAGAGACCTGGCAGCTCGCAATATCCTGCTGTCAGAAAACAACGTGGTAAAGATCTGTGACTTCGGCCTGGCCAGAGACATCTACAAGGACCCTGACTATGTCAGGAAAGGCAGTGTGAGTGCCATTTTCTCAAACCCTTTACAGATTAGGCCCCCTTGATGAAGAGATGAAAAAGCAGGAGTGGAATTACTTGCATGGCTGGGACCAGAAGCCGGTGGACCAATGACACAAGTCCTGTCCTCCTTCACCAGCAGATCTCTGTCTCCTTCCTTCTACCCCTCAGCCTGTCATTAACTTACTCCTCCTTATACTCTTTCAACCCCTTTTCAATGTCTCTGTCCCTCCCTCTGACCAACCAATTCCTCCATGGAGAGAGGAGCAGGGCTATTGGCTCTGATTTATTTTCATCCATTTCATCCCTTTGCTACCAGAAGGACTGTCCTGGGACATGTTCCCAACTGAACATTTGTGCCTTGCCTCTCCCTCCTGCAGGCCCGTCTCCCACTGAAGTGGATGGCTCCAGAAAGCATCTTCGACAAGGTCTACACTACCCAGAGTGATGTCTGGTCTTTTGGGGTCCTCCTCTGGGAAATCTTCTCACTAGGTGAGTCCTAATGAGGGTCTTGTGCTGCTCAGGGAGACACCTCTAGCCACGTAGCAGTTTGTGGGTGAGTCTGTGCAGGACAGACATTCTGAAGTACATCTAAGGACTGATGGGAAGCGACACAATGTAGGCAAAAAAAAAGCGGAGTCCATATCCACCCATGAACAGAGTGATGGGAACACAAGGATGCAGAGGTGGCCTCCAGCTCACTGAGGCAGAGAAGCCTGACTCAGGCAGCACCAAGGATTGGTCTGTGTATGAGTAGGGACCACACCTCTCAGTGTTCTGGGATGAAGGGCAGTCTCAAAAGGGCAGTCTCAAAAGGACTGGTTTCTGATGCCACATTTCATGTTCCCACCCTTCTCTGAACTTTTTTTAGGGGCATCTCCATATCCTGGAGTCCAGATCAATGAGGAGTTCTGCCAGAGGCTCAAAGATGGTACCAGGATGAGAGCCCCAGAGTATGCCACAGCAGAAATGTGAGTCAGAAACCTCAAGGATTCCAGCATTGGTCAGAGCAGAGGCCTCTGTGGGAGGGCAGAAACCTACCAGATCCCAGCATAGAGCAGAACAGGCCCCTCTGTGGGATGCCTGACCTTTAGCCAGGGTAGAGGATGAGCCAACACATCCTTCACTCTAGGCCATTGCCTGGAGAGCAAGGAAATGGGTTCTGATCAGAGCTCTCTAGTGTCCTTGCATGCCCATACTGGGACGGGTCTGTCAGGGTGCACTGAATTAGCTCCTTGTTCCCTGGTATGGTAAGTGCATAACAAACAAACACCCTGCCAGTAATTCTACCTGGCCAGTGTGCTGGGGACCAAGCTTTCCTTCACAGTCCAGGAACTGGCAGTGCCCGTGGGCACCATGTGGGTGGGAGGTGTGGAGTGGGGCAGGAGGGGATTTCTGTGGTGTAAAACCGGCGCCTCTTCTTGGCAGCTACCGTATAATGCTGAGCTGCTGGCACGGTGATCCCAAGGAGAGACCGACTTTCTCCGACCTTGTGGAGATACTGGGGAACCTTCTTCAGGAAAATGTCCAGCAGGTGAAAACCTCTCTCCCTGCTCTGCTCCAGACAGCTCTTTCTTCTATCATCACCAGCTCCCTCACTGTGCCCTCAGCTGACTCCATGGTCAATGCAATACATTTGTGTAGGCCAACAATAACACAGAGAATCTGGGTCAGAGGTCTATTTCCCAGAGCTGTTAGAGAAGTCATTTCTGCAACAGCCTTTTAGCTGCATTCTCATAAAACTCTACTCCTTGCAGGGCAGAAACCCTCTCAGTCGTCATTCTAGTAACTTCCATCCTAATCCCCAGATGATTATTTGAAATTCCTCAGCTGAGTCAAGGCCCTCCCACATGCCTGCATAATGAAAACCAGGACTTGACCAGGGTTTCTGAAACTCTGTCCTCAGATGGAAATGTCAGGGCCATGTGAAGCAAACAACTGTTACATTACAGCAGTCAGTAATACAGATTTCTTTGAATGCATTACTAATCACTTCCATGTGGTAACTCACCAGGGCATTTAACTGTGATGAGCGTGCAGCTCTGATTTTAACTTTTTCTTGATGCTCTCTTTCAGAAAATGATAGCTAAATGCTTGTCTCATCCTGATGTTCCTGACTTTAACCTTTCAGCTGGTTCCCAGCACAGACATGACTAAGCCACAAATGACATTGCCCTGGAGCACAGTATACTCTGTCCATGTAAACTGGAGAATTATGGGATTATTATGGCTGTTGTTCTCCTGCTCACACACACCTCCATGCATCACTCACAGCTACTTAACACAAAGGTCATAGAAATCTTCAGCCAGATATTTTGTCCTAGAGAAATAAAATTTATAAACCAGAAATTTTCCTTCCCAGCTCTTACAGCTTCTGCCTGTGGAGCCTTTTCTTGTGGGAAAGTCTTCCCCTTCTTGTAAGGCCGTTTACTGTTCTTCCTACCAGGAAGGGAAAGATTACATCCCGCTGAACAACTCTCATAGCTCAGAAGATGATGGTTTCTCCCAGGTGCCTTCCTCTGCCCAGCAAAACTCAGATGAAGAGGACTTTGACATGAGGATACGCTGCCACAGCCTAGCAGCAAGGTGAATCCCCTCCAAAAAGGGCAGAGAGAGCCCAGCAGGCAGCGAGCAGCCTGACCTGTAAGGGAGCCTGAGGGATATGGGGAGAACCCAGATGTTCAGAAAATCCTAACTGCTAAGGTGTGATCCAAGAATTTAGGCCATAGCTTCTTGATTATAAAAGCAAAATTACTTTATTTTGCTCATGAGGAAGTGCTGGTTTGTAAGCCTATCACATTCCCTCTTCTCCTCCAGCTATGCTGCCAGAGTATCATGTAAGGAGCTTCATCCTATCTGTTCCTAACTGACCCAAACAATTAGTCCCAGGCCTCTCTCTCTGATGAACTATAATGATGTGATGCCTGGGATCTATATGACATTTTCTGCTTATCCCATGTAGAGAGGTTATTGGGGCCTGATGCAGTCAGTCTAGTCTTCACTGCAGAAGTAGTATGGGGTTAAGAGGTCTAAGGTGGCCCCATGACCCTCCCCAAATCCACCATTTGGGTCATCCTCCTCCCTGCATACTTTGGTTGCACAGTGAGGAGGTTGAGTTCAGGTCCTGTTCATTCAGGACATTGACTCTTGCCTTTACTGAATACTGTGTGCTTCTGTTGGCAGATACTACAACTGTGTCTCGTTCCCTGGTTGTTTGACGGGAGGAAATCAGATCAGGTGTCCATCCAGGATAAAGACATTTGAAGAGTTTCCCATGACACACACAATGTACAAGGCACACCCGGTGAGTAGCATCTGAGGGGATTTGAGTGGGGGTCAGTCTTTTCTGACACCTTTACTGTTAAGACTGTGGAAGGAAGATCACTCCTATCTTATGTCAGTCTGTGTGTCATTCCTGTTTGGTCCACCCAGTCCTATGCACGTTCATTTCTTCATTTGGCACACAGGGGTTTCTCTCCAGCATGGTTCCCACTGCCTGAGTGGGAAACAGGGAGGTTAGATATGCAAACGGGGGGACTATAAAGGACCCCAGAGAAGAGCCTGCTCCTCACCCTCTCAAATCTGCGAACACAGCCTGATTAAGCACACTGAAATCCTGCCAGGACTAGGAAACCCAGAGTGTTTATCTGGAGATCCTGTATCTTGATGCATATGGCAATGTGCAGTAGGGATCCTTCAGGTCTCTCTGAACTGGACCGGTACTGATATATCTCCTCTAGCAGCAGAACTGAAGTCATAGCTTTAGTCTCAGAGGAAAATATCACCTCTCACAGATTTGATGGTAATACATCTTCCAGCCAGGGACCACTCTTTTTTCATTCACCAAAAATGGCACTGAACTAAGCACACAAATCTTACCTTTTTACATGCTGCTTTTAAGAAGGTACCTAAGAAAATCAGATACAGCAAAACTATAGAGCATGCTGGTAAAGTGCTGCTACCCCTTCTTCCCCATCACACATACACAGGATCTCATCTCCTGAATGACTTCTCCTCCCTTCCCACTCTGATCAGTTGACAGGGACATTACTGATAACTCCTGTTGCTTCCTTCCAGGACAATCAGACAGACAGTGGGATGGTTCTGGCATCTGAGGAATTTGAGAGGATAGAAAACCGACACAGAAAAGAAGGTGGATTCAGGTACTCCTTAAGCCTAGCCACTGCTGCCAAAGGCAATGAGACCAGGAGGCAGCTCCTGGTATCTCCCCATAGGCTGCACTGCTTGGAATTTTCAGCTGTGGGCCCTGAGCCAGATAAGTCCATGTACTCCTTAATGAGAGGCAAAACACAGGAAGAACAGACAAGCCTGCTGTTTTCTAGGGTTTAAAAATATAAACTGTGCCCCATCAATGAGAATGTGCCTGTTAAGATAATGAGGCACAGTAGAGTGATGGTGTTAATGAGACTGTTAATGCTTATTGACATTTTCTGGTGAAATGTGTCAGGGCTTGCTCAAGCAGTGGCAGATGGGATGGGCAGGAACTATGTAGCTGCCACCCTCCTCCCTCAGCCCTGACCCACAGGGTACAGGGCCATGATGTGGTGGTGCAAGGATGTGGCAGGCCTTAGGAATTCCCACATGCTGACATGGAATCTGGCAGGTTGAGCTGGCACTCTCAGAGCTGAGGATGTTATGGATGGTTATGTCCTTGACCCAGGCTTTGAAACTGCGTGAGAACCTCTACAGCTCATCTCTGCCAGAGCAGGCTGAGACCTTGTCTCTGTGACAGTGTGTTGAGCAAGCCATGTCACCTCATATGTAGACAAGGCCAGTCCCAAGCCTCTTCCTCACCTCCTCTGCCTCCCAACATCAGATTGGACTGGTCATTGTCTTTTCTCTTAGCCATAGCCCTGTGGCCTGTCTGCTCTTGTATCAAACCATCTCCTGCTTCTTGTCCTTGTCCTCTTTTCCCTAAGGCATGTTCCTGTTGTCTCCTACACCTGGTGTCCTATCTTCTGGAAAACACTACCCTTAAACTTCTTCTTGAGTGTGTCCCTGCCCCTGCTCTTGTGATTTCTTGACAGTCACCTGGTATTGGCAGGCACTGAGATGGGACATAAGACTTCTGCCCACATCTTCGTCATCTTCCTTTGTTTCCTTTCCCCCATCCTGGCAGTTGGTTTGTACCAATTTCTGTTATTCCTGCCAGGTCTAGAAGCAATTAATATAATATAATGTCTCTAGTCTCTCACTACTCATTGGGATCCCAACCCTTCCCTGTATCTAGAAGGTATCACAAAGGTATCTAGGACAGCTGAAGTAAATGTTCCAGGATATGTGTAGATTTGTCACAAAACAAACAGGCTGTGCTTAGATTTGGAGCAAGGCCTGGTTTTGTGCTTTGAAATGGAGGTGCAAGTCCATTCCTGACCCTGTCTCTGCTGCATGCATTAGAAGATGAGATTTTCTGAAGCTGGGATTTCTCTAAGCAGGACAGAGGCTTTCTGGGAGTGCCAAGGTTAATTCTGTGTCTCTCTCCCTCACAGCAGTAAAGGGCCCAGTCGGACCATGGAGCTGGCAGGGGAACAGTCGGACCTGCGGGGCAGATGTCGGCCGTCATACGGGTCCCAAGTCGGAGGCCAGACTTTTTACAACAGTGAATACGGGGAGCTGTCGGAACACTCTGAGGATGGCAGCTGCACCCCGCCTGGAGAGGGGGCCAGTCCCCCCACTCTCCACGCTTCCTTCTTCTCCGAGCAGTACTAATGGCACCAGGCCCTGGAGGCAACTGCAAGGCTCTCCAGGCATGTCATCAGGGTCACTCAGAGCTTCTCCTTCAACCTACACCCAAACCCAACCGGGAACCTACCCCAAACGGACGGGGAACACCGATGTCCTTGGAACCGCAGCGTGAACCGTGCAGCACCTCCAGCTGCAGCTTCCCTGCGCCACAACTGGAGAGAGCACATCACTGATTCCTCATATTTCTTTTATTGCTGCACCTCAGACAGATGCATTCTGCCCGAGAGTGGGTGCCTGTGTTAGCACTATGGCACCTTCTGCCTAACATCCAGTCTCCGCTCAGATCAGCTTCCCATTCAGAAAGCCCATTTCAGGTCAGATATAAATAGATCTGTCTTAGTCTCAAGTTTCTTCCTGGTGTGCAGCCTGAATGTTTTTCCTTGGATTGCTTCCTCCTCCCCTCATCATGATGTCAGCTGCTGAGCTGTGGAGCAGAATCAAAGGGAAGAAATCCCTAGTGGTATTAGCAGCAAGAGCAGGACAATTTAAAGAGATGTACAGAGAGATCCCGAGGGATCTTTGTAAATGTTCATGCATGCTGCTCATCCTGAGTAGGTGTCAGCCTCTCCATCTCCTCTGCGAGCAACACCCACACCCCTCTCATATCTGCTGGGGGGAAACCTGCCAATCTGCCTTATCACTAGGATTATTTTAGCCATCTCAACACAGCTAGCGCTGAGTAGGTCATCAGCAGATGGCTAGAGTGCTCCAGGTGAGATAAACAGCAATTTTTTTGCAGGCTGTGTGCAAAACAGGTTCTTTTATGATCTCTGCTGGGAGCAGGTTACTCACAGGTCTGCTGCTCTTGCCTTCCCCTTCTCCCAGAATGGTTCTGAGATCATTTGTTGCTCGAGTGAGAAATTAAAGCAAAGCTAGGTTAATTTGAGCTGGCTTCTAAACAAAGAGTTTGCTGGGAAGAAAAAGATCAAAAGGGCAGGGAGTGAAATGTTTATTTTCAAGCTGCTGCAAAGCATTTTGGAAACAATGGAAGGAACAGTGCTCCAGCAATAAGGTGCTCTGGGCTGTATTCCCTTATGTGTTGACATCACTGAACACATAGAGCCCAGCACCTTGCCAGGGTTCAAGCCCTGATTCTCCTGGATGGACAGTTTGCACCATGACTTTTCCTGTCTCTCAAGTTCCCTGACTCAAAGGAAGCACTCTCTGCCCAGCGGGCTCCTCTCCAGTTTGTTTTGCAGAGCTTCCAGCTGAGCATACCTGACTCCGGAGGATTAAGAAACAGTTATTTGCTGAGGAAACATCTCCTTACTTTGGTCTTCTATTTCTAAGAGATACCATGTGAATTCAGAGCTCTGGGGAACCTCCACAGCCCCTCTCTGTAGATTTCTGTACTGCTGCCTCACCACTTCCCACCTACTTCTTTCCATCCTGCTCCCAGTCCATGAGCTCAGCCACAGAGCAGGGTAACATCACCGCCTCAGGAGTCTGGGTGAAAAGGCTCATTTGAACAGCTTGTCATCATCTCTTCTCCCATATGCCCATGGCTGGCAGAGCTCTGTGCACCAGGGCATCTCAGCACCAGGGAATTACTGATTGTGGGCCACACCTCTGTCACAGAGCCAAGGGTTTGGACTTGTAAAACTGTGTTTCCTGTCAGATGTACAGCTTTCCCAAACTGTATCTCTTTCCCAGCAGAGGGTTTTACGCGTTTCCCGACGTAAGCCTGTGAGTCCTTATGGATGATGTTGCCAAGTCTTAATTATAGCTCTCCACAGAAGTGTAATGGGGAGATTTATTTAGCACATGGGAAAAGCATGCCTGTCATTCAGGTTCTCTAAGCCTGTGCAGCTTGTTCAGTGTTCCACTCCCTTTTTGTGTCAGAAGGATGACATGGCTGCAATTTCCATGGCAAAAAAGAGACACAAAACCAGACCAGCTTCAGCCAAACTGGCTCAGGATGTGGAATTGGAAACTGCATATTACAATGAATTCCCTGACTTCTACTGGTGTCCCCTGAAGCTGCCAGGAATTTAAGCATCTTTAAGTAATTGTTACGTCTCAGTAAGAATCCTCTGGCAGGAGCTGCTGGAGAGCCAGGACAAGGAAGTAGGACAGCCAACAGGGTGTAGGCCAGATCAAATACTCCTGCCCTCATCTTGCCCTGCTTTTTGAAGTGGTGGTTCCCTTGGCAGAAGGAAGGCTGCCTGTGACTCGTGCTGCTCCTGACTGGCATTGACAGGGGTAGAAGATGACCAGCTGAGCTAAATTCAGGCTGCTCACTGGGTGATGTGCATCCACAGGACCCAGACTCTCTTGTTTCCAGTACTCCATGAAGAGTTCTCTGCCTGGAAACAGCCCCATCTGAGAGAGAGCCTAAGAACAATATAATAGTTAAAAAACAGAATTTCAAAGTGGCTGTTAGTCCCTGTCCATATGTAAGGCATAGGTATGTGCCAGCAAAGCATGACATTTGCTGGGCATGGCAGGATTCCTCAGCAGAAAGGGGACAGAGGCATCTTAGTGCCCAGGCTGGTCATCAGCGTGGACATCCAGCCAGTACAGCTGCACTTTTTCTCTAGGTTTAGCTGTAAATTGCTCACAAATATCCTTGTGGAGAAGGGTTATGTTGTTAAAACCATTGCTAATGATCCCCTGCATCACCCTGGAGAAAGCACTTCTGTGTCATCTGATTTTTGAACATTCAACTCCACAGAAGTTTATTTCCTCTCTCTTGCACCACCTAGATGGGGGGTGGAATCAGATCCTATTGTGTCTGTGTCAACAGACTTGCATGAACAATGCAGCCTGATAGGAGCAAAATCTGGCTCCTCTTCAGACACTCCTGCTGATGAAGAACAACTGAAGTGTGGGATATTGAAGAGCTGTTGAGACAATTGTACTTTTGCTCTCTAAAGGTATACTAAAATTAGATGTGCAAACCTGATAACCCTTCCCATTCTCTTGAATTATTTCTGGCTTTTTATTTTTACAGTCTCCAGATAAGCATGAAGTGAAGCTGGTCTGTTTTGGTTTTAAGATGTGAGAAAGAAGTGTTGTCTCTCTTTCCACAGCAGCAAGGGAGTATTTCAATGTTTAAAACCCAGGTTTTGATATTTGTGCCTGCTCTAGTCAAAATGCACTCTCTGTTTCGTTTTGTTTGGGCTTCTTACTGGAACTCAACATTGAAGCTAAGCTATTTATCATCATCACCTTCCTTTAAAATGGTTGCTTCCACTCTGTGCTCAGTCTCACTTTTCTTTACAAAGTGTTGGTGTTGAGAGGACATTCCTCCCTCCTGAAAACAAAGTGTGGGGTCCCCTACTTGCAAATACATGTGTGTCTCTGAAAAAAAAACTGTGTATCAAGTAACACTACATTTATATTGCAATATTTTAACCTGGTACCTGTTGTTGCTCTAGCAGCATTCAATGTTTCAGTGGGCTGCCTTTGAAGCAAGTAGGCTAAAACAGGGGTTATGTGTGAGTACAAAGCATGGTCTGTGTGTGTGTGAGTGTGCTATGGGTGAGTGTGTGGGTATTTGCACATGAGTTTTCCTACCAGTGAGCGTTATGTGAGTGATTGTAACTCACGTTGAGTCCTGTCTCTGGAAGTTCACGGTTATATATCAAACCAGTTAGAACACTGCTTCCTTTCCTCTTCTCCTATAGTACTTGTTATCCTTTGTCATTAAGAGTTTTGTTGTAATATCTAAATGTGAAAATGAATAAAGTCATAACTGGCAGCTACTCTCTGGTTCCTGGGGCCACCTCTGCCCCTGGGGCAGCCCAGCTCTGGCCCAAGCCATCGGCACATTTATTATTTTTACTTTTGTGTCCGTTTGCATTTCCCCGCATCCTCTCAGAAACAACTGGATCTTGTGGTGTTTCCATCCGGGATGAAAGTCTGTCTTTTCTCATGGTGAAGTCAGATTCTCTTTGGTGAAGTTCGCTGGCAGAAGGAAACACAGCACCCAGCCCTGTGCCCAAAGGATCCACGACCCTTTCCTGTCACCTTGGCCCTGGGGGTCTCCAGCCTTCCTGTCCTCATTCACCACACCAGGGGAACCAGAGACCCCCTGACGCCCCTTCTCCTCAGGGAATCGAACCCTTCCCGGACGCCTTTTCTCAAGGCACCAACACCTCCCGGACCCCTCTCCTTCTCCTCATGGTACCAAAACCCCGCAGACTCCTCAGCGCATCAACACCCCCTCCCCAGGACCCCTCTCCTTCTCAGGGCACCCAACACCGCCTCGGTCGGTTCTCCTTAAGGCACCGACCCCCCGGACCGGACTCCCTTGTCATCATGGCACCAAATTCCCTCGCAGTCCCCTTCCCCTCACGGCACCGACCCCCGCCCCGCGGGAGCCCCTGGCGGTGCGGCCGGCGGCCCGCAGGTGGCGCCCTGCCCCGGCGGCCGCGGGCCCCGCGGGAAGATGGCGGCGCAGCTGTGGCTGTGGCTGTGTCACAGCCGAGCCGAGGGCGGCGCCGCGGCTGAACGAGGGATTCGCTGTGAAATGGGACACGAGTGGATTCATGAGCGTTCCCCTAAAAAACAAATCTCCAGGAGTTCAAGGAACGCTCAGGCACAGCTCCGGCGTTACCCCTGGTGGCGGCATCGGCGCCATTTGTCTGACTGAAATGATGTCCCCTGAGGAGCCATCAGTGGCAGAGACACAGCTGAGGGAACAGAAGGGGGACATCTCCACTCCTCTCCATCATCACCCCTTCATCCAGCTCCACCATGGGGTGAAAGCATCCAAAAGGACCCTTTAATTTTCCTTTCCCCATCCAGGGGCCTGCCCATCTGGGGCATAAGGAGATTGAAGCTGTTCTACTGATGAAATATCCTATTTTGGTGCATCCTGGAGCAGTGCTTGGCTGCTCCTCTTCTGGGGCCATGAGCGGTCCCCCTTGGCTGCTCGTCACCTTCTTTCCAGCCCATCCATAGGACAGGCTGGGAGGCAGGCGAGGAACAGCTTCCCAACCGTGTGTGAGCAGGGACGGGGATGGGATGGGGATGGGGATGGGGATGGGGATGGAACTAAGGAAGCAGCCTTCACACAGGCATTGGAGCACCTCTCTCTATCAGAAGCACAGCCCACAGGAAACCAGACAGGGCAAAATAAAAAACAGCCATTTCATGTGGTTAGCAAAGAACTGGGGATGCTCTGGCTGGGCTCCTTGTTTTCCTTCTAACATGGCCAATGAATACTTCCTCAATGCTTTTCAAAAGTGCTTTGAGATCCTTCTCTGAAGGTCAGCACAGTGATAGCAAAAGCTCCTCAGGCTCCTGGGACTTCTTGGCCCCTTCTGAGGACATTTCGGCAATAAAGCACATAAGTTTGCATCAGAATGATGCAGAGCTCTTAGTGCTGAGAAATCAAAGCAAGAACAGCTCCAAACATGTTCTGCACACTGCAGTGTGCCAGCCCTCTGGCTGGGGTGAAAGTTTGGGTGAAATGAGGAGACAGTCAATAGCATGTGGTTCCTCACCCAGCATGTACCAAGAATGGCAAAATTAAATTTAAAAAAAATGTAAGCGGAACATTCAGTTGCTGCTTCAGAATCATTTCCTGGCTTGTATTGACATTTTTACAGAGCCTTGCAGAAACAGCTTCTCAGAGGATTTTACAGAGCCACACATGCCTTTAGCAGAGCCTGTACATCCCTTCTGCTCCGAGATGCAGGTTCAAAAGCATGCTGCTTTCCTCAGAAAAAAAACAGTTTTCTCCAAGAGCAGGATAAAATTACTTGTATCTCAATGAAATAAACAGACTGTGCTTCAACAGTGTTATGTGTCTGTGTGACCAGGTGCATCACAAATTAATAAAATACAAAAGCTCCCAGAAGAAAACAAGTTAATAAGATGCATAGGTTAAACACCAAACTTATCTGAGGGCCTTCCCATGCAGCTGGGGAAGTCACCAAGGAGACCATATCTCAAAAGAACAGCTCCACAGCTATTTTTTAAGAACTTAGAAAATATCCTAACTTGCAGTCCTGCAGTAATTGTTCTCTTTGCTGTAGCTAATTTTAAGTTAGTTTGTCTTTCAAAATCCAAAGAGGCCATTACACTATTTTGTTACATCTCCCAAGAGATTGAAACCCTTAAAACTATGTTAGTTGATCATTCATCAAACCCTGTTTTACAGTATTTCTGGGGATTAATATTTATTAACAATATTTGAGTGTTTGTACAATTTCCCATTTTAGTACGTCAGACACGAGTAACGCCAAATAGGGTAGGAATGAACTGACACAGAGTCAGTGCTGTTCCTGCCCCAAAAGCCCATTCAGTTCTACCTGGACAGACTGAACACATCCCACCTGGTTTTCACACACACAGCTCTTTCACCCCCTATTTCTGACATGCTTTAAAACTCTTTATCTTTTTGGCGATCAGCACTCCTGAACTGGAAATATTTTTCTGAGAAGATGCCGAGTAGCCATGGGAGCTTGTATGTCTATGTGTCCCAACATTATAAGCTGTCCCAGGGAAGGTTTAGGTTGGACATTAGGAAGACTTTCTTCACAGAAGGGTGATTAGATATTGGAACGGACTGCCCAAGGAGGTTTTGGAGTCGCCGTCCCCGTAGATGTTTAAGGACAGACTGTATGTGGCACTCGGTGCCATGGTCTAGTTGACATGGTGGTGTTTGGTCACAGGTTGGACTCGATGCGGTCTTTTCCAGCCGGTGGTTCTGGACGCTATGATCGAACTCCTCGGGAGTCGCGGGTGGCTGCAGCCCGGTGTCACCGGAGCCCGGTGTCACCGGAGCCCGTTGTCGCTGAGCCCGGTGTCGCCGCAGCCCGGTGTCGCCGCAACCACCCCCGCGCCAGCTCCCACCGCCGCCTGGCCACGCCCACAATGACATCATACACAGTGGCCCCGCCCTCTGTTCGGGCCCCGCCTACCAGGGGCGTGGTCGAGGCCCAAGCTCCGCCTCTCGCCCTCGTGGCGCGGGGCGGGGCGTGCGGCGCCTGCGCAGAGCGCGGAGCTGCAGTCGAGGCGCGGGCGCGGAGCCGGTGGCGGAGCCGCGGGACGGTGCGGGGCCCCCGCCGCCCTCGGGGCGAACCGGGCATGAAGCGACGGCTGCCGGCTGCAGACGCCGGGCTGGGCACTGCGCTGCGCTGCTTGCCGCACTAAGGCGGCGACGAGCCCCGAGGCGAACCGAGGCGGCGCGGCGGGCCGAGTCCGAGGCGAGCCCCGCGGCTGTTCGCGAGCGCGACTGAGGCGGCAGCGGCGGCTTCTGCCGGCAGCCTCCCCTGGGCTGGCGAGGGGCTGCGCGGGGAGGGGGCCGCGGCACCGCCCCCGCCTCCTCCCCTCCCCTCGCCCGGCCGGAGCTCCCCCGCGGCCGCGGGCGGGCGGTATGAGCGCGGCGCTCTGAGGGACCGGCCGAGCTCGGCTTCCCCCGAGCAGCCTCCCCTGGGAGCCGCGGCGGCGGATCGGACTCGGCTGGGACCTGCCATGACTCCCCTGGCTCCTCCCATGGCATGAGCCCGAGCTCTCCTCCCCGCTCCGCCTGCTTTTGGTCTCTCTCCGCTCCCGGGCTGTCAGATGGGATAGGACACACCCGGGCGTGCGGGGCTCGACGCTGCCGGGGGGGAGCGGCGGAGGCAACCGGTGACGGCCGTCGGCTCGCCTGGGGTCGAAGATGAGCTGGCGGTGGGCTCGCCAGCACTGGAACGGCGGCTCCTCCGTGCTGCTCCTGCTGCCGCTGCTGCTGTGGCACGGCCGGGTCCGGCCGGCCGGCGCCGACAACACCAGCCAGGCGTACTACACCGCGCTCATTAACGTGACCGTGCTGAGCCCCGAGCGCGGCGGCCCCACGCTGCTGCGGATCGACCGTGGCCGTTACGGGCAGGACTCCCCGAAGGTGGAGGTCAAGGGGCTGCTGGTGACTCCCGTCCCTATCAACGGAGGTAACGCTTCCCTCGCTCGCTGCCGGGTGGTTGGTCCTTGCCTGGGCTGGGCAGGCTTTCCTAGAGAGCTCTGACAAACGAGGAGGAAGAGCTTGCCCAGAGGGAAATAAAATAAATCCTTGATTTGAGAGTGTTGGCTTGAATATCGGCTCAGCAAAGCATAATGTGCTTTCCAGCATGAATCCCAGTAGATTGGGTGTATTGAGCGGTAAAGGTGTTATTCCTTAACTAATTACAGAGGGGGTAGCGATAGTTGACAGTATTTGGTTACAGCATTGCCTTGAATCTCAGAACGGCTGCATAGCCATCTCTGCATCTGGATAGCTTTGCAACTGCATGAAGTCACAGGTTTTCAGTGTGCAATTCCTAAAACACTGTTTAAGCTGCCCATCAAGACTTGGACGGACTGAAGCTACCAAGCTGTTGCTCTTACATAGCCAGCCCAAAATGCGGTTGCTTGCAGTACTGAACACTGGCTAGAGTGTCCAAATCAAAGCCATTGTCCATCAGTTCTTCTTTTGATAAATGCTGCGGTTTATAGGGGACACTAATTTGAACAGCTGAGAGTATTGTCATGATTTTTGCCTGAAGTGAAACCAGTATCTTCAGTAATAGCAATGTAGTTTAATAGTATCTTATTCTGAAAATCATTCTTGACATTATCTGAACTGCCATCTTTAAGAAATGGACCACTTGATGGAATACAGTGGTCCCAACCTGCCTCCTGGACAGTAAACATCTGAATAATGTGTTAAGTGCAATATTGTAGTCAGTTCAAAGTAGAATCTTAAGTGGTGAATACTAAGAGTCTTTTAGAAGAATTGATAGCACAAAACTACTGTGTTTTTAGAAGCTTTAGAGAATTTGCCAAATCTTAAGATCAGGAAAATACTTTAATATTTCTTCAGAACAAATGCATTCTGCTAGGCAGCCTCTGTCAGCTTCTGATCCGGATGGATCAGGCTGTGCATCAGCAGGTGCTTGATAGTCTCAATGAAACTCTGCAAAATATAACTAGAATATATTAATGGGGTAGATTTTGGGGTGGAAGGGTGAGGAAGCAGAAGTTGTTAAGGAAGTCTACTCTAAAATTATTTTTATTTGTACTTCAAATCCTGTCCATCAGCTAACATCAAATATGTTGCAGTCGTTCTTCTACTTCGTGATATTCTTCACATCCCCACACAGCCCCCTTGAAATCAGGAATCTGTCCTGAAAGTTTTAGGCATGTAAGCACTGTTAACTGCAAGTAGTATTTTAACGGGTTTTAAAATACTGCCTTTTAATACATGCAAGGTATCAAAGTACTTTATTTTTTTTGAGCTGCGTTATTTGTCAGGAAAAACTTTTGATATTAATTTCTTTTAATCTGCCTCTGTAACTTTTTCTGCTTTCTTTTGATATGTTTCCACTAAGGTGCAGTTTAAACACTGAGGGAGGCTTTGACAGCATTTTCACAGGCAGCTGATAATGAGAAGAGCTAAATAAAATTATGAGCAGTTTATAAACAGTATTTTTATACCTACTGCTAAGTACTATGATGAATAACTTTCTTGAGAAAGCACAGCAGGAAGTGTGAAAATGTCAGACCTGACATGGTTTGACATAATGCAGTGGTTAAAACTTTGTTATCAGTTTTGGGGGAAATTCAGTTTTGCCCTTCTCTTTCACAACAGACAACTTAAAGCAAGCACAACAGCAGTTGTTTTCCTTATTCTTAGATACTCTGAATTGTTCTGTGTAGACTGTTATATATTTACATTTTATTTGAATTTTGGTGATGTGCCTGTGGTTTGAAAATATTTCATTTAGTAAGAAGATTGGAATATTTTATGCTTTTAGTTAAGCTGTTCTTGAACATCTGCTTTTTTATATTCAGATTTGATAAAAGATGATGCAGTCTTACTGAAAGTAATTGCTTTCATGTTTTTTTAATCAGCCTGTTAATATTGCTGGTGAACTCGTTGGCAAATTTTTTTTCTAATAGCTCTAAACATGAGTAGCTGCCAGCCACTGCTCTTAGAGCAGTAAATGCTGTACCCCAGTTTTCATGTATCCTCAGAAGAAAATGACTCTACAATTGTTAGCAACTTTATTTGAAGATACCTTGAATTTGAAACTGCTGTGATGTCAAGCATTCACCCATTTATGGGCTATCTTTGAAATTTTCACAAATGTGGGTGATCTGTTAGCACCTTGATGGCATGGACTGTTTTAGAGCTGAAGTGTCCTTAATTTCACATTTTTGCAGGCTCTGTGAAGAATCATAGAATCACAGAATGGTTTGGTTTGGAAGGGACTTTGAAGATCACAAACTTCCAACTCCCGTGCCATGGGCAGAGATGCTTTCCACTAGACCAGGCTGCCCAAAGCCCTGTTCAGCCTGGCCTTGAACACTTCCAGGAATGGGGCATCTTATCACATCCCTTACTCATTGCCTGCAGGGAAATAAATGAGTTTACTAATTCAAGAGTCAGGGCCAATGGTCTGCTGCTGACCACACCAAAATTGTAATTTTAAGTGTTCTGTGATGTTTTTGACTTCTATTCTTGAATATGCCTAATATTTTATGTACTGCTTTTTGAAGATGCCAGCTCCATGTGGTCACCCATCCTTTAAATTTCAGTGCAGCATGATAGTCAATCACTTCTACTGTTTCTTTAGCAGGATTTCTTTAATGGAATTCAACCTTGTCATGTTAATACATGTATTAAAACTCTTTCTGTGTTCTTTTTATAGAGCTTGTATGAAATTGATAGGGGCTTTCAAAGGCAGTGTTCCCCTGGGAGTGGGGTGGCAGTAACTGGCATGACCGCCTGTGAATGTGACTTGTGAAAGTGCAGCTCCAGCGAGCTCTTGGTCACAGTTGGCTGCTGGGTGTACATTCAGCAGCTGTGTGGGCTTATTTTTCCAAGCACATTGAATGCACGATAGCAGCATAGTTTCTTTATTAATCTCTCTTCCGTTCTTCTGCTTTGAGTTGCTTTTCTTACCTCCTCTAACTTGTTTATCTCTTGTCATGACTTAATTTCTTATTAGAAGAGCATTTTAAACCACTTCTGCACATGAATGCTTGCAGATTCCAAAAAAAAAAAAAAAAAAAGCTCCTCTTGTTGGAAGGATAAAAGTGAAATGAGTCTTATGAGTCTTCACAGCCTGATGCAGATTTTCTGTAGTTCAGTTCAGGTTCATAGTATTCCTTCAGCGAGGTTCCAGAATACTTCTCAGTCCCTTAGTCTGTTATTTGTGACTTTGTGCAACCAGACATTTTCAGAGAATCAGAGTGGTTTGGGTTGGAAAGGACCTTAAAGATTGTCTAGTTTCAAGTCCCTTGCCTTGGGAAGGGATACCCTCCTAGACCAGGTTGGTTGAAGCCTTGTCCATGCTGGCCTTGAACACTTCCAGGTCATTTCAGCCCAGTCCTCTCACAGCAGCTGCTGGGTGCTCCTGGATGTCTGTACATGCACTGTGCAAGCGTTCAGCCCTGTGCCACTTCAATGACCTGTGCTTTTACTCTTCTTTGCTACTGGGTGCCTGACACCAGTTGTAGTGCAGACCTTTAGCTGTCAGGCATATTCCCCTTGCCATGGCAAACCAAGCTAGAAGCCACTGAGTACTCACCTTAATGGTTCTTGGTAGAAGCTGCAGCGCTTTGTGGCTTAATTCCCTCAAAAACATTCTCCATGGGGATCAGGACTCTTTGTGGCTGTTGAATCTGAGTTATTGCTTTTGGATTCCAGTGTGAGGACTGGAAATTCAGTCTTGTGTGCTCTGAAGAGTCCCCTTGCAGGACTTGCTGGGAGGTAAGGTTTTGTGCACCTTGGCTTGGGAAGCAGGCAGGATGACAGGACTGGCAATGGAGCTGATAGGAAGGGAAATTGCAGCAGAATCAAACTTGAAATGTTAAAATTTACTGAGCCAGTAGGTCAGGAATGAGTGGGTGAGGAGGGCTGGAAAGGGATGGAGTCTAAAGGGCTTGTAGGGAGGTGGTGGTTGTACAAAAGCTGCTTTGGAGAAAGGGCTCACAGAAAGGAGAGCTCTCCCAAAGGGATATAAGGGTCGGGGCTTGGCAAGGAGACTGAGAATGTGAGGAAAAACATATGTTAGAAAAAGGTGAAAGTGTGGAAGAAACAATATTGGCTCAGTGTTAGGAAGGAGGTATATCTTGTGCATAGTGCTTTAACTACAGCATTCTGTAGCATCTGGCACTTCATAAACATGTTGTGTGAACAAGTTTTAGCTACAGAAGGTTTGAAATGCCAGTTTCCTGGTAACTGTGGAGCTTTAGGCAGCATTCAGACAGAAATTCTGGCCCAGAATCCAAACCAGTACGGCTTATGAAAATGCAGCAAGCAAATATATCAGTAGAGTAGGGGAAGAAGGATCCTGTGCCATGCTTTTGTCCTTCATGATTGATCTTTGTATTCAGCTTAATTAGCAGTCGTTAATTGATAGCAAAAGTGGAGGTTATATATTGGAGTATATAGCCATAATTGTAGAATACTTACTGAGCTAACAAGATTAAATCTGAACTATTATAGGAGTCTTCTAAGCTTCAGTGATTTTCTTTTGTTTAACTTCCTCCCTGAAACCAGATTACCTCTTGTTCAGAGTTTCTTTTCATGCTAAAGCCAGCTTTAGTCAAAGCAATTACCTGAAAGAGCTGTTGAAAAGAAAATGTTGCTGTACATAACTCATTGATTCATTGGCACCACCTTATAAAGTAGAAATTATGACTGGCATGAATAAGGGCTATATTGATAATAACAACAGTAGTAATGGAAAGAAAATATGTCCATTGCATGTATTAAGCCCTAATGGGATAGAAAATAACTGGTACCATTCCTTGAAATAATCCCTCAGCACTGCTGAGTTGCCTCTGTGAATTTCCCAGGTGAATTCCTTTTCTGGAAATTTTATCACAGGATTATAATTAATGTGTTGCACAAAGCTGTCTTGTTTTACCAGTCAGGTGTTCTGCATAGCACCTACCTGGGCAGCAGAGCTGTAGGGAGGGAATGCTTTGGGGTGCAGCCTGCATGGCACTGCACCTTCCTGTGTTCCTTTGTGGTTTCTTTACCAAAAAGCCTCTTGATCTGCTGTCCCTCAAAATACTGGTGGTGTCTCTCCAGCTATTGTATTACAGTGATTGAAGGTCAGACTTTAAAATGATTTCTGTATGTGTAGCTGAGACAGACCAGCTCTGGCAACTGGTGCTGGATTTACAGAGTACAGTATTAGCTAAGATGAAATCAATAGCAAGATATCTGACCTTTAGAGGAAAAAAAAAAAAGATAAAAAAGCCCTGCATAGAATCAAATGGCTAATGCACAGAGAGTGGGATATTTCTGTGAAAAGGGGACAAAGTCTGATAACAGCCAGTGCAGCAACCTTGGCTGAAGGGGGGGGTGTCACAGTTGTGTTCAAAGCAGTGCAAGAGCAGCAGGAACACAGCGTGAGAAAGAGCAAACCCAGGCACAGTTCAGAACTAGGGGACAGTCTGCATTCAGACAGGTGTGCACTTGTGACAAAGCTGCTGGGAGCTGCTCGTTTTGTTTCATTTTTGCTCCACAAAATGGCTCCCCTTCCTATAGGGAGAAGGCTAAAACATGGTCGAGCAACTGGAAAAGGAAGGGGTCTTGAATTATAAAAATGCTCAAAGAAAAACAGTTATACAAATTGAGCAGCCCTGTGTATTCTGCAAAAGGAAACTGAAGCTCTCCTAAAGCAAAAACAAACATGAGCCTAATGGTAAGTACTTAAATCACAGCTGATTCTTCTGTAAAGAGGCTCTTCTGTGGTGTTGGGACTTATGTTAGGAAGGGAGATATTTACAACAACATTGTACATAGCTCTTTAACCCAGCAGGCTGCCACTTCTAAACCAGAAAATTGGGGATTTTGCCAACACATGATGCATAGATAAACACAGAGACAGGCAGGGTAAATAGTTTCTATTTCAAATAAGCCAGAACAGTAGCACACCTATAGGGAAACTTACTTAAATGGCTTTCTGTATGCTTCTATCTTCTGAACTTCCATGAGTGGCTTCTGATCATATCTTTGTGCAAGTGATTTGTTTTAGAATAACTTAATGTGAAGTTGCTTTTCATTCTTGCAAGTAACATCAGTTTTGGGCCTCTCACTACAAGAAAAAGATTGAGATAGTGGAATATGTCCAGAGAAGGACAAAGGAGCTGGGGAAGGGGCTGAAGCACAGGTCTGATGAGGAGAGGCTGAGGGAGGATCTTCTTGCTGTCTAAAGCTCCCTGACAGGAGGGCAGAGCCAGGTGGTGTTCAGCCTCTTCCCCCAGGTAGCAAGTGGCACAGTGGGAGGAAACTGCCTCAAGCTGTGCCTGGAGGGAGTTAGATTCAATATTAGGAAAAATTTCATCACTAAAAGAATTGTCAAGTGGTGAACCAGGCTGCTCAGGGCAGTGGTGGAGTCACCATACCTGGAGGGATTTCAAAGTCTTGTAGATGTGGTACTCAGGAACATGGTTTAGTGGTGAACACAACCGTGCCAGATTACTGGTTGGACTCGATGATCTTAGAGGTCTTTTCCAACCCAAACAATTCTGTGACCATCCAGGTAACGCTTGCAACCCGTGTGTTGTTGATTCCAGTTGAACTTTGGATAGCAGATCATCGAGGGCAGGCTAGTGGGGAGTGGCAGAGGTGATTCTGGCTGACCCTGTTCATGTGTGTCCCCTTCAGTGCCCACTGATATCCCTGACACCTGAGCTGTGCAAGAGATGTTTCCTTGTAACCATCTCACCATTCTAGAAGGGTGGCTGTGATTTTAAGACTTCCACGCTTTTTGGAGTATCTTCAGTCTGTTGAAAAGACAAGCAGAACACCCCACATTTTTCACTATTGTTTCTGAATTTTATTTAGTTAAAAGTGAAAAGATTACTTAACATTTGTGTGGTGTAATAGAATGCTAATGCAAAGTGGGTTGTGACTTTTTGTTAAATCTCAAGTGACTTGCAGACAGTTCAGATTTATCTAAACCAACCAGATTTTCCTCAATGTTTTTGTATTACTTAAATAGTACCGAGCTAATGTTGTCAGCTGTTAAATTTTCATCAGGATATACTGAAGACACCTCGTCACGAATAACATGCTGTAAGCATTTGAGTGGTGTTTGTTGGTCTATATCTGGAAATCTTTAATCTCTTAATATCTTGTTTCCTAATTCTTTTCCTTTATCTAGTAACATTTCATAGCTCTGTCCACAGCTGAGAGAGACTTTGATCTCTACTGTGGTAGAAAATTTTGTACTACTTTTCCCACCGATGCAGTTTCTGTTATCTCTCACAGCTTTCTCTGTTGCTTTTTAAGCTAAAAATTTTCAAGCCTACAAATTTCAAGGTGCCTGCATGAATTTGGAGAATGCTTCTTCCTCATTCAAGGTGCTCCTTGTTGCTTTTATGTTTTTTTCACTGTAATAACCCAACTGTGGCCATTTTTGTTTTCACTTCATATTTTAGTTTTGATCATGATTGTACTGAAGGAAACAGTACATAATCTGTGGGATTACTGTTTTTAATAATCCCATATATTTTAGGTAAATTTATGTTGGCCATAGTGTCTACTTTCAGAGTTATTTTTGGCTGTTTGAGGGGATTCGGTAGAATTGTAGCCATTTAGAAAATGGTATTTTCCAACAGATGTATCATACCTGAGATTCTTGAATGTGATTTCATGGGAGAAGGATGGGATTTTTCTCTTTCAAGGCTTGAGAAACTTCCTATCACAGTCTGCTGGTGCTTTCCCCCTTCCATGTTTATGAGTGGAAATGTTCAGAACAAGGGGGAATCGTGCATTAAACAGCTTTTATCTTAACAGAGGGCAAAAAGGTTGGTGGCACACGTGCTGTGTTGTGATTCTTTGTTTTCAAAAAGGACTGTAATTCCTTTCAAAAATACATACTGTTCTCAAGTTTAAGATTTCAAAGACAAGCTGCAAAAGTGCAGTGGGCATGAACGTGCTCTTCTGTGATTGTTGGTGTTTGTGATGGCCATCACCAGTGCTGCAAAACACATGTGGATCAGTGCTAGCTAGCAATTTCCACAAGGATTTGAGTAATGATGTCAGGGTAATGGAAGAAAACACTCTATAAAACTTGGCTTCAGGCATCTGTATTTCAGATTTTCCCTGATGCCTGTATGAAACAAAAATACAGCAAATAGCCCTCCATGTCTGAGATGTCTAATACAGGCTTGAAAAACAATTGTGAAAAGGATGTGCTGGTATCTGGCTCCCCACCCTCCTTCCAGGGGAACAGGGAGAGGCACTTCTTGTCCAAATTAAGAGATGCAATGACTTCCTGTATGTCTGCCACAGTATAGATTCATCTGCACTAGCTTTCTTTAGGCAAGCAGAAGATTTTCTTTGTTTCAGAAAACATCTTTAGCTGTTTGAATCTCCTTTGTTACAGATTTTAACTTCAGCTATGTTAAACTGAGAGTGCTTAAAAAGACCTTTTGTTTCCAGCTAATATATTATACTGGATATTTTTTTGGTGGTAGATTATTTTGCTGAAATCTCATAGTTGTGCTGAACCCACTTCTTGAAAAGGAAAAAAATTATGGGAGACTTAATTTGATTTGCTCTTACATTGCAGAACTGTAATGTTTTCTGAGCTATTATGCAAATAGATTGGTTTTTTTATATCTTGAAAAAAATCACTGTTTATCCCAACTATTTTTAGTAGCCAAAGATTATTATACTCTTGGCATTCAAAAGGATAAATATATTTGCATTATAAACTGTTGTTGGCTCTAAATGAAAATCCTTTAATGTTATGACCAGTGTATCAGACTAAACTGTGTTTCCAGTTGTGCAAACAGATCCGTCTTTCATTGGTTTCAGCTGCTGGGAAGTTCCTTCTGCCGTGGGTTTTGTGTCTTTTGTACACAGCTCTGTGGCTTTGGGTTGTTCCAAGATATGTTACACCATCAGCCAGGACAAAGGAGCTTTGCACACTGTTGAATTCAGACATCTGGCATTTGCCATTTCTGTTACTCTTCCTTTATACCATCTATACCTGTTTAGCTGATGAGTGCATTGTGTTTGCAAACCCGTTTGTTTCTCTATGAATTTGAATACATGTCCTTGTAGACAAAATGTGCATATGCAAAAAGCTGATGTTGGCTGCTGGGGTTTTACAAGATCAGCTTTTAATGTTGTCCTTTTTTACAGTAGCCTGCACATGGCAGATAACTCTGAAATCTTGTTTTCACAATCTGCTTTGTTTAGTTGTACTTCCCACTGCAGTGATATTTGTGGCTGCATTAGGAAGAAAAAAAGACTTGTACTCCCCAGAATGACTGATAAACAGCTGTTTTGTAAATGCCTATAGCAGATGAACCATATTCTAATGTTTTTCAGCCTCTAGGCAGGTATTGATTTGAATGTGAATTCATTATTCTAGCTGCACTGGAGTTAAAAATAGCTTGTGTTAGTGAGCCTAATTCTTGGGCATATAGTCACAGCTTTCAATGCGTGAGACTTCTTTTTTTTAAATCTTATTTTCATAAGAATATGGTTATCTTTAGACTTTCTTCACAAGAGAATAGTGGCTTCCTAGTGCATAACATTTAAGTACTTCAGCAACTTGGAATTAGGATTTTTCTTTTCTTTCCTTTGTTTTGCCTGTTAGAAGAAATTTGGCGTCTGTGTAAATTTGTTCCCCATTTCAGTTGCAGATCGTCTGGGCTGTGACCCTCGAACACGTTTCCAGGTCCCACCAAACACCAAGCAGTGGATTGCTTTACTACAGAGAGGAAACTGTACATTTAAAGAGAAAATACTGCGAGCAGCTTCACATAATGCCACAGCTGTGGTCATTTACAACAATGTATCCAGTGAAGAACCTGTCACAATGACTCATCAAGGTAAATAAAATGTAATCTCCTTCACTATAATACTTTTGCCATATAAACTATTGCTGAAGGGTTCTTGGCATTGGACAGATGGTATTGGAAGTAGCCATTCACTAATGAATTTGCATATATGCAATATAGTGAAATAAGCCAATAATTCTGCAAAGTTATTTTCCTTTAGCATACATTTATCCAATGAGGAACACTTTCCTCTGCAGTGGGGATGTGGGTGTGTTGGAGTGAGGAAATGCCTGTAAGAGCTGAGGAGCAGTCTTTCAAACCTTTCTGCAGAAGAGAATCTACATACAGATAAAATGGGAGATCTAGAATTTTACAAAGCATCTGAACCTGAAGAATTTTGTAGCACTGTTCTGGTGGGGACCTTCAAATGTTAACAGCTGTACTTTGGGATCTGAGCTTGCATGCTTTTTTGATGACAGTTTACAGAGGATTCTCTTTCTACAGTGGAAGTCTGAGTGCCATACAGGAATCAACAAAACTGATTTGGATTTGCCTCTGTAAATTGTCCAGAATAATGCTGGAAGTCTGTTTTTCTAGAGAGTTCACTTGGTTTACAGATGCATATGTGTAAAATGTTACTGTTCCTTGTGACTTGTTGCTGGAATCCTCATATGTAAACATTTTCCTTGGTTAAAATTATTTTTGCAGTTCTGATAACTTCCTTTTTTCATTTTTCCAGGAGATTTCCTCCTTTTGGAACTATTTAGCTTAATCAGAGAAGGCATATCTCTATATTTGGTGGTGATACTGCTGGCTGATTTTTTTTTGTAGGGTATTTTCAGTCTCTTTTAGCATAGGGGGTTGCTTGGAAACTAGAATTTCTTAATTATTGCTCTGCATATTGTCACACAACTAGAATTGAATTCCTTGACTAAAGAAATGCTATGGTTGTTTCTTTCTTTTTTTTTAACAAAGCAAATGTTGAGAGGTTTGACCTTCCCAACTCTCTATATCACAGGAATTTTGCAGGAGGGTTTTGACCTCCATGTAGCAATTCAAAGCCTGTTGACAGTTGATTTTTATCTCAGGTACTTTGCTTAGACATTTTTATAAGCAATCTGCAGGTGAGAAGTCCCATATTCTAATGAAACATTTTTTGCCACCTTCCTGTTTTTTGTTTTGTTTTGTTTTTTTAATATCCCCCATTTCTCTCTACAGTTATAGTGCCTTCTTAATCCTTCTGCTCTGGACTCTTTAAACTACCTCTGAGAATATTTATATAAATATGCTCCATTTAGCAAGGATTGTAGTTTCTCCTGTGGTCTGGAATATCTCAGTGTGTGAGGAAAAAGGCTGCTGCTACTAATACACCTTTAGCATTGTTGGCTCTATTAGATGTTAAATCATATAATGAGTTTGATTATAACTTTAATACCCTCTTTCTCATAATGCTGTGTAGATTTGGCAGTTGCTTTACAGCAGCAAGATGGGGTCTGTCTTTTATTAGGAAATCCTTGTTCACTCCCTGTTTCAGCTCAGAAGATCAGTGTGTTGCCTTTGAAACTTTATCATAGGCCCAGTAGTTCTGGTTGCTTGAAATACCATCTAAGATGTAAAATCTGAGAACTGCAGCAGGTAAAAGAGTGTCTTGTAAGGTAGCTAGGCAGCTGTTTGGGTAGTTGATATTTGGGAGAAAGACCAATACTGTCTTCAGCATGTTGCGTTCCAAATATTTACTCTTACTTATGGCAAGCTTTAAAAAAATGCAGGTACTGGAGATGATGCAAATTTTAGCTTTGTGTATTTGAAATATTGGGGTTTAGATGCATGTGCTCAGTATACTCTGGAATCTACCCTGGTTTGGGCTGAAGGCTCTATCTCAAAATTAATGGTGGACTTGAAGTGTTCAAGTGACAGGCTGAAAGTAATTTTTTTAGAACTGAAGTAGCAGCTGGAATGAAGAGAAATGTTGCTCCACAGCCTTTGTTTTGATTGTTATGGACATGTGAGGGATTTCCTCAGCAATCACTTTGCAGAGCTTCCTGCAGATAACTTCCTGGTGGGCTGATGGAGGAACTGTAATGTTGTGTAATTGAGATGTAGATTTCTCCTTTGGTGTTAGCCTCAGTACAGGGAGGGTTTGGAATCCAGCATTCCTCTTCTTGAGAGTTATTCCAGGGGGGAGACAGATTCCTGAACCTGTGCTTATGGGATGAGTCTTTTCTAACACTGTAATGCAGATTTGCACACATTCAAGCCATTCCCTGGTCTTCCTTTTTCTGCCTTTTCAACTGTAGCACTGCTTGTGTGCTTTTTAGGTGGTGAACAGTCATCTCAGGGGTCTCTTCCTACCTAACTGATTCTGTGTGATCAGCTAATTAGATATTCCAGTGCACTACATCACTTCTCTTTAGTGTTTTCTGTCCCTGAAGGCTGGGAGGAGCTGACCCTGTGTATTTGAGAGCTGTTCTGCACTGATTAAGTTAATGTGTTGGAGGTGATAGCAGGTGAGGATGGAGGTGAGCCACCAAGCTGGTGTTAGCTCCATATGATGTCTATTGCTGTGCAGTATTACCCTTTTCTTTAAAAATGCAGACTTCACAAAACAATTTGGTAGCTGTGTTGGTGACCAAGTTAATGACTCTATATTTTCTTTCCATAGACCAAGGAGAAAGTAGACCTTGTGTTATTTTATATTTTACTGTAACATAATCTTTGTACTGCTCCATATTAAGCTTTAGAAATAATCTGTCTTCCTGGTGAAGCAGAGAGGAAAGCAGCAACTGCTTATAATGCACACTATGAGCTGCAAGCTTTCCTGCTTGGATATTTCCATGAATTCCAATCACCCGCTTAGACAGTGTCTGTGGTAAAAATAAATAACACATTACACAGATTTTTGTATGTTGCCCACCTGCAGAGAGGTGATTCCCTGTGAAAAGAGCTTAGGAAGCACTTTTCACCTGTAGGATTAATATTTTATCCAAGCTATTTTATGCTTGAATACACATTTGAAAATTGTATTCTTATGGAAATTTGTTCGTACTCAAAATGTTACTTAGCAGAATGGCAATTCCTTCTGGTGGCTGGATAACAACTGTCACTCTGGAATCAGTCTATCATCACTGTGTCAAATGAACACTTTCTGCTCTAATAGCAGAATTTACTTTCTCTTGTGTCATAGTCCACCAAGTCTCTGCCCCTTCATTTTCACCTTTGAGTTTTAAAGTAGGTAATGACCTTCAGGAATTGGTCAGCTTTTTTTAATAAATACCTGTACTTCTGTTGATGTTATTTGCAAGATTATTTTCTTTTCTTTGTGCATATCCTTGTATATGTCAGTGTATACTTATTTTGCACAATCCCGTAGATGTCTTTTATCAGCCTAAGCAAAGGACACCCTTCCCAGCATGGGTTATGTTAGACTATGATGTCACTGGCAGGATGTAGTAAACCCCATAGATTTAGGAAAAGCACCATGGAGGATATGAACAATAGGAATGCTGAAACAGCAAAAGAAAATTCCTGTTTTCTTGTCCTCCACCCCTTAACCTACCTCTGTAACCCTATAAGGCAATGTCATGTTAACCCCTTACCCATTGGTCAAGCTTGGATCCTTTCCAACCCTATAAAAGAAGCATACTGTACCCCATTAGTTGAGAAAGAAGAAGAGCAGAGACCCTTCACGGACCTCCCCAAATAAAGCCATCTTCGTGGAACAGCCTGCGCCTTCTCCTTCTCCTCTCTCTCCGTCTGCTGCAGCCTCAAGCCCAGGGCACCACTACCTAGCAAGCAAAGCTGAAATCCTGAGAGCTTGCAATCACTATAGAGCTGATAATCACCATGCTTGCTAGATGGTAGCCCTGCGGTCTTGGCATGAGCGAGCGAGCTTCGGGCACCCGGTCCCTACCCAGGGACTGAGCTCCTGAGCCCTAGTGCTCTGCATTATGATAAGGCCAAATAAGAGGCTTTATTAAAGTGGCAGCCCAACTACTTCGGATTTGGACCCCCCCAGAGGCGATATCCGTCGGTTGAGCAACGAAGCCCCCCTGGGGTTTTCTGTGATTGCCTGTTTGGGAAGCCGCTCCTTCTGTGAAGGGACTTTTCGTTTTAGAAAATCCTTTCCCCAGGAGGGTCAGTTCGACACTCAAAACTTACATCTGAACGACAGAAAGTTCTGAGGAGAACTGACGCAGCAGACCCCTTCCACAGATCTTGGACCCCAGGAATTGTAAGTATTAGCTAATATTGCGCGCATAACTTTGGGGCTCTAAAACTTTTTTTTCGGGTTTTTTTTTCTTTTTTTTTCACGTTTTTTCTGCTGGAAGGGCTAACCATTAACATGGGTAAAATTTTTAGTACTTTAAAACTAAGTAAAACCGAGAGAGAGATATATTCAACTATTTTAGAAATCTTATCTGCTAACAACTTCTCCTTTTCTAAAGGCAAGCTCTCAAAAACTAATCTTAAAAAATTTGTAACTTGGATTATTTCGCAATACCCTGATACTGATAAGAAAGCAGTCATTGAAAATTCGTTTTGGGATATGATCGGGAACACAATATATATCTCCCAAACAAACCAGGATTTCTCTGTAACTAACTATTTGCCTTTATTCCATATAATAACTAAAACCGTTGAAAGATTTAACAGAGAAAAAATCTTGCAGGGCTTAACAGATACTTCCTCTTCAAATAGTAACAAGATCGATAAGGACTCAGAGGAATGTCACTTGCATATCTCACACCACCCCTTTGGTCCTAAAGTCCCTCTCGCCTCCGTTACTCCTAAAGCAGAGGTTACGCTGCCCACCCCAGTTCCCCCCGCCACATCCTCCACTCCTGCAGGACCTGCGCTGCCCAACTCCGCGAATCCTATCTTATCTGTAACTCCACACATCTCCCCTACCCCTGGCTCGGCTTCCTCCTTGCTTCCGGTCCCGGGGGTCCCTTTTCCTGCCTCTGCCGCCCCCTCCACCCCTGCGTCGGCTCTTCCCCCCGCTGCTGTGTACCCCCCCACCCCTGCGCTGATGTCCCCCACCGTCCCTCCCGCCGCCGCGCCCGCCGCCCCCGCTCCCCCCGCCCCAGCTCCGACCGGCCCGGCCCCTCCCGCGGGCTCCCCGAGCCACACCCTCACCGCTCCCGAGGCCTTGTCCATCCCCGCCCCCTCCCCCTGCTCCCTGCCTGCCACAGCAGGGACACCTCACACAAGCACAGTCCCAGACACCCCCCACGGTGCTGTCCCCCCCACCCGGTCCTGTGTGTGCTGTGCTGCCATCCCAGCTCCAGTGGCACCTCCCCCCGGCCAGGTCATGCCATGTCTCCCCCCCCAGCCATTGAAACCTTTGAAAAACGCTTCTAAACGAAAAAAGCGCAAGTCACGGATAGCAACCCTCCCTCAGTCCTCCTCAGAGGACCAGAGCTCTTGCAGTGAATCTGATTCTGATACGATCCACACGGATCCATGGGCTCGTATTAAAGTAGAAGCGACAAAGGCTGGAGACTGGGAGCTGGCACAGAAGATTAATGCTTTCCCAGTAGAATATAAGCAAGGACGGAATGGTGGTGAGTCCGCTATAAAGACGTGGAAAGCTAACTCCAATAAGGAACTAGTGCAATTAAGAAATATAGCCAAAGAACATGGGCGAAGCTCACATATTTTTAGAAATTTCTTAGAAGCCATGTTCTCAGCACATGTCTTACTTCCCCACGATGTAAAAAATATTTCACACTGCCTCCTGTCCCCAGCAGAATATTTGTTATGGGACAGGCATTGGAAAAGACATTTAAAAACGTTATCAGATTCATATTCTGCGGATGCTAATAAGACGAATTTTACAGTAGCCCAACTAGCTGGTGAAGGTGACTTACAGAAACCAGCAGACCAATTGGAAACCTTGAATAAAGAGGCACTGCAGGACATCGCTCTTGCAGCAAAAACCTCTTTACTTCTCGTGCATGATGAGTCAATGCCAACAATGCATTTTTCTGCTATTAAACAAGGGACAGATGAAAGTTTTATCAAATTTGTGGACAGACTTAGAGATGCTTTGGAGAAACAGATCGAGAGCACAGAGGCAAAGAAGGAACTCTTATGTAAACTTGCCTTGTGTAACTCTAATGAAAAATGCAAAGCCATTTTGAGGTCTCTACCCATGGATACAGACCCCACCATAGAGCAAATGCTGGAATGCTGTACACGTCACACGTCCACGGAAAATACAGTGGCCCAAGCAGTTGCTAAAGGTATTGCTGAAGGAGTTTCTGGTGCATATGCAGTAATAGCTTCTAAAGACCAACCTAAATGCTATCACTGTGGAGATCTTGGACATTATATAAAGGACTGCCCAGAGAGATCACACCCCCGATACCACCGTAACAATTACCAAAGACCCCAGAATCAGCAGCGCTACCAGCAGCATTCGGGAAACTTCTTGCCCCGCCCGGTCGAGCCCCGGGCGCTGACAACAAATCAAAGGCCACCCAGACCCAACCCCGCACCAGCCCAGGATGTTCCGGACCACAAGAAGAGGATCCAACCCACGGGGCAACCCAGATGGGAACCCGCCGTCAACTGGTAACTGCTTTGTCCATTGACTTTAATAACGAGAATGTTCACCGTGTTCCCACAGGCAAATATGCGCCAAAAGGTGGTCCTTCGCATATTTTAATTATAGGTGACTCTCTTAATAGCCCAAAGGAGATCTTCGTTGTTCCAGAAGTGCTGACAGTGCAGCCAGGACAAGAGATTCTCGTCCAGGTATGCTGCATAGACTCACCATTTTTTCTTTCAAAGGGAACTCCAATAGCACAAGCCTTTTTACTCCCAAAGGATCACAGGGAACAGATTCCTCTCAACCCTACAGCTATGTGGGCACAAGTTGTGGGACCATCCAAGCCTACCATCGAGTGCGGCCTCACCTGCAAAGGCGAGAAGACCCACCTACCAGGGATACTGGACACTGGTGCTGATGTGACCATCATTGCCCGCTCAGAATGGCCAGCACACTGGGATCTACAACCTGTTGCAGGCATGATTTCAGGGATTGGTGGAGCCACAGTGTCCATGAGAAGCAAGAACAACATCCTTGTGGAAGGGCCTGAAGGCAAGCTGGCAACCATTCGTCCATTTGTGGTAAGGGCCCCCATCACCCTTTGGGGCAGAGACGTTCTATCCCAGTGGGGAGCTTCTCTACATATTCCCACTCAGGATTTCTAATTGGGGTCACTGAAGTAAGCGCGCTGCCAGAAACACCTCGTCTCACCTGGAAAAGTCACAAGCCACTCTGGATTGAACAGTGGCCCCTCAATAAAGTCAAACTGCGCGCCCTAAACACCCTCGTGGAAGAACAGCTCGCAAAAGGCCACATAGTGGAGTCCAACAGCCCTTGGAACTCTCCAGTCTTCGTTCTACCAAAGCCTGGGACAAACAGGTGGAGGCTTCTCCACGACCTTCGCAGAATCAACGAGGTCATCGAGGACATGGGCCCCCTCCAGCCTGGCCTGCCCTCCCCATCGATGCTGCCTAGAGACTGGATACTTGCTATCATAGACATTAAGGACTGTTTCTTCAGCATTCCTCTGCACCCTGAGGATGCTCCACGGTTTGCTTTTTCCGTTCCCTCTCTTAACAAGGAGGCCCCGCTCAAAAGATATCATTGGCGTTATCTTCCTCAAGGACTAAAAAACAGCCCCACTATTTGCCAGTGGTACGTGGCTCACATCCTGTCTCCCATTCGGAAATCATTCCCCGATGCTATCATCCATCACTACATGGATGACATCCTGGTGTGTGCTTCAGACAAAGCTTACTTGGACAATACAGTTAAAAAGACTATTGAAACCATAGAAAAGGCAGGAATGGAGATTCGTGAGGATAAAATCCAGTACACCAAGCCATGGACTTACCTTGGAGTCCAGATCTGGGAAAGGACCATCGTACCTCAGCAGCTCACCATAAATGACGACCCAAAAACCCTCAGGGACTTACACAGCCTGTGCGGATCCATCAACTGGGTACGTCCACTGTTAGGAATTACAACAGAGGACCTTGCTCCCTTGTTCAACCTTCTTTGCGGACCTAAGGACCTGGACTCTCCCTGCACTCTCACAGAAGAAGCCAGAGGTGCCATCACTAAAGTCCAGGAAGCCCTGTCTTCATGCAAAGCCCATCGCTTCGAGCCCAGTCTGCCTTTCAAGTTCATCATCCTGGGAAAAGCACCTCGATTCCATGGACTGATATTCCAATGGGACTCACAGCTTCGAGACCCTTTGTTGATACTGGAATGGATCTTTACAAATAGCCAGCCCACAAAGACACTTACCACCTACCAGGAGGTCATAGCACATTTAATAAAAAAGGCAAGGACTCGCCTTCGATCTCTTTCAGGTTGTGAGTTCGAATGCATATACTTACCAATAACTCTTACAGACTTTGAGGATTTGATCCAGACCAATGAAAGCCTCCAGTTTGCCCTGGATAGCTACACGGGCCAAATTTCAGTTAAGATCCCAAAACACAAACTCTTTAACCCTGATGTAACCTTCCATTTGATTCCAAAACAAATCCAAAGTAGAAAACCTCTCAAGGCTCTAACACTCTTTACAGATGGCTCAGGGTCTTCCCACAAGTCGGTGGTTACATGGAGAGACCCCCAAACACAAGATTGGCACTCTGACATACAAATAGTGGAGGGATCTCCACAGATCGCAGAATTAGCAGCCGTTGTCAGAGCCTTTGAAAAGTTTGAAAACGAGCCTTTCAATCTGGTTACAGATTCAGCTTATGTCGCTGGGATAGCGATGAGAGCAGAACATGCTCTTCTCAAAGAGGTCTCTAATCCAAAGTTGTACCAACTGCTCTCTAAATTAATATCCCTAATCTCCCACAGAAAGCAACCTTACCATATAATGCATGTGAGGTCACACACAGACCTCCCAGGTTTTGTTGCAGAAGGCAACAGAAAAGCGGATGCATTAGCAATGGCAGCAGAAACTGCTAATGTTCCTAACATCTTTGCCCAGGCAAAGTTGTCACACGCGTTTTTTCATCAAAATATACCTGCCCTTATGAGAATGTTTAAGCTCTCAAAGGATCAGGCAAAGGCTATCGTGGCTACATGTCCGAACTGTCAGAACTATCAGATACCATCTATGGGGATAGGAGTCAATCCCCGAGGTCTGAATAGCTGCCAGCTGTGGCAGACAGATGTAACTCACTTCGCACCTTTTGGAAGATCAAAATACGTGCATGTATCGGTCGACACGTTTTCAGGAGCAGTATTTGCATCATCACATGCAGGAGAAAATACCATGCACACAATAAAACACTTTCTCCTTGCTTTTGCCGCCCTGGGTGTACCAAAAGAGATTAAAACAGATAATGGACCAGCCTACACTTCCCGCAAGTTAAAGGAGTTCTTCAGTGAATGGGGAATAGCACACAAGACCGGCATACCTGTAAACCCCACAGGACAATCCATCGTGGAAAGGACACATCAAACCCTCAAAAGAGTCCTTGATCAACAAAACAGAGACATGAGAATCACATCTCCAGTGGAAAGACTTTGCAAGGCTCTCTACGTCATCAACTTCCTGAACTGTACAGCATCAGAGCCTGACCCACCAATACTTCGCCACTTTGCAAATACCACCCAAGCAAAGCTCACTGAGAAACCACCTGTGCTCGTGAAGGACCCTGAAACACACCAAATTTCTGGGCCTCACCAGTTGATTACCTGGGGTAGAGGATATGCGTGCGTGCTACTACCATCCGGTCCGAGGTGGTATCCCGGAAAAAACATAAAGCCATACCTAGGCACTGAGAACACTACTCCTGCAAACGGGGACAAGAACGCTCCAGAGGCAAACACAAGACCACCTCAAAACCAAACCAGCTCTGCCTGGAGACGAAGACGTCGCCGAATACCCACAAACACAAGAACAGACCACCCCATTACAAGACAGCAGACAAAACTGAAAAGCTAAACAACAGTCTGCTGCATCAGACCATAGATAGCCTTAACACAAAAGTGTTCTCTGAACTATATGTTGTTACACTGGGTTTTTTTTTGTATTTAAAGAAAGAAAAAAGAAAAAAAAAAAAAAAAAAGAAACACCGTTATTCCCCCTCCCTAATCTTTTAAAACCCCTTAACCCTCTACCCACTCCTCCTCCCATAGTGTAGCTTAGAAATTAAAAGAAAAAGGGGGGGAGGAGGGGAACAAGAAAAGAACAAGGCAGAAAACCCTCTCATCATAAAGATAACAAATTCTGCTTATATTCCCTATCAGAAGCCCTATTCCTGCCCAAAGATGAAAAATATCTCCGTCGCTGCTGTCCTCATTGCTGCCTGGATGTTCTTCACCGTACCGTGTGCCTTCGGCTGGATTAGCCCACAGCCTAGCCATAATGTTTGGGTAACCTTAGCAAAAACATTAAAACAGGACAACATGTGCTTGTCCATGGGAAGCATTGATAACCCACTTTCCACATGTCTAGTAGGAATTCCCTTTGTAGCAGATGACTGGCCTGTCTATAACTCAGAGATTCTCCGCACCACAGGTAAGAGACCCAATGTGGTTGATACTTGGGACGAGTGGACAAAAATTCTGCCAGATGCTCGAGAGGAACCCCAAGAATTAGATCTGTTGGGGTCCTCCAAGGCCACATACTGCGTCAAATTTTACTTTAGACGTCCAAAAAACAATTGGCCAGAAATTGACCAGAACAAAAACACATATCGAAAAGAGATATCACCAATTAACAAAGCCTATAACTCTCACGATTGGTGCAATTACACGGCTCGTGTGATTTCTGTGTCCTCTCTCCATCCCAAAGTATTACCCAAGGGAATGTTTCTCATCTGTGGTGACAGAGTATGGGCTGGGATCCCCTCCCGACTCCAGGGAGGTCCCTGTACCCTTGGAAAACTTTCTACCCTTACACCAAACATCACCCTGTTACATAATTGGAAAAAAGAAAGCGAATCAAAACGACAAAAAAGGTCCTATACTGAATTTGATGAAAATTGTGATCCTAAATTATACGATTGGAACAAACAAAAAAAGATTGCTGTCTCCCTGTTTTTACCCTGGGTAGCTGCAGCTAAAGCCCTCGGTGAAATCAATCACCTTGGGTGCTGGCTCAGTAAACAAGCTAACGCTACATCTGCAGCCTTGAGTGATCTCTTAAAGGAAGAAGAAACCACAAGACAGGCTTCGCTCCAAAATCGAGCAGCAATCGACTTCCTGCTGCTTGCCCATGGGCACGGCTGTGAAGACTTCGAAGGGATGTGCTGCTTCAACCTCTCTTCACGCTCGGAATCCATCCATGCGAACATCCAGAAACTGAAAGATCTCGTGAAGGACTTGAAAGTAGAAAGAATCCCAGACTGGGTCAATGAACTTTTTGGGCAATGGGGATTAACAGGATGGGCTGCATCCTTGATTAAGGGAATGTTGTTGATTCTCCTTGTAGTTGTTATTGTGTTAGCTATGTTCTCGTGCCTTGTTCACTGTTTCAAAAGAACTATAGCGAATGCCTTTTTTGTAAAAACAGAAAGTGGAGTTGTAGTAAACCCCATAGATTTAGGAAAAGCACCATGGAGGATATGAACAATAGGAATGCTGAAACAGCAAAAGAAAATTCCTGTTTTCTTGTCCTCCACCCCTTAACCTACCTCTGTAACCCTATAAGGCAATGTCATGTTAACCCCTTACCCATTGGTCAAGCTTGGATCCTTTCCAACCCTATAAAAGAAGCATACTGTACCCCATTAGTTGAGAAAGAAGAAGAGCAGAGACCCTTCACGGACCTCCCCAAATAAAGCCATCTTCGTGGAACAGCCTGCGCCTTCTCCTTCTCCTCTCTCTCCGTCTGCTGCAGCCTCAAGCCCAGGGCACCACTACCTAGCAAGCAAAGCTGAAATCCTGAGAGCTTGCAATCACTATAGAGCTGATAATCACCATGCTTGCTAGATGGTAGCCCTGCGGTCTTGGCATGAGCGAGCGAGCTTCGGGCACCCGGTCCCTACCCAGGGACTGAGCTCCTGAGCCCTAGTGCTCTGCATTATGATAAGGCCAAATAAGAGGCTTTATTAGCAGGAAGGCAGTTTTATGAGTGGTTTTGCTTGCTGCTTCTGTTAAAGCAAAACTGATGCTGTCTAATGTAAAAAGGAGCTTGTGTGGTGAAGAAAATATGTAGTAGCTGTCTCCTTTATAAGCAGTTATGGGAAAAGGAAGAAAATTCAGGTTAAATAACATTTTGATTTTTTTTTTTTTGTTTGTGTGTGGTGGAGACAATCCTGTTAAGTACAAAATAGTTAAATATGGAGAGGTTGGAACTGGGTAATTTTTAAGATCCCATCCAAGCCATTCTATGATTTTATGATACTGAATTTCTGTCTTAAAATCTAGACTTTTATTTTGATTTATAGAGAAGAATATATGCCAAACAAGCCTCTAAAGTTCAAATTTCATACGAAGAATTTATGGAAAAAATATAGACAGAAAAAGAGAAACACATATAAAAGACAGTGTCAAAAAGAAGTTTCTGGATTCCAGTTATCATGGTTTATCAGCACCTAAAAATTTCCAGAAGTATATAAACAGCTTTACCTGATACAGGTAAATCTTTTAAGGTCTTTTGAACCAAGATGCAGACATATCATCAAGATCAGTCCTCATTGCTCTTCTAAAGAAACACCTCATCAATTTTCTGGAGGAAGGTGTTTCTGTTCCATGGTGAGCACAGGTGACATTCCCCTGCCATGGCACTGTGCAAGAACTGTCCCTCATGGGCTCCCAGAAACAGGTTCCTTCCAAGAGAAGGATTTTTCATGGCCCTCTGTTTGCTTAAAAAGCACACTGGTGTGGGAAGCAAGGGCTGTACTTGCTTTGAACTGTGTTAAATCTGCCTGTATGTTCTGTGGATTGTTTCAGGTCAGTGGGTCAGAGGCAGGAGGGACAGAAAGCAATTTGAAGTTGTTGCCACCTAATGGCTCTTCCCTATTTTTGCCCTCATTCCTAGTGGGTACAATAGAGCTGGCAGTCGAGATGCCACTGTCCTCTGTTGTGGCACTGATCCCTGAACACCTCATCTCTTAACTCTGCTGCTTGCCTTTTTCTCACAAATGTCTCTTTATGTAACTCTCAGCTGAACTGATGCATGAAAGCTCTGGCAGGGTGCACTGCAGATTATCTTGCACAAATGTGTGCTGATAAATGTTTTAGCTCTACACCAAATCCACTGCAAAACTTGCCCTGGATTATTGAGACCTACTTATAATCCACAGGTCCAAACTAATTTTATTTTATATTACAATATTGTTATTAAAATGTATTATTAGTAATTTATCCTAGACTATTAGTGAAAAGGAAAGAGCTGAGTCATTAAAGCTGAAGCCTTTATAAAAGGCAAAGTAATTAATAGTTTAAGCATTGTTTACATATATTTGATCTTTTTTTTGTTTATGTTTGCTAATTGAAAATATGGAGGATGAGTGTCAACAGATTTGTTGTTGATCCCATTTCCCACTACATTCCTAGGAGATGTATCAATCAGGAGAATCTGTCACACAGTAGATGGAGGTGTGTGACACTTAGAGAGGTGGAGAGGAGTGTTTGACATGCTGATTCTGGACCATAAGGAAGCCCTTGTCTCTTCAAGCCAATCCAGGGAAACCCCTTTACAGAGCCATCATAGCCTTGGTGCCTTGCAGAACTGCCTACCAGTGTTTCTGTGTCATACATGCCTCATCCCCAACTGAAATAACAGCAGTCAGGCTCATTTTAACTCAGCCAGCTGAAAGGGTAATTAGTTCTGTGACTGTGAAAAGGCCCACGGGACTGTTAGTGACTGTAAGTAATTACATTCTTCTTCTTATCCAAAGTCTGAGCTCCAGCAGCAGAGTAATTCCCCATATCTATGGACTCAGTAGAACCAAATTTATGATATTAATCTATGAATATGCTATTTATAAATCTCTCAAAGTATTTTGTAGTGTCCTTGGGTAAGGCTGTCTTGCCATTTCTCTCTGGTGCTTTGCTGAATGTCCAGATTGAGAGATGTGTACAGAAGTCTATAGAAAAAAATCCATGTGCATGACAAATTGCCCTTTTTTAGATATCCCTGGGATTTTTAGCTGCACCATCCATTAGTGGAAATATAAACTGCTATCCAGAAATGGCAAAATGTAAGCCACCTGCTAGCACTGGTCACACTATGGAATGCAAGAGACAATTATCAAAATCCAAGTGTGTCTTACATTGATGAATGGGTCAGTGAGGTCTACACTGCATTAATATTATTGAGGAATCAAGAATGTAACACTGTAACAGATTTTGGACATCGTTTAGAAGTATAGAAAGTGAAGAAAAGCTGTTTTCAAATCAGCAAAAATATCTTCTGAAGATAGGCAGACATAGATATTTCAGAAATGTGTTAAACTGTGACATGTTTTTTTTCAGTGGTTTGTAATGTGTTAGGATTACCCCATTTCCCTAGTCAAAACTTAAAGTGATCCTTCAGCTCTTTTCATTTGCATTTGTTCAAGGTTTGAATATAAAATTTGGTCTCCTTTGCTAGCATACTAATACCTTAACAATAAAAGTATTAATGCCTTGAAAGCAAATCAGTTTACTTGCAATAAACATGGTTAAATGCCGTGTAAAAATGTGAGTAAAAGAAATAAAAAATCCCTGCACAGATTGTGGAAAGGAGATGATCAAGTGATACATTTCTTTGTGCCAAGCTTTTTTTATTCTTCCAGCATTATTCAGGTGGAATGTCCGTTTCCTTTAAAAAAGATAAAACTGTAGTGCAAGCACATGCAAAGAAGCCTTGCTAAGAGAGTGTGAAATGTCTGTAAAGTCACTGCAACATCTGTCTGCTTTTCCCATGTCTAGACTTGGTTTTTCCTAGTGTAAAGAACCAAAAATGTCACATGCACAAAATATATATATATTAATGTAATTCCCAGGAGATAAAAGTCCTTCCACAGAAAGGGAATATGTGATATATGTGGAATTATCAAGGTGATTCAAAGGAGGGGAGCACAAGAAGCCCCAAGTCCCCAAACCCAATGTCCCTGCTGTTCTAGGGGAACTCTGCTGCAGTTCAAATTCCAGGGATTTATAAAGTCTCTCCCCTTCTTGGCCCAGCCATGGGTCTGTCCTCCTGCTGCCTATCAGAAGCATTGAAGTAGCATGTTTAAAGACTGGGCAGAGATTCTGGAACTTGAAGGCTCTAACAATAAAGAGGTGGATGCATCTTGTAGCTTTATAGAGGATCTTAATTCTTCTAGCAGTGCTTAGTGTCATATGACTTGGGATGGAAGGTAGAGATGCTCCTTGGGTGAGGAGGAAATGGTCTGCAGAGAAGCCAAAGCCCAGCACTTTTTGTACATACTGATGCTGTGTTGGATCTTTGAGAGGCTGTGAGCGTTGGTTTTCTGGAGTGGGTTGGGTGTAGGACAGAGACAGCTTGACCTTGACAAGGCTGAGGAAATCCAGGGGTGTGGCTCCCCAGCTCACGTGTATCAGCAGGATTTGGACTTGTGAATGAATCAGGATGTGGCTGTGACTACCTGTTTTGATTGCATGCAAATTGCTCCTTAAGAAACATTTCCCTGAGTGTCAGAATAGAGCAATTGGGTTATGAAATAATGTGTCAGCAGTTGTCATCTAAATACAGCCCAACTGTTTTCTCAATTGATTTTGCTATTTGGCTCTCCTTTTAGGAACTCTTGGTCAGAGTAGATTATCAAGCTGATCAAAAATACAGCAAGGACATTATACTCAGGCATTGTTTCTTGTTTAATGAAGGAGAATTGGCTTATAAGTTTATTATTTATCACTTATGAACTTAATGTGCTACAGACTAGCACAAGAATCTGATTAAGCTTTAATATTTGTTTTGAATTTAATTGTGTCACATTCATCTTTGAAAAGCTGCTCTTGCTGTTTCTGGTTTTCTAATCACATGCCTCAATCAATGCCTGTTCTTCTTAAAGGAGCAGGACTTTGTGAGGGTCCATCCTGTCTGCAGTACAGCAGTGCCTGGCACGTTGCAGAACACTGAAATGTGTGTAATCCTGTTTAGAGGGCACAGAGCAGGACCCTCTCTACCTGACAGAGAGAAATCTGTTGAAATTCTCCTTGCTACAGAGAAGAGTTTTGAGTGTTCTTCAGATTCACATTGACAGTATTTCATAGAAGCCTTTTCCTCACTGAACTTGAAATACCTACTTCTTTGCTCTCTTGAATTGAGAGAATTCAAGTCTTAATTTTAGAAGCTTTTTTATTTAGGTTGTTTTGCATAGTTTTGTGCAGCAAAGAGACTTGTGATTTCTGAAAATACCTGCTTTTGGGATAGAAGGTTGTTCCACTAGTTGTATTTAACTGAGGCACCTTGTGAAAGCCTGACTTTTGGGTAATAGTTTCAAATGCTGCTGCCTTTCATGATTTTTCTCATGGTAATTTAGTAAAATCTGTTCTGGTGTCTGATACTACATAAAATAGGTATCCTAAACTAAATGTTTACATACAGGGAATAATTCAACATTTTCAATATTATTAAGGCAACAGGAAGACAAATGTTTTAAAATGCTACTAGTCTCATTTTAAAATTAATGTATATTCTTGGCATTAAATTCTTTTCTTGTTTAGAATGCAATAACTGTCAAATATTATGGTCTTTTTCTGTTTTCAGAAATATTTGATTTGGGACATCTCAAATAACATATTCTACTCTTGAGATTGCTCATGTGTTGACAGCTTGGATGTGCTCTTGTTTACTTTCTGATTAGATCAAAATAAAAATATGTGCAGCTAGACCAGTTTTAATGACTCTGAATATATGCCAAGGCTCGTCCTCTTGGTGTCTGCTTTCCCATAAACCTGTTTAGAATGCAAGAGTTATTCTTCACAACGCATTTCTTTCTTTTGCATCAGACAAAAACGTTAAGGTACCTGATAAATGTGTGGGTTTCCCCACTGTTTTGCCATGGAATTTTTATTTAAAAACAGTTCTCCCCAAGCCTGCTTTTTCTAGCAGCACAGCTTTGCATACAAGTCAGTATGCCTTTCCCTTACCCTTTATCTCACTGGTTCCGTGGATTTTATCCTCTGTGGCTGAATCCCTTCCCTTGTAGAGGTGATCCTTGCTTCCACCTCTGCTCTCATGCAGCTCAGATGTCTTCTGGTGTTTTCACAGACCTCACAATTGGTCTCAAAATTTCATATACAGCCATAGCTTTCATTAGTGTTTTCCTGCTTTCTTTGTCATTTTCTGGGATCCCAAATTCTGTTGGAGTGGTTTCACTGTTAGTTGATGTTATTCCAAGAAATCTGTCCCTCACAGTAATAGGACTGGTCCCTTTCCTGGGTACTGAATAGTAGGTGTTGCTGTCATTTTATTTCTGATATAATGCATTCAGAAATGCTTAGCACACAGCTACAGGATTTTAACAGAAGAATAGGGAAGTAATAGAAGAATAAGGAAGTCTGGCTTTTGAGGATGGGCAGTTCTATTTCCAATTATATGATGATGATGATGATCCTATTGCTGCACTCAGAAAGGCAGTAACATTTCACTGTCTGAATCCATCTTTTAAGTGACTGTCTGAACCAATCTTTACCTTTATCAGGGAATGGGAAATTTGTGTTTTCTAAGGAAGAACTCTGAAATTTTCACCAGCAGAATTATTCAGGTAAATGTGCTATGTTTAGGTTTTTCAGAAAGAAGTGATGAAAGGACTCAGTTGCAGTTAAATTTTCTCTGCTATTTAAAGAAAGGACAGCATTCTTTCATAAGCATGAGATTAGTGCAGTCTGTGTGCTTCATGCTGTGTCTGCAGCATCAGCAGCCACTATCAGAGACTTATTGCAAGGACTTTAGCTTAAAATATCAGCCATTAGCAAATCACTGACCTTTGTTATGAGTATCTGACTTAATCCTCAGTTCTCTGCAAACCGTGTTGCATCAAATCACAGTAGTTCAGTGCCTCTTACAGGTGGTCTGACACTTGCCACACTCGAGGTGGGATCTAAGGTTTTGCCCTCCCCATGTACCAGAAGGCAGCTGAAGCATTGCAGCCCTGGTTTGCAGCTGCATTTTGCCAGGCTGCCATTCCCTGCACCTCCAGTGGATGCTGGGAGGATTGAAGGTGTCTGAAGTCTGCTCTTTGAACCATCCCTATCTTCAGCTTCAGCCTGGTATCCTGGACATAGTTAACCATATTTTGAGCTTCAGGTAAACATTTGGTAGTCAAGAATTAACAACAACAAGACGATGAAAAAACCTACCAAAAATCCCAACACAGCAAAAGCACCACAAATATTTGCCTGTGATGACACTTGTAACATTTCTTTGAGATGACTTTTTATTGACTTTCTGAGCATGCTCTTTTAGAATTGCTAGGGGATGTGAATAGGTCAGTGAGAGAGCAAAGCAGTTTCCTTATGAGCTCTACAGAAAACTCCTGGATGTTGCTGTTTTTCCCCTAGTCCTGTTTTTACTGTCTTCTAAGCTTTTAATTTCTTCTGACTTCTGCTCTCACAATGTAACATTACACAGATTTAATGATTAGTCACAACTTCATCCCTTTTCATACACAGAGTTGTATAACTATCCTAATTAAACATGCACATGGTAAAATTGCAAGCTAGAAAGAGCTGCCTGGGCTTGGATGATAGCAATTAAATGATTTATGTTTACAGACATCAATATTTATCTTATGCCTACCGTCTGTCCTAGCTTGTCATCTGTGGTTCCATGTGTAGTTCATTGGCTTTAGTAAGCAATCCAGATTCTTTTCTCTGGACACTGTGTTCTTGGCTGAGGAGAATATTGCTTTTCATAAGATCATGGAGTAAGACCATATTCTGAGTTTCACAAACACTCTTAGTCTTTCTGTCTTCACCTGAGGATTTTTTTCTGCTAAAGTTTCAGAAATACAAGGTTTCAAGGTGCTTAAAATAAATGAGTCACTGTCTCCTCCTGCCCCCAATTGTTCTCAAACAGGGAGTTCTTGCTAAAATTATTTAGGGTGATGCCCCTGACAAAAATACGGATGAACCAAGTCCCAGTTTCCACTGAGCTTCAGTATGTTAAACAGACACAATTTATTTTTCTTTTCTGCAGTTCTCCTTGGCTCTGGTGGGGTCAGAAGCAGCAGTAGCACTTTGGCTGTTCCCAGTTGAGTCATTTGGAATGCAAATCACTTTGCAGTGATGCCAGAGGTTCCCATTGTGCTGGGCTTTATATAAAACCCGTGACAGATTGTCAGCTTTGTCACATTCCCTGGGCAGCAGGGAATAGGTAGAGGCTTCAGCTTTGGATTCAGATAGAGCTGGACTAGTATCAGAAGACCTTTGTCATCTTTGCTTTGCAGATAACTATAAATCATGTTAGAATGTTAGACTGAGTGCTTTAGCTTGATATTTTGATACTAACATAATTTCTCAGTGCAAATAAATTCCTACTGGGGAAGCTTAGCAGAACATGTGCTCTGGGGAATACAGTCTTCCTGTACCCTTCCCTGCTTTTCTACCCTGGCTGAACTAGATAGAAAGAACAGAAGTGAAGTCTGAGGAAAATATCAAGCAATATAAATTATCTGCTCTTGATTGATCTTGCACTATCTCAGCTGCAGAGATTTGGGGTTGCAGGAGCACGTGCTGCATCTAAATACAGGATCTTGCAGGAAGGTTATCTCTTGTGCTGTAAAAATGTGCTGCAAGTCTGGGCAGGAACTATCTTCCCAACCAGACAAATAGGAAACTGGGTAGATGTCCATGAAAATAAAGCTAGTGATGGACTTTTACTCTAAGATTTGCTGGCTTTTAAATATCTTGATTGCTTTTGCATGAAACCAAACGTGGTACTGAAGTGTCTCTTGAGAGCTGGATTAAAGTTGATCTTGTGTGAGTCTGTGCTATACTAGAGATTAAATACATTGTGTTGAGTTTTCATTGGTATTCAAAGCTTTTGAATCCTGTGGCACTGTTTCAAAAATATTCAGAAAGAAACACTTTATTTTCCTATTCGGTCCCATGTTAGCAGGACAAGGCCTGAATGACTTTGTAATTTCAATCTTAAAGAAGTTTACATTTCTTGAGGAAAACAATTTGAGGGCTGTGGAGTGGGTTTGGTTTTTTTTTTAATTATTGTGAAAATTTTAATTTCTGATATTATCAGTTTTGATTCTTTTGAGTAATTTTGTCAGCACAATCCACATCACCAACTTTAGTGAACTTAATAGGAAAACTGATGGTAGTGACTCTTAATGTTACTATTTAACATGGTAAATTCAAAGAGTAACAAGGGAACATTTAAGGCTCTTGCACAACTCTATTATATGTCCCCATTTTGGAAAATTATGTAGCTGTCAGCCTGAAATATTGTGCCCGGGGTTTCAGAGGTGCTGCTCTTTGGGCTCTTGAACATCATTTTGTGGATACAGTAGCTTCTTAAAAATTAGGTTGTGATTAAAAGACTTTGAACAAATGCTTTGTGTTAAAATAGGACCTCATGTTCTCTACTGTCACACTAGGTTCTCTGTAGCTTAAATCCACTCTAAATCCAGAATCTTGGTGCTGAAGTCGTTTGCCTTATACAGTTCCTCTCTGAGGGAATGTGAGTTGGAGCAAGCAGATGGAACAGGCAGATGAACAGATTTTGCAAGCATTTTGAAAATAGGTCTTGAAAGGGTTTTTAGTATTGGAAGCAAATAAGTCTGGATGAATAAAAATGAAACTTCATGAGTTTTTTTTTTTTCTTTCTGGCTTTGGTTTTTCTAAAACTTTTCTTTCTTTTAACTTAGAATTACCCTGTGTTCAAGATCCTCTTTTTTTAATGAGGTCTTTGCTTTAAAACATAGGTGCTCTCTCTGCTCTATAGGTGATTTTTGTTCTTTTTCAGCAAGGCTTATGGTTTTCCTATTATCCTTGTACCAATAATTTTCCCTTTGGGACAGGAAATAGTCTAGAGGCAAGACACTATGAAAACAGATGGGCTGCACATTGAAAATGGAGCTGATGAAGCTGACAGCCTCTTTGAGATCCTATCAAGCATGTCTTTGTATGGGTGATAAAATCAGCAGCCAAACTTCTGCCAAGTTTTTTCAATTCTCTTCTACTTTGCAGCCACATAACCACACAGGGGAACTTGCATAACTCTCCACAGCACTGCCTATGCTAAGGGCACTCGAGCAATATTCTCACTCAAGTCCTGAATGTTTTTCTGAGAGTTGCCTATTTAGGTATTCACGGCTTCAGATCTGAAACAAATACACTTCTGAAAGCTTGTTCAGACTGCACACAGTAATTACAATGTGGGAAGTACTGTGTACCAGCAGTAGAGATCTGTTACTATGTGTGGAGCTGCAGAGAGTTTAGGGCAAAATTGAAAATCTGGATTTGAAGGACAAGGCATGAGTAGAGTGCCCAGTAGCATGTTCCATGTGCCACAGATGGCTTAGATTGAAACCTCTTGAGTTGTCAAATGGCTTTGCATTTGGAAAATCTTGTGAGCAGCATGCCATGTTAATTTAAAATAGAAATTAAACTTTTTTCCCCTTTTTATAGGAACTGGAGACATTGTTGCTGTCATGATTACAGAATCAAAGGTTAAGGAGATCCTGAATTACTTGGAAAAGAACATCTCTGTCCTGATGGCCATAGCAGTGGGGTCCCGTGTTCCTCCAAAGAACTTCAGTCGGGGCTCTCTAGTCTTTGTGTCAATATCATTCATTGTTTTGATGATCATTTCTTCAGCATGGTTAATATTTTACTTCATCCAGAAGATCAGGTACACAAGTGCACGTGACAGGAATCAGGTAAGGGGTCTCTTCTTTTCTCTTAAGTTATGGAGATAATATTTCAGTATACAATAATCAATAGAGAACAAATAAGGAATGCCCATCAAACTAGTGTTCAGAATCTCTTTGTTCCAAGGCAGAGCATGTTGCCAGAAAAGGATTTTTATGCAGCAAAGTGTTTTCATCCTGAGCAGCAATAGTATAGATCCTATTACATGACAGGAAGGAATCAAACTGAAGTAAAATACTTGAGTTTTGGTTTGTGTAAATTGTGAATCAACTTGTGTAGTGTAGGAAAACACTGAGCAAATGTTACAAATTCTCTCAATGCTCTTAAGGATATGTTCTGTAATAGTTAAGGTAGTTCATAAATTGTACAAAACTATTCCCACACCATAATCTGTTATGAATATTAGGGTAGGAAAACTAAGGTGTAGAGCTGCTTAGTGATCTGTGTTAACTTTCAACTTTATTTAAGATCACCCTTGGTAAGGAATGCCTAATTCTCCTGGTCATGTATTTTAACAAAAATTGTGTCCAATATGCCTTTCTTACATTTTTTTTCAATTCTTAATTTGTTTAAGCACTGAGTTATATATGACCATACTCAGAGATCTAGACTAAATCAAGCTGTCAACTCAAACACAAATAAACTTTAGAAGTAAATGTTTTACTAGTGTGGACTTAATGACCTTCCACAGTGTGCCTTGGCTTTTATTGAGAAGGGTCAGTAAACCTCAGGAAATCCACAGTGCCCTCTTTGCCCTGCCTTTCTGTCAAGGCTAACTTAGAAACTTCCTGACCTCTAGGCACTGTCACCCCTTTCCCCCAAATTACAGCTGGTACACAGCAGCTGAGTGTGGGCCAGGTTTTTTTTGTGTTCTGTCAGACCTAAAATAAATCCAAACTTGCAAAACTTCGGCTGTGGCACAGGATTTCCTTTTCAGTTACTATAAATAGTGTCTGATGCTGCAGGTCCCATGGGCATCCTGTAGCTTTTCTTAAGGATGTCATTCTTAAATGACCATACTGTAGCCAGTACTTAGTGTGGTCCCTTGGGATGGTGAAAGTTTAAATATAACTATAATTTAATGAATGTCTGTGGAATACTAAATTGTGCCTTCTCTATCCCCTACATGGCTTTAGGCTCCTTCCAAATGTCCACGTTTCAAAACAGTTGCTCCATTGGGAAAGGGCTCTTATGACCTTTTTTCTTTCTTTAGATTTTTACAAAGGTCAGGAGAAACTTGATGAAAATTTTATGTGGTTTAAAAAGCTGAGCTTATTAAACTTTAATAAGAAGGTGGCGACAGCTACAGCTTATTTTTAAAGAGCTTTGAGAGCTTTCACAAAGACTCTACTGTTAGTGATGAAATAACTTGGTTTAGGCTATGATCTTGTTTTTAAGTTATGTCAAGGCACAAGTTTTTCTGGTTTTCAAATCAAAGCCATCAAAAACTTGCTGGGTTTTGTAGATAGCACAAGTAGATATTGGTATTTCACATCGTCGTTCTTGCGCGCTTACGCCGGAGGTGTGAAACTCTTTTGCATGTGGAAGTGACCTTTTCCATCCAGACAGTTGTGGGTTTTAAAAGCAAGCATATGCTGTGTGCCTGTGCCCTAACTTAGCAAAATAGCAAATCCTGAGCATTTCCAGTGTTAGCATGAAAGAGTATTTGTTAAAATTAGAAAATGGAAGAGGTTGACCTCTCAAACGGAAGAGATGGAAGTTATTATTTAGCAAATCTATTTACGTAAAAGAACTTCAATATGTTGGAAGAGTTCTGCTGAAATACTATGCTTTCAATGTGAAAATAATCTTTAACATTTCTTGTAGTGCATATACAGTCACATGCAGTAGAATGAAATGTAGATACTACCCACATTTACTTTACATTACTGGTGGAGTTGAGCATTTAAGTTAAATGCCATTTCAGCCTCGTTCCTCTCTTAGTAATCATGCTTTTGGTTATGCAATGGTTATCTACTCCAGCAGTGTGCCCAGTGTGTTCTGTGTCATTAAGTACTCAGGCCAATATGCTTGTTCTGGAGCATGTAATTTAGATCGGCTTAAATTGACCAAATTCTTGCAAATTGAAGTTAGGGTGAGATTTCTGACTTTAGCAAGCATATAATTTCCCATCCCAGCTCTGCTTCTGATGCTGTGCTTCCTACATGGATGTACTTCAGTAGCTGGGACTATCTGATTTTTTCCAAATCCTTGTTCTAAAAAATATAAAATAAGAGCTGCTGTTCTGTGAAAATCACAAGGAAGAAAAGTGCTTATGTAATTTTAGAATAAGTGGTACAGTCAGTTGTGATACAGACTTCTGAGGTCGCTGTGTTTCACAAATACAAGCAACTTTCATTGCAGTTTGCATGTGGGGAAATGTGTGATACAGGAGGTACATCCTATGAAGGATTTGGGTTTCAGTTTTAGAGAAGGTGGGCACAAACCTCCACACATTCATTGCAGGCTGCAGGAGAGGTTTTGAGAGCTGCATTCTGAGAAGCAGCCTATCTCTTTCAAGGGCAGAGTACTTAGTACAGGTTGGAGGGGAAAGAGAAAATACTTCACTTCTGCTTTTTAAGTCAGTTGTAAACCAAGTGTGATGTCTCATGTCCCTGAAGGAAGATGATGGGATCTTTGTTTCAATCAGTGCCCATCTCTGGGACCCCAGTGGGAAAACGGTGACAAACAGCTGTTCTTTATGAGCTGGGCATTTCAGTAGGAATCAGCACTTGGATGTCAGAAAAAACTCCTTCCATCCAGCTGTGGTGGTCATAAAGCAGCATAAACAGCAAAAAAATTTGGCCTCTGCATTCAGATTGAGGTTATCCTCAGTATTAATTTCAGCTTTATTTAAGTCTGTATTGGCTTATTTAGATTTTGTGACCCATCATTTTTTTCTTTTATGAGATCCTGGTGGTTTTGAGTAATAGCAAGAGAGAAACTAGGTTACACTGGGAGGATCTTTTGCATCTCAGAGTAAGATCAGCCTGCTCAGAGTGGAAATACAAAAATAATTCAAGCTTAAGAGAACAAGCAGTATATTACAGCACACTGAATAAAAACCAGTATGAACAGAATATAATGGAAATAACTGGGAAGGGGACATTGCTGCAGCTTTTGTCCTGCAACCTGGGTTTGATTAGGTTTGCACATCAATGTTGATTCACTTCTGTGGGTTTCTATACAGTCCATGAGTTTTATGCCCATGCTTGCAGGAGAGCATTTGAGGATTCAACTGTTGGCTATTTTTCCTTCTCAACAAATCTCTGTGCTTTGCTGTGTTTGCATTTTGTTTTATGTGTTGGCCTGCTGCCATAGTGTGTATTGCAGTGGTATTATTGAGTCCAAATAAGTCATTGTAAAGGACACTAATGAAGCTTGTTTATCAGGGTTAATTTGTGTTCTCTTCTTTATCACTTTATTAGCGTCGTCTTGGAGATGCTGCCAAGAAAGCCATTGGTAAATTGACAACCAGGACAGTAAAGAAGGGTGATAAGGTATAATAATAAGATCTCAACATGATAAACTTGAACATCATGTTTATTTTTTTACTGGGGAAACAGTCTCATTTTTTTCTTTGGTTTCTGATTTATGACTTTGCCTTTCTTATTGGAGGCTTACTTTGTCCTATTGGGGCACAATATTTTGTGTAATTGTTAGTATTGATGTGTGCTGTGTGTTTCAAAGAAGGTTTTCCTGCTTAAATACTATTTGCACTCCATCTGGCAACTGTGACTGAGGGTGGTTTTGTGTGCTGGCTGACTGGGAGGGTGTCCTGGCATGAGTAGATAGAACTGGCACTGTTTATGTGGAATTTTAAAGCTTAGAACCTTATCATATGTAAGTTCTGTAAAGGAAAAATAAATTCAAAAGACAGGTAATTGAAGATAATAAGTAAAATACAATTATTTAGTAAGTTAAGGGACGGAGTAAAGAGGTATTTCAGTCAAAGTTACTCCAAGAATATTTCTTGCTAGTATACAGACTAAAATATATGGTGTGCTATGTCCTAACTTTTTCCACTTTTGAGAGCAGTATTGCTTTATTTTTGATTCTGAAAGGAAAAAAAAATAGTCATTAAATCTTCCTCAACTTTTAGGTCTAATTTTCAAAAGACAGGGGAATTCTGGCTATGATTTGATTTTTAAAATATTATTTCTTATGGCCTTTTTATTGTGATTCCTTTTTGCTTTCTTATCAATGCTATCAGCAGGGGGAAATTAGGAAGTGATAGGAAAATTTGCTTCCAGAGTGAAGGCAGCGCAATGTCTTTCTGTTCTTTCTCCCTCCCTATGTAGTTCTATTTCAAAACAGCCCACTGCACTAAATCTTTTCTGGAATGGGAGAACATACAAATTAGAGGAACCTTTCCATGTAAAACAGTGCTGTTGTCTTGACAGCATAAATTCAGAGCTGGCAAGTGCTGTGTAGGTTGCAGTACAGACTGCATGAAGTGCACATGCAGGTGAACAGAGTGGGAAAAACCTTTTCTTCCTCAGAGGAGCCATCAGGATTCTCTGTGGGGCCTTGCTCTGGTCTCTGTCTTGGTGTCTTGCTTGTAGCTGGTTGGCATCAAAAAGAATAATGAAGTTGAGCTAAGAGAAGGCACAACCTGTTTTCTGTCACAGGCCCAAACATTTTAAATATGTATTGTTGATATCATATCTATATATAAATGAAGTCCCCCCTTTTTCATTTGAGATTTTAAAATATCATATTTTAAAATGTAATTTAAAAAAATCATAACTTCTGGAAAACAGAAAAGGGAGGAGCTGGTCAATCAGTGATCCTCATATTCATGTCTTGATAAGAATGATGATAATTCTGCAAGTAAGCAGCAGACATAAATATGAGACTACTCTGTACTAAGTAATGGTGCTCATTCTGGCTGTAAAAATGAGCCCCAGAATTTTTATTCTGCCAAAACAAACAAACAAAAAAATCCTGGATAAAATAGAAATGTTAGCTCTAAACTGCACGGAAAAAAAGGAAATCTAGGAACGTCTCTACCATATTTTATAATGATTTCACTGAACATTAGAATCATCTTAGGCCTTAGCTTATGTATGAAATGATGATTTACCAGCTCCAAGAAAGGGCAGTTTTGCATGTATGAGATGCTTTTCTTGCTTAAGTCATGTTGGAATATAATTATCCAGTCACTGGGTTTGTGGTTTAATAACAGCCACTTGGCACAGTGCTGTTCATGTACCAGTCACAACTACTTTGACATTTGTCATAGCCTCAACTCTTGACTTGAATTCTCATTCTGTTCATTTTAGGAAACAGACCCAGACTTTGATCATTGTGCTGTCTGCATTGAAAGTTACAAGCAGAATGATGTTGTTCGCATTTTGCCATGCAAGTAAGAGAATAAAGTTGCTTTGTTTGGAAACTCTTCTCTTTTGCTTCATTTCATGTAATGGGTGCATTGTAATTCACAAATGCATTTGTTGGATGTTTCCAGTCCTAATTACAGACACTTTATTTTAGACTGTGGTGCCAGAAGGTGTGAAGGTGGGTGCTGGCACTGTTAGGACAATGGAGATTAAATGGAATTATATTAAAGATACTGGCAATTGGAGCTGAGATTGCAGTGAGGTGGAGGACTGCAAGTTAAAGGACCAAGTGATGGGCAGACTCAAAAAACTTCAGTATAATGAGCGAGGTACAGCTGCAGCATTCTGCACTGTAAATGTGCAACAACTGGCTGCTGGTTTTTGAAACTGTAGGGAATGGAAATGCAGTCTTTGCAACCTTCATACCTCCTGACATTAGTCAGCCACTGTGCTGTCATCTGTCTTTGGTCTCTTCAATGCAGTGTGATCTTGGCATGTGTATGAAGATTTGTACTTGCTGGTGATTCTGCATTACTGCTTAAAATGTAACAACTTCCTCCCCTTTTTATAGCATTGTGTTGACATTTACAGGTTTTTAGTTTGCTTCCATTCCAATTCCATTCTTGAGTTGTTTTGGGACATTTTCTCTTTGAGATGCTTTTAAATACTTTTCCACCTGGTGGCTGATTTTGATGAATCATACAATTTGTTAGCATTAAGCATTACCAAGGTCATCTTTCCCTTGTGTTCTGAAATGCAAAGCTTTCTCTTCGTCTCCAGGCACAAAACCCACATGTAAATTAGGTTGTATATATGCAGCAAGATCCAGTAACTTGGCTTGTGCTTGGTACATAAATGGTTCTGCATGATACTCTAGAAGCAGCAAAGTCATGTGTTGGAGTTGATCTCCAGTCAGGCAGCAGCAGCAGCACATAAGAGCTCGTTATTGGTCTTCTAAATCCTCCTGCAGGCTGTTCTGAATAGCTTGAATATCTTCTAATGTGCAGGGTATTTCCATAATCATGAAAGGAAAACAGTAGTATTTTCTATCTTACTGATCAAAATATGTGTGCATTATACTTCTGTAGCCAAAAATCTAATTCAATTTACTGTTCTCTGTGTTCCCTACCTCTTGGACAGCAGGAAACAATGACCTGTTTTAGATTCTCAGTATTGTTTAGCTAAAATGCCCTACAACTGATTATTTAGAAACTCTCATTAAAATATTTAGGAACAGAAGGGCTTAGATTTAGGAGCCTTTGGTCATGTGGATATATGTGCATTTCTTTTTTACAATTCAGTCATTTTTACTCAAAGTTTATGTCCTCTTGCCCTAAAAAATGTACTCCCAAGTGTAAAGTAAATATTTCAGAGTTACATCATTTATTGCAATCCCAAGTGAAGCTTGTATAGGTGAATTAAGCCTTGCTCTTTTGATATGTTATGCAGAAGGTTATTCAGAAATTAGAGGAGGAATTTCTGGAAACTGCCCACCAGTTATGGACCACTGAGATGATTGTTTTGTATACTGCCTCTTAAGAAAGCTTCTCTTGTGTAGTTCTACTGTGAGGCTCAAGGACATGGAATGAAAGGTCACAAGTCCCACTCTTCTGTGCCTTTCTCTTGGTACTGAACAAAGGGCAGGAGGAGCCCTTGCCAGTGAAGAGAGAATGACTCTTCCCTGATAGGAAAACAGCTGTTCCCACTGAGCACAAGGCAGAGTTGGGATTTAAAGCCAACTTTCTTAGTTAAACAACTGCCCCTTTGCAAGCAGTGGAGATGTTGCTGATATCCACAGATACCATACAGACCATTTGAACAAGGTGCTCATTGATTTATTTTTTAAATTATAAAAAAAAATAAGAAAAGTCCTTTTTCTTCAGATGCCTTTGTTGAGCTGCAGTCCTGCAGCCAGGCAGCCCTGGGCTCTCAGGGGCACTTGGAGCTGCTCAGGGAGCTGCATGCGGGTGCACCTGGCTGCCACCTCAGCACAGCCTGCCCCAGTGCAGTTTCCCATGTAAAGGGGAGATCAAGGCTCTTGTGTAGATCATTTTCTGTTCTGTTTTTCACAAGAAGGTAAGGTCAGCAAAGGCTCAGATTACATTGCTGCCAAAGGCTGTATGACGACTTTTATGTTCGCTCTCTACTTCTTTTTTACATCTCGCTTTTCATTTGCTGCAGCCCAGCTTTTAAGTTAAGTGCAAAACCATCTAGGCTAGACACAGTGAGATGGATGCTTTCCACAAGACATTTTTATATTTGTAGATGAAAAGCCAACTAGTGCCTTCAAAGATGGGCCCAATAAATTTCAGATTCCATGTGAGATTTTTCAGTCTTCAGTACCTGAGATGCTTCTCCCCAAATCTTGTTATGGAAGTTTAACTTCTTTCTGCTTCCTCATATTTCAACCTTCTATTTTAGTGCGTCATGCAATGTTAGTTAAAAAAAAAGAAAAAAAAAAAGAAAAAAACAGCACACAGACAATAAAACAAAGCCTACAAGAGAGTTTTTAAGCCAGATGATAAAATAAATTGCAAGGAAACCACGGAGAAAATCACTTGACCAAGAGGAAGCAAATAAAAGGCTAGAAGTTCTCACTGTGCCTGTTGTAATCATTAGACAGAAGGAATCACTGACATGTGACATCTTTGCTGCTTTCATAAATTTAAAAGTAGCCTTTCCCTTTAGTAGCACAGTTGTTCTCTGCAGTTGAGTATGGTCTGTCACACTGTGCTTCAGCAGAGGAATGTGGTCTGGGCAGACACACAGCAGGCAAAATCTACCAGCAGCTGAGCAAGTTGCACCTAAAATTCTGTAGTGAAAGACCACATTTGTGATGTAAAGGTTTGTGGCATGTGGGAAATTGTGGCAAATTTAAAAATAAACTAAAGTGAAATGGTAGAAATTCAACTTCATTGTTTGCAGTAGTTCATTTTTGCTACAGAGAGAGGTGTTCAGGACCAGCAGCCTGTGGACATATCTGTAGCTTTAGTGCATAGAGGGACAAGCAGCCATCTGTTTTAGGCTTCCAAGCTTGAGGAATGTGTCTTTTGTGAATGTCATTATGTAAGTGAAAAGTGAGTAGAGGAAGCAAATGTGAGAGGGATCCTAGCAAAAGACAAACCTCATGGACAGTTTTCCTTATTCAGATAACTTTATTCTACCATCACACTGTTGCACCTAGGGGCTGAACAGGCACTAGGTGAAAAGTGATCAGGAGTGGGTAGTGTGAAGGATTAGTGAGAGATAAGGGAAGGGGAGAGCAAAGTGACAGGTTAGAGAAGAGCAAAAAATGACATTGGAAGGGGCAGAAAGATGGCCAAGGAAGGAAGCAATGAATTAAAAAGACAGGAAAATCATTAAAAGAGTAGCAAATACTATAAAATAAATGGCTTTTGAGCCAAACTTTTAATATCTGTCCTGGGCAAGAAGGAGCAAAGTGACAAAAGTGACTAAACTGGATTTTCAGATTTTCATGTTTGATTCTGTGCTACTGCAAATAGCTGCCTTTTTAAGACCAAATCAACATAGAGTCTTGATGGCATCCTTTCTGCTTCCTGCAGTGCCTTGGACCCCAGGGCTAGGAGAGCAGCTGCCTCCAGCAGTAGCCAAAGAACCTCCTTTGCAGCAGCAAAGGTCCCTTTGGTGGGATGCTGCACTGAGAGCAGGGAAGGGCAGTGAGCTCTAGGGAAACAGAACTTGTAAATCATTCAGCCCTTCTCCTTCTGTGATGTGTGAATTTGGAGGCCTTACACCACCAAAAGATTCCTAAGTCACTTTCTCCCCCATGAAATGCTGCAAAGAAGCTGTGTTGTACAAGAGTCAGTGTTATGGTGTTTATTACCAGCTGGAGGGCAGCTGGATTGGGTGTGCTGACAGAGTGGAAAAATACCTGCAGGTCACCTGCCTGGAGCTGTGCCCACATGGGAGACTCCATCAGTGCTGCCAGCCTGGCTGCTGGCCCTGCTTCCTCCAGCCCCAGCCTGTGTCACCCCTGGCTGCCATCCTCCAGCCCCAGCCTGTGTCACCCCTGACTGCCATCCTCCAGCCCCAGCCTGTGTCACCCCTGACTGCCATCCTCCAGCCCCAGCCTGTGTCACCCCTGGCTCCCAGCTGTGGCTCCCCAGGCATTGTCACACCTGACTCCCAGTGTGTGGCTCCTGGGGAACGTCAGCAGCTGTCGTGACCAAGAGCAGCTGGCTGGGAACTCGTCACGTTTATGGTCTTGGAATACCAATTACAGAAATAGGAAGATGGAGGAGGTTTGTGAGAGCAGAAATTGCAAGGGCTTACTTTGTTAGGGTGAGGTTTTGAAATAATTCTTGTTTGCTGTCATCATTGCTGTATAACTGCTTTTTAACTCTTGCAAACAGAGAAATGCAGACAGAGCCTGAGCCACAATGATGCTATCAGCAAACTTTTTAAGAGGTAGAGAAACTGTAAGTAGGTAGAGCCATACTTTCTAAATCAATAACCTTTGGAGAACTGCACTTCTTTGAAACACATTAATAAACATCCTTGAAGATTTAGGAACTAAAAGCAAAGAATTAGGAGGTCATAAAAACAATTGTGCTGTGTATATAAATATATCAAAGTGCTAATGACTTTTTAAAATAACTCATTTAGTGGATACATGTTGGCATCTATATCAGTCGCCTGCTTCACTTGATCTGAGTGCTTCTACAGCACTCATTAGCCAATAATGATGTAATAAAGCTGTTTTCATACTTCTGTGGAGTCTTGATGTCTGCTCTTGCCCAAAATACTAGATTTTCAGGTTTGTTCTACTTTAAAAAATAGACTAAAGAGGCTTCAAACCTAAGTAAATAAAAGTAATAATTTACCTAACTTAGAAAAATAGTATCTCTGTATGTTTCAGAATATTTCAAACCATTATGTATCACCCAGAGTTTCTAAACATTGTTTCCTGTAGTTTTGTGAGTAATAAAGGGAATACATTAAGACTTAATAATAATAGAAGTGAGTCTATTTTGGGTGATGATTTAAACAGAAGGCCCTGTACATAGCCTGTTTTTTCTGATTGCCAGCTTGCTAGAGGACACAGGCCAGCCAAGTCGCTAACTGAGGTCCTTTAAGTTTCTATTCCTGCATTATCTGGGATAGAGATAAGCAAAATTATTTTGCTGCCTGTCCATCTTCTGTTAACTATTTTACACCCTAATTCTGCATCTTTACTTAGTACAGGTAGGACATACAGCTGTAGCTGCTTAGAACGTCATTATGTTCATGTTCTTTAGTCCCTCCATCAGCCTGAGTAGACATAGACTGTTATATAATTATATACTGTCTTTTGTCATGTTTAACAGTTTCAGAAGGCCTTTCAGGATGCTTTCCAGAGATTTAATAGAAAATTATCTGGTAACATGCCTTATTTGGTCTCTGGTTTTAAAATCCCAAGGGATAGGGAGCAAAGAACTCCCAGATTCCATTATGAGCTTTCTCAGGCACAGAGCACAAGTGTAACCCGAGCAAGGAGGGAACAGAAAGAGTATTTCAGTTTTGTGCTGCCTTGGGGCACACGTGGCCACCTCTTCCAGACCCTGCTGATGCCTCAAATAGATGCCAAGACCTGCTTGTTCTGCCCCTGCCCTTTCCCTGCTGGCTCCAGAGCACAGCTCTTTGCTGACTAAGCAGCCCTTGTAATTGCTGATCTTTGTCATGATCACCAGTCTGTCGTGTTTGGGTGTGCCTGCTCTTACTGGCTTCTTGCTCTGCCGTCAGCACCACTGGAAATGAAGGATCAGGGCTCTTATCATAGGAATTAACATAGGCAGTTACTCAGACTGGGTTATTATGAGTATTTACTAAAGCTATATTGGGTAGACAGTTTTGCGATACCCATTCCTGCCATGAATATGCTCTGAAAAGTTCTTTGCCTTTTGAAAAGCTAAGTGGGCATTTCCTTTACTTCCTTTAATTTATATACCTTATTTTGGTCTTTGCATAGTCCTTTCTTGTTATACTGGTTTATATCAATCCCAACATTTATATCCATGTATGTGATTAAGATTTTGAATGCAATGTAGGAGGCAGTTCAGACTGTTGCCTATTGCAGAGTTCCCTGCTTTGCAAGTAGGAGCCCAATTTGCCTTTCCATCTCTGAAAGCCCAGTTTGCCTTTCCTTTTATTTTTATGACAACCGTATGGCGATGGACATGTTTTCCCTCTTGATATCAAGAAATACGGATGGCAGGGAAAGCCTTCTTTCTGCTTCAATGGGATAATTATAAAAGCCTTTTCAAAGTCAAACAGGAGTGTGTTTGGGTTGGTTCCACTCACTTGTGAACAAAATTGACAGCTGATGGGTCTGTGCTCTTCCTACCAAGTTTATGCTCAAGATTCTGCATCAGAACTGAGACAGGACTGTAGACAAGGTTATGGTGGAAATGGCATTACCTTCATTCTTCTACTTTACATCCACTACTCATATCCACAATAAAATGGGGAGAGGGGTGAAGGGGGAATGAAAATCAAGTGTTTCCTCCTAACTGAACTATTAATAAAGAGAGAGAGACAACAACAAGCAATATTTTTAATTTATTCTTTAAAATACTGCAATTAGCACAGAATACTGGCAATTCTAAGAATTGCATGTATTTTAAAATAAGAAAAAAAAAAACTATCCAACAGTTTGAGTAGTTTTCATTATATTGAATAGAATTGTTTGCAAATTATGTATGTGCCTTCTCTGTTCTAGGCATGTATTCCACAAAATCTGTGTGGATCCATGGCTCAGTGAGCACTGTACATGTCCAATGTGTAAACTGAACATTCTGAAGGCACTGGGAATTGTGGTAAGTTGTTTGGTTGTGAGCTCTTCCTCTTCCTCCCATGTCTGAGACCCAAAATAGAAAGAATAATTGTGGGGAAAGAGGGGGAAGGGTGTTCCAGTACCCTTACTCAGAAATATTTGGGGGTTTTTACAGATTTCTTTGGTGCTGATTTGTTGTTTTTCCTTCTTTCCCTGGTTGGTAGTTGAGAATATATTGTTATTTTTTCATTTATGACAAGTATCTACCGGAATTATGTTAGATTCTCTGTAATCTTCCTTTTTCTCAAGTCCTTTCAACTTTTCTTGTTAAATTTACTCTCTGAAGCTCTTGTTCTTGTGGCTTCCTGTAGGCAGTCTTAAATTTGCACATTAAAAGCCCCGCCCTAGCCAAGGCCAGTGAGTTTTCCTCAAGCAGCTCATGTCTTAAGGGATCCCCAAGGACTTCTTTCATTGACCAGTTCACAAAGGGATAGCAGTGAAACCTCAAAGCAGATATTTTTAATCTTTCCTGTATGAAGAAAAAATTACAAAGTGGGAGTGATGCTCTTTTCAAAGTAAGAGAAGACCATATGGAGAGACTGTCTAAAGTGGCTTTTGATTCAAGACAGTGAGAATAATCAGGCCTCCATTTTTAGCTGTGTCAGTCGCAAGTTTGCACATTTCCTAAGAAATAGTAGCAGATATTTTGTGGATGACCTGTTTTTGCAGTTAATAACATCCCTGGGTTTTTAGAAGAGGATACAAAATTCAGAGTTTGTCATGACTGTGGTAAACCATGCAGTCATAGGCTATGATATAGGTGTATTTGAGTCTCTTCCTTGTATCTCAGTCCTTTTTTCTGCTTCTTCCTTCTCTTCTTTAAGAGGTAGTATTTTATTTGCTGGGAATGCCCTGACAAAGGCAGGAATGATGAATCTCACTCCATGTTCTCAGAAGGCTAATTTATTACTTTATAATACTATATTATATTAAAGAATACTATACTAAACTATACTAAAGAATACAGAAAAGATACTTAATAAATGCTAAAAAAATAATACCGAAAACTTATGACTCTTTCCAGAGTCTCAACACAGCTTGGCCCTGATTGGCCAATGAGTCAAAACAACTCACACCCGAATCCAATTAAACAATCACTGTGGGTAAACAATCTCCAAACACATTCCACATGAGCAAAACAGAGGAGAAGCAAATGAGATAAGAATTATTTTCCTTTTCTTTGAGGCTTCTCAGCTTCCCAGGAGAAAAATCCTGGGCGAAGGAATTATTTCAGAGCATGTGAATGTCACAAGATAGAAGTTGTTCGTTCATGTGTTTCTCACCTGTGTGACCTGAGAACAGCCACAGCAGCTGAACAAAGTGTGTGTGGTTCCATTCAGTGTGTGGGAGTGCTGCAGGTTGAACATTCCCCAGTGTAACGTGGAGCTGTGTTTTTCCCAGCCCAACGTGCCGTGCACAGATAACGTCGCCTTTGACATGGAGAGGCTGACGCGGGGGCAGCCGGCGAGCAGGCGCTCGGCGCTCGGCGACTTCGGCACCGAGAGCTCCCTCAGCCTGGAGCCCCTGCGCACCTCGGGCATGTCACAGCTGCCACAGGACGGGGAGCTGACACCAAGGTCAGGAGAGATCAACATTGCAGTGACAAGTAAGTGTCCTTCGGCTCCCAGCACCGTCTATGGCTTCTGTGGTGTGTGTGTGTCCTTCTGTGCTGCAGGGCCCTGGTGATGGATGTCCCTGCAGGGACAAAGGTGACCTCAGTGTCTCTGCAAGAGGCATATGCTCCTTATTGGAACCAATAACTCTGGGTATGACAGTGCCAACACTTCCATTATTAATGGTATATCCATTTAGATCCGTGTACAAAGAACCCTGGATGAACTGAAATGGCACCAAAATAACCTTCCTGAATTCGGTAACCAGCACAAGAAGCTGGATTGCCAAAACTGTTATTTATCCCTTTAGAATACTTTACATGCAATAAATTATACAAATATAAATATTTTAGCTGATAGCTATTTCTGCAGACATTTTTTCCCCTGAGAACATTGCTACTGGAATTCTGACGTCACTTAGCAGGTGTTTTTTCTTACAAAATTTGTGACTTAAAGAAGCATCTGATGTGCCAACATTTGAGTATTGTCCAAGTGTTTTATAACATCAGAAAACTGTTCCTGCACTGCTTGAAAGCTCTTATCCTGAAGAGTAGCATGGAAAATTTCCACTTACTGGAATTTACCTAGGGTTTTTAATATACAATAGCACTATAATAAATTCCACACAATTCCAGATTGGGTGGAATTGCATCAGTTTTCCATATGCTGTACAGTCTCAACTTGATGCATGAATGGTTGTCTTTCTGGCTGAATTGAAAAATAGAATCCCTGCAGTACAACAGTCTAATTTTCTGCTTGTATTTTGTTTATGTGCATCTGTGATCTAGATTTTGAACTTAGTGACACTGGTTGCCACTGATACATGTATACAAGGCAGTGAAACCAATGCAGTTCATAAGAATGTTTCTTTAGATGCTGGAGCAAAGTAAATGTCTCATTAAAAAAAAACAAAAAACTCATGTCATAAAAAACGTAGTCCATGTCTAGAAATGTCCTGATCTGAGATGGGGAAATCCACATACAAAATCTGGATTCTCCACAAAGCCAGTAAGTCACTTTGCCATGCAGTGTTCACCTTGCACTCAGTTGTGTTGAAGAAGAACAGATCTGTTGCTGTGGTGCTTCCTTGTCATGGGTGGGAAAACTGTAGTTTTCACTTTTTAGTAATTGCCTTTTCAGAAGGTGTTTTTTACTGTCTGTTCCCAGCTGTAGTGCTGCTTGTGCACAGATGGGATCCCAGGGTAAAACAGGAAATAACCACCAACAGTTCATTGTGACAATGTTTATAAAGTAAAGCTTTAGAAAGGGCTCTTGAAATGTTTTTATTTATGGATGACACCTGCATTCTTTGGTGCATCAGAGTTAAACCAAAAGCTGTTCAACAACAGTGTTTGTATTCTGAACTGTTACTGTATGCCAGGTTGATCCTGGGGAGAATTTTTAATAGTGAGCATTCTTTAATACACTTCTTTGTATTACTTTTTATTTAATATGTGTCTACCCTAGTATTGAAATTATTTTTCCTTGTATATCTGTCTATTAAGTAGAAAACTGCAGTTATGTTTTACTGTTGAGCAATCTATCCTGAATTTTGTTGGGTTTTAAATAACACTATAACATGAATTCAGGAGGGAGGGGGCAAAGACACAGTTGAAGTGTGACAGTACTTTGGGTGTGCTTGTGTGAAGCACTGCATCTCACCCAACCTAACCCAACCTGACAGTCGTCTTTCTGACTTGGGGGTGGACAGAGTTCTCATTACATTCCCCTTGATCCTGCATTTCACTTTACATTGTTAAGTGACTTCTTTATCGCTAACCCTTGGGCTCAGGCAGGAAATACTGTTTGTGCCATGCTTTTTTTCTGCACCTCTCTCCACTTCTTCTTTGCTAGCCTTCTCCCGTCAGTAACTCTGTGGCTTAACCTCCTTCTGCTTCACCTCCTGGGGCCAGTCATGGCTTAGAAGCCTCTTGCCTTCCGCCAGTGGTGTTTGAGGGAAATATTGGCATCGCTTTCTCCCACGAGTGATTTCCTCCCTTTCCTTTGTCAACAGAAGAATGGTTTATTATTGCCAGTTTTGGCCTCCTCAGTGCCCTTACACTCTGCTACATGATCATCAAAGCCACAGCTAGCTTGAATGCTAATGAGTAAGTAAATACTCAGATGTTTCTGTGCGTTTCTGGTGGGTGTGTGTCATGGACAACATTGGGAATAAATACCAGCAGAAGGGGGAATATGGAGTTTTCAAGGAATCAAATTCATTTCCTGCTTTTCTCAAACATGAGTGTCTCTGTTAACAGCAGGTTTCAGGGTAACATGTAAAGTCCCTCTTAATATATATTTAGCTGGGTTGTCTGAGGAAATCTCTTTGCTAAGTAGAGACATGAAAAGGGGAAAACAGAGAATATTTATGGTCAATTTTTGATCAATGTTCTAGGTAAACATTAGATTTCTGCCATTAAATTCCTATGTTCAAAATTCACCTGCCAGAGCCAAAACCTACTACCAGCAGTTACCTTTTACAGTTTTCACCTCACAATTTTATAGTCCACTTTTGTATTAAAAAAAAAAAAATCTGTATTCCTAGTTTGCACATTTTCAACCTGGAAACCTCCAGCCTCCCTTCATGCAGGCAGGACAATAAATTACCCCAGCAGATGACTTTCAGTCTTTTTTTTATAATTCTGTGTGTGGCCAAGTATAAATCTATTTTGCAGATCTGTTAACCAGGTACATCTAGTTATTTTCATGTAGGTGTACAGAATATCTGGGCTCAGGATATATGTTTAATCTTAATTTAATTTTTTATTTGGGAAGGCAAAGTGTCAACATCTTTCTTTGTCTCTGAACATCTTGACACAGCTGAGTTTCCATTAAAGTGCTGATCTCTCTACCAGAAGTAGGGTGAGATCCAAAGAAATGCAGCTGGGAAATGCAGCTTTATAAACATTTTCTTGGCTTTTTTTTTTTTTTTTTGTCTTTGAGATAAGAGAAGGGGTTTGGAATTTTTTTTCTGTTTCTTTTTTTTTTTCCCCTTTTCTATTTGGAAAGTATAAGGTGTCCTCAATAAGATGGAAACATGTCTAATAGTCTCCAGTGTAAAATTTTAGGCAATCTCAAGCTAATGATCTTCAGGAGGGTCCATAATATTGGTCATCAGGAATTTTTCATTACCACTAATTTGCAAATCTTCCTCCTATTTTTCATATGCTGATTCCAAAAGGGCTTCATGAAGAAAACTTTAGAACTTCAAAAAGCCCTATCAAGTCTACTGATTTTTTTTCCATTTGTCAAAATCTTGAAATTGCAGCCATCAATCAGCAGCTTGGTGACAGAGCTGCAGCTGAACATAGCTAATCTTTAATCTGCCTGGAAAAGCAGCTTGGGAAGGCATGGGGCAAGATGAGCTGCAGAACAGGAATGTCTGCATTGCTGGGCACTTGCACATCCTTGGGAAGGAGGAGGAGCTGGAGCCCATGAAGTCTTATCCAGATGTGGGCACTGATAGCAGCTGCATTTCTGCCTTTCCTTGCAACTCTTCTTCTTATTTCTCAGTGGAGTCGGGGACTGTTTTTACTGCAAGGACAAGCTGCTGCACATTGGCAGGGACTTTGGGCCTTCAGCAAAGTGTTTTCACAGTGATGTTCCCTCAGTACAAACAAAGGGTGTGCTGATAGAAGGAGAGCTCCTGTTCTCAGTGATAGGAATTGAAATGCAAGCACATCAAGTGTGTGCTTGAGACAGACTTGAGAAAACTCACAACCCAGCAACCAGAGCTTCAAAAATCACTTATTTGTGTAACTGAGGTTCTTGGCTGTGGCCTTTAACATCAGCAGCTCTTCATCTGAATCCTTTGGGATCTGAACAGCCTCCACAAGTGCTGCTGGGTTCGATTACTCATTTTAGTCTCTTTAAAATGACACTAATGCTAAGATTTATTGTTTCACTGACACCTTCCCAGTGCCAGACAAAGAATTTCCTGTGCTGACTATCATGCCAGATATATGGCAGCTCCTTCTCATTGCTTTTTCTATTAAGCAGCATATTTGCTTTTTATGCTGCTCTCCATATAAAAAGCAATGCTGGCATATCCTGCCTTACTTATGGTAGTGTTTCAAGAGGAATCTGAGGGGGTTTTCTTATTGAAAAACAACAGTAGCAAGAATGAGGCCATGTAATATGCTGATGCAAGTAAAAGACCGGAAATTCTGCTTTAAAACTCACCTAAAAACACATCCTGTACCTTTTCTTTACTGTGTCCTTCCCACAGCTTAAACATAGTTATTTAGAGCATTAGTTCTGGAGTTGTGAGTATATACATATTTAGCTGTGAATATGTATGTTTGTGTGTGTGTATAAATGTACACACATGCATTTTTAAATAGTTGTGATAAAAGTAAATATTGTCTAAGTGATAAAATAAGGAACCAGCTGCTTTCTCTTGGTCACAAAATACCCTTACAGCACCAGTATAAAAAGTTTTAGGCAGTGTTTGAAAGGAACAGAAGCAGCACAGTTTGCCTTGCTTCCTAGGGAACAGTCAGAAATTACTGTGTAAGTGTGGATTGAAGCCCAAAAAGCCCAAATATTGGATAGCACCACTTAGAGAAAGTTTTCAGTAGCAGATGGAGTGTCCTCAAAAGCTTAGAAGTGGTCAGACCTCTGACTGTCCTGTAGGAATCATGTGACAGATACAGACATCTCTTAATGCTCTGGCTTTGTATAATTAGTCATTTTTCAGTAACTCACTTTTACAGGATTTTTTTTCTTTTTTTTTTTTTTTTAGTATTGGCACTATTAACTTTAACATAAATATTTTGTTCCTTTTTTTCTGCCCTACAGAGCAGAATGCTATTGAAGAAACGCTTTCCGGCCGATTGCCTTGGAGAGAGACACCTATTTTTATGCATCATTTATCGATCGTGCAGCACAAGCAATTATTTAGTACATTCTATTTTTTCATAAAATTTGCTGATGCCAAAGCTTTGTATTAAAGAAAAAGTGAAGAAATAAAAAAAAACTTTAATTATGAAATCTTACTCTGTGAGAATTTCATTTTTCTTGGGCTTTCTGTGTTAGTACTCAAGTCTGAGAGCATTTTGTAAATTTTACAAGGTGCTTTATTTCCTCTGAATGATTTTGTCTTTGCAGATCTCTATTATTCTCCATTCATTTGGGACACAAGCTAAGTAGTGGAAATCTCATGCAGTGCCCTTGTTATGATGCCAGTCAAGTGACTTAACTGCCACTGAAGTGACAAAAAAGTGTTGTTAGCAATCATTTGACATCAACTTGTTCAGAAAAAAAGCTGGGTCAAGCTGTCAATTCTGCTATAATGGACTTACCTTGACTCCAGCTGAGAATTAATTTGAAATAAGAACATTTTCTCAGTTTCTCCTCCTGTAACACTCCTGGTCGCCCTGGGAGCACTGCAGTATGATTTTTGCCTTGAGGCCAGACATTGCTGGAGATTTGCAATGCTGTGGTCTCAAAACACAAATCATAAACATTTTCTGTCTTTTACTTTCACCCTGCCCTCCTTTTGATAAAAGTGAAGCTGCTCTAAACTGCTTCTTCCTTCCAAATAACAAGTGAAAATGCAGCATTTCCCCCGCTGCCATGTGTGAAGCCTCCTTTCATATCATTGGCAGGGGTTAGTTTTGGTTCAAATTCAGATCATGGGAGATTGATAACGCTCTTTAATGTAGAAGCTCTGTGCAAGCATGTCCTTTCTTGCCACAGCTTCTGTACTGACGAGGAGACAGAGGGAAAACATCTCCCCTCACTGTCCTCACTCTGGCTGTTTCATGCGAGTTATGCAAGCCCTGTGTGAGTAATTTCACAACAGTCAGTTAAAACACAGAGGCCTGAGTCGCAGCCAAATGCTAATGCTTGGCTTAATGAGATGGGTAAATGAGGGTAACAAGTAGGGAAGGGAAAAGTAATTGACAGAAGTTAAAAACTGTTCTGCATTCAGTTGTTTTTGTTGTTCTCGGATCAAGATGTAGAAAGTGAATGCTTTCTAATTTAATTAAATGAACAGAGAGAACCAATTTTGCTGTGAGATTTAATTTTTTTATGTACTGGGAACTAGAGGATTTAATTTAAGTTTATTTTTATGTATAGGCACTTTTAGAATTTAGGAACACAGCCAGATGCTACATTAAAATAGTTTCTTAATTCTTATTTGTCCATCAGGCTTCAGCTGAGAAGGCAGCTTTTATAATAAGCAGTGAAGAATGTGATAGCTTCAGTGCATTTAATAGAATTCTTCAGTGTGTCCTTGTGAAATTCTGAAAGAAATATGGAAACAAATCAATAGAGCAGTAAGTGCATTTTGAAAGACTGGAAAACCCCATTGGACTTATTCATGAGAAGAAAAAAACCCTCAAACATTCTGTGTTTGAGGGCTGTGTGCTTGTAACATATAGCATGTGTCAACTAAGTGTTGTTGCCAAAAGTGGAGGAATGTGGTTAGAGCATGATTTAGGGAACAAGCTATGATACATGTTTTCTTCACTCATCTCTCAACAGCAGTAGTAAAACTGATAAGTTTGTGCTTGTCTCCTGAAGCAAAATTCCATAAGTGCTATTTAATGCTGTTGGGCAGGAACCACATGAGCACTGCAGTGACCCAGATGCAAAAGGCACCATAATAGTTCCAGTTCATGTTTCTGCTTCAGAACAGCAGCAGAAGGAGAAGTTGAGTGATATTTGGAACAAAAGGGTTGACAGGACTTTTTAGTGCATTTCCCTCCATGGAAGATTTAAATAATTCAGCGTCATCTTTTCCAGTTTTTTTTTTTTTGAGCCTCTAACAGTTGTCTCAACAAAGTGTTAATAATGATACAACTTTTGATAGGTTACTTAGAGGTCAGGCAATCAGTGCATGTTTATCTGCTAATGAAATAAATATGTTCAAAGATGGACTCTACATCATCCCAGAAACTCTTTTTTTTTTAACTCTGGATAGACAGAAGGAAATCCCCAAAGTTTTTCATAGAATCATCGAACCACTTAAGTTGGAAAAGCCCTTTAAGAACATCAAGTCAAATCCTTAACCCAGCACTGCCAAGCCCACCACTAAACCATGTCCCCAAGTACCACATCTGTATCTTTTAAATACCTTGATCCAGCATATCCAGATCCATCTGTGGAGCCTTCCTGCCCTCCAGAAGATCAACCCAACTTGGTGTTGGCTACAGACTGACTGAGGGCGCACTCAATCTCCTCATCCAGATCATTGATAAAAACATTAAACTGAGCTGGCCCCAGTTCTGAGCCCTGTGGATGTAACTCCATTCCCCATTGCTCTCTGGGCTGAGCCATCCAGCCTGTTCTTAACCCATGTGTGGTGCACCTGTCCAAGCCATGGCAGCCAGTTTCCAAGAGAGTGCTTTGGGACACGGTGTCAAACTCTTCCAAAGTACAGGTAGACACATCCACAGCCTTTCCTTCATCCACTGGGTGGGTCACCTTGTCACAGAAGACCAGGTTGGTCAAGAGGACCTGTTTTTCCTAAACCCACACTGGCTGGGTGTGACCCCCTGCTTGTCCTGGATGTGCCATGTGATGGCACTAAAATGATCTGTTCCATGGTCTTCCCTGGCACCAAGGTCAGGCTGACAGGCCTGGAGTTTCCCAGATCCCCCTTCCAGCCCTTCTTGTAGCTGGGTGTCACATCTGCTGACCTCCAGTCAGCTGGGACCTCCCCAGGTAGCTGGGACTGCTGGTAAATCATGGGAAATGGCTCTGTGAGCACCACAGGGCTACCCCAAGGAGTCTCCTTCCTTGCTTGTCCTTTCTGAAGAGTTTTTAGCCATCTGTTGCAGCACTCCAGTTGTGCCAGTCATCCCACCATGTCTTTCAGGGTCATCTGAGGAAGCACATCCCTGCTTTACAAGGCTGTAAATCAACATCCAGCACCAAGTGCAAAACTCTGGCCTGCCTCAGCCTTGCTCAGACTTGACCTCTTTTATCTGAAAGAGCCATTTGAGTGTGACTGTTCATGCATATGGAAAGCAGTTGCTTTAAAGTCTTCCTGCTAAGCTGGCTTTGAGGAAAGGGTGGTTTATCAAATAGTTGCACTCTGTTCCTTAACTGAGAGGGTGTCTAAAACAGATTAAGGTAGGGGGTGCTCTGATCAGATTTCCACAGTAAGGAGTCTTTGCTGGAGGAGCTGTGGAAGGGGCCTTGGTCTTGTCCTCGCTTTGGTGGCATTCTATGGTTGGTATAAAGATCAATTCCAGGGTAGTATGTTTATTTTCACACTCAACGCAAGTTATCTGAAAAGTTCTTTTAAAGCATATAATGAAGAATAGTGGCAGAGAGCACTGAAGGATTTATCTTCATGTATTAAAACTGCATGCAGCCTTCCCATTTGTTTTCTGTACCTTAGGGATAAATCTTGATCTTTCTTGGTAAGTGCAAAATAGGAAGAACAGATTCATAAGCTGAATTTGGAACTGCGGATGTTTTTACTTGTCCTTAAGATACATTTATTCAGTAAATTTATCAGCTGGACCAATGCCACATTTTTAAACAAACAGTAGCAATTTTCTGCATTAAGGGGAGCATGGCTGGGTCACTGTGCCCTGCTGCTCCAGCCATAAGCTGTGGGCAATGCTTCTGACCTGGTTAATGGAGCACCTGAAGATTGAGTGGTGGAAAACACTGAGCAGCAGCTGGAGTCTTAGCTCTGGGCTGGCTGCAGTGGATGGGAGAGGAGACAGGAAAAGAATGAACGATGTGTCTCAAAAATGGTATGGAAGCCAAGAGATGTCTATCTGTCTATGGAAACATGCAGCCTTCCTGGAAGTGGGTGGTTTAAATTTCCTTTGCCAAGAAGGACAAAAACGTCACAGTAAAGAATTTTGGAGGTGTTTGACATACACTGTCTATTTCCAGATTAATATGAAATACTTGTTGTCAGATGACCTGCTCTGCCTGTTGATTAAATCTCTCCCTCCAACCTGCTAGAGTGGAAGTCTGGGTGCACACAGAGGAAATGGCAGTCTGGGCTGTCTGCTTCCTAATCCCATGTTTGATTTCTGTGTAATAAAAACAAAAGCAGCCCCAAGCTTTTAGAATCCCTTTGGTTTCTTTGAGCATTGGTTGTGTGTAACATTGCAGCAGGTGGGGAAGGGGGGATGAAATATCCAATATTCACAGCTTATTTCAACTGCAAAATGAGACTCACTCATCAAAAAATAAATGATCCTGACCCATAACACAGTCTTGAAGTTAGTTTTATCTGGTATAATTTCATTGCAGATTCAGGGTTTGGGGGTTTTTTTTGCTTGAATCATAGAATCATTAAGGTTGGAAAAGATCTCTAAGGTCATCAAATTCAGCTTTTGGAGACACACCATCATAATCTGGAAGTCACAGTTCCAGCTTTATGTTTCCTGAAACACTCAAACTTTATTTATTTATTTATTTATTTATTTATTTATTTATTCATTGGCTTTTATTTTAAACATTGCCCAGTTTTAGAAACCTGTAAATTTGGGGGTCAGTTCAGATCCAGATTTATCATTCCCCGCCAACTGCTTCTGCAAATATATTCCAAGACATCCCACTTGTTCCAAGTACCTGGATACAAGCTCCTGGCAGAGTCAACAATCCACTGCAATGTAACCACTACTTTCACTCTTGTTTCAGTTAACTACAAGATCAAAAATTAATTTGCTGATGACAACTTCCCATTCTCATTGTAAAAGGTGGAATGAGTGTGTGCACTGACTTTTGCATATGAAAGAGCAGCAGATCCATTGCCCAACTCCATTTTCCTGCTGGGCACTTGTAAGCAAAGGGCACACAAAATCTGTGTCTTTTGGGTGAGTGGGAAAAGAAAAAAGGCGTTTTGGACTGTAGCAGCTGAATTCTTATTTGCTTATGTCTTCTGTAAGGTCTTTATTTCAGAATGGGATAGGCTGGGCTCAAAATTTAGCAAAGAAAGGGGGATTTAAGCAGCTAAAATCTGCCAGGGCTAAAACTACAATCCCCTAAGCATCTTGCTTCACTGATGCCTGAAACTGGAGGCACCTTAGTTTGCTGAATGCCTTTTTGATGTACTTGGAAGCTTTTCATTTGCCTCCAGTTTGGCTCATGTAGCTGTTGTAATCTAAGGAGCCTTGCTCCCAGCTAATCCCCCCTGGGATCAAGAAACCAGGTAATGAAGTGTTTTGGCCAAGGGCCTGATCTGATGATAGATGCTTTCAGAGAGAATCGTTTGTACAGCAGGAGGGCTGGGCTCCTTGCAAAAACACATCTGTGGATGCAGAGAGCCACAGGAATGCCAGGCCACCAAGGAAAAAAAATGGACTTCCATTCCCCAGCTTATCAACAGCTGTGTGGCACTTGTTTCGGTTATTGCCAGTGAAAAGAGGGTTGGGTCTCCTTGGTTTTGTGCAAGGAAATCCATAGGTGGCTGTTTCTAGAAGGTGGCTCGTGGGTGGAGTTTGCTCAGCTCTGGAGGAGGTCAGGCTTCCAACAGCATTGGTGGAAAGATCCCTGGGGAACCCCTCATTCTGCCTGCTCCTTCCTTTTGACCCCAAGCTGAAGCATTTTGTGCTGGTGCAGGGCACAGTGTTTTGGTGCTGACCAGAGATTTCAGGATCTTCTGAAGAAGCACATCTCTTTTACAGGGCTATAAATCAACAGCCAGCACCAAGTGCAAAACTCTGCCCCGCCCCAGCCTTCCTCAGACTTGACCTCTTACCTGAAAGAGCCATTTGAGGTGTGACTGTCCATGCATATGGAAAGCAGTTGCTTTAAATTGGCTGGGGAGCAGAGGAACAGAGGTGAAATGTTTCATATGGTTGTTACTGTTTGTGTTGAAGGGTGTCTGTTTTTTCCATGGGTACTGTGTTTTTATCCATCACACAGGTATGAGGATGTTTCACTCAGTTCTTCTATTGTCCATGTGTGTTGCTAACATAGTTTTGTTCTACCTCTTGCAGGCAGTCACTTCTTCCATCGTAACTCTCTGTCCCCTCGAAGCCTGGTCTACGAGAGCGAGTTCTCAACCATCGAGCCTGCCTTGGACATGTACGACGAGAACAAAACCTGAAAGGAATCCATGCTCCTTCCTGGCCCTTTTTCCGTTTTTTTCATTTCTCATTCCTATTGTTGTGTACTCTTTCCATGGATCTCCTTTGTCTGAAGAAGAGCTGCTTTTTCCAGAACACGAACCCGCCTTCTCGTTTGCACAGACGAAGACCAGCTGTGGTGGATTCTGAGGGTGGCATCTTTGAGGTGACAAAGAGCTGTGACAAGCAAGGTTGTCTGATGGAAATTGCTGAGTAACAGCATGGGGAGCTGTGTCGGCCCAGCCACGGCGATGCAGGAGAGGTTTTACGGTGGCCCTAAGAGTTTGTGCTGAACTGCAAATGCGTCTCTTACACAGGCATCTGCTGTTTCCAAGTTTTTAGTTGTCCAGATGGTTGGGCAATGTCAGAAAGGGAACTGGTTGTAGAGGAGATGGCCAGTGACTGGTAAAAGCACTCGTATATCTTGGTCAATCCATAACCTTACTGTGAAATAACCCCTTCTGGGAGGGACCTTTATACGTGCATTGAGTTTCCTACAACCCACTTAACCCCAGACAGTGGCAAGCCAGTCTGATGTTCAAGCTGCAGAGAGGACCTGCATTTGCAGAAAGATTTCAAGGAACTTGATGCTTGGATTTTTTTCTCCAATTTGATTGAAGCAGGAGAAAAATGGTATACACAGAATATACTTTTGGTCCTTCTGTGTGCTGAAGTCAAGTGAGTCTCTTTCTGTAGAGAGGACATTCACAGAACCAGCACTTGATCTACCTAAAAACCATTAGACTTTTTGAAATATGCAGGAATCAAATTAGCTTTCTTTCTCACTTAACTTTTTTTGGGGGGGGGGTGGGGGGTAAAAAAATCCACCAAATTTTTCACTGAGGTTTTTTAAAAGCCAGCATGTTGGCATTACACAGAGAAGAAAAGAGGTAAGCCTCTTATCCCACTCTCCTGTTGAGATCTGCAACAGTTATTTAACAAATACGTTCTCTGAGCAGTGCCCTTTCCCACTGACATCAATAACGGGAATGCAGAAAGCAGGAGAAGAAAGGAAAGCAGCTACTGCTTTGACACGCTGCAGGAAAAATCAATTTTTACCAGCATGTGACAAAAGCGGTGGGGAAATGAATATTGTTTGCAAGCTTCTGAGAGAACAATGCAGAAATGGAGAGCGAGAGAGGAGCCTCTGGAGCTAAGTCATCCACAGCGTTCCTCAAATGAGCTGACATGGAGGAGTGAGCGCTTCTGCTCCACCGTTTCCTACCAGACAATGCATAGCTGTTAATGAATGTTTGGATTTTTCTCCATTGCAGTCTAAGTTACTGTAGGTGTAGAAACTCATTTGTGTCCTTGTAAAGTGAAACACAGTTTCACCCTCTGTATAGGAATCTTGAGAAATCAGTTAAGCCAAAAAGAAAGGTAAGACTTATCCTGCCATGCTTTAATTTCACCTGCTTTTGCAAGCAGGGGAATTTCCCCTCCTTTATAATGTTTTTAATTGTATAGCAATCTGCTTAACATATATCCTTTTCTGAAGTGTGATTCAGCTGTGTATTTAACATGGATGTTCAAGAGAAAAAGAAAAACCCAGCTCTGTAAAATGAGGAAATGAGCCTCTTTGCCGAGCATGCTTTGACTTTTGTTGCTGTGCGTCAGCTTTATTTAATCTGATAATTCAAGAGTGGGTGGCGTGAAGTGTAGGGAGGTTTTTCTCATAATACCCACATTGATATTTACCAAATGCACTTTTATTGCCATTCAGCTCACTCTGGAAATGTGCTGAAGCCCCAGACTTTTTTAAGAGCACAATTTTGACACCCACTTTCTCCTCCAAAGCAGAAGTGAAAGTCACAGGAAGTGCCACAGGGGCTTGGGCAGCAGCAGGTTGTGGTCAGCATCCCTCCTCTGGTGCGGGGCAGGCAGTGACAGCTCCGGGCACTGCTGGCGAGCCCAGGCACAGCTCCCCATCCCAGCCCAGCTGAGCTGCACCTGGGCCCAGGCACAGCTCCCCTGGCTGAGCTGAACCTGGACGGGGCTCGGGGGCAGCAGAAAGGCTGGTTGAGCAGCCCCTGTTTTTGTAGTTACATCTGTGAGAGCAGCAGGGACATGTGGGAGCGGCGCCTTGGGAACGCAAACGCCCGAGAGGAAAATCACCGTCTCTCAAGGATGTTATGGGGCTTGTTTTTATCCATGAGGGCAGTCAGGTTATGATAATCCCAGATACCTGGGTTACCTGGTTAAATGCCAACATGTCTTAGTGTCTTCCAGCCAGCACAGAGCTGCTCAGGTGGAGATTTGGGTAGGACAGGCTCTTGTAGCACTGCGTGGGGTGCTGACGCCCCAGGCAAATCCTTCTCACAGGGGCTGCCCTATCCCAAAACAGGGATTTCCCCTGAGGCCATTGGGAATGTCACTGGGGCACAGTTTCAGCACAAAACCAAACCTGATGATTTCTCAGCTCCAACTGAGCCCATTTGCACAAGCTGTGTGCCAGAATATACAGAAAAGCTAGAAGAGGCATGGAAATTAAAAATTAGAAAGCACAAATCCCCAAAAGACAAAATAATAACTAATGTAATTTGTATTTTGCTAATCTTATTTCTAACTGAATATCTTGGCTTTAAGCAGGGGGAGGGCAGGTTTGCCTCAGTGGAGATCAGGGTCTGGCACAGCAATGTAAAAATGGATTTGTGCTGTAGCATCTTGGATAGGGGAGCTGGTATTCGTAATTGACATCCTGGATTTGGGACATCTTGCAACACTGGAAAAATTAAAAGCTTATTCAAGCAATCAGTCCCTACGTGCATGCCAGGACGTGCTGGAACAGGCCTTCCCCAGTTAGTCATATTTAGGATAGGGAAGAGGCACCACAGCAACATGGGTGATTTTTTTCTGGGCTGTGCTGGTAAGTTTGAGGTTTGCCTTTTAATATTAATCAGTATATAAAAAAAGCTTGATGAGCATTGTTGTTCTTGTCCTGCTGCAGTGGTGCTGTGTGTGGTTGAGTCATTTCACAGAAGTAAAATATACGGCAGCCTACCAAGCACTGTAAGTGCCAGTAACTTGGAAAATCATTTTCAAGGTTAAAAAGAAGTGCTTCTTTTAACAGGAAAACATTCAGTCTATGACTTCTACATATAAAAAAAGCTTTTATCTCCAAGTGTTTTCCTAAAGTATTTAAACCCCAACACTTTGCCTTCTCTTTCTTAGCTTCCTCTTCTATGAAAGTTTTGCATGTTCCCATAAGACATTTGTAAAATCAAGGTTTGCTTGTGTTCTTAGAGGATAATTGCCAGTAAGAAACCAGACTGTAAATGTGCTTTTTACCTATAATACACAACATTAATTATTAAATTTGAAGCATGTTAAAATTTATCTAATGACCCTCACAATTGCTCCCTCCAGTGAGCTCATGTGTTGGAATCTGCATTGTCCCTTTGCTCTAGGATGCTTGCCCTGGCACCTGAGGATGCTATAGGAATAGCCAGGTATCCTGCATTAGCCAAAGAAAAACCAAAACCAGTTTAATAAACATGTCTAGGACTATGTTATGAGACTTTCGCACATCTGTTTTCTTTAAACACATTCATATAAAATAGTGCAAAGGCTTGGGAGAGCCAAGAGCTTTTCACCAGCTCCTGAAAGCAGAGGGAATTCTGCAGGAAACATGGGTCATGCTGAGGCTCCAGGACTTATTCAGTCCAACTTAGGTTTGAGGTAGTGCCACAGTCAGTTCATGAGCAGAAGGATGAAGGCACCAGGGTTGAGCTGAAGTTCAGGCAGCTCTGCAGCCTGATTACTGGCAAGTGAGTTGACTTAATTATTAAAAACATTTGTTATTTTGCTTAGCTAATAGTAATTTGTTTTTTACAGCACAGGAAATAGCAGAGCAGCTCAGAAGCCGAGGCACAGTGGGGCAAAGGCAAGAGCCACGGGGCTGCTGCCAGCCCTGCAGGATGGGGAGAGAACAGGAGAGCTCAGGGCGAGGACCTCAGGAAACACCTTCAAATGCCCAAGTAAAGCTTTTGCTCCTTTTTCACCCTGTGTTACCCAGCCATACTTGACCTAATTTTCCAGCCTGAGTGGTGCAGAAGAGTGTGTGATGTGCCATGACAGCTTGCATATGTGTTGTTATATTTAAAGATATCTTCACTTTTTCCTTTCCCTGCTAGACTTGCTGCACCGCAGGGCAGCCTCAGCTCTGGCACACTCGCTGGAAACTGGTGAGCAGGGGAGGGAGTGAGAGAGGGAAAGATGTTCCAACTAAACAGACTGGAGGGAAATCAGGAGAGAGGTAGACAGCACTTCAGTATGCTGGTGCTCATTATCTGCTTTTTTTCCCTTGTCTTTGAAATAATTAAGAGAAAAAGCTGTGCTCCCTACCCCTTCCCCATGGGATGCAGTGACAAGAGCAGCACTCCAGGTGGGATTTTGCTCCTGATGCAGAGCCATGATGCCCTGTAACTCCCAGCCAGTGATGTCCTGAGATGTTGGCCAAAAACCCCAAATTCACAAGGGCATGCCAGGTTTACCTGATGCTTGCAAAGTGCTTCTTTGGGAAATGAAATCTGATCACAGAGCCTTTGCAAAGCACCACTAATTGACACCTTGTTATCTGTCTTTCATTAACCTAGCCTTTTTCAAAGCCTGCAACACTCCCAGACACTCTTAATTCTAATCTCTACCTTCCACTCCATTAGTTACTACTGGTTTCCTCCTCTGGAGAGCTGGGTGAAGGTCCCTGTTGTGCAGGCACTGCTGTCCACTTGTTCTCCTGCATCTTCTTCATCACTGTGCCATCACCTCACTGTGCCATCACCATGCCAGCCAGCCCCTCCAAGGGGATACATCACTCCAAACCACTCACAGTCTGTGGAAACCCAGAGGTTCCTGGTGGGCTGTGCTCAGCAAAAGCAGGGTGTGTGGCATCTGGGCTGTTGTTGGGGATGCTCATTCTCTGGATCACTGAATGGAGCATCCTTTTGCTCTTCTGCCCATTAGCCTCATGAAGATGCTCAGAAACGGATGTGTAGGTTGTGCAATAACATCTGAATATTTTTTCTTTCTTACTGCAATAATGTCCAGGGTCTCTGGGCTTCGGGGCCCTGTGGTATATAAATTGTTGCCCAAAAATAGTCCTTTTCCTAAGGAGTTAATATTTAAGTATTAATATTCCTACGAAGCAAGAACTACATAGTGTTTTATTGAAAGTTGAAGCTGCTTAGAGTGATTTCAATGCCAGGCTGAGGTGTAACATTAGCTGGTGTCATACAGCTGGGACTGGGGGTTTGCAGCACAGAAATCAGATGGACACGTATGTGAAGGCTCCCTCACTCCTGCTGGGCTATTCCTTTCTTCACTTGTATCCAGAAGCCCCTCAGGAGCCAGGAGCTTTTATTCTTTTCCCTGAGCTCAGCTGTGTGCATTTATGTGCCATTTGCCTTTTTTTTTTTTTTTTTTGCTGCTTCTCACATACTCCGGGGCTCACCTTTGCTTGGCTCTGACTTGATCTTCAGCTGCCCAAACCCCTCGGGGGGGACAAGAGCAATTAATTCCCAGCAGAGCAGCTCTGCAGGGCTATGTTAAGGCATAGATCATCAGATTTGCTGTGGATCCCCTGTGCCTGTGTCTGTAACACCCTCACACTGTCTCAGGCAGTAAGAGCTGTAGCTGCCTGCAGCCTTACTGGGCTGGTAACCCAGACTGGGCTGCACTGGGAGGGAGGATCATACAGAAAACAGCTCAGCAACCCTCCCATGCTCCAGCACAGGAAAGTCTGGGCATGAAAGTAAACTTGTTCTTTGCTGCTGTTAAGCCAGGAATGTTTAACAGAGTGTTTGGGGCTGTCAAAGCAAAGCTCCTGGTGCAGGTTCATGAGGTCCCAGCACGGCAGCGCCCCAGCCTGTTGCTTTCTGCTTGTGCTGGAAGGTGCTACATGAACGAGAGACTTTCCCTGTGCCACCACATCAGCAGGCAGACTTTCCCCACCCTGTATGTCTAGGCTTAGCTCCCAGCACTGGTAAGGTCTCTTGCACTGCTCCTGTAAAGGGGAATAACCTTTTTGAGCAAAAGGAGTGGTAGCATTGCTCTTCTGCTTGTCCCATTTACCCTGTAGCAGTAGATTTTAAGTCCTAAAAGCTTCTCTGGGTGACCTGTGCCTGTCCAGGATCACCTGCTCGAGGCCATGGCTAACTATGCACTGACTCCACCAAAACAGGATCATTTTATCTCAGCAGAGAGGGGACCCCCCGGCCTTTGGGCACAGGAGACTGCAGCAAACAACAACAAAAACCCCAATTTGCGTGCGTGTAAAATGAAGAGTCTGTTTGAACTGGCTTGCTGCCAGGTGGGTCACACCGGTGTGACCAGGTAACCTGAACACGCCAGCAGCTGCCAGGGGTCTGGGGACACTGCAGGGACACAGGGACACACAGTGCCCTCCCGGCAGCCAGAGCTCTCCAGCCCCTGTGGAGGTGTAGCTTGCCAGCAGCAGAACTTGTTGACATGTTTTGATGTAAGTATAACACTGTATTGTAGTTACGTGGTATATGCCAGTATGTTCATAGTGTATACCGACTAGTTAGGGTTTGCTAATGTACTACATTTCAATAAAAAGCAGTTTAAAAATATGGAGTTTGTGAGTTTGGTGTCCGAAAATATGGGAGAATTAAAGCACCACCCAGTGACTCCAGTCCTTCCAGCATTTCTTATAGATCTGTCTTAGAGGGTAGTGTGGAACAACATTTTCAGAGGAGTTTCCCCACTCTGATGTAAACTTTTTTTTTTTAATTTTGCTGTACTGGTGTCTAGAAATCCCAGGCCATTAAGGGCCACGTGGTTCAAAGTGGCTTATGAATATGCTGGAGACACTAATCCACCTTCTCACAGCTTTTGCCACCTTAAAGATGGCACAGAGTGAGCAAGAACAGCAAAAGTTAAATAGGGAAGGATCCTTCAGTATCTTCTCCCAGTGCTCAAACCCTTCCCACAGGACACCCACCCTTCAGAAACCACCCTGCTGCTCCCGAGAAGCAGCCATGCCATTGAGGTGAAGGCACAGCCCTGCAGGCTGAGCCAGCTAATAAATATTTATATTAGAGTAGTGTACAAGGGCTCCAGCTGGGATTAGGGCACTGCACTAACAAAGATAGATCATCCAGGGTTAAAGGATTTAAAGCCTAAAAAAACCATGGCATTCCTGCCTTCCTGGGAGCTGGGCAATAAGCACAGAGATGGCAGATGTCAGTGTTTTCTGCTGTTGTAACACTTTCAGAGTTTGCCTGGAGGCTCTCTAATGGTAATTGAAACAAAAATAGTGGTTCACTAAATTACTGGGAAGCTGCTCCGCAGCCAAGGGATGAGAGGGAGCTGCATCTCCCCCTGTCCTTTGCTGTGAAGATCATCCTTGGCCTGGGCCACAAGCTTTGAGTGGGCTCCAGAGCCGCAAAGCGAGGACCGAAACGAACCAGCTGCCGGGAGGGGGATACCAGGAACCCCACACTGAATTAATGAGGCTGGGATGCTGGAAGGGCGTGTTCTTCACAGCAAAAAGGGCAATTCCCATCTTAATGTGGGAGATGGAAGCATCGTCAGACTGGACAGGAGTGCTGGACGGTCTCTGCTGCTCCAGTGCCCGACCACCCCCTGGGGTGGATATTTTTCCAATATCCAACCTAAACACCCCCCTCCCCCTTTCCGACACAACTTCAGGCCCTTCAATTCAGGTCTATTCAGTGCCACAATGTGCCACCGGAGGCAGAGGAGCTTTGCAGAGCGCGGCGGTGACCCCGACTGCCCACCACGGACAGTCCCGGGCGGCGGCTCCGGGCGCCGGCCGGACCCGGGGCTCGAACCCTCGACCTCAGCGCTGCGGAGGCAGTGAGGGGGCCGGGCCGCCAGAGGGCGCGGTGGCGGCGGGCGCGGCGTGGGCCCCGTGACCCGGCCCGGCCGCTCCCCCCGCGCCGCTCCCGCCCCGGCCGGGCCGGCCCAGCCCCGCGGGCCGCTCCGCTCCGCAGCCCCGCCGCGATGTGGCTGGGCCCCGAGGAGGTGCTGCTGGCCGGCGCGCTGTGGGTCACCGAGCGCGCCAACCCCTTCTTCCTGCTCCAGCGCCGGCGGGGACACGGCAAAGGGGGCGGCCTCACGGGTGAGGCGCGGCGGGGCCGCGGGGAGGCTCCGGCCCGGCGCGGGGTCCGTGAGCGTGGGGCAGGGGTTGGGGGGCCCGGCTGGGGGAGAGAGGCGCGGTCCGCCCGTCTCCTCGCTGTGTGTGACCCCGGAGCCCCTCGGCCGCGGTGTCCGCTCGGGGCCCCTGTCCGCCCCGGGCCGGGGCTGTCAGCGGTCAGGCCCGAGGAGCTGCTGCCGGGGAGGACACACAACTGACGGGATGCCTGGGACCGTCTTCTTCTCTTGTCAAAAATGGCTTCTCAGCCCTGCTCGCGTTGCTTTGAATTATTAAGATGGTTTATTTGCATATTTTGTATGTCTGTGTGCCTTTTCAACATGTAGAGGATGACAGTAAGACGTGGTTTATAATTAGTAGCAGTGTGGAAATTGTGCTGTACATGGGCCGGGGGTGAAGCTGTGTGGGTGCAGCCCAGTGGAAAATACCGCTGTGTGTGGGGGACAGCCTTGTTTGTGACATAAACTGCTAAAATAACACGACTGTCACCAAAGCACAACGTTAACAACAACAGCAAATCCCCTCACTTTTAAAAACCCCATTTATGTGCAGAATGCTTTCAATTATGTCAGTTTCAAAGATGTCAATTTTACTTTTGTCAATTACATATAGCAACTGCGTATTAGCCCTTTTAGAGAAACTGGTGCAGCTGATATACATCATTAGGATATTTCATCTTTTCACAGTGTTCAAAATTATTTTGAACTGTTCTGTTTGATGTCACCTTACTTGTGCAGTTTTGCATGTAGGCTTATACTTGTATTCTACAATTTTCTAGTTTTTTCCTAAAAGAAACTATGCCTGGTGCTATTTTGGTAACATTTAAACTGATGTGTTCCTGACGGGTTGAAGCTTTGAGCTATGTTTGCTTTTTGAGCTAGTGCAGCTCAGTGAGAGTCTTCTTCAGAGCTCCTGCAGGTTAAAAACCACGTGTCCCTAAGGAACTGTGCAGCTGCACAGTGACATCTCAGAGTTAGAGTGGGATGTTCAGCTGAGCTGGAAAGGTTTTTGAGTTGATGTCAGGCTCAAGTTATTAAACATCTCATTACCAGTCTGTGTGTCAATATTTGACACATTCAGTATTGTCATAGGATGGATTCCAAATTAACTTTTAGTCCATATCCTGCCTAAAACTACACAAGAAACCCAAAGCCCAAAGAGATCCTGCTGTGCTGGTTACATACGTGCTTGGTTTAGGTTTGTCACATGGGCTTGCTGTGGGTGATGTTTCACTGCAAGGACAGTTGGTGGTATGTTCTTAATTTGTTAATTGCTACATAGATAGCCAGGAGAGATAAGGGAGACGAAGTGGCATGTTTCTTAATAAGGAATGAGATATGGATGAGCACAGTTCAAACAGGCTTACCCAAACCATGAGAGCTGGGAATTGTAATGACCCCCCACAAAGTCAATGCCCAGGGAACAACCATGCTCCCTCTCCACATTCTAATAATAGAAAACTTTTAATCATGAGTGTGTTGCAAAGTTAATTTGCATTAAAGATGCTGGTAATGCATTGTCTAGAACAACAAAGCAAATCATCACCTTATATATCTGTTTTATCTAATTGAAATTCATTGAAGTAAATTGATTTGCTTTACAAAGTCTGGTTATCAACATTTACTCTGGAAGTGTCTCCTTTCTTATTTAACATCATATAAAAATATTTTGACTTCTGTATTACCAAATTTTGAGTTGCTGACATCTTTGTTTAATCAAAGTCCTTCTGGGAACATCCTTGAAGCATCCTGTGAGCACCAGTTTTTCTAGATCTACCTGATTCCATTTGGACAAGTTACCTACTTTTGGCATTGCTGATTCTGAAAAATACAGCATTGAGGACTCTTGTGTCTTTTAGCTTGGTAGGCTTAAAAATCACTATTAGAATAAAAAACCCTACAGAGAAAAACACATTTCACTTTCATTAGAAAACTCTTCTATGAAGGTGGGGGTCAGTAATGAAGCTTAGTAGGCATTTTAATTGCCATCTAAACTTTGTCCATTACCAGCAGGACAGGCTGCAGTTGCTTTTTAGGGAATTTACCTCCAGTGAGTGGAGGTAAATTTCTGAATTTTCTGAACCAAGTGCTGCAGCTCTTCATCACAACTGTTCACAGGCTGTGAACATCAGCATTTTCTGCAGTGATCATCCTGTGTTTTTGCTTAACCCAGTTCTTTGTTTTGGTATGACACTGCTGTAATTTCTGTCTCTTTGTTTCCTAGGTCTCCTTGTGGGAACTCTAGACGTGGTTTTGGATTCCAGTGCCAGAGTTGCCCCATACCGGATTCTGCACCAGACTCAGGACTCTCAAGTGTACTGGGCAGTGGCCTGTGGTATGTGACTCTTGTTGGGGTCTGGATTTGAGTTATTGTCTTGTCTTTTTGGTTCAGATGAGCAGTTATCCCACGTAGGAGTATCCTATGACTGCTCAGGACACTTCCAAAAGCTTCCAATGGTGTAGTGGAAGATTCCAGAAATGACAAAACTGTTGTTTAAAATGTAATTAAGGAACTTGAGGCTCTGCAAAAGCTTCTGTTTATGCAGATGTTAGGAATTTTCTTTCTTCCAAATGTACCTTGTATTTACAAGGTTGTAGTGAGATTGTGCAAAGAATGACACATGCTGGTTTTGGTGGGATGATGAGTGCTGCTGCTTACCAGGAGCATGGCACAAGATGGGAACATGTAACATTGTTCAAGGTACCAGAGGTACTTTGGGGAATCTCTTGGTCCAGTTTATGTTTTTTCTATTATTTCTGGCCTGGAACAGATGTGTATATAGATCTGTAAAAAGGACTAGAATAGTATTTTTTTAACATCAAGGATCCTTGGCCTCTTTTACTTGAGAAATGTAACTACTGTTTTAGAATATCATAATGCAGCCATCTGATGCCTGTTGGTGAACTTTGGTTAAAGCTTTAGGTCCTAATGCTTGCTAAAGAGGAAATATCTCCAGACACATTTGTTAGACCAACTTTGTTTACAATAAGAACCTTCACTTCTCACTTTGTGGTGGAGACATAAAATCTGATCATGAAGGAGTCATTTGCTAGGCCCACAAAAGCTGATGTCTTGTTTTTCCTCCTCCCACCTTCTCCCCAGGCAACCAACACAATATTCTTTCTTGCAGAGCTACTTAAATTCTGCAGAGGAGAGGTTTAGATGTTGCTGTGTTTCACAGAAACTCAGGTTCCCCTTTGAGGAGGGTGGAGGCAGAGCATTAAGAAAGGCAGAAAACAAAATGGCAGGTCAGGAACTGCATAGAAAAAAGGAGAATATTTAGTGCAGATCTGTAATTTTATGGTATCTTGATACTGAGTAAGATATTTTTGTTTAATTTCAGGAGTACTTAAGTTGATATCCTCTGTATCTCAGTTACTTTTAAACAGTGAAGCATGTAGAAGTGGGATGGGCTGGGTAACACCCAAATGGAGTTTGATAAATTATTGTCCTGGAGTAAATATGTTGTCTTCATCCAAAGTATTTTTTTTTAATCATACCTGGTTCTCCTTCTGCTGTCAGAGTACTGGCATTCCTTTAACATTATAAAATATATACTGCTCTCTAGTTGAAAAATACAAATATTTTATTTACAGTTCACTGTGTATAAATACTAGTGGGCAGCAATTTGGTCACACATGCAGCTTTGGCTCTTTAGCACTTTGTTCTTATAACCCTCCTTGTAGGAATCACAAACTTTTACTCCTTCATATATGTCATTCTAATGTAGTTCTTACAAAGATGTCAGTAAGTGAGGCCAGGCTTATTTTAGCAATTTGGCTGCTGTCACTTGGTAAGAGATGTAGCTCATGAAACAAAGCAGGACACAGACTTTATTCCACTGCTGTTGTTTCTGAACCTGTGTGTTTTTTTCATAGTCAGAGCATCCTATAATTGATAATTCTGTGCTTTGGAGTATCCTTGGTGACAAGGAGATATTTTATTAGAAACATAATGTTGGTGTACATAAAATATCCTTAACATGTACACAGTTGCTGTGTGTGATTTATCCTAGTCACTGTTCAGTAATTATTAGTTTCCTGCTGTGAACTTGGAGGAAAAAAGACCATGTTCTAATTTTTTTTTTCTTCGCCCCTGGCATCATCTTTCTCCCCTTCAATTAGGATCATCTCGTAAAGAGATCACAAAGCATTGGGAATGGCTGGAGAATAACTTACTGCAGACTCTGTCCATCTTTGACAATGAAGAAGATATCACCACCTTTGTCAAGGGCAAGATACATGTAAGTGACCTGTTTCCCTGAAGGACTTCCAGATTCTGAGAAAGGACAAGGGAGATGGTTGTAAGAATTTTTTATCTTTTCCAGTCATACATAGGTATGAAAGTGTCATGGAATGCATCCAGCATGGTCAACATCCAGTTAGAGCAAATACTGAGCATATATATTGGAAGGGCAAGGGTTAAGAGCAGTAGATCTCAAAGAACAGCCTGCTTAGGATGTTCCTACTAATCTAAATATAATACCTCTTTAAAATCATTGCAAATTCTTGATCAAAGCCTTTGATGGAGGGAGAATGGTTTAACAAGGCTTCATCTAGCAACAAGTGGAGGAGAGAGAATTGTAGTTCACTAGAAATATACTTGCCCTGCCAGTGGTCTGAAAGGTACCTGGGTTGTAAAGGAACTGCAGCCCAGTTTCCACTGACTTTGGAGTTAGGTGTCTGCTGGTTTTGCAGTTAACACACTTCAGATTCCCAGCCCACAAACCCTCCAGAGCAGAAACTTATAAATACAGTTCTTTATTGAACTGCAGGAAGTTGCATCTTTTTCAGCTCTCCTGTCTGAATTTTTTCTGTGATTTCTTCATGTTTTCTGTGTGTATCTGTGCATGAGAGAGATTGTGGTCATTTGTTTTTCCTTCTGGCCAGTCAAGAGCTGACAGACTGCAGAGTTCTGCCCTTCCTGGCAGATTATCTTCTTCCAGTTGGAGAAGCAGGTGTGCAAGTGCAAAGAGACTTCAGTTCTCCTGCAGGGTGTTCCAAGTGTTCCCAGGCCAGCCATGAGGAACTCAGTCGAACATTGAACATGAGTGCTTGTGGCACATGTTCAGGAGTGGATCCCAGACTCCCACAGGACCTGACTGCCCTTTCTGCATGTCTTTGCTGTTTCTGACATGACAGGATAAGTGCTGTGTCCTGCTCCTTTGTGCCTTCCGGATTGCTGCTGTGACCCTTTGCTTTGTACATTATTTCTGTCAGCAGGCACCTTCACTTCTGTTTCTCCTCTCTCCTCCCACATCCTTTCAGGGCATTATAGCTGAGGAGAACAAGAATGAGCAGCCCCAGAGCGAAGAGGATCCAGGTAAATTCAAGAGGCTGAGCTGAAGATGCGGAAGCAGTTTGGGATGCCCGAGGTGGAGAAGTTGGTCAATTACTATTCCTGCAGCTATTGGAAGGGACGTGTCCCCAGGCAGGGCTGGCTGTACCTCACTGTCAACCACCTCTGTTTCTACTCCTTCCTGCTGGGCAAAGAGGGTGAGTTATGAGCCTACAAGTTGTGTTTCTATCATTTCCCATGATCTTTTCAATGCAGTTGATCTTTTGTATGAACTCCTTTTTAAGATGACAGGTTTTTTTAGCTTTTAGGAGTTCTTGAGCACTGTCTGGCTCAGCACATAAATCAGTTCTTGCTCTCATAGGCACTTCAGTGCTGTTTAGACTGAATGCCTGAGTCATTTTTTAAAACATTTCCCAAGTTGTACATCTGTTTTACTCAAACTGGGTTACATTTTACAAGTTAGACTGGTTTAGAGAACCAAGCAGTATTTTTGCCTTGGTAAGTTTTATGTGGAACACCTGCCAGGACCCAGTATTTGCAAAGCCCCAACCCCTGAGTCCAAAGCTAATTTGTTGGAAAGAAAGAATGAAAACTTGAGTAATTGTAATTGAAAGCATTTATTGGATGGGAGATAGTCCTTTTGGAACTGCATTATTTCTAGTCTAGTTAATCCCAAAGGTTATTTCCAAGTATTTTTGGAGAACCCAGTAAAAGTGTGAAGAAAAGAACTGTCCATGTGTAAGAGGAGAAAAAATGCTGCTCCACTGAGAGCTTTCAGGCTGCTTGACCTTCATTTCTGTTAGGTTCTTGTTTTGACTCAGTTGTGATAATAGTATTTTTTAATTCTTTTTCTCAGTTACACTGGTGATCCAGTGGGTGGATGTAACCCAGCTAGAAAAAAATGCTACACTGCTGTTCCCTGAGTGCATTAAAGTAAGCACAAGGGACAGTGAACTCTATTTTTCCATGTTTCTCAACATCAATGAGACATTCAAGCTGATGGAGCAGTTGGCCAACATTGCAATGCGGCAGCTGCTGGACAATGAGAGCTTCCTACAGGACAAGTCTCTCCCAAAGCCCAGGAGGCCTCTTAAGAACATCTCTGCATTAAAAAGGTATCATGTTCCCAGCAGTGAGAAAGAAGACAGGTAGTAGGGGATTGTAAAAATAAATCTGCATTATTTTGTAGCTCTTGGGTGCTGCTGGGGTTTTCTTACTCTAGGGGCTGCATCACTTACTTCAGTCATTAGCCTTCTGCTCGTTCTCTCTTTTTCCCCATCCCAAATTGGAGCTGAATTCACACACACCCTCATGTCTTTCTCATGCTTGCCTAGGCACTGTCAGAAGAAATTTTCAACTAGAAACTGCTGAAATTCATATGTAAAAAAAAAGTGAAGAAAGAAAATTACACCAGCCCCTTTGTCTGAAGTTAAAGATTTATAAAAAGAAATCATATTTGTATTGTAATAAATCCTCCCACTGGGGACTGTTCTCTGCAGTTTCAGAATCTCATGTAATATTTCAGTTTTACAGATGCACTTGCATATTTTATTTTGTATTGCAGAACATACCTTGTCAGAGAGGCATGTCTGAAGGCTGAAAGAGGAGTCAGAGGAGGGGTGGCATCTCAGTTAGAGAAAGGAATACTAAGAATACACAGCATAGTCTGAAGGTTGTGATTGGAATGAACATGTGACATTAGTGTTTGAGTGGGTTTTTCAAGTGAGTAAAAAGGATACTACCCTTTACTTTTCCCCAGAGACCTGGATGCTCGAGCCAAAAATGAGTGCTACCGTGCCACTTTCCGTTTGCCCAAGGATGAATGCCTGGATGGACACACAGATTGTACCTTGTGGACACCATTCAACAAGATGCATATTCCTGGCCAAATGTTTGTTTCCAACAATTACATCTGTTTTGCCAGCAGGGCAGAGGAGGCCTGTCATCTCATCATTCCTCTCAGGGAGGTGGGGATTTCTTAGCTGTATGTTAACACTACAGGCCTCTCTTCTCTTTTGTGTCCTTCTGTCTGTTGTGCTGTGCTTTATGGATAATGGAAAACATGCCAGATCCAAATGGCCCTTGTCTTTGTGTTCTAGGTGACAATAGTTGAGAAAGCAGATAGTTCCAGTGTCTTGCCTAGCCCTTTGTCCATCAGCACTAAAAGTAAAATGACCTTCTTCTTCGCCAATCTGAAAGACCGGGATTTCTTGGTTCAGAGGATCTCTGACTTCCTGCAGAGAACACCATCCAAGAAATCCTGCAGCATCGACAGGGAATGGAAGTGGAATGTGGCTGATCCCAGCAGCGAGGTACTAAGGAAATAGCTGGGAAGAACTTTATCAACTTTTCAGAGCAATGCTCCTTAGACTGTGTTTGGAGTGCTTGTCACCAGCCAGTGCTGTCTCTGTCGGGCCATGAGCAGAGGAGGGAGCATGAGCTCAGACATTTTCTGTTCTCTTGTCCAGGAAGTTCCAGAGCTGCCTTCCAGCAGCCCCCTGGCTGTCAGCCCCACGTCTGCTCTCAACCATCGACCTGTCAGCTTCTGTGCTGGGCAAGTGCCAACAGCCTCACAGGGACTGCTCAAACTCTTCAGGAGGAATTCTGAGGAGCTCTCTGGACCCAAAGGGGTAAGTGATATTTTTATGTAAAGCAATAAAGTATAAGTAGTTTGCAGTAGGTTGCTGATTTGCTGGCCTGCTCTAGAATGGAAATGCATTTTATCCCTGCTCAGTATCACTGCTGTGTGTGTCACAGTGGTAGTACTGCATAGAGGTAACTTGACTGTCAGCTTACACTGTTTGTACTGACATACCTGAGATACTTGACCAGAGGCTAAAAGATAAGTGTTACCAGTGTTCTGGGATGTGAATTCATGGCTGTGAAGAACAACTTTTCTTCAGAGCAAGAAAGCAGGGAACTTGTATCTCTGCTTGCTGGTTAATCATCGTGATCAATGGTTCTGCTTGCATTTATGTGGAGATTTGCATAGTTGTAAAGACTCGACTTTAAGCAAGGTCATAACAGGGTAGATTAGTATATATACACTCTTTCTTCAGCAGAAAGAAGAGAGGTTTTAAATATCACAATGTATTTTTCCTGTGAAGTGCAGGCCTGAGTATACCCAGAAATCAGTTGTCCTACAAACATAGAAATGCAATAATCTCCTAAAATAGCCATATGTGTTTCTATGAAGGCAAAGGAGAAGATGAAGGAAGAGTCTTGGAATATTCATTTCTTTGAATATGGGCGAGGGATGTGTATGTACCGCACTACCAAGACGAGGGAGCTGGTACAGAAAGGAATCCCAGAGAATCTCCGTGGAGAGCTGTGGCTCCTTTTCTCAGGTAGGATGTTGTGCTGACAGCGGGAACAAACTTCCTGCACATCTCAAAGGAAAGGGTATGAATCTTAGCCCATTTCAGAAAAAATTATTGACAGGTTAATTTCATCTGAATTATACTTTATGGTGGCTTTATTATCCTAATAGCTGTTTGGCCTCTTTTGTCTGTGTTTCGGTGTTGGGACCTAAACTCTAACAATGATTTAACAATGAGTTTGTTGCTATATTTTCACATCTGTTTATAGTTCATGGGTTCATGCAGTGCTTCTTGGCTCCCTTATCTCTGAAACTGGGAATAAAATCTGTGTTTCAAAGCACCAGAGGTAAAGCACTGTTTGTTTGTCATTTCAGGGGCTTGGAATGAGATGGTGACTCACCCTGGTTACTACGCAGATCTTGTGGAAAAGTCAATGGGAAGGTACAATCTTGCTACAGAGGAAATTGAGAGAGATCTGCACCGCTCTATGCCAGAACATCCTGCCTTCCAAAACGAACTGGGAATTGCTGCCCTCCGGAGAGTCTTAACAGCTTATGCATTCAGAAATCCAACAATTGGGTACTGTCAGGTAGGAAAGAAGTCTTAGACTTGTTAGTCCTACACAGTGACCATGATTGACTTGGACTTTTTCTGCAGTTTTTTGTTCAGTTTCAAGCTTTTCCTTTATACTGTCTGTGTAGTGGTGAGAAAATAGGGAAGAAATTATGGTGCATCATCTCTTAAATATCCTTTGAACATAGTATTTAAATACACTTTTCACAGTGCTGTTATGTGTAATGTTAGTCTTTAATAGTTTCCTGACAGAGCTTTCCATAGTTCAACAAAACATCTTCTAGTTTCATTACAGATAAATCAAATAAGTGATGTTGCACATGGACAGTCTATTGAAAATGTAGCCTTTTGCTGGTTTGTGAAACAACTTGGTGGAAATTCAGGTTCATTTTGTGTATTGCTATGATGTTACAGATTCTCGTTATGGTGTTCTGTTAATGGCCAAATTACAAAGATTTTTATGAAGACTTTGACAATTATTCTTGTTCATGTTGTTTACTGAAAGTGCATGACAAAACGTCATCAAATTATTTGCTGCCTCATGAACAGAGGAACTGAAAACAGGAAGAAAAATTGGCTTAAGGTCATCTATTGACTCAGATGCCAGTAGAAGCTGGAAATAGATGTGACTCTTAGTGACAGCTTGCTGTATTCATGCTTTTAAGTTTAGCTAATCTACAGCAGAGTTTTCCTGAAGACCTCCATGTTTTTCTCCTGTACCTGTGTGTTTGCTGTGCTCGCTCCTAGGCCATGAACATTGTCACCTCGGTGCTGTTGCTGTACTGCAATGAGGAAGAGGCTTTCTGGCTCCTGGTGGCTTTGTGCGAGCGGATGCTGCCAGATTACTACAACACAAGAGTAGTGGGTGAGTCCTTATCAGATTCCTGCTGCATTGTGGATTTTCAGCTGCACCAGCATCTCCCAGAAACATTTTGTTTTTTCAGAATTAATTAAATGTGATGAGTTTTAAAGATAATGAAGTGCAGCTCTGTTCCTTTTAAAGTGGCAGGGGTGTGATGGAGACATAGGAAGAGACACTACAGGCCTCCAAGGCAGTAGTTCTACTTTATAGTAGCAAGGAAGATGAAGTCACCAAAAATTGGTGTCAGGAGGGATCATTAGCAGTAAGGAGGAATATCTAGAAGAACATTACTGGGTTTTAGTTTTCCCCATCTGAATGACATTTTAAATCTGTGGAACAGGCTCTCAGGGAAGGTTAGTCAAAGCACCACTTCATAGGCTTTTAAAGTTGGTTTGTATAAAAGGCTATAATCTGGTGTAAATACCATAATATCAGTAATCCTCCACCCCTCCATTCAGGGCAAATGCACAAATGGATGAAAGGTTCTGTGTTGAGAGGTTGTGTCTGCATGCTCTGCAATGTAGAAATAGTCTCATTGGTTTTATTGAGAACAGGGTAAAAAATTAATGTCTTAATTTTAGTTATGATGTTCAGAGGAAATTTATATGAAATTTGTATGAAATTTAGTGAACTCATACTGTTTTGTTTAATAATTGCTTAGCTTGGTACATGACACCACCATTTGGAGTTCTACCATTGTTTTGTTTTTTTCAGGTGCATTGGTGGACCAAGGCATCTTTGAAGAACTTACACGAGAGTATCTTCCACAGCTGTCAGAAAAGATGCAGGACCTGGGAGTGATCTCCACCATATCCCTTTCCTGGTTTCTCACTCTCTTCCTGAGTGTGATGCCCTTTGAGAGTGCCGTGGTCATTGTCGACTGTTTTTTCTACGAGGGAATCAAGTTTATCCTGCAGGTGTCATTGGCCATACTTGATGCCAACATGGAGAAGTTACTACAGTGCTGTGATGAAGGTGAAGCCATGACTATTTTGGGCAGGTACCATTCATTGTTCTTATTTAAAACAGAATAGTAACAGTGGCCTTTTAGTCATCATCTCTTTCTACCTAATAGCAGGTCACAGATAACACTCTAGGATGAAACTTCTGCTCCAGAGAAGTTTGCTATTGCTTTCTGCAAGAGCTGAAATTAATTGTTGGCTCAGTTATGGAGGAATCCTTACTTCTGGAGTTGTTTTGTATCATAATGAACTCCTGCATCTCAGTTTGAATTTGAATTCTTACAGGTTATTTATTTGAAGTTTGCATATTAAGTCTGCTTTACTATTTAGAACAGATTCTGGCAGGAATCACCTTCTGGAAACTTAAAACATTATCAAGCAGATATCTCCCAAGTCTAGTAAATGTAAGATTTTCTTGTTTGAAATGAGAATGTCTTCTATGTGCAGCAAGATTTTCAGCATTTGACTAGAAGCCTACTTTTAAAAGAGCAAATACCCCCAATATAGGATGAAAATCAACTTAACTCCAGGTACATTGAGGGTAGCATTGCAGATTAGATGAGAAAAAATAAATTCTCCTTCATGTTTAGATTAGTGACACAAAGAAGTTGGGAGTAATGCATATAGGATATTATTTCTTTTTCTGGACACTAATCCTGGAATCTTGCATCTGTTCTCATTTTTGTCCACAGATATTTGGACAATGTAGTTAACAGACAGAGTGTCTCTCCCCCTATTCCTCACTTGCATGCACTGTTGACCAGTGGAGATGACCCCCCACTTGAAATCGACATCTTTGAACTCATCAAAACTTCATATGAGGTAAAGTTCTGGCTTGGTATTTTGCCCAAGAGATTTCTTCTCTACTAACATCCCATTTTATATGTTGTGCAGCCAAAATCTGAGCAATGTTCATAGATTGAGATGCTTAAGGAGTGCAGGCTGAAGCCATTGTTCCACCTGCTTGGTATGAGTAGAACCTGACAGCGTTGGCTATTGCAGATTACAAAGAGTCTGCCCAACACCAGAGGGACTAAAATGAAGAGTGCAAATAAGGAAGAAGTTATGGACTAGAGATTTCTTCCTGCTTTGTCAAAAATGTCTCCATTATTAATTCTATTTGAGGATTTTCAGTGCTAAGAAGTTAAGGAGGGAAATTCGGGGTAAGAATTGTGAAGTACTCTGCAGAAACATGGAAGAATCTCAGTTCACATGCATAGGCATCCTGTTCTGTGAACCAAATTATAGTAATAGGAATTGACCCCAGAATGGTGCCAATGCTGTTAAAATATCTCTGCACTGATAGAGGTGTTCCTCACAATTCATACTGAGAACAAACTCATAAAAAATTGATTCTTAATGATGGAAAAAACACAGGCAAAAGAACTGATGTTTGGGAGTTCTTCTCTGCTATTCTCTGCTAAATGTGGGATCCTTTCCCTCTTTTTCCCTCTTTATCTTGTTTTTCACCCCATCCCCTTCTGGCTGTTTACATTTAGGCAGCTGTCATTTTCCTGGGTGTTTTGTGTACTTCTTCAAATCTGCCATCTCTGTTTGTTCTTGGTTTCTTTTCATAAAAGAGTGTCACTGAATTCATATTACTTGTCTGACCTAGTCCATAGAAAAGCTTCTTGACTGTGGTGTTTCTGGCTGAATCTCCTGGGGGTCCTAGAGGAAATGAATGACAGGGCTGGAAGGAATGACAGTCTGTCTGTTCTCTTATCTCTGCCACAGTACAGGGCCTCTATTTCTGTCAGTCCTGACAGATCCTTTTTCAGCTTTTCTGTAGAGACCTCTGATGCTGGATTTCTCATGAACTCTGAATTACTCCTCTTGCAGGACAGGAGTGATTAGGGAATAGAGCTCAAGTTTTCTCTCATCTTGCTGCTCCTAAAAGGCTTCTAGTGGGTTTAGGTCATCTCTGAAGGGATAGTACACTTGTTAAAGAGTGTGTAATTGAAGGTGGGTTCTTCTCTCTTCAGGAGATGATGTTGACCTGATCTGCTTCCTTTCTTGTAGAAATTTGGCAATCTGAAGGCAGATGACATTGAACAAATGCGTTTCAAGCAAAGGCTGAAAGTGATCCAGTCTCTGGAGGATACAGCCAAGAAGAGTGTGGTATGTGACTCCCAGACTGAATGAGCTACCAAATGGCACCTTCTTGGAAAGTGTTTTGCTGTGAGCATTGAGAAACTTCGTGCTGTAGCAGACCAAGTTTTAAGTGACTGAAAGAATGATTGAATGAGATGTTTGGCATGGAGGGAGATAAAAAACACCTGTAGGCTATGACATAACCTCCCATGCCTAGTTCTGTCTGTTTTACTGCTTGCCTGGAATCTTTGAGAAAAGCTGGCTAGCAGATAATTATTTTACTGCCATTTAGAGAGTCCATTAGGGAATTTTCCTGAAGGTTTATGACCAAAGGGGAGTGTCCATATTTATTGCCATTATCTCCCATGTCCTAGGTGGAGAATCTCATCAGGGTGTTTATTTCAATGTTGCTCTTTAATGCATCCAAGTCAAACATCTGAAGAAAAAAACAAGAGGGAGGGGTGACACAATCTGCTCAGCCAGGTCTGCACAAACAGGAAATAAGCACAGTAAACTACTGAAAATGTCAGCAGTTTCTGCTTGACTGCAAAATGCCTTCCTGATTGGTTTCCAGGGATATATTAGAATGGTGATGTTTTTCTTCCCATTCTATGTGATATCTCCTTGCACTAGTTTTCTTCTCTTCTGTGTTGCACATATTTTTCAGTGAGTTGTATTAGATTTTTCTACTTTTGAAATAAATTGTTCACAGGTCCGAGCTGTATCCGGTGACATTGGTTTCACTATGGAGGAACTAGAAGAGCTGTATGTAGTGTTCAAGGTAAGAAGCCTTCCTTGAGGGTGAGGAAGAAATGTTGTCACAGACAGTACAAATAGCAAAGTAAGTTGAAAGGCAAGCAGTGACTTTGCCTTAATTCTTAAAGTGACGTACCAGAAACTGATGTGGCATTCTAATACACATGGTGCCAGTAGGACTGGCCCTGTTACTATCTGATTAATTATTTTTAATCTTTTTTTTTCCCCCAGAGATGGCCAAACCACATTCACAGTGTTTGAATGATACTCAGAAAGAAACTGTAGAGTCAATGGAAGAGAATGTAACAAAGCCCTGAGAATGGGGTGCTAGGGTTGACTGTACCTCAGTTTTTAATCTCAAGTTTCCTATTGACCTCATCTGTAATTGTGACAAGATTACTTAAGGGCTTTGTCTCTATTTGTCAGCATACATATTTTTAAAAGAATGGTATTACCCAGCTGTGTTTACCGAAGTTGGTTGTGCTCTGTTGTAGACTCAGAAAGAGAGGCTTAGTTCTAAAACCTGCATGTTCCCTTTGCAATAAAGCCTGAATTACATTTTGTTAAAACCTGAAATCATGTTTTGTACTTTTCACTTTAAATAATTCCTTGTTTTTCCTGAAATCTGTGTCTCTTCCTTCATTTCATATTATTTTGTAGTGAAGTAACACTAGGAATCACAAGGCAGATAATGTTTCCTGAAATGTCTCTTGTTTGCTTCCTCAATGCTATTGTTGAGCTGTGACAGTCTCCACTCCTGTGGAGCAGCATCATCTGCCCTGTTAATCCTCTCCCTCCAAAGGCCAAGTACCTGATGAGCTGTTACTGGGGGAACAACCGTGCGGCCGCTGCCCGCCGGGACCAGAGCCTGCCCTACCTGGAGCAGTATCGCATAGACATGGAGCAGTTCAAGGAGCTGTTCAGCAGCCTCACCCCCTGGGCCTGTGGGGCACACACCCCTGTGCTGGCAGGGCGCCTCTTCCGCCTCCTGGATGAGAACAGGGATTCTCTCATCAACTTCAAGGAGTTCGTCACAGGAATGAGTAAGTGGTGTTTTTGGAGAAAATGGAATGCTGCAAAAAATGTGTCTGTCCTTTTCCAAGAAGAGAACTGAAAGAAGATAATGGTGTGTTCATTGTCATGAGGAGGAAGGGTGGCAGGAAGCCTCAAGCTGGACAAAATACACTTCTTGAAATGGATTTCATTGTTGATTCCTCACATGACTTTGAGCAGTCATTGTATGGGAATACATTCTGGTTTGAACCTGTGAGCAGAGGGTGATTCTTTATCATTAAAGTGCTATTTTTCTTAACCTTTTTTTTTCTTTCCAGGTGGGATGTACCATGGTGACCTCACTGAAAAACTCAAAGTACTCTACAAACTGCACCTGCCTCCTGGTGAGTGACTGCTTCTGTGTACTGCTGCTGTTGAACACAGGCTGCACTGACATCAATTGACACGGGGTGCCTCAGGAGTTTTGCTAATGAAGTGGGTCATAGTGCTGTTCAATTAGAGATTTTAACATTTGTTTCTCTGTGAATACAGCTCTGAATCCAGAGGAGACAGAATCTGCTTTGGAGGCCACAAGTTATTTCACAGAAGATGTGACAACAGAAGGTAATGCAACACTGCTGCCTTTACCTCTCAGTTAGGCAGGAGTTGCAGCATAGATCCATGTGCTCTGAACAGTGATGTTGTGTAAAGCATGGTCTCATGCTGGCATGTGTTAGGATTGGCAGTGTGTTTGAGTTCACTGTCTTTGTTGCATGATGGGGAAGAAGTTTGGAGCTAAAACTCCTCAGTGTCCATTCCATGCAGGATACAGCATGCTCTGAAGCATGGGCACAGACTGCTGAGGAGGAGCAGCGTGCTTTTACCAGCCCCTGTCTCCCATCATGATTTAGGTTTTTCATACAGGTCTCATTGTCTCTCTTCCTGTTTTTGTTTCCTTCTCTGTGTCTGTCTATGTCTGACCTTTTCTTCTGTTTTATCTGGGATATTGTCCCCTCAACCCTTTTTTCTGCTGCTCAAGTATCTCCTTTTGTCTCAGAGCTGGATATCTGCCTGCACTGTGAGTCTCAAGGTCAGTCCATGGATTATGTGCATGCATTGAGCATGGCTGTGGTGCTGATACCACCTGCCAGCCCAGTGTGCTGATGTAAATACTCTGAAATTATTGCTGCTCCTCGCTCATGACACTCTCACTATTAATAAAGTGCTATAAGTAATTAAGTATCTTTTATTATAATCTGCCTATTGAGTTTCAGCCTTGGTCAAGATAGGTTTTGTCTGGTTTCTTTCAGTGGAATTCATCTCATCCTAGAAACTGATGGTCAAAAAGATGCTCAGAACAGAGTGGGGGGGGTGCTAGGCTTGCTGGCCTGGGGAGGCGAATCCTGTGCCTACTCCACAGTCTTCCAGTTTAAAGGAATAAGGATGCATGCCACTGAATTGCTGAACTGTTGGTAGACTAGTTGACTGCATTTCTTAAAATACAATATTAGGAATTGTCAGATAGGAGATCAAGGTATGTCAATCATGCTAAACATTGACCAAAATACAATGATGCCAAAAGAAATCTAAGTACAAGAGGTAATTGTGCAGTTGGGTGCCAGGTGGCTGATTTAACAGTCTGAGTTGAACCAAGACTTCCTATTTTCTCTAGTGACAATGTAGGGAATCAGAAGTGCAGTTCATGAAGTTAGAGTGCAAATTGCTCCCAAAATGTCAGTCCAGGCAGTGAATAATGAGGAGTGTAGACATTAGTCACATATGTGTTCTGTGGTGGTTTGGGTTTTTTCCATTCATTATCTTGCTTTGGATGACTGAACATCACACTGCTTTTCTATCTTCCTTATCTATGTTTTCACATTTTCTTTTAAGACCTCTGCCCTCTATCTCAGCTCTTCAACCCACTTTTTGAGTGTGGCTCTTTATTCAGTTCATCCCACCAGCCTCGTGCTTCCATCCTGTTCTGTTCAATCCTCTAACCATGATTATGGGAATGTGAGATATAACTTCTATTAAATGTACTCTTGTATAATTTGAATTTGTGTATTGGGTTGTCTTAAGTTCTTTGTGTGTTGTATTACTGCAAATCAGCTACTAATTATTTTCTAATTCCATAACTCTTTAGAAACCCAAGAAGACAAAGGAAGAAGAAACGAGAATGGCCCAGAAAAAGGTAATTTCGTCCTCAATAGACCACATTCTAATCTCATCTCTCTCATATTATGACCTGTTCATTGTCTCATTGTGATCAAAGAGACCTTGCAGAGTGTTCCTTGTGGACAGAGATAAAGCAGAAGGTGAGCTGGGAAATAAGCATCCCTTTATGCTTTAATGCTCCAACTCTTTTACATACCAAGATCACAGCATTTGTAAATCATGTTGGGCAAATTGTCAACTCACAGAGCTTGTCTGTGAGAAGTCAAACTGATGCAGCACTGTTAAATTTTTTGCTCTGCTGAGCTGCATCAGATAAACCAGCAGAAAACAGTGCAGCCTTCCTGGTAGATGTTTTCCTGGGCTGTCAATAACACCTTCTTCAAGCCTGATTTTTGTTGTTTCAGCATTCACTTTTTAAGTCTGAAACCATAAACTACCTGACTAGTGGCTTGTTGTTGCCTTGCAGAAGAGAAAGGCACCAGTCCACAAGACTACAGATACTACCTAAGAATGTGGGCCAAGGAAAAAGAGAACAAGAAAGAAACCATTAAAGATCTCCCCAAAATGAGCCAGGTAAGAAAGGAGTATGAAGGTTTCCAGTTGGATCATTGGCAGCTTAGTAGAATTCTGCAGTATGTGCAGCCATTGTGCCAGTATGTTCAGTCCTTGCCACAGCTTTCCCTGCTGTTCTGGTCTGGTGAACTTTAGGACCTCTAATTCCACACATTTCTGTTGAATTCTGCAGTGGATATGGACAAACTGCTTTGTACCAACCAATCAAATGTAAGGGATTCACTCAGCCTTACAGACCAGTTTTTCCTATAAGAATTGCACTTTGTTTTCCCCCCAGAGCAGGATGTTTCAAATACGCCATCAGTCACAGAAACTTGTTCAGCTTTTTTGGTTTTGCACTGCTTCAAGTTACAGCTGCTTGGTGGAGAGTGAAGAATGTGGTTACAGAAGAGAGAGTCAGATGACTGGTGTGATCTCTTCTGTCTCTAATTTCCTTGATGGGTGCTACTTAAACCAGTTCAGAAATGCTTAGAAGCTGACCACAGAAGAGTAGCAGAATAGAAGTAAAACTTCAGGTTTTCTTAGCATTAGTGAAGATGTGACTGTTCTGTTCATCTGTCAGCAGAAAACCCACCACTATTAAATTGCTAGCTGTGTCTCAATTTAGCCACAGCAGAGAGGAGGGGGAGTTTGTCTGTGTCAGACTGTTCTGAATCAGTGCAGTAAGTTGCCACTTGGTGGGGAGGCAAATAAGCAATGAGTCATTTGAGATGGTGCCTGTTGCTTCATCCGCCACTGACAACTTTTTTCAGCCTGATCCGTGATTATTTGGTCTTTGTCTTTTAAAGGAACAGTTCATAGAGTTATGCAAGACCCTTTACAACATGTTCAGTGAGGACCCCGTGGAGCAGGAGCTGTACCATGCCATCGCCACTGTGGCCAGTCTGCTGCTGAGGATTGGGGAAGTTGGAAAAAAATTCTCCAACAGGCCCACGAGGAAGTCTGAGGACTGCAAAGCAAATAGTGCCCAAGATCCTGTGAGTGAAGAGGAGTCACCAACATCTGAACAGAATCACAATTCAGCAGTGGAGCAGCAACCCCAAGCTGACCATGAGGACAAAGCCAGCGTTGATGCTCAGCCTGAAAAAACCCAGCAGGAAAACCAAACTCTAGGAGATGGGTCAGGGGAAGGACAAGGCTCTCCTTTACAGCTGCTATCAGATGATGAAACCAAAGATGATATGTCCATGTCTTCCTACTCCATGGTCAGCACAGGCTCCCTGCAGTGCGAAGACATCGCGGACGACACAGTACTGGTGGGCTGTGAGGGCAGCAGTGCAGCTGCCAGGTATGGCAGCACCATTGACACTGACTGGTCCATCTCCTTCGAGCAGATCTTGGCCTCCATGCTGACAGAAACAGCCCTCGTTAACTACTTTGAGAAAAAAGTCAACATTCTTCAAAAGATCAAGGATCAGAAGAAGGTAGAGAGGCAGTTCAGTTCATCCAGTGACTATGAACTTTCCTCTGTGTCAGGGTGAACTCAAAAAATCAGGAGTTGTCTTTGGGAGATAAAACAGGAAGATAGTGTGGCAGATGGCAGGATGGTTTGGTATTTTCTGTTTGGGTTTTTTTTTTTGTTTATTCAGAGACCAGTAACTACACAATTACAGTAGAATCCAGTTGATAAAGGGCTCCTGACAGTGACTGTGTAGGTGTTTCTTTGGCTACTCTGGCTGAAAGAATTAGATTTACATTTTTGAGAGCCATTAGAACCTAATAGCCCCTGACATATAGAATTACCACCATAAATTATGCATGTCTGCCTTTTGCTATCTTTTATTTCAATGAAGTTTTATTTCAGACAGTAACTGCTCCTTGCCTGCCCTCGTTTGCTGTAGGTTCCTGGGTAACTTGCACAGCAGATGCAGCCTGGCTTGAAACCATGCTCACCTCTGGCTGCCAGTCTGAGAGCTAATGCAGTGTAGTCAAGTGCTGTAGGACTCTGACCTATAAATAATCTTGTACGTTCTTGTAAGCTGTTCTGTGACTCAGCAGCTGTAAAGCAAATGTGCCCCACTGCTCCCAGCACCCTGAGATCTAAACACAGACATTGCTCAGACCTGCAGGTTTCTTTCACATGTGATTTGGCATTTTCATAGTGTACCATCACTTACTTTCTCCTTCACAATTCAGGAATTTTCCGGCAAACCTGGTTTTCTACCATTTGCTTTTCTGCTTCTTTGAAAGATATTGTTTTTAGTTTGTCTGGGAAGCCACAAGCTCCTTGACTTCAGTGCAGAAGTGATACTGAGTCAATCAGTGGGCCCATGATGGTTATAATGAGGGAATACGTTCCTAAAATAGAAGTCAGTGAATCAGCCTCAGCACTCCAGGGGAGTGGCACACTGGTCTGCTGGACTTTCCCTGATGATACATTGGCTATTTAGTGCTGATTCCCTGTTTTTCCTAGGTAGAGATGGGTCCCCTAAGGAGGGCCCTCCTAGGAGGAGGACCTTAGGGGCCCTTTAGGAGGAGCCCTAAGAATTGTCTGATCAGTCAGCCCTCACAAATGCTTGGGGCAGAAGTTGTGCAGGAGCACTGTGCCACCCACTGCTGCTCAGTGTCCTTTCTTAAGAGTTTAGCAATGGCTCTTAGAAACTCCTGCACATCCAAGGGCATTTGACCTAAAGGGGAAGAATTCAGAGCAGCGTGGCTCTGCCAGCAGCCCTTATGGGAATACCAGAGCTCATTCCAGTTAGAGACAAAGTAACTGGGAGACTTAGTGAGTGCTCTTTGAAATTAAACCCGGAGGCAACTATGAGTAGCCCTTCTGGTAGCAGAGTGTGTTCTCCACGGGAGGAGAAGTAATGCTGTTACTGTAGATAAACTCATCTCAGCAGGGAGGCAGTGGCCTTGCCAGGGGCAGGGCCAGAGACTTGCTGCTCGGCCAGAGCAGACCTTGCACTGAAGGCAAGGTGTGATCCAGCTTTTGGCTGGCACTTGGGATCTAAAGGTAGGAAGGACACATGTGGATGTTCCCATTTGACACTACTTGGTGTGCTACTCAGTGTTAATTCATCCTCATGACATTTTTGGTCTGTATTCACAGCTGGTACATACTTCTTATTTCTCTGCCTCCTCTGTCCTGTATCACTGGAGAGCAGCCATTAGTAAAACTGCTTTTACTAATTATTCAGTAATTTATTGTAATTTTTTTTAAAGTACAAATAATACATGTGATTTTACACTGTCTGTCTTACCTGTCATGTATTCAATAAATGAATCAGAATCCTGTAGACTATTTGGCTGTCTTTTATTTCTCTCTGAGCTTGTGGAATATTGCCTGTTCTTTACCCAGTTATCAAAAAGAATGTGTCACCAAAACTGTGGGGGGAGAAAAAAACCTCAGGCCGAGCAGGAGTGTTCCTATCGAGGATGCTGCAGCGCCGGCGCTGGGTTTTCTTGAGCAGCGATGTCCCAGATAGAGCAGTACAGCTTCCCTGGGTCAGATGCTCCTTTTTGTCCTGTTTTTTGGGTTGGTTTCTGTTTGGATCCTTCATTTGCATGAAGGTTTAAGGTGTTTGATTGGCCATTACGGTTCTGTCCAGGCTGGCTCGTTTCGCTCGGGGGTGATGCACTTTACTGAGGTGTAATACGGTACATTGAGTACCGTATTTCTTAAAACGACCCTTTAAACCCCTTTTACAATATAACAACCAAACTAACAGTGTTTAACAATTATCAACTATTTTACAACAGCTCCTAACCTATTTCTGACACAGACCCACACATCTCCAGGTCGGTGCAAACCTGGCCGGTGCTGATGCGGCTGCAGACAGGAAGGTCACGCACGGCCAGCCGGCCACTGCAAACCGGGGTCTGCGCCCGGTGAAGGGCGCTCGGACGGTGACCTGATGTGTTTGGTTTGTGAGCGGGGAGAGCCCGTCACGGTGTCGGTGTCGCTGCCCGATGTCTCTGCCCGGTGTCTCTGCCCGATGTCTCTGCCCGGTGTCTCTGCCCGGTGTCTCTGCCCGGTGTCGCTGCCCGATGTCTCTGCCCGGTGTCGCTGCCCGGTGTCGTTGCCCGATGTCTCTGCCCGGTGTCCCGGTGTCGCTGCCCGGTGTCTCTGCCCGGTGTCTCTGCCCGGTGTCGCTGCCCGGTGTCCCGGTGCCGGGGTCTCTGCCCGGTGTCCCGGTGCCGGTGTCGCTGCCCGGTGTCTCTGCCCGGTGTCCCGGTGCCGGTGTCGCTGCCCGGTGTCGCTGCCCGGTGTCTCTGCCCGGTGTCCCGGTGCCGGTGTCTCTGCCCGGTGTCCCGGTGCCGGTGTCGCTTCCCGGTGTCTCTGCCCGGTGTCCCGGTGCCGGTGTCGCTGCCCGGTGTCGCTGCCCGGTGTCTCTGCCCGGTGTCCCGGTGCCGGTGTCTCTGCCCGGTGTCAATGCCCGGTGTCCCGGTGCCGGTGTCGCTGCCCGGTGTCCCGGTGCCGGTGTCTCTGCCCGGTGTCTCTGCCCGGTGCCGGTGTCGCTGCCCGGTGTCTCTGCCCGGTGCCGGTGTCGCTGCCCGGTGTCTCTGCCCGGTGTCCCGGTGCCGGTGTCGCTGCCCGGTGTCTCTGCCCGGTGTCTCTGCCCGGTGTCGCTGCCCGGTGTCTCTGCCCGGTGTCCCGGTGCCCGTGTCGCTGCCCGGTGTCTCCGCCGAGGGGCGCTGGCTGCTCGCTGCGGGGATCACGTGACCGCAATGGCGCAGCAGTTCTGGGTTCTGCGGTGCTGCTGCTGCCGCCGCTTCCAGGGGCAGCAGGTGGGGACGGGACGGGACGGGACGGGACGGGACGGGACGGGACGGGGGCAGTGGGTCCCGGCCCTGACCGACCCCTCTGTGTCCTCCCAGGCCAAGCGCAGCGGGCGGTGGAGCTGCAGCGTGTGCGGCCAGCGCCAGGCCGTGCAGAAGGTGAGGACAGCCCTGCACCCTCAGCCGCGTGTGCTGGCCCTCGGTGACACCTGGGCTGTCGCCTCACGCCGTGCTGTGCCCCTCTGGCTGCTCCCTCACCTTGTCCTCATTCATTCTGTGCAGGTTTATGGGCAGGGCTCGGGCCTGGAGTGCAGGCGCCACGTCCAGAAGCTGAACTTGCTGCAGGGTGAAGCAGAGGAGGTGCTTGGTTGGACATCTTGGTACGGTGTTTAACCTTTAGCTGCTCATTGCTTTTGATGTGCTGCAGCTGATGTGCATCTTCACACACCCAGTGCCTGTTCGCCAAGCCGAGCATGTCACAGCCAGGTTTTCTGGCCTGTTGAGAAGCCTTGACCGTGCTGGATTTGGCCTCATTTCATAGGAACAAGCTCTTTGTTGGGGGTTTAGTGTCCCAGCATGTTTCTTTAGATGAGGATTTCTTTCAGATAACTATAGGTGATCAATAGCATGTGTGGGTCAGGCCTTTACTCATTAATATGTACACAGTAGGGTTTGGGTTTGTTGTTTTTTGATATTTTATTTTTAATTTGGTCTTTCTTATGTACTGTTTGATGAGCTGACTGTGGAGATATCCCTTTTACAGATTACATCCTCAAAAAACATCCGTTTGAAGAAGTTGCTGCCTAACTGTTGGCATTTCGGGAGTTCACAGTGTGAATCTGTTGAGTGATCACTGCTGCTAGTGATAAGAAACTTGTTCAGGGCACACACTTCAGTGTAATTCCTGCTGGGCTGGAAAATCTGAGTAGCACCTTCCTGTTTATTTCATTTCTGGATCTGTTTATAAATCATGTAATCTTGAAGTGGTCTTGAACTCGTCCAGCCTCCTTTTTACTCAAAGTTATTTTCAGAGATCAGTCAAGGGTAGTTATATAACTTGGTTGTGACTACACAGTACTTCACAGTTAGGCCTGGGGAAGAAAACTCATTGTTCACTTTATCAAAAAGTGTTGCTATTTTTATTTTCAAAGAATTGTGACAATCAAAACATTATGAAACAACCTCTCTTTTCCTTGCTTTCATGGGATAAAATGAGTGAGTTTAAAATGTTGTAGCAAACAAACACTGTTATATCCCTCATTATGATAAATTAAAATTTTTAATTTCATAATTAGTGGCTTTAGATCAAACTTGCAATTTTGTATAGTAACAAGGAGGGCTCTAACTAGAGCCTGTAACTAGATTTAATCAAGTATTTGTGCAATGTATCTTGTAAATCATTCATTTAGCATAAGTTTTTCCATAGATCCTGTTTTTTCTGATATGTCTTCTGTCCAGTGTTCCTATCCATGCTTTCTATTCAATCCCTTGTGCTGTGACTGGGTGATTTGAAGCCTATAAATCAACAGACAGGAGTGTGTTCTAGAAATTGTAGTTTAAACCTCTATTCTAGGTGTGTAGAAGACTCTGTAAATGACAGCAAAAATAGAGCAGCACAGCATGAGGACAGTTCAGTCCAGCAGGTAAGATCCCTGCAAAGCTGAGGTAAATCCAAACCCATTCTGTCCTGGGTGAATCCTGGTGAAACCAGTGATCCAGACAGCTGAAATGGTGTATCAAATCCTAAACTGATTCATGATTTGAGACATTTAATATGTGTAACAATACCAAAAATGAGAACCCCCATGTTTTGCTGGTTGTAGTAACTCTCCAGTGTTGTAGGAGGGAAGGACAGAAGGCAGTCGCTGGAGTAAATATCTGGACCAGGAGAGTGAGGATCAAGATGAGGAGGAGGCAGCTCTGGGAAGGCAACAGTTCTGTTCCCAGAGAAAGAACACTGTGGGAGAACAAAGGTACAGAGAGAATTTGGTTTTGCAATTCCTGCCCCCGAGTGGTGACACTTGATTTGGAGGTGTGGGAGGGAGCTCAGCTCTGAGATCTGAGCTTGGGTGCAGGTTGCAGTGTATGACCTGAGCTGAGGGATTTGGTACTTGGGGACAAAGAGCCATCCATTTTATAAACCTCTCCTGTGAAAAGAACCTGTGAAAAGAATCACAGTGGATCAAATCTTTCCTCTTTGTGAATGGTTCTCTTGGCCAGGAAACACCCGAAGCGCTTCCTCTCCAGCGATGTTCCGGAACATGCAGAAGAAAGTGGAGTTTCTCAGCTTGTCTATCAAGCCAAAAAAGTTAAAACTACTGAGGTATTTTAGCTATAGAAGATGCTTCTGACTTCTTTTGTATCATCATGATTTTGAATTTTTATGAGTCTTTCTCTGTTCTTCTCCAAGCAAGCCAATGATTGACTGGGGAGAAAAAAAATGTTGGGGGTTTCTCTCTGAAAGGTTTTATTTAGGCAAAGTCAATGCCACCTTTAATGCTTCTATGCTGCATTTATAACCAAGTTCTCTCCTTTCTTACAGTGCAAGAAATCCTTTGTAGCAGTGCCTGATGGACATGATGGAAATGCTGGTTCTGGAGGCAGTGTGGTTCCTGCTGTCTGTGAGACTGTAGTGTCTGAGAACACACAGCCCCCAACTGCTTGTACCAAACCATCCAAGTGGGGAAAATTTCTCTCATCATCTGACAGCTCTAGTGAACATGCTGCTGCAGTGACCATGGTACTGCAAGAAGGCAGGGGACGTGTGGGGCTGGACAGCACAGCTGCTGGTGGGGCCTGGAGGTGCTCAGGACAGGCTGGAAGAACTCTGCCTCAGGGTACAGGTTTTAAATTTAAAAAGTCTGTTGCTAGCACTGAGGATCTGGCCTCAACACTGCCCAGCAGCAGGTGCTCAGTTGAGGATGTGCTCAGTGAACCTCACAACCAGGTGCTAAGGGTGGGATCTGCTGCAGAGAACACTGCAGGAAGGTGCTGCTTGGCTACCACAGGGAGGCCAAACACCCTTGTCAAATCTAACCCTGGGCCAAAGCTGAGCAACATTTCTTGTGAGCAACTCTTCTGCACAGGTGAGGAGTTTGATGATGATCTCTGAAGTTCAGGCATCTTTGGCATGTCTGTCTTTGTTCTAATGTATTTGAGATGTTGTTTACTGAGACAGTTTTGAACTAAAGGTGGTTTCACTCAAAGCCATAGAGAACTGAAGTATTAAAGTTGTTTACTTGCTTGATGATTGTTTGGGGGGAAGGGAAGGAGGGAGAAGAGACTGTTGCTCTCAGGTTACAGGGTTGTCTAGCAACCTCAGCAGCTAGAAATAGGAATGGAATTAGGTCAGCTTGGGGAGAGAAAGCTCCCAGGCTTTAAGGATTCCTGGCCTGTACAATTAAATTCTGTGATTAACTCCTCCTCACAAACTACAGCTCTTTTTCCCCTGAACTACATCTCTGTTGAAATCTCCCATAGCAACCTTTTCCTCCAGAGCTGTAAGCAAGCTCCAGAGCCAGCAAAGCACTGGATTTCTCTTCCTAAGTGTACACCAAAGATGTGCAGAAAGCAGTGCTGGGCTGCTTCATGTTTTCAGCCCCATCCATAAATAACGTAGCTGTGATACTGAAATGTTCCACAGACACATGACATGCAGTAGTATTTATTTTTCCTCCATTCTACAAGCACTTAAGAACATGAGACAGAAACCCAGAGTAGGAAGAATGATGAACCACAGTAGCTGATGCTGCCTTATCTTCTTTCAGCTAGAAAAGTGCTTTTTGTTACTACTACAAGTGAGGTGGCTGCTTAGAATACTGGATGGCATCTAGTGCTGCCCCAATGTCGCAGTTCTTGGTCTGCAGGAGCCGAGTGAGCCATCCACCCTCATCAGAGAAGCCCATGGAGAGCATCTGGGACAGAGACTCGATGAGGCGAGGGTCAGCTTCTGTGGGAAGAGGAAGAGAGTTCAGCTATTTCATGTAATTGGAAAACCAGGCAAGGCTTCAGTAGCACTCTTCAAGAGGAGACATGCTCTTCTTTGTCTCCCAGGAGTGCAGATGTTTGAGATAAACAATACATAATCAGAGCTAAGGAGAGTGCTTAGTCAGGCTCAGCTGGCCTTGCTGTGGGACTCGGTCCTGCTGATGTCAGTTGAGGAGCCTTGAATACTGTTACTGGCTCCCACAGCAAAGTGCTGCCCTAAAGCCACAGGATGTACTGGTCCACATCCTGCATTAAAAGGATTGGGCAGTACACAGCAAGGACGCGATTGAGGACAGCACCTATTTTGTGTTGCTCAAATGGCATATTGGCCCAAGGTCAGACATCTGGCTAAGACTTAGCAGCCCACATTCAAGAGAGGAACCACCTGATCATCTCCAACGGTGCAAGAGCTGCCAAACCTGCCCAAGTCAGGGACAGGTTTAGCTCTATCTTACACAACCTTTGTTTTTACCACCTCTAAAACAAGTCTGCTTGTGTCAGGCCAAGCTGGCAGTTCCCAAGCCAGAGTTACTCTTAGCTATGAAAGCTGCTCCCACTCTCCTACCTGGGGGCAGGTGTGGGTAGAGAGCAGCTTCTCGCAGTCCTGTAGGTCCTGGCTGGGGAGGATCCCGAGGCACATCCAGGGAGCTGGGACCGTCTGTGTCTGGCATCTGCAGAGACTGCAGTTCACCTGTGGAAGGATCCACTTCTTTGGATGATAAGTGGGTCCAGTCCTCCTCACCCCCCGATGAACTGCTAGACTCACTGTGTTCCTAAAATGGAAAAAAAAAAAGCTCCATGTGCTGTAGTGCTTTCCAGGCAGTATGCACATTCCTACTATTTGCCTTTAATGTAAATAATTACATCTACAAGTCCCACCACCTTTGCTGTAAATCTGTAAAGGTGCTGTATATCACTTAATCTGCTCTCATCTTAATATTCACTTCCACAGTGCATGCTAAGTGATTGTATTCGATTACTGTGGTAGTTCCTGTACCTGGGAGTGGAAGCTGCCATCTTCCATTTGTGTGGGCACAGGATCTACCACCATGTCTTGCATCTGTTCTGCAATGACATTTACTTGTGCAGCAGATTCTGTGTTATTCCAGTCTGCTTTGGTCTGAACATTCTGGGTTGAAGCACTGCTGGTTGCCTCAGCATTGGTCTTCTCTTGGTTGGCAGAAGTGGGAGTCACTTTGCTTCTCTGTCCTCCGTGTTCCACATCGATATCAACTTCAATACCTAGAAAAGCATTTGAGGTGGACAAAGTCTTAAGAGGTTTTTCCAAAGCACAGTCCTAAATGGATCAATCCTGCTCTACACTCTTAAGGTTTCTATCATCCTACAATCTGCCATGTAACATGCAGGAATTAAAATGCAAAACCTTCTTTAATAATATGTCCACATAAACCAGGCAAAATCCAGAGTCACCACTGACTTGAAGTTAGTGTTACAGTGCTGACACATTAATGAAATCTTTCCTAATTTTGTCTCAAAGAAAAGGTACTGACTGGCTGTTCTAAGCCTAAGCATTATTAGTATCCAAGTGTAAATTAAGCCTTGAGGCTTAGGACACAGGAGGTAGTGCCAAGACCAGTCACAACGACTGACTGCTGCTCCTGTTAAACAGACCTGTAAGCCAGTCTCAGGGACTGGTAACAAACTGTAGGTCACTTACCCAGGGGACTCAGAAAAGCTGCAACACTCTCCCCAACATTCTTTAGGAAGGTGACATTGGGGTCCTGAGGCTGGCTGTTAGTAGAAGCTTCTAGAAAAACAATTTCTGTTAGCACACACAAGCTCTGAGGGAAAGGGCACCTGCAGGGGTGTGTCCCCACAGGAGCTTAGTGCTCATTCCTGTCACTCACATACATTACAGAACAAAGCACTACAGAGAAAAACTAACTGAGCTACCTCTGTAACAGAAAGCCAGCATTAGCATTGTTATGGCTCATTACCCATGCTGAAAGGCAGACCTGGAGTAGAATAGTGACATGCTTGACCTAACAGCTCAGCTTGGTTGGGTTCCAGATACTTTATCTGCATCCTCATTCACTGCATGCACCCAAGCACACCTTAAGTAATCACACTTAGTGCTGAAAGGTGCCAATTATTTCAAGCAAATTAGATTCGTTCCTTTGTTTGTCTTCCCACCCAGACTCTACCCTGTCCTGCAGAACCTCAGCTGGTCTGAGGCTCCACCACCACCTTGTCTACCAGGGCATCTCCTCTCACCGTCTGCAGCAGGTGCACTGGGGGCTGCAGCGGTGGCTTCAGCTTGCTCCGAGTTCTGGCAGGGAGCTGCAGGCCCAGGATAGCCCCAGCAGTGCATCCACGGGAAGGGTGGAACTCCATGGCGCATTTTACGGAGCCAGCGTCCTCGGGGAAGCCACTGTAAAGAGTGACACTCATGTGACACTGGCTTCTGAGCAACTGAAACTCCTAACTTGAATTTGAGGAATCTCTCACTCATCAGTTCCCCCTGAGAGATTTTGCTCACCTCAAATGGATTAAGCAGTGGGCTTTGGAACATCACCATGTTGTGCTCCTTGTGGATGCCCTTCCCCTCACAGGTGCTGCACAGGTCGTAGTCTGGGCAGACACTGCACTTGAACCTGGTGCCCACCACAGGTCCCTCACAGCCGTCACAGATGACGTTGGGGTGCACCATGTTGCGGGGAGGCTCCTGGCTGCACTGCGAGCGGTGCTCCCGCTTGCACTCCTTTTTCTCTGTTAAGGAAAGGAAACTTCACATCAAGATCAGGTTACTATTTACAGCCTGGAAGTCAGGCAGAGGAGGAAGCACAAACAGCCCATCAGAACAGTGTTGACTTACTAGGTCAGTTTATTTTTACACTGGCTGTCAAACCTAAGCCAGGCTCACGTAAGAGACCTTAAACCACATGCAAAGAGGTTTTGCAAAGATACCTTCTCCTGAAACCAAGCATACCTTATCCCAAGTATCTCTTGGCATGCTTATTTTAGATTAGTACTGCACCACCTCATCTGGCTTCTCATCCTACCTTCCCAAGCACTGCAAGAACAAAATGTTTCTGGAGAAGGAGTTAGGAACTCGGATGCCAGGAAGCATTAACATGAGAACGGGCACAACAGGTGTGGCTCAGTAGATGGACTGCAGATAAAGCTTTGAGGGCCTCTACCTGAACACAAGGGACTGGGGAGCAACTATGCCCTGGGAAAGTGGAATTAAGACTAACATTGTGAATATTTAGGATACCAGTGCCAGTTTAGTGTATCCAAGGAATGAGAATGACAACAGAGCCTCGCACTGGGCCAGCTGACAGGGCCAGGAGGAAACCTCCGCAGTTTCCACCAGGCCCTTGAGGACACGGGGAAGGGCCAGGGCTGGGCTGGCTCGCCCGGTTTCGGGAGCGCTGCCAGGAGGCGCTCAGCCGAGACCCGCCGTGCCCTCCGGAGCTGCGCGGCCGTACCTTTGATATAAACACGGAATACGCCATCCCGCACGTAGGGCATCGCCAACTCCAGCTCCTCGTCGGAGGAAAAAGCGATCAGGTCCCCGTCCTCATCTGGAAAGGGCGAAGCGCAGATGAGGGGCCCGGTCGGGTGTCACGGGGGGTAACGGGGTAGCCAGAGCCCCGCTCCCCGAGATCTGCCACTCCCGGGACACCCCCGGCCCCGGCCCCAGCAGCGGCCCGAGCCCCGCTCACCCTTGTAGTGCATGCGGAAGGCGGGCGGCGGCCCGGCCCGCAGCAGCCCCTGGAAGAGCTCGGCGACGCGGTCGTAGATGGCCCGGTAGCGAGCGGGAGGCGGCAGGGTGAAGCGGCGGATCTCGCGGGCCGTCTCCTCCTTGCCCAGCAGGTAGGCTTTCACCGTCAGCGCCGCCATGGCTGTGGCGCAGCAGAAATTGCGGCCGGGAGCCGGGACACACACAGACACGCAGCGCGGAGTGAGCGGCAGCGACAGCGCCTCCGCGGCCGCGCTTTTAAAGCGCCTCGGCGCCGGCCGCGCCCCCAGCAGAGCGCGTCCCCTTCGCTCCGGCCCGGCTCCGCCCCGGTACCGATCCCGCTTTTGGTCCTGCTCCGTCATCGTCCGGAGCGGACGGGAAAGCGCTCAATGCACGTTTTCCTGCAGCCGGGAAAACCTGTGGATACGGCAAATGCCCCCTGTGTCTGCTCCCTGCCCTGCTCGGCCCCGGCTTCGCGCCCCGGGGCAGTGCTAGCAGCGTTTGGCGGCGAGGGGTTGTTGTAGTCTCCAAAGCACCAGCGGGGCCTGGGCGGCGAGCGAGTGCGACACAGGGACCTCCTGGGTGGGCTCCGAGACACTCCGGTGGGGAAACACCACACCATGGGCAGCGCTGGGCTGCACTGGTCCCGTCACCGCTCAGCAGCGGCCACCGGGATCCACCGGACCACGTGCCACCACAGCTTGGCCATCCCGGTCCTGCCTGTCCCTTCCATCATGGCAAGGAGGGCCCAGTTCCCCTTGGCCATCCCGGTCCTGCCTGTCCCTGTCCCTGTCCCTGCCATCGTGGCAAGCAGGGCCAGCTTGGCCATCCCGGTCCTGCCTGTCCCTGCCATTGTGGCAAGCAGGGCCAGCTCCCCTTGGCCATCCCGGTCCTGCCTGTCCCTGTCCCTGTCCCTGACATCATGGCAAGCAGGGCCAGCTCCCTTTGGCCATCCTGGTCCTGCCTGTCCCTGCCATCGTGGCAAGCAGGGCCAGCTCCCTTTGGCCATCCTGGTCCTGCCTGTCCCTGACATCATGGCAAGCAGGGCCAGCTCCCCTTGGCCGTCCCGGTCCTGCCTGTCCCTGTCCCTGTCCCTGTCCCTGCCATCATGGCAAGCAGGGCCAGCTTGGCCATCCCGGTCCTGCCTGTCCCTGCCATTGTGGCAAGCAGCTCCCCTTGGCCGTCCCGGTCCTGCCTGTCCCTGTCCCTGCCATCGTAGGAAGCAGGGCCGGCTCGGCCAGGGAGCAGAGGTGGGAGCCACGCACCAGCCCCGCTCGTGCAGCACCCACTGAGGGGTTTGCGTGCCGAGCATGACAGGAATAAATAACTCTTCCCTGAACCCTGTGTTTTGGAATGGGGGGCACTAAAAATAAGGTCACTGGTGTAAACACAACTGACATTAAGGAGGATGTGCTGTGGCCTTTCCAAGCTGGTTGGCAGCAGTATTTTTTTGCAGATCAGATACAGTTGACAGGCATCTTAATCCGGCCACGGGAGGGTTCAGCTGGCAGAACACACCGTCTGTGCTGTCCAAGCATAATTAAATAATGATGGATCAATGATTATTAGGTTCCTTGTTGGTGTTAATTTCCTCTCACCCAAGGGCCTGACCACTCTGACTCTTGGTGCTGTATTTCTTAGTTTAAGATATTAAGAACTTAGGAGAAACTGTGTCATGATGTATCATCTTCTGTAATCAAGAGAAGCATAAATTTTAATTTCCACAATGGGAAGGTAGTTTATTTCTTGACCTAAAGTATATATATTAAAACACTTGGCCTTTCATGTAGAGACATTTTGGCATATGCGTGACAATGTTGAAATTGCAACCCTTTCCTGGAAAATAGTATTTACAGTGGAAAAGTTTGCCCCATTTAAGTTAAAATGCTTTCTAGAAAATTCAGTTTCTAGGTATGACATGGCTAATATTTCCACTGTAAAGCACTGGGTTAAAGTTTAAACACCAGCAGACTCAGGTGGAAGCATGGATGATGCTGTGTAGGAAATGATTCAGCAGCTTTTACAGGAGGAAATATTGAAAAGTTTGGGCAGGCAGCAAAGTTGTATGGTGTTCACCTTCCCGTTTGCCTGTTTGCAGTATGTACCCTTATGTCTGAAAATGTCAGTGAAAGCTGATGTCTTGACATTGTTGGATTATGTTTTTTCTCCATAAAATCTGACCTGGCACCAGGAGAAGCAGGAGATGCAGTACAGGACACTCTGCCAGTGTTGGATGTGCCTCACCAAGTGACACCATGCCCATCTCATGTCCTGCTTCTGAGGACCCCGAGGGCCACTTTCATCCCATCTATAAAGCCAGAGACTGCATTTTGAGACCCAGCTCCAGCACATTCATTCCTTAGGTTCCAAGCTGTCCCAGACAGCTCCAATTCCTATTCCCTTCTCCATCCCTGCCTGTGTTTGAGGGGTGTTTGAGGCATGGGGGGTTGTCCTCAAGTTGCTGTGTATTTTTACATCAGTTCTGTCTCCAGGCTAATTGATTGTTGCATTTATCAAGCAATACACTAAAGTAAAATCAGAAATCTGAGTTTTCCCCTGTGTCCACTTCAATCCATTCTCCTGGTGGGACATGCTGAGTCACACTCAGCCTTCTGGGTGTGACATCATGCACTTTTACAAAACATAAGGCAAACAGGCTTTCACCAGTCTGTTGTTGGCTTACCTCACCGATCACGGGACAGGGGTGACTCAGTGAGTCTCCTCCTCCTCCTCCTCCTCGAGGTCGGGGATTTCCTCCCAGCAAGTCCTTCTCCAGCTCAGACCTCGCTCTCCCCATTACCCCCAGCCCCTGCCTGGTTCCTCAGCCCCCTGGAGAAGCCATGTGAGGAGCTGTGCTCTATTCCCAGATCCACTTGAGAAGTTTTTCCTTCTGTTTGTAAGTGGATCTGGATTTTGGCATTCTCAGCATGAAGCAGTGGCTGTGTGGATATTTTCTTATGATTCCTTAGGAGTCCCATAGCAGCACAGCAACCCCCTGCCCAAACAAGTGCCTTGTTGGCCCCGGGTGCTGAGCAGCCAGCTTCACAGATGGATGTAGCAAAGGAACAGTAAAGGGAACAGGGAAAAAAAAGCTGTTGGAGTTTAAAAATTCAAGTTAGAGAGGAAAGACTTAAAAAGGAGCAATTAGCATCCCTCTGCTTTCTCTCTACACCCACTTCTGCTGGGAAATGTTTAAAAATATTTGATGAGGTTTTTGTTCTGAGGGCACAATCACCAGAAACACTCCTTCTGTCCAAACTCTTATGTTTGCAATAAAGCCTTGGGGGGAAGAAGGTGGGGTGGAGGAGGTGGAGGAGGAGAAATGTCCAATCTTTTCCTTGCAGAGGAGAAGTCCAATCTTTTCCTTGCTAACCACAGCAGAGGCTGATGGGGAAATTTTCCAGAGGAAATTTTCCCCCAAATCATTGCTCCAGCCTGAGGCTCCCATCACTGTCCCATCACTCCTGGTGAGGAGGGGAGAGTTTGGCCCCTGTGTCCCCTGGCTCTGGCAGGACAGTGTGTGGGGATGGAGGGACCATGCACAGCTCTCCAGGCTGCACCAAGTCCCCATCCGCTCAAGGCAATCCCACACACTCCTTCCAGAGGCTTCTGGAGAGGTGCAGGATCCTCCAGACGCATTGGGTCAGACACCAGTGACTCAGCCTGCTCCCATGACCTCTGCTTCCCTCCTCTAGCCCAGTGAAAAGCCTGTTCATGCCTCGGAAGCAGAGCCCTCCTTCCTCATCGGCACAGGCAGAGCAGAAAGCTGAGCAGGGAGTTTTTTGCTGTCTCATTTTTGAGGCTGAGCTTTCCTGAAGTTTGGCTGTGCCACGTCAGGTGTTTACACAGGCTCAGCAGCTCCTCATTGCTGTGGTGTGGAACTGTTAAAGGAGAAAACTCTGGCACAGTTTTTTCACTGAGAGCAGATAGGAAGAATGGGTGGAGAGCAGGCACAAGGTACAAGCACACTTAGGAGTGTCATGCAGCTCCATAAGGATTTTATGTTCCTGGAGGTGAGAACGAGATTTTTGCAACCTATGTGAATTGCTTGGGGCAAGTGCTGCTTTGAGAATCTGACTTGTAGCTTTTGCCCTGAAATAAAGCATCAATATATCAACACTTTGAAGGTAAAGTACCCTGTTGTCATTTTCCTCTCTCATGGTTTAGGAGATTTGGAAACATTTATATTGCAGTGAAGCAAGCCATGGTGATGATGTTTGAACACAGCAGCCTATAAAACACATAGAAAATGAAATAATTTTGTTTCTTGCATAAAGCAGCCTGGGAAGGATCAGGCCTAAAGATGGGCCAAACTCCAGAGCCAAGCTCTTTAGAGCACAAGATAAAATCAGCTATAAATCTGGATTACATTTTATACCTAGACCTAATAAATGTTTTCTCTTTCTAATTTTTGTAATGGCCTCAGGACCTGTGGGTTGCTGTGGGGGTGTTTCCCATGAAGGCCCCTCATTTCTGCAGCATGCTCAGCATTGCCAGCATCAGCTGTACAAAGATCATGAGATCACCTTAAAAAAAAACCCTTTTCTCTGTATTTGCCATTTGTTGAGGGTTTGGTTATCTGCAGTTCACATTTTAATCTTTGCACTGTAAAAGGACCAAAGTCCAAAACTTGCTGAAAATTTGCTCAAAACTTGCTCAAAAGTTTAAAAACAGAATAAAAGACAAAACTGGGAAAAGAAGAATGGATATCAAGAATAAAAGAGACCTTTGCAGATCTGAGAGAAAAATGGCAGGTGCTACAATTTGGCTTAGTCCCTCATTTTTTCCAAGAGAACCCGAGGTTTTTGTCATGAGAGGGTGCTATAAAGATCATTAATTTCTTCAGACTTTTATGAAGACAAAGTATAACAGCAGAAATTAGATTAAACTTTATCCTTGGGAAAGAGTCTAATTAATTGTCTTGGAGAAATTATTAATGTTCCTCTCTTCTGTTCCACTGCAGACACACCAGCTTTCCTGAGTGGTGGGAGCATTTTGCACCTCTGAAAATAAACAGCCAACATTTAATGGAGTACAACGTTTCCCCACCATCAGCTCTTACTTGTCTGCCACCTTTGGGGGCTGAGACTGCCATTAATTCCCGTGGAGCTGCTGCTGGCTCACGTTCTGATGGGGGTTGCTTGGGCAACGCTTTGTAAAATCCGGGTCAGGATGCACAGGTCCAAGTCCCGCCCCAAGGGTTTTTTTCAGCGTTCCCGAGAGTTCTGCTCAGGGTATTTCCCTGCCCAGGGCATTTCCCTGCCCAGGGATGTGGTCTGTGCTCGGCCCTGTAGCTCCTCCCTGGAGCCTGGCAGAGGAGGGAGGCAGAAACTTTTGATGCCGTCCAAAGGGCTCCCTCTGCCGATTTCCCTCCCGGCTTTTCTAACCCCCGGCAGAGGCCATTTCGAGATTTGAAAAACGTGCTTTATTTCATGAGCTGAAGGATATTCTAAGGATGCAAGACTGCAATGGGTGATCTGTGCTTTTCCTCCTAAACGAGGCACCCAGAGCACCTCGAGGCGGCCCCTGCACCTTCCTGAGTGCTGGGCTCCCTTCACTGCTCACCTCTCTTGCACACCCGGGCACACTCGGGCACACCCGGGCACGCTCTTGCTCACCTTCCCAGAAGGAAACAGCGTGGATGCCTAAGGACCCGTTTGGCAGATTTTCCTGTTCAGGGGAATTCCCATGTCTGCTGGAGTGTTGCTGGGAGCAGCTGGCTCCCAGCTCCTCCCCGCCTGCCCGGGATGGCTCCGGGGCGGCGTCCGAGCATTGCCGAGCGCCTGCCCCGCCACTCCCGCCCCTGGCACGGGCGCAGCCTCGCGGTACATTGCACCCTGACTGATCCTGGGTGCGCCTTCACACACACACAGACAGACAGATGGACACGGCCACGCACACAAACACTCACACTCAGTCACTCTCGGGCACACCCATGCACACACGGGCACACCCGGCCATACTCTGGCACACCCGGGCATACTATGGCACACTCGGGCACACTCTTGCACACCCGGGCACATTCTTGCTCACCTTCCCAGAAGGAAACAGAGTGGATGCCTGAGGACCCATTTGGCAGATTTTCATTCTCAGAAGAATTCCCATGTCTGCTGGAGTGTTGCTGGAATGGGAGATGACAACTTTCCTTGGTCAGGAATTATGTACCCATGTACAGAGCACCTGAGCTGCCTGACCTCATGCCCACTCCTAGAAACAAGTTCAGATGATGAAGGCAAATAAATGCCTGTGGAGCCTGACCTTGCAGTACAGTCTATAATGAAATAAGCTGGACCCATTAACAGAAGAAAACAGAAGCAAAATAATTTTGTAATCTGATTTCTTCTGTCCTTCACCGAGGCAAGAACCTTGAGGTCATAACCCCTGAATGCCAGGTGCTTTGGAAGAGGGATAGCGTCCTTCCAGGCAGCAGCTTCCGTTTGTGATCTGTTCTGGCATTGATTTTCTCTCAATAAACATTGGATGCTGTTTCCTTCACCAAGATTAAACATTTCTGTGGGAATGGTAGCGAGGATGCTCTGCATGGCTCCTCATCCTGCACCCCTAGCTGAGCACAGCGCAGGGGACATCCCTGTGCAAAAGTGAGCACAGCCCGTGGGGACATCCCTGTGCAAAGGGGTGAGCACAGCCCGTGGGGACATCCCTGTGCAAAAGAGTGAGCACAGCCCCTGGGGACATCCCTGTGCAAAGGGTGAGCACAGCCCGTGGGGACATCCCTGTGCAAAGGGTGAGCACAGCACAGGGGACATCCCTGTGCAAAAGAGTGAGCACAGCCCGTGGGGACATCCCTGTGCAAAGGGGTGAGCACAGCACAGGGGACATCCCTGTGCAAAGGGTGAGCACAGCCCCTGGGGACATCCCTGTGCAAAGGGTGAGCACAGCCCCTGGGGACATCCCTGTGCTGGGCACTCAGCTCCATCCAGGGGCACCACCCGTGACAGCGCCGGGACCGGGACATTCCCGGGTTCCACGGGCAGGGGAGTGTGGGGTGTGCAGCAGCCGGGCAGAGCCACAGGAACGGGCACAGCCCACACCCTGCAGACAGACGGACCTGGGGGCGTGTGAGCGACACACAGACAGACAGACGGACACAGACAGACAGACGGACACAGACAGACAGACGGACACACACACACAGACAGACAGATGGACACACACAGACAGACGGACACAGAGCGACACGCAGATAGACACAGCCACAGACTCTTACACTCATGCACGCCCGGGCACACTCTTGCACCCCCGGGCACACCTGGGCACGCCCGGGCACACCTGTGCACACTCTTGCACCCCCGGGCACACCCAGGCACACCCAGGCACACTCTGGCACACCCAGGCACGCCCGGGCACACCCAGGCACGCCCGTGCACACTCATGCACCCCCGGGCACACTCTGGCACACTCAGGCACGCCCGGGCACACTCTGGCACCCCCGGGCACACTCAGGCACGCCCGGGCACACCCGTGCACACTCATGCACACTCTTGCACCCCCGGGCACACCCAGGCACACTCATGCACACCCGGGCACACTCCTGCACCCCCGGGCACACCCGTGTACACTCATGCACACCCAGGCACACCCGGACACACCTGTGCACACTCTTGCACCCCCGGGCACACCTGGGCACACCCAGGCACGCCCGGGCACACTCTGGCACACCCGGGCACACTCATGCACACCCGGGCACACTCTTGCACCCCCGGGCACACCCGTGTACACTCATGCACACCCAGGCACACCCGGACACACCTGTGCACACTCATGCACCCCCGGGCACACTCTGGCACACCCAGGCACGCCCGGGCACACTCTGGCACACCCGGGCACACTCATGCACACCTGGGCACACTCAGGCACGCCCGGGCACGCCCGGGCACACTCATGCCACACTCTTGCACACCCGGGCACACCCGTGCACGCTCAGGCACGCCCAGGGCACACCCAGGCACACTCATGCACACCCGGGCACACTCTTGCACCCCCGGGCACACCCAGGCACACTCTGGCACACCCAGGCACACCCGTGCACACTCATGCACGCCCGGGCACACCCGTGCACACTCATGCACACTCTTGCACACCCGGGCACACCCCGGCACACTCATGCACACCCGGGCACGCCCGTGCACGCTCATGCACGCTCAGGCACACGCGGGCACACCCGTGCACGCTCAGGCACGCCCGGGCACACCCGTGCACACTCATGCACCCCCGGGCACACCCGTGCACACTCTTGCACCCCCGGGCACACCAGGCACGCCCGGGCACACTCTTGCACCCCCGGGCACACCTGGGCACACCCAGGCACGCCCGGGCACACCCAGGCACACTCATGCACACCCTTGCACGCCCCGGCACACCCGTGCACGCCCGGGCACACTCATGCACACCCGGGCACACCTGTGCACACTCTTGCACCCCCGGGCACGCCCGGGCACACCCAGGCACGCTCAGGCACACTCTGGCACGCCCGGGCACGCTCAGGCACACTCTGGCACACCCGTGCACCCTCACGCTCCCTCACTCCCTCTCCACTCTCACCCCGCCCCTCTGCAGTTCCGCACTCCCCCGCACGAGGGCGCCCTTCACTCGCTGCCGCCCCGCCCTCGGCCCCGCCCTTCGGCCCCGCCCGGCCCCGCCCCGCCCGCCCGGCGGGCCCGGCGCGGGCGCTGCGTGCGGGCGGTGCGGGCGGTGCGCCCCGCTCCGCTCCCGCTCCGCTCTCGGCTCCGCTCCCCGCTCCGCTCCGCCGGGGCCCCCGGGGCCGCCGAGGCCGCGCCGCGCCCGGGACATGCGGCCGCCCCCGCCGGCGAGGAGGCGATGAGGCTCCGCAGCGGCACGGCGCTCACGCTGCTGCTCGGCTGCCTGTGCGCGCTGCTCTCGCTCTCCTGGTACGGCGCCTTCGGCGGGCACAAAGGTAAGGGGGGCTCGGCCGCCTCCGCGGGGACCCGGCCGCCGCCCCGCCGCCGAGGAGGGGGCGCGGGGACTCCGCGAGTCGGCCCCGGCTGGACCCCGGGATGCGCTAGGGATCCAGACCCGGTGAGCATCCTGCGGGAGCTGGGGTATCCCTAAGGGCAGGATCCTGCTGGAGCCCCGCGGGTGCGGACTCGGCGGGATTCTGTGCGCCCCTGGACCCGCGGTACCCCCTGGTCTCCACGGGACCGTGACCTGTGGAACCCCTGGAGCGACTGCCCGTGCCCAGCTGGGCGGGAGGTGCCCCAGCCGGGGGTCTCTGCTCGTCCAGGGGTGCCCACGGAGGGTCGGGGGGCTCTGGGGTGATGGGCGGGCTGTTGTCCAAGCCAAGCGCTTGGCTTGGCTTTCGTTGTTGTGCTTCTTTGCACCCCTGTGCTTATGGCCAAAACCTTCATGGGCGATGGGAGCCAGGTGAGTTAAATCTGCGTGGTAGTGCCAGCAACTGGGGGGAGCTCTCAAATGCTGGGGGTTCTTTGGGCAAACTGGTGAGGGGAGATCTGAGCATTTCTGCCTTCTCTGCATGCATCTCTTGTGGCTCCATGCTGAGTCTGGTAACTTCAGGGGATGTGGGACAGGTGTGACAGCTGTGGCTTCAGCACACTCGCCGTTGGTGCTGGCTTTGCACTGAGGAGGCAGCTGCAGAGCAGAGGTGCAGGGCCCTGTCCCGCCGAGGCTGCCGAGGAATCCTGTGCAGGTGGTTACAGAGATGCTTGCTGCTGGTTTTTCCTGAAAACACAATAGTTGCTTTTCTCCACCCAGTCTCTCATTCAAACAGTGCACTGGACTTATTCTAGCCTCGAGGACAATTCTGAGAGTCACTTCTGAATTGTGTCCCTGTACTGTGTATGAGTGTGTAACCTCCTACACCTGTGGTAATCACTCAGCTCTTCCAGTTCCTGCACTTTTAGAGGTCATTAAAGGTGTGTGGTCTGACCAGCCAGGCCTTGACTCTCTCCTCCTATTGCTATAGAAGCATCTCTCCCTGCCACAGGTGAGAAGCAGCTTCTGCTGAGCATAAGCTGTGACTTGGTGGATTTGCAATCCTGTGGTACACCATGCACCATCACAAGGTGCAGCTGGCATGTAGTGCAAGTCCAGCATCAGGGCTGGGGCAGCTCTTGGGGAAGGTTTTTTGGCTCTGATGGGCAGGATGACATGAACCCACCCAGCCCCTTCCCTGGCAGCAGGCTCGGAGGGCCTGGGATTTTGTCCTGGCAGCTGCAGGTGTCTGACAGGTGGCTGCTTGGCTTCCTCTGCCTCATTCATCACTGAAGGCTTTCCTGCTGTGCTGCTAAGGTGATTTAAATCCCACCAGAGCTGCCTCCTGCAGAGGTTTGTGTGGTGGGTGTATGTAATGCCTGGGCGCTGCTTCTGTACCAATGGATTGCTTTGCTTCTGCTGGTGATATTTTTATCACCACTGGACAAAATGTTTATTTATTACTGGCCAAAATGTTTGCATACCCAGGTGTTGCTGTTGTGCGTTGCTTTCAGACAGATGTACTAGACTAGTAGTTGTGCAGGGGCAGAGGAAAGCTCTGAGAACTGCCCCGTGGTTACCACTGAGCAGAGGCTTTGCTTGCAGCTTCCTCTCATAAATAAAGCAAAAGCAGCGTGCAGTGCTGTGTGGGCTCCGAGCAGCCCCTCCTGCTTCCAGAAGCAGGGTGGCCAACCCCACTAGGCACTCTGTGCTGTCTGGGCTGTGTTGTCCTTTGACACACTTTTATTTTTTAGCAAGCAGCTTTTCCCTGTGGCTCATGCAAGTGCCAGAACAGCCCCCCTGGGTACCCCTGTCCCTGTCCCTCTCCGGGATGCGCGTGTTCCTCTGGCAGCAACAGATTGTCAGCTGCAGTGGCCACAGCAGGTCAGGCCAGCACGGGTGGCTGTGTCAGCACAGCAGGTTTCCAGCTATTGTGGACATTTACCTATCAGACCCTTTTTCAGTACAGAGCTGGAGAAGACCTTGAGAGGTCATTGAGTCCATCTCCTGCCCTCCGCAGGATCGCTGATAACCAACCCCTTCCTGACAGATGTTTGTCTTGTTTGTTCTTAAAAACCTTCGATGACAGGGACTCGTAAGCTCCCCAGACAATCTGTTTGACATTTAGCAGCCCTAATATTAGGCTTTTCTTATGATTTGTACAGAAATGTCTTTTTCTTCAGTTTAGTTTCAGGATTGCTCTTCTTTTTTTCCATCTGTTTGGAACAGACAGAAAAGTTCCTTCTATCCTTCTTTGCAGCAGGCCAGTAGATATTTGGAAGTTGCTACCATTTCCCTTACTAATACAGATCAAACCACACTGGTTCCTTTGATCACTCTTTTTTAGGTCATGTATTCTTGCTCTGCAGTTGCTCTTCTTAGTCTCTTCTGGACCGTCATCCTTGGTGAGGGGTGATGCTTAATGTGGGTTAAAGGGCTGAAGTTGCTGCTGTATTTTTGCTCAGAGGATTAAGTGTTACTTCATACCTTTTACAAACAATGATCCTGTTTATACATCCCACTGTGTGTGCTTTTCACTTTTGCCATAGGTGACTTGTGTTTATTTTTTCATCCCATCACCCCTTCAACTGTTCCTCTCCAGATGTTGTCCTGCTTTTCATTCCTTATCTTGTGTTTGCCTGGTTAATTATTCTTACCAAATTGCATTACCTCACACTTGTCCTTCTTGAACTGAGTCTTTTTTTTTTCCAGAATGCATCTTCTAAATTATCAGGATTGTTTTGAATTCTGATCTTGTCCTCCTGCATGCTTGCAGTCCCTCTCAGCTTGGTGTAGCCTTCCAGGGCAGTTAGCCTGTTTTCTCTGCCATCAGCCAAGTTGTGGATGAAAACACCAATTGGTGTTGGATCCGGGATGGGTTCCATTGGAAAGTGCTTCAGTAGAGCCCCCCAGTCTGTGCTCAAAGAGCAGTGCCCCATTCACAGGTGGTCTTCCCAGCAGTGGTGGTCCCACCTTCAGGCAGCTCAGGCCAGTCCCTGCATCCCTGGCTGTTACGGGCATGTCCCATCAGACATTTCAGAGGTCTCTGAAATCTTTGTTTCTTCTCCCCTTCCTGCAAGCCCTGACACCTCGTCACAGAAAGAAATATGACAGGTTTGATGTGATTTGTTCTTGATGAACAGAGGTTATCTTTTGCTGAAGTTCTCCTTGTCTTCTAATCATTTCAACTGAAGTTAAGCTGATGGTTCTATAAATTCTTGCCTCCTTATTCCCATACCTGTATTTTTCAAAGATAGGCTTTGTGTTTGCCAGTCCTGTAACATCAGTCATGCCCTGTGAGTGGAGACTGGAGACAATTCCCAGTGCTCCTGAGTTGCTGATGTTGTTGAGTTCTGGGGAAGTCTGGCAAGGTGTCCTCATTGCCTCTAGTGGGGAATAATATGATATTAAAATGTAAGGCATTGCAGAGTCTGCTTGTCTTCCCACTCTGTGTTGGGAGGAAAAAACAATTAATTGAAAGAAAAAAAACCAGAACAAACCATCTCTAGAGCTGCTTTTCCGAGACCAGCTCAGGGCTTGTTTACCTGCTAATGGTGTTCTGCTGTGCTGTGGTTATTAGTAAAGTTTTGACCTCATGGTCTGCAAAAACAGATGCTGCCTCTTTCCAATTATAAATGGGGTTTGAAATAGTCTGCTGGAGTGGGAAGAGAAGGGCAGCCTCAAATAGCACAGCCACTCACCCAGGCAGCAGGTGTCCAGCATCACGTCCTGTTCAGAGGTGGGCCACGTGCTGTGCGTCATGGTGGTGGGTGTCTCGGCCAAAGTCTGATATTCTCTCTTTGCTGATTTTAGATTTCAACGTGGTTTCACTTCCCAAAACCTGCCATGCAGAAAGCTCTTTTGTAACCTGGTGTCAGGTGTTGGATGTGTAGGGCTTAACTGTGGAGGATCAGGCTTCAGGAAGGTGCAGGCGGGTGTGGGTGCCCAATGTGGGGCCTCCAGGGGACTCAGGACTTACTGAGGGATTAGTAAAACCAAGAAGGTTTCATGACTTTAGGTGAATCACAAATACAGATGGGATGAAGGCAAACAATTTAACCTACCAATTAAATTGTTGTGGTTTTTTTCATTTCCAGTGGTGAAAACTGTTCAGTTCTCATCCATAATGTTTGTTCTTATCTTGACTGGCTGACCAGCTGTGTGCTGTTTATGTGCTTCTCTTTGCCCTTTGCAGCCTATGCCAGAGCCATAGATGCTGTGGGACATTTTGGGTTTAAGTGTTGGCATTTGATTTTTAGTTGGACTGGAAGTTTTAAATCTTGTGTTGAACCTTTTAGGAGACTCCCATTGGAAATGCTCTGTGTAGAGGTTGGCATGATACCTCCTCAGTATGGCTCTGTAGCTCAGGGCAGGCTCTGTACTCATGTTGCCTGTGCAGGCTTCCCCTGGCAAGTTTTTTTTCTGTCAACTTTTAATGATTTCTAGTTACTCACTGCCAGCCAGCTCCTGGCATCCATTGTAAACCCTCAACTGCAGCCAACTCTGTACCTGTAGGTTTGGCCTGCAAAGTGGGGTTGCTGTTTGCTGTGGTGGCTTCACACCACTAAGATCAGTTGTGACTGTGTGGTATTTTGGATGCTCACCTTGTGGGAACTGTTTTTCCTGTGGAAGTTGTGGAAATGCTTCAGAACATGTGCAGAGCTCCTTGAAGGACTCACCACACGCATCCTGGCTGGGTGTCTTGGTGCAGGTCTGAGCTCGGGGTTTCTCCCTTGGTCTGTGAGTGTGGTGAGGAGCAGGATGCTGGGTTTGGTGGCTGTGGGGCACTGGCTGCAGCGTGGATGTTGCTCTGGAGCAGCAGGGAGGGCTCAGGCAGCGGCTCTGTAAGGAAATATCGCTTGTGCAGTGCCGTGCACAGTGGGATGCTCTCCTCACTGGGGGTGTCCTTTGTGGGAAGCAAACTTTGTCCTGGAGGGATGTTCCTCTGAGTGTGTTTACAAAGTCTTCTTCTATAGTGCATAAAAGCCATGAACACTAATCCGCTCTGGAAGCAGCAGAGTCAAAGCTTGATATTGTTAAATATGAGCTGTGTCCTGCGGCATGTGGGCTTACCGCTGCTTTTTCATTTCTGTTGCCTGCACCAGCTTGACTTCAGGTTTTTGTAGTTTCTTTGAGGTCTTGGGCACTGCCTGCAGCGAAATGGATACGAGTGAAAGCCCTGGTTTGAGCTGGGATCACTTCACAGCAACCCTTGCAAACGTTTCCCAGTAGGAGAGACACCAGCAGGAGACCCAGCAAGTGCTTTTGAGGGCTGAGGAGGTGCAGGCAAGGACCTGGCGAGGGAACCATGGAGTTTGGAAATTTGTCATTAAAATGCATGGTGAATAAAAAGGTGTGCAGGAGCATTTCTGAGACATTTTACGTGGCCTGGGTGGTGCTCAGCAGACATTGTGTGAAATTGGTGGCTGGAATGCAGCAGCATTTGTAAAATTGCCTCACCTGTGACTTGAACAAATTCATCCCAAGAGTGAGAGGCACTGTGCAATCTGTTGAAATGCATTTATTAAAATAAGTTGTTCATTGTCTGGAGTCACCTGTGTATCTGTTTTGATTTTTTTGCAGTTTTTTAAAAGCCTTTAAACAGGGCTCTTTGCCTGTATTGTGTGTGCAGTTGCTGTGTCCCATTGCTGCTCCCACACTAAGAGCTGTGGGTGTGTGATGGAGTTGAAGTTACAAGGGCTCTCTCTTAACCTGCGTTCTCCAGCATAGACTTGGATTCATGTCCTTGCTGTGCTGTGTCCCTCCCAGTCTTGGAACAATCAACTGCCTGGTTTCATGCCTCAGTTCCCATCTGCTCTCTGGGGACAGTGGCATCTCTTGTCACAGGGCTTTGGAGGACACTGCCACGCTTCTGTGACAGCAGGGTCTGTGTCAGTGCACGGGAGAGGAGGAGTCAGAGGAGGTTAACACACACCCCCCCCCCAATTACATCAAGTACTTCTCTTGGTTTACTTCTTTTGCAGAACAAAACTCATTTGCGATTCCCTTTGATTCATCTAAAACAAATCATTGATTTGTACTTATATCCTGAATGTTCATTGATTATTCACTTAGTGTTTAATGTAAAACACATCTGTAGCTGGCTAGTTTAAGTGAAGCTGCCACTCATCTCCAGAAAGCCTTGAAGACACTAAGTGCTGGAGAAATTGGTTTAGCAAGGCTGCTGCAGGTACGCTTGGATTATCCATGGATCTCCCTGTTCACAAAACCCAAACCAGTCACCAAAGGACCAATTTTTCTGTTTGTGGTATAAAGAAACACAAATATCCCTACTGGGGTGCCTGGCTCATCCACAGCCACCAGGACTTTGAAGGAAGCCCTTGAGGATGAGCCACCTGCCTAAAAATACTTGGAGATGATGCTTAATGTTCTAGGTGAAGATTTTCCATATGATTATTGTGCCAATTCTAATGTTCAAGTTTTCTTTTTTGTAAGACAGAGATCAAGAGGTTGGGAGATTGGGTGGTTGAAGAGGGCTGCTGTGGTGGCAGAACTCACTGGGCAAATTAAAGGATTGTGGAAAGTATTAAAATAATCAAAGAGCTTCAGCGGAGACGGGCAGGTTAGCATTGTTAGGAGGAGAGGCTTTTCAGGGAGGGCTGATCAAGTATCTGCTTAGCAGCTTCCTGATACAGGCAGAGGATTGTTGTCTTTGATGGAGGGAAAAAAAAAATTCTGCCTTTTCCATTTGAATTGCAGCATAGGGGGCTTTTTATTCAGCAGTGCCCTTCTTGGGTTTATTTTCGAGCTTATGTCAGGCTTCCCTTTCAAAGCAGGAAAGTCTGGGAGTGGCAGATTCCTGTATTAAATAATCTCTTTCTGCATTAATTGTGTCACTGGCCAATTCTCCTTCTGTTTTTGTCCCGGTGTCAAGTCACATTTGAGTCTCCAGGATCAGTGCATTAGCATGGATGCATCTTTAATGCACAGAGACAGCTCTGTAACTCTGTCTTCTCTCCTGCCTGCCCCTGCCTTGCCAGTGTTTAAATATTCTATCCCTCCTGTGTTACATACAGGATAAATGCTTACCTAAAGGTTAATCTGTATTTTGAAGTGACTAGACATGCACACAAAACTGTCTTTGATGCAAGATATTTTAATTTCTGCTTATATTAAAGTGGACAGCAGTAGTGTTAAAATGTAAATCATTAGGCTTTTAAGAAGCTCCTGGGCTAAAATTAATCTCCACCTGTCTTTTATGTTCATGATGAGTTTTGTTGCTTTGCAGTGTCCATTTGCTTGTAGCTATAATTGTCACTCTGGTGGCTTAGGAGTTGCTGGTAGTGGGATGGATGCTGAACTGTGGGAAGAGCAAGGTGCTGGCTTATGTCAGTGCTGCTGTTTGGTCCATACCTGTTCATCAGTGAGTTTTTAGACCATCTCGTTCACATTTTCAAGTCTGCCTTAAAGCACTTAGGTTTTTCTTCTCTCCTTGCAATGGCAAGAGCTTTCTGGAAGGTTCAACCTGGAGACCCTTTTTTGTCACTCACTGCTTGTACTTACATGGCAGCACATCCTCTGTGTATTGTCAGTGTTCTGAGGAAATGTCATGGCTAAGGGAGGAGGCCTGTGGTACTAATAGGCTGTGTAGCCTTTAGAAGCTCTTGTAAATAATCAAAGAAACACTTCCAGTCCTGAGGAATTAGCTCCTTGAAGATCTCTGTATGTATATTTTGTATAGTGAAAACATGTAGTGGTTTAGTTAAAGTGTAGTAGTGAGGCCAGCCCTGCCAGTACCAAGAACTTCATACAGAAGCTGGAGAAGATTTCTGAGGGAGAACTAAATTTCTTTATGCCTCCCCAAAAGACAGTCAGGAGAGCAGAGCTGCTGCACAGTGTCCCCAAGGAGTGTCCCCACGTGAAAAACAACAGCAGTGTTTGTGTCTTTTGCTGGGTGAATGGATGGATCTGGTGGTGGTTGAGCTCTCTCAGACTCAACCACAGACAAGTACCTGTCAGATGAATTATTCAGTTAATGCTGGCAGAAGTGTTGGGGTGGTCTCCCCTCCCTCTGCTCTGTGCCCAGACTGTGATCTTTTACTTCTATTTGATCTTGTCTTTCATGTTTTAACTATTCCTTTTTCGTGCCATCTCTCATTGCGCTCTCTGGAGCTGACTTTGATATCATTTCTCTTTGTCTTCTATTTCCCTCAGTTTCCTCCCTTTCTTCTTCCTTTGATATTGTAGAAAATGACCAGGATGGAGATCTTCCCAAGTCTTCCCTCTCTTAATCTTGACCAGTTCAAGTTATTCACTTTTTGAAGAACTTTACCAGGTACTTACCTGATAGCGTGGCTTCGTTAATGCCACGCAATGATTTTGGGTAGAAGCTGGTTTAGGCTGCCTGGGATGAAGATGGTGCTGGTTCTTGTACTGAGTTTCAGGGGCTGAGTCCATCTGGGTCCCCAGTGGTGGTGAGGCCAGGCCCAGCCTCCAGGACAAACCATCCTGACCCCAGAGTGAGGATATGCCATGGAGATGTTTCCACAGGTGTCACGCGTGGGGTGGCTGATGCTGATGGGCAGCAGAAGCTCATCCTGCACTTCACATACAGAGCTTCAACTAAATTGAAGGAAAAGCAAAAATTGTGTTTAAAAGGAGATTAATTTGCTAACTTTGAGGAGTGAAAAGTATTTAAGAAAAAAACTGGAAATGCAAATTCTGGCTGAGCACAAGATCTGTCATTTGATGGCTGAAATTCTCCACTTTGTTGTGCCAGTGAATCCACATTAAACATGTATTTTCCCTGAGCTAAAGAGCTGACCTGGGTGGGGGAGGTAAGTACTCAGAGTGGTGGATGAGCATAATTAGGACATGGATTGTGGGTTGGCTCAGTATAGATCAGTTTGTGTTTCGTTAATGTCTGGTTCCACCCTGTCTGTCTGTTTTATTGGATTAATTTATTAGTTTCTGAAAGTGTCTCTCCAGTGAGCTAAAATATCTATTTACTGTAAGTATTTGGTTACCATGAAAAAGTGTATTTGGCATGTGTTTGGCAAATATTAAGTACTTTCTTCTGTTTCTTTTGCAATTTAATCTTCTATTTATCTTGGGTATTGATTGCTGAAGGCCTTGGTAATTATTTGCTGATCTTGAAAACAATGATTTTAGAGGCTCGAATTACTTTTGTAATATTAATCATTACCTTGGTGTGTTTGCTTTAAAGGATGGGGTCCCTCTGACAGCTCCAGGGTGGACATTTACTCTCTGAAACATGCTGCCATCCTAAAATAACAAAATCATCACTGGTGTTTTGTTCCCAAAACTAAACAGATACTTGCAGAGATGCAAACCTGGCAGTTGCAGTCAGCTCATTAATTCGCTGTTCCTCTTGATGAGAGGAGTGGCCAGATTCTAAAGTCAAATAAAAATACGGTTGTATTCGGTTTCCAAATTAATTTCATGGTGTGTTGGTCCCAGCTCTGGTGCAGGGCTGGTGGGACGAGGGGTGGCCCCACTCTGGTGGCAATGGAGCTCTGCTTGGGGGGAAAGAAGCCACACTCCAAAGGGTCTCACACTTGCAAGTGAATGTGGTGCCATACAGAGGCACATCTTGCTTTGGGGGAAGGTGAGAAATTGAAAAGTCTCTGCTGGGAGCTGAGTAATTGGCACCTGCTATTATTGTGTCCCTCCTCCCCCTTTTAATAACTTGTTTATAGAGATACCTCTCCTACAGATCTCGTTACACAGCCATAAAGCACGATTCTTTAAAAAATACATGCATTCCTATTCATGTCAGGTCTGAATACCCACCCCATTCACATTCCTTGAGGAAAGGGATGGTGTTTGTGGTATCCAGGCATCTTTCCTCACTGCTGCTCAGAGTCACAGCTGCCCATGAGGAGACAAGTTGTGTCCTTGCCATACCTGGATGGAGATGTAATTCTTCCATTAATACAAAACCTGGCAGGCAGTTAGAGTGGCTGGGAGGGGAATTTTGTCTTCTTGTTATTTTAGGCCTTGAAGCAAGGGGTTGTGTTGGCTGTTTGAGTGACGTTGGCCTGATCTCCAGCAGAGCTTGCACAGTGACATAGATTGCTGGAGAGCACGAGAGGCGGCGTTTGGCATTCACCCCTGGGATCTCCAGTGCACTGAATCCCACTTCCTGCTCATGCATCAAGTGATATGTTTAATTGGTTTTAACAGTTTCATCCTTGTTCTTTTATTAGTGGATCGTGGTGCAAAAGGAAGCTGGGAGCGTTTTTGGATCCTGTCCTGGGTAATTTGATGAGTAAGTCTTGCTGAGCTTCATCTCTCTGCAGGTGCCGTGATGCATCTCCTGCAGGGGATGCAACGGGAAGAACGTCTCCCACTCCTCCTCCCAAACACATATGTGGGGAAAGAAGAGGAGGAGAGGGCAAAATCATGTCCATGGCAATTATTTTCTGATTCTTTTCATCACCCTATAGAACAAGAATGATAAGGGGAGCCTCAGAAAAGAGGGCATTCCAGCAAGCCCTGGCAGGGATGTAATCTCTTTTCTTCATACTGAGGTATAAAGATAATTCCAATCGGGTTTGAAACAGCGGATGGCAAATAATTCTTGAGCAATCCGCTTATGGTGTTCCAGGATGCGAATGAAAACCACTAATGGGATAAAGAAGGATCTAGATAATTATCTCGACTGCATTAAATCCCATCCTTTCAGAATACTCTTGTGTGGACACCGATTTCATGTGTATCAAATGCTAAAGCTGACTAGACATTTTCAGAAGCTGGTTGATTCCAACACAGCCATCCTCTCTTGGTGATCATCTATCTTTTATCTACCTGGCTGGTCATAATAAATCTGATTTCTGGTCTCTGCTGCCCTGTTTCCTTTTTTCCCCTTCCCCACAGCAGGTTAAAGCTGTGACACACATTCTCTCTAGGGCAGATTTGAAACCTCCTTCATCTTTTTCTCCTTTCATTTGGTCTGCTGTTTTGAGAGACTTCCTGGGGTTTTTTTCCCTGTTTTACAGATGGTAATGCTGTTGTTTTAAGTCTGACAGAAGAGCTGCATGTAACATTTAGGTGCGCAAGATATTTTTTAAATTGGTCAATTTTTTCCCCCTCTTCAAGAACTCTGCCTTGCAGTGTGGGGGGTGGCACTGTGCTGCAAAACAAATCCAGTTGTACAGTCAGCTAATGAGGCTCTTTTGGTAGGCTCTTTGTGTTTGAATCTAATGGACACCCCATGGATGGAATGGAGGATGGCAGAAAGAGAAAGAAACAGTTTTGTAGAGACTGAGACCATGGCATTTAGATGGGGTTGGCTCAGTTAACAGCGTTCAAAGCTTTGTGTTACAGAAACTGTTCTCTGAGACCCCGTGGTCAGAGGAAAGGGTGACACAAATGCACCTCTAATAATGTGGGTGACAGAAAAGCACCTCTAGTAAGTGGCTGATTCTTCATTATCCCCCAGCAGCTTATGCGACTGCATTTTCCAGCTGTCAGAGAGCCATTTCTCTCCAGCCTCACATCAAGTGTTCCCCAAGTGAACTGAGGCATGTCTGAGCTGGCTGCAGCCTCTTTTGGTGAGCCGGGCTGCGTGTCCCACAATGGGAGCAATCTGGAGGCTCTCAGCTGAAGACGGCTGCCCACGAGCTGTCCTCCAGCTGGAAGAGGAGGATTGGCAGTTGGCACCATTCCTTTGCACTCCAGAGGACAGATGCTGTTCGTGTCTCTTTTGTCAGGAAAGAGTCCCATCTTTCATTTGGAGAGTGCCCAAATGCAGCTTCTCAGTAGCAGACCCTCTGAAACCACAAGGTTCCCATCTTTACTTGCTGGCATGGCAGCCTTATTAAGGCTCAGTTGTCTTTAGAAGTACAGGAGGGCTTTCTTGTTCTTAGTGAGAAGTCAAAGAAGAAATTCTGTCCTGTCCAAGGTGGTCTTGGGTTTCCAATCTCCCTCATGTGGCAGAGGGAGGTTACCAGGGCCAGTTTTGTGCTGAAATCCAAGGGGTTTGTGTGTCTCTTTTTGCTGTGAACTGTAAGTTCCTCTTGATACCAGAATTGCTGTTCACACCACTGTGAGGTGTCACTTGCCTGTCCCAACTGGAGGATATCCTTAGAGTCACATGAAGCTCAGGCCTTCCATACCAGGCTTGGATTTGGGACAGGTAGGCTGCACAAGAGTGTGATGTGCAGCTGGGCACACCCTGATAAGGCACTTGCCAAGCAGGGCTGTGTGTAGAGAAAAGGATATGTGGGATCCTTGCAGCCTCTGGAAGGCTCTTTAGGAAACGAGTCATGTTTAAAAATTGTGGTCATTTTTTGGTGACATGCTTCTTGAACAGCAGCTCTTAAATTTAAATGCTCACACAGAAGAGTCAGTATCAAGGTTTCTTCACCTTCTGATCTCAGTTGTGTGCCCTGTGGCTCTAGAAACAGGGCTGAACTTAACAGTGATGCCTGGTGGAGGCTTTTGTCTAAAAATACTGACATTCTGCAAGAGGAGTCTGGCAAGGTCCAACAGCTGATTCCTTAAAATCAATTGATTGCTGTTTAAAATAAGATATCCATCCTACACGCCCGTGACTTGCAGAGATCTTGATGAGCATTTTCACCTGGGTCTTGCTATCACTGCACACCCTTCAGATGAACCACTCATTAAGAAATCTCATTACTTGCTCCGTTAAAGGTGTCTGGTTAGCTGAGTTGCTAATTGAAGTGTCCTTTCTTCAACCCAGTGTTGTGATGGAGCTGTTCCTGGGGCTGTTATGCCAAGTGTTACCTCCACAGAGCGTTATAAATGATCTCCTGCCATCTCCTGCTTGGGTGAGCACTACCCAGAGAGAAACTGTGGGTTTTTCTGGATGTCTGCACAGCTCTCAAGTGACTTGCACGATGCACACACACAGAAAGGCAGATATTTCATGTCTCTTTGGAAATCTGTCAAGACAGTGGCAGTTCACTTAGCCTGGGTTGTGCTGTCTGTTCATAACTTCTAAAATGCAGGTCAAGGAATATTGCTGTAATAGTTAAAGGTCAGGCAAAATTACAGCCTTTAGCCCTTTGTAGCAGCTGTGGTCATTAAAGGAGGTGTTTTCCTCCTGGGATTGAAACTTTCAGCACTTTTCTGTTGCTCCAGAGTGCTGGTTAGTTGTTCTGCAAGCCTGCAAACCAAAGGTGACCATTTCTGCAGGTATCCCTGATGGTGACCTGATGGTGCTCAGAGGCCCCAGCTGACACCAGGATCCTCTCTAGTGTGCCCTGAATGTCCTGGGTGCTCTGGGAACCCTCTCAGAGAGCTTCACCATGAAAGGCTGGTCCAGGAGGAGTGGGTCCCTGTGGGTGAGGTGCTTGTCAGTGGCAGAATTTGAAATCCACATTGACTCATCAGCATTGTTTGGTTACTAAGGTCACTGCAGTGCTGGGATGTACATGGGGATCATTTGCATCAGACTTCATGATTTCATGGAAAGGAGGAAAGGGATGATAACAAGAGAGCTTGTAGGTGGGTAGAATTCAGATCACTGCCAGCCAGTGCAGAAAAGGTCAAGAAATTCTTTAGTCTGCTGGTGTGTGGCATAGCACACAGGCAAGGAGGTGTGGATTTTGTACATGCACTCGTGTTTAGTTTGGCTTCCAGGAGAAGTCCTTATCTCTTCTCCTGCTGCCAGCTCCTTTGGAGATGCCCTCCTTCCCCCTGCTCTGCCTACATTTCTTGCTGTGATTTCAATTATTTATACCATTTCTCTTCCCCTTAAACTGCTCCAGTGGCTGTGCGCTATGGAAGCAGCTGTCGCTCCCCAAGCCTGTTCCGCTGATGTGTGAAGAGCTGATCCCGGAGCACACAACTCGTTAAGAGCATTTCAGGGCTCTTCAGTGTGGGCAGCTATGTGGATGTAAAATTGCAATTGGATCTTACCTTGCAGAAGATTTTAAGTGCTGCTGGTGAAGTAATGATCTACTTATTGATGTCGAATAGCAGGAAGGAGCTGCTCAGGGTAACAAGGGGAGAGGAGGAAGAGTTTGCAGAGGGGTATGTCCCCTTCTGATGGAAATGAAGCAGCTTAAAACTGGAGGTTATTCTTCTCTTGGTTCCACCAGTGTGCATTCAGCAGAAACTCATTAAAATAATTTAATTTCTTTTTGACACAGGCTGATGTCACAGAGGTGACAGGGAGGCGCAGCCTCACCTGGCTGGTCTGGATCCAGAGCTGAGGCTGAGAGAGCAAATTCAGCCATTCAATTTAGTCCTCCCTCATTTTTACCTCTGCAGCATTAAGCTTGGAGAATGAGCAGAAAATGTTTAAATCCCTTTCTTCATTGCTGCCATGTTCAAACTGAATTAAATCTCATCCAAAGGCAGCCTGTGCTGTAGGAAACATCTGCCATGGTCCAAATTATGTTTTGAGGTCAGAATTAAAATGTATGTAACTGTTGAGCAGTGAGTAATGAATACTCAAATCCTGCTCTTTGCCAACAGTTGTTTTGCAAGATGTGATTTGTACACATCCTTTGTACCTGTGCAGGTACATGAACGTGTTATTAGAATAGGAACCAGCACAATGTGTCACAGGAAAGAATGGTTATAAGGTGAAGTGGCTTGCTAGAAATTTAAATAATTTTTTATTTCAAACTTGCATTTATTTATTTCACTTCTACAAATGCAGCTTCTGGAGTGTAATTGATGTGAAGATGCAATTGTATTCACAGCACATGTGTGTCAGGGACAATATTTATGTGCAGTGTCTGCTCCATGAAATATCTGTTCTCTCCTCTTGGCTCCTCCATCCAATAAGTAGACATGAGCTCTCAGGGAAAGTACAAACAATTTTTAGAGCTGTTCTAGATATAGTCCTTAAGGAATTTTTTGATTGTGTAACTGAAAGAGCTTTTGAAAAGATAGAACAAGTCTCAAGTAGAGAATGGCCAGGGAGAGGCTGATACCCTACTGTATTTGATGGGCTTTCAGTCTGCTGATGAAGAAAAACTAAAGCTCCCGCTTCACAGCATGTCTGAGGACCAAGACTCTCAGTGTGTGTTTGAGTGCATGGGCTTCCTTCTGGCTTCCTTTGGGTAGAGACCATTCAAGTTTGAAAAATCGCTCAAGTTCCTTACATTGTGTCCTGTCTTTCAGTGGGAATTGCAGAGATAATTGCAAAGTAAACTGAGGAGAGACTGACAAAAATGAGTGAGGCAGAAGTTTGGGCAGGTGTGCCCAGTTGTACTTGTGGTGCACAGTGCCCAACATTGGTACCACGTGTTGCAGAGGTTGCTTACATGGTCCTGCCAGATTCCCAGTGGATGAATGGATGTCTCTGTTCAGAGTGAGGGCTCCTGAGGCCCCACAGCAGCAGGGTGAGGGTGGAGTAGGTGAGAGTAGGAGTCACCTGACTCCTGGAGAGGGAAGTGGATTGATGAAAAGCAAAGCCCTCTACAAGGCTGGCTGGGTGTTATTCAGCCTGTTTCACAGGTGGGCAGTCAGGGCACAGGAGAGGTTCCCAACCTGCTGGGTGCATAAATCCCTTTGGAACCTCCCTCTGAGCATCCTTCCTGCAGCCCCTCAAACACAAAAGCCATGTCTGCAGAAGGATGGGTTTGCATTTCTTGCTACTGGAGGAATGGCATTTATTGGGTTTTTCTGGGAGATCTACCCTTGTTCTGGGCTGTAAAGTCTGTGGGACTCGGGGCAGGAAGCTCGAGGTGTGGCAGGAGGAGACACAGAGAGCATCCTCTCTGCAGCATCTCGCCCTGCTCAGCCCTGTGTTCTCCAGCAAGGCTCCAGTGCCAGACAAAACGCACATGTGGGGAGGCAGCTGGTGCCAAAGCTGCTCGAGGAGAGCAGCATTAGTGTGCTCAGAGCCTGGGTGGATTGATTGTGCTGCCTTGGAAACCCGGGGCCAGGGGACAGGGGTGGAAGGTCACACCACAGGCTGCTGTCGGCGCAGAGGAATGAAGGAGATTTTTATGTTTTGTGGCGCCTCTTTTCCTACTTCGGAAAAAGCTTTTATTTTATGTGTCTGTGTAAATGCTTTATAACCCGAGTGCTGTGAGTACTTTGAGTAATTGCTCAAAAATTGATGGTGAATTTTGATCATCTACAGACAGTGCCTTTGAGTTCCGAGGATTCTTCTCTCAGATTGTGATGCATTTTTTTACTGCATTTAAATGAGTTATTTTATATAAATTCTGAGTGCTGGCAGGCTTACAATAACTGGGTTTTTTTTAAGCTTGTTTTTTCTAAGGGACTAAAACAATGTCCTTCTTCCCAACAGCTTTCAAAATCTTAGTCTCACTTTAGCCCAGTTAAGCCATGGTGTGGAAACCCCAGAGGTTATCAAAAGTCCTCTGGGTATTTTGAAGGTAGCCAGGAGGGCAGAAAAGAATCTTTTGATGGTTCTGTCAGGCGTGGGTGAATCTGTACAGAAAGTGTTACCTTCATAGCCCAAGCCAGGAGAAGTTCTTTAATCAAAGCTTTTGGTTGAGTACAGGATGCCCAGATGTTGGGTTCCCCCCAGGGATGGGGTGTGTTGGAGTGGCTGTAGCCAGCAACATTCTCTGTGCCTGGCCAGCAGCTCAGCCCATCCCTCATAAAGTCCTGCCAATGCAGAAAATAAACAAGACCAAGGTTTTTGTGCTTTCTTACACTTCTAGCAAGAGTTAGAAGTAATCACAGAAAGAAAATATTCTGGGGGGGGAAGGGGTGCAGCATTAATGGGCCTGTCTAGTTCAGTATTCCTACCTATGGCCAGAGCCTCATTCTCTAATTTTTGTTGCTCTGGCTGCTTTGTTTTTCCTTCATTGCAATCAAGATAATGCAGTACAATAGTGCACTAAGAATTCCAGCTATTCAATTACCTTTCAGAAGCTGACTTAATTGGCTCTTTAAGTGATAGCTCTCTATTGTGTGCAATCAGCACCACTCAAGGAGGGAGCAGGAAGAGGAGAAGGACTTTTTTTCTAATCAATAAACAGAGGTCTTTGAAATAATGCTGCTTGCAATTTGTATCACTGGTTAAATTACAATGAAGATGATCATCTGCACCTTCCTGGAGGAGCCTGGCTCTAGCAGAGTAATAAAGCTTTGCTATCCACAAACATGGACTATTTTACCCTGTGTTTTAAAGTTAATCCAGTATTCTCCCTTTGAACTTTTATTTTCCCCCCCAAGTATTAAAGAAAACCAACACCAAGCTGCTTCAGAGCCTGGCACAGATGGTTTAGGGAAGTCTAATATGGAATGACTAATCATTTGGTTTGCACCTCATAAAGTATGCAAATGAATGTGATACCTGGTGATAAATAATTCAAAGTTGAGATGCAAGGCAAGGGGAGATTTTAGAAGGGCTAAATATATGTAAACTGACCTTAAGAAAAATAAGCAATCTCAAAAGCTTAAGCTCATCTTCCAAGCTGGCCCATAGAAACAGCTGCTTCGTGGTGCAGCTTTGCTTCCAGTGCTTGAATCCAGGGGATTTTAGGCCAGCAGAATTTCCAGTTTGTAGTCAGAGTTTGGCCAAAACTACAAATCTAAGGAGCTCCTCCCCTTGCACAGCTCTGTTGCACTTCAGGTCATCACTGATCCTGGTTTAGGCAGCAGGAAAGCTTTGCCAAGCAGACCAGATTTCTTTTAAATATATGGTTTCTGGCTTATTTTTCATAGTTATTGGGTTAAAAGTGTCTGCTTCATAGTTTCATTACAGCTAAAATTACTAGTCATAATTAACTATTTAGTCATAATTTAAAATATTTTGAATCCAGAAAGGTCTTCATGAGATTACAAGAGGAACAAGACTGGAAGTCATGCTCAGACCCCTGGTGCTACCACTGCCCAGGGTAATTCCAGCTCCCACCCCTAATCCATCCCCTCCCATGGGGGTAGGTGAGAGCTGCAGATGCAGACCCGTATGGAGCCACAGGTTTTCATGATCAAGCACCCAGCACACTCCTGGGTAGGGTGCATGCCTCTCTGCCCTCCGTTTTCAGCACCTCCTATAGGGAATTTCATTTGCTTTGTGGGAGCAGCCGTGGGATGTGCTTTGCAGGGATTGGCTCGCTCAGACCAAGCTGGGATTTAATTGATTAAAGATGCTCCTTCCTTAGCTCCCTGCCCCATCCTGGTAAGAGATGGATAATCACACTTCAGTGCAATGTTCCTGCAGCAGGAGGGAAGGTGGTGTTGATCCAGAGTTACAATCCTGCACCAGAGAGCAGCTTTAAGATCATTTCATGTGCCAGCTTTGTAGGAGTTTTTACTAAACTGTGGAGGTAGCTTGATTTTGCCCTTTTATCAGCCAGAAATAGCGATGCTACAGTGTCCTGCTCCAGCTCAGCTTTTGGCAGCATTCCTGAAATTGCCAGCAGCCTTCTCCTGGCCGGTGCCAGGCGCCTTCGTGCCCGGCCACCCCGACAAGGCAGCGTTTGTTCCCCAGGCTTGGTACGGTCCTGCCTCGCTGGGGGAGTGGGGCTGAGTGGTCATTTTGTGATGACAGTAATTACAGCAGGCCTGCAGTTCCACCCTCCGAGTGTTTCACGGGTGATCCCAAGGGTTGGTTCCATATTGACTTTGCAGAGCGCTGTGGTGCAGGAGAGTGTGTGGCCTCTGTTACCAGATGAAGTAACTTGATTTGCTCGTAATTTTGTCTGTGTTGAGTTAAGCAATACAGGCCAAGGAGGGAAAGGAAGCAAATTTTTTGTTGCAAATTTACTCTGTGGCTTCTTCAGCTTCTGGGAGGGGCTGTTATGATAAAGTCTGATATATTTTCACATCTGCCTACGAAAAATGTAGGATTTATCTTTCAAATGAAATTTGCTCTGCTGCGCTGCCAGCAGGGTTTTTTTTGAGTAGCTATTTTTGTGAAATATAACCCGAGAATTTGTATTGGCTTAACACTTAAAATGTAGCCAAGGGAAGATGGAATATTCATCTTTATTGTATTTGTTTCTCCTGTAATGAGACGTTACTGTCTGTCGTAAAGGAAGCGGTTCTCCAGCCCAGGGAGCATGCCCAGTGATTTTCTGTTTGCTCCATTAGCTCGTGTGCAGACCTCCTGATTTTTTATGTGCATGTGCTTTTCTACTTGTTTAATCCTGCCAACTGCTCTTCTGGTTGGAAATCCATTTCTATAATGCTGGGTATTACACAAATTTGTTGAAGCTCTTAATGCAGATAACAGGGAAGGGGGGTGAGCCTGCTTTGCCCGGTCAGCCTGAGTCAACTTTCTCCTTCCCATCAGTCACGCAGAGCTTTAGCTGCAGCTCACTGAGGGCACAAAATGCACACAGCAAAGAAAAATAAAGTTTAAGGAACAGCTAGAGTGCTGTAAATGTTGCTTGTATTTTGATTTACGAAGTCCAAGCACAGCACAAATTGGATGGCTCGCTGTGCCCTGTGGAAATCTCTTTGTCTGCCTTTTTTGAAATATTTCCATAACTAGTAATCATGGCATTGTAGCAGAGAGCCCTTCTATAAAGAGCTTTTTGGTCACTGCTGCTGTTTACTGTGACTCTGTACTGCGTGTTAATTGCAGCTCCTCCATCAGGGGAATGTTCATCAGGAATTGCAGAGTGGATGCCAGCAGTGATGCTCTGGATTTTGGGGTTCTTGTGTGCATGATGCTTTGGGGACCAGAGCTGGAGCAGTGAGAGGCATCCTCCCTCTGTGTGTGATTTGCAGTGTTTGTGGAGCTGTTTCCAGCAGGACTCAGCACATCCCTGCCTGTTGTACTGTTCTGGTTGTTTTAATCTGTTGAATTCATCCATGGCACTTTGCCTGGTGGAGGGTGGTGGGAATGTTGTCAGCAGTGGCAGAGAAGGATGCCAGGCTGCTTTTTTGTATTATTATTTGTTGTAAAGCCATACAAAGTCCATCCAGGGCCTCATGACAATGGTTTGAGTGGCTCTCAAGCATGCATGTACTTTTTGTTTAACCAATGGAGCAGGCAACCTTCTCAAAGTTTAGTGTGAGTTTATATCCTGGTGTTAACTTCTGACTTAACTATCCAGTTCTATTAAAAATAAAAGGAGTAAAATCATTCTGGCACACTTTGGTAGCTACAGCATTTGGAAACTCTTCAGCTTCTCTCTCTTCTCTTTCCTGATTTCTTCCCAAGAATAGTCGCAACACTTTCTTTTTTAGGACTTTGCCCTAATAATTACATCTGCAAAGATCCGCTGGGATGGGTTATCCCACAAGCACGATTGTGCCCTTAAATGGAAAATAAGCCACCACAACTGCCAGAGTTTGGGGGAAAAATATTATTGTGGGAAAACAAGGTTGCTAAATGTGTTATTCCATGTAATGGAGCTGCATAGTCAGGAAATGCTTGTTTGTGCAGAGAGGAAATGCTCATGTCTTCTAAATGCTTCTTGCATTCCTTTTTAATTGTTGTTATAGTAGGAAAACATGGCTCTAATAAAATACCATCTACTACCCCCTCTGTAAAAGGGACAGGAGGTGTGAGAAATTGGAGGGAGACAGGCAGGCCAGTCTTGCTTTATGATCTCTTTATTGCTGGCTTCTGCTCCTCCCTTTCCCCCCCAAGCCCAGGGGGGTGCAGCTCCTCTCCAGGCTGCCTGTCCGGCTCTCCAGCCCGGCTGCCTCTTGGCCAAAGATTTGGGCTAAATAATCCAATTAAGCTTTGCAGCTTATATAACTCTCTTGGCTTGAGGCAGCAGCCGGACTGACGGGGAGAGAGGCACATCTGGAAATCGTGTTCTAAACACGCTGCCGTGGCCCGAGCCAGAACGCTTTGGACAAATTTGCTCATACGCACAAGATGTCCTTTGAACAGCAAGATGAGTGTGCATGGTCTCCTTGCTGAAGAAGTTGAAGTAAATGCTCCTATCCATAAATTGTTTCCCTGGCTGGGAAACTTAAGTGGCTTTTTTCCTTCCTTTCCCTTCTCCTTTGGAAGATCATCCAGCTTTTCCTTTTCAGCTCCAGAGGATCAGCCAGGCCCTGTAGTACACTGATCATAAATAACACACATGTTTTTTTTTTATTTCAAAGGTGGGAAGGACCTCCAGCATTATTTAGTCTGACTTCTTATCTGCTACTCATCATAGGAGTTGCTTTTTATTTCATCTGAAATACAGCTTGGTGTATAACTGCAACACAGCTCTGAAGACACAAGTATTTTTTCTGAGAATTCATTATAACCCTGTAATTTATCCTAATGCTTAATGACAGTATTAAAACATGGGCATTTTATGTCAGCTTCAGGGTTGGGGAGAAAATAGAATTCAGCCATTCTGTATTTCAAGTAGCATGCCCAATACAAGCTTAGGGAAAAAAAACAGTGCATGTTTTGGCACTCTTGCATGTCTCTTCTTTTGCTGGCATCCATTACTGTCAGTAGGGAAGTTATGGGCATTAACAGCAGAATGCATTTTCCTTCATGTGCAGTGATATGTGCTTATAGCTTCGTTTTATAGTCTGCTGTCTAACCTTAAAGAATTTATTTGTCAGGTGTGCAGGGCTGGCTTAGCACTCACATCCTGCCTGTTTCTGGGTGCTTGGATGGCTGTTTGTCCAACACCTTCCAAAGCTGTGCTGGGGAAGGGTTTTAGAAACATCACCTCCCTGAAATCGGATATCAAACACAAACACACACACACACAGACACACATGGAGTTCCTAGGCTTGTCCTCAGTAAAACATGCCCAGGGAATTGGCTGCAGTGTGTGCACTGGCCAGGCTGCCAATGAGCAGTGCCAGAGCTGCAGAGGTACTGGAGGTGGTTTGGCAGAGGATGTGTTTTGGTCCCAAGAGGGGACATTGCTGGGGCACAGCAGTGCTGAGGCAGCTCTCTGTGGCATCCTGACCCCACTGTGGCTTTTGAAGTGGTTTAGCCACTTCTGGGTGGTGCACAAGGATATGTATCTTGGCAAAACTCTCCAAGCCAGGGAGGTGGTGCAGAGCACTGGGTGGCTCTGCTGGGGCTGCTCCAGTCTGCAGCAATGTAGGGCTAATACGATATTTCTTCCAGTGTATGGATTTATAAGGCTGTCAAAATGCCCCTGCTCTCACCAGGCTTTGGATAGGGCCATGGGAACCTTGTAGGATTGTCTTTGTAGTCACGAATACCTACATGCAAAATCGTGATGTTATAGTTTACACATTTTGGGGCTTTCCGTGGTCATAAAACTAAATAATGAGTTCCCCAAAAGAGGCTGTGTCTTGAACCACTCCTCCCAGCCCATACCAGCACTGGAGCTGCCCCATCTCCACTGCTCCCTCAGCCATGGGTTTGCTGGCAATGGTAACACAGCTGTGCTGCCACACTTCCACGTTGCTGCTGTATCTGACTGACTGCCCGCGCTTGATGTTTTATTCCTAAAGAAGAAAGAAATTGGATTAGATTTTTCTCAGCCATGCACAGTGGTGATCCTCGGTAACAAAGCTGATCCGTGTGCAGGAAGCTTTGGGAAGGTGGGTGTGAGGATAGGTTATTAACTGGGGACTCACCCAGGGTGATTTGCTTGATGGATATCCCAGCCAGGCGTTCCAGGAGGTGCTGAGCAGCCTCCATGGCCCTTGAGAGACCCTTTCGAGTGCATCAGGGGTACCTAAAGCACCTCAGTACAGAAATTACCTCCCTGGACACTGCAGTCCAATGAACCTCTTTGTAGAGAGGGAACAAGGGGCTGGGATATTGCTCCCCGTGGTGGTGCTGCAGGTACCACCAGGGCAGGTTCTGTGTGGGTGTCACTGCTCTTTTCCCTGTGCCTGCTGAGCCTGGCTCCCCCATGGTGGGATTTTCCCTGAGTTTTGACCTCCTGGCACCCCTGGGACAGGCAGATTGCAGTGGGTCAGCCCCTGCAGTCCCTCCTGGTGTAGCTTGCTGTGATTTCTGCCTTTAACTCCTTCAGTACCAACTGTGGCTTTGCTCAGCTGTGCTCGGGGTGATCCTTGTGCAAAAGCCCTCTCCTTCCTCCTGTGCCTCTGCTGGGCAGCCGTGGCCTCTCCAGCCCTCTGTGCCCTCTCTTGTCTTTCCCTCACACCTCCTTGAGCTGGCAGCTGATCCGGTGTCATCCTTGACACGCTGCTGGGAGGATGTGGGGCTACACTGCTGCTCTCTGGGCTGCGTGAAATGCAACTGCTTAATCCTGGAAAACTCTCCCTGTGGGCCCTCAGCGCTGTTTGCTGGGCTCTGCTTCTGGCAGCCCATCTTGCATTCTCTTGCAGCACCTAAGCATGTCAAATTTCTGTAACAAAGTTTCCCTCGGGGTGGAAGGTCTGGAAAACTGATCCACAGCAGCCCATAGCAATTAGGTTACCTTAGAGGTGGCACCAGTGAGGGTAACGGTGTGTGAAATACTGAAAAGCCAAATCCATTTAAATAGACATGTTCAAAGGGAATGTGAGGTGTGAACAGTGTGCCTTTGCTCACAGGGAGTGTGAAGTGTCTTCTGCCAGGACTCAGCAGCACTTTAAGAATAGTTGTGAAATTAAGCATAAATACCATGGTCCTGTGGTCCAGGCTCCCGGAATCACGCCTATTTTTGGAGGTGGTGAGCAGCAGGCTGTAAGGTTCAGTGCACTGCCTTTAAGCCTTTAGGTAAACCTGACATTGCAAGAAAGCAAAACCTCCAGGGATGTGGTTTCACAGACATTTAAACTGTTCTTCTTTCGGGCTGTTGTCCAAAAGGGCATCCTGGTTCCCCTGTGCTTCCTGTGTATCACTGGCTCGGTCAGCAGGATGATCTGACCCAAAATTAAGCCTGCAGCAAGGATGCTAAATTTTCCATCTGGATCAGGCCATGGGACTGTGGGGCTGACTGGGTTTTGGTGCCCTCTGAGGAGGTTCAGGGAGCACCCTGTGCATTTTGGCACTCCTGGCTTGCCAAAAGCCACTCGTGACACCTTGCCTGAAGCTCGGCACAGGGGAGAGGGAGATGCCAGTAACATTTCAGAGCAGCAGCTTGTTGAGAAGCTTTCAGGCATCATTTAATAAGCAACCAAAGGTCTTAGCAGTAGGACACCCATGTAGTCAGCATCCTCCTCCCCTCCAGCTGTTTATTTTTTACCCTTGAAATGTCCTGCAACCCCCACCTTGTGCTGTGCCATCACCAGCATCTGTGTTGCCTCTCAGCAGAGCTGATCTGCTGGAATAATGCTGCTGCTGCTGCTGGCACGGGCTGGCAGGCAGCTCTGCAGCTGGGCTGTTGTGGGGTGTGGAACCAAGGCTGCCTGGTTCTGGGTTAGTCCCTGCACTCTGAAATAGCGAAAAGTTAATTTACTTCAGGCTACTATTGGGGGGATTCTGTCTTTGTACTTCCAGTGATGTGTTTTCTGCAAGAGGAAGAAATAAGTGTGGATTTTATGCATTCTAAAGCAGCTGGTCTGGCTTTGTGGGAGAGGCTGTTGACATTATTTGATAACCCTCTCTCATGTTTTCTTGGCTGGTGAATGACAAAAGGGAGAAATGGGTCTTCCCACTCTTTCAGTGGTATGTTTTTCTTCCCAGGAACTATCCTAGCATATAAAATGAAACAAGAGCCCTCAGATAGCATCAACAGCTATAGCTGGCCTAAGTGTGCTATTTTATGGCAATGTCTTGTTTTTTCTCTGGAGAAAAGAAAATGTACCCCATTAAGTGCTCATGTTACAAGTCTGCACCCCAGGGAATAAATATATCAAATATTAATGCTGAGAAATTTTTAAAAGGTTCTGCATGCATTTTATTTTGAGCATTCTGCAAATTATTTAAGACTACTAAAACAAAATGCAATTTAGATCAGCTCATCCTGTGATCAGTATGTGGTGATTTTAAAATCTGCTCTACCCAACAGCATGGTCATGCAGCTGATCAGGCATTGGTACAGTCAGGAAATTGGAATCTGGTGGTGGCTGTGGATCTGCAGGTAGACGAGATGTACAATTTACATAAACAGCGGAGTGAGGGGAGTGCTCTCAATATCCTTTCACTCCAATACAGTCACATGCATTGCAAATGAGTTACTCTTTTGGAAAAAGAAGTCAAACCTGACTTGCATTGAAGTTCTCAGCTATTAACATCAGCGGAGCCAGGGACTCCAGCCAGAACTTCTGTGATTTCCTTGATATCCCTCTTAGTACATCACTCTAACTTTTCCATATGGTTCTCTGATTTATAACACAGCAATACTTTATTTCACTGTTGTAAAATTTTTTCATACACTCAGCCCTGCCAAAAGCTTCATATGTTATTGATTAAACAAATTCCCACTGTTCCAGGATCTCGGCTGCTCTGAGTCTGGTGGTAACTTTAGTGGAATGATGAGTGCACTGGTCGATTGTACAGGAGGTGGGGAGATACAAGGCACCAGCACTTACTGCTGCTAATCAATAAACTCACCTTCAATTCGCAAAGTGGAGCTGCTTTTTCCACCGGTCAGTGCCACATCTCTCCCGAGATGGGCTGAGCTTGTCCATCAGCTGCAAAGTGCTGATGGCTCAGGGTCATTTGTGGGGGAGATAATGATGATGTTTGATTTTAGTAATGTTGGGAGAAGGATTAACAAGAGTTTCATTTCGACTCCTTCACAGGCAATTACCAACAGCTGCTGCTAGAGAAGGGGTGTGATGATTAACACAGTGACCTTTGCAAGGATTGACTTCCCTTCTTGGAGGGATTCCTTTTGGATGGACTTGTGAGCCATTAGCACTAAGCACAGAGCAGGATCCGTGGGGACTATGGGTTTTTGGTGGAACAAGGTCTCTGTTTCACTATTAACTTAATTAGGTTATAATAGAAAGGGTTTTCCTGTTGGACTGTGAGGCATTTGCTCTGCTTCAGGGTTTTCTGCTTCTGTAAAGCTCCAGAGCAGAGCTGGAGACATGGTCCTGCAGCTCCAGCCATCAGCTGTTCCTTTGGGGTTGTTTTGGTTCATGAGATTTTACTCACTGGCTTTGCTGCTTGTTGTGAAAATGAGGTGGAAGGGAGAGAAATGCAGTCCAGAGGGTTTGGTGAGAGCCAAGCAAATCCAATTTGGGCTTTTCCTGCATTGTGATGATTCACAGTTCAGCATGACAAGTGACATGGCCCATGACATGGTAAGTGCCTAAAGCTGTGCCTGGACCCCAGTGATGCACAGAGGAGGCTGCTGCAGGTTCCTGCATGTTCATGTTCAGAGCAGGAGAACGACACCCTCTCCACTGCCAGGCTGTTCCTGCTGCCCTTTGGTGCATCCAAGAGCATTTCCCATGCCCATGCCATGTAAGGAAAGTGCATCAGGCAAATGCATCTCCTTTTAAACAATACACTGGTTTGCTTGGTAGATTGACCATATGTACAAGCTCCCAGCTTTTCCCATTCCCCTTTTCCCCCCTTCCTTTCCACCCCTTGCCCAGGTTTGGCTGTGTAATGTCCTCACTTAAAAATCCCGTCGAGCTGCAATTATTTAGAGGTTTAATGACTCATGATTTCTATAATGTTTTATTTTGTTCACTTTCAGCATGTTTTTATTCCCCAGTCAAATAAAGGCTATTAAAAAACCCAAGTACAAAGCCTTCACTTTCCATTTGAGACAAAAATGCTTCGAAAGCTGTATTGGTGCTATACAGGTAAATAATTAGATTGCTAATGAATTAGCTTTGCTTTGAAGACAAAAGCTTCAGTGTTCCTAATTAGGTTGTGAGGAGAGACATAGAAATGCATGATCTTTCTCCCAAGGAAAAGGGAGAAAAGGGGGCTTTCAACCCAGCTGAGACCCAGGACCACTAGTAGGATACTGTTTTACCTGACCTTGGGCTCAGCACCTTCCAGCTCTTTGAGATTGTTTAAATTCCTCAGTGAATTCAGAGGAATAATACACTTGGTCTGTGCAACACATTTTCTTTTCAGTTTCAAATTAATATTTGAATGAAATGGTTACTTAGTGCTATGTTTTGAAACAGGGAGAGTGGAAACCTGTGGTATATTTTCATTATATCACTCTATTATTTATACTTTTCATCATAAGCCCTATTACCATGCCCATCCTAAGATGAATTATGTCATATATTTTTTTCTTTCCTCACAGAGCAGGATTTTTTCCCAGGCCTTTGATCATTCTTATCACCCTCTCAAAAGCCCCTTTTAGGTCTACATTAATACTCTTTTTCAGATGAGGTGAAAACTATTGTGGGATTAGGCAGCATCATTTTAATAATGTTATAATCTTCATACTATTATTCCCCATCCTGTTCACTAACCATGCTAACATCTTGTTTGCCTCCCTCCCTATCCCCCTTTTTTCCCTGGATTGCTGCAGATTGGGCTGCAGACACCAATGCTGTGGTTTCCTTCCTAGTTAATATTGCTAATTAAGAACCATGTGAAAAATACCTTGATCCCCCCCCTCCCCCCTGTTAAATTGCATGTATCAGTTTTGGTGTCACTTTGCCATTTGGTTGACATCTCCTAATGATTTGCTCCTTTTCTGGCTTTGATGAGCTTATCTCCATGTCCACTCTGTATTTGGCTACTTCACAAATTCATCTCCTTCCCCAGATCCTCACTAAATCTATTAGCTGGTGAGTTTAATACCACTCCTTATGGCTTCCTCCGGATAGTTAACCTTTTGTTATGATGAAAATTCACTGTTTAATCCCATCTTTTTTCTCTTTAGATCAATGGCAGCATTTGCCCTCTTCCCCTTTCCTCCTTAGCTTTTTTGCAGCAAGATGAATTGCCATCTGATTTCTTCATCTCATAAATCCCTTGAATGGGTTGATAAAACCCCAGGACAAATCAGAAGGACTGCTTCCTTTGTCAGAAGCTGATGGTGGTTTATACCTGCAGGGAATTTCCTCTCCTGCCAGTGCTTTTGTTTGGCAGGTGAAGCCCAGGGGATTCAGGAGCCCTTTGTATCCTTCACTGTGATTCACCCACAGAGCTGCGCTGCAGAAAGAGATCCCAAACCTGCTCTGCAGGTACCCAAGAGCAGTCTGACAGCTTCTGCTGCCTCCTCTGCCCTGATCCAAGGCATTTTAGGCATTTTAGGCAGAGGTGATGGGCACTGCTGTTTACATTCCTAATTTCTGAGTTTCTGCACCCCCCATGGGGAGCCTTTGGATTTGGGCACAGGCACCCCTGTGACTTGCTCTCCTCCTCGGAATGGGGAATTGGAATGCTCACCATCTGTGTTGTGTTTCAGCATCCCCATAATGGGAATCTACTCATCCTCATCTCTGAAAACTTACAACTTAGGACTTTAGAAGCAAAACAAAAAGCTTATTTTTTGAAATATCTGTGTGCATGTTGTCTGAACTGACTCTCCAATGCAAACAGTAGCTCATACTTTGCAATAACAAGGCACAGGGGATATGAATTTTCCTCTCTCCTTCTGATGACGTATGTGCTGAGACAACATTAAACTCCAGCGAGGAGATGTGCAACAGAAATATGATCAACACCTACTGCTGCAAAAAGAAATAGTGACTTAAAGGTGCCCGTGTTCCCTGGGGAGGGACCGTCGGTGGAGAGATGCATTGCATTTCTGTCTCATTACACGGAGCTGCTGAAGGTTGAAATGCTGTTAAATATACCACAGGCACTTATTAAATGGCCATATTAAAGAAAACAACACCAGACTGGAGCTGGGGAAAGCTCTTGCTTTATTTGAGGATCATTTTTTCAGACAGGCTGACTTTTAATAAGCCTCTTGCCCTGGCTGATGAGTTCTCTCAGCGTGATGCTGATACCATGGGATGCTTAAACCCAGCAGCCAGCCCAGGGGCAGCACAGGAGCCTCCACTGACTGTCAGGGGTCTTTCCTGCTGCCATCACCCACCTGGGCAACCAGTGCCTTTTGCTGGGTGTGGAGGGTAGGGTACTGGTTTTTCTGAGATGCTCCAGAACAGCTCTGCAGCCACTCGGGACAGTTCTTGAGCACAGGCGCCAAGTTGGAGCATAGTGATGGCACTGAGGGGTGCATCAGGATGGTGGGGGCATCAAAATACATTATTCAGGCCCAGTTCAGGATAGCACATGCTGTAGGTACTGACTGAACTGAAATAAACAGTAAATAAAGGGCAGAGGGTGAACACAAGGAGCTAAACCATAGCTGGTTTTTGACAGCTCTTTGACCGCCAGTGGCCATTATGCCCCATCCCTGTCAGTGTCTGAGGCCGGGTTGGATGGGCCTTGGAGCAGCCTGGTCTAGTGGAAAGTGTCCCTGCCCATGGCAGGGGAGTGGAATGAGATGAGCTTTAAAGTTCCTTCCAACCCAAACCATTCCATGACTCTTCTGACTCAGCCTCCCTGTAAGTGCCAGTGCCAGCACCACCTAACCCAGCCTGATTGCTTTGAGCTGGGAAACTCACGTGCCACTCCTCTCCTTCCCTGGTCCCTGTCCTGCTTGAAGCTCTTCACACCTGTAGCTATTTTCCCAATAATCATCAGCTTTCTAGTGGTACTAAAGATTCTACTTTCCATGTTACTTTTTGCCTTGGTGGTAACCACAAATTACAGCATAATTTTATAAACTTGAAAAAGTTTCTTTAAAAATTCTTTTTGCTTTAATTTTCTTTTTCTTTAAAAAATGATGTAAAAACTTTATAATTAAGAATCTTGGGGTGTACTTATAAGCAGCAGCTAGAAAATGTCTGCTTTGACTGAGTATCCAGGTGGTTTGGGACACAGTGGAGAATTAAATGTCGCATAATGTTTACTGAATAGAGCATCCGTGTTTGCTGTGTGGTGATGGCACTGCTGAAACACACTTTCTGTGCAGATGAATCAGCCCCCAACAGGGTAATTGCAACTGCTGGAGCCTTTTGGGAGGCCCACCCTGCCAGATACCACCCACTCCCCAAACTCTACCCTTGACAGTGTTTGAATTGTTGCTCAGTGTGTCTTGGTGCTCAGTTCCTTAATGCAAATCAGGTTCTCAGTGGCTGCATACATCCCACTCTGCCAAAATATTTATGATTTTAAAAGATGAGTCTGAAACTGGGAGCAATGACCTGCTGGCTCACAGAAGGGAAGGTGATGTGTCTCTCAGCTTTCTCATCTCACAGGAGCACTGTTCATGTTTCTTTAGATCTGAAGGAAAAGACCTCAATCATCATCCTGCCTTTGGTGGGGGGGTGAGGAGGGGCTGATATTTGGGGATTTTGGATGCTAAACTATTCCTTCCTTACTACTACTTACGAGTCCCTTTGCAGTGTTTTTTTGAGGGATGATTTGGGGATTTGTTTATGGTGAGTTTCTAGAGCTGGTTTCTGCTTTTTAAAGCCAGATAAGCAAAGGGCAACATTTTGCTTTTAATTGTATAAATAGGTTATTGTGGAGTGCTGCAATCTCTGTGTACCTGTGTGCAAAATGCCTCACACCTGTGTGCTGCACCAGCCACCAGATTTTCATGTAAAGCAGGACTGCTCCTTTTGTGCCTCTCACAGGCAGAATTTAATTCACCGACATGGCACAGTAACTCCTTCTATCCATTTTAATGGTCCAGTGAAATTCTGTTAGCAAAAGACCTAATGAATGTTGCGATTCAATCAGGGCAATCTAGAGTGTAATGCGTGGAGCTGTGCCAGCATTATATAAATCATTAAACATCAAAACACAAAAAAAAAAAAAATAAAATTCCCTAATCATCATCTAACTCCAGGAGCTACTGGGGATGGCTGGGGCTGGAGGCAGCTGGGGCCAGCATGAGTGGGTGCCTGGCTGGGGTGGGGACAGTGGCTCACCAGCCTGGTTCCTGTTCTTGCCTGTCAGTATTTTTGGATAACACAGATGCTCCAGCATGGAGAGGGTTGTCTGTGTGCTCTGCAGTCCCCCCAGGCCCTTGCAAGTCCTAGAGGGGGAAGCATTTCTTTCTCAAAGGGGTGCTTTAAATAAAATGAGGGAGAACAGTTATTACGGTGACGTTTTCTGTAGGCAGATGAATTTTCTGCTCCAGCTTTATTTACATTGTAAGGGAACTGCACTTCTTCTTGCTCTTTTGGCTTTGGGAATTTGTGTAACAGCGGTCAAAAGGTGCAGTTATGCTCTAGAAGCCAAGATTTTGTAGAGATAAACAGTTTAGAGGTTTGAGGGTTGTTTTTAGTTTTTAAACTAAGTCTCTTGAAAGTCTTCCTAATGAGAAGCAAGTCCAGCTAGCAAAGACTGTGTGTTTGCTTTTGAAAAGATTGAATTGGAGGGAAGTCTCTGGCATTAGCCATGGGTCCACTCTGCTGGGAGAGGTTATCAGCAGAGAACAAAACCAAAAGTAATTGGAACTGAAATATGGATGTGTTTAAAATGCACTGCAGGCTCTCTGGGAGGTTGGAGTGTGATTGGAAAGACGAATGCAAAATACAGAATTATAACATTCCTGACTCTGTGTGTGATAGTGTATGTGTGTGTGTGTATGGATGACTGTGTGAGACTTCAGGGTGGAGGTTTTATATTCTCACTGGTCTGATTTTATTTCTGTCTTCTAGTTTAGGACCAGATTATTTTGCTTTCACTCAGAAACTGAAAATGGATGTGGATGCAGTTGTCCCAGCCCTCACCTCTGCTAGCAACATAGTTTGCACTTAAGAGTCACTTGAATAAGAATGAAGACACAGAATTCTCCATAATGGAGAAATACTTTTTATTGAGGGGTTGCTGTCTTAGATGGGTAAATCCTTTGGGGACGCTGCAGGAGCTCAGCTCTGTGGGACACCCACAGGCTCCTGGGGAGCAGCCCATAAGCCCCAGCAGCCCGTGCCCATCCCTTGCACGCTGCTGCATCCCAGCTGCTGAACAGTCACAGAATGTTCTGGCTTGGAAGGCACCCACTAGCATCATCAAAGTCCAATTCCTGAAAGGGCCTGTTCAAGCCATCCCTGCCTTTTGCTTCCCCAGTGGTTTGTGTTGCTCAGCAAACCCAGCCCAGGCTTCTCAGCTAAAACACAAAGCCTGGCAGCTGTGTCCAGGCACAGCCATGCAGGAGAGGGGCATGGAGGGACATTGGTCAGTGAGTGATGCTCAGCCAGAGACTCCTGTGGCCACTGTCCCTCAGCCTGGGGGTGCTCCCCCTCCAGGGATCCCCTCTGAGAGCTGCTGCAGTGGGCATGGCATGGACAGATGGTGACTGGCACTCAGCTGTGCCCAGCGCTGCTTCCCTGCCCTGCTGAGCACTGGCTTGTATGAGGCTGCCTGATTCCCACTTGGAGCCTCACAGCCAGCCTGCTTCTAAAAACAGATTGTGAAAAACCATTGAGTGCAGATATGGGCCCTGGCAAGGTGAGAAATGAGTTCTTTGCACATGTGTGCTGCAAGTTTGAGAGGGTTTTGGTCTCCCAGGTCAGTCCTGCAGCCTGTCACCTAAGGCTGACTTTCTTTCTTTCTTAAACCATTATATTTTAAGCCCAAAGCAATGTGTTATCTCTCAAGAAAAAATAAGCTAAATATATTTTTTTTTTAGATATAGCTAGGAGTTTTTGTCCTGCAGTGCTTGAGTCTAGAAGTATTTTAAGAGCTCTGTTATCTTGTGCTGGGAGGGAATACAATAAATATGTAGATAGGGAGTGCTGCTGGTTTGAAAGGTATGTAAAGGGTCTGTGCTGAACTGACACTAGCTGAAAAATTTGTTCAGCCTAATTAGCAGCAAATCACTTCTGTGTCCAACCTTGCTTGTAGAGATGGGAGCCAATCCCCCCTCCTTATCCTCTGCTGCCCTTCGTGGGTTTTCAGAGCCCTCCCTGGCTGAGAGGTGAGGGTCTTTGTGAGGACACAGATCTGCAGCCATGTGTCATTGCAGGCCAACAAGTGCAAAATTACTGGAAATTCATGGGAAACTGTACACCCATCTCGGGCTTTGTCTAGGATTGTTCAGGCTGTCATCAGAACCAGTCACGATCGATCAGCTTTTAAATTTAATGAAATTTTAATTAAAGAATGGAAAGCCTACGAAGACATCATATGACAAGAGAGCTGGAAGCAAATACAATTTCACTTCCAACCATTAACCAGAAAAGCAGCAAATGGTTGACTGCACATCGCCATTGCAGTCTAAGGAAAGTACAGCTCTTGGCTTCGGCAGGCAGGTCATTAGTGACTGAATAATCAGTGACATTTCCCTTCTAAATCTGACACAAATGAAGTGCAGTGCTCTGGAAAAAGCCATTAAGTGCAAAGCCTCGCCTTTACTCTGCTCCAGGTATTGCAGAACAAGATCTAATGGCAGCCTTTAGCTGTGATTTGGCTTTGATAGCAACCACAGGATAGTAACCCCCCAGGATGCCAAGAGCCAAATGCTTCTATCCTTGCACGAGCCATCATGTTGTGCAAAAACAGAAAGTGAGACTTGTTCTTTGCTGGTGTTCCCAGATGCAGCCAGTAAGTAGGAAAACCTATAATGTGGAGTATTGGGAAGCTGAATGTAGCTGTATTCTTATGTCTGAGAGGCAGCAGCAGGTAAAGATCTCACTCATTGTGGGACGAGTTTTTAGAGCCTGACATCCTCCTGAGAATTCCTGTGGCAGCTCTCAAAGCTGGGTGTTAACTTGTTTTTCTGCATATTTGAAAATGTTTTTTCGATGGGAGTGGAAAGCGAGCAGCACCACACAGGAAAAAGGAAGGACTGGTCTTGTTTATGTCTCTCCCTTGAATTTCTCTGAATAACGTGTTGTCAGATGGACCAGTCATCAAATGGGTGTAACTTCCTCTGCTCCCTCCCCGTGTGCCATGGCTTTGAAAATAATGTCAAAAGGTTAATAGGAGCCAGACTGCCTGGGGGGGTCCCTTGTGCTGAAGCAGTGAGTCTTTAAGGAGGTTTTTCTTGGGGGAAAGACTGAATAGGGGAAACTTTTTCTCGGCAAAAGCATTACCAGTACCTGGACTGGGAAGCACTGTTGTCTTGGAAACTCTGTGCACTGAAGCTGGATATGTCTGATTTTCAAAATTCCTTTTACTTTTTCTTCATGGGCCCCGAAATAGAAGATTTTTTATGCAGTCAATGTATCTTTTTCAATTGCTTTGATTTATATTTAGCCCTGTGTTGTGAAGTTCCAATGCAGTATTTTTGATCATTAACTCTCCTAGTTGTGTTTGGGTTAAGAGTCTACTATTCAGTGGATAAATCTGCTTTGGGTATAGTCTTGTGAGTTATAATCTTACTGAAAACAAATGAATAACCACAGATAAAAGTGTATTTTTAATGAGCAGTTTCATTAATAATGGGAAAAAATGTCCCGGGAAGGTTCATTAGTGGCTCACTGATTCCACTCCCAGCTGTTGTATAGTTAGTTCTGACTGAAAGCTCTTGATAGTTTCATTGCTCTGTTTACAGAGCATGGGATAAGATGTTGTTTCAAAACAAAAAGCTTTGTTACCCTAGCAGAAGGGGTTTTTTATACATTTATGATGCATCCTAAAGGTGTGTGTCCAAACACTTGAATTCATAGAAGTATCCAGGCAGCTGTTGCCATGTGATTTTCTTTATCCTGACGTGTTAGAGTCCCAAAATCTCTTTTGACTGTTAAAATTAGGTGTTCTCTTGCAAAGCTGGAGGAGGTGCTGTCTACACCCTTGTCTCACTGCAGGGCAGCATCCCCCCTTGCCAGCATCTCTCTTTCCATCACTCGGGCTGGTTGTATTTGTGTGTCCAAAGAAGGGCAAACAAGCTGGGAAAGGTTTAACCTGTAGAAAAGGATAGACTGGATATTAGGAAAAAAATCCTTCAGGTGAAGCCAGCCAGTCATTCACACAAGGTGCCCAGGGAAGTGGTGGAATCACCTTCCCTGAAGAGATGTAAATGACGTATAGATGTGGCACTTGAGAACGTGGTTTCGTGATGGTCATGGCATTGCTGGGTTAATGGTTGGACTCAATGATCTTAGAGGTTTTTTCCAGCCCAAACTGTTCTATGATTCTATTTCTACATGACCCAGAAACCCAAGCTGAAAGAAGAAAAATGGAAGTAGCTTTATTATTGTAGTTCTGAACTTAAACTGCTCTCCTCGTGACCCTTTCGCCAATGGGTGCATGCTGGACCACAGCTCCCTAATCCATAATTTAAGGACTGAGGAGGCAAGGGAGGTATGAGTGAAACCCTTCTGAGCACAGAGGACTAAGCTTCTCTCTCTTCTCCATCCTCAGGTGACGTTGTGGACATCTACCAGCGGGAGTTCCTGGCGCTCAGGGACCGGCTGCACACGGCCGAGCAGGAGAGCCTGAAGCGCTCCAAGGAGCTCAACCTGGTCCTGGAGGAGATCAAGAGAGCCCTGTCGGAGAAGCAGGCCCTGCGGGACATAAACCGGACCTGGAGCAGCTTATCTGGTGAATAAATAGGCCTTGAGATCTGGGGCTGTGTTGGAGCTGTTTCTGAGGAGGAGGTAGAGAGGTGTGTGTGTGCGCAGGGCTGCGGACAGGACCTGCTCTTCTCTCCCCCAGCACGAGCAAATTGTGGAGTTCAGAGAGACTTGGGAGCTCTTAAACTCCTGTTTAATTAGAGGTGCATAAGCATCATTAAACACGGATTTGCCTCTGCCGAGGATATTTGCCAATTTGCTTGCTTACAAGCTTTTTTTTCTCCCTTGCAAGTCATACACTCTGTTTCCTATGGCTGTATTCAACCCGTATGGAAAATGGGTATCCAAAGAGAGGGGGGAGGAAGGAGTTAGGCTGGCTGAGCACCCCTCACCAATTTATTTGTTCTTTTATTTTTTTAAGTTGCTCGGTTGACGAAAATTGGATCTCAACAGAAAGATCTGATTTGACCTTCATTTTATCTTCATTCTCCCCTCTCCTTCCCAAATATTTTGGGACTTCTTTAAGGCCCTCCTGGCTCCTGCTGAACTTTAATTGGGTTTGTGGTAGCATGTTAAAGGTTGGCCTGATTTTTTATAACCCAGCAGTAGTCTCAGGTGGCCAGGCTGCTGTAAAAAGGCTTTTTGCCTTGCAGTCTCTTCCTACCTACCGTGCCTTGCAATTGATTCCCTTTTCCTTTTTAAGACGAAACCAAGTTAAAACTGTGGAATATCACCAACAAGAATGTGCTGCACCTTCCCACCATCTTCCATCATTTGCCACATTTGCTGTCAAAGGAGAACAGTCTGCAGCCAGCCGTGCATGTGGGACAGGGGCGCACTGGAGGTAAATGGGAATTAGTGCTGCTTCTGGTGCTCTTCCTCACTTGGTGCCTGTCCCTCCCCTTTCCTCCAAGCCTGCCTGTGGCACAGATACCAGCAGGTCTGGAGGAAGGGCTGCATGCATCATGCAAGCTTCCTTGGTTATGGTGACATGTGGGGTGGGTGAGCCATGTCACGTCTGCAAGTCTACAGGGGAGTGCTGTCTGTGCTCTTGACTGGCCCTAAAATGTTCTTGATGCTTCTGCCAGATGTTGTTTGCTGCTTTCCATATCCAGAGTGCTCTAGACTTTGCCTGGAAGGATTTCAGATGAAAGCATAACTTGTAGGGTGCTTCATGGAGACTGTAATCAAACTAAGGAGACAAATCCCATTGGTAACAGGACTGTGGTTACTTGATGATTCCCGCTGCTCCCAAATCCCAACCCAGTGCCAAAGACCTGACTTGCACCTGCTAAACTGGAGTGCTTTTGGCCATGGGAGGGGTTTGGAGAACAAGAAGTGATCTTCAAGTTGCTGTTCACAAGTTGAAAAGGCCCCTGGGAGGGGGAGGGATTTGTGATGTTTCCTTAGAGATCATTCTTTCAGGGACAAAAAACAGAGCATATCTGAGTGCCCATGGGTGCCCTGCCAGCCCAGTACGCTGGGGTGCTGCTGGCACTGGGCTGAGGACAGGAGTGTGGGAGCCCTGCATAGCCCAGGCACCCACCAACCTGCTGCTCACTGCTGGTTTTTAGTGGCAGAGCCTGGCACTGACCAGGTGAACTGTCATGGGAGCAGAGCAAAGTGTCCAACACATCCCCTTCTCTAAAATCTCTCCGTGGCCCTGGACAGTGTCCGTCGTGATGGGAATCCCCAGCGTGAAGCGGGAGGTGCATTCCTACCTCACAGACACCCTCAACTCCCTCATCTCAGAGCTCACTCAGCAGGAGAAGGAGGACTCTGTCATCGTTGTCCTCATTGCTGAGGTAAGACAGAGCTTTGCCAGTTTGCCCCCTTTCCCTGGCCCCCATCCCACTGTCTGCCAGACTTGGTGCCAAACAGGATGCTGCCCACCCGGACACCACTCTGCCACTTGCTGGGTAGATAAGCCTGGCCTTGGGCTGCCATCCAGTGGGATCAGCAGGTGTGTCTTGCCCAAAATGAAATGCTGCTTGGGCCAGAGAGAATCAGGATGTGAACAGGCAAACATGTCCTGTTAGCAGCTACAGATGTGGCACAGCTCACCTAAACCATGATGCTTCCTGCTTGAATGGATGTCCACAAAATGAGCTGGAGCAGCCTCATGACCAAGAGAGCTCTCAGACCTGCTCCTGCAGCAGCTCTGTTTCTCCACATACCTGTAACGCAGCACTAACACAGCACTAAACTCCTCTTGAAACCCAGGAGTTGGTAATTTGGGGTTGAGACTGATATACCTCTTGGTATTGGTGCCTGGAGCCCGGAGTCAGTTGCTGAATCCAAGGGCTAAAAAGCCTTGATACATTAATCCGCAAGAGCTGCTTTAATCTATGGGTTTAGATGGTTATTTTTCTCCATGGCTTTCCTCTCAGGATTATTTTCTTGAGCCTCAAGTGCATTTGTCTTAATTTCCAGAAATCCGGTGAGAAAGATAAACCTCAGTAGCCTGTTACTGGGAGCGGAACAAAGATGAATGTCTGGGTTTGCTGCCTGTTTACCCATAATTTGACATTTTGAGTAGCATTTGGCCTTCAGGGCTCTGGCTGGTATTTTGTACAGAGAGAAGGTGTGCACAGATGGGTGCAGCCCAAGGGGCACAGGACAGAGTTTGGTCCTGGCTGTCATTTGTCTCCCTTGGAGCCAGGACAAGTTTGGTGACTGTTTTTGCAGTGGGTAAGTTGAAGCCTGAGAGGTTTTAAGACCCAGACCAGCTCCTGTTTTGGACTTTAGTTGAGTTAAAAATAAGGTGCATGCTGTGATGGCAGCTCCTGATTTGCAGGATGTAGCTATGATGAGGGAAGTGAACAGCAAATAAAGTTGTTCCAGATTCCTTTGTCCAAGTTTGGTCTTGGAGCTGCACAACATCCTTCTGTGGAAGTGTCTGCCACTGCTGTGCCTGCTCTGCCTCTTCCCAAAGTGTTTCTCCATGTACCTGCATTTGTAAGAGCTCCTTGGGCATGGGATAAAAGTGAATAGTGGAGAGGGTGGGACCTGAAGCAAATGCTGAGTAATTTGGAGACTCAGCACAAGTGCAGCAACTGGGTGTCCTTTCTGGGACAGGAGCTTCTCATTCCCAAGTGTCACTGCTGGCCACTGCAGGTGTCACCCACAGTGGCTGGGCTGCCTGGGGGAGCAGGGGCTTTCTTGGCTGCCTGAGGGGAGCCCTGGGGTGAGATGGCTGGCTTGGCTGTCACCAACCCACTGCTTCAGACACTTGGAGTGGAACTGCATGGTTCTTGCCAAGGCCAGGAGCATCTTTCCTGCTTTTGTTTTTCCCATTGCTGTTTTCTTGGCACGCTGAGGTAAGAAATCAGTCCAGCACTGGGACTCCAAGCCCTGTTTAGGAAAGGGACCTTTTCCTCTCGAGAAAACCCTCCCTTGTCTCTGTGCCAGCACAGAAGTGCTGTGCTCAGCCTGTGACACACATCCCAGTGTCTCATTCTCACCTCACCCGGCAGCAGCTGGTACCGGCTTCTGCGGTGCTGCATCGGCAGATCCCCCCAGGACGTGCAGCCTCATGGTTCCTATGGCTGCTCAAATCAGTGTCACCACCAGGAAAAGGAACAGATTTTGCTCCTGGGGCCCTGCCCTTTGTTCTGGGGTTTTGTTTCCCCATCACTGTGCAGATGGTTTGTGTCCAGTGCCTGTCCCTGTACCTCACCTGCAGACAGCAGCAAGCGGCGCTGGCCACCTTTGTCTCCCAAATGTTCAGGGTTGCCACACTGATTGTGGGAACAAACTGGGGCTTTAGGAAGAAAAGTGTCAAAATTAACCTGAAATGAAAAAGTTATATATAGACCCCTCTTTTTCACCAAAGGGTACAGAGTATTCGCTGCCAAGAATATTCTCTTGGATGCAAGCCAGCGTGTGTAGGGAAAAAATAAATAGCCCAGAGGTTAAAACTTGTGCAAACACTTGGTGCTGGCAGGGGCAGAAGTGCCAGGAGAGCACATGGGAAAGATGTGCAGGGTCTTGTGTCCATTGGAATAGATTTTGGTGTGTGATGCCTTTGGTTAACACTGACCACAGAGGAAGGCTCCTGGGAGCCTGTCAGCATGTGAGAGCAGTAAAGATGGATAAAAGGAGACATGAAGGTGAATAAAGCTGATACAGATGTGCTGACAGTACCCTGGGGTGTGTTGAAGAAGATTTCTGATTCATGGGGGACACAGGCTGAGGCTGAAGGGTCTAACACTGCTTTTCTTTTGTTTTCAGACAGATCCACAGTACACAGCCGGAGTGGCAGAAAATATCAAAAACTTGTAAGCACTTCCAAGTGGCTTCAGTGTACAGCCTATGCCTGCAGCAAGGCCAGGGAACGGCTTCATTAAGGAGAAACACACTTTTCTGCTTCCCTTTTGTATTTTGTTGTTGTTGCTTGAGGTTGTTTCCTCTTTTTAGACTTTGTGCTGTCTTTGCTAATGCTGCTTCCACTTTCTGCTTGTTCTAAAATGCATCCCGTATGTAGCTTCCAGGAGGCTGCTTTGTGCTCAAAGTATTTCACACACATGGTCATTTTGTTCTGTTTTGCTCCTTCTGCCCTGGGGCATTGTGAGGAGATGGATTGTTTAGATTTACGGCTATCCTGGCAGTTGTTTCAGTGTCTGCTGCAGCCCTGTACTTGCTCTGTGCAGTCTGGGCAGTGTAGTAAGCACACACGAATGCTCCTGCCTTCTTTTGCTTTAAAATCCGTGATCCATCTTTCTTCCCACTCCAGCCTGTTTGTTTTCCCCTTGTTCCAGGCTCTAGTTACATTTGTCTCTGGTGCTGGCTGCTATTTATGTCCTGCAGCCTCAGTGGCTTTTGCAGCTTGGGCTGTGGCTGTTGGAGCAGAAGCTGGTGATGGATTATTAACAATTATTAACAATTATTAACCATGAGCCGCTCCAGGCGCTAACGGCACCAGAGCTCGGAAGCAAAGGGAGAGAAAAGGTGGTGAAGAAGGGGCGGTGACTCCCGTCCAGCTCCTGCGGCTGCTCCTTGCCAAAGGATCGCAGTCGCCGCACGGAGGAGAAGAGAAAGGGCAGCGCATCCTGGCAGCGCCCCTTGTCCCCGAGCCAATGATGGCAGCAGAGGGGCTGGGACCAGCCTTGTGCTCCCGGGCACTTGCAGAGGAGCTGAAACAGAGCCCTCCATCTTGCAGTGCAGGAGCTGGCAGGGCTCCCCTCCTGTGCCTGCAGGCAGGAGGACGCGCTCACCGCGGATAATGGACTGATTGTCCGATGGGTCCTGATGAAATTACCGGGCGCTGCTGCACAGAGTGCCTCTGCGTAGAAGTCCTGAAACTTTAATTGGCTTAATGATTTGATTTCTCATCATCCCCCTCTCCAGTGCCTCCTGCCCCTCCCCGAGTCACTGAAATTATTTTTCTTCCTAATAGAATTGAGGTGGTGTGGGGCCAGGGCAGGCTGGGCTTGTCTCGCAAGGAGGGAGGAAGCTGCTGCTGCTTTACTGCAATGTTTTGTCAGCTCAGTGAGAGGCTGCTCTTTCACTGCTGCCCGGAGAAGGGAAGATTTGAAAATGTTAGCTGAAAGACCTGCCAGTCCCAAGGAAGGAATAAGGAAGGGAAAAAGAAGTGAGGAGTTTTTGGCAGTGTCACTGCTTTGTCTCCCTTTGCCCCATCTCCCGTCCTCCAGGCTCTGCACAAACAAAGGAAATCAGCCTTGCACCAAATGTTTTCGAAAAGGCAGTGTAAAAATAACTGGTTTTCCTGCTTATCTCTCACAGTTAGAGCAGTTCCAGGGTATTGCTTGCAAGGCTGATGTAGGTGCCTGCTTCTCAGATGGGTGACATTATTTTCTGTTGGAGTTCGACTCTTTAAAGGTTTCTTAGCCACATTATAAGAAAAGTAGATGCTGATTTTATCAGCATAAGAGAGCTAGGTAGACTTCCTGCTGGCTCTCTGAACTACAGCACAGCAGTGTTTTAAGGAACTTAGCAGAAATGTATAGCACAACCTTGGCAAAATTAATTTTAATTACTTATGCATTTGGAAAATCTCTAAATGCCAAGTCCTTTCTTTGCTGAACCAGTTTGCAGGTCATTTAATCCTGTAAGGAGTACATGGTGCTCAGGTCTTTAAAGCTGACCTGTGTGTGTGCAGGAGGGAGGAGGATGCTGGTGGGGAGCATATGCACATGGGGCTATTAGAGACTGTGGGAGGTAGAAGATAACTTAAAAAGTCCATGTCAAGCCCTGCTGATGTCTTCTGATGAGGCCTGAAAGTGCACTAGACATCAGGGAAGTTATACCTTAGAGGCTGTGTTTTTAATTTGGTTCTGTGGCTCAGTGTTTACCCAGTGATTTGGTCTACAAAATGTTGTGTCAGACATGGAAATATTTGTTTACTGCTGCTTTTCTCCCTCAGATTCCCAAAGGAAATACACTCAGGTCTCCTGGAGGTAATTTCCCCATCTCCACATTTCTATCCTGATTTCTCCCACCTGCGGGAATCCTTTGGAGACCCCAAGGAAAGAGTCAGGTAAGAATGAATGACCTTACAAACAATCAAACCCTGAATTAAGGAACTGTAGCAAGTTCCTCTCTGACTCCAGCAGGGAAAGCTCTTCTGCAGGGCCAGACAAGGACTTTAACCTTGAATTATCCAAGATCTGGAAGGACACGATTTGGTGACAGGGGGATGAACTGGCACCAGTTTTGTCAGGCTTGGCAAAAGCCTTGTGGTGTTTCCATCACGAAGCGAAGAGCTTGTTTTAACCCAAATTATCTTCATTTTGGAAGTCCTTGAGATTTCCAGTAACTCTTAGCTGACCAGGGACCAAAGGGAGAGGCCATCCCCTCTGCCTCCCAGGGCTGTGCCACCTTCCCATCTCCAGCCCAGCCTGGGCAGGCTCCCTGGAGCAGCCACCATCCCAGCAGAGACTGATGCTCCCTTTGTCTTTGTCTTTGCAGGTGGAGGACAAAGCAGAACCTGGACTACTGCTTTTTAATGATGTATGCCCAGTCCAAAGGCATTTATTATGTGCAGGTGGGTTTGGTGCTGGTGCTGGAGGGAAGATGGATGTACCTGTGAGTTCACTGTACTGGTTTGTACCAGCTGAGAGAGAGCAAAGACCATATCCAATTCTGGGATGCAGCAGAGTGGGAGAAGATTTTAACCACATAAGTTCAAAAGCTGGGTTTTTAAAATACTTTTAGACTTGGAAACTTCCCACTAAGGAAAGGCAGAAGTCCTTGTTTCTATTACCTGTTAGACTGAGTGAAAAAAAAGTGCTTGGAGCACCTTCCAGAATAAACTGGGTCTGTGCCAAAGCTCTGGTCTATGGTGTGATTGCTCTGCATACAGAGAGGTTGCTGGGACCTGATGGGACATTGGCACTGTGCCTTTTTGTCTTGCAGCTGGAGGATGACATTGTGGCCAAACCAAACTATCTCAGCACGATGAAGAACTTTGCCTTGCAGCAGCCCTCTGAAGAGTGGATGATCCTGGAGTTCTCTCAGCTGGGGTTCATTGGTAACATTCTCCCCCACTCACCCCAGTCCTATCAGGCACAAGAGCCTGCTTGCTCTTGCCAGCACTACATTCTTGGCCCAAGAAATTGTCCCCACAAGATGGTAAAATACTTGGACTTGATCTCCTCCTATTTTTGCAGTGACCCTTGTGTTTGCACAGGGGAGAAAGATCCTCACAGCTGGTACTGCTGATGCTCACTTTAAGTAAAAATAAACCTGGTGAGTGGCCCAGCCGACAGCCAAACAGCTTAGATAGGGCCAGTAGCTTTTAGGCTGGATGGGATCTGGATTTGCCTAAGAGTGTGCAAAAGGAAGTTTGCATCAGCCCAGAACTATTTTGGGAACAGCAGTTCATGGTTGCAGTAGCAGCTTGATCTGTTATTTTGGATACTGGTTTGATTGGCTTAAAACTTGTAGTTCTCGGGGCAGGAAATGGTCTGTCCTGCAGCTGGCTGCATTTTTCATCCTTGTTCCTCTTTACTGAATGGGAGAGTTTTAGACCTTTTGATACTGTTATGACCTATGAAACTCTAATGCTTTCTAATTCTGCAACAAATATTAAATCCGGAACTGTATTAGCAGTGTCAGCAGTGCTGGTACATAAACAGGAGCCACGTGTTGTTTCCTTTACACAGATAGACACAGCTAACCTCCACAGCCCAGTCTCCCATTTTTTACTTTCCCAGCTCTGATTCTAGACCATTTCATACCATAGCTCTTCTCTCTTTCTTTGTGCTCTAGGAAAAATGTTCAAGTCTCTGGATCTGAGCTTGATTGTGGAGTTCATCCTGATGTTCTATAAGGACAAACCCATTGACTGGCTGCTGGATCACATCCTCTGGGTGAAAGTCTGCAACCCTGAGAAAGATGCAGTACGTAAACAGCCTCTGTTGAAGGGAAATGTTCTGTTGTGTGTGGGCAAATGTACACGTGGCTGTGCCTCCGGAGGATCTTTTCTGTGAGCTCTGGTGCTAACTGACTTTGCACCGAGCTGTGCCATCCCTGGGGAGCGTGCTGCAGGGTGTCCTTGTGGATTGTGAAAGTGGAGACCTGGGAGTTCAGGCTTTTGTAGCTGCAGCTGCCAGGAAAGGCATTATTTCTGCATCTAAGCACTAATAGGGTATTCCTCCTGCAGCCCTCGAGGACAGGAGTCGTTCCCCATTCTTCTGTTTTGTTTTGCATTCTTCTCTCCCTGAAGCAGTTTCCCACTCACTGACTGCAACCCCAGAGTAACCCTTTGACTCTGGATCCATGGGCTGTACCTGCCTGGAGCACACAGGGAGACTGCCCAGAGAGCTCACCCCAGGCAACCCAGAGCAAACCCTCCTTGCACAGTCTGCCAGAATGAAGGCAGATCACACAAAGCTCTTGTCAGGGTTTCTAGGAGGGTGCAGAGAGGTGAAATGGGTTCTCCTTTTGTGCTGCCATTCCTTTTGCAGAGCCATAAGCCCCTGTGCCCTGTGGAGGTTGTGTTTGAACTCCAGCAGCAAGGGGCTAAAGCGAGTGGGAAGGGCAGAGGAGGAGTGTCTGTGGCAGCAGATGTAAGATGAGCTCAGCACCAGATACTCTCCTGTCTTCTCTCTGAACATACTGTATTTACAAATGCTTGCTTGCCCTCCTCCCTGGTGGAGAACAAGCAGCAGAGTTGCTGCGCAGAGCTCAGTGGCTTAGAACAGACTTCATGGTGGCAACCATGTTGTGGTGATAAATGCCAGAGCAGGTGGAAATTAGTACTGTATTTGTGTGCTGGGGGCATGGACCATCCTCAGAGCTCTGCAGAATTGGGGCAAGGGTGTGGTTTAATTTGGCCTGATCCCTGGCAGAGGAGATGGCACTGGCTCCAGTACCGCTTGTGCAGCAGGACCAGTCTCAGACGATGTCCACTGAATCCTCCTGGCAGTTCAGGCCATGTGCTCAGCTGTGACAGAGCAGTCCCCAGGATGTCTGGCAACCCCACAGTCTGCACAGCTGTGGGTAAAGCTGGATGGGTGGGATGCTGGGATGGAGCTGGGAATGATGCTGCTATCTGTGCCCTCACCTTCAAAATCCTCAGCTTGAGCACTGATTAAATGCAGATCCTGCTGCGCTGGATCATCTTCTCCTTAACTCATCTGTGCTCATCTTTTCCTACCTGATGGAACCAAGGTTTTCTCAGGGGAAATTGCAAACCTCTTAAACATGTTGCCTTTTTAAAAATTAACCTACTTTCCATGTGGATTTCTGGCTCCTTTCCCCCACTGTTTGCATGATTAACTCTGCACAGCGCCCTTTCAAACATGACTTTCTCTTGTAAATCCCACTGTGCAAAATCAAATTGGTAGCGGGGAGGATTTGTCTTTTTGATTGAAAGTTTGTTTGACCTGAGCTTTTGGTAAGTGCTTTGCCTGCTCTGGGTATATTCTGCTCTTTCTTTTTTAACTAATTTTAGATTTACCTGGGGTAGACCTGTGTGAAAGGATGACCTTCTTAGCACCAACTGAGCTGTTCCCCCTCCTGGCTTGTCTGTGACAAGGCTGCTTTCAGGAAATGTTTCTTTAGGAGTGCAGGAAAAGGGGAGAAAGATAAATCAGGAGATGCTGTAGCTGCCTCCATTCCCCTTCCTCCTCCTCTTCCCATCCAGAGTGAGATAGCCATGATGGAGTTGCATCCACAGTTGCTGGCAGTGGGTAGGTCTGTCCCATTAGCATGGCAAGTTTTAATTTTCTAATGTAACGTGAGCTGGATTAGGGGATTATCTCTTCTGCAGCTCGCAGGGGTCATGCCTGGAATTTCCCAGCTCCTGGCCCATGGTGGGGGCCTGGTGTGGCACCCTGTCTGTTCCAGGCAGCCACCACCGGTGGGAGGCTGCAAGAACAGATGGCATTAGGGATGTGCATGCATTTCTTTTCTTGGAAAAAGCCAAAGTTGGATAACAAATACCCTCTCCATACAGCTTTTAACCTGTATTTTTGTCCTGCTCCCCCAAACTGAGAGAAACGAGCTATTTTAAAATGTGAGTTCTCATCTCCCCACGCTCTCAGTGATTTTCCCTTTTGTCCTTTATTCCCTCTCCATCGTCTCTCTCCCTCCACTCCATGGTAAATCACTGCCAGGATCACAGTTGCATCTCCAAGTTTATTTATGTGGTGGATAGGCGTGAAACAGCCCGGCAGCTCTGATTATGGCACGTGCTGTACATCTGCTCACAAATCCTGCCAGCAAACTGAGAGAGCCCACACTTGGTACCTGTTCACCTGGCTCTGAGTCATCCCAGGATTGTTGTACCTTCAGACATCAGGGATTCCAAGCTCTGAGTTGTAGGAAAAAGGCTTTCCCAAATAAGCCAAGGGGCAAAGGAAACTCAGTTCTCTGGCTGTTCCTCCCTGACAGCACAGAGGGGATTTGCTGAGCGTTCTTAGCTGTGCTTGGCAAGGAGAAATTTGGCATTTAAACCTGGACCCTGCCCAGCAGAGCCTGGAGGTTGAGGGGCTGGGAGTCACAGTCTGGTTTCTCCAATGTGTGCTTAAAAGCCCTCTTGCCAGATTAGAGCCTAAATACCACAGAAGGGCATAGAGATGGAGGACTTGTCTGTCACTCCTTGTGCCCTTGTCCATTGCTCTGTGGGCCCCAGTGGCCTGCAGAGGTTGGAGCCTGGGGCACTGTGGGGCTGTCTCATTTCAGAAACACTGCGACAGGCAGAAGGCAAACCTGAGGATCCGCTTCAAGCCCTCGCTCTTCCAGCACGTGGGAACCCACTCGTCCTTGGCTGGGAAGATACAGAAGCTGAAGGTGGGTACCAACTCTCTGTCCAAGCTACAGGTGGCCTGGCCTGCAGACACCCAGGAACTGGCTGCTTTTGGGTGGGGACATCAGAGACAGCAGCTGGTGGCAGCTGGATTTCTGTGAAGTGGTTGTGTTTTATTCTGAATTACAGTCAGCTCAGGCAGCTCCTGCTCCTCAGAATGGCAGTGACATGCACCCAGAGTCACTGCAAGATTATAAGCCTTGGTACCTATCCTGGCCACCCATCCTGAGTGCCAGGCCATGGTCCAGGCAAGTGACTTTGAAGAATCTACTGAAAAATCTTGGAGAGATGACTCCCGGGTTGGTCTGACTTCCTTCCCACTCCACTTCATGTTCCTGGGATTTGGTGATAGGCAAATTAAAACTCACTGTATAAGAGCTGGAATTGTTGAGGTGTATTTAAACATGAGCAAAATGCAGCTTCCCACAACTACAAGTGCAGAATCCATGGACAGACATCCCTGGGCTGTGCTGTCTGTGTGATCCCCGGGGAAATGGATGGTACAATCCAGTTTGTATCACAGTGCAGTGCTGTCAGGCCATGTAATCCAGTCATTTTATGCTATTGTCAGCCTCCCAGCTGCTTTCTCCCCAAGTGTAAAGACTGTTTCCAGAGCTCCTGGGGCATGGACAGGCGTTCAGGGACATTTGGACAATAAAAGGCTCCTTGGTGTGCTGGATCAGAGCACAGAGCTGGGATGTTTCTCTGAGCTGCCTCTCCTGAAGCAGTGTCCTGGGATCCAGTCACACATTCCCCTGCCTGGTGCATTGCCAAAATTACTTCCATCTCTCTTCCTTTCACAAAATTTTAATTTGCAGTGCCTTGTAGCTGGGGCCCTGGTTCCTCACGGGCCAGAGCAGCTCATGGCCCTTCTCTGCCCTTTTACTTTGTGCCCTCCAAGGACAAGGACTTTGGAAAACACGCACTGCGGAAAGAACACGTCAACCCTCCTGCTGAGGTGAGCACCAGCCTGAAAACCTACCAGCACTTCACCCTGGAGAAGGCTTACCTGCGGGAGGACTTCTTCTGGGCCTTCACTCCCACTGCCGGGGACTTCATCCGATTCAGATTCTTCAAACCACTCCGAATTGAAAGGCCAGTGCTCGAGGGGTCAGCGGGGTGTGGGGGCAGCCCAGAACATGTGGAGACACTTGACTTTCACTCTTCTGGCAATTTAAATCAAATTTCTTGTCTGTCTCCTGCTTGGCTGCCCAGGAGGAGGGAACAGTGCTCTTCCAGGGGAAGCATAATTTGACCCTTTCTCAGTTGGGGCCACCTTTCCCCTTTTCTTTCCTGCACTTGTGAGCAGTCCATGGTTTAGCTGATCTGGCACAGAAAGTCTCCTGCCAAATCGTGCGGTGGGCTCTTTGGGAAGGTGCCTGTTAAGTTGAGCTGTTTGATGATTCAGATGGGGTGAAAGCCATCATGTGCCCCCTCACTCAGTGTCCCTTTCTGTGGGTTTGGTCTCTGTCACAGGTTCTTCTTCCGCAGCGGGAACATCGAGCACCCAGAAGACAAACTCTTCAACACGACCGTGGAGGTGCTGCCGTTTGACGTAAGTGTTTGATTGAGATTTGAGGTGAGGGTGGAGTGGGAAGCAAAAGAGCTTTGAGAGGAGGGAACTGCTTAAAGTCATCAGGAAAATCTTTACAAGATTCTAGTGCCTCTTACAGGTGCTGGCAGGGAGCCAGAGGGTCATGCCTGGTGTGGTGCCACCTCAGGAGCAGGGTGCTTTGCTGAGCACGGCTGTGTGAGCCATCCCTGCCTGGGGATGCTCCAGAGAGTGGAATGGCTGCAGAGGGGGGGATGAAGCCAGAATGGTGCAGTGGAAACAGCAGTGTGAGGACTGCAACTGTCCTCTTGTTTTGGGCATGTGTCTCTGGGTGCCAGGTGGGGAACAAGATGCCAGGATTTGCTGGCAAGGACAGCTCTGGGGTTGCTGCTTTTCCTTGGGGCTTTTGGGTGACTCTTGCCTCTGGTCTGCACAAGACTCCTCTACTTCTGCAGAGTCTACAGTCAGATAAGGAAGCCTTGCAGGAGGGAAGAGGCACAGCTGTCAAATACCGCAGGACAGCAGATGGCTACGTCCAGATAGGTACAGGGGGTGTGGGGTGGCAAAGTTCCTGCTGGCTTTGATAACACAGCCCATGTCCTCACCTGCATGTCAGTCAAGAACCTTAGAGCTGCTTGCTTGGCAAAGAGTAATTTCTGCTTGCAAGGAGCCAGGATTTATCACTGTCTCCTCTCTTCCACTGCCCTTGCTCTCAGACCATGTTGTCCCCCTCAGATCATTTTCAGTCCTGCATTTCTGCCAGTCCTGCTCAGAGCCAGGACCAAATCATGCTGATTATTTCTTTGCTTACCCTGGGGTTAAAAACCTCCACCACGGGCAGTTTTGCCATCTCTGTACTCACACCACTTGCAGGTCAGACCTCGTCTCTTGCCACCTGAGCTTGTTTTAGTGCTTGCCCTGCCCTTGGACAAGAGCGAGCAATTGCAGCCTCCAGAGAGCTGCCAGTGTGTGATAGCCCTGGTGTCCCTGCTAAGATTTCATTTTTTTTTAAGTAAACAAATAAAAGAAAGATTTCCTGACACATGCAGTGTTTTGCCATTTTCTCATTCCTCTGCATGCTGGCTGGTTTCTCCCAGTTGCATTTTAAAAAAAACAATCAAAACCAAAAAGCATGTCAGGCCACTCTGTCCCCTTTTGCACAGCAGTGATATGCATCCCAATGCATTTTGTTTTGTATACCTGTTTTGTGTTCTCCAAAGTGTGGCATTTTGCACTGTATTCCATCCACACTCCTGGTTTTTAGCCTCTTTGGTGTTGGGGAGCTGCAGGCAGGGGCTGCTGGGGCTGTTGGTGGTGCCCTGGGGGAGAGGGGCAATGCCAGAGGACCATCCCTGTGTCAGCCACGTGCTCTCCCCACCAGGCTCGTTCTCCAAGGGCGTCGCAGAGGGTGAGGTGGACCCATCTTTTGGGCCACTGGAGGCCATCAGGCTGTCCATCCAGACCGACTCCCCGGTGTGGATCATCCTGAGCGAGGTAAGCCGAGCTCCCTCAGCACCTCCCCACCCCTGCCCTGCTCATCGCTCTGATCCTATCCCGCTCTTCTTTCAGATTTTTATCAAAAAAGCAGAGTGAACCAGGCATGAGGCAGAACGGACACCCTCGTGGATCCCAGGTCCTGCTCCCTCCCTCCCGCTCCCTCCTCCCCGCGGCGCCTCGCCCGGCCCAGGACAGCGCAGGGCCGGCTGCCGGGGGCGGCAGAGCTGCTGCTGCTGTGCATCCCCAGCGGGGCCGGGACGGGCATTGACTCCTCCTGAAGAGGAGCAGAAAGCAGAACCCAACCCCCTGTGCAGGGCTTTGCTCAGCTCCCTCGGCCCCTCGGGGTGCTGCTGCTGCTCGGACACACGGACACGGGACAGTTTGGGGTCAGGATGAGCTTTAGCCAGCGTGGGGACAAAAAGCACCTTCAGCCCCAGACAGGGCTCAAATCTTTGGCTGTGTTTGGGGGCAGAGCAGGTCACACTGAGTCCTGCCAGCTGACCCCACCGGTGCGCTGGGATGGAGGTGGCAGGGCCAGAGGTCTGCCTTGCCCTCTCCCAGGCAGCAGTCCTGGCCACAGCTGAGGATTAAGTGAGGGCAAAGACTGACCCTCCTTCAGCAGAGGAGGAACGAATCCAAAGGGGTTGGAGCTATGATTATGGCAGGGAAAACAAAAAAATAAAATATGCCACACTGTGCCTGCCAGCATTGAACACAGCCCCTTAACTCACAGTGAAGTCTCCAGTGTCTTCATGCCTTGAGATTGAGTGCAGAAACTGTCTTTTAAATAACTAATTCAGTTATTGATTGATGTGGGTTTTTTGGGGACGGAAAAAAAAAGCAGAGGTAGCCCAGTTCAAAAATAGTAGGGATTAGTGTAAATCCCAATGTCCTTTCAGCTATACACTGGAATGCATTATACTACTTTAATGTTCTGTATTTTTTATTATTGGATACATTTGATTTTTCAAGTACATCTCTCTATATAAATATATAAAACAATGTGCACTGTAATAAAAGCTAAATTTAAACCTTTGGTGCAGTAGTGAGAGTCACTTGCAGGAGGGCTGCTTTAGGCACCTGTGAACCCCAAGTTCACAGTGGAGGGTGGAATGTAGGGAGGGCAAAGTCCTTTTGCAGAGTTGGTGATAAGTGAAGCTGGGGTAAAGTAAAGGTCATTTAATCAATGCCAAACAGACTTTAGTACTGGGCTAGGGTCAGGCTTTTCTCCCAATATTTGGATGTGGTTTTAGGCAAGCTTACCCATAATTTTCAGTTAATCACAGCAGCTTTTCCTATGAAACCCAGTCCCCAGCTCAGATGTTCTGACACCAGTCTCTGAGTGCCTTTGACAATCACAGGTGATTTCTAGTGAGAATAAGAATTTATTTTTTATATCCATGGTGTGATTCTTCAACATAGATCATTACAGCAGTAAGGAGGAGAGACGACAGCATGTGGGTCAATCTGTGCTCCATGAGGCAGAGCCAGAGGCATTTTAGAGCAGACAGTGCTACAAAGCCCAGCAGTGAAGCTCCTCAGCAGGAGCAGGGGCTGGAAAGCATTTGCTTTCTAGAAGGGAAATTATCTCTGAAGAGCAGAGGAGTGCCAGCATCCATCTCCCTTCTGCAGGGAATGCAGAGCCAGGGAAACATTCTCTCTCTGATGGTGCCACATGACTGGCTCCCCTGTGCCGGGGGCAGACAGTGGGGTTTGGGGGAGCTGTGGCCCCTCTCACCAGGCCCCATGGAGCTGGAGAGGCCACACCAGTGCTGCCATCCATGTGGGCCTCAGGAAGTGTGCCAGGAGCCCAGCCAGCGCCAGCCCCAGCAGCAGCCAGAGCAGCCAGGCACTGGCATACAGTGGTCCCAACCTGGGTGGGAGAAAACACCATCAGCCCCGCCAGGGAACGAGGCACTCTGGCAGGGCTGTGAGTCCCCACCCCCCTTTGGGACAGTCAGGGAAGGGTGACACAGCCACGAGCACATGGGGCAGGAGGGGAGGACGAGGGGGAGGTGGTGACAATCTGCCTGCAGTCCCAGCCACAGGGAGGAGGCCTGTTCCAGGGCCAGCTCCTGCTCCCAGCTCCCTGGGCTGGTTTGGGTCCGTGCTCCTGTCAGGTCCTTACCGTCCCCGTGCAGCCCCGGCATAGCCCTGGAAGTACCTGAGGCGGGTGTAGAGGTAGAGCAGCCCACACACTGCAGTCACACCTGGGGGGACAGGAGAGCTGAGCTCTGCTGGGCTCAGGATCCCTGACACTGCATTCCAACACAGCCCCCCAGCAGATGGGGCAGAAAAACCAAACATAGAGTGATTTGGCTTTAAACCACTGTGGGAGTTTAAATTAGTTTTCTTCCTTCCCTTTTTGTGAGGGATGAACTTCTCTGCCCTGCAGAGTTGCCCTGGGACTTGGGTTGGCAATGTTCCCTTATGTGGTTTCTCCTCACAACTAAATGGTTGCAGCAACCAAATCCCCCCTCACTTGGTAGGGATAGACAGTGGATGAGTAAATGTTTGGGTTATGGTTTCTTGTTCTGACATAGCTCTGCCTCAGCTGCTGCCACCCTGGCACCCTGGGACAGCCTGACCTTGTCCAGGAGAAGCAGCATGAGGGGACAGCCAGGCTCCAGCAAAGGAGCAAGGGCTGCCAGTGCTTCCTCCTCCAGGCAGGAATGGGCTCAGCTGCTCCCAGCTGGAGTTGAGGCACTTCTCAGTCAATCCAGCTAAAGGGGAAATTTGCTTTCCATGAACAAGAGCCTCACAGGCACAGAGAGAATGCCTGAGTCACAATGGGATTTAAATTGGGGCTGAGGTTTTTGGTTTGTTCACATGGTTTGGGTTGGAGTTCCCCTCCACATCCCTCTTACCTTGATGGAAGAAGATTCCAGCAACCCAGAGGAGGGAAATGAAGATTGGGAAGTACTCTGAGCAGTTTGCCCTGGTGAGAACCAGAGATGAGAGTTAAAACTGCCTCCTTGAACATCAGAGGCTGGATAACCAAGGCTGGAGAAGGGAATTGGAAACTCACATCAGAGCAAACTAAAAGAGCTGAAGAGAACCATCACTGTGCTGTGGGAAAGGAGCCTTTGTGATCCAGAACACCCAATATCTGTATTGTAGAGGGAAAAAAGCAGCCCAACAACACACAGCATTCACCTCTCCTGCATTCACATGGCCCTGGAACGACAAGCTGTGGCTGAGATGGAGATTTGTCTCTGCTGGACCCTCGACAGGCTGCATCCCACACACAGCACCACCCCAGAGAGCTGCTGCACCCCAGCTCCTGGGGGAGAGGCTTGTCAGTATTTAAGGAGCTTTCTCTTCCCCTTGGGGGAGCACAGCCCAGATTTGGGAGTCACAAAAGTCACACAACAAGAAGGAGCCTTTTCTCAGATAAAATTCAGCAGGAGGTGATCAGATTTACAGCCAGGTTTTCCTCCGTTTTCCTTTAGTGACAAAAATACAGATTTTCTGCAAGAGTAGGAGCTGTGCTATTAAAGACATTGGTTTTGCTTCTCCCACAATTTACCATTCCCTAGGCAATTTAATCTTAATGTTGGCCAAAAATATACAAACCTTTGGAGAATGGAGCCAGACTGGGAGCTGGAAAAAGTCTGAAGAACCTTATTCTGTAAATGCAGTTTGAGCCTCAGTGAGGAGAGGCTGCCAGGTTTCAAGTGAGTAATGCATCAATACCACTTTTTCCCATATATTTTTTCAATATATTAAATTATTCATTTGTATACTCTTCCACAGGGAAAAGAGAAGACAAACCCGCAAAGAAGCAACATCTTCTCAAGGCCAAGCTCCCAGAGGTCACCTTCTCTGCCACAGCCTATGGCATGACTTGGTTAACACCCATTTAATAGTTAAGTATTTAATTAAAAGCCACATCAGCAGCTCCCCAGCTCGCAGAGGCTGATGTCTCCAGGCAGGCTGGCCCTCCATGGTCCCACAGAAGGACTGGAGCTGGTGTTTTTGTCACTCCACAAACGTTTCCTGTGTGCTGGCAAGGGAATGCAGCTGCTTTGTTCAGGATTTAGTGCCGGGCTGGAATTACCCTTCACACCAGCTCCAGCCAATTCCTTTCAATTGCTCACAAAACAGAACGACTGAGATGAAAGATGGAATCTGCTGCTTGCTGGAAGCTGAAGGGATCTGTGAACGTTTCCAGTTTAGCTCCAGCATTGCTCTCTCCATAGGAACAGAGCAAAAAGAAACAGCCCTCAGCAGGGGCCCACGAGTGCTGATTCTCACAGTACAATGCCTTCTGAAAGGGAAAAAATTAAAATGCCCTTGTAGCTGGTTCTGCCAGCAAGGCCCTTTGCTTCAATTCAACAGCAAAACATTACAAGAAAATATCAGGTTATTAATAAAGCTTTGGCTGCTCTCACCATTTGGAGCCAATGGTAATATTAAATTTAATGATTCTAATTGTGAATGCTCTGCACCTCCTCCATACGGCCACTAATTTGTAATTTGGCTGCCTCACAATGCCAGAAGGAGAATTATCATGGATGGACAGAAACACCGCAGCCAAAGTGCTCCAAATCAAAACCCAGACCTTTGCACACAAAGCATTGAAAAAAAAATAATAACAGGAGCAGTAAGTGGAAAGGTGATTGAGGGAGACCAGTCTCTCCTGACAGTGACAGTTGACTCAAGTCTTATCTAGACAAAGTCACCACAAAAAGTCAAAATCTTACTGAGCTCTGAAGGTCCGCTCAAATTCAGGGTGCCCCGTGGTTTCGGGAGGGGAAACCTTGTACTTCCGACGGGCGTAGATCACCTGCATTGCAAAATAGCCTGAAAACAGAGCACAGGAATGGTAACAGAGCAGCAGTGTTTATTTAGCCAAGTGTTATCTGGCTTGGAATCAAGCAAGTGGTTAGAGTGAAAGAGCTGATATGGTCTAGGTCCATAGTCCTGGGCTGTCACACATGACCTGTAATAAATGTGCCATTTATTTCACTCTCATGCTTTAAATTCAGGTTTGGTTATCCCAGCTGAGTGCCAGTGCTGGATGACACTTTGCATCACCTCACACCCAGCACAGCCCTCAGTGCTGCTCACTGGCAGATCAAACACACAATAAAACCTTACCAAGTCCACACTGAGTCACAGAATTACCTCTTAATCTTGCACTTTGTGTTTCGAGTACTTGTGCACCCTCAGCCAGTCTGATGGGAATGATGTGCAACACTTTTTTTCTGCTATTCCCAGTGGGTGCAAAGTATGGCCCATGTCACAGAGCAGCATCCAAACTCTCAGGCAATGGGACAGTCAATTAGAGATGCTCTTAATCATGGCAATAAAAGGAAATGGGGAAGAGGGTGATTATTTCTTGCTCTTCACTCCTGCAGGACAGCCCCAAGGCTGTCAAGGAGCAGAGGTGCTGCCCCTGCCTGCTATCAGCCTGTGCCACATTTGAGCCAAGGCACTGAGTCAGTGTCTGCTACATCAGTCCTTTGTACATTTGTAAAGGACATTGAAAGTCACTTCAAAACAATGAAAACTTGCTAACATGAAGATTTGGAGTGTTTCACTATTTATTGAAAGCTCCTACTCCCACAGGAAATTGCTGATGCTCTGTTTTATTTGGGTGCACTACTACACTGCTGCCTTTATTGAAAACTCCTATTTTCATATAGGAGAAAACTAAATTATAAAAACAATTACTTTGGTGGCTGTGGTGGTGTCACTGAGACACTTGAGTGAGCAAAGTCCTCACACAGCAACATTTCCAGAGCCTTCCAGAGAGACAAGAAGCCAGGGTGCAAGGCCTGCCGTGGGGACTGTCCTATTGTAACAAAGATAAAAGCAGAACAGCAGGACAGAGAAGGGGAAGTAGAGACAGATGTTCCAAGATTAAAGACAAGACATGTGCCTGCAGAAAAGCATTAGAACATATGTAGAAGGGAATTAGAAATGTAAATAATCTGATGCTATGTGACTTGTGTATCACAAGGTTTTACTAACAAAAATACAGTCATTCCTTTCAGAATACATGCAAGAACAATAAAGCATGTTCTAGTACCTTCCACAGAGATGCAGCCCTAAATGAGAGGTGTTGACAGAGCAAAGTGGGGGGAACATTCTTGTTTCCCCTCTTTGATTCATTTGTAGCAGGTTGATCATGGGTGAGGGTGTCACCCTTATGCTGAGGTCCATGAGGACACAGTGTTCCCTCTGTGAATCCAGGGAGGTGTAACACAAAACTGGAATTCAGCAGCTACTGGAGAGCTCTGGAAAGAAAATGAAACCACGACCCATCCTGTTACCTCCCCTCCTCCCTGATGCTCCCAGGGTTTCATCCCAGTCTCCTCTCCAGAAATGGACTGAGCTGAAGTTACAGCATCATGAGCAGATCTGGCTTGTGGCTCTAGCCCAGCTGCACTGGGCAATGCTCTTCATCCTGCTTTGGGCCATCTGCACCTTTCCCAAGGTAGATTCTTGTGACTGATGGGTGAGGTAAGAGTCATTTCAAACCTCTCCATCAGCTCTGCACTTAGCATCTTGCTTCTACACAGACCCTAATATTAAGACAAGTCCTACACAGATCCTCAACACTTAGGGATGGGTGACATACAAAACAACCACCCAAGAGGAGTGGAAGCCCTTTGGAGAACAGCTGACTGTTCCCCAAACCTGGTGTAAGGGTGAAGAACCAGTCCAAAAAGCACTTCCCAGAATGAGGTGTTGAAAAAACCCACACTGCATGAGCCTTCTCAGCACAGAGTCTTAGAGAAAAAGAGTTCAATCTACTCTGCAGAACCTTTCAAAGCATTGTTTTTTGTGATTCATGTCTTGAGGTTAATCACCTGTGTGGATTCCCACGTGGCTTAGGGGCTCAGCTCTCCCTGAACTTTGCTCCTCAGTGGAAATATTCTTCATTCTCTATTTGATTATGTCCACAAACTTGTCAAATCATATCATAGTTGCTATCTGCCACATTTGAGTGAACCTGGCAAACGAGCCCTCTGGGGCCTGACAGTGACATTGCATAAGTTTTCTTTCCTTTGAAGCTATAAAATAAGGGAGTGGGGGGAAAAAAATGGAGAATAATTTTGCTCTGTGGTACAATGTTCACCACAAGGCTGGGGCACACATCTACAGAGTGCTAAACTCAGGGTTTCACTAAACTGAGAATGACTAAATTAAAAAGGGGAAAGTTACTTGAAAGAACCCAGAAACTGCAGGCTCCCAGAAAGTTCAAAAGGAAACATAAAAATCAACCAACCCTGTACCAAGGGCAGCCATTAAATTACATCTCCTGCACCAGGATGTGATGGAGGAGTGTCTGTGGGATAGCCTATGTCTGTGCTTCAGTGCTCCCCTGCTCAGAGTGAAGCCCAGACCTCTAACTCACCTACAGAATGTCCTTTCAAAACATGCAGAGAAAGCCACTGCACAGCTCTGAACCTGTGACATGGGCACACAGATTTCATAGGCCTAGGTGGAAAGGAAATACACAGTATTTTGCAATTTGCTCCTTGGCTTCCCCCACAGAGATCATAAAACCAGGATACTTCGTGTCATCGAACAGGTAGGAGGGTGCAATGCCAGCCATTTATCTGCTGGCTTCACACCTGGCCTGTATGCCATCAAAGTAAAATACTTAATGCTGCAACCTTTAAAAAGTACTTGAAATTCTCATTAAACAAAAATATTTGAGACAAAACTGCTATCTAGGGATTTGCTACTGAGGGTTTCCTAAAGGAAAAGAGCTCAGCAGCATTTCTGTAACTCAGTTTCAAGTTTTCATCATGTATTGTCTTTGCACACTAAACACTCACTCCACTCCCACTTAGTTTAATAACAAAAAAAAATCATAGTACAAAAGTTTCTTGTTTGTAGTTGTATGTCTCTGTAAATTGAGTGGAAATTACTGAAAATTCAAAGCCTTGAGCTCTATTTTTAAAGTGGAATATTTTGTTTTAAATAATGCTTATATTAAGAGATTTATCACCTGACAGCTAAAAGCACATGATGCTGCTCAGGGACTCACATCCATTTGTAAGCAGAGGTGTGATAGCTGTATGGTGAATTAATGCAGTAATAACAAACCCCACAAACCTTTCCTTATAGAACGGTGAAGATTTTCATAAAATGAGGGCTCTGTCCCCATCCCAGGCAAAGCAGTGACTGTCCTTAAGCTTAAGGGGGAGAACCTTTGCCCAAACGACCCACAAGTAAACAGAGCTTGTAAAAAATGCTGCTCCTTCTAAATGGTCTAAACACAATTCATCTATTAAATTAGAAGTCACCGAGTTCCTTTGAAGAGCTCTGTGTCTATTTCTGACCAGAACTTGCCTTAGTTTCCAGATTACTGTGCTCTCAGTCCATCTTGTCATCTGAACATGGATATTGGTCACAGAGAAACACCCATGTGCACGAGGCTCTTTCCTACATCCACACCAGGTCTGTCTGTACGCTGACCTCCTCACCAGCACATTTACTAACCTGCCTTTATTTTGGCTACCTCCAGCCACTGCAAGTTACAAATTACCTGCTAAAATTCAATCACAAACTAGTTTACTTTAATAACATCATGCTGCAATTGCTTTAAGTCCAAAAGTTTACTTGCTGGCTTTAAGGACCATTTTAGTCTCTGTTAAATAATGACCACCCTCAGGCATAACACTTCTGCCATTAACAGCCAAAAATTTGTATAATTTTGCCATGTTGAAAAACAGTGACTTTCACTCCACAGATGCTCCAAGAAAAACACAGGAACCACATCCCACAAAGTTCAACATAATTAGCTGAATACTGGCATTGTACAAAGGACATTTACCTTGCTCCAGAACCCCCAGAACTGTGACTGTGGCCAGAAGGTCTATTTGATCTCTCATGCTGCTGACTGTGGAGCAAACCCCAGCCTGATGTGCTGGGTACAGCTGTCCCAACACTCTCTCCCAGCACCACCCACTTCCACAGAGCTGCCTCTGAGCACAGGTGTTTCCTCTACCACACCTTAACTCTCCACACCACGTGGTTTTCCAAAGCAGCCACCCACCAGAAAATGTCTATTCCATTCAGCCAAGTGCCTTTCGCTGAACAATAGAGCAGGGAAGAATTTTACACGAGCAAACTGTGAAATTCTTCTAATTACGTTTACAGACTTTATGCCATTATTGAATTATATGTTGCCAGCAATGGAAAGATGATGGAATTCTTTCCAGCCCTTTTGTTGCTAGTTTAATGAGCTCTGAAGCATCTCAATTATGTGCAAGGTTGTAAAAATTATTAACAAGCATTTACAAATTAATGACTTGACCTTCTGCTCTTATTTCAAGTAGTGGACTTGACCACGTGAAAGATTTGATACACTCCAGCTGGAATAACTTAATTCTGTTACCAGATTCTGTGATTTAACAGAACATTCAGATATTTATCCTACTAATTACCACTCTTCAGTTTACCAAAGAGGAGTACAGTTCTTTTCTAGCACTCACTCACCCTTAGTAGTTTTCTGAAGTTTTTAAGCAATACAAACCTTTCCCTGGCTAACATTCAAAATAAAAGGTCTCAGTTCTGAAGGTAGCAGAGGATGTAGAAACATAGACCCTGAGAAATGTTACACTGACATCAGAGTCATAGCTGTAAAATGTAAAATTCGAAAACCAGCAATATTTTAGCCCTGAATAACTTTTCTCCCCACTCACAAATGTAAAATTGGCATCAGTTCAAAAAGTTACCTTATGTTCTTGAGCAACTTTATATGGATGACTGCTTTGACTTCAAAATTTTTTAATCAAAGAGGAGGAGGGTTTTCCCTTAATGTTGGTGGTTGAGCTGTTACATTTCTCTCTGTTGAGTCACACACACAAACCCTCACTACAGAATTTGTGCATGTACCAGACCTGCAGCTTCTCCCAAGAGCAACACAGTAAGACTTTTTTCTAGTTTGCCTCTTCATTGCTTCAAAACCCCATTGTGACAGCTCATCAAGTTGAAAATTCAGTTAATCAATCAAATATCCAATGTTACACTTTTTACATATAACCACACATGTAGAATAGCAAAACTACTCCCTCTCTCAAAAAACACTCATATGATGTGACTTCAGACCCTCCAAGGTACAGCAGACTCAAACTAAACAGAACTAAAACCTGAAAGTTAACATTAACTGAACCTATTGGTGACCAAAGATTTTATCTGTGGTGTCCAATGTAAAAGTCAGAGGGGAAATGCCACCAGGATCTCCTTACAACATATTTCAACAAACAATGCAGACTTGAGAAAACTTTCATTACAGATTTCCATTACTCTCAGGAAAAACACTGGCATCAAGAAAATAAAACTCAGTTTCTGAGTAAAGGTTTGTGACAAGCTGCCACTGACTCCTTAAAATCTTTTGAAAACCACAGATGTCATTTCAGTGGGGGATGGCTTGGGAAATTTCTGTTTCACTGAAAAATAACCACAATGCAGCATTTTTAATGAGACAACAAAGCAAAAATTAATATAACTTCATGGTTCCCCATGGGCTGAAAGCAGCTGATTCTGGTACTGCTGCTGATTGTTACATTTGGTTCTTTATAAACTTCTGAAGTTACAGATCTCCTCCTCTCCCAAACAGAACACAAAACTTGAAGAGTAGGAATACATGAAAAATACACTCAAGTCAGGATGCTGTGAGGAAACCTGGAGGCTGAGCTGGGGCTGCAAACACAACTGCACAATGACACCAACTGCAAAGCCTGCAGAATGAGCCATCAGTGTCCGAAGCCAGGCAGTGGCTATGGGACTTGAGCAGCCTTAAGCCAAGGCCTCCACACAACACACACTGCTGCCAGTACTTTGTTCCTGGCTCACAAACATCAGCTCCTGCTTGCAGCACATGTCCCACATCTCAGCTGGATTCCTGTGTGTGCCATGTGCCTCCATCAGACAAGTCTAGAGGAAATCAGTTTGATCCTCTAAAGGCTGTTATTCTGAGGGAATTGGCGTATTTTGGACACAGCAGCAGAATTTTAGCCTCAGCAATAAATAGGCTGAGCAAAAACTGTATGTTGGGATGAAGGGAAGAAACCAGCTCACTAGGAATGACAATGCTGAACTCTGCTAGGCTCATATTTGCACATGTGAGGCTGTTATTAACATCTTTTTCACTATTAACAACCACCTCTGCAGTTGAATTTACCAGCTTAAGGCCTACAATGCATTCTAGAAAAAAAACCACCAAAGCCCGGAAGCAGTGGGAGTAGCATGAAGCCTGATTTTCAAAGTTACATTTTCTAAGGCACCTTTATCCAGATCTGGCCTGTTTAAATGAACTTTCTGAAACCATAAGAATTGTAAGACACAGCAGCAGAATTTTAGCCTCAGTAATAAATAGGCTGAGCAAAAACTGTATGTTGGGATGAAGGGAAGAAACCAGCTCACTAGGAATGACAATGCTGAACTCTGCTAGGCTCATGCAAATGTATAAAGTCACACCATGTATTTTTAATACACTAGCAAAATATTTATTTTATAATGATAAAACAGAAGTGAAGGATTTCTTTTTGGTGTGCACCAGTAATTGTAGTAAAAGAATAAGGGGATTAATGGACTCTTTATACATTTCAATGACAAAAATTCATAAAGGTTAGCATCAAATTCAACTGTTCTCCATTTACAAGCATAAAACTTACCATAATACCCCCCAAACACATATATAAAGAATTATAGTTTTAAAATCTATAAAAAGTAAAAAATATACAGTCAGAAGATCTAACTCTTATTCAAATCTTTAATATAAAATTGTAAACATTTATTTACACAAAGGAAATGTGTATAACAAAATTTTGAGCACCCTTTTCAATTGGATCGTGGTTTTTGGAAGGCAGTGGATGTTGCACAGTGACACTCTCACCTTGCCTGCCCAACCAAAACCGCAGTTTATAAATAAAGCCATGGGCGGCTGGCTGGGTTCAGTTCAGGGGAGATTGGTTTTATTGCTCTGAAGCTGCAGCAAATGAAAAGCCCGAGTGCAGACACAGCCAGTGACACATTACAGGGCACCAGGGCAGAGCCCAGCCCTGCCCATGCACCCATGTACATCAAAACCATATTTTCATTTCCATTGAACTGTTCCAACCGTGTTCTGTGGCACCGTGTTCTGTGCGCAGGGACCAAAGGCAGAGCCAGGGGCTGTTTGGATCCTGTTCACACACGGAGACCAACGGGCATTATAAGCCAGTTTGTCTGGAATCACACCTAATTTTACTCCAACAGTACCATGAAAAGGCCCTGTCATCAAACCCAGATACCTTCCTGAACAAACCCTCCGGTCAAGCAGAGCAATATCCACCTTAGCTTCCAGAAACAGTGGAGGAAAGAGCACACCTGCCTTTTCCTGGACATTTTGCTGGATTGCCTTTTTGGTAGTAATAATGCAAACAGCAGATGTTCTTTTCCTCCAATTAAGAAATCATAAGTGGATGGATTGTATTTTAACTTACTCAGAACCAAGTCTGTGTGCAAAATCTACTGGAAAACAGAGCAGATTTCACCACAACCTAAACAGGGAGAAAGAAAAGCTGAATCCTACTACCCTGTTATTTCTGTTAAGTGTTTGTAAGGGGGAGAAAAAAACAGTGACATTGAAGGATGTCACTTGAAATTGAGGTCCCAAGCACCCCCGACAGGAAGGGAAGGCACACTGGTGCAAAGTTAACCCTTAAAATTAAAAATACAGCAAACACTCCTTCCCCTGACATTGCTAGTTTATATCTATACTCTTCTAATGACACTTACCTTGGACCAGTTTTTGGTTTAACTTAACAGTAAACCAAGCTCACTAGCTCTTTTCTTAGATTGCCAGTATGAGAAAAGCTAGCATCAGTTATTTGCATCCCAACTACTTATTCTAGAAAATATCAGAAGTGTCAACAACCAAAGTCACCAACATCTTTATCTTCCCATCCAAAGACAATCTTTATGTTATCTTTTCAAAAGCTCTATGAGGGATTAAGCCTGCTTCAGTGAAGTTTTATTCACTGTTCAAAGGTGGGATCCACTGATCAATGCACATCTTTCATCAACAGTTCAACATGATAAAATAGCAAATCTGATCAACAGAGCGGAATTCATCCACACTAGCTAAGTGTGCTGGACAAACCATGTTCCATGCATATTTGGAAAGGGTTAAAGTATTAGTGTTAAAAAAAGCAGTTTTCAAAAGTGCAAATTGTCTCATAAAGGAGCTGCAGACACAGTAAAATATTTTCCTTCTTTGAAACCAATGATATCTTTCCCTTCCCTTCACCCCCTCTGGAAAAAACCCTCTCTCACAATTCTGCAATGCAGAAAACTCCTGGTGAAGCCAGTCTGTGTTGAAGGAAATTGCTTTTAAATCACAATGCTGGGTTTGGTTAGAAAGTTTAGAAGAGTTTTCCAAGAAAGTGGATTTAGAAAGGAAAGAGGTATTTGTGCATTTAAAACAAAAGCTTTCAACTTTATTTTCATTTTAAAATAAACGTTAAGGCAAGGTGGTTTGTTGGTGGATAAGGGATTTTTTTGGTAGAGAGTAAGGACTTTGGAACATTGACTGTTCCCATTGTGGTTTTTGTCCTTTCTGGGACCAACCTCACATATGGATAAGAGGTCTCCTTGGGCTGAGCTGAAGAACAGCATCTGCTTCAAGGGATATTAAAAAAGTAAATCCACCAGTCTCTAGAAAGATTATCAAACTTGTAAGCCAGTATTAAAAAAAACAAAGCATTTAAAGGGGGAGACTTCCACACTGAAGCAACCCTGATACAAGTATTCTCCCAGGCTGCCTGTGCTATTATTGCTAATAAGGACTTTCCACCTCCCAACTAAATTATTTTTTTCTCATTTTTATCCTGAAGTGACAAAGTCTTGTGCTCATTGCTAACTTCGGGGGATGAACTGATCTCAAAGGTTAGTTTTACTTTTTACAACAAAGAAAACTAGATGAGCTGTCATGAAGCAAAGCCTTCATTTAAATACAACTACCTTTGGAAATAAGTTATGAAGAAACAGGTGCAAAGTAAATGGCTTTACAATTCATGTTAAACCTACTATAGTTTAAAAGTTCTCCCATAAGAAATTCCCCCTTTAAACACAGCAAGGTACAAGCCAAGAACTGTGCCTCTCTACAACAGAGTGCAAACTGCAGCTTAAAAGACTACAATCTATGAAGATGACTATCTAGACTAACTGGCCAGGTTTTAATACTTTTTCTCATCTATTACCAGCATCTAGAAATATTTACTGTGAAGTATCACTTGCTTACTGAGAGTACAGGCACATGCTTCAGCAATGGGAAAAGAAACAATTCCAAACATTTTGCAAGCATACTCAGGTGCATACAGCCTCTTCTCAAACAAAAATCAGAAGTTTGATGGACAGTACTATAACAGCATGTCAAGCTATGAACAAATAATTATTGCAAGTAATAGCTGCAGACTAAGCCCTAAACACAATTTGTGCAACTATTTGCGTTCTTTCTGCACTAGTTCTGTGGAATTTTTGTTTTGCTTTTAAATAATTAAAATATTTAGTCTTAGAACACTGCAAGTGAGATTTCTGGAAGGCTGGCTAGGACACAGCATTTTTTGACCTGTTCAAGTTTGCAACTCCTCAGAGACCGCGGCCAAAGCGCACTCCTCCTGCAGACCTGCTTGGTGCGCCACGACCACGAGTCAACACTCAGTGAGAAGCAGCTCCAGTCTTTTTCCCAACCATTTACCTCTAATGCCTGCAAGTCTCCTCAATGCCACAGGTTTTTTGGTCCAAGAGTTGTTTATATCTCATGAAATAATTAAAAAAAGTAGAACCCCCACCCCCGGCCCCATTTTAATGAGTTCCTAACAACTCATCCAAATCGTTCATCCACTCCTCTGAAGTCCTGTTTTTCAGCAAAGAGTCTATCAGGTCTGTGTCACCAGTTAAGTTCTGAAGTCCATTATTGCCTGACTGGCCGCTGTAGGCGAAAGGCAGCTCCTGACTGGTCGTCCTCACAGGGTACCCTTGGCTACAGTGCAGGTTTCCTCTGTTGGGAATTTGCTGATTTGGGTTCTGGTTGAAAGCATTCAGGTCTGGAACAGTCTGGTTGATGCCAGGCAGGACTTGCTGTGAGGGTACCTGCTGCTGTGCGGGCGCGTTTGTCCGCGGCTGCGCTCCCAAAGAGGACGACAGCATCTGCCCAGAGACGGCAGCGTTCATCGAGGTCATGGGCCTGCTGGTGCTTAGGCTTACCTGAGGCATTCCCTGGGCAAACTGCTGGTTGGACATCTTTAGATGTGTCTGCTGCATGTGGAAAGAGGAGTTGGCAGTAAATGGTCCTAAGCCACTGTTTGCTTGTGTCTGGTTGTTAATATTAGGGATACCTTGGTGTTGCCAAGATGGATTTTGAGCCCCCATAGCAGCTGGTACTCTTGCCATCTGTGGCTTAGATAAGGTTGCATTCAGTGCACCTTTATTGTGCTGCTGAGAAATATTTGAGTTTGGTAAGGTGTTCTGCCCATAGGCAGCAGGAACGGCAGCGCCCTGGCCCAAGCTGCCCTGTCTCTGCATGGGGGTCTGTCCGTTGGCACTCGGGGCCGTGTGCTGGGGAACCATCTGGTTCATGCCAGGTGCCAGGTTGTACAACCCCCCACGCTGTATGTTCTGCATGCTGGGGTACTGAGACACCCCCCGCTCCTGCTGGCTGGAGCCCGACTGCAGTGGAGCAACAGGAGCGTGGCCAGGTCCCATCTGAATCATGTTCTGGCTCTGAGGGAACAGCCGAGGACTACTGGAGCTGGACTGTCCCAAATTACTGACCCCAGGCATGGCTGAAGATGACCCTGAAATACAAAGAAATATTTTGTTCATTAAATACCCCAGGCTCAACCAGAGCACAATAACCCACAAGAGAGATGCAGCTGCATTTGTATAAATTGACCTCTGCAAGCAATACACAGAGAGCAGGAGTTTAATTAAAGAGTGTCAACTGTGGCTCCAGTTAGCACCTCCACCTTGATCTCAAACACAGATATGCCAATGTCCTAAAAAAATCTGAATACCACTTCTAAGAGTTCAGCATCACTAATTTAAAAAAAATTATGACTTTAAAGGCAGGACTCTGATATTTCTTTGTGAACAAAGGTAAACACATATACTTTGAAGTGCATGCACAATTTACTAAGCTGTTAAAAAATACCTCTTACTGCACACACACACAGAGTCAGTCATTCCCTGCATACACAAGAGTGCATCTCTTATCATACAACTGTAGGCTTGCTAGTTCTGCATTTTCCCAATTCCAGGAATATCTTCTATTTATCTAATATAGAAATATCTAATTCAGAGATTTTTGATCAAGTATCCTTTGGATTTTCATAGTCAAGTATTCACTATGTTAATATGCAGTGCTGACAGCCAAGCAAGGTGATTTGGAAAAATGTTTTCTTAGCAAACCAAATATGGTCCTTTGTTACTGCAAATTCTGAGTTCAAAATTTCTTCTTGTAGAAGAAACAGCCCCCTATTTGAGGCAAAAAAAGCAGAAAAGCTCTGTAAAGTGTAGTGCATGTAACACCCCCCACACTCCTTGCAGTTCACCAAGGGAAACCTACCTACACTAATAATTTCACTACTTTCAAAACTAAAAGTAAGCTGCAGAATTTTTCATATTTTATGATAGCTGAGGAATACTGGATCTCCATTATTACTAGCATTCTATCTGAATAAAACCAGAATTATCAAGAATAAATTCAAATTATATTGAATTAATTATCAACCAAGTACATGATAAAAACATCAGTGTCGAGGGAATGATGGGTGGCGGAAGAGTCTTACTGTGACAATATTTACAGTGAAGAGACAGCACACATATCAGGATTTAAGATGCAAAAAATAGTTGCAGTCATCATCACAAAGAAAAAATATTTTTAATGGTACTGCTGTTCATTATAGCAAAACCTACTCTATTTCTAACAGTTGTATGCCTATCTTTATGTAGAAAGGTGGCAAGATAAAAAATATTTCAGTGCAATAGTTGAAGGATGCTACTGATGCCTGTGTTAGCACACAATCCTTTGCACTGGCATTGAGTTTTTTCAGTTCAGTAACAAAACCCAGCTGTAGCTGCACTTGACACTGCACAGGCATGAACACTGTCAGGGTGAGGGTATTACATTTCCATTTGCATCTTACCCCTTCAGTATTTATTTCTGCAGGAACATGGAGAACAAGAAAACAAAATGAAGGGAAATTTCACAGAATTAATACACTACAGACATACTAAGCTGTTTCTCATACAAAAAACCCCACATAGGACACTTCACATGTAATGAAGAGAATTCAAATTGCATTCCCTTCTAAAGGTAGCAGGGATAGAAATGTTAGAGACTTTTAAACTCATCCTAGAGATGAGAGAAATAACACACCACTTATCTTTCTTTAATGAGAGCCTGAGATAGATACAGGCAGTAGTGATGTAAGGCTTCAGAAAAAAAACCCCTCTCAATCTTACTATATCAAAGATAGAGAGAATTTCCAACCTGCATAATGAAATAGAAGTATAAAAAAAGGCCTGTAGAACAATGAAGGCACTTAAAAATTTTACTCATTTCCCAAACAACATTAAGAATCAGAAGCTTAAGTTGTCCCAGATACCTGTGACCAGGGAAGCTGTTAATTTAATCAGAGTATAGGTCAAGAGCTTTTAAGGCACAGTGACATGTAATAAATTAATTAAAAGCTATCCAATCCAGGAAATTTGAAGACATCTTGGTTTTTCCTCCTGGTATTTTTTCTGCTATTGTTTGAACTGCCATGTTTACTCACCTGTGAACTGTCCAACCTGTTGCTGGTAGGGGTTCTGTGGCTGATCCTGGTACTGGGGCGGAGGCCGCGTCAGGTGCCGCTGCAGCTGCTGCTCCTGCTGCTGCCGCTGCTTCTCCTGAAAAATGCCCAATGCAAGATATTTTAGAAACAGATCAAGCTGTTTCCAAGGGCTATCTTGGAGAAAAACAAGTTGTCTGCATACTTTTATGCACAGCTGGTAATCAAAGGGACTTCTGCAGCCCTACTGTCACTTCAGACTTTGTTCCCAAGGCTCAAACACAGTCAGTTTAATCTGATGAGTCACAAGACCAGGATCTCAAAAACAACAGCATGTACTACAAGAGTTACTGCATGCATGTCTGAAGCCTTTCAGAGATTGAAAATCTGAGATGATAGTCTCCTAATCATTAACATAATCAACAGGCATTTTTCGCAATACTCTAAAGACAAGAAGAGGTACAGGTACAAAAGAGCAGAAGGGAGTGTATTAAAAAAACGCATTTACATTTTTGGTCTTTATTTCCAAACGAATGTATTTTAGACCCCTCTTTAGAAATCAGGAAAAGTTCAAGTCAGAAAAATCAAAAACTGAACATGTAAATACTTTCTAGTCCTTGTCTGCAAGACATGAAAAGATACACACAAATCCATATTCTCATGTATCACAGGTTTTCCTAAAAGATTATGAAAAACTGCAGAACTAAGTCCATAATAGAAGTCATACAAGTTTTGCAACCATTGTTTCAAACCACTTTCTTAGCAACGTGATCAAGTGAAACAAACCCTACTCATGACACAAAATAATTGTACCTCTTTAAAATAAAAAGCAGATTCAACCCACACCTATTTTATGATCAAACCATTTGAAAAATAAACCAAGCAAATTTTCTATTAGGAAACTTTGGGGGAAAATTAAATTTAAACTCTTGAGTGGAATGTAGATGTAGTGACAGTAGGCTCAGATTTTGACAGTGTTAACAGCCATCTGGTTGATTTTACAATATGAAATGTATCAGGCACAGCATTTCTATCTCTTCCTCAGAGATACCTTCAGCCAGACTGAAATTCTGACATAACCAAGTAGTGACTCAATGCACAACTACTTGACTAAAAAGTTAACCAGAGCACAGCAGGGGACAGAAATTCTCCTCCAAGAGTATTGGGGTAAAGACACAAGGCAGAAGCCTTTAGAGAAGAGACTGGTGCAATGTAACAAACAGCAGATACACATCGCTACCACCCTTCCCAAATGTCTCCAGCTGAGAAGCTGTTGAGACATGCACAGGAATGAAGAGGGCAGGCTGCTTGACAGAGGACCTGCTGCTTGCAGGACCAGTCAGACCTGAAAGAGGCTGACCACAGAAGCCAGCAAGAGATGCCATAGCTCTGAGAGAAACCAAGAACTGCAAAACTTGGCCTGGAGAAGAAAATTAAAAAATACACAGAATGCCAAGTGAAAAGACAAATTTATAGTGGCAGGGAATGGCACTGGAGCTACCTGAAACTACAAGTTTCCTGCAAAGCAGACATCAGCAGATTCAGAAATCTTTTTGTAAAACTATATGCAGTATCATGTGTATCCAAAGGAACAAATATCAAATCAGAATGCTAACAAGACCTAGCTTGACTAGGCAGCACAAGGCCAAACAGTGTCTAAAGCTGTTCAGCTCCAAGGCAAAGCCACTCCTTATCTGGGACCAGAGTCCCAGTATCACTATAGAAAAATGGAAATTACACAAGTTAACTGTAGTTACCATAACTAGGACATGAATAAAGTATTTTCATAATATTGATATTTACTGCAGCAACATGTGCTGGCAAAGCAGAAGCAAATAGATAGGAAAATAATATTTTAATGCTATTTTTGAGATATGCTATTTATCACCTCCCCACTGTTCAGAGAGGTCTGACACCTGTTCTGTCCCTTATTGTCCTAAGGAAACCTACTGGGCCACAGCTCTAGAGCTCTAACAAAGCTCTAACAATTACCATCCACCAGACATGCAAAAGCACAAACAAGAGGTCACACCCCATACTTCCTTTTCCCCCACCTGCTCTCAAAGAATACCTGTTTGTTAACATTCTGGAGAGTAATGATTATTCATCTTTGATATTTTATATTAATATACAAGTCACCAAAGATTGATTGATTTACTAAAGTATTCTAAGCTTACAGATCACATAACTTTTAGAGAAGATGTGATTTTATTGATGATTTGGGCATTTTCTTTCAGTCTTAAATAATATAATTCCCCCACAGTATTCCCTTAGTCCAAATTGTTTTAACCAAAATATCAAAAATACATCTTTACCAACAATCATACACTGCCAACCACATTTATATGTTTTGTCTACACTGGCTTCAGAACTGAGGGGGTTTTTCTGTCCCCTCTATTGAGACCTCAATTTCATCAGGATGTCTCCAGGTGATAAAAGAGCCATTGGCTAGGACTTGGCACAGCCATAGCTCCACAATCCTGCATATTCTACTACAACCTTCCCCATAAAAGGGTCTGTCATACATTTTCAGTTCAGAGGAGACTATAATTTCCTCCTTTCATAATTAAGGGAGACCTTAGAGCACTTTTAAGTACATAAAGGGGGCTTATAAGAAGGCTGGAGGGGGAAGTTGTCTCAAAAGGGCATGAAGTGATAGAGCAAGGGGGAATCCAAGACCTCCATCTGAAGGAGGTTAGGTTCAGATTAGATATTAGGAAGAAATTATTTACTGTGAGTGTGGTGAGGCATTGGAACAGACTGTCCAGAGAAGCTGTGGCTGCCCCATCCCTGGAAATGTTTCAAGGCCAGGTTGGATGGAGCTTGGAGCAACCTGGTCTAATGGAAAGTGTCCCTGCCCTTGGCAGAGGAGCTGGAACTGAGATGATTTTTAAGGTTCTTCCCAATCAAACTATTCTCTAATTCTAAAACATCAAATGCTATTTCATGCACCAAAGCAAAGCAGCACAAATTACACAACAGAGAGCTGGCCCCTCTCACCTGTTCTGCCAGCAAATGCTGCTGCCTCTGTTCCATTAGGAATTGCTGCTTCTGTTGCTCCATGAGCAGATGCTTTTGTTGCTGCTCTCTCTGCTTCTGCTGGTCCATCAGCATTTGGTGTTGCTTCATCACTGCTGCTTGCTGCTGATAAGCTGAGTTGCTGTGGTTACCTGCCATGGTGACATTTGGAGCCTGGGCACCCACCCCAGGGCCCGGGACAGAAACAGGAACACGAGGAACAGCAGGAGCAGGGTTCTGATCCTGCAGAACACAGGAAAAGGGACAAAAGTTACAGAAATGCAGTAACTTCTTCACATCTATACAGCACCAGACACAGAACTGCCAGTTTGGAGTTAGGGTCAGAAGCTCCACAACATTTAGGAATAGAGGTTTTAACTCCAGTCTCAAAGTTCTTCCCAATTTCCAGCTCAAACAGGTCGGTATAGCTCTGTGTGCTTTTTTTCAGGCATTTACAAACTGCTCTTCAAACACCCCAGATTCAGTTTATTTTAGTAGCAGTTTTTCAAACACTACATTTTATATTTTTGTTATACAAAGCATTTATTGAAATCCTACCTCTTCTGTCAACATTTCACTCTGCAAGTGCTTATGTCTCCCATCCTAAAGCTGCTTTTTTTTAATATTAGAGAATTTACTATTTGCAGGTGAAGGGGAGAAGGCTTCCCCTGGTCAAAATGGGTCTTAAAGTATTTTTCCAGCAATTCAACCATCACCATACACCACAGACAAAAATACTACTAGAGATAAGTCTGATATTATTAGTTTTTCTTAAGTCTGCATTTTTGTCCATTTTTTGAGACTGGAACTTGGGATAAGCAAAAATAACACGGAACATTCAAAAGCTGATACTGCCCCTTAGTACCAGCAAATCCCTTTGAAATTTGACAGTTTTCATCATTTTAAAGCACAGTTCAGCCTCATCTCTAATTACACAAACAAATGTTATGTTTAATTTAAACAGTCAGCTAATGGGTTTGGCTGTTGGTTCTCACTCTGCAGTTTCATAAGGAATCACGAGCCAAATACAAAGAATGCTGCACTAAGTTGTTCTGTGTGCAAGCTTTTGAGAAATTCTCCCAAAGCTTTCATCGGTATTACTGTTAGTTCAGTGCAAGTGTGGCAGTGTAGACACAAGGTCACCCTCACATTTTTCAGTGAGGGGGAGATGTGACACACACAATCATCTCTACCCTTCTTCCATCAAAATGCTGTTAGACTGTTACTTCTGCCAGCTTTCAAAGAGATTCATTTTTTTTTATGAAGCACACATTGATCTCAAATTTCTATTTGTACACCGCTGTGGTCTTTATCACAGACTAATCAGAGCTTTTTCACAGGTTTTCTGTTTTGTTGAGGGAACATATGACTAGAGTTGGATCTCAAACAGGTTTTGCTGGAGGAACTTTAATCAAATACCTTTTCAACAAGCCCTCTGTAATGTGCATTGCAGGTACATGTTACAGAATCCAATGAGTCCATACTTCCACCCACTACTACAGAAATTTTCACCTGCAGCATACCTGTAGTAACAGTTGTATACAAGGCAAAGGAGCACCATCTGGAATTTTCTGTTACAGGAAAACCTGAAGCATATGCTTCAAGCAAACAAACATTACCATTATTCATTCTTAATGATATATTTCTCTCCTATGCCATGCTTCTCAAATGCCCAGACTTAACCAATAAAAATCCATAAAACTGAAAGGCTCCACGGAACACCCAAGAAATCAGGAATGCAGCCCCCACTTCCACCTCTCTGCAAAAGTAGCTCTTTTAATAGTAAGCCAACTCTGACACAAGTAGGGACTAAAAACAAGGTAAAGAAATCAAAGCTTCTTTGAGAACACTGTGTAACACTACAGTTTTATACAAGTTATTTTAGTCAAAAGTTTACAAAGCATCTATTTATCTTTGTAAGTAGAAGCTTCTGTGAAGCACGACATAATTTGTTGCCCACAAAGTATATTAAGCTGGAAATCACACGTTACATGACCTAGAACCCAGTATTAAAAACTGTCCCCAGTGGGAAAAAGACCTCATGATTCTTGTTTAAGATTCTTGTATATAGGATTTTTCTTTTTAAAATCAATGAAAACATTTGAAACTATACCAAGGAATCTGCACTCCAGCCTTACCTACCCATCAACCTTAAATCTGCTACTGAGCAAAGATAACTCAGGACATTCACCTGACCATGTGGCAGTCGGTAGGCAATGTTTCCAGGCTTGGGTTTCAACAGGATCATCCCATTTTGGTCGTCGCCTACATGGGACAGTGGTGGCTGCTGGCGCTGCTGGATGTATGCCAGCATGGGAGTCTTGTTCTGCCCAGGCACTGCCACCCCCTGCTCACACTCTGCTTTGTAATGGGAAAGAGGTTTGGTGTTCCCATAGTCCAGCATAGAGCTTTGACTGTTCACAGGGTTCTGGTTCAAGCTGTTTTGCTGATGACCCAAAATGTTCACATGGTAATTGCCTCCAGCTCTTGGTGAGCTTTTATTTCCCAAATTAGGCATCATGAGTTTCTGATTGTTGAAGTCTGGCTGATAAACTGATGGGCTAGTAGGATTTTCCATGGTATATGGGACAGCCAGGGGACTATGGGAAGGCCCAGGCTGTTGCCATGTTGACATCTGATTTGCTTGGTGGACTTGTGAAGCTTGTTGCTGGTTCTGCAACATCTGATCTCTCTTCTGCTTGGCAGCAATCTGCTGAAGTTGATGAGCAGAAGACATTTCTTTGGCACCTCCTGCACACTTCCCGGGTAACAACACAGGCCTCTGGATGTTCTGAGAGTGGTTTGATGCCTGCATCATGGGCTGATTAGGATTTTCAGTCATTGACTGACTGGAAGGCTGGAACATAGCCTGAGAACTAACAACCGTTGTAGAAGCGGCACTTACAGGTCCAGAAGCAGCACCAATAAATGCTGAACCTGAAGAAGTAGGTCTAACCTGGGGAGATCCCAGCTGCTCTTGTTCAAAGGGTGCTGGGGAAAACTCAGTCTTTATGTTAATATCTTGTGGTAATGGAGTCTGTGCAGCTGAGTTTGAAGAATCTGCATCTTTTTTGTCTTCAAAGTCATCATTAAAGAGATCCTTCATGTCTTCATCGGGCACTGATCTATTGAGCTCCTCAATAAGTTCCTTCCATTCTTGCTCGTTCAGGTTAAGATCAGGCATCAGGTTATTCTGAGATATAGAACCCCCTGCTACAGGATTCATACAGGGAAGCTCATCTACAGGCTCCTGCTTCAGCTCTTTGTTCAAACTCAGAGGAAATGAATCATCAGCATCACCACCTCCATTCATCTGCAGGCTGGAATCTGGAAGACACTTCTTGCTGATGCCATCGAGCCCCATTGGATGTTTCCCATTAAGTTGTAAGGTATCACCAGTACCAGATTTCTTGTCAAGATGATGGAGTGGAGACACAGGGGGCATTCCATTGGAAGAACCACTCACTCCCAGACCGTCCTCACGACGCAGTTTCTTGGACACAGAAAACACATCACCATAGCCATTCTGCTGGTCTCCATTCTGAGGGGAAGCAGCACTATCAAGCTTTCTTTTCACAGTCTCATGGAGCTGCTGAAAAAGAAAAGGAATATTTTAGTTACGTAGTTCTATGTTACACAGATCTGGATTTTTATTTCTTACCAGAACATTGTCTTGCTCTGAACAAAATACTTCAGAAAAAAAAAATATCAAAGATTGCATCTTTGTTTTGCTAACATTTTGTTTTACAAGTCAGCACGAGATTACTTCCTCACTATAATCTCTTACAAAAATTTTTCAAAAAACATTTACTACTTTAAACAGACACCTCCTCCTTCAGACAAAACTAGAAGCTGCCAAGTACTCTGACAACAAAAAGTTGAAAAATGGCTGTGAACTGGAATATGTTATGATTTTTCCTATTCAAAAGGAGAAAAACATTAAATAATACTAAGAATCAAATTTCAGATGAGAATAAAAACCTGTATTCTATTTGATGTATGTACACATACAGTATAATTGTTCCATGAGACTCTTCATAAAAGTCTCACATTTAAATATTTAGGAAAAACGACTAATTCTCTTGTGATAATATCTTTTAGAGAAGAACTGTGTATATAAATTTTGTACACAATCACACTTTTGGCACTGAAGCAAAACCAATTTGTCACTTAGCGACCATTGCTTCACACTTGTGGAAAATGCAATTCAGAGTTCAGCCAGTTCTATCACAGCAGAGCAAGTTCATTCCATTCCTCTTTTCTCCTGAAGTATTTGCCAGCTGCTCTGACCACCAGAGCCCTAAGCAGCTCCACAGTTGGCCTCTCACAGATGGTGAAGGCACAGATTCTCTTTCTCGTGGTGCCACCTAGAAGCGACCAGCGGCTACAGCAGCAGCTTCACAGCCAGAGCCTGAGCACCTTTGTTCAACTTCTCCTTCTTGCCAGCATTCTTGCAAATATAATGTTCTTTCTATTGACCTCAAAAGCATCTGAAAACAGAATTCCTGCACACATCAAAGGTGACTATAAACTTTTCCTTCCCTCAGGTGTATTCTGTAAAAAAATCTGAGCTTTGCTGGTGCTGGAACGCTCCACCAACGCAGACAAACCTGCAGGGCAGAGACGCTGCTCCAACAGCGTGGGGAGCTGGAGGAGGGAACTGCCATCAGCTCCCAGCCTGGGTCAGACACCCTGGTGCATCTCAGCAGGACCCTCGACAGGAATCTCCACCAAGAGCCACCCATCTGAGGTGCGGGGTCACTGAACAACAGCCCTCTAAGAGGGCAGGAAAGCAGCTCATCAAACAAACCTCATGACAAGGATGGTTCTTTTCATATTACCTGCAGTGTTCACAAGGCAATCCACTAACCCCTGGGGAAAACTCTATCCAAGGAAAAATGGGAAACCTCAAGATCTCAGCACTCAAGCAAGAGGCTGGATGCTGGGCCAGCATAAATTATCAGAAGAATTTTACACATTTGCCTGAGCAACAGCATTCTTTGATTTACAGACAGAAGGACTGGTTCACAGTTAATTGTTCCTATTTTTTTTAAACCATCTACAGTGAGCTGATCTTTGGGGGCAAAGAAAGCCCAGACCATCTGTTTAATTCCTGCACAGGTAACAGCAAAAAAAACCCCCACTATTTGTTTAATGCTTGCATAGGTAACAGCAAAGCCTTATTTTTATCTGTGGGACAGACTCCAGCTTCCCTGGAGACTGTGATCTTCTAGATGGCTCATGGAAATAGCAGCAGAATAGCAAGATCAGCAGAAGACTGAGTAGGATGAGGTGAGGTGTACATCTGGAGAAGAGGCTGGAACTTGAAATCTCTTGATTTGAACATCAGGTCCTTAGTTTGGAGTAGCAGCTCTCTAGTGCATTTTTCAAATACCAACTCGAAAGAATAACAGAAATTTTGCTTTTTTGTAAAAAGACAAAACAACAGAGAGCAAAAAACCTCAACTCCATCACAACCTTTGGCTTTCAGCGTTTCCCATTGTTTACTTCATACTCCCACCAGGAAAACTGAAGCTCAAGGTGGATGAGTAACTTGCCCAAGGTTATATGATGAGTCAAATTACTCAAAGTTTGGGAATGGGTCCTCCTTAATTCTAGATACTTAGGGAAAAACCCCACTCCTGAAAACTTACATCAAAATAATGGCTTCGTTTCGTGAGCTACACTCACTGCAGTCTAGAAAAAGACACAGACCCCTAATATCCAGCTCAGGAACTCTCAGATCTCTATGGATTTTAACAGTCATAACACTCAGATATCTGATCCTTGGAGACATTTTGACTGTAAGTTGCTTGGGACAAAATCCTCCTTTCACCTAAAACTGTATTCCTTTGGAGAAAAAAGGGAGATTAAGTTCCTCCCCAGTTTGTCTGTGTCTATCCAAATAATCTGGTCTGAGGGGAAAAATAACAAGCTGCATGTGAGATACAAGTCAGACTGCAAGCTATCTACATATCAAGCTCTCCAACAGAGTTCTCAAGGCAAGAAAAACCTGTTCTCTTCTGCCAAAACTCATGAAAAAAACCAACCAACAGATGGATGAAGTAAAGCATTGCTTGCTACTCGCTAAGAAACCCCCTTCAGCTTTAAGTGTTTTGTTCACTACCTGTAAGGCACATCCTGTAAGGCACAGTGTTCCTCCAGTATGCTGTCCATCATTTCCTCAGCAGAATCAATCCATTTTATTTGTAACACTGAGCCAATCATTTCCACTGTCACAAGATCAGATACAGAAGTGTCCTCTCATTTTCTCAGCCTATTCAATTTTCCAACAAAAGATGAACTTTCTAGATCACTGCTATCTAGCTATGCCTAAAAATATTACCCCAAAAGCATTTATCTGAAGGATTTATACCAATATAGGAACAGTGCAAGGCAGGGGATGTGAGCTGGCCTCAGTCCTTTGCCCAGGACAGGTCAGAGAGTTTGTCAAAGAGCCTGAGGGGCCACAGGCTGCACCTCCTCCATCACCTGAGCTGCATTTTATTCACCTGAGCAGAACACACAGTCCTCGACGTGGCCATAAACACTTCCTTGGCAGGAGCACACATGCTCAACTGTGCATTCCTCATGCACAGAACACAAGCTGACAAAACCCAGGTGGCATCCATGACAACAAAAGGTGTCCAACACAGCAGCCTCTGGCCATGGAACTCACACACTGACAAGGAGACAGGCCTGCAATGCCAGAGATGGATGCGTGCCCAGGCAAATGACAAAGCTTCCAGCAGAAACAGAGAGCACACAAAGCATTTTGATAGATTCAATCTCTGTCTTAAACCCACCAGCTTTACCACAATGGTGCTCAGCCCTACTGTGGTCTCACTGCAGGAGCAAATTGACTGACTTCATAAAAGCTGTCCAAGAACTACAACAGAAGCCCAACAAGAAACCAGAAAAGTTTGAAAACTTAATCTATTGCTTGTCTGTTAGCACTGGCAGAATTCAAAACTTCAGAGGCGAGGGCACTGCTCTCTTACTGCCTTGGTGGGAAGGGGCATGAATCACTGATCAAAACAGTGGTACAAAGTTGTTCTGATTGGTTTTGTTGGGGTTTTTTTTTCAGATTTTTTGTTGTTTGTTTGGTGTTGACTATTTTGGTGTGGACTTAATACCTGAAACTAGATTTAGATAATAATCTGAAACCAATGACATTTCAATGCATTAGAACTTAACAGGCATGAAAATTTAGATCACATTATTTGATTGAGAGCAAAAACCCTTTACCATTCAGAACAGCTAAACTGAGAACGGTCAGCTAAAGCCCTTTTGCAAAAATCCAGTACTTTGCTATACTTGGAGACCTGCAACTGAAGATGGTAAATACATATATATAACACAAACTGTATGCAGGTTTCATTAAAAAAAAAAAAACAAGCCACCTCATGAACATGGCAGAAAAGAAACTTCTTAAAAATCTGGTACTCATACTGTGTCTCTCAGGCTCTGTAATGTTCTTATTTGGCTTTTTAAAGCATCTGTTACAGAGGTTTAAATATTCTTACAGGATTTAGTAGAGCTTTAATCTATTGTATTTCATTTCAAATTAGTTTATCATTTCAATATCAGAACTAAGTCTACAAGAATTTGTTCTGATATACAAGCAAGAGAAACATAATGCTGGACATTTTCAAAGAAGAAATGCTATATTAGACTACAAGCATAAGAAAAAACTAGCTCCAATATGGCTCCTAGCATTCTCAACTAGAAGGGGAAACCAGATGAGAATACATCCATGGAAGCACCAGTATTGCAGCACAGATAAGCCCCCATGTACCACAGTTCACAGTAGGTGCTCTACAGACACTGATTCTCCTCTCCTGCCTCACTAAGGACAAGAGCAACAAAGATGACAACTCCTTAAGCTGGAATAACAATGCAAATACCAGACATCATAGTGTATGAATTTTGGATAGAAAACATAACATTCTGACTACACCCCATAGCAAGAACTCCCCCTTTACTGTGCATCTACCCTCAGCTTCCAAAGTAGCATTCTCCCTGCAAGGAAAGCATTTTATTACCCAATGTGTTCCTGCATTCCACTGTGCTTTCAGAACCAAACTGCTGGACTCTTTTTTAATTTTTACTTTAATTCCAGCAGACTTTTGTATTTGGGTGACTGCCTGCTGGAGTGAAGAAGGGCTGTGGATAGGCATGTCTATAAATATCTCAAGCCTGCATTAGTCACAAGGGGCAGCTTCTGCTACAGGAATTGTTCTGCTGAATCAAAAAAACTCCTGTGCCTTCAGCTGCAATGCCGGATCCTCCACCTCACTTGAACTTAAACAGCAGCAGCAGCAGCTCAGTCACTCCCAGATCCTTACAACTTAGGAAACATCACTGCATATCTAACTAATCTGGTAAGGGAAATGTTTCAAACATAAAACAATACCTCACAGAGAATTAAAAGGAGACAAAGCAAAACCTGTCTGAGTTGTTGGGCAACAAACTATCAGACTTGTCAGCAAAAACAAACAATGGTAGCAAGACTACACTGCACCATGGCTATATATAAATAACATGTAAATAATTTGCTATCTTTGTGGTAAAACATAATTTCACAATTTAACACCCCTATACCACAGCTTACACAAAAATGAGGTCTTCTGAACAGTTAGAGTACCAGCCCGAGCTTTGTTAGAGGAACATCATTAACACTTGTCAGTACACTATGGGCAATCTATTCCCTTTAATTTATTACTTTAGGTCTTTCAACCAAGAAACAGTGCATTGCCCTCCTTGGACTTCAATTTCATTTAAAACTGTTTACTTGGTGCCTTTGCTTAATTTAGTATTTAACTAATATTAATGCAAAACATCTATCACTCCCAAATAAATGCTGCTCTTCAGCTTTAACACAAAGCCTTCTCAAGACAGGCCACTGACTCGACTTCTGTGCTCATTCCAGAAATACTGTTTGTGGTTTTGTGGCAGTCCTAGACAAAGCAAGCTCTCTGCACAACAACTGCTCTCAGGTGGGGAAAAAAAACCCAGTAAGAAACAGGGAGCAGCTCTCCTTCCAAGACACCACATCATAAAACAAGGAGTGGAGATGAAAATCCAGATCTTTGCCATTCTCCTCATTCCCATGTCAGTGAAACTGCTTCTGTTCAGCTCAGCCATACACTGCCTTTTTGTCTACCACAGAAATGTAAGGAAGCCAACCTTTCTCTTGCAGAGAATTTAAACACCATTATTTGATGAACTTTCATGTATCAGAAGCAGGCAGAGAAAAAAAATGTTCTAGGAGACAAGCCCCATCTCTTCCCAATATCCCTGTTTCTCAAAAATGGAAGATTAACAAAGCAAAGACATTATCCAAAGATCAAGCACCTTCTACTTGAACACAGCCTTAATAATGTCATGTTAGAGAACAGAAATGGGAAGTAGATGTCAACATTTGTATTTCCCATTAAATAATGGTCTGGAAGTTTTTTAGAAGCTAGAATGTTTTTCAACATTTTTCTCAAATGAAGTGCAGGCCTAAGTGATGCACAAATAATCCAAGGTATTTCTGTATCAATGCTGTATTCTCTCAGTTTCTGTAGCTCAAATTTTACAGTTGCTAAGTAAGAAATCAAGGAAGAATCTACCCCTTACTTCTGCCTGTAAGCAAGATCCATCTAACTTCAGGATCTAAACCAGATCAAAGACTAATGGAAGAGAAAATATCTGATTTTGTCCACGTGACAAATCACACAAGACACTAAGGAGGAAGTGGTGGTGCCACCCTGTTCCCTGTGACTATTGTGGATTTACAGAAGGTGCTCTGCAGCACAGCACCCAGCAGTGCCCACACCTGGGGCAATGCAGCTTCATGTCCTACTGCTACAAGAGCTCACAAAAGCCTTCACCTTTACATGAACTGCTCTCTCCTTCAGGGACCAAAATAAATGCTTCATTAATGGTCAACATAAAGTACCAATTTCCAAGAGCAGATTCATATGCAGTTTCACAGAAAAATCTGGACTGTTACAGCAGCAACAGCTGATATAATGCATGTTGCACTGAGCTAGCAGCATTCTTTGGAAAGGATGTGTCCAGGACGTTTTAAAAGACAGTTCTGGTGTTCATCCAAACTTTACTGAACACTGGAAATCAAGCCCATATCCTTCCCATTCAAAGCAGTCTTGATAATGGCAACACGATGGATAGAGGTAAAATACCAACCTAGAGAGAGACCTTCTGGGCCAGAGGAAATAAATTAGCAGCAGAGGTGGCATTGTTGTGTTTTTTTCCAAGACTTGAATTACTAAGCAAACCAACTTTATACCCCAGTAACGAGGTGATGAATCAGCAGCTGCAATTAAGCTCACAGTCATGGATCCTAGGAAGGAAACAGCAGGCCAGCCCGGGGAAGAGTCATTCATACACTAAACCCCTCTTCTGTTGTGTAAATTGGCCACTGGCAGCAGCTTCCTGTACAAGGGCTTCCCCCAAGATGTGCAGTGCTCTTCAGAACCTACTGCTGTTGAGAGCCCTCATTATAATGGATGCTAATTAGATCAAATCCACATCCAAAGTGATTCAAGAGAAACAACACCAATGAATTAGAGACATCTTTCTTTCAGAAGATCAATATGAAGTAGTGTGGCTGCAGTTTAAGCAACAGGATTTGACATGCTAAAGAGCCCTGAGTGTAATGAAAATACACATTATTAAGGGGTAGAGCCCCATATGCAAAAAGCCCAAGAGCCCAGCAGGAAATAAACAGAACTTCCACCAAGGTTTTAGAAAATAAAAAACGAGTTTGAGTAATTTTTGTTTTGACACAAGTTTACATTCAAGATCAGTCTGCTAAACAACAGCTAACTGTAAAGTTTTGTAGAATCAGTGTCAGGAATGCACAAGGTTTCCTCTCTTCCTCAAGTACCCTTCTGTAGCAGCCCTCTGAGGTGCTCTAACTGTGTCACAAGGACCTCAGTCTTCTCAACAGTCAGCAAGTCCTCGAGTCTCATAGGTGTATTAGCAAGAACAGAAACAATTCAGTCAAGTAACACTTTCAGTTTATCTTGTAAAGACTACAAACTGCACATAGGCTGCCTAGTGCTGGTCACAGTAAAGATGACACAGATAAACCCCCTTCAGTATTTCACATTATGTCCTGGACACTCAAGCATACATAAAAGCTCTATTGTGATTCTATTTTAAAAACAGTAGATTAGGTCCAAGACACAGAGAAGTATATCCTCCTTCCTTTCTAATCCAATCAAATACACAGAGAACCCTAAAAATATTATTTATTCTATTTATTAACCTAGGAGTATCTTTGTTTACCCAGTGTCCCCTTTTAAAGACACTAAGAGTGCTATTGAATCATTTTCATGCAGGCCACCATTTAAAAATACCTGATTTTAAGGCAGACAGGTATTAGGACAGGCAGCCTTTAAGAGGTTATCCTACTAACCTACATTACTGACACATTAGCACACAGCCGTATATTTAAAGGGCCCAGAATAAGTTAAGCAACAGCTATCTTGATATACAAACAGGGCTATGTGAATATGTCCCGACAACCAGAAATGCTAGAGAAGCCAGAGAAACATTAAGATTTTGAGCTAAGCCAGTTTTTAATGGGTGGAGTGGGATTCTCATAGTGCTCACACCCACTAGAGTGAGCGGCAAACAAGCAGCTGCCTTTCCACTGAAATTCTTTCCAATATGAACCAGAATTAACAGACACATTGTCTTAAAACTTCCCCCCAGTAGTAAGCATATCCTTATCAAATGACTCCACAAAATCCTGACTGACCCCAAACTGAAAACTTAAGCAAGCAAACAAAAATCTAAAGGCACCGCAGTATTAATACCCCTCTGACAGTTTCTGCAGGGGCATTTTAGGTGAATTAGCCAGAAATATGATTCACAAAATACTCGGAATGATTCAAGCATCACAGAAATCCTGCCTCTACCCCTACCCCACCATGCCACCAGCGTGCAGAGGTGACGAGCGAAAACAAAACAGCCCTTATCGGCTGCGAAGTTGTAACACAGCAGACAGGGCACTCCGCAGAGCAGCCCCAACCCCAGCCCTCGAACCGCAGGCCACCACACCAGCAGCGAGAGCTCGTTTTCCTTCCCCCATCCCGCTCCAGACGAGAGGTGCCTGTGCCAGCCGGGCACGACCGCCGGTCCCTCCCCGGCCCCGGCACCCGGCCCCGGGCGGCGCTTACCGCGATCAGGGCGCTGCTGCGGCCGTGCTGCTGCTCTCCGCTCGCCGCCTCGCCGTCCAGCCCGTTGGCTCCGCTCCTCTCGGCGCTCCCCGCGGCGGCGGCGGGCGGAGGGGGCGCGGGCGGCGGCGGCGCCGGGGGCGGCTGCCGGTGTTTGCCGGCCCGCTTGGCCTTGGCCTGCAGGCAGCGCTGGTGCAGGGCGAAGGTTTGCTGGCGCTCCAGCTCCAGGCGCTCCGGGGACACGGCCTGGTAGCGGGACTCGCAGGCGCTGTGGTGCCGCCGGCAGAGCTCGATGCGCCGGCGGAGCCGCTCCATCACCGCGCTGTGCCGCGGCACCACGAACTCCGCCATGGGGCAGGGGGGCAGCACCATGGGCCGGGCGGCGAAGGGGCGGCCGCCGCCGCTCACCGGCTGCTCGCTCCGGCGCCCGCCATGGCGAGGCCTCCGCCGCCCCTCCCGCCGGCCTTACCTGCGCTCCCCGCCGGGATCGTCCCGGGTCTTTCCCCCCGCCCGGCCCGGCGCCCGCTCCTCTCCCCCCCGCCCCACTTCCTCCTTCTGCCCCGAGCCCGGCGCCGCTCCGCTGCCCCGCTCTCCCTCAGCTCTGCCCGCCTCGCGGAGCCCAGCGGAGCCCGCCGCGCTCCCTCCGCCGCCGCCCTCAGGCGCAGGCCGGCCCGGACCCCCGGCCCCCCATTGTTGTCCGCGCCGCCGCCATCTTGAAATTGTTTTTCCCCTCCAGAGCCGAGTTGAGAATAAATGGGCGGAGCTTCCTGGGTGGGGGGTACGTCACGGCGCGCGGCGCGTCACGAGCCGTGACCGACGCCCCTCCCAGCCAATAGGAGGGCGCGGAGGCGCGAATTAAGCAGCGGAGGCGAGCTGGGGGCGGTGCTCGGCGCCGTTTAAAGGAACAGGTAGCGAGGGGCGGAGAGGAGGCGGCCCAGCCAATCAGGAGGCGGAAGGCGGGGCCTCCGGTGATTGACAGGGAGGGGCGGGCAGGAGCCCGGGCGCTGGAGCGGAGCCCAGCCCGGGCCGGCCCCGTGTCCCGGGCACCGCTGCAGACCCCGCTCGGCCCCGCAGTGACAAAAAAGCGCGAGGGACACGGGTCACCGCACCCTCACCCTGCTGAGGGCTGAGCCAGCTTTGCTAATTAGACAAAGAAAGCCAACCAGATTTAAGTTTCTTTATTGATTAGTTTTTACATTTTGTTTTCAAGTTGCTTCTACAAGTACCTGTTTGAAATGGACATGAAATCACAGTAGTTGTATCCAGCAACACTAAAAAAAAAAAAGAAACCAAAACAAAAACCCAATCAACCAAAAACCCCTTTCACAAACCATGAGGCAAGAGGGGTATTAACCATCAGTTTGGGTTGAGCAGAGCAGCCACAAGCCCCACATCTGTACCCTCCTCAGTGGAGGAGCTGAGTTTGTGAGGGAGGAGTAAGGAACGGGTAAGAAAAAACCATGGACATGTACAAGTCGTCATTACTTGCAAGAAACCCTCCTCAGGCACAGGAGTCAATCTCAGAAGCAGACATTGATAGCACAGTAGAGAGGTCACAGCCTCAAGCTGTGACAATTGAGTACTGAGCAGAGCCAGCGAGGGGAGATCACACCCAGGGACGCTGCTGGAAGGGGTTAGTGGGTTAGATGCACCCTGCCCTATCACTGCCCCTACCAACCACTGGCTCCACGAGAAAAGCTGCTATCGGCACTTCTGCCTTGTGTGTCAGAGCCCACGGGTTTTGTTTTGATTCACCATTTCAGCCCAACACTCCCCCCTTGTCAGATACAGCACCTCAAGCTCAGCATCATCCTTGTCAAGAGCTGCCACCCTTGGCTGCACAGGCACAAAAGGCCCAAATACACGTTCCAGGATCTGTAACAGTTCCAAACACAGTTCACAGGTTACAGCCAGGTGGAGTTTCACTAATCTAAAAAACACAGCTATGCTTTATGCACTGAGGATAAGCAGGTAGCTGTATTTTTCCTTCATGATTTTAAAAACAAGAGCAATTCTAAGGTCAAACTCAGGCACCCAAGTCAGAAAGCAGGATAAAAAGTAACTTGTCTATCCATTTTGGAAAGTCTTCATTTATTGTAGTGATTATTTAAAGCATACACTATGGTATCAAAAAAAGCCATAACATGCAGACAGGACTTTTTCAGGAGAATTAGCAGAAGCAAATGTAGATTTACAATTAGCTTTAATATAATGCTATTTAAAAGCTGATAGCAGATCTCAAGTTCACTTTTGATGCTTTGAAAGAACATGTATGCACAGGGATTGTTTGGGAGTTTAAGGCAATTTGCATATTAAGATAAAAAACCATTAGATTAATTAGATTTTTATGTTGTGCTCAAAACATTAGCTGAATTGAAACCATTTACATATACTTCATCTCAAAGGACTGAGAGTCATAAATAGCAGCTGCTCCTTGATAAAAATACAGTCCTGAGAACAAGCTAGTAGCAATGCTTAAGCTATGACATCTTCCATGTCAGAGTATAAGCTATTTTTGCAATAAGGAGCAGTATTGACCAGGTGTTCAACAGGCAAAGGCATTCTAAACATGCAATAGCTCCCAACAGAAGTCTGAAATTACTTCCAGTATCTTGCTTACAATAGTTTATTTGTACACTGCAGAGAGATCCAGAAATCCTGCTATGCATTTGTGATCACTAATATTTCAAACACAACAACCAAGGGATACAACATAAGGACAGGCAGCAAAAGGTGTTTTACAAAAAAAAAAAAAAAACCAACAAAAACCCAAAACAAGAGTCTTTTAGTAATTGGTTAGATTGTTTGCAAGGTAATTGGAACACTCTTTCCCCCACAACCCCTGGGAACTATTCCACACACTATACCTATCATATGACCAAACAACACTGGAGTGTTTAAGTTCAGTGCAAGAAGAATAATTTCATGACATTTAATTTCATTCTAAACAAAGGCAAAAGTTTATCTACATAGACATCCAAATGGAAACATATTTGGTACAGTGTAATGAATTACATCCATCTCACCCTCAGAGGTAATGCTCTTGTAGTGCTCACCTGCATTCCACAAAAAAAAAAGGTGTTTGAAACAGTGTAGTATGGTAGACTCAACACTTTAAAAAAATTTATTCACCTGGAATTGGAATTTCCTAACATTCACAATATAATTTAGAATGCACTTGTTACATGAAGAGCAGATAAAAGGACTTAAAACAGTTTCACATACCAGTTAAGAGATTCCACATGCTCCTTCCCCACCTACAATACTGACATCTTGGTTGTGGTTTTTTTCCTTTACAAATACTCAGTTCAACTTGTCTACCTGCCTACCTCCCCCATTTCTACAGCAGACATACAGTGACAACAGCGAGAGGATATGGGACACTGTCTTATTCAGTGTTTGGACCCTGGAAAGGAGCAGGCCTAGCTATGAAATCGAGTTTGACAATGAGCTGAACATGAAGTGCTTCAGCAGCTGAGGCAAAGCTGCTCTCAGGAAGAGCTGTATCGTCTCAGAGAGGAAAACACCGGTGGCTGAACAGAGGGCAAAGGGGGAAGTAGCCTAACCACACCTCCCCAGCAACCCTCAGCTCTACAAAAAGAGTTCAAGAACAAATAATCTTGGTTGTCTGCAAGCTCTGCAGGATTAAATGCCACATTAAGATGACCCACTCCAAATCCTAGATCGTTTGTCAACATTTAACAGGGCTTTAGCCATGCACAGTATGCATATATTTTATAGACTGCCTAACCCCTTCCTTCCACCCCTTCTTCCTCTTTCCCCTCCCCCCAAAAGAATGAAGTTGATTGATTAGAGAGTTTCACTACTGGTTTCCCCATACATCTCCCCCCAGCTGTCTTTTCTTTTGAGGGCAGGGGTGTTGTCAAATGCACTGACAACTTTTCTTCAAACAATTACCAAATTTTCGGGGTATAAAGACATTGGTGCATTTAGGAATTTACATATTGTAAAAAAAACTAGTTATAAAACTGCATTTTTATCACCTAGCACTTTCAAGATTCATTGTTATATTTCACTAATTAATATATTAAATTAAGCCAAGGTTTGAGACTGGAAAAATTCTACCAATCTACTTAAGAACAGAAAAGAATATTTAAAACCAAAAATGAAAAGGTTAGTTATGTTACATTCCAAAATCCACAGCCCATTATATTAAATGCTTTCTTTCTACAGGAATGATGCTCTTTAAAACAGATGATTGCAAATATTTTACTGCTAGACACTCCATTACATTGGATCGTGTGACTGGAACCTGTGGATGGTGAAATCTTGAGGTTTGTCCAAGTTTCAATGTAAGGTGTCCAAGGTCCTCTCCCAGAACCATGTTTGAAAACAACAACAAAAAAAAAGAAACCACAGATCAAGTTCTTATGACTTTTTTCAATCTTTCCTTGGCTTTCTGTTTCTGGGTGATCTATTCACAGTTTCCTCCTCCTGCAAGAAAGTAATTTGTGTAAATATGAATAAAATAAAACCTAAATATACCCTTCATAACCAATCAGAGAAAATCTATGGAAAATAATCCACTTTAACATCTACATTAGAATTCACTTTTTGAAAGGACCTACTGCTGAAAGTACTTTGTGGCAAACAGGCAAATTCTTTGTTTTCACAGTGGATGTACACCATTTGTTGAGAGTGCTCAACAGCTTCTGCTGCTGGGAGAATCCTTTAACTTCAAGCAACACTCCACCCATTTTTGAGTCATTGTGTCAGTGTAGAGCCCTTAAGGTCACATCCTGACTGCACTTGAAGCTGAGTAAGCCTTTTGCCTCAAGAAGCTGCCTTCCAACAGTCCCACTCCCCTCTCAAGGCAGGGTCTACAGGAGTGCCTTTAGCAGGGTGCCCAAGCCTGCTCAAGTCAGCCACAGCAATTCCTATTCTTCAGGGAGATTAAGTTTTCTAAAGTTCTGAACTGGGAGGGAGGGTCACATGAGCCAGGTTAACTTTTAACACCGCAGTAAGGCCTGTTCTACATAACCTAGGAAAGAAAATGCACTTCCTTCAAAGGTTAGGCACTCTTACCTCTGATGCAGGTTTCCTGTCTTCCTCCTCCTCCTCTTCTTCCTCTTGACTAGCACTTCCTAGATCAGCATCACTTTTCTGCTTCTCTTCAAGGGAAAATGGGAAAAAAAAATTAAAATTACAAAAAAAAAACCCCCAAAACATTCTCCTTCCTGACTTATCTTCAGTTCACCATTGGCTTTTTTTCTTATCTGCCCATCCTGTTGGTTTATTCTATCAGGAGAACATCATTCAAGATTACCTACCAAGCTTTTCCTCATTTGCGTCCTCCTCTTCCTCCTCCTCTTCTTTTTCCCCTTTATCTTTTTCTTCTTCTTTCTCATCATCCACCACATCAGGCTGAGGAGCATCAGTCTTCTTGTATTCTGCAGCACTTGGCTGTTTCTGAAAGGCAATGACAAACCCAGGCAATTATTTGTGACATTCAGGCACATTTTACTGAACATCCTTTTAAACATGAGGCTAATTATCACAGGAAATGCATTTACCTTTCCAGAACAGCAGAAAAGGACAACAAGGAACACTGGCAAAGCCACAGTGAGGATGTAGACTACCCAAAGCCAGGGACGCTCTTCAGCAGCTGCCATCATCTGGCCCACAACACCAGGCTGTAAGACCACAAGAACTGTCAAATTCCACCTCATACAGCAAGCTAGCAGCTAAGTTTAAGCTACAACATTTTCAAATAGGCTTTTTGCAACTTTAAACATTGTATTTCAGACCTAAAAAAAAAAAAAAAAAATCAAGCTAACCTGCACAAGTACTCTTCCCATAGCTTACAAATGAAGAATTAGGCTAAACAGTCCAAATATCAGAGCAAAATCTCAGAAGAGAGCAGTGAGTGCTCTTAGTTACTTATAGCAACCATTAACATACTGTAATTATGAATTGAGGCTCCCACCTGGTTTAGCAAAACCCTCAGCCTTAGCACATACAGGTATATATTGACAAAGGCTGAGAGAGAGAACAGCAGGTGCTTCTACTGTTCCACTCCACAGCACACAATTAAACCTTCCTCTCTCACCTCTGCAGCACCATCAGCTGCTTTTTTCAGTCCCCATCCATCACTGGCCCAATCATCAGCCACAGCTCTATCAGTACAGATAATAAAGTTGTCAAAAAAGATGTCAGATGTCATGGACCATAACTCAAGTCCCACAGCACTGACAGGAGTCATCTTGAAAGGCTCCAAGTCTTCAAAAAAGTCTGGGTTTGGGATCTTTCTAGGTTTCCATATACCCTAGAAAAGACAAAAGACATTCAGCCTCACCTACTAGAAGACAAATTTCAGTTTTCAGCCCATTATGAATGGAGAGATGTAACAATCCATTGCACTTAATTACAACATCTACAGGTGGAACTCATCAGTCTTTGGGAATCAATACAATGAAGTGATGCCTGATAAGAAAGCAGTTTGAATCTGTCCACTCGAAACACAGCACAATAATGACTGCACTTGAATTTCTAATTACATCTGCTGAATCTAAATCATTCTGCTTTTTGTGAGAGAGATGCTTTACTGGCCACCAGCTTGAGCTGGTGAAAACACAAACCTGATAGTTCACGTTATCAATCATAGGAGGCTTCCATTTGCCTTTGTAGTTTGGATTGTCAATCATTGGGCGCTGCCAGGTACCACAGCCAGGAGCTGTCTCACATTTAGGATTTGCAATCTGAGGTGCCTCCCATTCACCATCCATATCTTCATCCCTGAAAAGGCAAACTCAGTTTAGAAGTCCACCCCTTGCCTTCATACAGAATATGGCTCAGACAATGTCCGATTTCTGGGAAAATCTAAATCCCTACCACTAAAAGAAGACACTGAAACTTTGTATAGCATAAGTCTGTAGATAAATATACTGCAGAAGGAACAAGGATTTCAAAGACTAACTGTGAAGCACAGAAGATCAACAAAAGCCAGTCTCTGAGCACAGCCCCCCCCACTCTCCCTTCCAAGTAGGTTCTACTTCAAGGTAAACATCCCTGCCCTGTTCTGCTTACAGTCACAGAAGAATTGAAAAACGTGGAGGTGAATGCATGCTGAACATGAGTTCTCAGACCACTGCCTTCTACTTTTGGAGAAAAACGGCCTGAACAGCAACTTTGTCAGCAAGCAACAATGAACTGCAAACATCAGTACCAAAGTCATGAGATAATTGCTGCCATTTGCAAGAGGTAGTAAACTTACCAATCTTCAGGTTTCTCAGCATCAGGGTCTGCTACATATTCTGGCTCATCATCCAGCCAGCCCTCTGGTTTCACAGCGTTTTCATCCGCGATCTTTGCAGGAGCATCCTCATCCCTTGAGGGCAGAGCATTATGTGTTAACACAGACAACATGTAAGTTCTTAAGCCCAAGGCATGATCCTACAGACTCTGAACCAGCCCACTGCTCTAGACAGACAGCCACCTTCCCTTCTGTCAGGGTCACGCCATGATTTCAGAAAGGAATTGCCTTGCAATCCTAACACATGTCCCTCATGGCATATCAAGGTGCCAACTGCAAAGTATTACTACTACTTTTGATCAAGACAAATTTATGGGGCTAAGGATTCCCTCAATTCCACCCTTCCAACACCTTACCAGTCATCTGGTTTAACAGCATCTGGGTCTGGGATTTTTGGTCTCTCATCCCAGTCCTCAGGCTTCTGGTCATTTGGGTCCTCAATCTCTCGGGGTGGATTCACAGGAGGTGACATATCATTCAGCAAATTCCCACTGTTGACAACTGTTTGATCAACAAGTATCTCAAAACTATTGTCAGGATTCAAGACTGTAAGGAAAAAAAGTTGATGTAGTCATTGCATGTACTATACAAAGCATGAGTCATAAAGCATCACTCATCACCACTGTACAACCCAAGCTACCACCTACCCATCAACTGCTTTAAAGAACTGCTAAGAACCTTTCTCCTTATACCAAAGTGCAACTACTGATGATGCACCACATCTCACCCTGTGAGAAGGCAGACTCCTGGCAGAAGTCCTACGTGTGTTAAAAGCATGGAGGTTTGTAAAGTGATTTAGCAGTTACCACAACAAGTCGACTTTGGCACAGGAAGTATTGCTTTAGTAGTAAGAATGTATATACTCATATTCTACTCCAGACTAAGACTTCCTACTACTGACTTACAGGATTTTAATCTCACTTCTTTATCTACTGCTGTCTCTGTAGTAGGAAAAGAAACAGACACTCCTAAGTACTTCCTGAAAGATTTTCATCATAGCTAATATACTAGACACTATTTCAAGAACTCCTGAGTTTGTCTGGTACATGAGTGCAGAAAAAAATACAAACAAAACTAAAACAAACTATGACACCTCCACATCTAAAGCTCAGCTTACCCCATGTTACTCAGAGGCAGCATTCAGGCAGTGTATACACGCTGATAATTATTTCAAATATACTTAGTTCAAGTTACTTACAACTGCCCTGAAATTCAGTTTCTCCTTTAAGTATAAAGTTCAAGTTGCATGACCTTTCTTACATGAATCAAGACTTCCTGGAAGGATGAAATAAACCTTTGCACAGACAATCAGTTTTTGCATTTGAAGCTTTCAGGTAGCTTTTCGTTGTATGGTGCATTGGCACAAATATTCACCTGTTCATCTGGCTCACTTTGAGCTTCTGGTGACGAAGATGTAGTAATTATTAATGTGCATAGTTAGCAGTCACCATACCTAGGGTATAAAGATGAGTCTTCTTATCAGTAAAATAAGTCTTCAGATCTGCATCTGGGCGCTTTGCATGCTTTTCCTCGTATTTGCCGGTCTTTGGGTTTTTGTGCCGGAAGATGAAGTGCAATTTATAGTCCTCTCCACATTTGTCAGGGCCAAACATTATTGTATATGGAGTTTTGTCATGGAACTGATCCTATAAAACAACACAATAACTCACTCCATTATCTTGAAATACAACTTCAGTCATTGTCTGGCATAAGAATTCCCAATTCATTAAAAACTATTCTGCAACTTGAATATCAAACCCATGAAGTCTCCACACTAAAGCTTATGTTCCTCATATAAACCTCCAGAAAAACAATGTGCTAGAACTATCCCAGCTATTTAATTTTGCACCTTTGGGCTCTACTTTCCACATGGAAAACACCAGCTATTCAGGTGTTATCCAAAATATTAGTGTGACACCCACAATGTTTCAGTATATCTCTACAGTACAACAAAGTATTTTAAAAGTTATCAATTACAAGTATCAGCTACTGGCAGTAATGAAAGGCTAGCAAGGCCACGGAGTTCCTTTCACACAAAGTAATAAGCAGCACTAAAAGTGAAGCCAAGCTACATTTAGTCTACACTTATGAACTGAGGTATGCCTCAATCTATGATCTAACTGGATATAACCATCACTGAACTCTGCAAGTCTATTTGTTCTTGCTAATGTTATTTGAAAATTCAATGCACATATGAAACTGATTAGGCAGCCAAGTTGTGTTCTGAGTGTTTGTGGTTGTTTTGGAGTTTTAATAGTTTGGAAATTGTATTAATAATACAACTCCAATGAGACTGCAGAAAAAAAAGGATGGATAACAAGTCATAAAAGGTACATCTTATAAAGTCTAGAAAAATGGCTAAAGAAAACCCATAGGCTACAAGAGCCCATGCAAGGTTACCCAGCAGTTCAGCCTCATCTGAACAGGCTAAACCACTTCAGTGAGAGGACAAAATGCAGTCCTTAGGCCTTAGGAGCTGGCCACTCTCCTAAGCACCTCCTTTTTCGTTCTAGAACCCAGGAAAATCTCAAGTACTGCAGAGTTTGGCAAAGGTCTACAACTGCTCAGCTATTAGGGAACTCCAGTTTCCACTCAAGAGGCCGTCACATTTCAGTACTTATCCTCTCCAACTGAAAGCACTGGGAAAATGCTGAGTGCAAAGTACTTGGGCAATCAGGCCCCACTGCCTTCACTAAAAAGGTTTCTTCAAAAAGAAGCAAAGTGAAAAAACTTCAAGTTCTTTCCCAGCTAATACCCAAAAGTAGGAGCATTACTCACCAGGTTCAGCTCAGGGGTTTTTGAAAGCAATTTCACATAGGCCCCACCACACTCTATTCCATTTTGGAAGTTTACTTCATACCTAATTTTAGTTTTGGATAGAAGAGGGGAGAGCACATGTTATACATGAGGAAAAATTATTTTTGCAATACACAATTACAATTTTGTCAGCACAAATTAACAGTAACACTGTTTTGTTGTTGTTTGCTTTAAATCATTTATCCAGTGAATATTAAAAAGACACCATCATATAGATACATATATAAAAAAGGACTAAGAAAATAGTCACAAGAGCCTGAGAAACAGTTTAAAAATTGAAGATTTATAAGAATTAGCCTGATAGAAGAGATTAAAGAAATTGAGTGCTGGCCTAAACAATAATGACCTAGAAGTAGAGAGGAAGAAGAAAAAGCTTTCCAGTATATGACACTTCAACAGGGATTGAGGCAAACCAATTATTTTCCCCACAACTACAACAGTAGACAGACAACTCAGTTTGCAGGACTACAAAGCAAAAACAATTGGATTTTAGGAGAAGCCCCTTTAGGGTTCTAAGCATACAACAGTATTTAAGGATGCCAAGGAGCCTGAAAAAGGCAAAACATCTCTGTCAGGAATAAGCTAAGTATGCTTGATCCTCTCACAATGCCAGCAGCTGGAGTGGGTGACCACTGGACTTTATTTTTAGCCTAGTATTCTGAGCCAAAACTAAACAGTGCAAAGCAAAGTGACCAATTCATTATCTTGTGCAAATACAAATTAATTTACACTTTGTTTAAAATTGATAACATCACTAATAGTGCACAACTCAACTGTCCTCACTGAATTATGTTTTTCCCCTGACTTGTTAGTCTAACATACATGCAAGTAGATTCTTTTACAACAGTTGTGACCTATGTAAGGTGTCCATCTTCCATGGCAAATGAACTAAGACACAGGAAGGAGGAAACAAATGCATCTTTACCCCTCTGTCCACTTCTCCTCAGAAACAGGGAGCAGTTTACTGTATAAGAAAGTGCCCTGACCTACTTACAGGCCAGCATTCTTTCAAAAGGACAAGGACTTCCACAATTAGCAGTACAAAAGTCAGTTGCCTGACCTTGTTACCACAATTAAATCGAGTGAACTGAAGCCACAAGACCGGTTACCAGGACTAGTTTGCAGAGACTTCTTCCTTTTCCAGCCTTCAGAAGGACCCATGCTGTTACTAACTCCCCACTTTGGGAAGCTGGGTTACTATTTTACTCTTACTCAAAACAGTGTAATAATATGTTACATCACCTGGTGTCATCTAGACCCCCAGTAAACAAAAGCTCAGTTATGGAATTAACCTCAGCTTGCTATCCTGTCACCCTGAATCAACGGAACATCAAATTATTCTTTACTTACTGTATAATAAGGGGTTTGGTATCAAACACAAATGGCTTGGAAAGTTTGGAGGAAATTGCATGATGCTTGGCTCGGGTCACCATTACAAGCCCTTTGTCTCCTGGAAGCTTCGTTTCCTTCATGTCTTGGACTTCCCACTTACCTGGGGAGGAAAATGACCAAACACTCATTTAGCTTAAAATCTCTGAGTGGATATTTTGTTTAAATTAGAACTACATTTTATTATTAGCCAGGTATATAAGCATCCCTCTCATTTTCTTCACTGAAAATAATTTTAGCTGAGAAACAGACAAGAAAGACTTGCACCTCTTTTTCATACATGACAAACAGCATCAGAAACATTTATCATCCAAAACCTGGGTTGGACTCACCATCATATTTGGCAATCTCATCATCTGTATCATCTTTCTTGGCTCTGGAAAGGACCCATCTAGAAGACAGACACCCAATGGTTTGAAAAATGTACTTCCCACCACCACACACACACTAAAAATCCTGCCCTTAAGATAAGGTAGCCCTTGCTGTCCCATGACTACATTCCAGAATCTTGATCCCCTAAGGAGTTCTGTTTCCAAGCCCACAAACTTTTCTATGTTTGCTACTTCCCACCCCAAGGTAGGACCACGGCCTCGTGAGCAAGTACCTCACTCCTGCAAAAAAAACCCCAAAAAACAAAACCAGAAGTAGCACCTTACCATCCTCACATCACCTAAGGAAGTCAAAAAGCCACATGTAATGGCCTCACCTCCCCTTTATGACTAGAACTTAAGGAAATACTGCTTTAACTCAGCATCTGAACACCTAGCCTCAAAAAGTCATTACTGTAATCCCAACTGAACAGGGGCCCTTTGACTCAGTTTTGAATAATACAAGTTCTGCAGGGAGGGTTTCATTGCCTTTCATCAAGATTTTACATTATTTGCTGTAGAAAATCATCCTTCAGATTATACTCACCCATCCAGAGTTCCTTTATCAAAAGATTCCACAAAATACACTTCACCAGTTGGGACAGGGGGCCTGTAAGTAACCTATTGGAAAAAGGGAGGCATTTATGCACCTTTCAAGACACATTCTTTATTCTACAGAAATACAGGCATGTAAAGCTCACACTCCCTCCTGCATTCAAGTACAGCTCACCTGGACATTCTTGAAGCATAAACACAGAAATTACACAAATATTGCTGCTTGTGCCAAGTTGTTGTGCTCTTGTCTGCAAGGAAAATTCAAGTATATACCTAACTGGAAATTTTAACTTTAACTCCTGATACTCACATCACAGATTTCAAGGATAGCTCTAAGTCTTCTGGAAGAACATGGGGGACATGAAAACAGGAACAAAGCAGCCAACCTCAATTCCAAGCCCTACTCCTAGATAGCACCTTTTATAACATTACAACAGGCCAAGAAAATAAAGACAACTCTGATCAAACTCCCATTAACCAAAACACAAGCAGTAATTCTATTGTTAAAAGAAACTCCACGTCAAACCTTTGGAGCCGGAGGAGCACTGCTTGTTTCAGACTTTGACTCTTCTACATCCTCGATACCATCATCCAAGTCATCCTCAATATCAACTACATCATCAGCATCATTGTCTTCATCCGTATCATGTGCCTGGAGAGCAAGGATCCCGAGGGCTAGCAGGGTCACACACAGCAGCCATTTCAGCTCCATGTTCTGAATAAACAGGACAAGGCAAAGTGGTCAAGCCAGCACTGCACACAGAGCCACACGATGCTTCTCGGTACAAATCAGAGCATCCAAGGCAACAGGTGAAGTGCAAACTTATCTCTCCAGCTCTGTTATTTACAGCATCTGCCTGAGACAGCTCTAAAAGCTGGGAAGGAACACAACATAAAGGTGAGTATTTAATATCAAACAGGTATTAACTCAGTGGAGAACCACGTGTACACATTCTGCAGATCATGCAGAAGTGTCAGAATTTTGCACTGTCACAGCCCACAAGCAGGACAGCAGAAACATACATGACACCACAACATATGTGGCTGTAAAAGCCTAAAAAGAAAACCTATTTCAGGCTTATGAAGGACTTTAAATACATCATGCAGGAATTCAAGCTTCCATTCAACCCAGAAATTGGAATAAAATTTTCTATTTTATTAAAAACCAGTAATTTTGCAGAGTACTCAATCCTCATCTCCTGTTCAACACACTTTTTGTCCTTTTAAATGCAGAGCTCTGGTATTTTCAATAATCAAACCCCTTCCTCAGGTTTTATTGTAGAATTACTGCCAACAGTCATTGCTACTACTGGCAGATGCCTATAAGTAGTTGAAGCTCCTGGAAACTGCCACTTGATTCAATTCCCTTCTTTCAGTCTCTAATTTAACAAGATGACCAAGGAAAGAGTAGCTGTTAACTGGAGCCTTACAGAATTAAAATTTCACACCTAAACTAATTCATAAGGTGCTCAGCACATTGTCACACCTGAAACACGATGGATATTTGCAAGCTGTAGCTTAAAATACCTTGTAAGTAAAATGGGTTTCAATTTGACTTTCCTCCTAGAAAAGCGACAAGATGACTGTATCTTTCGGTTGAGACAGAGGGCAACATTCCCAGAACCCTGCTCAGTTTTATCTGCCCAAAACCCTCACAACAACAACCTGTGCCTTGCTCATCTTTTCTCCTTTGAATCCCACTCCAAATTTTCCTCCCAAAACCAGAGGTATAATTGAAACTGAACTTTTTTTGAAAACAAGTATAAAACCAAACATCCCCTCCCTCCTTCCCTTACATTCCTACCTCACACTGCAGCCCTGCAGACTTTCAAACACAACTCAAGCAGAGTTAACAGTGCCTGTAGGGGTTTAAGATCATGCTAGGAAACAAACTTTCAACTTTCCAATGCACGTTTAGGCAACTAAAAGAGTTTACACTCTCAAAAGCTTATCAGCATTATCCAATTTTCCAAGACTACGCTGCATACTAGACCTACCATTCCTAGATTATTCTTTAACTTACTTCTAATGACAGGATTTAAAAACTTTATAACTGTAGTTTTATAACTACAACAAAATTGTATTTTAAAGACTTGAGCTGAGGTCATGTCCAGTTTGTCACTAGAGGAACATGGAATTGCAGCCACTTTTCCAACAATAGTGATGGCCTTGAGGATTATAGTCCAAATGCATGTGCAGAGACCTCCCCCAGTCAGTTCAGGTAACTGCACCCAAACACCCCTGAGCCAAAAGGACAATCATTCCAGAAGGAATAGCTGACAAAAACTTCCAAGGGCTGTTATATATGAGCAAAGCTTGTTTGCTTAATGCACAGTGTACAGCCAAAACTGAAAATGGTTTCAGACCTCAAAACAGCTCTTATTAGTGTGAGAGCCACAACACAAAACCAAGGACTGAAAAGGGTCAAGCAGACATCAGTACCCTTGGAGCTGCAAATTCTTCCTGCACAGATAATGTGTTCTTTGAATAAACTCATACCCAGCAGCATAAAAGCAATACAGAAATAAAAGCCTGAAACTTCATCTGAAAAAGTGATCTTTAAAACTCTGGATGTGCCCTGTGTGACTGAAGGAACCACAGATGAAACTGCACAAAAACACCTTCCATGGAAAGGGTTTTGTCTTACCTTACCAATAGGGCTTCACTAAAAAATTTTTAAATAGAGCTAAATTCAGGAAGATAATTCAGTTTTATAACTGCTTTCAAATTATACTATGCAGATAGAATGAGCATGTCATGATTCAGAAAGTGATATGACAAAGTTAATCTTAAAAATATACCAAAGTTAAAAATGAGCCAATTCTCTCCTTTCCCAAAAGGAAGGAGTTTCTGCACCCCTCCTCCTCCCTACCTTGTGCAAAGGGTATTAATGGTTTAGCATGCAAGTAATCCTTTAAGTAATCTCACCAGTAGCCAACCAGCACGAAAGTTTTGATGAAAGAATTAAATCATCCCCCACAACTTTCCTGCCAGTACCGACTCCATAAGTAATAATTACCTACTTCACAATCCCACCTCAACTACAACCCTTTGAAAATATTTGTCAGCAGCAAATGGACTTTGGTAAATGCTCACACCCAAGTGGCACAGGCACGTGGCCTCAGAAATTCTTCTGTCAAAGCATCTTAGTGAAACCAGACAATTCTGCCAGGGACCACACAGCAGGGGCAGAAGTTTGCTGCTGCATGTCCGTGCTCCTGACACAGCCACCCACAGGTACCTACCCTGCTACACTTATCTTTTAATGCTCTGGCTGAATTTGAGGCCTTGCTCAATCTCATTTCAAGGAAGAAGTATTTCATGGTCAAGTTACCAAGCAAGCTTCATCACCCCCCCACAAAAAAGTCTGAAGAGAAGCTAATCCAGTTTCAGGTCCTTACCTCTTTAGAGTCATTGGCAGCAGTTGTCACAAGTTTATATCCCTGCAGAAAGCTGCTTAGGACATTTCCTACATATTAAATCAGTCCCAAATTCAACATAAGCTACCATTCATATAGCTTGAGTACAGGCTGGTAGCTTCTTCTGCAACCTGCCAGTTATCATGACAAATTCCTTATTCTGTTTAACCTTAATATAAAAAGCTGACTAAATTATAGAATAAAGGCACTATGTTCTCAGAAGAGCAATTTAAGTGAGGCACACATTTTCGATATCTGAAAAGCTATTTTCTATCCATAATGGATGCACTGCTACAGGAAAAAAATTCAAATTCACTTTACACAATCCTTAGGGACACAACATAAACACAATTATGCCCTAGTAAATTAGGTTATTCCTAAATAGAAGAGGAAGAGAGGGGGAAGAGAGATACAACTCAGGTTTTATACAAAACAGGCATAAATCAATTTTTCAGTAGAATTTTAAGTTGCTGGCAACTACAGGTGTTCAGTTAGCCACCTCAAACATAGTCTAACATTCAGACACTCTCACCTCCTCTATTATGATCTGACTTCTTCCTTAAAGTGTCCAATTTCCAAGCAATTACCATCCTTGGCCATTTTTTAGTCTGCCTGCACCTCCCTTCTTCAGGTTAAACTGTGCAGTATTTCTGCAGGTTGGTGTATTTCTGATCATGCACTTGCCAAAAGACATTAACAAAGGAACACTTTCATAAGAGATGAGAGCTTCTGATGTCTCCATTCTACTTCAGTGTAACCATCACTTTCACCATAACAACGTTTCAAGTCAGAGATATCTCCATGTACTTTTTTTTTAAATAAAGTCTTCAGTCACAGACATTGGCACACCACTCAGATTGAAGGGAAAACTACTGCAATCCCAAAGTTTGAGACTGTCAGTGCTACAGATTACTTGTTCTCTCTGCACAGACCCATGGCCAGCTTCTACCCCAGAAAACGTCAGAGCTGACATTTGAGGACTGTGCACCTGATTGCCAAAAAGCTGAAACATTTCACCCCAGTACTTGTAAGATCTATAGCAGAGTGCTGGAAACAGTCTCCTGGAACATCTGCACTACAGACTTTACTTTTTCACCAAGTAAAATCAAAACCAAATTGGAGTGGGATTCAGAAACAGAATCAGGATCGTACCCCAAAAGCACAACTCTTACCACGTAGGACTAAGTGATTGCTACCTTTGGAGTTCAAGGCTTTCAAGAAAGTCATGCATCTTCAAAGATTCATTTTTATTTAGAATTCCCCTTTTTCTGGGCATAAAGGAGAAAGTTCTTTTTTTATTATTGGTACAACACTGGAAGCACTCATACAACAGACAGTTGTCACTACTCTCCCTAACATACAGGTCCCCTGGAAGAGAGTGAAATTGCCCATAGGAAGGATCTTCAAGCCCTCTGCTATCATTCTTCCAGAACATACTGTTTAGTAACTCCCCTGTCAGGTCAAACAGAGCCTGCAAAACCAGTTTAATCATCTCCTTGGTTACTAATCTATTTCAGTGGTTCATCAAGCCAGTTCTTAATACAGCATATTTCAGAATGTATAACTACATTTGAATGGCTACTGGCTATCTGGTTTACTACTTGCTCTTTTTAAAGAAATAATTAAAGAGTCAGACTAAATAGATCCTATGAAAATAAAACACTTACTACAAACAATACCTATGCAATTTAACTGGATGAGCATCAATGGTTTCTCTTTCAGCAGTACCTGAAGTCTCAGCTGAGTGACTTAAGCAAAGGAAGAACAAATCCAGCTAGCAAAGTCCTGTACTCCCAACACTGGGATCCAGTGTGGTACTCACAGCAGAAGCACACCAGTGAAAACAAGCACAATGCCTCATGCAAGGCAAGAATTAGGGAAGAAAAATTTAAAGTCAACATAAAGATGATTCATCACAACACAAAAATAATTGCAAGGAGACAAGAACAGAAAGGCTGAGACACAGATACATTTTCCCTCTCAAATGAGAGTTCTGTGGGTTTTGAGCAAAGGCTCAGTTACCCTACTTGGTAGTGCACTAATTTCCTAGAGTCAGAACTACTGAAGAGCAGAGGAAATCTCTTCTACATCTCACAATCCCTCTGCCTTCCACATCCTGCCTCCTCTGCGGTGCCAGGGTAACTGTTTACACAGGCTCATGATGAACCAGCCGATGGTTTAAGATGGCTCCAAGTCCTTCTGCCATGTTATTTTAACCCTGAATCAATACCCCAGGCCAACCCAGCAGCAAAAGCAAAAAGAGATGCAGCAGTACCAGTGAAAGTAAGCAGCCAAGGATAGAGGAAATAAAGCTGTTGGCAGCAGAGCCAGCCCAATACCACAGTTTCAAGTGCAGGTCTGTCACCTGCACCTGCCTGAGCTGTCTTTAGGCAGATTTGGGGGGTGGACACCACGGTGAAGCTGAAAACTGTGTGGCCAAATACTGTAATTTCAACAGCCAGTACAGTGCCTCAGCACCCCTTGAAAGGGGATATAATAAAATTATGTTCATGTATATACAACAACTCACATAATGCAGACAACACTTTTTCCTCTGAAATACTGTTTTTCAGCTGGACAGTTTCCAGTATTGTGAAGATTCTGCCTTTAACATCATAACTCAATGAATAGCAGACAAGGCTAAAGAAAACCACCTTACTAACAAGAGAAGAGAGGCAAGAACTCTCCATGGTGGTGGTTTACCCTCCTACACCTCCTTTCCCCCCCCCCCCCCCCTTCAGTAAGGAGTGGCTGGGATATACGTCTACATGAGGAAGAAGTCTCCTGGAAAGGATTAGCCAAACCTCTCTTGGGGATCCCCACAAAAAAAGCTGCCTCCTGTTTGGGTTGTAGAGAGCACAAACCAGGCAAGGGATTAGGTGTGAAAAGGGACAGTAACAAAGCTTGCTTTTAATAGGCATTTCAAATATGCCAGTTTCTAAAAATAATGTACAACAGAGCAGATACAGTACAGAAGCAAAAAGCAGATACTGTTTGTCAGCACAGATATCCTTCCTGCAGAACTGGAAGTCCTTGGAGGGTAAGACAGAACCATGAGGCTTTTTGACCTCATAAAACAGATGGGCTGCTAGGAAAATTATATTAGTGGGGGCAGATCTGGAGGGACCCCAAGATCTTTGAGACCATCACACCTAGAAATCAATTCAAGTTTGCCCTGCTACAGAACTGATTCCAGCAAGAACAGGCTGCCACCATGATTACTACCAGAAGCAGAAAATCAAAGGTCAGAAAAAAGAAGTAAAAGATGGAGCTAAGGACAAGTCTCAGTGCATTCTCTGTAAAGAATTTATTCATTTTCTCAGGGGGAAGGGCTAAAGCACACAAAATGAGAGTGTAAACTGATGGAATTTCAAAACGTATTTTACACTAGATTCCCTTCCTAGGAGGGCAGTTGATCCCAAAAAGCAGTTTACATATCATACACAGCTTGTGATGCTGCCTGTAAATTGTACAAGCATCTTCTTCATAATGTTTTTTTAAACTAGAAATACTAGAAGTTAACACAAACACAAAGTTTTACTCGGACCTTTTCCCAGTATAATTAAGTGTTTTGCATAAGTCCATCAAATACAGCCAAATTAAGAATAAAGTGGTCTTTGAAGTCAGGTACCTCAGTGTGAACGTAGAGTAATATATATATACCAACCTATATTTAACCATTTTATCTGCATTAGCTCATACATTATTATAGTTCTGCTATCTCTTTGCAGTACTTTAGCAACAACCAAAATCACAACGTGCAAGACTGTCCCATAAAACCCATGTGATAACCATGCTTACTTGACAACGTGAAGTCAACACACTACATTTAGAAATACATTACATGCCTAGAGACCAGTTTTCAGACATCTAACATACTCTAAATAAGTTCCAGAAAGAGTTTTCCACGATGATCTGCAGAAGCTCTGCAGCATTAATTATGTTAACATTGATCATCTTGAGGTCTCGACCTTTACCATTACTACTGCCATTAATACAAGTCCATTTCCCTTCACAACCAAATCACCTGCAGGATTTCTCTTTCTGTAGCCTAGAAAGTTCTGAACCAGAAACCTGCATGTGAAAGTTCACACTTTAGAATCAGTACAGATTAGAAAGCAGTGTGCTGTACATGCTTAAATTCAAAGGTGTGGGATTTTTTTTTTCTTTTAAAAGCACACAATACAATCCTCAGCCAGAAATGAGAAATGAGATGTCATTTATACACTATTTTAAAGACACCCAATGCGAACGATATTTGGGGGACAAAAATCAAAGCAGGCATTTCAATTCCTTTAAATTCTCAGATCTTCCTGCTGCAGATTCCTCGCCTGCACTTCACCTGTTGGGACTCCAGCTCCGCGCCATGAGCTCCCCCCTTCCAGAGGCTTCTCCTTCCCCTCGCACAGCCCCAGCCAGGCCCACGCCATGCTCTGCAACCACCCCCTGATTGCCCTTTGCGGGGCTTCACGGAGAGCACGTTCAAGATTATTTCCAACATGGAGCACGTAGCCAGATAAAACCCAAACCACTCGCTGCCCACATCTACGTGCGACCCTCGCCTCCCTCCCGCTTCCACCACGCGGCCCTAGCGCCGGCCGCTGCCCGGAGCGGCGCTCCCAGAACTTACCAGAAGAGCCGCCGCTCCCCCAGGCCGCTCCGAGCCCTGCGGGTGCCGGGCGGGACCCGGCGCCGCCGCCGCAGCCCCGCGCCCGCCCCCGGCCTCAGGGGCCTCCCCGAGCCGTCCCTCTCGCCCTCACTCCGGGGGGGTCCCCGCCTCCTCCCACCTCCGGCATGGGGCCGGGACCACGCACGGGCCGCCCACCCCCCAGGGCCCAGCAGCGCCCCGCCGCACGCCCCACGACAGGCCGGGCTCCCCCACCGCCTCACGCCGCGGGCGAGTCCGTTCCCTGCTCCCCCGCCCCGACGTTCCGGAGCCGCAGCGGCTGTGGAATGAGGGCACGGACGGACACACACACTCACCCTCCGCCGCCCCGGCCACCGCCGCCGGGCTCCCCTCACCTCCGTCACGTGCCCGCGCGCCCGCCGCCGCCCGCCTATCTGCCGCGCGCCGGCCCCACCCCCGCCTCACGGCGCTCAGCCTCTCCCATTGGCGCACAGCGCGCCCCTCCGCCCGCCCAGCCATCGGTTTTGGACTCTGATTGGCTGATATCACCGCCGATCAACAGCCGGACCGCCTCTAAACACGCCCCCAACGGCGCTGCCCTTCGTGGAGCGCTGTCATTGGTCAGCGGCCTTGCAGGAAGTGCCGGCTGATTGGGTGGTTGCGGGCAGGCCGTTGGGAGGTGGGCGGGGTCCCAACGGGTGTCGGTCCAGGGGCGCTGCGGAGGCTGACGGGGCGTTGCGGACGGTAGGGGGCGGTAAGGAGCGACAGGGGGCGGGGCCATCCCCTCACGCCCTCCCTGCGCCCCCCCATCCCCTCACGCCCCTCACCCTCTGGCCCATAAAATAGCGCTGTGTTAAACAGCAGAGCCGTCTTTATGTCTTCTCGATCCTTGGAAAGGGTGTTCAGGTTTTCTAGCCTATTCAGCAAATTCAGTGTATCCCGCGGTTCTTTTCTTTAATTACAAGCCGAGGGTTTAATAAAAAGAGTGAACAGTGACACAGACTCCAGCGTGTTCAGAACATGGCAGTGCTGCTCAGCAGCTGCTTGCCCAAAGGCCTTGTGCAATTCCAGAACCTTTAACCTGTGCTGTATTTTGAAAATGAATGTACTGTAGTTTTGTAGAGGTGAAGTACTGTGTAAATGTTGAACGTTAGTACATCGAATCATTAAAGAAACACAGGGAAATACAGAAAAAGTATCCTTGGTGGGCTGATGGGACAGACAGGCCGAAGGCGATGCCGGGTTTGATGGGACCATGGGAACAAGGTCAAGATTAAACTTGAGGAGTCTCTGTGTCCTGCCACACTCACAGCCATGTGGGAGGGCAGGGAACACAGCCCCATGGTGAGGAAAACAGGATCTGGTACCTGGAAGTTACAACACCTTTGTCTCTGAGCTGCACCAGATGAGAGCAGCTCCATAAGAAAGCTGTGTCTGAACCACCCAGCTCAAAGCGAGCTCCTATGTGGTCTGTGGGCTGCAGCCCTTTCCAGGAGATAGGAGGTATTCTGTAGGAATAACAAGTCCAATATTACTATGGAAAAGTAAGAAAGAAAAGGGTGGTGGTTTTTTTTTTCCTTTGTAAACATAAATCTGTTTTGAGTTGATGCAATGAGTCAGCAGTATAAGTTTCCCCACAGAGAAAATTCCACCGTGTTAGGACAAAGCAAGCAGGGCCCCAGCATTCAGAAATAAGGCTCAGCATAAATGTAATCAGCAAATCCCTGCTTGCACTGAAGTTTGGAATCAAACACATTTTTCCAGAAAGACACCAAGCTGGCTCCTAAACTGCTCTGTTGAGCTATACCCAGACTGAGCAGAAGATGCAGACAGGCAGGGAAACAGTCGCAAACAGGGCAGCACAGGAGATATCAAATGCTTAAAGAAGAACCTAAAAACACTATGGAAAACTGCTTTCAAGAGTAACAAAGCAGTATATTTTAGCAAGTGCTCTCCTCAATCTAGGCAAACCCATTTTCCCACCAAATATCTTTCAAGCCTTTCCTTTGAAACAGGTTATTAACTGCAACATGACTGCAGGACAGTATAATACTGCTGCTGAAATCACAGAAGCACCGGGAAGTCAAATATACACACACACACACACACACACATGTGATTCCCCTTTCTCTCCCACCCCTTCCCAAAAAAGAAAACATTCTTTCCTTTTACAACCTGCTGAATCATGGCACAGGCAGGCAGCCCTGGACCTGGCTCCTGCCTGTGCTGCTTTGTCATCGAGGAGAACAGAGCACTGTAAGTTACCAAAAAAAAAAAAAAAAAAAATCTGCTAAAAGCATATCCTATGCAGGGATTTTCGAGATGTTTGAACTTAGATAAAAGAAATACAGAATGAGCATGTGAGAGAGATAATCCAGAAAGAAAGCAAAAGGCATGAGTAAAGGAAACAGAAGAAACACGCATAGAGATTTAACTGCTTTGGCAGCTGAGAAGGTGGTATTTTTAGACTCCAGAGTGCCAGGGCAGGGAAGATGAAAGAAAGAGAATGGCAGATACCACGTGGTAAACATGACATTGTCAAGGAAAAACATTTTGGTGTGTTCAGGCTTTATTGCAGCAGAAGTGCTTTGTCCCACTGACAAACACTCAGGAAGGGTGTTGCTCTCTGACTTTGGCAGTGCAGTTGGAAAGGCAGAAATCAGGCAGTGTGGTGAGACTGGCAGAGCCTGAACATGCACACCTCAGAGGTGAGAGGCAACAGTCAGTTTATTAGTGCACTAGAACTTTGAGTAATTCCATTTTGGGGAACTTTCTTGTCCTCCGTGTTATCAGACAAAAACCTCATGTGCTTTCCACTGGTATTTTCATAATTCCCTCTAACTTAATCTCCAAAGTGTTCCTCCTTCCTTAATCCCTTCAGGGCATTGCCACATTGCTGGAGTTCTCCTTGCATTTCAAGCACTAGTAGTACATAATTTCAAACTCATCTCCTCTGGAAAACTGGCAAGAAGTGAGTGGAAAATCCAGCAGGTGAGCGTGACAGGAGGGACTCCACACTGGCAGAGAGCAGGCAGTCAAGGCAGACAAGCAGTGAGAGGACACTGACTTTTGCTCTTTCAAACTTTGAACTGCAGGAGGGAAGGCAAGCTCACATCACTGTACAGAGCAATGTCCATGTGCCCTGGAATGCTTTCCATGGAAAACACAGTTTGTTACAAAGACATCTCTGGAGACAATGCTTGAGAGAAGGATGGGAAAAGATGCGTAAACATTATCACAATGGGGGGAGTATAATCATCTTAAAGGGAAATAATGAAGTCCTGCCATTTTCAGAGCTAATAAACATGAATGTAAAAACTGTTAGAGATTAATTGTAATAAGATGAAGCCGATAAATAGAAGAAAAAATTCAACAGAGAAGTAGTAACAGAACACTCACAGATGGATGGAAAGAGACTGGCAGACACAGTACTGAGGTAGAAGAAGACAATCTACCCACCTGATACCATTTGCATAAGCTGGGAAGTGACCCTGAGAACAGGAACTTTACAGACAACTTCTGGGACCCAGAAATTCAGAGTCACCCAAGACAAGACAGTAGGTGCAGGTTTAGTCTGGACATAAGGTAGGGAAATCCTGATGATTGTACACACATTTCCTAGCTCCCATAAGCATTGCACCAGTTTGCTGGGCAACATTTGGCTTTCACTGTGTCCCTTTCTGCCAGTTCTTTCATGGGCCTGGTGTAGGTTTGCTTGAGAGTGGCCCTCGTACATCCCCAGAACTGAGCCCTCCCTGAGGGTGTCACACTGGAAGCATTTGTATGCAAGCATGGCTGCAACACGTGAACAGGAATTACTCCCTCACTAGGGAAATGCAGGTTACCCTTTGGACTTAAACACAGCTGAAGGCTTGCCAGCAACAGCAAGAGGCTGCCAACACCTTGGTGTCCTGAGGGCATCAGCAATGCCCAAAACCTTTTGCAAAGAAGAAAATGCTCGACCACGATTACCCAGGAGTCCCCCACCCACATCCCACTTACCCTTTGGCTTCAGGGGACAAGAACTCTTCCAGCCCTGCACAAGAAGCCTGGCATCTGGGGCCAGATACAACCATGGGTTAACTGACCTGGCCTCAGCACAGTGCTCCTCCTCAGCTCTCTGCTTTCCCCACCACGTCCTCTTAAAAAACAAGCAAAATCATGGCAGAGTTGCTGCATTCCTGACATGCCATGTAAACAGCACAAGGCCACCACCTGGAACCCCTGGCCCATCCTAATCCCAGTTTACTGAAGTCAATAAACAAGGAATTAGTAGCACTTAACTCAGTAACCTCTCCAGACTGGCCAATCTCCCACTTGCAATCAGCAGCTGCTAGAGCTGAAGAGGCTGGATAACAGAAAACATACATTTCAGCCATTTTATGGGTCTTTGTCTGTGTCTAAGAAACCCTCACCACTCTCTTTTAAGGAAGACAGAAACCCACATGTGGTCAGTACCCTGCACACTGTCTTTTGATCCCTGTTTTTTATACTTCCTTACTGTTTTCACTTAAATCCTGCATGTGGTTTTACACTGAGCCTCTTTCTATTACCAGTGTGCCACCCTCCATGTGGCTTCCTCCTGCGTGCTCGTGTGGCTGTTCCGTGGCTGGTGTTGGGTGCCTGCCCCAGCTGAAAGCAAATCAAGTAAAAGAGACATAGTTTGATCTCTGCTGGATTAGCAGAATTGGCTTTTTTGAGGAGCAGCATGGACGACTTGAGAAATTGAACCTCTAACATCCAGTGCAACTGCTGATGAAGGCAGGTTGGTGCTGAATTACTCCACTGCCAGAATGGCCCAGGTGGGACATACGTCCTATTCAGTTGTCCCTGCTATGGAGCATCATCTTCTGGTGGATGGCCCCCATGGAAAACTGAGCCAACCTATTAAATTGCAATCAAGAGCCCTGTAAGTTTGAGAGCTCTGTAATGTGCAGGAGGGACTTGCTTCTGAGAAACAACTTCCCCAAAGAAAACCTCTTCCCAGTAACAGCTCCTTCCCCATCATGTACGAAAGGTACGGAGGAGCAAGTGCCCACAGGGAGTGTCACAGTCATGGCACAGCTGCTCTGTGGCCACGGTGGCTGCAACCAGCCAGCAAGGATTTCACTGTATCCCCAATAACCACTGGGTTGGAGCTGCAGGGCAGAGGGACTTTGCACTTTTAGCTCTCTCTTCAAAAACAACGTGGGGCGGTGTCCACGTCTATGCTCACCCCTGGAGGGTTTCAGCAGATGGGAGGGCAAGGCAAGTCTGATGCATATATATTTTTCAAAGAATATCATGAGAAAATTGCTTTCTCTCTACACTGTGGTCCCTGTGCTTTCCTGAGGACAGTGAAGGGGGCTGGACTAGGGAAATGTAACAAGGCAGGTTACAGTCAGCAGAGGGAGAAGCTCCTTGTGCTGTTCCTCCCTGGAGCAGGTCCTGCGGACACCAGCTGTTCCCAACCGCAGCTCCCCGCTGCCTTCTGGTGGCAAAAATGCATTATGGATCTCTCTCCGGGCCCGGGATTCTCCTCCCAAGCCGGCGCCAAGGCACTTGCACAGGGCGTGCGGTTTGGGGCCCCATCTCACGCCCTTCCTGGCCTCGCCTGCCCTCCCTCCCTGCAGAGCCGTACTGAAGTTCCGCCTCTTTTCTGCAGAAAAAGGCTCCATTCTGTGCCAGGAAGGAAGGGGATAAACAAACCCTGTGTTTTGAAGGCTCCAACTCTGCCTCCAGAAATGAGACGTCTCCAACGCTTCTCTCCCACACAGGAGCTCCAAGATCCTGGCAGCCCTTTGTCAACATCCCCAAAAAGTGCAGGCACCTCCGAGGCTTCGGATGCCAAGGGTTAGCTGGGCAGAAGTGTGAACAGATTTCCATTCCTGGTTGCTGGGAGCAAACCAGCCAGCAGTGAAGGGCTTATAGGATTTGCTGCTGCTTGTATTTGTGATAGACATCTCCTAGGAAAGGATTAGCCGCGGGGTCCGGAGGTGGTCCCGCGCCTGCCTGGCCCCCGCAGCCAGCAGGAACACAGAGTGTGCTGAGGACTCTGTCGCTGCCGGAGCGCCCGGCTGCGCTGTGCCCAGATGCAGCAGTGAGTCGGCACAGACTCACATGTGGCACGATGAAGAGGGGGACCACGGCAAGCCCCTGCTTCCAGCCCACTGCATGGGGCTGTGTGTGGTGGAGGTGACTTTGGAGGGTCCAACCTGGTGTTCCTCAGTGTTTTATTGCATTGCTGTGGCTGGCAAAAGCAAAATAATATTGAAGTGAGGTGTGCATTCCCTCCCTTGGTTACAGAGGAAAGTTTACTGTCAATCACTTGTTGTCAATCTGAACTCTTGTCCAGAAAGTGTCTAGAAACAGGCAAAAAGTGTGCACTATGGAGATGTACTGGAGGTTTCTTTTATGGGAGTGTCTATGTTTTTATTGTATCTCACCCAGGAGGCCCTTGAAGTGTAGGGTGAATCTGAGACACAGCCTGTGGTGTGCTTATTATCTTTGTAGACAATTGAAAACCTTTTGGTTGGGAAGCTAAGGCTGTCCACATCATCAGCAATCACCCTGAGAACCCTGCAGTCCTAGGGCTCTGCTTTGGAGCTGCTTGTTCATGACAAAGTAGAGACAAGGACCCTGATGACTGTATTAACACCAAACATTTCTGCCCATTCTGACTCATTCCAAGGCAATAGCAGATCCTGTCCTGCAGGCTCACCCACCGGGTTTGAGCCTTGCTGCCACTGCTGTTTGATTATGGGGGAACGAAAGAAAATGATGCTTAGTGCTATTTCAGAAATCAAAGAACCTTTTTTAAAAGCAGATGTAGGCAAGCACATGTCAGCCAAAGAAGAAAATAAGTGGGAATCTGGGATCCACAGGATTTTCTTCCAGTTCAGAGTAAGGAGAGTAACAGCATAGCCCTAAGGATGTGATGTTCTTGCTATTCTTTACTGTCCTGATCTTAGCTTCACCCCAGTCTTCAGGGCAGCTGACTGGAAAGCTGGAGATTGTTAAAACCCCCAAGACATGGTCATTCTAACAGTGTTTCCAGGGAAAATGGTGAGTCAGAGATTATGAAGCAGCACTGTGGCTGTGTGCAAGTGCAACAAGCGATGCAGTATTCTCTGCAGAGTTAGGAGGTGCAGAAACCCAAGGGAATGCAGAGGTGGGGATTTATTTCAGAACTGGCTGGCTATTAAAGCAAGCAGAAGTTGGGGATGAGAGGCTTCCTTTGCTACTTGGACAGATAGGGAAATGAAGGTAGTCTAGTCAGTCACAGAAAATGCTTGGCACGAGAGGGAAAGGAATGGTTAAGGTTACACAAGTGAAACATGTCAACCTTTGCTTTCATTTTCAAGTCAAATAGCTCAGAATTAGATCTTATCACTCAAGACTTGAATTAATCATGGGGCAAGTATTTTAACTGAAAGAAATAGATCAATTATAGAGGCAAGCTGCTACCAGGCTCAATGGAAACTCAAAAGAATGAGGAGGAATTAAGAGAGAGATCTGATTAAGATTAATAAAAATATCATCTGCGCCTTAGGGAATGTTGGTATTCTCAAACACAAATTCCGAGTCAAGAATATGGTGCTTTAGTTTTCCATCAAGACACTGGGCTGGGTAAGAGCTTGAATTCTTTCAGAGTGAGCTAAGTCCCCCAAGATGAAGAGGCTGAGCTGAACTGCCCCTCATTTGACTTTGTAGAAACTGTGGGTCATAACTATTGTTGCATATTAAATAAGTTCATTATTTTGATTTTACATTTCCAGTTAATTTCTTTCATTGATTCTATATGTCTTCCCCATTAGACTCTCCTTTTTGCAAGTGCATATATGTGGAACTGGAATCAGTCACTGACTTTGTAGAAGCTCAATATTCTCTTCATTATTTTGGGTTATTTTAATCTAAGATTTTGTCTTGGGAATGGGTACATTTTTAATGTGTCTATCAACTCAGTGACGAGGGCCTTTCCTTTTGTTCTGCTGGACAAGCCCCATCCAAGGTAAAAGCTGTCTGAGCTGTGAGCTTTCTGCAGTCCTAGACAGACTTTTGTTAGAGGATGTTTTCTGACGCCTTTTTACCAGGCAGCAAAAAGAATCAGACATCCTTCTCCCTTTATAAATATACAGATGTAAATCAGGCAAACTCAAAAATCCCCAAATTAAATTTGACATTAAATTTGTTTCTAATTGTTTAGTAATTTTTTTAATCAATTACAAGCCAGGGTCTGCTTTTGAGCTCTTCCTGTATTTTTTGTACATATATATATATATAACACAAAAATATATATGTAATAAAAATATACATAATAAAAAATCTACCTATATTAGTCTGGTTAAGAAACCCTGTATTAAGGATGAAGAATATCACTGGTACAATAAATGATAAATTCTGAAATTGTTGATCATTTGAGGACTTTGGGAGTGATTTTAACAAATTTTCACAGGAGTAAAAGATGTGTTCTGTAGATAGTAGCTGACTGTGTTAATCTATTGTAAATATTGAACCTTTGGAAATTACAGGTGGAGATTTTTCTGTTTGCTTTAGTAATAACTTAAACACTGGTCCCTGATAAGTGCTGTACCAACAGACTGGATTCGTTTTGGATCTCAGCAAGTGCTGAACAAAAGCACTAAATTGTGATGTAAAACAGCGAATACCAACATTCACAGCAGGGCTTTCAAATAGCACAGCCCAGGCTCCTGTGTGCTGTGCTGAACCTGCTTTGCTTCCCCAGGACCTGGATAAAGGCTGCTCCAATCCTGCAGCCTGGGAGGCAGGGAATGGATGCTGTCCTGCAGACTGAAGCTGGCATAGCCAGGAGGCATCAAACACTGACTTGGCACTGAGAATTCTCCTAACAGGAGTGGCCACCATCAGGACATGTCAAGTTAGGCAGCATCCCAGTCCTGTGCAGTATGGAGCAGATAGGTGGATGTGGCAGAAAGGCCACAAGAAATGGTGGCCAGTAATTAAAAACCCGCCTCTCCCACACTCACATCTTGCTCCCATGATCTGTAGTTGCTGCTGTCTCCCTGGTCTTGAGCCAGAAGGAGATGTGGAGGCTGGCTCTGTTTAATTTCTGCTTTGGAGATGGGAGAAGAAACAGAGCCTGTTTGTGTTCCTCTGTGCTCAGTGCTATGTGACCCAGGCAGCCTCTTCACTCTGCTTCCAGTGCATTTGCGGCCTCCCAGCTGCAGCAGGGTGTGTGTGCCCCTCATTAGGGGTGTCTCACCCCCTACCTGGGCTCCATTCCCTGCCCAGAACATCACTTGGGTCATCTTCTGGGGTCATGAGGGTGAATGAGTTCAAAGAACACTCCAAACAATGGCCGGCTCTCATCCACAGAGTTTGCCTTTGATTCATTCTGAAGATGTATTTCAAAACTTTTTGACACTGCTGACATCAGTGGAGCTCTACAGAAACATCTGGCAGTTTCCTGCCCTCAGTGCCTTCTGCTCTTGCACAAGTTTGTCCATGGGCCTCTGTGGTCACCAGACACTCTGTGGTCTCACCCTGTCTGGCTGGGCTGTGCCCCAGGGTTATGGGCAGGGTGACACAGGGCGGGACGCTCAGCAGGACTCAGGTTTGGGCACAGTTCCACAGCACTACGCAAGGAGAGTGTGGGACAGAACTTTGGTGTGAAAAGTCACCATAAGGCAGAGGGACCAGTGCCTTCCTGATTGCCCCATCCCTGAAGATATGACTTTGCACAGCAACACCTCTCCACTTCAGGTTAATTCCCTGACTTTCCCTGTTTCTTACGAGCCAAGGGTCTCTTCTTTGCAGGAGACCTATTAGGAATTCCAGCCTTTCCCCTGGAAAATGTCTCCTTAGAGCTGTCCTCACTCTGCCCCTCTCCAATGCCTTGCCCAGCTTGATCTCATAACCACCTAGGGCCAGCCAGCATCTGGGTGTGCTGGTCTAAACGAGATAGAAATGCTGAACAGCTCTATTTCTTCACCTCTGTAATTTAGGAAAAGCAAAGCTGCACTTCATGACCACTCTTCAGCCTTTGATGTATTCTGATGTACCCTGTGTACTTGCAATTTTTTCCCCACATCATTATAGGATAATACTAAGTGTATGTTAACATAAGAGCTTCCAAAGATGTTTGAAAGGCTTGTTTGTCCCTCTGCAAAAGGAAATCCTCCCCCTCCCTGACATATGTACTTATCACTCCAGAGATTTATTCTTCAAGCCAGCCACTTTCTGGCATTGTTCCTTTTTGTTTATTAGCTATTCCTGACTTTCTGTTGAACGGGAGGTAGGAAAATTGGCAAAACACATGGAAAAGGCTTTCCTTGTGTGACAATAATACAAGACAAGGCAGGGCAAGAGAGACATTTAATTAATACTTTTAACAGTTGTTGATCATAAATGAAGGGGTATAATTCATTTGCATGTACCAGTGCCTTTGGATGATGAATTAAGGGGAGAATTTTGGCATTGCTTTTATACTGATGTGCCCTCCAGTCAGACTTAATGTGCATATGGATAAAGCTCACTAAACTCCATTAGAAGAAAGCTTTAAAAAAATTCTCCAAACTATCCCTAAATAAATTAGTATATTTATTCATTTATGTGGTTTTCCAAAGACTCAGCTTTCCATCTTGCTTTCTAGAAAATTACTTTTTATGTTTTCCCTGTTTGATCTCTAAAGTGAAGCCCTTCACCTTTACTGAGATGAGAAGTGCTGTCAATAGGTGCTTGGCTGTGGTCCTGCTCCATGCAGAAGCATTCAAGCAGCCCAGAGATTGGTTTGTCCCCTAGAAATTTTGCTATAACTAAATATTTGTGAACATTTATGTGACTCTTTGATCTGCTATAGATATATAAATGCCAGGAATATGGTCTGAAATTGGTCTGGATGAACAGGCTAAGGCACATCTCCAATATACAGTGTTTGTACTCCAAGAGATGAGGTGTATTATGCCAATCTGGATGTTGCTGACAAAACCAACCACCTGCTCTTTTACTTTGTGAAAGGAGGACTCTCTGGATAGATGCTCATTTTAGGAAGACATGGTAATTCTTGTCATGCAAAGTTCTTATGGTTTTCTCAAAATGCAGAACCCAGAACACATTTCAAAGTGCTCAAGAGATCTGACCCAGCTTATGCCTTGCTCTGAGTCCGGTTGGGAATCACAGAGCAGAAATTGTCTGCAGCTGTCCCCACATCCTGGGGACACGTGGCCAGTTTTGCCTCCATAACGGATAAAAGACTGAATTGTTTTTTCTCTTGCTGTATTTTTAGCATGTCCTTCCTTAAACAGATGGAAAATGCAAGAATTCCAGGAAAATCTCAACACATGTCAGTCTGAGTTTAAGAGAAGCCTCCATGGGAATGGGAGGTGAGGAGGGTGTATCACCAGCCCCACCAGCCCACTCTGAGCAGTTGTACTTGAACAGACTGAGTTGCTCGGGGCTGAGCTCTCTTTCTTTCTCTCAAACTACAAAAATTCTTTCTTCTCTGTGAGAAAAAATTCTTTTGAACGAACCCTCCCCTCTTTTTTCTTTGCGGTTGTTACAAAGACAGTAACTGTTCTCACAAGCAGTCCCACAGTCATGGGTTTGGATGTACAGAGTGGCTGCAAAAGGATTCGGAAGGAAAGGAAGCACAAGTACGACCTGCATTAGAAAATATTTCCATATTTGTGCAATAGGATTGGAAGAACAAGGCACCTCCATGCTTCACATGGAGCTGAAGGGTAAGTTGCTCATCTGCAAAATGTTTTCCTTTCCACTGACAGAAATCTCTTGAGCCGTTGTACACTCCTGAAATTTCCAGGGGATGTTACTGCATCTAACGGTGCTGTACTCATAACTGCTGGCTTCTCCTTGCCCTGATGCTCTGGGCAAGTAATAGGTGCTGTAAACCCTATGGATGCTTAAAAACTCCTCCAAGGCATTGTATTGATTGTTTTTCTTCCCAAGATTATTTTTAATCCCTACTGGTGTTGCAGTCCAGCTAAGAGTGTATCCCTACAGTGAAAATGAGGAGGCAGAAAGGATTATTGGCTGCAGGAAGAGGTGGCAAAAGCAACCATGGGCACAGAGAAATACCTGCAGTGCTGACTCAGTGGGAGATGTGAGGACTTTGGTCTGTGCCCTCTGACTGGGGCCACATTTGCACGGCTTACCCTGGAGTGCAGAGCCAGGGAGTGGGAGAGGGGTACAGCATTTCAGTAGCTCCTGCTCAGCAAATCCACCCTGAGGTGCACCTGGGACTGCAGGACTTGTCTTTGCCTAGAGGGGAACTTGTCTGTGTCAGCCTTGGAGGAGGAGGTATCACAATAAACTGTGGTCTGTGGGTTCAGAGGCTGCCCACAAGTCACCCAGGGGCATTTGGTGCTGGGACTGGGGTACTTGTGCCTGTTCCTTGTAAGCACTGAGGGAGAATGGAAAATAAAGGGAGTTCTGATGGTGGGAAACAGGAACAAAAAAAGGTTGTGCTCTTCAGAAATTTAAAAACAGCTTGAAAATTATGCTTATGGAGGAGGGAGGAGGAGGGGGGGAGACATCTGTGCTTGTTTATTCATTCATATTTCTGTTGGCCTTTATTATATTTAGATCATGCTAGATGATGACAGAAAATGATGCTAGAAGTATTTTGTGTTTAGTGATGATCTGGAGAGCAGGAATGCTCTGTAGCAGCCAGTGCAGCTCCTCCTGGCCCAGATTCCATTGCACACATTTGACACTGTTGATACAGCTCACGGTGCACTGTCATCTGATGGCGGTGTAAGCTCAAATCTTTTCTGCTCAGTTGTTTTCTTTATTTTCTGTAACTAGCAGGCTGTTATCAGACAGGAGCAAAGGGAAATCAAACATCATTAAGCACTGCAAGACCTCTGCCCTTCTTGAGGTGACACAGTGGAGTCCTTAATTTCTTTGACAACTAAATAGATACAATGTTCCTCATATTTCTAAACAGTCCCTGCAATGAAAAAGGTTCAATTCTGAAATAAAGGAATTAGTCTTAGAGCTGGTGTTTGAAAAACAATGGAGTGTGTATTTGATATTTGGAAAACCACCAAGCTGGGACATTGTTATAGCCATTTTGGGTGCCCTTATAGCTTATAGAGAGGCAGAAAACCAGAACCAGCATATTGCTTCTTAGAAAGCCTATCAAAGACATCAGGTGTACAATGTAAGTTCTGTAAACTGCTTTAATATAACTTTCTATAGCAGTGGTGTTCAACAATCACTTTGTCTTAACCTGCTTTCCTTTTTCCCTGATCTGATGGGAGAATTCATTGAATTAAGAGAGTGGAAGGAAACAAAGCTGGTGGTCCCAGCAGCTTCTGTCTGTGCCAGCTGTTGTGCTGTTAGATGGGAACTAGACAAATGGGTCTCTTCTGACAGGTGAAAATGTAATTTTCTTTTTGTTATGTCCTGATGAATTCCACAGGTTTTTCCCCACAAAGAGCTCACGCTGGTGTTTATGGTGAGAATTGATTGCACTCAGGATTGATCAGAAGCCTTAAATGCACATCTCCCAGCCTTTCTGGGACCAGGGCTGCCTCTGAAACCCCCTTGGTGTCTGACAGTCATTCTGCAGGATCCATCCTCAGATAAAATATCAGTGTGCAGGACAGCTCTAGAGACCTTTTATACTTTATCACATCCTTTCTTACCCTCTCAGAGTGTTTTTCATGCAGGATCTCAGTGTTGTGGCCATAAGTCATTCTCTGTGCCCAACACATGCTAACCAGGGTCTATGTAGGATTATGTACACAGGGATATGTACCTTGGAATGCTGCCTGTGCTCTGGTGTTACCCAACAGCCCAAGCAGAGCTTTGGTTTCTCCTGCAATATCAGCAGAAGGGATGTGCCCTGGCCTAAAGCAGATGCCCTGGGGGGAGTGGGTTAGTGAGCTATAGACTTTTGTCCATCCATTCAGCTCCAGTTCCCTTATCTCTCACATTTGTCAGTCTACCGGCTTTTCCACTTCCTCTTAACTCTGTTCCTGGAAAAGGGCGGGGTAGGAAAGGAAATACTCCATTAAACTTGTCTCCACTGATTTCCATTTCCATAGCGTACAATAACAGGCACCAAGCTGCTCTGAATGTCAATACCACAGACTAAATCTTTGCTTTGTTCAATCAGAGCAAACCTAGGCTGCCAGATACCATTGCAAACCACCACATCAGCAAGGACTGAACCTGGCCAGAGGAACTTCTGACCAAGAAATAAGATTTTCTACATTCTGGAGAAGTCAGTATGTTGGATCAGATTCATTGGCTGGCTGCCGTGACAGTCCTGGGAGTCCTGGAGCAAGGTAGGGGCCATTGGATGTGTGTGCTCAAGCACTGGCTGGATCATTCTACTGTAACTCCACTGATTTTCTATTGCTTTCATATTTAATGTCTCCTGTTGCACTGGCATTTCACTGCTTTTCAGGCAGGGAACTGATATCTTGTTTGGGTTCTGGAGAGCATTCAACCAAACGAGTGCAGGGGAATCCCTTTCTCTGAACTGACCTACCCCCCTCCATTCAGAATTTTTTTGGTAGATCTTTCCTCTGCAAACATGTAGAATTTCCCTCTTTGGGCTTACAGCAGCTCCTGAAGTGCCTATAGATGTGAGCATACAAAAAGCTCTGCTGCATGAAAAGGTGGAAGTATGGGCTGTGGTGGGCCACATGGAACATCTCCCAGCCACAGGTTCACATTGCATGCCAATTTAATTCAGTATTTGGTTAGCTTATCTGTGGCATCAGTTCCATCCCTACACAGATATCAGAATTTAGAAGAGGAAAAAATTAAAAGAATGAAAAAGCCTTGAAATTGTCAGTAATAAAGTGCATCTGAACTGTGAAACAATTTTACCATTTCCTGATTATACAAGAAAGCAGACAACACTGGTAGTAGATGACTTGCTTCACTATTGCTCTGGGTCATTCCTTTTCCTTATCTAAAAGGTACCTGGGATTTTATTCTAACTTCCTCTGCTGTGTGGAGCTGTGGGGTTAGGAGGAGACTGCAGATCTTTTTCCCCAGCCTCTGGCCAGATCCTGACTCCACCATGCCCAGCCATAGGACTGACCACTGCTACTTTTCTCTTTTTTGCTGCAGCCTACTTCTTCCTCCAGGTGATCTATGCTAGGAGGTTGTTTGGCATTTCACCTCCAAAGATCTCAGGCCCTCCTGAATTTGAAAGGATCTTTCGAGCACAGTAAGAAACTCCTCTTACTTGATGTTTGTCAGATCTCATGTAATGGTACTGCCTTTCCCCTGCTTTGCTATTCTTTTCCTGGAACTGTAATTAAGCAATTACCTCCCTCGAGGTTAACCAACGTGTTGAAGAGTCAACATCAGAATTGGGTTGGCTCTTGAGTCCTAAACCAGCCACTGCTGATAGAAACCACACAGGAATCTCTGCTGTACAGTGAAGGGCTCCTAAAGACATAACCTTTGGTGCCTGAGACTTAGATTGGTTTTATCCAAGTGGTGCCAAACCTCAGGCAGCTTCAGCCCTGCTCTGAACCTCACTCACTGGGAAGGACAAGTTCCCAGAGAGATCTCAGCTGGTGCTGGGATGAGGATTACCCAGCATCTCTGCTGTGACTTCTGTGCTAGGGCTGCAGCGGGGAGGGAGGAGCTTTCATACTGTTGTAGCTGACCACTGGGAAAAAAGCAACTGAGTAGCTTAAGCTGGATCCCCACAGCCATCCCCTTCTTTGCTCCTCCACTAGCCTAGACTCTGCTTCATCCAGCATCTTTTGGTGCTACTGTGCCTTTGGGAGGATAGGGCATGGCATACAAACAATCCTAAGAGTTATATGCTCCCTCCAAGTCCTGCACAAAGCCCAGGCTGCTCTGGCCATGTGTACTTGAAGGACAGACCTTCCCTACAGCTTGGGACTTTGGGGCATGGACAGCAGGTTTGAGCTGCAGCACCTGGGAAGCAGCAATGGGAGTGGTTCATGGAGCCCTTCTGTGCACAGTCTGTCCTGGGAATCTTTTACTTAATTTCTTGTAACCTGGAGACCCTGTTCTTTCCATTGTTTAATTTCTATGAATAAAGCTGGGATGGAACTGGAGCCTGGAGGCTTTTTATGACAACATTAGTTCTAAAAAGCAAAAGCCTCCAGTGTCTGGAAACTGCTAGGGGAAGCAAAAGAGGAAGAGCTTCCTTCCTTTCCCTAGTTTATGACCTTTCTCTTTCCTGCCAGGGTGAACTCCTCTGAGTATTTTCCCATCTTCCTGGCACTTCTGTGGCAGGCTGGACTCTTCTTCCATCAAGGTGAGAATATCCCATCACCTGATTTGTCACTGGTTCTGTTCCCCTGTGTGCTGCCTCTGTCCTCAGGTCCTGCTCAACTTCTGAACAGCAAATTAAGCAGTAATTTTGTCTCCAATGGGAGGGTAGAGCCTCACACAGAGTCTCTATTCCTTCACTTTGAGCTACCTTCTTGGTTCCAAGTAGTTCTGAAAAGCCTTTGGAGATGGTTACTGTGATCTCTCTTAAACACAGGTCTGGCTGCAGCCTTGGGTCTGCTCTATCTCTATGCCCGCTACTGCTACTTTATGGGATACAAGGCATCATCCTCAGAAAGGTAAACACACTCACACACACTCTTGCATACTCTTACACACACAGTTACACACACACATACACACAGAAGCCCTCGGGGGACTACACAGTAACCCCTGGGGGGTTGTTTTTGGAAATATAATGTACTTTGGGAAAGCTCAAGACTCTTGGGTGCTCTGGGGCTCCTGCATGACTCAGCCTTGTCTCCGAGGCATAATGTGAACATGGACACAGGGCTGGGGCAGCAACACAGATACTGGGCAAGGCTGGTGCTGCCCCAAGCCCTTTTGGGTGTGTGTGTTTGCTCCCTTGAGGTGGAAGCAGGGCTTGGGACCCCACGCAGAGGTCAGGGGACAGCCAGGGGCTGCCTTTCCACCCACCTCTGCAGGGAGGAGGGGGCTGTTCCCAGGCAGGAAGCTCAGTGTCAGCAGCTGCCTCTCTCCCACCAGACTCGCCCCGATATACTTCAGCGCTGGAGTTCTCTGGATTCTCATTGCAGTGTCAGCCCTGGGCATCCTGCATTTCTTCCTCTCTCACTACGTGGGGCTGAACGTCCTCCAGTTTCTCACAGCATGACCCACTCCTCTCTGCTTCACCACTGAAGCCACATTTCTCCTCACAGAGAAAAGCAAGGCACGACTTCTCAAGAATATTTCTGGGTTTCACATTCTCTGAGCCTCAGAGAAAGGAAGAACAATTCTTATCTCATTTGCTGTGCCTGTGTTTGTGCTAAAGTAGAATGCAATATGGATATTGTTTACCCAAAGTGATGGTGTTTTGTTTCCTTGGCCTATCAGGGCCAAGCGTGTGTGTGTGTGTGTGTGTGTCGGGACTGTCAGCTGATAGTCACGAGATGCTGCAATTGTGTGCAGTTGAGTGCTTGGCAGATTCAGTTTAGATGTAATGTAACATAGTGTAATATAGTATAATAAAGTAATTAATTAGCCTTCTGATAAGATGGAGTCCTCCTCATCATTCCTCCCTTCACTGGGGCTTTCCCTGTGAATACGATACACCGCTGTCCTCATCTTCGAGTCCTGCTCCCTCCGGCCTGCCTTAACAGACTGGCTGCAACTCTACAGCCCTCAATGAGAAATCCACCCTCACCCAAGCTTTTAACTCCTCCTTCCTCACTGTCCAGCACTGGCAAGAGCTGCTGAGCTGTTTAGGAGATATTTTTCCCCCATGGCACTTGGTGTGCCAAGTGCTCCACATCTGGCGGCTCCATCGTGTCTGATGCGGAAACAACAACCCCAAACTAGGACATATAAAAGCAAACTCTTCTCAGTCTGAGTTTCCCAGTGAGTTGCCAAAAGGAAATGCCACGTGTTCCCCATTATCCAGTGGCTCTGCCCTCAGCCCAGGCACAGAACACAGATTCATGCCAGTTTTCCAAGGCCCACACCTAAGAAAGGCATTTGTTTGGAACCAGATGTGGGCTGAGCCATACCCAAAGAGGTGAGGGATAAACTGGAGTAGCCATCAACATGTTGTGCAAAAGTCTGTTGGTGCCCTCATGCTGGTTATCAGCCACTGCTGTAAATCAGACTGAGCAAACTCATCACCACTGCTGCATGTGCCACTTTGAACTCGGCCCAGTGACAACAGGCACAAATAAAAGGTTATTGAACTTGCTGTGCTGGGTGTCTCTTTGTGAGTCTGCAGCTAGCAGAGAGCAGAAACATGAGTGTGTGAGTGCAAGGTGGCTGCCTTTGTTTACCTGACATGCAATCCAACAAAGCCTGCAACCGTGTGTGCCATGGGAGGAGAGCTCTGAGGAGGGAGAAGCTGATCTTTGGAGATGTTGAGCTCATGGATTGGGTACTGAGCCACTCAGCACCAAAAAGTGGTTTACCCAATGCTCAGGTCCCTCCTGCATCAGAAGGGGCTGGATTTTTATGAGTCCATTATGCACAATACTGATGCTTTTGGCCACTGGTGCCTTCAAGTCAGTGCCACAGGAAATGCCAGCAGTGCTCCGTGTGTCATCATGGAGGAATTCACAGCAAACCCAGAGAGTGAAAATAATTGCATGAGCATGATGCCAGTCCAACCACATTGTAAAGCCCACTGCTCTCCCCTCCTTTTCCCAGCAGTAGGCATATCTGGACTGTAAGAACAAAAGGCAGGGGCTTTTTGGAGGAAATTAGTAATTTTTTCACATTGTTTCTTTTCCTTCCATGCTTTTTAAATTGGCTTCTCTAGCAAAGCATCCAGTTGATTTCCCTTTCAGGCTCTCCTGCCTTGGAGTCATGCTGCTGCATTGAAACTGGCAAATGCTGCAGGGTAAGGCTTAAAGCCAAACAAAAGTAACTGTACAACACTTGTCTCTGCAAAGTTTTCAGCACAGCAGGGCCCCATCCTCACCAAAATCCTCAGGTGCCACAGCAAGATAAACAATAACTTTTTCTCCTGGCATCTTTGGTGACACATTTCAGAAAAGTCTGAGCATAGTTTAACCATGGCTGTGCCTTAGTATGGTCAGGGAGGAAGAGATTTCACAGTGAAATTTCACTTAGCCTTTGCATTAACAGGTCCTGCCATCTCCTGAATATGTTCCCCAGTCCTCACCTTTTTACCAGTATAACCAGTCACCTCCCAGAGAGTTAATGCAGAAGGACCAGTCCCAGCTGCTGGTGCAGGTCCTGACTCTGCATCAAAACTCTGCTTTCTGGGGTTAGTCAAAGTGGGTGCTCCTTGGTTCTGTAGACACAATCTCTGTCTTTTATCCTACATCCAGGTTTCTAAACCCGCTGTATCAACCTGCACTGCCCACCTCAGCCCCGCCTGTGTCCTCTCTGTGTGTGACAGGGCCGCAGGATGACTCAGAGGAGGGAAATTAATGATTCAGCAGTGAGATTGTAGCCGGCTTCTCCCCTTGGATGCACAGAAGACCATTAAAAATCCTGGCACGGCGCAGTCAGGCTCTGGCCTTGGTGGCTGCCAGTCCTGCCACCAGTTCTGCCACAGAAAATCTGACAGGCACATCATCAGTCCTTCAAACCACTGTCAGAGGGGCCATTTCAGGTGCCCTGAGCAGAAGGGAAGCTGCTCCCCTTCACCAGGGCTGCTGTCATTGCTCTGCTGCTTCATCAGTCAAAGAAAACCACTTTACACCGATCGATGATTCAAACAGTCAATGATTTTGGGATTTACTCAATTCGTGATGCTGCTGCCCAGCACGCTGTGCTGGTGCTGTATGGCACCAATTTGCCCTCCTGAACCTGCTGCAGAAGTGCTGAGGGCCCGCTGGGCTGGCACAGGGTGTGCTGGGGGGCTGCACCTCCACCCCGGGTCACCGTCCATCCCTCAGGTGAAACCCACCCCGTGAGCACCAGATTAAAGATGGATCCAGCCGTCAGCGGCATTGCTGCCCTCCCGTGGGCTCCGGTCCAGCGCTGAGAGGGAGGGAGGGTCCCACGGCCATGGGGGCCAGGCCCAGGCCGTCAGCCCCGCTCCCGTCGGGATTCCTGACCCCTCTCCTCCCGGGATTTGTGCCCGCTCCGGCCGCCCCGGCCCCGCCGCTTCTCCCCGGCGTCGGGAGAGGGCGCTGGCGGCCCGCGGCTGAGCGAGGGCGGGCCCGGGGGCGGCGGGGGGCCCGGGGGTGTCCGAGGGCAGCGACCACCGACGGCCCCGGGCCCGCCGCCAGTGCCCCAGCCCCGCTGGCTGCACCCCGGGCCCGCCGCCTGTGCCCCAGCCCCGCTGGCTGCACCCCGGGCCCGCCGCCAGTGCCCCAGCCCCGCTGGCTGCACCCCGAGAAGTGCCCGGGGCGGCGCTCACCAGGCAGCCGGCACAGCCACGGCCTCTGGCACTCATCCACGGATCTGCCTGCTTCCAGTTTGATCCGTGCTGGGCCAGGCTCTGGCTTTAAGGTATTGGGTAGGGCAGTCCTGGAGCCTCGCAGGAATCTCCTGAGGACGCTCACGACAGACATAAAGCAAAGCGCTCTGCGGAGTTCAGGGCTCCTTCCTGCTTCCTCCCCTTACGGCTGCCAGTTCATTGCCAGTAGCGGGGAGAAAAAGCGTTTGGCGTGCGGTGTTTGGAAGCAAATCCACTCTGATAGTACCACAGGCTCCCAGGATAAGCAAGCATCCGGATGGGAGGCCAGCAGAGAGCAAAGGAAACCCACAGAACCAGCGAGAACTTTTTTATCACAAGAGGTACAGAGGCTGAACTTGTAAACAAGCCTCTGTTCCCGGCGGGGCGGGTTCCACGCGAGTGACGGTGAAAGTGCAGAGCCCTGTCCCCGCACACAGCCGCTGCCACCCGCAGGCACCGCCGGAACGCAGGTGCTGCCACCTCCGCAGAAGTTTGTAGCTTATTATCTTGAAAACTTCAAGGACACCCACGTGTACTTCCCTACCCGTGACGTGCTGGCCCGTGCCGGACACGGTCTGGTGCGGGCAGCGGCGGCTTTACAAGCGGCCACCAGACCGAAATATTGTGTTCTGGCATGAGGAGGAACAGCACCGGTGCCCCCAAGCCCACGGAAGAGCACCTGAGTCCCTCCAGATCACGGCTTGGTGGGACAGATGGAGGACACCCTTGAATTTCCCCGGAAAGCAGGGCTGCCAACTTTCTTTGGGAAGCTGTTTGGGAGGAAAACTCCCGTGGGGCCGGGAAAGGAGGGTGCAGCTGGTGGCCCCGGCTTTGTGGCACTGGCATGTCAAGCAGGTTTCCATAGCACCAGCATCCATAACACGGGGCCGAGGGGAGGGAGAGAAGTAGGTCAGACAGGGCTAACAATACCCAGACGTGTCTATCTGTGGCTCAGCCTGACCCAGGAAAGGGGTGAAACGGAGAAGAATGGGAGAGGGAAAGAAAAAAGAAAAAAAAAAAAAAAAAAAGGAAGAAGAAAGTATCCACAGTCTGAGCAATACATTTCTTGCCTTCAGAAAAATAAGGACCTTTTAAAGCCACCTTTGTGTATCAGCGCTGAGCAACCGAGACTAGCACCCACCTCCTGCCCATCTGACAACGGGCTACAAGGGAATTCAAATGCTAATTTGGAGCCAGACTCTCAATGGGCCTTTTTTTCTGCAGCAGCACCAGGATCAGAGCTCTGGGGAGCCAGCCGGCAGGAGCTGTGAGGATGCAGTCTCCAGAGCAGGACTGTGAGACACTTCCCTTTCCCCTCACCGTTCCTCACCGTCACTTTGTTACCCCTTGTCTTAGTTTTACTTGTTTACATGCAAATTACTTCAAGGGCAAGGAAAAAGAAAGGCAGGCACATGGAGTTGTGTGAGTGAAATGCCCCCACTACTGACCCATTTTATATGCTGAGTGTGCAGAGGCCTCACTGTCCGCTGTCGTGTTCACAGCATTTTGGGGGTTGCCTGCTTTGCAGTACGGTCATTTTGAGCTATGTGTCCATCAATGCCAAAAGTAGGAAGAACAGTATGGGCAGTGAGATCCAGAGCCCTTTTGACCTGAGCAAACATATGGACACACAGATCTGCTGGGTGTGTAACAGAGCAAGGGCAGGGGAAGGAGTGCTCTGCTCAGGGGGAATTGGAGAGTGTGAGTGCAAGAGGCTGAGATGGGCTGGGGTGAAGAGCGTGACTGTGGCTGACCTGTGTCATACCTGCGGCTGGAGAACACCATGCTTGGCTTGAACATCACCCCCACATCATCACAGAGTAGATGCAGCAGTGGATGCAGGCACAGGGTGTTTCAGACAGGCCAGTGAGAGCAGGCCCCTCACCTGCAGGCAAGTTCTTCCTTTACATTAACCACAGGCCACAACCCAGTGCAATAAAAACCGTTCCTGCACTTGATAGTGTGGTAAAGTCTAAGAAAAACCAAAGCTATCTCCAACTTTGTCTGTTAGCAGGTCAGGAGGCCAGGAAAATCCACACTCTAAAGTTACAATTTGCCTCATTCTCATCAGTTTTTTATGTCCCAGCAATTACCACTTGTAAGAGAGCTCCAAGAATTCATTCACCCTTCCCCAGGTAATGGCAGAGCCACAGTATATATAAGATGGACAGGGCTTAGCATGGCCCTTTGTGAATGCCCTCCCTGCAAAGGAAAACTGATCACCTGCTGGGGAACCTTAGGGAAGAGCATGCCCAGCTCCAGCCCGCAGTGATGCTGTGCCAGACTCTGTGTTCAGCGACTAAAGGTAAAAGTTATGAAGAGCCAAAGGGTCAGCACTCAGGAGAACTCACAGAGCACTTCTGGACTGAGAGAAAGAAAGAAGATCTGTGCCTGAGCACGTGCAGCAGCTGTGTTGCTTTGATGTGGCACTGGTTGACAAGAGAAAGGTGGGTGACCCCAAATTACTAAGGCAACGTTGCCTGCCAGGGCTAAAAGTCAGGGATCATCATTCCAGTGAGGTCAAAGCCAGTGAGCTACTGTGGTCTCTGCTTCTGAGCATGCAATGGGTGAGTGGCTAAAATAGGCTCCATTTCATGAATGCCCTTGGCCAGATAACAAGAGCTCAGGACTCTGTCTGCCCTGATACAGTACCACAGCACACTCTCCCAACATTGGACTGAGTCACCCATCGTCCAGTATCTACAGCTTTACAGCTCGTTCTACAGCTTTACAGCTCGTTCTCCGTTTGGGAGGTTGTGAAGGAATGCAGACCTTGGAGGTATGTGAATGGCCACTTTCCACCTCTCTCCTGGCAGCACACGGATGAAGTGCCAAGGCGCTGCGAATGTTCTGCCTGAGTGAGAAACCTTTCCCGGGAGCAGCCTGACGAGCTCAGCACGGCGCTGCTCAGCCAGATGGCTCCTGGACCAGAGCTGACTCATGCCCACAGAGCTCAGGCAGCAGAACTGGCAGAGAGCTGCAGCACACTGTGGGAGACACCTCACCCCAGCTGGCCCTGCACTCACAGTGGGGCAGCTCCAGTAGTAAATCCAGGTGTTCTGCCCACTGCTATCATTCTAATGCTGCAAAAATGAAATGGTGACAGGCCTGGGTTCCACTGACAAACAGAGAAGAACCAGGCTGGTGAACTTTTCTGAGCCCTGAAAAGGTGCAGACATTGAGGGAGCAGAACTCTTCACTCTCACAGTGGCAAAGGATGGTGAGCACAAGCTGTGGATAAGCTGATGGCACAAAGGGAAGGGTGATAGCTTCTAAAAGTGCAGCAGAGGCCTCAGAGAGAACAAGGGACTTGGGTATCTGCTTTCCACTAAAACAGTGTTGATAAACCTCCCCAACTGTTTTCCAGCTTGGCTTCTTAGTGAATTACAGCTTAGGAAAGCTGGAAAACATGAGCTACATCCAATCCATGCTGCAGACCACCATTTTCAGAGAAATGAATAAAGGTAAAAAACAAAGGTGGAAAGGAAGAAAGGTGAAGTGTAGCCAAAAATCCTCTTAAATTGTCCAAATCATATATGGGAGGGAGACTGCACTGGCAAAGCTGTGAACTGGCAGCATTAGTGGGTGATGAACGTGGCCATGTTATCTAATATGGCAGAATACACATCATGCATTTTTAATAGCATTGTTTCGCTTCTATTTATCACAGTGTCACAGCTAGAGGCTGTTTCAAAAGGCATGGGGAATACAGAAAGATTATGATTGGATGGTAGGGCTTTTGACTGGAGGTCACACACACAGAGAAACATACAAAGCATCAGTAGTATAAGACTTCAATGTAGTCCCTGTTTTCAGAGTCCACATGAAAAACAAGTCAGCTGCAGCAGTGTTTACTGAGAGTTAATCAGGTTTGCAGATTAACCATAAAATCCTGAATTACAGGTGCTTCTATGCAAACCTGAGGCACATGCAACACACGTAGCTGAGACATGAAAAATGGACTCTGTGATGGCAGCAGCAGAAGAAATGGGTAACAGCTAAGGAGGAAAGGGAAGGCACATTCAGTGATGATGGACTGAGTTCTCTCATCTCTTCAGAGCAGGTATTTAAGTTCTGATCAATTCTCCCTGTAATCAGCAAATGCTGATCCGTGAAAGAATTGCTGGCAATTATTTTTTTGCATTGCAACAATATCTGCAAAATCTACTCAGAAATGAGCATCTGCTTTACTCTCAGACACACAAGTGTCTCCATATGCTTGGATGACTATGGAGCCGTCAAACCAGAGCTGCATATTTTCTTCATTATTTTCTGCCCTGGAAAGAAGTGCAAGCAAGATAACAAAGAGAGACTGGTATAAAACAGAAAATTCTTGAGCAGGTAGCAGGTTTCAAGAGCTTTACTTCAGTCCAGCTTAACACTTCACATGTGTACTCAGCTTTATGCATCTCTCTGCAGGCTGGACTGGGGCTCCTCTCCATCAACCTGTAAGGAATTTGGGATGTTGCACAGGGGCTGTGACTATCTGGCAGGTTTCTACTCTGGAGGCCACCTTGATGCCTCAGGTTTTAGCTTTTATATTTTTCAGATTCTGTGCAACTTTAGTGTGTAGTTCTGAGCTTCATATTAGGGGATGGTAAGCTCTCTTTGCAGAGTAGGGAGACAAAACAATTCCTTCTCTAGCTGGGGACCAAGGACAGATGATCCAAATCTCAGGCCCAAGACCACAAACAACAGTGCACTGAAGAGAGAAAAACAAGAAGGGTGGGACTTCATAAGCTAAAGATATAATTGGATAATTAATTCTAATATGCTAATGGATCAGAACTTATAAAAGTGTGAGAGCCTGTGACTGGTCATCCATTTTGTGACCATTTTGGGTGGGCTCTTGTACTGCCCAAGGTGTATCCATTGAGGCCTTCTAATAAACACCTACTTTATTCTTTAACTCTGTCTAGTCTCTGTTCTAGGTCAGCCTTTACAAGGCATGAGCCCCTTTGCCCATTTCCTACCTGATGCACTACAACACCCAACAGGCTGAGCTCAGCTTGGATTACAGCCCTCACTGCCCCAGCTGACTCGAATGGGGCAAAACCTTCTGGGAATGCAAATGGGAAAATGAGAGCAGCTCCTCTCCCCTGCTGTCTGGGCAGCAGGTGTGTCTTTCCCCATCACAGGAATGAAACAGTGAACTTCTGAAGTAGAACAAAGCTCTTTCAGGAAAAAACATGTACCCAGAGCTGCAGCGTGAGCTGTGACAGACATACTGAGGTTCAACTGGGTCTGTTGAAGGGGAAAGTGCAGGTGTCAGGCTCACAGCATAAAACAAAAGCCAGGTAAACATGATGCCTGAGTCCTAGAAGAAATCATGGAAGGAAAAAACTACCAATGTTTTCAGGAAGATTTTTATCTCCTGTCTCCCTCTGTGCTAGTGCTCACACACCATGAGACCACCCTCATGTACAAAAGCACTTAGCCAGCCAGGGCCTCTGAGGAAAAGGCCTGCTCTGTTAGCAGTAATTCCATTTGAATTGTTAATTATTTTTGTCTTTCAAACCAGCATATAGATTGGCTAATCAAAACTCTTCTGATAACTATTTATGTCTTTGCTTGCCCCTGCTGCTCACAGTCACGTTCTTCCCCTGGAAATGGCTGTACCAAACTCACTGTGGGTTATGTCAAAGGCACGCTGAGTTTTTTGCCTAAGATTAGTAGCAGATACATATTTACAGAAAGAAGTCATATGATCTTTCTTCTAACACTGGAAGAATATGTAGAACTTCTTGTCAGTGTGAACACAGGATGATTTTAATTTCCTAAGAGACCTCTAAAGATAGGTCTTACATCAGAATCCTGTTTAACTAAATAAACATAAGATCAAGAAAATATTAGGCAAATCAGGCTTCATTTCTCACTGTAAATTAGATAGCAAGAGAACAGCCATTACAGCTCTCTTTAAAGCTATTTAATCACGTGGATCACGATGCATAAACAACAGAAAACCCATTTTCTGTTCTTTTTCAAATGCAGAAATGAGGACTAAAAATACCAACCAGGACTAATAAAATGACACATAGTAAACGTACCTCAGTGTATGAACATTATACACACTATAAAAAGCCAAAAATTATCATTATCTCACTGCTAGAAACGCAAAGGCCTCAACGGGGATTAGCAAAGGGATTTGCTTTACACTAACACTCGGCCAGAAACAAAGCTTGGAGTCGGTGCCACACCTCCACAGTCCTAAGGTCACCTCTTATCTGTTCAATCCCACAGCAACGCTCCCTTGCAGCTATTTTAACCTGAAGCTGCTTCACTCGCGATTTGTTGTGGAGACGGTGGGTCTGGTCGGGAGAGCGCGGTCTGAGGGGACAGAAGGCACGTGAGAATTCCTAGCGCCCACTCGGGGACAGCAGGGGCAGCTCCGGCCCAGGAACCTCCTGCGCCAAACCCGAACAGCCCCAGCAGTGCCTGAGCGAGGCTGCTCAGCCCGGGCTGCCACACGGCAGCCCTCGAACATGCGGGAGAGTCCTCAAGGCCTCCCCGGCCAGGCCCGCGCAGGCCCGGCCGTGCCCGGCCCCCGCCGCGGCGGGAGGCGGAGCCGAGCCCTGCTGACACGGGCGGCGGGCGGTGCTGCAGTGCGCGGAGCCGCCGATCGCTGCCGGAGCCCCGCGGCTGCAGCTCGCCGTGAGCGGGGGTGCCGGGGGAACGGGGACGAGTGGGGGCGCCGAGGCGGGTGTGGGGGGGGGAGGGACAAGGCCGCCGCCATGTTCTGAAACCGGGGAGAGGAACGGGCGGGGGCGGGACTCGAACCGTAGCCGAGGCCGGCGGCAGAGACTCGAACGTGGGTCCCTGGGGACTCGAACCCGCGTCTCCCGGCGGGCGCGGGGGGCACAGGGGCTCGCGGGACCCCCGGGGCGGTCGCGCGCTCCCCCCTCCATTATCCTCTCCCCCCCCCACCGCGCGCGCGGGGGGCCGGACGTGACTGGCTGCGTTCAATTTGTCACGCGGCCATTGGCTGGCGGGGGCGGGCGGCGCGTGACGTCAGCGCGCGGCGCTGCGCGGCCGGCGGCCATTTATAGGCGCGGAACGGGCGCTGCGCAGACGGAGTGAGCGGGCGGTACCGGGAATACCGGCGGCTGTATCGCGGCCCATCCCCGCGGGAGTGCCGAGAAACCCCCCGCGGAGCCCCGATCCACCTTTTCCGAGCGCCCCTTCGGCCGCCGCTGAGCTTTTGTTTCTGTTCGCGCAGCGCCTGAGCGCCCCCGCCCAGCTTTGTTCTTCTTGAGGCCCCTGCGGGGAAGGCGCGGCCAAGATGGACCCTTGTCACACCGAGGAGACCGAGGGCGAGATCCCCGGCTTGGGTAAGGCCCAGCGACGGCGGGCGGGGAGGGGGTGGTTGGAGGGAACGGGGGGGATGGGAGAAAGGGCGATCGGGCCCTCGTGGTGCCGCCAGCCCGGGCCCGGTGCCGCGGAGGCCTCACGATGGCGCTGGGGGAGGGAGGGAGGGAGGGGGGCGGCGGGGACGGGCCCGGCCGCGTGCGCCGCTCAACCCCCCCCGGCCGCGTGCGTCGTGCCGGGCGGGGCCGCGGGGGCTCTCCGGGGTCGCTGTCCCGCCTCCACCGCCGCTGCCGCGCCCGCGGGTCCCTCCCCGTGCTGGGGGGGGGGCGGGCGTGAGATCGCCAACGAGATAAGCGTAAATTACAGTTTATTACAGGTCTAACGTCCAGCCTTAAGTAGCGTAAATCCGGTGGAAACGGCCACTCAGTAAAGCAGAAGTTGAAAGTAAAGGTTTCTGGACGCCATAACAGTCTCGTCTTAAAATGGTGAACCCGTGCCAGTTATTGCAAAACAGCCCTGCTCAGCGCCTGCTATCTGTTTACTGGGTGTCGGCCTCTCGCTGAGCTCCCCCGTGGGGACAGACACTCCAGAGGCAATATGACTTTAAAATCTTTATTAAACAGCAGAGAATATACAGGAAAAAAATCACTATCAAAACACCCCGTATTTGTTCTTTTTAGCTATACAAAAAGGTCTAGCAAAACACACTGCTCAGAGCAGATAAAAATAAACCCCAAATCATGTTATTACATTTCAGGCTTGCTTTAAAATCAGCTATACAGGTCATGCATTTGTTTTAAGTAAATTTTTAAACACACAGACTGTTGAGTGGACTTGTTATCCGAATTAATTTTCATCTTCTAAAGAAGTCAGAAATAACTTGACCTATAAAAAAAAAGCATATATATTATTTGAGACATTAAAAGTACCAGGCTTTTCCCTTTATTTGGGAAGAAATTGTCTGTTACTATGTTTTTCAGTGATGTTTTGCCCCTGTATTTAATTCATGAACTGAAATGCGTGTAGCCTTTCAGAGGGGCAAGGTAGATGGCATTTCTGAGTGTCTGCTTAAGATTAAGCTATTAATTGCTGGTTTCCATGAGGATGTAATGACAAATACCTCCACAGTTCATCATTGGGCTCCCCTTCCCAGTTTATTTAGAGCTATTAAATTGAGGGAATAAGTCTTGTCTTAAAGGAGTCATTCTTCAGTAATCTCAAACTGATGACCCAGAACAAGATGAAGGAAATGGTTTATAGGGTTTCCTAGGAGAACACTTCCTCATGCTTTTAAGTATTAGGTGGAGATTTTTTCCCCGTGAACTAGCCAAACAACTCCACCAGAATTTCTTTTGGCATTTCCCAAGTCTTGCCTTTCGTAGGAATTGGTAAACACCATTTTGGCTCTTTATTCCCACCTTGTCTCCTCAGATGGTTGTTTACTCTCCCTCCCCACTGTTTAATATCACTGCGTGCATATTAACTGCAGAAGAGCAGATACAAACCCCCCAGTACTTCATACTTACTTTATCAATCAGGTACTCTTGTTTAATTTTATCATTCTTAAAATCTTCATTAACATCCAAAACTAGAATAGGAATCTCCTTTATGTTCTCAAAATCAACTCTGTTAAATGGCAGAACATAGTTTGAGTAAAAATACACAAAATACTGTGCATTCAAGACCCCTGCTCTTGATTACCACATGCATCTGAAATGTTAAAGCTGATGCTCATAACTTAAATATAAAGCCCATGCCAAGTTTGTCCTTAATTGCTCTTAATATATTTCACTCTTAGTATCTATCTATATAGTAATGTACAAGTAGGGGGGGTGGGAAATTGTTTTTTAACCTTAATTTCCTTTCTCTCATTCTTGTAATGGAATCAGTGACCAGGAACTGATTTTGTAATTGTAAGATGGAGTATTTTTTTTCAAAATCTCCCTTGCCCTGTGTCTCCCCCACTTAATCCACTTAACAAGATGCAATTTTAAAGCTTCCTTTCATAAGGATGACCTCTTTAACAGGTTATAAGACCAGTATTTATAAGGTCTTAGACATAAGCAAAACCATTTTGGCTTCAGTTTAGGAAGAGATGGGAGCAGTAGTTAGTCTGAGTGTGGAAGGCATTTCTAAAACGCAGTACATGTGCTGAACAACATTCTAACTTGTGCTTCCACACTTCAGTTCCTATTCCAGACACAGAAAGTGCTTCCTTACTGAGTTTGGAATGAGTACACAACGTAAACATTCCCAAAATTGCACACTGTGCACTGCCTTCTCTCTCCTAAGCATTTGGGTCATCCTATGTGAAACTTCAGCAAGCAGATCAAACTGATAATGTACTTTTCCTGGAATTGTCATGCTTCCCCTTCAGTAGAATATTTTGGACTCCTCTAGGGAAAAATCTAGAGTCTGTTTTCATGTTCAGAGATTCTTTAGATGGGAAAGCCAGTAAGAGTCAATAAGGAGCTTAAGGGAAGGTGTACCGAGATCACTCAGCTGCTGATTAGGTTTCTTGTGTGTAACAGGTCTGCCAAAAGCCTTTCTGATTATTGTTTAAATTTAAGTTAGGATTAATATTTAAACTTTGTTGAAATGCAGTCCTGCTAGTTTAAAGGTATTTGGGGCCTTGTTTGCCCCTTACATTGAAATAGAAACTGCATGGTGAGAAATGTATGTGATTGGCCCCTGACCACCATTTTAAGTGTCTTATTCCTGAGTCCTTCGAGTTAGCAAAATCCATATCCTTGCCTGAATTACAACTGTAAAGCTTTCTAGTTGAAGCTAATGTTTAAGAAAGGTTTCAAATTAGATGGAGTTCCATCCCTTGAACCCTGAAGTGGGTATAAATTTGAGTGTATCCAACTGCCTGAGTGAAACTAGACTTGCAGTAAACTCGATAAAACTAAAGCTTTAAGGTAGGAAAAAGACTTGCCTGCAAGTTAAAACTTGCTACAAAAAGTGGGTTCCTACCTCATAGTCCTTTCATGAAGCCAGGTTTCATGTTTATAGTGGAGGTTTTCCAAATACTCAAGCTCAATTCCTTGCTCCTCTTTTCTTCCCCTCATCTGTAGCCTTTCCATGCATTTCTGGGAAAAAAATATAAACCTGGTCATTAATCATGTGTTGTAGGTTAAATCAGCTAAATGAATCAAGTGGCCCTTAATTTGGAAGGACTAATGCTAGACATTAGTGAACATTACTTTTAAATGGTTGGCTGAACATAAACGAGTTAAATCTAGGATAACTTTTTTGTACCCTCTTAAGCCTCTGGAAAATGAAACTGGAACTGAGAAACCTCCATTTTTAGTAGCATACCTGAGGTGTGGTTCTGAGATAGATCATGCCGTCCAGTTCTATATCTGATTGAAACTGATTCAAAAGCCATGTGTGCCAGTCCTGATAAATAGACCACTCTGTTTCATTAATACTTCCAGACTCGAACAGGTTAGAAGCAAACACGTATCTGCAATGAAAGACATCAGTCTCATGCCAGGAATGACACCAAAACACTAATCATCAGAACAGAATGATGGTATTGAAAAAAAATGACTTAATCAAGCCTGCTCCCTTGCAGGTATTAGTTTAAATATCAAGTGTTTCCTCAGCTCCATGTCTGTAAAAGACCTGGAAATTGTTAGTGAGTTCTTGCCATGCTGTAATTACCTGTCACTGTACACAGATCTTTCAAAAAATTGCACTGGATGTTCTGCTTCGTACAGCTTGGCTGAGAGAGGTTTTAATTGTGCTTTTACTCGGCTCAAGCAGGCATAAGTCTGAAATGTGTAAGCCCATCTTGTGGGTTTGTCATAGAGCATTTGAAGTAAGTTTCCTCCGCTCTTCTGAGATGTTGAAAGTTCCTAAAAGGCAAGAGAAAAAAGTGAATATGAACATACTGCTTTTCTCAATCCAGAATTCTGATATGTTTAAGAATTCATGGCTTTCTTTTTGTTGCTAAGAAAATGCTTCGGCATAGGACCTGAGAGACTCTTCTTCCTCAGGTGATGGTGGTTTTTTTTTTTTTTTTTTTTTGATGACAGCTTCTTCGAGCAGTTTGTTTGAGTTCCAGATTTTAGTGTGATTCCCGTGGAGTAGGGGATGTGATTTGGAATATACATTGAGTAGGATCTCGCCTTTACAATTTGAGTGCCTGACCAACTGTGGTATGATAGTGGGGATGACTCTGGCTGCTGCAGACTAAGTATAGCTGGATTTTGGCATAACTCCCTGTCTGTGGAGCTCCTTGCAGTTTCTTCCGGCCCAAATCCAGCGCACCTACCTTGTACTCATCCTCGGCTGTCTGGATGTTGCACCACTTAGCGATGGGCTCGGGGATGATCTCCCACTCATCGCTGTGTTTCTCCAGAAGCCTGACAAACGTTGACTTCCCCGCAGCTGCGGAAGATGAGAGCAGTTCACAAAGGGCTGGGGGTTGCTAGCTCCGGTGCTGCTGACGGACAGGGGGCAGTTCGGGGGTTGTTAGCGTCTGTTGGGGCGCGGGGCCGGCCGGCTGCGCCGTGGAGCAAACTGCGCTAATCTCTCTCGCCAGAGGGGCCGCGCCCGGCCGGGCGGGTGATAAGGGCGGCCGAGGAGCAGCCGACATTTTAGAGCTGCCGTGGCGGGCGGAGCTTAGCCGGGAGAGCGAGGGAGCGGCCGCGCAGGCGCCGGGACTTGGCGCGGGCGGGAGCGAACGAGCGCTGCTGCTCCGGGGGGGGGGACACCGGGGGTTTGTGCTCCCAAGCCCGCCCTGCGCCCCTGTGTCACTGACGGGCACCCTGCTCGGGGAGCTCCCCACCCGCCCCAGCCTCCCTCCGGGTTCACGTCCCGGTGCGACTCCCCCCGCAGAGCCGGGGGGACAAGCAACGCTGCCGCCCCTCTCGCTCTGTCTCCCCCGGCATCCCAGCCCCTTGGGGTGCTCCCGGCCTGACACCCCCACCTTCCCCCAGACTCCCCTACCACCCTGAGCCGCCTCCCGCACCCTCTCCGCCGAGCTCACCGATGTTCCCCTCGATGGAAATCTTCCTGAGGCGCTTCTGGAAGCTGGATTCGAGGGAGCCGGCGGGGCTCTGGCAGTGCCGCTTGGCGGGGGTAGACATGGCGGTGCCGAGCGGGAACTCAAGGGGTTCCCGGCTGCTCCAGCGCACTTTAAGCGTCCCGCCAGGCGGGTGGGCGGGATGGCCGCTTCCCGCCAGTCCTCCCCGGGAAGAGGCGGAGGCGCTGCCCCCTCCCCCGCCGCTCCTGCCCAGCTCCCGCCGCCGCGCTGTTACAAAATGGGCGTTCGGCGAGTGAAATGGAGAAGAGAGCTTTGTGCAGGAAGTGACTGTAGCACGGTTCCACTTACTGATCTAATTTGCATTTCTGTAAACGAGTTCGCCATGTTTGATTTACTTACGTAAACTTGAGCATTCACTTAAAAAAAATCTAAAAGCCTCCAGCTATGGGGGTGGGGTGGTTGTTAGTACTCCGGAACATGTAATAAGAGATGAGGCAATGCAGGCTCACAGTCTGTTTTGGTACTGACTGGAGAAGAAGCACTTCGTGGATGAATGGCGTTCATCCGCAGGCTACTCAGCAGCTTCTGGGCTCCAAATACCAATGTCGGGGCTCCAGGAGCCTGCTTAACTCTAGGCATGGGTCCTCTATCAACTGTGCAGACAAGTTGAAACATGAGCTGGTTATCCAAGGGGAAAGGGGATGGAGGATTCTTAGATGAGTTATTCCAATTTCCTCCTTCCTCCTCGGTAATACAAGGTGAAATCTAGCTAGGTCTGGTGTGTTTGGAGGAAATGGGAGGGAATTAACTTTTCCGTTCTTTTATGATAATTGTGACCCATTGTCTCTTCTTTCCCCATCTCCTCCAAACACACCAGGCTTCAGTGACCGAAGCGAGCAGATTGTTTCACGTGGGGTAGCGTCAGCCTTTGAAGCTGGTAAGTGCTAGTTCGCGCACCCGGTGTGCGCAGCCAGAGCGCTCCGCTGTCCGCGCCACGCGGGAGCCGCGGCGGGCCGGGGCGGGGGCGGCAGCGCGCGGGGCACGCGCAGTGCGGCGAGCGGCGCGCGGGGCCGGGGCTTTGTTCGGCGCGGCGGGCGGGCGGCGCGTGCGCACAGGCGGCGCGCGGGTCCCGGGGGTGGGGCCGGGCCCTACCGGGGCACATGCGCCCCGCACCCACCTCGGCCACGCTACGGCCGGTCCCGTACTCGGCGGAGGCTCGCGGTGCTCGGTGCCTTCTCGTCACACGGCCCTCCCTGCGAGCCGGCTGCGGGCGCTGCGCCATCGCCGGGGGCCCCCGGCCCGCCAGGGCGGCGTGTGGGACCGCGCTCTTTGTGCGGAGGAAGGCCCGGCCCAGCGGAAACGGGAGCACCCGCCGCCATTTCCTAGCGCGCTCTCGCTACAGGCTCGCCCGCTCGCTGCCGCCTGACCGGGACTAGGCGCTCTCCGGACAGTGGATCAGGCTCGGAGCCCTAGAACCAGCGCGGAGCCCCACCATGTGTGCGTGCGGGGAAGGGGCAGGGCGCGGGCCGGGGGCGGGAGCGGCGCCGTGTGTGTGAGGCGGCAGCGGCGAGGCAGAGGAGGATCAGGGAGGGCCGGGACACAGGCCAGGGGGGCCGCCGGGCGCTCTGAGGGGGTGCGGGTGGCGGCCGTGCTGAGCAGCATCTCAAAGGGCCCGTTCTCGTCTTTCCAGCAACCACAGAAGCAGAGACAGAGCAGAGCCTCACCCCCAATGTGATGCTTAACACAGAGAGCAGCGAGGGATACGTGGTGAAAGTCCGGGGGCTGCCTTGGTCTTGCTCCACCGAGGAGGTGCAGAGGTTCTTCTCCGGTAAGTGGGGCTGTGGGGGAATAAGAGGTTTGGGAGAGGGGTCGGGCTCTGCTGTCAATTCTGGGTCCGTCCCAGGGACACTGTGGCAGTGGGAGTGCTGTAGTGAGCAGTTGCAGGAGGCATTCAGTAGCCAGTGCAGTTTGTAGTGCAACAAGTGCTTCAGCCAGAACCTGGGGTGCAAAGCCATGTTCATGCTAGCAGAAACTCAATACAAAGGGGCTTAGTCTGAGTTGCTGGGATAGCCACCACTACCTATGCTGCTTGAATAACCAGGAGAGAGAACGTTCAGTTTTAAAGAAATTTCAATCTGCAGCAAGAGTTATAAAGCTAAATCAGTTTAGTTCTTGTATTAGACGCGAGTCTGTTGGGACAATATGAGTGTTCAGTGTGTGTATCCTTCCCCAGATTATTAGCATTCTGCAGTAACAAATAGTGGTGATAAATACATGTTTTCTGCAGCGACTGGACCTTTTAAAACTGCTTCAGGGATTTGATGTCTTTGACTTTGTTCTGATTCAGTTTATTACACTTAGACTTATTGTTACTATTCCTTATTTCACGCTAATTAAGAGAGTTAAGATCAAAAGCAGATAGTGTGTTCAACTTGAGGCAGAAAAGCTTTGGAAATAGCTTTGGAAATTTGCAATTATCCTTTATCTGCAGGTTTGACTAGAATGGGAGCTTTAGTTAGTGTCTTAGTAATTGGTCATTTTAAAGTTGCATTGCGACAGAAATGCTGCTGGTTTTGTTATGATACAAATGATACTCGATACATTTTTGGTTTTAGGCTCTCTGAAACTTCCAAAGTAACACTGTTCCTCTAATAATTAATATAATGCTGGCCTTTCTGTTTAATTTTCAGATTGCAAAATTCTGAACGGGGCTTTGGGTATCCGTTTCATCTACACCAGGGAGGGCAGACCAAGTGGAGAAGCATTTGCTGAACTTGAGTCAGAGGAGGATGTGAAATTGGCCCTGAAAAAGGACAGAGAAACAATGGGACACAGATACGTTGAAGGTTTGACTCAGTTGGTCTAGTAACTGACTACACTGTGTTTGTGCTTGATGGGTTTTTGGTTAATTGCATTTTTTGTCTCTTTAAAATGCATGTGAAAGGACAAATGGACTTGCATATCATAAGTTGACTAGTTTCAAGGCAAATGACTTTAAAAACTCTTCCTTACTCCAGAATGCATTAATTCTAAGTGCCTTTTACAGTTTTCAAGTCAAACAACGTTGAAATGGATTGGGTTCTGAAGCATACTGGTCCCAACAGCCCTGATACAGCTAATGATGGTTTTGTACGTCTTAGAGGACTCCCATTTGGCTGTAGTAAAGAAGAAATTGTACAGTTTTTTTCAGGTATGTGGGATAAAAGTAGTAGCTATAGCACTATTGGTTTATGCTAAAAGTACCCCAACAAACTAAACAGGCATGGATTGCCCAGTAGTACATCCAACAGTATTATGATGGGTATTAAAAGTAAATAAAGCAATTTTTCACTAGTTTTCTGGGCATGAAGAATCCTTCGGATCACTTCCTAAAATACTTGATAAATTAAATAATTTAGGGAATGCCAAAAAGGTGCTTGAATTTATACTTGGTGGGACATGCTGTTCCAATAAAGGATTATAGAAAAATGTCTTGCTTTCCAAATAAAGCTGAACAGTTCATGTGGGAGGCTCCTTCCACCCCTGGCCTTGGATGATTGGCCCTGGTCAGTGAAGGATGTAGAACACCACTGGGCTCTGTGTCAGGAGCAGGTTCTCAGTAAAGGGCCCTTGACCTCTTCCCAACATAAAATTAGTATTGAATGAAATGCAGAGAAAACCTGCTGAACTCTACCCAAATACAGATCTACAGATTTGCCCCTTTCTCCTCCTATGGGGATAGAAAACCCACCAGACCCTTGATGTTGCCTAGCTCAAAGTTTTTATGGATGAAGAGATAATGCCTTGTTTTGACTAATTTTTACTTTTTTTGCAGCTGTTTTATGTTTACAAACTGGAATTAGACTATTAAAATGTCTAAGAATGGAATCTGTTGATTGTTTAGGATTTCATTTGTTATTATTTTCAAAATACTAGATTTCTAAATGTTTTGCTATTACAAGATATGATAAAGCTTGTTGTTTTGCTTTAAAATACAGTAGAAACATTTCCAGTTTTACAATCTCAGAACTTGTTTTTTGTTTTTCTTTTTGTCTTTTTTTTGTTTTCTGAATTGGTGATATGAACAAGAGCAATTTCTAAGCATGTGCATTTTAAACTGTTCTTTTCTTACATGGTGAAGTAATTCAAGCTTTATAAGTTGTTTATGTGCTTAATATACAAAATGTGTCTCTTCTGTTCAGGAACTAATACTTAAAAATTACTTCATGATTTTTTTCTTAATTAAGCACTCTTAAAGATTAAAAATTGCTGAAACTTTATATTTGAATAAGACTAATTATTTAGATGACTTCTAGTACAATTACTTGTTCTGTATAAAGCTGTTTAACTTGCTGTGTTTAAATTTAAGTTCTCTTAAAAAGTTCATCTTAAATACTTTCACAGAATTGCCGAGGTTTGTAATGATGTGTGAAGTTCTTAACTCACCCTGCATTAGATGCCTTCTCTGAGGGGCTGTCCCTGACCCTCAGAGCATTTCTGAGCTCTGCAGGGTGGGTTAAGAACCTGAACTGAATGGTATGTGATCGTGGAGCTCTTTGTTGAAGTGCCTTTTTTATTCTGGTGTTCTAGAATCAACATACCATTCTCTTAAAAGTGTTTAAATTCTGGTGTTTTTAAAGCTATAAGAAAAAACTCATGACTGGGCTTGTGATGTTAATATTGCCCCCCTACTGGGGTTATTTGTCCTTGGGTTGAAGGGTTGGAAATCGTGCCAAATGGGATAACATTGCCGGTGGACTTCCAGGGGAGGAGTACGGGGGAGGCCTTCGTGCAGTTTGCTTCACAGGAAATAGCTGAAAAGGCTCTAAAGAAACACAAGGAAAGAATAGGGCACAGGTGGGGATGGATGGTTGGTTGGCTCTGTCACTTTTCTTATGGTAAACAATTAAATCCATATTCTCTCTTCTGAAAGTGTTAACACCCAAATCAAAATTGTAATTGTGGTCTCTAACTTGGTGATGAGTAAAGGTATTGATTGCTACAGTGTGTGGCACAGACTGTTTAGATCTACCCAAAAATACAAGATAAAATTGGCCTAAACTAAAATGTGCTTTGGAAAATTGAGTAATAACAGGCATTCAAAACTATAGCTTGGAAATGACAAAGTTGAGAGACTATGGCTTTAACTTCTCAAATAGCACCAATTCTACCTTTAGCTCTAAAGACATGCACAGTATTCTTACTACCATAAGAAAATGTGATACTTTCTAAACTTGTTTTATAAGTTGAAATGTAACAAATTTACTTACTTGTATTAATCTTCAATGTAATAAGCATAGCTTTCAAGAAATTGTCACAAAGGGTTTTTATTCAATTTTACTTGTGACTATTTATCATTGAAGCATGCACCTTTTGCCTACGCTGAATCACTGAAGCATAGGCTGGGTTCAGTAGTACATGCAGAGCTTTTTGTGGCATCCTGATGGGTTAAACTCTCGGTGGAGATCGGGTTTTTAACCCTCTGTTTCTGTTGCCTTGAGCAACAATGCTGAGTTGAGTGGACACTGGTCCCTCCTACATTGTTTGACTAACATTTTAAATTGGGGGGAGGTGGGCGGGGAATCAATATTGCTCCCCCACCCTTAAGGCTGGGATACTGCAAAGTATGAGGAGCACATAAACCCTTCAGTAATTTTAATTTCTTGAAAATACACTGATTTAAATGTAATGTAGTGCTAATAATAGAAAGTCATTGCCTACATAACGTAAAGAAACCTGGCTTAAAATTAACTGCCAGTGTCAAGGCTATGACTAAATGGCTTGTTGTAATGTGAAGTTGTGAGGTGTTTGTGGAAGGAATCAAAGACTGACTTGTCCCTGTGCAAACGCTCGTAGGTACATTGAGATCTTCAAGAGTAGCCGAGCAGAGGTGCGCACTCACTACGACCCTCCCCGCAAGCTGCTGGCCATGCAGAGACCTGGTCCGTACGACAGGCCCGGCCTGACGCGCGGATACAACAGTCTGGGTAGAGGAAGTAGCTTGGAGAGAATGAGGCGTGGAGCCTACGGAGGAGGTAAGTGCCCGGGGGCCCAGGGAGCTGCTCCTTTGAAAAGCAGCAACTCTTGGACCTGGTAGTGTCTCCCCAGCTGTGTATGTGTCCTTGGCATTAATTCTTGTAGAAGAAATGAAATGTTGTAGTAGTCGTTGTTTGCAGTGTGTACTGTGTATTTGGATCTTTCTGTAGTCGAAATGAAAGTTTATTTGAAACTTTGTGTAGTTGAAATGAACATGTCCAATCTGTTTCTAGGTTATGGAGGTTATGATGACTACAATGGGTATAATGATGGCTATGGGTTTGGTTCTGATAGATTTGGAAGAGGTAAGGATCTCTAATAGGAACAGTAACTGAACTTACGACATGTCCCAAAAGAAACTAAAATACATCTGAAAGACCTAGAATGGACTCTTTTCTCCGCAGGGATGTCGGACCACAGGTACGGCGACGGATCGTCCACCTTCCAGAGCACGACCGGCCACTGCGTCCACATGCGAGGTCTGCCCTACAGAGCCACGGAGAACGACATCTACAACGTGAGTGTCACACGCTGCTCCCCAGTGCATGGCTTTGGGTCCCAGGGTCCTTGTGGGGACATACCAGCTGCCCTGCAGCTGCAGTGTTCCTCTGGAGAAAATGGCTTGCTGTAAACCCAAACTGTTGCATTGGTGCGTTTTAATCTGTGTGACTGTTCTGTGTGTAGTTCTTCTCACCTCTGAACCCTGTAAGAGTACACATTGAAATCGGACCAGATGGCAGAGTAACCGGAGAGGCAGACGTTGAATTTGCTACTCACGAGGATGCAGTGGCTGCTATGTCCAAAGACAAAGCAAACATGCGTAAGTTCGACTGCTCGGGAGAGGTGGCTTTGGGGAGTTGCCAGCACTGCAGTGTAGTGCATCTGCCGCAACTGGAATGCCAAAGATTTCACTGCAGCTTCACTTGCAGTGAGACAAGCTGCATGGGTTTGGTGTGATATGCTCTCATGGGAAAACTTTCTTCTTGCAGAACACAGATACGTAGAGCTGTTCCTGAATTCTACAGCAGGAGGAACTGGTGGTGCCTATGGCAGTCAGATGATGGGAGCAATGGGTATGTAACTGTCTCACTGCACTTGGAAGCTGGCTCGTTTTGTACAGCTCCTGCTTTATTGTGTGCCTGGCATCAAAACTGAAATTCAACATTCTGTCTTAATCACACAGTCAAGGAGTCGGAAGGGGTAGTCCAAGATTGGAACACTAGCACATTGCCAGGTATATAATCCTTTTGGGAATACATTTGAGCTTTAATGGGTTGAATAAACTTGTGGTGCTGAGTGTGGTGTGCCTGGTGGGATGAGTGGCTTCTTTGGGAGTGTGGTAGTGCAAAATCAGGGAGATACCTGTCCTTTTTATTCTCCTTCCCCTTCCCGATTGGGGCATACCAGAACATGGTTCGGTGATGGAGGATGTATCTGTGGCATGTGACCTGCCATTCAAGCTGAGTCTTGGTGGTGAGAGAGAGATACTTGGAATTGGGAAAAATTGTCTGAATTGCACTGGCAAACCCGAAAATTGTTAAAAAATCTAAAATGTGTGTTTGCAGCACAAGTCTTAAATTCCTGTTGCTGTTATGCCTCTAAGACAGATACCCTCCTGACACCCAGCTGGGCTGGTTACGCAGATGAAGGTGGGGTTGGTTTCTGGGGGGCTCCTTTCTCTTGTGGGAGGGGGGGGTGTGGATGCACTGTTGCTTTTATAGTATTTGTTTACAAAATGTTTATAGTTGTAATGCTGATAGTTAAACTGCAGAAAGGAGTGTTAGGCAAGTGATGAGGCGAAGAGCAGTTGTTTGTTTAAACAGAGGTATCTGTGTCTGAGCCACAGCACTGCTCTGATGTGATGCACAATCAGTCTGGGGCAGGAATAAGTGTCAGGACCGTGTACACATGAGTGACTCCAGTTAATGAGCTTCTGTGCTTCTGGAAGGGCAGCACTCAGTGTGAGGTCCCTTAAAGCCATGCTTAAGTTTTTTGGGGTTTGTTAGAGTGCAGATTGATCCTGTTTAGTATAGTCCACAGAAATTGTAAAAGTAACTTCTAAAGTTCTTGTTGCTGCTTGATTGCAGGGATGTCTTTAGAAACCCCATCACTTTCCTTGAGCATGTTAAACTTCCCTTGGTGTGAGCAAGGTAGTGCCAGAGTGCAGGGGCTGTTGGTTGGGTGAGGGCTGGGTTTGTTGATGATGAGCAGATCTTGACCGGCAAGTTCTTAATGTTTTTGCCCTTAACTTAAAGGGAGCCAATCCAGTTATGGTGCTCCAGGCAACCAGCAGCTGAGTGGGGGCTATGGAGGAGGATATGGAGGTCAAAGCAGCATGAGTGGCTATGGTAAGAGCATTTCTTTGCTGGTTTCCATTGGGCCAGGTGCAGCTGGCTTAACATGCCCTTCACTGGTGTTAAAGGGTTGTGGTATAACCTGGGCAGCACAGGCTCTGAAAGTTAAAGGTGTGGCTACTGTGAATTTTGGGGAATGGGGGGGATCGATTCAAAGCTGCAATGGGGAGCTGAGGGGGGGGAATGTGGAAAACTATTCTGGAAGGGGCAGGAAATGCCAGTCTCAGACTTGCATTGCTCTGATCACTTTTCTTAACCCAAAAGCTGGAGACCAGCTTTGTTTAAACACAGTACAAATGGGGGAGGGGGTCATGGGAGGCTGGGTCCTCCCTATTCCCCCAGAGCAGTGGTAAAGCTCTGGCTTGGGAAGGGGGTGATGCAGAGCTCGTGCTGTCGTTGAACATCCGGTAACTGGCTTTGGGTACGGAGCTGTAAACTGACACTTTGCAGCGTTGGGCACGGTAGACGGTATTTACGAGGTGGCCCAGCAAGGACAGGCGTTGGGGCAAGGATGCTTCGAGTCGGCCTGAGGCAGCTGTGAACCTGCTGTCGGTTTCCCCCTCAGACCCCGGGAGCCAGGGCGCCATGAACAGCAGCTACTACAGCAGTGGGAACCGCGCATCCATGGGAGTGAACGGCATGGGCGGCATGTCCAACATGTCCAACATGAGTGGTGGCTGGGGAATGTAACCAATCGCTGACTTTTGGTCACATCTTTTTTAAAAAACAAAAAAACAAAAAACTAAGTTTAACAGTTTTGCAATACGAGCTTGTGATTTATGCTTTACTGTAAGTGAATTCAGGATTGTTTTAAAACCTTTCAGGTTCAGTATTTTTGAACATACAGAAATGAACATTCATCTAGGATGTAATAACCAAGTAAAGACTATAACTGTTAAACAATTTGGAGCGTTTCTCAAGTTAGTTTTGTTGTAGGAGTGTATTTAAGCAGTAAGCGTATTTAGGTTAAAGCTGTTTGAATTATGTTAAATGTTGCTCTTATACCATATTACATCCAACACTGTTTTGAATACATGTTGAAAGAGACATGCTTTTTTGTAAAGAACCAATATAGGAGCTGTGTCTGAAAATCAAAGTGAACATTTGGCATGTTAGTTCTAGTTTATTTCTTTTAATATCCTGTAAGGCATGTTAAAGCTTTTTTTTTTTAAGTTAATGGGGGAAACATGTTGAGACGCAATACGGCTACTTTAGGATTTTGGTCTTGGTGTTCGTATAAAATTCTGAGGCCTTGATTTAATCTTTCATTGTATTGTGATTTCCTTTTTAGGTGTATTGCGCTAAGTGAAACTTGTTAAATAAATCTTCCTTTTAAAAACTGGAACTCACTCCTTCTTGACCTCCAGCTTCTTGTAACCACACTTGCATCCATGTCCTCTGACTGTTGTACCCTTGCCCTGCAGCTGCCACACAGTGACTCAATGACCCATAGAGTGTAACAGTGACAAGTGGGGGGGAGCAAAGGCAACCCCCCTGCTGCTGGGGGTGCCCAGTGGGTGTTGGTTCAAAGCACTGCTGCATGGCTGTGCCCTGAGCAGGGGGCCCTGGGCCCTGAAACTGCTGGGGGATGAGAATTGATTCTGTACTTTCCTGTAGGCATCCATGGACTGGGCAGCTTACTGCAACCATATTTCAATAAATGTAACTTGTCAAACATCCTGCTTAAAGATGTGATTTTGTAAGCAACATTGTTACAGTTTTTTGAGCCCTGCAACTTTCCCTGAAATAATACAGAATTTGCTTCCATGCAGTCAGTGGCCATAGTATTTTGGTTGCCTGTGGTAAAGAACTGTCCTGAAGGCGTAAGAACCTGAGGTCCTTTCTACAGTGATGAAAGTGTCTTCCTGTTCTGTAGCAGAGGAGCTGTAAGGGTGGAATTCTGAGCCCTGGGTATTTCAGCCATGGCTGTCTGCCATGAAAACAACCTGCTTCCTGAGGGGATTGCTGACTGAGCCCAGCTCAGTGGTCACGTAGCCCTGCTGTGCCTCTGTCAGAGCTGGGCCAGAGTGGGGATCACCCCTGGGTTTGCACTGTTCCACATGGAGCCTCTGGAAGCTCACTTGGTTAAAGAGCTGCTCTGGAACCTGGGGCACACACGGGTAGTGGTGGGTGCTGCTTGGGGACAGGGCTGCCTTCACCATGCTGCTGGTGTGGTGACAGCCCTGGCACAGGAACACAAACTGCTTTGTGATCCCTGGTACAGCCAAGCCCAGGCCTGGCAGAAGAGGGAGCAGGGTCCCCTGGGGCTGGAGCAGCAGCTGCTCCCCTCTGTCCCAGGGCTGGACACAGTGAGCCACGGGAGCCACTGCTTTTCTGGAAAATGGTGAAAGCAGTGCCAGCTGCAGAGCAGTGGCTTCATCTGGCACCTTCCAGGGAATACCACAGTGTTGGTCAGGTATCCCAAACACAATTAAGCTGCTACTTTCAGCTTAAACCCTGGCTATGGATGGCTGAAAAACATTCTTTTCTAGGATCTGTGACTTGACAGATGTTAAAAATTAAAACTTGCTTTCAGTTTTTGCAAAAGACTTTATTGTGTAACTACTGCACTGTGGTCACAGCGACTTCAGAACAAGTATAATGTGCAGTTTTTGACTCCGCAGTGAACTGAAGGCACATTCATTGACACTCCTTATAAAGCTTTCTATAGACAATTCATAAATTGACCTTTTCCTCTCTGACTGACTTAGAGCAAATACAAAACTGTACACGAGCCAGGGGAACACATGGAGCACATACAGTGAAGGTAAAGAAATTAAGTTCATGTACAGCGAGACAATGATGTCTACAGGGATCAAATAAATGTAGAAATGCCATATACAAATTTTAATACAAATATCTATAAAAATCAGAAAAATGAATCTTAGTTTCAAATAGAACTTTTGGGGAAATTACAGTTGATATAAGCTCCTTAATTATTTCAGTTGGAGAAGCATTAGTTTGCACGATCCCTACAAATTAATTTACACTGCCCTTACAGTGGAAATTATCAGACCAGCCAGTCCAGTCTGCTGCACAGAAGACACCTGCAATTCAGAATTAAAAAAATAATGGCTACTTTCCAATGTTAAAGTGGCTCTGTCAAGGGTGGGAGAGCCTTAGGAGGAGTTAGAAGAGCACTGCTGGAGCAGCAATGTGTGACAATTATCACAGACACGGACGGGTTTGGGGTAGGATGGCAGCGCGAGTTCGTTACTGGAACAAGTGTTGCAGAAGATGTCCCCGCAGTTTCTGCAGTGGTGCTACAAAAAAAGAGTCAGAATGAGCACAGCTGCCTAAAAACAGCATTGGGAAGAGAAGTCAGGCCCTGGGAGCTGTGTCCGACTCCACTGAGTCCCTCCACTTCCCACCAAGCCCAGCCCTCCCAGCAGCACTTCCCCCTGCGCAGGGCCGAGCACAGGGCCCGGCTCGGGGACAGCCAGGAACAGGAGCAGGAGCCGGAGCCGGAGCAGGAGCCGGAGCGGGCCTGGCCTGGCCTGGCCGCGGAGGGAGGGGCTGCTCAGGGAGGGGCTGCGCTGGCCTGGCCGCGGCTGCCGGGCACTGAGCAGCGCCAGCCACAGCAGCTCTCCACCGAGAGCACCGAAGCAGGGAGCAGCATTATTTTTGGGTGGTAAATGCCAAATGATTCCCTATATGTTTATCATGCCAACAAGATTTGGAATCGAACAGGTTCAGTCTGTCCTAGCAAGGTATGCAACAGCACCGCTTTTGTTTTCCATGGATTATTTAAAAATAATCTGCTGAACCACATTACCTTCCTTCTTGAGATGGAGAATTCCTTTTTACATTGCTTGCAGTGAGTTGCTTCATCATCCTTCAGCCACGTATGACCCTGGAAAATTGGTATGAAAACCATGCTGGAGATACAAATAGACTTAGAGGCATTTTACCAACATTGTTGGTATTTTTCAAAATCCACCTTTTAAAGCAGAATAACCACGGTGAAATTTGAAGGTGTTAAATGAAATTCTTATGCTTAGTCAAAATATCCACGAGAGAGTACCTTTAGTGCTTTATTTACTTCTTTAATGTCTTCCATCTTCAGCTTCGATCTGGAAAAAAGAAATTATGCCCTGCATGACTTTTTATTTAGTTGTGTTTGGTTTTCCCTGCCATTCCACTGTTGAGCCACTAAAACCAAACCCCAATTCTTCAGTCAGCTCCCTGTTACCCATCTGAACCACTCACTATCACTGGGAAACTCTGTCAACTCAAGATTTGCCCCTTTTTCAGTATAAACAGAATAATGTAGGAAAAGCACAGTTCCACTATAAGAACCAAACATTTCCTTTAATGTTTCCTCTCAGACAGCTCACTCTGAGAAGATCCTCACTTTCATTTCATGGCTCTTTAGTTTCTCATACATAGTAATTGCCAACTAAAATTCTCACATCAATTGATTTTTATAAATAAATGAGGTTTAAAATTCTTGGCATTAGTCTGATACTGCAGCTTAGGTCACTTACAGGAGTTCTGTTCCCTAGAACTTACTGGCTGAGATGAAGTCCCATTTCTTGAAGAGTTTGCTCCTGCTCCTCACGGACCTTCTTCAGCTGCTGCTTCTCATCTTGCAGTTTTCTCAGCTCCTATAAAATCGAGCACAAATCAAATTTTTTGTGCACTGCTTGACCTAAACCTCGATCAGTCTACCCAAGCAGTTCACAAGAATCAGCTCCTTTGCAAACCCCCCTCTTTCTAAGGCTTGATTTTTAAAATTCCAAGGGGGAACTACCCACAGGTTCTGCACAAACAGAATGGAATCATTTAACCATATTTACCAAGAAAAGGAAGATTTTCAGGCTTTGACCATCCTTCAACATAGCTAGAAAATGGCAGTCCTGTGCCAACATAGGAGCACACAGACAGGTACAGGTGCACAACTGTGTCCTCAGAAACTGCTCCATACATGGCAGCAAATCCTCTTCAGGTTAAAAAGAATGTTCATGCTTAAAAAATAAATCACATTCAGTTGTGAATGCTTGAAACTGTGCATACCTTTTTCAGTCCTTCCATCTGTTGCAATTCTGTTTTAAGCAGAGTGGTAGCATCCTTCTCTTGGTGCAGTTCTTTTTGCAAAGTTTGTCTCTGTTCCTTTTCGGATTTTAACTCCTTTTCCAGAGTTGAGCTATTTAAAAATAATTCATTCTAAAAAAACCCTATAGCAGAAGAATATCCTATAGCACTTAAGGATAGCAACAGTGTGAGAAGTAGAAATCTTGTCCAAAAGAGGGCAAAACTAGAGTGGTGTTCTGGGAAAGGAAAGAACAGGCAGCAGACGTCAAAAATGTTAACGCTGTTAACATTTAACATATGTTAACATTTTCAAGTCACAGAAAACAAACAGCAATGAAGGGCTAGAAGAAAAACAACCAACCAAAAGACCCCGAAGAAACCCATCCCCACAAGTTAATATTTTACCACCTGTGTTTAAACTGTTGTGTTTAAAAAAGACACTCTATCCTGCAGTCTGAACAGTGAAAGAAGATTTTTCAATTGGTCTTAGAAATCTTTAGAGGATTAACATTCCCTAAGAAAACACCCATAAGTCCCTTCAAAAATCCCAGTCCCTTTGTATGACAGTCAGTTCTATGCTCAGCCTACAAGCCTGACCATACCTATCTCCTGATTTATTAAAAAAGCAATTGAGAGCTCATTGCTAGTTGGAATGGACAGATTTTTTGCTGCTACTCTGTGCTCTAAATTAGATGTTCTGGAAAAAACATGTCAAAATCCTGATGCTAACTGCACACTGTACAGAAGTGCTGTGCTTCCCTGGGTCCTGTCTGTCAATGTTGAAGCCAACAGAATTTCAAACTCCACCCATCATTAGACCTGAGCATAAAAGAAATAGAAAACACTTCTTAAAGAAACAGCAAAGGGAAGGAAAACACCTGCTCAGATTAAATACCATTTGCTGTCCAGCTGGGCCATCTGCTGCCGACACGAGTTGAGCTTCCCAGCCAGCTCCTGCTTCATCTTATTGCACCGTTCCTCTGCTGCCTGCCTGGCCTTCTCTGCCTGCTGCAGCCTGCATGGAAGGAACACAGACATTTGTTTTCAATTCACTCCTTCCCTGCACCCTCTCACTCTCTTCTTTTAGTGTTACCACAGGGATCTTTATAAAAGCTTGAACTGAAAATGCTAGTAGAGGAAAAAAAACTTTCAGAAGCAGTTGCTTCTGAAAGAAACCCAAAAGCAAAGTCACACCTGTTCTTAAAGTGAAGTTAACATGTTTTTCAATAGCCTGCTTATGGAAAGAGCTATGGTTTTCCAGAGGGTCAGTTAAGGACATGTTTGCCTGGGAAGAGAGAACAGCAAGCATAGAAGGATGAAGAGGAGAAAGTAAAAAAGCTCATGCTGGCACACAGGCCCCAATGTCTATGGGTCATATGGAAGGTCATCCTGTAAAGGTTTATACTGGAAACTTTCTACTGACTTCAATGTTGACTTTCTGATCTTGCAATTATTACCTCTTTTCCATTTGTTTCATAGAGGACATCATCTCATTTGTTTTTCCTTCAAAAGAGGATATTGCTTCTGTTTTCTCTTGTAATGAACACTCTGCATTCTGTAGGGAATAGTGAACAGTGTTTAAAATCTGCCACCAGAAAAAGAATTTTCAGCTTGCTAAAGGCCATGCCTGTGTCTGACTGGAATGTGCAAACAAAATGCTGATAATTCCAGAGCAGACATTGCTCCAATTGTTTTGTTACAACCAGAGAAAAAACCCAAACCACCTTAACTATGTTTTGACCTATGAGATCAGCTACAAGCCAAAAATGTTCTCTTCAGAAAAAGCCTGAAGAAACAAAACCAGATTAAACTGACAGGATAAGAATACCAATGATGATTTGAATGTAACAACTGCACTCAGTGGGCATGGAACCAGGAAGCAAAAAAACCCCTCAAAATTACTGCTTTCAAAAGCAAAGGCACACCTCAGCACTGGGACTTTGCTGACTTGCAAGTGTCTGGGAAGGAGGCAAGGACCTGGGTAAAGCCTGAAACAGGCATCAAGGAATAGGCCATAAAAATTGAGAGAAATCCTCCCTGGATTTCTGGAACCAGGTGTGGGAGAGAAAGGCTTGCTGAACTCCTGCTTCATGCATGGAGAGGTTAGTTAAACTATTGTTTCATTAATGGAAACAAGCTCTGTATATTTTGTGTGAGCACTGCTACACCATGGCTTCCTTGTAGAAATGCCTATCATACAGTTCAACTGAAAAAAACGTTAAACCACAATCCACCCAAAGAAAAGAAACCCCACAAAACCATCCCCAGCCCCCTGTACATACCTGGGATTTGTGAAACATCTGCAAGTTAATGGCCTTCACTTCTTCTAACTGTTGGCGAAGGGCAACTAAAGTGTCTTGTTTTTCATGAGTATCTTTTTCCAGAAGTTTCATGGCAATTTCCATTTCTGTTTTCATTCCAATTTGTAGCTCCAACTCTTTCTCTAGTTCCTTACAAAGAGATGGAATTTCCTAGTTACTGCTGCCTAGCCATAGGTCAGGGATAAAACCCAGACAATCCCATACACAAATGGTGTCTCTGCTATAATAATGCCAGTGGTTTCTTAATGCTTTTTATTTCCAACATTCCAAAAGCCCCAATTCCCAGTACCTTACAGACACTGTAAATGACCAATGCCCAGCATCTTGCTTGCAATTGCTCTATGAATTCTGGACAGCTGCAAAAGGTGCACAGCTGTCATCTTGTATTTGTAATGTTACCACAGGCTGAATCCTGTGTCCTTCACTTCACTTTCTATAGTTAAGTTTCCTTACCAGCCTGATTTTTTTTTCTTCTTTCAACTGCTTCCAAACATCACTGTACATTTCATCAAGGCCCTGGCGAGATTGCTTGTAAGTATCCAATTCTACTTTTGTATCCTCTTTTGTTACCTACAAGAAACATCAGCTACATAAGATCACAAAGTATTTAAAGTATCTCTTTAATTCTTGTGTGTAACACAGCATTTCAATGTGCTATTTCAAGTAAAATCCTACTGGTTTACAATCAATGACCTCGTAAACATTAGTAAGCTGAAATTTCAAAGACACAGCAATGATAAAAATACTTCAATACTTTACACTTTTTACTTTAATACTTCTAATACTTTGAATTTGTTCTTCCTTCTGCAAGTGTATTTTGGGTGTGTAGTAAAGAACAGTAAAATCTACTGCCTGAGCATACAACACCCAAACCCAGTGACCTGCATAGCAACGTGCTCAACTGTGCTGAGCATTCCAGTGCACAGTGGGCTAGGGAGAACTCACTACAGCTGACCACAAGAGATCACTTATTTTACGGATCCTCATCATCTCTAAACAGGTGTCCCACCTCTACACTTTTTTCACTCCGTTCACGAATTAATTCATTCTGTTGTTTTAGCTGCTGCTGCTCTTCCTGGAGGGATCCAATTCGGTCAGTAGCTGCTGCAAGCTGTGTGGAGAGAACAGATCTATATTTACTCACTGGGCAATCCTGCAGCATCTGGAGCAATTCTGAAGTCAGTAGCTCAGTCTCTGCAGCAGCTGTGCTGCTCACTTCCCTTCTGCTCTCCCCAGGAGCTGCTTGACCCTTCTGCAGCCATACCCACTGTCAGCCAAAATTAATGTGCCCACCAACATTTGTGCACCAACTTCTGCTTCACACCCTCATCAATTATTTTAAATTATTGAATGAGTAAAGAAATGCACCATAATGTAAAGGGCCAAAATCCACTCTGGATCTGTGGTATGAACTAGTACTCACACCAAGCCATGCCAGTCTGTCCAGTCCCCCCAGCTCACCAGTATCTACTCAAATATTTTAGGTGCAAGGTATAGTCTTAGGGAGTTTTGTCTCTGATGAAAAAGAGCTGTGAGAAATATTTAACAGACCAGATACAAACCTCTTCCTGGAGTTTTGAATTGGTCTTTTCTAAACAGTCTATTTTGTTCTGGAGATCTGCAACTGTGCAACTGCAGCAAGGAAGAGAGATGCATAAAAACAATAAATGAAGTGTCAATGTTCAACTTTTACTCCTAACCTCAACAGTATTTTTACCATCTTTGGTAAAAGATGTAATTTTTACCATAAAAGATGTATTTTTACCATACTTTGGTGAGCTGGGGAAAAACCCAGAGGAAGAACAACTGTCCCTCTCAAGCACTAAGAGGACCATGTCCTTCTGCTGGCAGCCCTGTTCTGGCTTAACTTTCACAGTTGTAACACCTCTCCTGCTCAAGAGGGTAAGGGAGGCCTGCTTGTCCCACTGAGCAACCTATGGGGGAAGAGTAGAGACTCTTCCTCCAACAAATGAATTTCCAGATGCACTTGCAATAGTTTCTCTTGAAAAAAATAGTTTCAAAATGTTTTGTTAATCACTCTCAAAAAAGTAAACTATTACACACACTTGCTTTCCACATTGCATGTACCTGCAGAAGAGTAGGACTACAAAATGAAACTAGGATTTTTGGGAAATAATCAGAAAATTTCAATATCAAACAAAAATCTACAAGACTGGCAGCAGAGACATTCAAAGTCATGCTGGAAAAGCTAAACAGGACAAGTGCTGTATATGAAAACAGATGAAAATCCCACCTTAGATGTCGGTTCAGTTCTTCCACATAATGCTTCTGGTCAAGGACAGCTGTAATCCCTCCATCTCTAGTTGTAAAAGTGAGAATGTATTGATTGAGAAGAAACTCATTCATTTTAAAGTGCTATTCTGTACTAGGGCTTTCAGCATATACCTGCAAACAGAGCTAAAATCCTTTCTTTATAAAAATACTTGTGTCTGAGCTGGATCAGAAACACCAGGGAGGTGAAGCAGCTGCTTGGCTGCTTCTCAGCAGCTCCAGTGAAGTGCTCTGAACTGACAGAAGCACATAAAATATGAAGATCCCTTCATTTGCTACAGGTCTTAGATGACCTTAGAAGACCTGATCTGTGTTGCTAACTGCAGTCTCAAATCTAATATTTCACTTAAAATTACATTTTTTCCTCCATAACTGATCTCTCCCTCAAAGACAGCTGCTTAGTTGAGAGGGTTTCTGAAACTGTGCTTAGAAACAAAGCAGTGAGTTGGCAATGGGCGACTTGGCAAATCATCTCTTCTAAAACCAAATAAAACCACAATCTAATATTTTGTGTACTTTGAATTTGGCCCCAGCTCAAGACTCAAACTCTCCAAATTGTTGTTAAAACTACCACAAATTCAGTCTCTGAAAGATACTACTTTTGTTTAGGTAAAAAAATCTGGTTTGGGTTCTCCATTTTGGATGATTAATAGTTTGAAATCTCCAGCACTCCCATCCTCCCACAGACTGTCTGACAGGTTTGTTCTACAAAAACTGTAATGATTTAGGATTATTAATTCACCATACATACTGTTTGCCATCACTGTCCTGTGTTTCCTTAAGGTACAAGGAAAAATCAATCACTCCAACCTGAAAAATAGATTTAAGATATTAACACACCTTCACAGTGCAATTATGTGTAGAAGCAGGCATTACTGTATATTTGGAAAATGATAAAAATCTGAAGTTTAGAGAGACAAATAATACCTATATTCTTCCTGGCTGATGCAAACATACAAGCTAGCATTTGTCATAAAAGCATCAAAGTAACCATATTATGTGTGAACAGTTTCCTTGCAGTTATTAGTTTTGACAGTGTTTCCATAAACTGCTACTTGTGTACTTTCTTTTAATTCACTGAGGGAAACACAACAAGCTTCAACAGAGGCCATGTTGGAAAGAAATCTGGACCCATCTCAGTCAAGTATTTATAGATGTACTTAATTCTACTAGAATCCTATACCAACTGATCCTATTTAAGCTTTAATCTTCACCTGGGAATCCAAGTCTTCTCCTTTCAAGCAGAGGTTTGCATCAATAACATTCAGTCCAACCAGCAGACCCACAATAACTGCTCCTTCCTCCTCCATCATCAATGCATCAGGTTCATAAAATTCACTGGAACAAACAGTACAAGGCATCACTGCACATCAAACAGTTATAATGGCACTTCCATCACTGAAATCATATAAACAGTAATGCAGCCTTTGCAAAACTCAGCAGAGTTCTCATTTATTGAATAAGGCAGAAGATTTAGAACTCTCTCAGAAAATACTCTGCAAATTCCTCTGTAGATTCACTGCAAAAAGAATTAACCACTTGTTCTTCTGCAGGCTGCAAGAACAAGCTTTAACTGGTCAATTAATGTCTCTCCCTGGAGCTACAGGGGATATCAATGTTTCAGGAATATTCAGGAATACACGTCTGTGCTGTTACCTTAAGAGATGCTTATGGTCCAGGAGTACTTTGAGATAATCTGCCAGTTTCTTTTGCATGAGTGCTAGATAAAGCCAAGCCCTCCCTCTGCCCACAGCAGTCCTAAAATGAAAAAACACATGTTTTGGTAAAACCAAGGTGTTTTATTAACTAGATTTGTGCAATTCAAAATTCTCAGTTTACAAAGTGAGAGGAAGGACATTATTTACTAAAAAACAACAACAAATCTCTGGGGAAATGAACTGTTGTCTCCAGAACAAAGAACATTTAAGTATATTCCTTTCTTCAGGGAAAGTATATTGTAAAGTCTTCTTAATTTGAAAACCCATACATATTGTCAACTACCACCATAATCCAACCATTAATACATCCTAGTATTAAAAAAATCAAATCTATCTCAATCATCCTGAATTACTCAAACCAAATACTATCAGCACACGCACAAAAGGATATAAAATCATGAAAAGGGGGGAAAGAAGAGGAAAAAATTCCTGTGAATACTTTAGTTATTTTTAACAAGGTTATAGAAGTTTCCAAATGCTGTTTTCAATCTGACATCGTTGTTTGAGTCAGAAACTCTGAATATTTTGAGATATCCTCCTTATCTCTTGGAGAAGTCAATGCCTCCTACACACCCTATTTTTTTCCTTTGGGAACAAGAGCTTGTTAAGGAAGCCAAGAGACTACAAGAAAGATTCCTTTTCCCAGCAGTATGAGCAAAATGCATCATCCCCAACAATTAACTTACTTCAACTCTGGCAGATTTTTAACACTGGTTGCTATATCTGATGCTTCGGGACAAAGTTTTTCCACTAGTTCCAAAGGACCAAAAAATGATTTGTTCTGTCCAATAAAACTCTTCTTCACTAAAGGGAGCATACAGAGAGATTTGTGAGGAAAAATGACAGGCTTCCAACTCCAAAATTTTAGACAAAATTTACTTGTTACTTTGTCTTATCAGTTTATAACATGTCTGCGGAAAGGGGGCATTAAAAATACTCTGACAGTTTAGGAGGCACAAAATACAGGATGTACAAGGGTAACCACATAGTTATATCTGCATTACTGATTAGCATAATGTTTACAGAACTAATAATGTCATTCAGAAGTCAAGCTGGAGACATGACAGATTCCTTGACCTGTCTCTCCTCAGCCTGGCAGCCAATGCCCACCTTTGAGCCCGTGCTTGAGGCAGTGCTCCAGCACCACGAAGAACTGCTGCAGTGGTGGGAAGTCAGAGTCCAGGGTCCGGCCCAGGCTCAGGGCTGACTGCATGAGGATTTTGATGCTGAGCTTCATCATGTTCATGAGGTTGGCACGCTCCTCCATGGTGTGACACCGTGTACCTGGGGGCACATGGGTGGGGAAAGGAAAGCTGCTTTACAGTCCCAGAATCAAACAGGCTGGAGAAGACCTCTGAGATCATCGAGTCCAATGCATGATGAAACTAGGCCAGGGCACTGAGTACCAGATCCAGTTTTTCTTTAAACAGCTCCGGGGACAGTGACTCCACCACCTCCCTGGGCTGCCCCTTCCAATGTATAATCTCACCTTTCTCTGAAGAAATATTTCCTAATGTCCAACCTAAACCTCGCCTGGTGCAGTGTAAGATTATATGCTGTAATCTTATCACTGGTTGTCTGGGAGAAGAGCCCGACCCCCACCTGGCTACAGCCTCCTGTCAGGGATTGTAGAATGATAAGGTTATCACCCTGATTCTCCTTTTCTCCAGACTAAACATTCCCTCAGCCGCTCCTCAGAGGAGCTGTGCTCCAGAACCTTCCCCAGCCCTGCTGCCCTTCTCTGGGCCCGCTGCAGCCCCTCAGTGCCCTTCCTGAACTGAGGGGCCCCGAACTGACCACAGCACTCGCGGTGTGGCCTCCCCGGAGCCGAGTACCTGGGGACAATCTGTACGGAGACGCTGCGCAGCTTTTAAAGACCCCTCGCCGCCGTGCCCCAGCTGGGCCTCCATCCTGCGGCGGGGGCGAGCTGGGTTAACCCCCCCTCAGCGCCGCGCCCAGCCCCTGGTGGTGGGGACACGGCCCCAGCCCCGGCCCGCGGGGTTCGTACCTGAGCGGCGGGGCCGGGCCGGGGGCCCCGGGGCTGAGGGAGCCCGGCCCGCCGCGTTACCACGGCTACGGCGCGCGCGGCGGGGCCGGGGGCGGGCCGGCCGCCATCTTAGAGCCGTGTGAGGGGCGCGGGGCGGGCTCGGCCCGGCCGGGGCGTGCTGCAAAATGTGGAATTATGTACAGATTTCCTGAAAGAAGGAATGTTTCTCGATCTTTGTAAGACTTCAAGCCTAAGCAACAATAAGGGTGATCTAAGCCGTGGAACATCAGCTAACGAGCAAGGTGTAAGTGACGCCCAGGTGTTACAAAGGCGAATCACTGGTAGGTAGAGTTGCCTTGTTAAGGTTTAGGGCTGGACATGCTTCAGTGACCTGAGGCCTAGGGGAGGTTGATAAAAGGATATAGCACTGAGAGTGGATTCAAAGGATGCAGAATTTATGTGCTGCAAGGTCGGCCTGAGGCTGAGTCAGGGAGGTTTATGTTGAGATCAGGAAAAGGTTCCTCACCCAGAGGGTGGATGGGCTCTGGAATGGGCTCCTCATGGCAGTGGTAACAGCACCAAGCCTGACAGAGCTCAAGGAGCGTTTGCACAACACTGTCAGACTCATGGTATGACTCTCGGGGATGCTCCTGTACAGGGCTAGGAGTTGGACTCAATGATCCTAGTGGGTCCTTTCCAACCCAGAATATTCTATGATTTTATGACCTTAGGCAGAACCCCCAAGATAAGGAAGAAGCTCATAAAGCCAAGGCAGCAACTGTGCTCAATCAGCTCTGACTGGGTAGAAGGTAATTCTGGCAGGGGCAGATTGTGACCACTGACCCAAGAAACTCACTGACCCAGAAGAACAGATAGCCTGAACATGCAGACTAATGAGCATGGGAAGTGAGGATATCAATGACCAACAGAAGATAGAATGGTAATTAATAAGAGAACTAGGGAATTTGTAACCAATGAACGTCAATGCCTAATGCCTAAAATACTGAAAAGTTTTGGTAGTCGTGCTGGCTTTGTGGATTTGCCACCCAGTGCCCTTTCTGTGCAAAACCATAAATAAATCAAATCCCTCCACTCCATGCATGGATTGGCCTCTTGCAGACCAAGTGAAAGAACCTGTTTTGGGACAACAGGGGGAGTGGGACCAGGACCAGCTCCCTTGCTTCTTAAGGCACCTACAGGCTCTGACAGGAGCTGCCAACCACAGCCCAGTGGCCACCAAAATCACGTTTTAAGCCACTGCTGTTCAGCAGGACTGTCTTGCTGTCACCTGCGGGTCACACATGGCCACACTCTGCAGAAAAAGCAGTGGCAGAAGCCCCAGCCCTGTGTCAGTCACACCCAAGATGGTTAACAATGTTTTTAAGATCGTGCAAAAGTCTCTCCAGTGTTTTCCTTTTTGTGCATACAATGTTAATTTAGGGTTAAAAATGAGCAAAACTCCTCCTTGTGTCACAAGAGAGAAAACAGAGTCATTCTAAATCTAACTGACCTTAATAACCACAATACACACAAAATGCTGTCATCTCTGCATGCTACTCTATAGTTCATTGTATATATACTATATACAGTATATACAATAGTATATAATCAGTGTACATTATATTATAGATTCACATATATATAGAAGGAGTACACTGTATATTGCCTGTAGCCTCAAAACTCTATATAACGTATTGACATGAGGCTGAGGATTAAAAGCACCATAATATTTAGAATTTTGATCTCAGTATTGTGAGGTTACACATCAGGAACAGAAAAAAAGCTGCACAAACAGAAAACCAGAAACTTTGGGTTGTTCCAAAGCAATGTTAACCATTTTGATAATTTTTTGAATTTGAATTTTTACTTACCAGGAATACTTTGCTCTACCTTGCTCAAGGTACACATATTACCCACAAGACTTAAAAAAATAAAATACCATGAATGAAAAGCTCTTTACGAAAACAATTTTAAACTGAGAAATGTCTTAATATCAGTTTGCATTAAGTTAAATAATTACTCAAACAATATTTTTTTAGACTGTTGCAAATTTACACAGTCAAGTACATCTTTTGCAAAACTGTGCAGGTTGGTACATGCAAAATAAACAGGTATTAGACACACTACCAAAGCCAAGCTTTAAAGATTAGGAACCAGGTTACCCAGTGCAAAAGATCAGAGATGTGATGCTGCAATCTTTAAGAATGCAGTCACACAGTTTTGTATCTTATTCAACTCAAGAGATTTGTTTCAACATCTTTTTGAAGCCACATGCCTTGTTTACTGTAATTATTGAGCATACTTTGAAGTCAGAAAACACTGAAGCACAAAGGAAAGCTCACAGTTCTCCATGCCTTGGTCTTTGGGACTGCAAGACTTTCTTGATTCATTTTCTTTAGATTTGAAGCTTCTGGCCTCTCTGCAAGGCAGGACACAGTGGCAGACACTGGCTTTAGAATGGGGTTTATGTGTTTAGAACATGTGATCAACAGATCTGAAGTAGCAGATAGAGGTTATAAAATCTCTGGAAAAACACAACAGCAGGCAACAAGCTCCAAGTTTTCCACAAGTGGTCTTGCAGGCCTTGGCTTATTTCTTAAACATACCTGCTTTAATATTTAAGTGCTTGGTCAAAGGTAAGTAATCTTGAACAGGCAGAACAGGTGCCTTAGCATCTGTTCACATTTCATATACAAGCTATGAACTGATTTTTCACACACAATTTTCCATAAAACTTATCAACATATTATCCAAATCCTTTGAACAACGTGGGAAGGTTGTGGTGTGTTCCCTTCCTTTACAAGGAAGAAGTGGAAAGGTTATGGTAAAAGTTATGGTAAAAGTTCCATTAAATGTGGGAGCTTCATTTCAGGTAGAAGAATATTTTATTCCCTGCCCCTTGCCAAATGCTGTGTGTTGTTTTCAATTACATCTATCCACAGCATTATTCCAAAAGCAAACAAAGAACCTGGGATATTCTACACTCTGTCAGGTTATATCTCAAGTGTGCAAGATGGGCACTTGGGAAACAAACCTGTAGCAAGTTTGGTGTAAGACTTTGAGATGCAGGAAAAGAAAAGAGTCTATTTTTTCAGGACAATTAAGCTTCAACTCTGACTATGCAACATTGAGGAACTGTCACAAAAAAATGAAGAAGTCCATCAGCAGTAACATTGCCCCATGCTGTCACAACTCATCTGCATGGAACTTCCCTTGAGTACTCAGTACCATTAAAAACAAAAAGGTCAGCACCAAACAGAGCAAAACTGAGCTCCAGTGCTCCAGAACAATTAAGCACCAGTCTGAGACTGGAGTACAAGGCTCCAGGCCCAGTTTCTGCTGCATTTGAATGGGTTTGGGTTTTTTCCTCCCACATTATAAATATTGCTGAGATTTATTTTCCATATGATTCAACTAAAGCCATTTTAATTCAGTTCTAAGATATCTGTCCACAAATCTGTAGGGCTGCTAGATCTACAAATGCCAATGTTGAACAAAGCAATCTGAGGTTAAACTGAAGGCAGTTTTAGTGTAGTTAAAAAGTAACTTATAACAAATCTGTAACTTAGTGTGCTGGGCTAGTCTCTGACATGAAAGGTACAGAGTTTCCTTCCCGGAACCAACAGCACTGGAGGGAGAATGTGGAATTTTGAGAGATCCCTCAGCGCAGCCAGGCTGCTGGAGCTTTAAAGAGAAGGACAAAAGGCAGCAAATAAAACAAAAGCAAATTTCTTCAAATATAAGAGTTTAGGCTTCTTCTGGTTATAATGCATTTCTTAAATTCTAGATCTCTGTCACTTGTTTAATTTTACTTCAATACAAAACTGCAGCATCTTAAAAAAAAAAAAGAGAAATTCAAAGTAACACCCATGCACCACTGACACGACCCAGCAGCACTTACGGGAGCGAACTCATTTGCGCACCACAAAAGCGAGTTTACTAAAGAAGCGGAGCCGTACTTGTCTTTGCCGGGCTGTCACTGCTGCCGGGCTTGGACACCAATCCCACCAGGGATGCGGACTTCAGGGCGCTGCCATAGCCCAGCGCCAAGTTTTCCGAGGCTTTCCTGGCCAGAGACAAGATCGGAGCAGACCACCGCCCTTCCTCCGGTTTCGCCTTCTCCTCGTTCCTCAGCTCGGCCGCGTCAGGGAGCTGTTTTTTGTCAATAATCTCAAAGTCTTCCTCCTTTCCCGCGGCGGGCGCGGCGCGGCGCTCCCCGGCAGCCATCTTGGACGGGTCACATGACCGCGGCTCGGGAGCCGCCCCCGCCCCGGGTGAGGGCCTGGGGCTGGGGCTGGGACCGGGGGACCGGGCAGGGACCGGGAACCGAGGCAGATCCCAGGAATCAGGGCAGATCCCGGGAACCAGGGCACGTCCCGGGGCCCGGGGTAGATCCCGGGAACCAGGGCACGTCCCGCGGGCAGCGTGAAGCACCTGCGCACAGAGGCAGGGCTGTAAGACAGGCCTGGCCAGGACAGAACACTTCGCTTGGTGTTCAGAGTTAAAGGGCGTGGAAGATGAGGAAAGAGTTCACCTTTGAACAAGTTAGGAAAGGAACAAAAAGTACAGGTTTTTACTTCTATCTGTGTCCCCAGACATAGTTTTCAATAAAAAAATTAATGTGTTTTGACGTCTCAGATTTACACAGTTCAGTTGTGACAGCTTAACGAGATCTCTATTACTCTGCCTGTGAATCAAGTCGTTGTGACTTCAAGTGGAGGATTGGTATCACAGGTGCACTGCTGTGAAAAGGAATTGTCCTCATCACTGACATGAAAACAGCTACTCAGTAAAGCCACTTCATTAATGTGTATGGGATGGGTTTGGTAGAAAGATCTATCACGAAGGGGAACTGAAATTACCCCACTATGAAAATTTGATCTTGCTGTGTGCCTCAAATATTGATGTAGCCTAATGATGTAAGGTTTGTTAACTGTTTTTTCATGCAGCAGCTGCGTCTGTTTGAGATATGTCATTCATTTAGTCACGAGGTAGTGGATGCTGCATATGAGCTTTTTATGCTACATAGAGGAAAGTCTTTGGGGTGGGTTTTTTTTTTTTTTCTTTTTTTAAGAAATAGGCGAAGGAGGCTAGAATAGGAGAGTTGAAGGTCAATTTAGTCTTGTAGCAATATAAATCTTCAGAGCTCTCGCTATATTTTTTCTAAGATAAGCTACTTTATGATCGATTCTGTCTTCTTGGCTTCTTCGACTCTGAAAATTTAACAACTTGTGTTACACAAAGCACACGGAAGCTCTTGTATTTTTGTTGAGGATTCAGAGATCAGCAGCCTCTTATTCACCCATGATTCAGATGAGCTAAGTATAGGCTTTAAGCTACTTTTGCTAAAGGCTGCTAGAGTTAAGTTCTGCTCCATCTTGTGGACTCCAGCAGTATTGGGCTGTTCGTAAGGAAATAGCTCAGCTCCGTATGTTGCTGTCTTGCAGTTGAATATATGAATCTACCTCTTGAAAGGAGTGAGACTTGATAGTGATTTTCTGCCTTTCATTAACTACCCAGTATTAGAGTCAGAGTGGAGAAGGTAGACTTGAATAGAAGCAGAATTATAAGCATTAAAATAATATTTTTTTTCCCAATGCATCTGAAGAATAGGGCATAAAAGTTTTGTGACTGGGAACATAAGATTAACCAAGGGTCCTCTTTACCTCATTATGTTGCTCACTTAAGATAAGGATGCTTCAGACTCCTCTTTACAGCCTCACAATGAGCTATTTTGTAAAAATATGAAGTGCAGCTATCAAATAGTTGTGATCATCTTTTCTTATGTTACTATTAAAGAAACATTTGATATCTTTTTCCAAGTGTCTGATGAGGAAAACTTATACTGTGCATAATAAATGTGCTCAAACTTTTGCTACACATGATTTAATTGTGCTTCACTTACTACTATTTGGTCAAAATTACTTAATCAGCCACTGATTGCTTTAAATCCCCTCTGTCCTCACACTTTTTATTTTAAAGCAAGCAAGAAGTCTTGTGGCATTGTAAGGGAGCCCTAAGTTAAAGAGACTTTTTTTGTTTATGAAGTACAATTTCCTAAGGGGTCATTTGGGGCAGCCAAGGAGAGTGAAGTTAATGCAGAATACAGCTTTGAGCACATTAAATAAAAAATGAAAAAACTCAAAACCAAAAGTGATGTAACTTTGGTTTCAGTTCACTGATCTATCAGGGAGGGGCACTGTGCATGAATAACTTTGATTACTTCAGCTTGGAGATCGGGCTTGTTTTGGTCTTCTGCAGATGATGGTATTTCAGCACTCTTTTCTTTTCTTTTTGCAGACCACTGATCCAGCTCTTGCCACTCATGTGAAGATGAACAATATTTTCTTTTGAAAACCCATTTTGTGGCTAGTTTTTGTCTGCCATAAATGCCAGTTCTGTGTAATCACAAAAATACTTAAAGTAGTTAGGGCTCATTGAAAAGTTAGGGGACTAAATGACCCACTTACAACTTTTTGCTTTTCCTAACTGTAGAAATCAAAGTGTTTCTAAAGAAAAAATACCATTATGAAGCTGAGATAAGTAGAGTTTTGTTCTTTTTTCATGCAAATCTTGCACAGCTTTGTTTGGTTTTACTGACCCCCTCTTCTTTGTCTTCTTATGTGAAAGAATAAAAACTCACTTTTGAAATACTTAAAAATAATGAATTCAAAGTATAGAAAAAGATTATTCTGGAAGAATTCCTATTTAAACAGGAAATTGTACATTTAATATAAATGTCTGGCTAGCAGAGTGGAAAATAATTAATTTTAGAATAAGAGAAACTAAATTTTTCTGATACTTTCAGAAAGACAGTTTCTTTGGCTAATTCCTATTTATCTCAGATTTATTGTTTTTTGAGAGGTAATGTTTTAAGGAACTTTTTTTTTGCCATTTAACATTTCAAGTTAATCTCACACTATAAATATTTTAAAACAGCAAAATGCCACTGTGTGCTAAAGGGTAAACTTTTGTGATTAGCTGTTATTTATACTTTGCATTCCTATAACTTTTTCAGTCAGCAAAAGAGATTTTATGGCAAATGATCCAGTTGAGTTTTTGACCTTTAAAATGCTGGTGGGAATAAATACCAAGCGTAGCTGTAGTTGGGAATAACATAACCCCCCCAAATGGTGTGTTATGTGTTTGACAGCATATTATAGAAGTTTTACAGAGCAATACAAATCACAGTATTTGCTGAGAATTCAGTGCTTGCTGAGTAGAGCTGCATCCACAAGTCCTGAGCCACCACTTTGTGTGATCAGGACAAGAAGCTGTGCATGGACACAGTGCAGCCATCCAGAGTCACCTCTCAGGGACTGCAGCAGCATCAAAGAGCAGTAAAATGTTCTTTGTACTCTTCTCTCCCTCCCCATTCCTCAGACCACTGAAACTTTCTTCCCTCTGGCTACTGGGGTGAGTGAGTGGCACTTGAGGAAAAATGGTATTAGGAAATAATAATGTTTCCTTTGGGACACCATCAAAAAAAACTCCAAACCCTCAACAATTTCCACGTCCATGAATGAATTCCTCTCTTATAACAGTGATTAAGTAATTAGAGAAGTTTTAGCTGTTGTTCTACCTCTAATGCAGCTAAATAGTTAAGATACTTTCCTATCACTTCTAATCAAAAAGTGATTTAATGAAAACCAAAATTCCAGCTGTGTAATTTCACTTGTATTGAGTGAAATAATTTTTTTAAATTTCAAAGCTACAACTTTGAAGGGAACATGAAGGCCATGTTCCCTGACCCCACTGCACCAGCTAGTGCCAACCTTGCAAAAACTCATGGGTAATGACAGAATCAGCTGTTTCAAACTTCTTTCTAAAATCATTAGACGCCCTAAGGGGACATGGAAATATTTATAGCTGGAAGTGTGTGTCATTGTAATAAATAAAGGAAAAGACAGTAAAATATGGAAGAGAAACTGTTGGTATGGAATCAAAAGAACAGCAGCTTACTCAGTATAAGTTTAAATCAGACAGTTAAGACCAAACACCCACCAGATATATATTGAATGACAGGCTGAAGAAAAGTCCAGGACATTTATTGTTGTACTCTGAACTATTGTCTGATTTTTAGAAAAAAAGAAATCTTTCAATAGGAGTATAGTGGACTAGAATGTGGAGTATCAGAAAGAAGGTAAAAAACAAACACACCGATTTTCGTTTAGTTATTTAACATTTGTTGGCCCTGTAAAAAGTGGCAGGGGCAGAACTTCCCAGCAGGTGACACTATGGCACTACTTTATTCAAGAGCAGCCCCTGGCGCCCAGCAAACACCACATCCCGATAAAACACCGGAGAGCTCCCAAGAAAAGGAAAAGAACCAAGCTGAGATGCTCGTCTGAGCGACCCCTGAAGCTGCTCTGTGGCAGTGGCTGTGCTGACCGAGACTCGGGGGGAAAGGAGGAGCTCCTTGGCTCCTTTTACAGGAGCTTCACTTTGGCACTTTGGGACTGCTGGATGAGTGTCCAGGAATGCTCTCTAATGGAACAATGGAGTCCTACCTGTGCATGAATCTGGGTCACTTACCAATCTTAGAGTTTTGGGTGGGATTATGAAGTTATTCGTATTTTACAGTGGATGCTTTTCTGTTACAAGTTGTTACATAATGTCCCAAGGACTTTAGGAGTAGGAAGATTTGGATAAATCTCTCCTCTCCTCTCCTCTCCTCTCCTCTCCTCTCCTCTCCTCTCCTCTCCTCTCCTCTCCTCTCCTCTCCTCTCCTCTCCTCTCCTCTCCTCTCCCTATTTCATGCAGACAGTTTTGTATCAAGTACAATTTTGAATGTTTTATAAAAATGCTGTAAATTGACTCGACTGAGGGGCATAGGGTCAAAGGAATTATACATGTGATTACAGGCTGAATCCTAGTAAGATGTGAATGCAGTATTTTTGAAATATGCAGACATTTTCGCTACTTAAAGCAGTTTTCAACTTGCACACATGAGAATACTTATATGTGACTTAATTAGCTGAAGAAATGGGCTCGTATCGTTATATTAGTGTAACAGAAATTATGCAAATTGCAGAAGAAAATGTTAGTTATTATATCAACCAATGAAATACATTATATACTCCCTAGACAAATTTAGGAAAATACCTTTATGTTTTACAAAACCACTGTTAGTTATTTTAATCGTCTGTTTCAAAAGAAAATTTTGGAATTTCAAAAACATTTAATCCCTTACCCATAAACTAAAAAACATTTAGGTGCTTGCATGCAGTTCTGGTGATGCTGCACTCGTGCACTTGAGGGCGCAGTGTGGCACCAACTGGCTCAGATTTCTCCACAAAGAATTGAAGTTTTATGACTGAGTCCCCTCTGTAAGGTGTAGGACACAAAGAGTTGGAAAAAATTGCAACAAGTAGTGTGAGAAATGAAATCCTGATTTTCTGCTGCATTTAATTTTCTCATTTTCTGATTTCCCTATGAGTGACACTGCATACTAATTAGTAAGATATTTAGAGAGCTTAAACCAAAAGTGAAGTCAATAAATCTTTTGCTAGATTTTCCTTTGTTTTAAATAGAAACAATATCTTCTCTCTCCTCTTTCATTTCCTTCCTCAGAGTGTTTTTCCTTGCAGACCTGTAACTTAAATTTGATATACCATACTAAGGGATAACTCCCAGACCCTTGGATTCAATAGGAATTTTTAGAGGGTGAAAAAGGGGAAAAATATTTTACAGATGTACAAAAGCACCTTAATTATTGACAGAATCAAAGGGAAACCTGAGCTTTGGGTTAATGCAGGTGTGCAGCTCAGCTTCACCATGTCTCTGTTATCAGGACACATTATCACATTACAGGTTTGGCTAATTTCTCATCAGGCCTTTCCATGCTTGATGAAAACTTGAGTAGGCAGGTTAGATGTTAACAGTGAGATTGCTTAGTGATCTCTGACCAGAAATCCTTTGAAATATCTTCACTGATCCATCTGAGGGAATTAATCATATGTAAGCATGTCACCTTTGGAAACAGAACTGAAAAACACAGGGCTCTAGTCACTCTAGTGGTTTAAACTAGTTTAAAGAGCCACTGGAGTGCTGCTGTTCCCCTTTTCCTGCAGCTGTGTGTTACCATGTCCTTACATAGCCCAGCTCCCGACAAGCCAGTGGCAGGTGAAAGCAGCAGGAAATGCAGGCTGGGGCTCTGTAGCATCCCAGGCCATCTGCCTTCTTGTCACCTCTTACCTCTGGCCAAAACCCCTCAGCTCCCTTGGCCATTGGCAATCTGAGCCATTTCAGTGCACTGAGTTGGCAGAAAACAAATACAACAAAAGTGAGTAATTGTTCTCCTGATTTAATGCACTGAAAATGCTCATATTTTCCAATTTGTGTATTGGGAGAATCACTTCCTATATGGATGTCCTATTCAACCTCCAGTTTTCTGTCTGCCCTGAATTCTTCACATGGCAGAGACTCCACATTAGCAAAACAGATGACAGAGTTACTACACGAGTTTTTTATCTTAAATATTCTTTTTTCATCTTTTCTCAATCATAGGGACTCCTGGCATCATACCAGCATTGGGGAAGAAAAGGACCAGGAATAGAAAGAGGAATCATTGTTTTGGTAAATCCCAAAAGCTTCAAGTGACCAATGGATCAGAGACTTTGTGATTGGGAGTTGTAGCTGAAGGAGCTGTCTTTAGATAAAGAGAATACAGAGAAAACAAGATGTGGGTATAGACTGAAGGTTTGTGTGTGCAACAGCAGTACCTCCCCAGAAACCACCAAATTATTATTCTTTAAATTCTTTCTGTTTAGATCCTCAGTTTATACTCTTCCTGACTCACACATTCACCTTGAATGCTGATGATATCGTCATATAGGCAGATGTAACTTCCTTCCTCAAATACTGAGAAACAGAGCAACCAAGGAACCATGACAGAATTTTCAGCTCGGAAAAGAAAAATAGAAGGGTCTAATAACAGCAAATGCATTTAGTGTGCTACAGGTGGCATTGATAAAAGTGCATACCATGGCAAATTTCTGTTGACATCTCACCTGGTATAATACAGATCTCTTTAAACTGTCTCACAAAATCAAGAGAATTCCTTTTTCTACAGCAGACCTCCTTCTTAGGGTGAACCTCAAAGATGAAAGTTACAGAATTGTGAAAGAGCCATAATTTAAAATAACTTAGGTGGCAATAAAGAAGGGTAATGATGGCTTCAATGAAATAAAGTGGAGATCATTACTCTTTTTAGGTGGAACTTTTTAAAAATTTCTAGCAGTGTGAAAAAAGAGACCTCTAATTGAATTGCCACTTTGTGCAAGTGGGGAGGCAAAGACACCTCTGGTAGATGGCTGTGTTTTGTTAACAGAGTGGTAATTGGCATCCCACTGTGAAGATACAGTGTCTTGCCATCTTTCCTTTTCTTCTTTGGTCTAATAATTTCAGAAGATTTTACACATTGCCCTGACTGCTGTTGGAAATTGTTTTAGTATTAGTAACTATTAGTATTAGAAATAGAAGTAGTGTTAGTATTAGTAATTGTAGCAAAATTTTCAGGACCTCTTTTGAAAAGCAAAAAAACCCCCAAACCCTCATCTGAAAATGCCTCTATGGACTGAAGTGAGGAAGGAAAAATGTGAAGCCCAAGTGTAGTATAAAGGCTTAAGTTGAAGAGTTTTGCTTTTCTAATAAGCATAAACCAAACAGTTTGGTTTTTAAGTACAGTAAGAGCAATAAAAAATCCCATCATTCTCTGCCAATTATCACTTCAGGCTGTGATCTTGTCAGAATTCATAAGCTCCCAGTGCAGTATCCAGTACTGCCAGGAAATGTTGGTATTGATTCCCCTGAGTCAATGCTTTATAATGGCTGGGGGTGAGGCCACCCAAGGCACTGTCACATAATCCTGAGGCCCTGCTTTGGTTTTTACCTATGTCGGGGTTGCCATATGCACTCTGTAAACACAGAAGGAAAAGATCTTTTCTTTCCCTGTATTATATTGGTGGGTAACCACTGCTGCCTTGGAACTCTCACAACAGGCTGACTTTTCAGGTGCATCTCCATAAGTTCCAATTATGATGGTCCTTGCCGGTCAGGCATCCCCTCCCAGGACCTCAGTGGTACTATTGATGTTTTGTTTCTTAAACACCCACCACCACTTTCAGGTAAAGGATAAAATCTGGAGATGCTGTGGAAGAAGTAAATGGGATTTAAAGGCAGTTCCATGTGTTGTATTTTAGTTGTAAATTGAAAAGTCATTGAGGAGTTGCATGGTGTCAGAAAAATAGTTGGTTTTGATTTTTGGAGAAAATTTTATGTTTATATATAAGTGGAAGAACTGATTGATTAAAAAACTTCACAGTTCACTATTAAGTGATGCTGGTTTTTACTCATAAGGAGAAGTTTAATGGCTGAGACACTGCAGGGAAACTTAGGTATTTGTTCTATTCCCAGGTCTTGGGTAGTTTATTTATGTTGTGATGCATTGTTTATGATTCCAAACTTTGCCTTAGTGTTCTTTCTACAGAATAGTCACTGTTTTCCTTAATTTTCTCTATGTAGGCTGTAGGCTGTTTGGAGCAGAGACTTCTCATTGTATTACTAAATGCATGTATCATGCCTGGCACAACCAGAGCTAATGTGGTTTGGGTAAGTAGATATATATTTAAAGCCACTCTTTAAAAAAAATTATTGTAAAGTGCTGCTGTTGAATTGGAGTGCTTCCAGTTAAAGCTACTTTTATGTCTGGTTAGAGAGAAAATGTTTCACAGTGAAAGCTATAAATTTTCATTAACCAAAACCAACTAAATTTGCCACAGGCTTCTAACTTCAGCTTATTATGTGTCTTTGAAAGTAAAGTATTTCTGCTATTTGTTATTTGTAGAGACTGAACTGCAAAATCTATAACTGCTCAAGAAATTATGTAGATATGATGGATCCCAGAATAAGAAAGATGGAGGGAAGAGAAAAATTTTGTTCTGAATAAACAGAATGTGAGAGAAGATTTTGAACTAATTTAAGACTGTAGGATAACACAGAAGAGTTCTATTTTTTCCCTTCTATGACTGACTTATGATCTCTTACTTTTGTGCTCATAAAACCCAATTAAAGAAAATATCAGTTTGATTCCTGATATAGTCATGGCCACTATTTTATCATAGATCCAGCTTTTTTTCAGGCTAGCCTCTGGTTAATGGAGATACAAAAAAAACCAAAACAAAACAAACCCACAAAAAAAAAAGCCACTATGGATCTAAGTGCAAGTTAATTTTTCAAAATAATTTCTGATACAGATCTCTTTTCATTTGACTGTGACATTCTGTAGAGATTCCTAATTAGCTAAACTTCTTTTTAAATTCAATTTTAGATCAAAATCAGAACAGTCAGTTGTTTGATTTCCCACTGGTGGGGAAGTGAGTGAGCAGCTCCACAGTGCTTACTTGCCAGCTGGGGTTAAAGCATGACAACTCATTATGTAAAGCTTTACTCCTAGAGCAGCTCTGAGATGCACTGAGCACAGAGTCCAAAGGGAAATATTTGCTTTGTGCCTGAAGTAACTTTGAAATTTATTAAAACCAGTTTTGCAATAGTTTGGAGGTAGTGCCTAGATCTGAACTTTGGGCCTTAATCCTCAATTCTGCCTTTTGGATTTCTCTTCCTCCTTTATGTTCCATAAGTGGGCAGAGGTGATGGTGTCATGATCACATTGCTGTCTTAACCAAAATTTATGTTGCTTTATGCATAGGAACTTCACTGGCATTAATTAAAGATATGATCCCTGCTTGTTGAGAAGGAAAAATCCAAGTGATTTTAGATCTTACTAATCAAAATTTCAATCTCTGTTGTGAATAATTGACATGAGATCCAAATCTCTGTAAAGTAGCCTTAATTTATACTCATGAACAGGACAGAAACCACAGGAAGCTGGTAAGAATTTGCTTTGAGAAATTTCCTTGGGTTAGGGGCCTTCTTCATGATAACAGTTGTGAGGTTTATCGTTACTTTAATTTAAAATTCCAGAAGACCTTTATATTTCAGGACAAATCAAACATGCATTGTCCTTAGGGGCCTTAGGAAGAAGAGACTGAACTGGGACTTATAACAAATTGTAAGAAACAAAAATAATCTCAGATGTTTTCTTGCACAGGTTAATGGATGTTCATCTTTGGCATTAAGTCTTGCATTATGTCTGAGCCAGAGCAGGAGCTCACAACCTCCAGAAGAACATCACTTCCTACTTCTTTTTTCTGCTTGTTTGTCATCAGCACGTTCCTTCCTTCATCTTCTTCCCTTGCCTCAGGAACTCATCTGACACTTCCCATGAGCTGATTCAGCTAAATCTGACTAAAGGAGCAGAAAACTACAGCCCTCCAAAAAAACCCCACCACAAAAACCCCAACCAACCAACCACAACAAACACTGCTCCCCCCCACCCCAAACCCAAATTTTTTTTCTGCTTAGTTGGAGAGTTGAATGATCTCACTAAAAGTCAAGTGAGTGGCACAGACAGTGCAAGGATGACAACATAATTGAAGAGGCACCTATTGTCTCCATGGGAAATTATATCTTGCTTCAGTTACAGGGCAGGAACTTCTGTTATTAAGTTGAAAATCTAGGTGTAAGGATTATTTTCTAGTCAGTCTCTCCCTCTTGCAATTTAAAAACTTTTTAAATGTTACAATATGCATTTTTAAAAAACCATGTCAAATATTAATTTGTTACATTTACATGTTACATTTTTTCTCTTTTTAGAAGACCATCAATACAAAAATCCAATCTTTGTGAATCATGCAAGCTGGCAATGACATCTTTGGTATCTGCTGCAGTCTGAGAAATCTGTTCTATAGGTAGAACTTAACAATTTACTTTTCTTTAGCATATGCCTAAATTTTATTTGAGTGATCTTGCTTAGGAGTAAAATAGTCAGAATTTGAGCCTTGCAAGCACAGAAAATTAGGCATCTCAGGAAATGCCATGTTCCCTTTTTTTTTAATTAGTTCTCCTTCTACTGGTTTGACCTGCTAGTGACCAGTTCTGGTCATAGTTAGACCAGTCTGATTTCCATATCACTGTCTGCACATACTTGACTTTTTCCTTTGACTGTGACAGTTTCCTACCTGCTATACTGCAGAGTCTGATGAAAATTCAGCTGCTGTGAGAAACATGTGGCACCAACACTCTGTGATGACTCAAGAGCTGGCAGGGAGCCCTACAGTTTTGCTGAGTAAGTTGTTATTCCTGAGTTTGCAATTTAATGGCTTATACTTTTGCTGGAAAAAACTTATACTATGATGTGAGAGTTAATATAGCTTGATTTGAATTTTCACATTCTCCTACCTATGACTTTTTCTGTTGTTTTATGGTATCAGTCTAAAATAAGAGTTTAAAAACAATGGTCTCCTTTTCAGAATCTGAGAATCTTTCACACACCTTTTACTCTGAGTTGTTTCTTACAGCTACATTGAATTGTAAGGCATAAAAGAAAGAACCTGATTTTTTTTATTATGGTGATAATAGAAAATATTATAAGAGCTATGCCTTGATATAAGTAGCAATTTTTGCTGGACTGCATTTCTGTCTCAAAATTCCCAGACCTTTCAGTCTTAAAAAAGGCAAATTTTTTTTTGTACTGCTTGTAGAACCACTGCATTGTACAATAGGAAATAAAAAACAAATTTCACAAGGTTTTACATTTTTCTTTACAGATATACACTCAATTTTTATCTTAATCTTGAAATATTGTAACAACTTATGGGATTAGCTTAAAAAGACCTCAGTGTGCTGCTACCTCCACATTTGCAAAGGAAACTTAAGAAACTCAACCTGGGAAACCTTTTTTCAATATAGTTCTTAGTACACAGTTCATTACTGTCACTAAAACACTCAGATTTAGCTTGACTTAAATGTCAGAAAATATTATTCAGGTGTAGAAGACACCAAAGATCACATCTAACTGTTATATTGAATCTTAATTAGCAGGGAGACCATATAAAACTCAGAAGCTTCTGTGAACTAAGAAAACAACCCTGACATTCTCTGCTCAGTTCTGGATATTTGTTACTGACTTTGATCTCCAGTGATAATCTCCAAAGACCCAGGATTCTGGCTTGCTTAAAAATTGGCTTTACTTTCAAACTTTGCAGTTAAGTCATTATTACCAAATAACTAGAGGGACTAGAACCTCATAAAAAGCATTTTATTTCCCATTACAAGAGTTAGAGTTCAGGCAACAACATTACATAAAGCAAAGCTTGTTTCTTCTCTGCAGCTCAGTTTGCTTAGTGTTAAATGAATTCTGTGCATTGACACTCTGTCCTGTTTGGGTTTATAAGAATCAGCAGGTTTTGTGCAGGTCCCATTTGTGTTTAGAAAATATCACAATATTTTAAAAATATGTAATAACCAAATAGTTGGGAAAAGGCCTAGTGCATCTTTGCTTGAGATAAGACCACAGCCCACATCATGGACTCTTCTGGCAAGTAGGGAAAAAACCATTTTATTTCTTCTAGATTTTCTTCTTTGGTATTTGTTCTTGGCAGGATTATTTCTAATTAGATTGTTCTTTTTTCCCAGTCTCAGAAGGGACACATACAGTACATGAACAAGCAGAATTTGTAGCTCATGCAGCAAATAAAGTGCACTGCCATGGCAGCTAAATTTGCATTTTTAAGAAGTCCATTGTCATGACTAATTACATAATTTCCCTTTGTGATGTGAAAATGTTATGGAAGCAATCTGTGAAAGACTCTGCATCAAGCTTCAGATTATTTGGACTTTTATTATGGTTAAGTTAATGAATTTGCAGTGTGATCTTGAAAATACTTCAGGTGCTCAGAAGCCTGAGTTTTATTGGAGAAGGCCACATTAAACGTTCTCTTGTATTTCTTTTGTAATTTAATTGGCACCATATCACCTGTATTATAAAAGATTATTGGGATATCAGTATCTGTTTGTTTCTTCCTGACATTTCCATTGTTATGAAAAGCAAAGTTGAAATCTCATGTCGGAGAAATTGGAAAATATGGTTGTGTTGTTATTTAAACACAAGTAAAGCAACTTTAAGCCTGTTTTCTCATTTCTGCCTTGAATAAGTTAAAACCATTCCTGGTATTTTCTGGACAAAATATCTGCCAAGATCAATGAACTAATAGACTGATTTCTGTGATGTGCTGAAAAAGTAAATGCACCAGGGAACCTTTCTGAGCATTTATGTAACGCTCCCATTGCTATGCATTCTGTGGGAATGTTCTGTGTGACAACAAATGGGATCAACACTTGGATGATGAAAGTGATGCTTGGAGAGGATGAGATAATTTACCATTATGAAGTTGGGTTGGAAACCTTTTGGTTGGCTGCAGCACACAAACCCTGATTACGTTGTGTCACTGAAGCCTGTGTTTATCAGGATGTTGTGAGCAGGTTTCAGTCAGTGCTCAGCTGGCATTTTTTATCCATTTTTTATCCATTTTTTAGAATGGAGCTGATACAAACTTGTAGTTTTCAGTTTGTGGGATGTTCTGAATTCCACGTTTTGTTTTCCTTTCAGGATATAAATCAATGCACTTTCCAAAACAATTCTCAATGCAGCTTTGTTTAAACTGACACATTGCTGACCAAAATGGTCTGTGATAATCCAACATAATTTTTCCCATGGCTGCTTTGCTGTGTAGAACTTCATTCTGGTGTATTCTGGGAAACTTCAGGTATGTAACTATGTGTCCTCTGTCCTTTGGGAAACAGAGTGATACTGTTGTCACAAAACATACAGGACACTATGAACACTGTGAGTTTTACTTCTGAAGTTTAGTAACAATCTTGCCAATTTTACCTTTTGCTTTGGATTATTTATGTTTTCCTACATTTTGGATTTCGTACTCCATTTAATGGCCAAATTCCTTTATTTTCATAGCCATTTTTCAATGTTTTTAGGAAAAGCATGTTGAGGTGTAAATTTTAGACCATGAGCTCACTCTGATGGGTCTGCTTAAGAACTAAAAGAAAAGAGAATTTTTCCCAGAACTCACCATCTCTGTGAAGTTCTTCTGTGGCTCTGTTTGACAGAGAATGGTCAGTCACACTGATTGTGTTAGATCTTACCTGGTTTTATAGGTTATCAGTTGATGTCTGGGCAAACTTTTCTGCAAAACCTGCTGAAAACTGCTGTGCCTGGTATTTGTTACATTGTCAGGTGCAGCTCTTCAGTGCTGTGGATGTGTCTTGAAGCCCAAACTTCACAAGCTTACTTAGATGAAAATGATTTTTTATTTTCTTTTTATAAAAGAATTATTTTCTTAAATGACTCCTGTATAATTGGATAATGTGACTTATTTTAACATTGGGAAATAGAAAAAAAAAATACCCCAAGAAGCTAGGTGTACTGACTTCTATGAAATTTGTATTCCTAAGGCAATGATTTTCAATCTTTTTTTTTTGTGACTATTGATTATCTTTTGGTTCTCATTGATAAATACTAAGGGAAAGGAAAGAGTATGTGTTCATCTGGTGTGCAGGAAGTGTGGTTTGACACAGCCAAGTGGGTTTTAGGTGGTAGATCCTTACAAATAATTACACTGGAGTTACTTTAACTTAATTTTACTTTATTTAAGAAGCAATGCAAAATGTAGGTACTTAGTCAATTGGCTTCCAAGAAAAAGGAAATGTAGGGCATATAATAACATATTACATATAGAAATACACAGAAACATGACTTTTCATTGCATTCATTGTTCAACTCTGTTTGTAGATGAAGTCACTCTCTTGTAGTCTGTGACTGTCAACTATTCCCTTCAAGAAGAGATTATTGACCATTTTTTGAGTTTACTGTTGGTGAAGAAGCCATTTAAAATAATTTTAGTAGGGTTGGACATAGTCCATAAATGACATGATATTTGAGCTTTTTATCCTATTGAATTCAGGAGCTGAAAGTGACATAGTAATGAAAAGTCAGAAGGGGGAGAAGTGGATCAATATATTGCTAAATTCTTATTGAAATTCTCATGCTTAGACTGTTCTGGGCGGTTTTATTTCTGCTTAACATTTGCTGAGTAAAAGTCATTGCCCTAGAGAGGCAAGATTTATTGACACACAGAGATGAAAATGATTAGCTAAAAGGTTTCTGCACAAAGAGAATCAGAATCAGCTGAAGCACTACAGGGTGGCTCATATAGAGGAGGCTGAGTGATTTCAAATAAGTTATTAATGTTCAAAGCTGAAAGCTGAGGTTGTTAATATACCAATTGTTTATTCTTTGCTTCCTTTGTAGGGACCATAAAATTCTGAAAAATTTCAGCTATATATATAGGCTTATATATTCTATACACACACATTTTGCTTTTTAGGGTTCATAAAGGCTTTATTATGTTTCCATAGATTTATTTTCTAATTAAGTACATGGTTGTTTATTCATAGATACCAGCTTTTGAAGAATTGACTTTATGGAATGTTCCTGCAGTCCTGACAAAAGTAAAGCTCTGTGACAATATATCCTGGTTCATTAGGAATCATGCACGCTCATTTTTTATTTGATTTCATATGCCACATACTCAGCATCTTGGTACACCCTATTTAGATTTTCAAACATCTGAAAGATGTCAGCATGATTTGGCTTACAGTGCCCATGAGCCTGCCAGGAACACAAGGCAGAACCTCTGCTTTTTGGCCTAATGAAGAGCAGGTTTTGTCTTCAGACTTGACTTTCTCCTGACTTTGTACAGCCTGAGTATAGTAAAGCCTGGAAAGTTTAATTGTCAGACAGATCAAATTGAATTACAGTGTAGTTCAGTGCTCTCAGTAGTCAAACATAGGGAAAAATTCATCTTCTAACTAGGTGGCATTCAAAAGAGTTTACTAATCTTACCAAAGCTACCTAAAGTCCCAGTGTCACCATATTTCTGGTGATAATCTCTAGTGGGCCACATTTTCTTTCCTTCATCCAGGTGATGAATGGAGAGTCACCCACAGGAAATCTGTGAAGTAAAAACCTGCTGTGTCCTGCCCTGGGCTCCAGCACAGGTGCTGGGGTGGTTCTTCAGTCACAGGGCCTGGGAGAAGCAGAGAAGGTGCTGGAAGCTGTGCCTGGTGCCCTGAGTCAGAGCTGGGTTTGAGCAGGGAGACATCTCCCTGCTGAGTCTTGACCAAAGGACAGGGCTTTATTTATCTTGCTGTTTCTCCTCATTAAAACTGGAACATTCTAAGCAAAAAGTACTAAATGAAAAAGATTAAATACAACTCACAATTCAGAGAAAATGAGATGAGAGATCACTGAACACCAGACAAACCTGGAAGTATTGAATAATTATATATAATGTTGCAGGCAATGTTGTATGAAATTTAATTCTAGGTTTCTCACAGGTTTTAAAGCTCTGTGCAGGTTTTATTTTGAAATAGAAATGATTAAATGTAATTTTTCAATAGTTTTACATGATTAATGTAACAGGCTGATTTTCCTTTGAGTACATCATAAATACCATTCACATTGGTGTGCTATATATGGAAAGTTTTATTGCTGCAGCACTTTATGAAATTATTCTTTGGGAAATTATAGATATTCAATGAATAATTCAAGGGAAAGAATAAAACAAAATCTAATAAACTCTGTGTATGACTGAACTTTGACATTATTACAGTAAATGTGTATACACAGCCCTTGCTGTTGCTGTGGAAAAATGATCCAAGTAGAGACTGACTTTTGTGAGAAGAGATGTTTCCATACTTTAATTATCAGAGTAGAAAAATGACAATTATTAACCAATTGATATTCTGAACACCAATAATGCTTTCTTCTCTTTCCAGAGAAGTGAAGAGCAAAATACATAAAAGATAAACTGTTGAGGAAATACTGGAATTTTACCTGGGGTTCCAAGCATTATAACATTTTCTGTAAGTCTAAAATACTCCTGTAAATCAGAAAATTGAAAACCTTGCAGAAAGTAACATCTTAGAGGATTATACCAAAATGTGCCTATACCCTTTTCTCCCTTCACTACTTTGGGGAAACTACAGGGGTGAGGCAGAGGTGGTTACAACAGGTAGAGAATGGAAGTGAGGAGAATGGTGTGGTCTTGACTAAGCTGGAACAAACTGGGGCAAGTGATGAGAGAGACTCAGCAGGTACCATCGTGGTGGGGTTTTTTTGTGTACAGCTGCAACCAAATTACCTGCCTATACTTAATTACTGGGCAATACAAATAGTTCATAAGCTCTTTAATATGTGCTTTAGGCTGGTGTGAATTGTCCCAGCCATTAACATCTTGTTTAAGTCCTTACAGGAGCCTTGGGGAACTAGAAAATGCACGGAAGGTTACTCCAAAAGCCTCTCATGTTTTTACAGTCTCACCATCCTAAAGGACAGTGGAGCAGGGCAGGAGAGGGGCATTTCCTTCTCAAAAGGGTTAAAGTTGATTTAGCACCACACTCTTGCTGTTACATGCCCTCAGTGCTCTCTCCCTCCTCACTGCACAGGTGTCCTGTAGAGCTTGACCTCCTGGCTTAGCATAAAGGGGATATGAATGTCTGCAGTAGCTTCATGTTATACACTGACTTTAGAAACATTTTTAGGCAAAACCCCCATCACTTCAATGGTCTTTGAGCCTGGGAAAAGGACAGAGTCAAATCAAGCCCACCATGTATTTCAAACAGATACATCAGTTTCAGACATTTATCAAGAAAATAAAGTCCTGTAGCTCCCCTCCAAGAAATTTCTTACAAATATGTCAAATGTTCCTATTTTATTTGCTGTATAACATGGCAGCACTTCTTAAGTGCTGCCATGTTATAAATCAAATTAACACCACGGATTTTAGGAGCAGTATATGAATTTATTCCAGCTGGGCTTATGAGTAGCTTCAGTGGTCCCAAGGAGATTTATGTTAACTGGAAGATCTGATCCACTGATTTCAGTGAAGCTGTCCAACTCTCTCCAGGTGGAGAGGTGCCTATATCCTACCACTATTTCTTTAAAATTTGTTAAACTAAAAAAAGTGATGACAGGACACAGAAAAAAAAGAGTTTGACATGTTGGTGACTGTCATGGAATTTCCTTAGGCTGAATGGATCTTTAGGCATGAACTGAGTCTTGCTTTCTCCCCATTGTAGATCCCCAGCTCTTCACTTTGTCCCTAACTTGAATCAAATGAACAATCTGACTGCAGCTGAACCAGACATATGGGACTGTGATGCTGCTGAAATCCCTCTACTGAAAACAATTGACAAAGTTCTCTAAAATAATGTAAATGAGAATAGGATCAAGGCTTTTTCTGGTAGTGTTTTCTTGCATTAGAAAAGGGGAAAAACAAGGGAGTGGTGAAAAAGCAGGTACCAAGTGTTCACATGTGCCTGGAAAAGGCACTAGTGCTTTTTTGGAATTGCCTCCTGATTTGTTATGAAACTCTAAAATTTTTAATTTTAGTTCAGTTTCATGACTAATCACAGTTTGACAAATATGGAAATTTGTAAGTGTGGGGGAATTGATGTGCAGTAGTTTTTGTTCTTTCCCCTGTTCAGTTTGAGGATCTGCATGTTGATGTATTTATTTTGAATTAATGTTTATTTCAGTAAGCTGAGGGATTTGTTATGATTATTATGAAAGGGCCTGGTATATATGTAAATGAAATGCAGAGAAGTAGGAGAAAGGAACTAATTTGCTATTGGAATTTGAGGATAAGTTATCTTGATCAAAGCTTCTAGATAAATATTATTCCACATAGCAAACCTGTTTCCTTCTTGTCTTAATGAATTCCTGTATTGTAAATTTGTGTAAGCAAAATTGATTTGGAACACCAACGTTAGTTTAGTCAGTCAGTTTATATGTTACTGGAATATTTGAAATTACAAGCAGGGTAACAAATGTCCACCTTATTTTTAAGGAATTTAAGGAAACAATATTCTTGTCAATGTGTGGTGACTGGGTTTTAAAGTGCAACTAATCTTTATTTCAATTTATTTTGCTTGCAAGGATTTTACTTATCTAAACTGCATAGAAATGTGGTTTTTGGAGACTTGGTTCTTCAGATATAATACAGGGTACTTTTTTTTGTTTGAAGAAAACTTGTTTCAATGTGAGTTACTTTGACACTTGCAGTGTAAACAACACACAGTGGGATCAGTTATCAAAAAGGTGACTTTCTAATGCAAGTTAAAGGCTGAAATGATGAATTTCACATCTGTTAAATAGACTTAATTTCTGGTGACATTATAAACTGAAAAGGGCAACAAGCTCCTTCTTCATCACACACAGATCTCTCCAAACAGATTACAATTTAGAATGTGTTCAGAATTGAAGGTGAAAGTGCTGAATGGTCTGAAGAATGCAAGCTACCCTTGCATTAGGGGAATATTTGCTGACTTTTTAGGATTTTGGCTTGAGAAAGTTTTAACAGATATTGCTGGATGCATTTTTACAGTTGTGGAGATGGGCTCTTGGAGCAGATACTTGGTAACAGTAAATATCTACAGTAACTTGCATTATATGACTCCTGGTAAGAGTCAGTCTCATGTTCTGATATGTTCATCCACTGTGTGGTTGAAGGATATGAACTTGAAAAACATACATTAATCATAATTTATTATTAATATGTCCTATGAAGGACACAGTCAAATTTCTTACCTCAGGACGGGTTGTGGAATTATTGCCAGTGTACACTCTGAAGGAAGCATTGACAAGTTATAGCTGAATCCATTACATTTATGCATCTGTCTCCAAGGTGCAGGAAAAAATCTGTAGAATCAAGTTTGTAATGAAACTTTTCTGAGGACGGTGAAATACCTGCAGGTTTGATGCATTCTGTAACAACTGCTTTGCAACAGGGCTTCCTAGTGCTGTATGATTTCTTTTCATGGTAATCTACCCCATCTGTTTCACAGATACATTTTTAGTCCATTTCCCTCCAAACCCTTTTCTCTCTTCAAGGTAGTGATCATATATCTACTGTTTGTACTTATCTGATGAGTCTGTTATAGTACTCATCTAATCATTTCCCTTTCTTTTTATTGCTTGTGAATGATGAGATATATTCTAACTTTACAGCTAAAATTAATTTGGAAGATTGTTTTTATAGCTGATTATTTTTATATTCATTTCTGAACTATAATTCATGTGCTACTAGTTAAAATACTTTGTCATGGATACACTTCCAAGTCTTTAGTTTAGTGATATTTTCAAAGCATTACAATTGTTCCAAAGCTTTCTAGCAGAAAAATACACTTATGGAATAGGCCTAGGCCATTTGTTTATCATGTGATTTTCATAATCTCTACCAACTCTGGTCTACCTTTTCAGAGAAGTTTTTTTTCTTCCAAAAAGACACTATTTGTTTTATGTAAGAGCCAGCTCTGGACTCTGAACCACTGCAAATTAGCAAGGTGGCATCTGTGGAACAACCACATGTCCTCCTCAGTGCATTCCTTTCAACTGTTACCAGTTCTCTGAACCTGAGGAAGCAGAGGTCAGGAAAACATGGCAGTAAAGGCACCACACCTTGACCCTTCTAGAACTGCACAGTACCTGAGAAGCATAACAAGAATTTATAGTATAAATGTACTTTTATAGCATGTCTACTGAATAAAAACTCACTACAAAGTCAGAGCTAAGAAAAGGACAGAAAGAAGTACTCAGCTTACAGAGGCTGACTTGTTTTCCAGAATTGTTATTTTGTAGTCCTTCCACTTCATCTGACAATTTTCTTCTGAGTTATAACATAACTGTCCATCCTCACAATTCCTTTTGTAAATACCATAATTGACTGCCATTCAGAAAAGTGTGATTTCTTCTTGACTTATGTTCTAAAGGGCTGAATCATGGGCCTTGCTCTGACACAAAACTGGCTTCAAGCTGCTTTGAAGATTGCAGCATAATCCCAACATTTTGAAAACAATATTCTAATATCACTTACAGGAATGTGCTGAGATCTTTGTTCATTTTGAGAGAGGGAATGTCAGCAATGGGAAAATATGAGGGGCCAGATCTTTAGCATTGTAATACTTTGATAATTTTTTCCTTCCATTTTTTTTCTTCTGAGGTTATTAGTTCTGTCTTTTGCCTTACACTGGTGCCCTGTACATTTTAATTAAAATCCTTTTCCCAGAATAGAAGGGAAATGATAAGTATGAAATTTTAATGAAATGCTTATTTTTATGAAATATTTATACTTTTTCATTCTAGTAAACATTTTTCATTGTCATTTTGGGACAGCAGGTGCTTGAAGGGCTTTTGTTTTGTATTTTCAATGAAAGTTTGATGTTATTTGATGTAAATATCTTCTGACAAGCTAAGGGTATCACTGGGTCATGGCAAAGGTAGTCACCCAGAGGACAGATTCACTGAGGTGTGCTGTCAGACTCATTTTCCATGCAGCCAGTCATTTAATAGGCAAGATGGTATCACTCCTGTTTAATAAAATGAGATTTACATTGGAGAACCAACAAAGAACCTTGCAGAGTTTGACATTTACTGTTAGACAGAGAGAAGAGTGATGCAGTTGCTAATGACTGTGTTGTCACCAGGTGTCTAAGAATCAAACATTATAGCAACAGGTTTTTTACTCAGTCCTAATGATTCTGTTTCAGCAGTGAATCGAAAAAGCAAAACAGAAGCTAATGTCCTGTTCAGGTGTACCTTAAGTCCCACAAAGCTTATTTCTGAGAAAATATATGTTTTCTGAGGACTTTATAGCCCATTTTAGGTATCCATTTAGCATGTCTAGGAGCAGCAAGAGAGTTTTGATGTAGAATGCAATGTGGCAAATGATTACAGAGGGCCAGCTGATGGGAAGATGGAGGTTTGGTAGCCATTCCCCTGCCTTGAGTTCCATCCTCATGGTTTATGAATAGAAGCACCTTCACACTGTTTGTCCTGTGTATTACCATTAAAAAAAAAAAAGTTAAAATTGACCAAAGCAGAGAATTTCTATCCACACTGTACTGGATTGCAAGCAGTGTTTTATGTTTTGAGTTGGTGCCATCCACGGAGATGCACTGGAGTTTGTCACACATGGGGACTGCAGCATGTGTTTGTAGTAACAGACCCTCAGAGCTCAGAGACAGAATCTGTTTTGTATAAGCAGCCCTGCTAGTGAGGTCTGGCATGTGTTCTGCCATGTGGTCAGACCTTCAGGCAGGTCTGGCTGCTCAGTTCCCTGAGCACTGAGTGTGATTCTATCATTTATCTGTGTTTGCTGGCTCTTAGAACCTGCCATGCCTTCTACCATCTCAGCAGCCTCAGCCTCCCTTGCAGTTTTTCTCAATAGCACCCAGCAGTAATAGAAGGGATGGCTGAGGAAGGACAGACAGGAAATTCATCTTCTGTGGGAATTTTAATGTTCAGTAAGAAAGAACATTATGGAACATTGAGCCAGTGTGGCTCCAGTACAGAAAGTCACAGAGTGCTGTGACCAAAAGAAGGGTTGCTACTCTAATCAGGAATAAATAAATGGGGGAGATGCTTCTATGGGACTAAGGCAGAGGTAAGACCTGTATCATCTAAAACCTTGTCTTCTTGAAAGCATTGGATTTCTTCTGATCCAGAACAAAGTGTGAAGTTCTGGGTTCTTACTCAGTCCTCACTTTAGCAAATATTCATCCAAGCTCGTGCCAGAACTGAAGCCTTCAGCCATGAGATCGCTCTCAAATTCTCATAAAATGTATTGCTTTTTCTTTCTGATCATATCATGTCATATCATATCAAGACAATGCAAACATCAGTGCCATTTAATGAGCTGTAATGGCAGCTCATTGGTTCCAGGCAATAACTTTTTATTTAGCTCTATTATGCAAAGATTAATATGAGAATGATAACTTCATCTGATTATTATTTTTAAGCTGTCCCAATTTTATGGACGTTGTATGAATAAATTGTATTTGTTCTTCTTCTTTCCCTTGCAAGCAGTTTCCCTAATATTAAATCTTCCAACATCCTGCATCCTTTCTATCAGGGTGTGCTGTTGCTGAGCAACACCAGATTTGCTCTTTAAAATTATCCAGGTTTCTTTAACCAGCTTTGTGAGTTGGTGCAGCAGGGAAGCAGTAATATATCTAAATGCTTAAAAAATATGCATACTTTAAATTCAAACTATTTATTAATGTTTCTTGTCATTGGGCCATGCTACATGAGTATGTGGCTATACATTTAAAAATAATACAGTTTCACATAGTTTTTAATTCTGCTATGAGGATTTTTGTAATTATATAACTGTACTTGTATAACATACATTAACTCTTTATACATAGGTGTGAGAGAAAAATTAAAACATACATGTACCTGGGAAGGTTCTTATCAGATAAACTATTAATTGATTTTTCCTCTAAGGCATATATATTTCAGCTTAACTGTCTAGATGGCCATAAAAGTTGACAAAATGTTTCTTTTGACTTTATAATAATTAAGCATTGTAGGAGTTATTTTCCTGTACATTTAGTGGAATTAACTATTTCAATGCAGACCCTGATATAGGACCATGTATGTTCCAAATGTTTTATTCTTTAATGTCATTTTTTAATGACAAAAGCAAAAACTTTCATTACTTACTTTATTGAACTGTTCCTGTGAATGTGACCATTGCTAGCAAGGTGATAAAACATGTGTATAATATTTGCACATGGCCAACATCTCATATAGAGGGGTTGCAAAGCAGGAGAGAGGCTGAGGTCTTGCTTACCTGGTGGAAACTCAGACTCCCAAGAACCCTTGTGAAAATTGGAAACCTCAGCCTCAGCAGAGGATTGTCAGTGCCTCTCAGCTCCTGTGCCATAGCACAGGAAAGCTTTGGGACACAGGAACCTTGAGCATCTGAGCTGTGTACCGGGAGCTGAGTCTGTTTGAAGCATGTTCTTCCCTGTGTTCAGCAGAAAGTAATGTTAGCCTGAGTTCAGGCTGTTAGAACAAGGCACTGAGAGAGCAAACCAGTGGCAGCAAGTTTGGAAATGGAGCTGCACTTCCAGGCACAGAAAGGAAGAGACTGGGCTGCAAGTTCGCACCTGCTTTCAGCGGGTTTTCAGCTTGCTGTTACTAAACAGAGCAATATCTTCAGTCCCTGCCCTTCATCCTCAGCAGCATATGCTCACTGTTCTCCAGAGCTGGTGCTTGTAGAGTTTTGCAATGAGTTATATCAGGGAGCTCATTTGACTAAAAATGAATATTCGAGGGGGTCTTGCTGTTTTGGTTTGCAGTTGCATCAGTTTCTGTGTCAGACTCACTGTGCAACCATGGGAGAGCTAAAGCCAGGGTTAGTGAGGGAATGAGAAGGAGCAGTTTCATAGAGAGGGGAATTTAGAAGTCCCCCATTTCCCTGGCAGACTGGGTTTATCCTGGATTAGAGCAGCTGTGTAACCATGGCCACAGATCTCCTAGGATAGCTAAAGGGTTTTACAGGTGCTCTCTGTGCTTTTCTGTGAAGCTTGTAAATACCTGCTTTGCAGAGGAGTAGTGCTGCAAGAACCTTGTGTATGAACCCAAAGGTTTATGGGACTTCTTTCCTGTTTGTGTGATATATGAAGAGGGAGTTCTGGGAAGATACTTTTGCATAAACCAACAGAGTAGCCACCAGCTGAATGTCTAAGTGGAAGAATCTTGCCTATTCTCCATCATAGCTTCCTTCCTATTGACTCTCTTCTTGTGTGCTTAAGTCAATTTAATGATTAGAGATCAATTTTAAATTAAAAGCAGAGAATATCCAACCCCTGGAAGATGAAAAGGAGGCAGTTGAATACACATGCAGAACACAGACAGCTAGACCAAATCCTTTGGCAGCCATTGCAGAGGAGGCAAGGAGGAAAAGCACAGCAAATAATGATCTGAAAATGTTGATTACCACATTTTTAAAGCTGTGAGAGCTCCTTGAAAATGTTGACCCAAGCAATGATTACACCTAAGAGAAACAAAAGGTAATTACTTAGGAGATAATAAATCCAAGAAGGAAGGCGAAAGTAGTATCAAGGGAAAGTGTTAAAATGTTGTGCAAAGGATGAAAGGATATTTTAAGTCCAGATGTTCTTTATGAATTTATGGGAAATGAGCCTGCATTTGAATAGTACTTTGAAAGCTCTCCAAGGAGAAAAAAAAAGGGCATTTTAAAATTCTGTAATTCTAATATAGCTGGGAGAAATCTTTTTATTAATCAGCTCTCAGAAGGATGTTCTCAGATACAACTTTGTATTTCTCTTTAAGAATCTCATTTCCAGCACTGTTTGTAAAAAGAATTGGCTGCACTTGGGTTGTTGATGTACTTGCGCCACAATTTATGACACTAACAGGCAATATCTGGATGTACTTGTTTCGTTGTGCTCTGCATGTGGTTACTCACCTGTCTCTTTGCATGGATGACAAGCTCTCTCTGGACAGAGATAATTTTTGATTCTGTGTTGCTACACATCTTGTGTGTCTGGGTCCCAGCCCTTGGCTAGGAATCCTGCTTTGTGCCACAACAAGGATAATGCCATTCAAATATCACTAAACTTTGCCATGCTTAAATGTCTTCTGGCCTCTAACCTGTGCCCATAACAGTGAATTTCTGCTGCCATTTCTGAAGTAAGTTTGGCTGCTTTGGACTCCTGACCCTCCCTGACCCAATTTATCAAACTGAGTGACAGTAATTCCATTAAGTTGAACAGCTAGTTGGAGAAGAGAAATAGACTAAGAAGTGGACCACACAGGCTCCAAAAGTATTAAAACAAAGGAAATAGCTCAATATTTGTCACTAGAAACCCCCAAACCCTAAGATTTTTTAGTTAATCTCTTTATAAGGTATTAAACAAGCAGATGCTATGTGCTTTGCTGAATCATAGTAGCATGAAAGGAAAATAATTAAAAAAAGACATAAATCCATGCAGTGGATGTGAGAAGTGACATTGGGCAGGTTCCTCAGGATGAAAGACAAAGATAAGTATACTATCCAGGTTCTAAAATTTATAAGTCACCATGTATTTAGTTTTCTTCTTAGTACAGCATTGAAGGTATTTGCATGTAGCCAAAGTCTCTGGCAGCACCTTTCAAATGCTGGCAATTTTCTTGCTGCCATTGGTTTACATTTTCACATTACCAGCATAAAAAGTCTGGAAGAAAGACCATGGCCAGTTAATTAAGTGGAAGAGTTAGCTGAAGGTGGAGGAAAAGTGGGTTTGATAAATGAGGCTGTGGTTGTTTACTCAGTAGTTTAAGGGAATCAAAGCTTCTGGCACCCTGATGCTCAGCCCTCTGCAGGTCAGAAGAGCAGCTCACCAGTTTGGTGTAGAGTACTTCAGTTCTTATGAAATCAAATTATATCCGCTCAGATAAGTGAACTTATGCTTAACTTAAATTATACTGCAAAGCATTCAAGGAAATATTTTTTCCCAATTACATTAAAATGAAGCTAGCAAAAGTCTTGAGTGATGAAGAATATTTTAATGATAAGCTTGATATTTCAAGATCTTTAATTTCAGTTTTTCAAAGTCACAAGTAACCATGAATGCTGCACATCATTATCTAAAACAAATACTTCATGATTTCCCTAAGCACAGTCTGGAAATAATGATCAGTTGCCGCCTACAGAAGATAACAAACAACAAATACTGCACTGTAAAAAGAATGAAATTTTGCATTGAAGTGCTTACTCTATGCCTCTTTTAATTTGCGCATTATTCAGATGGTATCTAACAGAGTATTTATTTATACACCAAAAGTTAAACTCATTAAAAAGCACCACCACACATGCAACTCAAGATGTATATTTATTTTCCAAAATCTCATTAAGCTCAGGTACTTCTTCTACATTTCCTTTCATAATAATGAAGCACATACCGAGTTTCTACTAGCACTGAATTAGGAATTTTTTAAAACAAGGTGTACATTTCTTAGAGACAAATCTGTTAGGACAAATGTATTCTGCTTCCCTTTCTACTTTTGACTTAGCGATGTGCCAAGGACTTCGTTCAACACCTTGCCTGGTCCCCTTCTTCAGGTACACTTTACTACCATTTAACTTCAAATACTTAACTATAATAGAACTGCATATTATTAGTAATTGGAAGGGAGCCTGAGAAACAATAACAAAGGCTTCAAAGTATCAAGTTTCCTCTTAATGTGGAGTGTTTTGGGGGTTTATATAATTAAAACCAGCACTAGATCACAGAAGGACAGTTTGGATTTTGTCAGCCAAGTTATTCCCTCAGCAACATCATCATTTTATCACCCTGCCAGGAATGTGTGTATTTGTCCACACGTGTCAGTAACTCCTTGGTAGTAAGCCTGTATTCACAGGTACATATTCTATAGAATCTATATGCTTTGGCCTATCCTCAAAAGTTTCTCATTTTTCAAAGTTGCTTTCAACTGGAATGACATTTTGAATTCCTCCTAGTATGAGTAATTGGACTAAAGCCTGGCAAGTATTTGTTACATTGAAAAAAAGATTAAAAAAAGGTGCAACTTCCAGTGATTTTTTTTCTTCCCCCCCCCCCTTTTTCCTGAAAGGTTCTGTAATTTAATACAAAGAACAACATCAAAAGAAAAAAGTTAAATCTATCCTCTCTCCTCATTTTTGGGGACTTGTTAATGTGACAGTGATATTTATTTTTGTCTTTTTGAATTCTCTGCAGATTCACCTTATGTGCATTTATGAAAGACTCTTTTGAAGAGATATTCGAAATTGAGATGTTTAATGGAAATGTGTGATTAACACCCAAGCTTCCCCGAAATGTCCTGGGAAAAAATTTATTGTCTGTAACTGTCATTAAAGTATCTCTGCAAGTTCTATAGCCAAGTTTGCCAACTTTTTTATGGCATTGCAGGGGGAGAACAGGGGATTAAGGAGTGGGAGTTACACTTCTTTATTTTCATTATTGTAATAAAAGATAAGTATTGTTTAATAAGTATGTGAGGATGAGTTCAGCAGTAGGGCTTGAAGACTAATGAAAACATTAACTTTATAATCTTCCTAGAATTGCCATTTCCATAATCCAAGCATATTCCACTTAATCAGAACCATTATGGCAGTTCCTGATTCTCTTTTCCCAGGGGTAGTACCACAACCTGGCATCACTGCCTGAGAAGTCATGGAAAAAGTTTTCATTGTGTATCTTGAATGTCCCTTCTCGAGCCCAGTCCAACATCTGTGCAGATGTGAATGTGAATTAAACAGAACATGATGAGGCATCAGAATATTAACTGAGGAGTGGCCTGTTACAGCCAGAGATGCCTTGAGATTTTACTCTGTACCAGAAGAAGGGTGATTAAATTTTACAAAGATGTCAGCCTGTGGTAAGGACTTGGTGCACAGTGCTCGCAACCTTTGTTTAAAACCTGGTATTGAGTTTCTTGCTAGTGATGAAGTATTCACTGCTGAGAAACAATTCTGAGCACCATGATAAAACAGTGCAGATGCCTAGCTGGGGATGTTCAGCTATAAAGGTGGTGTTTTTTACAGCTGAAATATGTTATGCTAAAATACTCCCAGTAGGCCTAATTAAAACTAGCAAGCAGGAGAATGCCTGCTTGCCACCTTTATGTTCTGATGCTCTTAACCTATAGTACATGCATTTATGCTTCAATAAAATTCATTAAGAACCACATAAATCAGGGATAAATGGCAGAAATTGGATTCTGGATCATTAGATGATAAACCCATGACAGTATTTTACAGTATTTATAATGAATTTCAGGAAACTCCTTCCAGTAACTTTGGGTTTAATCCAAAGAGTATCATAAAGCACTAAATGTTCCTTTATATGAACAAATATTGAGTTTTCTTCATGTTGTTGTACGTGTGAGGTATTGGTATACAATCCACAGTAACTAGAGAATCCTTTTCTCAAGGCATTAGGGTGAACGAAAAAAAATCTCCAGAAAGGAAATGTCCTTGTCTCTCTACCTTCAGTGTGAATGACTGAATGCAGTAATCATTGCTCTCCTTTGATATTGGTTTGCTATTGGCTTTTAGATTTCCCATCAGATATTACTGGATTGAGACACAAAAATTTAAGTCATCATTGTTTTTGCTGTATCCTCTGTACTCATCTGAGGCATTGCATTCAGATTCAGATCTCTTGCTGAAAGTACATAATAATTAATAATTACTCAACAATTAAACCTCTATGTTAAAAAGAGAAGCATTTTAAAGACAGTATTTCTTTGGCAAAATAATTTTCTTAATTATTGTAAGACCATCTACTCAATACCTTATTGACCTTTAAGCACATATAATTGTCATGTTCTAATAGACAGTCTTCATTTTTATTGATTGTTTTTCAGTTTTCTACAGAACTTGTATATCGACAAGCTCTTTTTAAAGTTGATTTAAGTATTAGCTTGTATCTTTAGTGTTTCTTAGGCTTTCAAATGCCTCCCATGTGTGTCCACGTGACCCGGAGCTAAGAGCTGGGTCCTAGGCAGGACAGTGACCTCTAATGGTAAATGAGCAGCTCACAGAATGAATTGCAGCTACTTTTCTCATTATACTTGTAATGAAATTGCCTTTTCTGTGCCTTTCTTCAGGGCCACAGGAGGCTCAGGCAGAGCAGTGGTCTCCCAAGGCAGCCAGAGAATTCAGGGCAGACACCAAGAGCCCTGAGCCACTGGCAGAGCACTGGCAGGTTCTTGCTCTGCTTCAGGAGAAGCTGGTGTGTGTAACAGGGTCACTGCAGGTGTGACAGCAGAGAGCCCTTTGCAAAGCCTGTCACCCCCTTTATATCATCTTATCCCTTTCAACAGTGCCAGAAGAAGCCAAGTTTTTCTCCCTTTCCAGATCTCTGTCTGGTTTTCCCCTCCTTTTTTCCCCTTCCTGGGCAAGGTGTGCCCTGGTCACTCTCCTTTCACATGCCAGGGTTTCTTGGTTGTGTTGAGAAGCCCTGGGCCAGTCTTGCTGTTCCTAAACAGGCAGTGAAAGCTTTTTATAGGAGAAGGCACTGTCTAGAACACAGCTGGAAAACCTGAGACAAACAGAGATCTGCTTGAACCTAGAGAGATGAGTTGGGGAGTAATGTGATAATCTCCTTTTTTCCCTGGTCAAATATGGCAAAACTTTTACCATTTTGTATGCAAAAATCATGCTAACACAAATTCAACTCTGTATTTAATTTATAGAAATCATAGCTTTGTGATTATTTTGAACCTTTTAATAGCATTTTCCTTTTGTCTTCATAACACTTGATCACATTATAAAATTGCCTATTGCTATTGGAACTGGGGTGATGCTGCGGGGGTCAGTCACACACAGATGTGCTACAGATGGTAGGTCACCCAGATGTGCTGTGGGGTAGGTCACACACAGATGTGGGTCTTTCAGCATCAATCCCACCCTGGTGCCAACAGTATCCAGCAGTGCCAGCACTAACACAGTGCTTGCCTTGCACTTGTGGGTGTAATCATCAGGTCAAGATGAGAAACATTTGTCAGGGTGGAATCTGATCAAAGGAAATGAGCACATTTCTTCTCCAGTGTAATCCTGAGCTTCCTGGCCTGCAGAGTTTGATTTGTTCACTTTTAGCTGTGTGGGAAACTGGAGATGGTTTAGCCAGGAAATGTCCCAGAACCTTGAGCAGGAACTGCTCTTCAACTGCTTTGGCTGAACTTACCCTGCATCTCAGGAATGGCATCTTTTATTTTTTGCTGAAATTCACATCTTGATTTTTCCAACAGTTGGCAGAGATTTTATTTTGCCACTTGGTATATTACACAGATATAGGCTGCAGATATAGACTGCAGTTCCTAGGAACTCAAGGTTTTTTCACACTTATTTCTAATATTACTGTAATTTTGTGTGTTTTGGGTTCTGGTTTTCTTCCCCCCCCGCCCTGCAACATTATGATCTGATTGGCTTTTAGCAGTTGTAACATGAATATTAGTGTTGACACCTTCTGGTTTCATCAGTGAGATTGTCAAAATTATTCTGAAATCTCAAATATGTCCCTGACTGATTGCTTCAGTGCTGAAATCAGAAGGGGTTTATTATTCTAAATTTTCTTGCAATACTTGATCTTGAATATTTCTAGCATTCTGGGTAAAAAATGTTGTGAAAAAAATCTGTGATTTGAGCCTTAATTTAAAAATGGATTTCAAAGAACAGACTGTTCCTGTACACATCACTGTATAGATACACCATTGAGAACATATCAAATGCTTGTACTAATAGTTAAGGCTCCTATTTTAAATATAAATAAATAATCTAGATTCATTGGGAACTGGTAATCAGTAGACTGAAGAACTTCACCAAAATAACCAAATTTCCATTGTGGATTTTTTCTGTAGTAAGAATAACAATGTTGCAGAGACTTACTAAAACAGCCAAAGGAGAAGGTAACAGAATTTGTAAATCTTCCAAAATCTATTCCTTGGTGAAGTCAGAAAGTATAATATTTTAAGACTTGTATGATGGCAGAGAGTAGATTAAAAATGTGCAGAAGGATCAAGAAAAATGTATTTTACTATTCTTTTCTGGTAGAGTATTCCTTTTTGTCAAAATTGCAAACTTCAGGTTCAAGTTATCACCTGACTGAAGTGAAGGAAGCACAAGCAGTGTTATATGGGCCTTCCTCGTGCTCAGTGTAAGCATATTAAACTAGAGTCATTATCCCAGAGTTTTCTAATCTACATAACTGGATAATTTGGGGATAGACTTACAATTATTTGATACAATAATTAACTCTCCCAAATCTATTTCTTTCCTGAGAACTACTGGAAGATTTAACAAATGAACTCTTCATGACAATTCCCCAATATATAAAAAAAATCCAATTGCTGTTTCATAATCCTGTAAAAAATTGCAAGAGGTTAGGTTTTCAGGAAACTTCAATGGAGTTTCAACTTTACTGTAAGCAATTACATTGAGTGCTTTTGTATAGTCAGTAAAAGAAAATATAAATATTTTCTGTGGCTCAGTTGTTGTAAAGCAGTTCTTTATAATTTACTATTCTTTTTTGCCTATGTGTATCCACCTTTTTGTATAGCACATATGTGTATTAGATATAAATAAAATGCAATAGGATACAGAGGATATAGGTAATACATGTATTTCTGTGGTGCTATTTCCATCAGTTCATATCTAATATTTCCTGCTCTCTGGTCTAAAGACCTGGTGAATTTTAGAAGTTGGAATGAACTGTTTATATTTTGCCTTTAAAATCTAGTGTGATACATGGTGATATAGAGAATAATAACTTAGTTTAATTAAAAAAAATGGTTCATAGTCTTTTGTAGATGTGACAAATACAGATATATATACACTCCAGATTTGTGTATTCACGTCTCTGAAAATTAGAAATGATTGTGTTTTAACAAGGCACAAACAGTTAATAATATTATAACAACACATTTCATCTGTGTTCTGAAATTGACATCAATGAACAATTGCAAGCTAATAACTGTGTAGTGTATTTGGAACTTCATAATGATTTGGCCTCTCTGCAGTCTTTCTGGGGAGACCTGTGTGTGTGTGTTCAGTAGTGGCAGAATAAAAAGGTAAAAAAGTGCCAAGGATTAAACTCTACAAACCAAAATACAGGAATAATAAAAATACTGTAAGTGACCTGACCTTTGAGGTGCAAATTGTGGTGGATTATTAAATTTTCCTCTATGGTTCTATCAATCCAGCTTAAAATTGGGCAGTGGGAAGAGCAAACAGCAAAGCATTGCCATGCATGGACATAGGTACAGGTGCACACAGAAATAGCTGCCTGCTTGCATCCTGCCTCTGTGGTGCCACAAGCCTTGTTCTGTGGGAGCTCAAAACCTGAAAAACAAAAACCTCACCCAGTTAACAAGAAATACTTTTCCAAAGTTGTTTTCAGGAGCTGCCACCCATCCCAATGAGATGGAAACAGAGTCTGTTTGATAACTGCAGTGGCCTAGCCAGAAATCCAGGTAAAACTCTGGAGCACTCCAGGACACAGCTTAATCCCTGTGCCAGGTGCAGAGAGCTGTGTAGAATGGAGCACAGTCTCAGTGTCAAGAATGTCTTCTGTATCTGTTCTCTAAATCCTGGAAGAACTTCTACATGTATCCTTGATTTTACAATAGTTTATGATTTCCTGTTAAGATTTTATAATGTGGAACTTGAATTTTCACAGGACGTATCTTCTGAAAGAAAGCTTTAAAAATCACTAAGAAATGTTGTGACTTGAAAAGTGTGTGTGCAGTCATTGAGTTATACAACTCCCAGAGACACAAATCAGTCACACAAAGTTATTTAGGCAACATGATTTAAGTTTTTAAGTTCTTGAATTTAAAAGTGTATTGAAAGCATGAATATGCACTATTTAAAAGACAGAGAAAATCTGTGATGAAATTTTTGCGGCTTGTACCTTGAACCACAGATTTTTTGGAGAGAACATAGTTTTTATATGAAAGGAAACAGTTCAAATTTAGGGCAATAACCACTTGGAAGCTTAAAGAGTCTAGCTACAATGAAATTCTACAATTAACCTTAAAATCTACCTCTGTAGAACTGAAGATTAATCAGTCTTATATCTCAATCAACCATGAACTAGCAATTCTGTGCATTGAACAAGAGAATAGCAGATTTCAGCATAGCAATAAGTTGGATTCTTAGTGTATCTGTAATAGGAAATTTAATCTTGTAATTCCTCTGTGTCACTAACTTGACTCTAGGTCATGGTAAATCATCCCCAAAAAATTCTTTATCTATTCAAAACCCATATCAGACAAGATGGACATACATGTCATGTTTGACAAGTGTGTGTTATTTAGAAACACCTTTTACTTAACTGGAAACATCATAATAGCTGACAGTAGCATCATAAGTCACTGATAGGTTGGAAGCACTATTAAATTTTGTGGGGGAATAGAAAGTAAGAAAATAAAGATAGTGCAGAAGGTAATCTCACCCCTGAGGAGTTGCAGCTGCACTAATCACCAAAGATGGTGCTGTGAGGAGATGCCCATGAGAAATCACCAAGAAGGTATGGAACTTTGCAATAAGATGACAACAAATTTGTCAAAAGCACTGTGAGACAGATGTTTAAATTCATTTTAATTTGTACACCCTTCAGGATTTCAGTTGTAACTGGAAAAGGAGTTTGATTTGCTGTGTTGTGGGAACAGAACACCTAGTAATCCAAGTAGACTAAAACCTACAATGACAAAACATGGAAAAGATTTTTTTTTAAAAGTAATTTCTAGGAAACTACTGAGGCTGTGAAGCTTAAACTACATGCAGTCAACAGCAGCATTTTATATAACATAGCTGTGAAATTTTATTGAGTTTGGATGGGACACATTTAAGGGCTAACTCTGTTCAGCACATGGTGTCCACAGTGGCTCTGAAGTCAATCAAGTATGAATTTGTGCGTCTCATGCTGAAGGATAAGTGCGATGTGATGTGACGGTTTTTCTGCCTTTCTTCTTGTAACAACCAGATTTATTTGAAATGGGTGAGCTGTTGTGCTCAATCTGTTCACAGTATCTCCCTTCCTATCTTCATACTTAGCTGCCATTAACTGCAGGTATGCACAGAGAAAGGAAATTAAATGTCTTAATTTTCTTGCATCTGGTAGACAGCTGTACTTTAAAAGTACACCATTGAGGAGAGAACACCACTTCCTTTTATCTCCTGATCCCTGCTGTAATAAATACAGGGTAGGGAATGAAGTATTATAATATCCAACTACTGCTGAAGATTTTACAACTAAACCTCTGGACAGCATAGTTGAAAGGAATTAGCAAATTACTGTTCAAAACTCACTGTGGACAAATTCAAATAGTACATGGCAGCTTGGGAGCATCCCAACCATACAATTGGACAGAGTTGGTGTGGGAAAAGATGTTCTTTTTCCAGTCTGTGCATATTTATGGAGAATCTATGGCATTCCTATTTTTTTTTCTGAAAGTGAGACAGCAGCATCTTTTTCCTCAACCACCTCAGTACCCAAGAATCTAAAATTAGTTCAGTGTTATTAAGCATTGCCTTTGACAGGATCAGATTCATAGCAACAGGGATCAGGGCTGCTGGCTCATGGAGAAAACCAGGGAAAGCAGGGAGTGGTTGATGTTATAAACTGTGACTGAGCTGCCCACAACTGGCTCAGACCCCCTCTGTGTGTGTAGCCACACAAACACATGTTCAGTGACCAAACACTTGATGCAGATCACAATACAATGGGTTATCAGGGCATTCTAGGACCCACTCAAGTTGATGTTTACTGCTCTGTTGTGGATGCAATGTTTTACCTTGGGTGAATTTCATGATCACACTGAGATGATGAATGGCCACTGATCTCCCATTCTTCAGCCTGCCCAGGGCAGAAGGTGGGGCTGCCCATTTTGGTGACAGTGCAGTTTTAGATTGGATTAAACTGATTATGAAACCACATCCTTACACAGCAATGTCAGTGTAATAGGAATGTAGACAACAATTGCATTGTCATATGAATGAGCAAATTATTTTCTTCAATAAAAACACTAAATTTTTTATCCTAACACACATCTTTCCATGTCCTGCAATTTGCCATTCACCATAGTGCAGCTGCAGCAATATTCTAACATCCATTATACATGGATGTATAACAAAACTTGTTTTTTACCCAAAAGACCTCACTAGCTGATCAGGAAAAGATAAGCTCCAACCTCAACTAATCCTTTTCTTTCAGCTCCTCATTCAGATTAATATGTGCAAATTCCCCCACAGAATCCCTAACTGCTTCTAAATTTTTCCATCTGTGGACACAACTTTCTTTTATTTTTGTTTGCAGTGGAGAACTTATCTTGGTGTATGCATTTTCAGCACATCCAAATAATAATCTTTGATTTTCAGTTTCTGTATAGTTTTGAAGAATTGCCAGTTTACAAGTGGTCAGTCAGACAGTACTCAGTGTATGCTCTCTAGTAGACTGTGATAATATTTTGCAGTTTTACTATGTGAAGATTATTCTAAAAGGGAAAGTGGGCACTGACAATTCCTCAGAGTGGTATGTGGTTATTTTTTTGCTTTGGACTCAAATAGGCCGGTCCCTAGCCACTGTGGCAGATATATCATCCCAGTTATGTAATAAATTTGTCACTTTTAATTCTACTTGGGAAGATTTAAAGAATTTAGGGCTTTATGATTTGGGACTCAGTCAGTACATAGTGTTCTTTCTGCACCGAGGGAGGAATAAAAGGTCTTGTTTTATGACTTGGCTGGTTGTCCTGCCTGTGATAGTTTTCTCCAGTGTGTGTGCTTTTCTTTGGTACAATTATGGATGACAAAAGAGAATCACAAGTAGCAAATTGCCAAATGACAACTTGACTTTAAAGACCAGAACTGACCATGAATGAAGTGAAAACTCTTCCAAAGAGTGTAAACACCTAATTCTTTTCTCACATGAGTGTCAATCAGAATAACTCCTGTGAGCCTGCAGTGATTCAGCTCAAAATAAAAGATGTGCAGCAGCATCATTGCCACTGTTTCCAGTATGATGCTGTGTTTGATGGGACATGGTAAATGATGTTAGAATTAAGACATTCAAAGTAACAGCAGGGGGTAATCTCAAGAACTAAATTTAAACAGAAGTACAGCCCAGACATGTCTTGTTGCATTTGAAAGATGGGATTCTTAGTGCATTTAAGCTGGCTGTGCAAAATCCAATTACTATTAAATAAATGTTTAAGGTAACAATTCTGCTGAAGCCAGTTTGAGCATATTTGAAGCAGATCTCAGCTAACTTCTCTTGCTTTTTATTGTCCCATCTTGTGCTCTGCATAGCTGGAGAATCACAGTCAGCTGACAAAAATTCCTGCTATAAACAGAAAACCTTTTTTCACTCAGTTTCCAGAGAGTATAGTGCTTCACTGAAGCAAGGGAGACCTTCCTAAAGAACAGGGCACTGCAGAGACCAAGAGTATAATTGCTTGGCTGCTGAGCACCTGAAAGTTTCTACAGGGCTTTTGAATGCCTTGGCATAAGGTGGGGTAAAACATAGGTCATGTTTACAGGGTGTTATTATTCCTCTGTAATGATGCCAATGTGCCTCTGCTTTCCTGTGGGAATGCTCTGTTCCAGAATAATCCTTTAAATCCTTTATTTGAAAATAGAATGCCTGCAGAAAGGAGAAACATGACAATACTTTGGATCTGACAAGTGTTCATCTGCAGTTCTCCTGGGTCAGTACAGCCATGCAGGCAAGATTTCATCCTAGTGTGCAAAAACCAGGAGGGTTTCTCTGTTTTGAACCTGATATATCTGAATTTTACAAAGATTTCCCCCCATGTTAGAGTATGTGATGTAGTAGGCAATGCTCTTTTAAAAACATTCTATCACATGCCTAATGTTCTTTAAAAAAAACCTCACGTACAAAACAAAGTTACACCATTACTGCTGCTGTCTTACCTCCTTTATATCTCTCAAAAATTCTTTTCAGCCCTGATGCATCTTCTGGGTATCCAGATCCAGCTGGTGACTCTCCTATTCATTCTTTGCCTTCTTTTGCCTCATATGATCACTTAATTCTCAGTGCCAGCTATTTGTAGTCCACCCTTAGAAAGAAACGAAGCCTAACAGAACCAGAAGCATTTTCTAGCAAATATATCCAACTTTTCATGCTGTTCACTTGCCTGCATCTCATCACCTTGTACCTGTTTCTCTGTTCACTTGCTTGACACTAAAACCTTCTGAGGCAAGACTGGGTTTTATTTTGTGTTTGCATAGCAAAGGGGTGATTTTTCCTCGTGCTCCAACTACTGCTAGCATATGTATTTTCACAATAGTAATGAGGAAGAAAGGTCCTATTACTCCAGAGAATAAAGAAAGAAGAAAAAATACAGTTAAAAGAAATGGTGGTAGAAATGCAGGATTCAGACAGAATGAAAGTAGAAAGATGGACGAATATGCTGGACTTCCCAAAACTCCAGTGTTATATAACTTCATATAAATTTCAGGGGAGTGTGAATTTATGTCCATATCATTATCAGATCATTCTACTTTATTATTCACTTTTAATTAAAAAAAACCCAGTTCCTGAAGAGCGTGTTTATCCCTGCAGAGTTCTTTCAATAAAAGAAAATGAAAGACAACAGCTAAGTCAGTATTCTGCATTTCTCAGGTCTACACAGGTCAGAAAAGGAAAAAAGGGATGGAGTAAAACTGTCTGATCGCATTTTACACTCAGACCTGATTAAGGTTTTACATAAGATGATCAGTCACAGTAGCCCTACAGAAATATAATAAAGACTTTTAAAAGGCATAATAAACAGATTGTTAAATTTATATTTGTCAAATAGCAACTCTCACTTAATAAAAACCCTCCCCTGACTGAGATTCACTAAATCCAGATTAAAATTTGAAGTAAAACAAGTAGAAACTAAAATAAAAATACTGATTATTGCAGTGGGTTGGGACAAAACACAGTTCTTTGAAGCAGATCAAAGCTGCTATAGGGTTGTGACTTGCTCTGGCCAGGAAGAGGTGAGCCAATTATTTCATTTGGCTTAACAAAATACATTGGGCAGATCATTTAAATTAGATGAATTCATCTGATCCCAGCACTCCTTGTTATCTCTTATGAAATCAGTAAAAGAAGGGAAAGAATAATGGACATGAAATGAAACATTTTCATTACATTTGCAAGTGTCATTCATGATCTCTCCAGGAGGGAAGTGCCACAGAAATCAGGAAGCTCTTCTGCTGATCCCATCACTTGTTGGAGGCTGGAGGTAAAAGTCACTGGCCGTGGTCGGCAAGATTCCCAGAAATTTCACTGAGTAATCGATAGGATTTAAGAAGAAAAACAAAGAATAAAACTAATTCCATAAGAATTCTGTCACCATTCACTAAACTAAGCAAGTAATAGCAGTTTTTCAGTTGAACTTCATTTAATTTTGGATGTGGCCTTAATAAAACATAATGCTTCATGGGGTCATCACAAAGCACTTAACTAGATCTGTCTTTGGGAGGATGTTATGCTTAAATACATTGCTGACAGAAATACTGACTGGATTATAGCTGGCTTGAGTGAAAGCTTTTCTGCCTCCTATCTCTTTCCTTCTGGAATCATCTAACAACCTTAAGTGAAAAACTAATCTCTGTAAGATTTTTGAAACTTCTTGTAAATTTTAGTGAGGAATTATGTCCCTATCAAATTCCATTGAGAATTTGATAGGCCCATTACAAATGTGGAGTTCTCTGGCAAAATCAATAGTTCTCCAAATGCATTCTACAGAGTCCAATGATATTTCATTGAAACCTTGTTTAATTCTACTGGTTACTGAAATCTTTGGTTACTCAATCAATGGAGCAAAACTGTTTTTCAACACTCATTGTCTTTCTCTCTGGTAGCTGCAACCCATGACAGAAACCACTGAGTTCCAAGGCAGGAATAATGGCATGAAATTCCATTGAATTCCATGGAATTCTCTCATGTTGGCTCTCCAACCACAGGCTTCAGGTAGTTTTGAAAACCATTATGGTCCTTAAAGCTCTTTCTTCCATAGGAGCCAGGTCCTACTCCTAGCAAATCTAACTTAAGTTTTTTACATGTTCCTCTGAAATATTTCTCTGGCTGTTTCACTGACTGCTGCTGGATGCTAGGTTCTGAACCAGCTACTTAAATCCTTATATTTTTCTTATGGAAAAATTATTTCTTTTTATGTAACTTTCCATTGTTATGGCTGGCACTGTCAGCAAGGAAGTAGAATTTTGCAACAGTACTTCAGATTTCACAGATGTTGATTTGCCCAGAATTGAAGCAATGAAAAGTGTCTGCAGAACCAGGTGTCCTAGCTGAAAAGGAATATAATAGAACATAAAATATAGAAGACTCAGCTGTGTTATACTGGTATATACAGTGTCTACATCTTGGAAAAGGTATATATATATACTGTGTCTACATCTTGGAAAAGGAGTCAGTAAAGACCTATTCTAAGAGACATGTAGAAAATGTGACTAAAAATTATTTCATTTATTTAATTTTCATCTAGGGGCAAAGTACAGTTATACCTGAGTGTCACTGCCTCTGCTGTGATACTTTCTGTAAAAATAGTCATGGATCAACTTGATCCCTGGTATAATTATATGGCATTAAACTGTCAAATATGCTTAGCACATATACACAAAGACAGGAGGTCATTTGTGGCAGCAAAGCTTTGGAACATGGAGTCTTCTGCAAGTGGTTGTTGTTTTATAAGTGATAGTTGTCACTTCAATAGCTCCTCTGTTGTCAAGACTTTTGGTTGAAGCATGTGAAGCAATTCCTCGCTGGGCTCCGTGCTGTTATTGACTGGGGGATGGAGTGAACGTGCTGTTGCTGGGAAACTGAGAGGGAGAGGCAGAAGTAAAACATGGCAGGTGGAAGCAGCATGTGGAAATGGTGGTGCTCCCTTTCAGTCTGAACAAGACGTCCTTGGTTTTTATTAACATGTGCCTGTTGTAGCAGTCTTTGCATAGGTTGAGGAAGGAGGTGCTTGGCTGTCGTTGGGAAGTTATGGTGTGGTCAAAGCACAATGAGGTGTGATTTCAAGTAAAATGTTACATTACTGGCAGAATGTTAGGGGAGAAAATGTTATACATGTTTCAAGAGCAAGGGAACTATCTAAATAGTGATATTTATCTTATTCAAGAAAATATTTATATTTTTAAATATTTATATTTTTAAATATTTAAGAAAATATTTATGTTTTCTCTGCTTATTTTGGGTAAAGATGTACCCATTTAGTGGACTGTGGGGTAGCAGGAGAACCAAAACCCCCCAAACAAGCAAAAAAAGGACAGAATAACTTGAGTGAAGGATCTCAGTTTTTAATCAGAGGACTGTCAAGAAAATGCCATGGCTATCATTCCAGAGAAAGGTCTACAGATGCTACTAAGGCATAAATTGAAAAATTAAGGAAAGGTAAAGAGGGACAGAAAGCATATTGGAAACTAATTATGCTTTCAAGAGCAGGGCATAGTGTTGGTGCATCATGTTCATCCTGATGGAGCAAACATTTTTAAAAAGGAGATGGTAGGAGATAAAAATGACAAGAATTTTTACTTAGAACAAAATGTGTACATGATGGCTTGCATCTTGGTGTGAACTAAATCATGTTGTCCAGAATGAAAAAATTTAGATAAATTTGCCTAGAAGACTAAAAGACCCTGAGTAAGGCTGTAGGATTTATATTCTCTACAAGCCGGACACCAAGGGAAACCTTTAACCCATATTCCTCAGTGACAGAACCCAACAAAATGAAAAATAACATTTTTGGATTAGAGCCAGCTGAGTTTTCCTCTCATGCTCCCAACTAATGTAGGATCTACAGGGAGTATGTTAAACCTAGAAGTCAATAAATTTCTTACTTGATTTGGAATAAAACCAGCAGGGAACCGTAGGAAGTATGAACTTTAATTTTAGATATCCATTCCAAAGATAAAAAGCTTTTTGTCTTCCAAAGGACAAACTGACCTAGGATGTTACAGAAATCTGTTTTTTTTTAGTACTCACATAATGGGAAATGAAAAGTTCCTTTTTTCGGTGGTGGAGATTACAGAAAAAGAGCTAAGGACCTTCACATGGGAAGGAGTATGTTAGAACAATTTAAATATAGCACGACTTCCTTCATGTGCTGTCAAGGAGCAGGCTGTTGTTTTTTGTCTTCTGAGGATGAAGAGGTAGTAGGGGGTAGTCTGGCTGCTGTAGCTCATGGCTACAGTCAGATGATCTGAGACAGTATTTATGCCAACATGTAAAAATATAGTAATATATAAGGGTTGCACATTGAACCATGCAATTAATACTGGAAATCAAAGATATGACACTGAAACTGCTGTAAAATATTTCCCAAATTAATATGTGCATCAAATAACAAGAAGTATACTTCTAGGCACGGTTTTAGGTAATATTGGAGGTACAACTGACTATATAATAAAGCAAGGATCATAGCCTAAATAGATTTGGAATTAAAACAAAAATGAAAGTGAGGAGAGTGCTGCCAAGAAGTTAAACATGCAAAAGTAGAATTGTGCCTTGGAATCCTGCTGTGTTTTACACTGCAGAGCTTTATTAGAAGGAAATATTTAATTAATGATGTCTGGGGTAGAGAAATAGTGAAATATGCCAAAGATGACTATTATAGGTAATAGCACCCAGAGAAACCCTGCCCCATGGAAACCAATGAACTTTTGCCATTGGTTGAGTAGGATTAACATCTTCCACAAAAGTCACCAATGGGAAATCACTATGAGAATTGTCCAGATTAAGTGCACTGAGGACATTTACATTTGGGTACCAAAACTTCTTTAAAAAAATTAGTTGTTAAACCTGACCTACTGAATATAAATTAGGAAAGGAATTGCCAGCCATCCAAAGTTGCTCAGTCCTCATTCTGCCAACCTTACTCTGAAGTAAAATCAATAGGACTCTTCAAAGGGCAAGGTACTGCTCACTATAATGCAGTGACTTGCTAAAATACATTAGAAACCATTTCTGGTTTAATTTAATTCTGGCTGTTTAATTTCTGGAAATGTGGATGACAAATAACTTAGTGAATAAAGTGTTATTTTACATACATTTACTTGAAGTCATTCTAGTTTCCAAGCTTTGCTTGTGATGTAGAGTTTCTATGATCCCTTGGCACATCACAACTCTGACTACAGCTCAGCCACTGTAGGTACTCTCATTCCAACCTTCCATACACTAAGAATAACTGCAAAACAAGTTCGTGTCCAAAATTCATGAAACCTGTTGGGGTCATATGTATTTGGAGTGATGCCCAGCATATGCATTGCAAACTTTCAGCATGTTGGAAATGCTAATACATTTTAAATATATTCCATCAGATTCAGCCAAGACATGCCTATGAGCACAGACTGATGCAAAAGGAAGGATGTGCCAATTAAAGCTAGTAGCAAGTCACTTCAGTGTGGGCAGAGTGCTGCTTTCTTCCAGGTGAAAATCCAGCTGAATGACATATCCACAAGTCATCTGCTCGCTACAGAGTATGGCAGGAGGAAATCTGGCTTGTGTTATGCTTTATTGGCAAAATGTCTGCAGAAAGTGAATCAAAGCAGCATAGGCAAGAATTAATGGAAAACCTCTGAGTTTCCTTTGCTTTGGTTTCTGGAACAGGCCAGCCTTGAGCCATGTCAAGGGAAGCACATCAGAAATTTCCATGACATGAGAGAATGTAATGCTCTGGTACAACCTTTTGGTGCCATCCAGCACCAAAAGAAGAAGAAATTTAAAGAAATTCTTCCACTAGGAGCTCAGTGCCAGGTTAATTCTGTGTCCCCTCCCTCCCCATGCCCTGTGGTGCTGCACACAAATGGGGCTGGCAGATAAAGGATGCATGGGAGCAGAGAATGGGAGAGAGGCAGTGGTGCTGGAGCCTGGAGTTGCCCTTGGTAAGGGAGAACCTTGGTGTGAGGATCACACTCAGGTTAGCTGTCAGGTCTTGAAGGCTAAATTTTAAATTTAAATAGATAGGTATTAGAATTGCAGATATTGGCACTCTATTTTGGGAATTGAAACAATTAGTATGTAACTTTACCTGACTGCTTTAGTGATGGCTGTTGTCCTTTTCATAGGGAGACGGGAAACATTTGTGAAGAACATTATAGTATTCAGCTATAGGGAATCAGAAGAATTGTCCCCAGAACCTAAAAAACCAAATCGGTTAGAGAAATTCCTAATCTTTTAGAGAGTATTTGTAAGCAGAGGAATTTTTTTGCCATGGTGCACAGTCTCTCAGCCTTACATTATTCTTTTAGCAGAGAATTCCACCTGGAAGCTGTTGTAGGTAGAAGGTGAAAGAGGAAATAACACTGTCTACATTTTGCAAATGGAAAATTAAAGAATAGTTCTCAATGGCTAGATTTGCAAAGTTAGTTATTTAAAATCCACTGGAGTCAGATGTCCAGGTGCCCATAAAAACCTTGCCCTGAGCGACGTGCCTAAGGTCACAGGGGAAGTCTGTGGCAGAACAGGAATTTAAATCAGCTCTCCTTACTCTCTTAAACAACATCATATTTCCTTTGAATTAAGTCATACTTTTCCAGCCACATATTGCTGAGCTTCCCTGGTTTTATGAAGACCCCAATTCTACAGTAAAATCCATGTCTCCCTAAGCTTCCTTTATGGCAAAAGCAAGACACTAAAGTTAACCTACTCATACCATCCAAATTTAGATATTTAATTCAGCTGCCTGCAATAGGACCTCTGAGTCTGCACATAATCAGGGAAGTATACTGTGAACAGAGTTAGGTAGTGAGGATGCTCTGAATTGCTCTCTTCAGACTCCATTGGTTATATTTGGTGTCCATTCTACTGTAGTTCAATGTTAGATAGTTGCCTAAAATGAAGAGCCATTGGAAATAGGGAAGTTTTTACCTATAAAGGAAAGTGAGGCAGAAGAGAAAAGAGACAAAAGTCCTTAAATAGGTTTTTACTCCATGTATTTTGGAGTGCCTGCCTTATCTGCCACACTCACTATTCCAACAGAAAAGTGAATAGATTTTAATAACTAAATGTCACTTTCTGAAGTCAGTCTAAAAATCAATTAGATGTAAGGGCTTGTTTATTAAATAACTGTTCTTAATACTGATTAGAGAATGATTCACTTTGAAGTAAATGTAACTAACATAATTAATGAATAGAAATAATGGGGAAAACCTCAGGGAACCCCCTTTAATACTACAAAGGTATTTATTCTAATATATGAGTGTATACATTTACCACAGATGGATCATTTTAGGAATTGAGCTCTCTTACCCACCTTTATGTACAATACAGTTTTCTACACCATGTACTGTACTCTGATTAGGGTAGGTGATTCAGTTAAGTGATCAGTCAGATAATTTATTTATAAAGCTGTTATACAAACTGTGAAAAAAACCCAAAAAGCCCCATGAACAATTAGAGCTTTTTAAAGCTATTCCTTAAATCTCTATTTTTGAATGAGGTCTCTGTCAAGGGAATGGTATAATTTCCTCTATTTTGTCATTGAAAGGGGCATCTTACACACAGTCCTTAGTATTTAATAGACTGATTCCAAGCTAATTATTGTCAATGCATTGACATCTTTGACAATTCACTCAGCCCATAATTACAGACAGTGTGAAGAAAAGGGAGCGGCCCTGAGTGCTCATTGCAGGGCAGGACACAGGCTTGTCCCTCACAATTACATGTTTCCAAAAAAGTTTCTAACAGGAATTACTCCCAGCAAATTCCTACACTGAAGTTTAGTTTTTAGGAACCTAAAGTTTTATTACTGAAGAGACAGCAGAAGAAATTACAATCAACTAGAAAACTGATTCAGTAACTCATATTTCTGTGAGATTAGCAAGACACAGAAAATTAGCAAAAACCCCCAAATGATCATTATCTGAATAAAAGAGATAACTGTAAACTTTTGGGGAGATATTTTTTCAGGGCAGTAGCATGGATTGCCACTGAAAAGCCACCTCTCTTCAGAGAGAACTAATGTTCCTGTTTTAAACTCTCTGGCTTCCCTCAAGGGTAGGAAACGTCCCTGCCCAGGTGGGCTGTGCTCACAGCTGGTTTGATAAAATACCAGTTAGTCCCATGTATTGAAACCCAGTGCTCCCTGGAGGTAGCTATCAGTATTATAATCACCCTGGGATCTGCCTTGGGAAATAATAAGGCATGAGGAGAATAGTTAATTCTATGGAAAATGTCATGAAAGAACTGAACATCAGGTTCCAGATAAAAATTCACTAAGTAAAATGAATGTATCCAGTGTGAAGAAAATCTCCCAAATTTTTAATCTCTTTACTTCCATTTCAGAGTTTAATACTAGAATTCTTAATATCAGTACCAAACTTACAGGCTGTTCCATTTTGTAGTCTTAAATACACCCATATATATGTTTTAATATCTACAGTGCAAAAAGACCTCCCAGACTAATAAACCAGTTATGCTTGAATTATGGCTTCAAGGAACTGTCAGTGCTCCCCACAGAGGAATCAGTGGGAGGATGTAGAGGCACAACTATGTTATGAGCATATGCCAATGCCTGGAAGATGCATTCCCTGGGTCATGAAGAGCCTTTGCATCCCTCATGCCCAGGTAAAAGCACACTCAGCCAGCAGCAGCTACTTCAGATAAAATCAGACTCTGTTATTCCAAAGCAGCACTGTGTGCCCTGCATCTGCAGGCAGATAGTTTTAGGCACTTGTTCCCGATGTTTCCTCTCTGCCCTGGGTAAATTTCCAAAAGTTAAAGACCCAATATTGCTTGGAGTTTCCCTGGGGCTTTGCTCTGCAGCTGCCCTGCTTTCTAATGGTACAATCATGCTCTGAACTGACAGGTGTTGCAAGCGTAAGCGAGCAAGGAGAAATAATAAAAAGGAATCTGAAGAGCTCAAAAATATGTGCAGGAAGCAAAATGAGATTCAAGCTGGAGAACTGCAAGCTGATATATCTGGAGGAATTGATAAATTCAGTTCTGGCCAGCTCAATAGCAGAAATGTGAAAGGAATTTAGAGACAACCAACAAAAATGATGAAGAGTCAGGACAGTGTAACTTCTGCAGGTCAAGTAGCACAAACTGGGCAGTCCCAAAGCCCTCACTCAGCACATGGAAGGTGATCACGGCCTTCCAGAATCCAGTCCTATTCTCAGCCAGATAAATGGCAGAATTATTTTTCAGATGAAAGGTAATGAGGACAATCCAAAGGGAAAGAAGGTCCAGGGATAGGAACTGACCAAACTCAAGTGCAGGAAGCCATGGGAGACACAATGTTTCCCATGGACCAAATCTGCATCAGGACAGACTTGAAAGAAAACTGGATCATTTTATTTCTGATTTCTTATTCCATAGGTTTTTGGGCTTCTTGTTACCTAGATGTGACTTTGTTTCTAGTGGCTGGAGCAGATAAAGGATAAGTGCTCAAGGAAGAATGTGAAGGAAGTGTGGCGTTTTGAAACAGAAGCTAGAAGGTTTTCTTGCACATTCAAAATGGTATATGTTTGTTTGGCTTTGAGTCTAAGGTATTACTTGTCTGCAAAATGGTCAAAGATATTACAATTGTACTTGAGCTCAGATTAAAATTTACATAAATTAATTCAAATTCTCATATTATAGTTAGACTATATTTTAAAATTGTTTAATTTGTCTGAGCACAATAGACAATTCTAAAATGTTGTATATTTAATAACTCCCTATACTTTAAAATTGTATATGAACAGTAAAAAAGCTCAGCTGCCATAGTCACTGTGTAATTAAAAACAAAACCTTGGTGAATTGAGAGATAATGTTTCCAGGACACCTGAGTCTCACAAGGTATTCTACTGTGAAAATTCATTTATAGCTGGTATTTTCAGTGTATATTTTTGCATCATGTGCATTTACTTCAGAAAATTTTTTTTCACTACTACTATATACTTTATTCTTGCCATTTGTTTTTGACTCTTATCATTAAAAATCTCAGCAATTCAATATACTTTTCAACAATTCCTTTCCTAAGCTCTGTAATACAAAAGAAACAATTGCTGTCTTGTGTGCTGTGAACTATTTGAATAAGTCCATGATTCCACTCTACATAGGCAATGTTTTAGACACAGGCAGCTCAATATAAATTGTGCACTCCTGGAGGATGATTTCAGGTGACTAGGAAGCTGAACATCTGTTCTGTAGGTGAACAGAATGGCAGCTAATCTCATATTGTCAGCGTGTTTATTCCCAGCCTTTTTTTTTTGTTTGATGCTTGGCTGTGCCTCAGCGTGGATGATGCAAATGGCATCTTTTGAGAAGTAAGAGCACACAAGTATTTGAAACACGGGCAGGGCTGATTTAAAATCTTTTGCCACAAGTTGATCATGCCAGCTGTTGGGAAGTGCTCACCAGCAACCATATGTTGTGAACGAGATAAGCAATTACTGTGCACCATCCAGGCTTTATGCTGAACAGGGAAAGCTTGTGCTTTTAAGGTAGAACTCCCCAGGAAAAGTACTAGCCCACTCCCTCTGTCTGTAACCACCTATTAGAGGGCATTGTTGCTAATAAATACCAGCAGTAATACTTAGTGAGAGATCACTGAACAAAATAATAAAGTCACTGCATACCCTTGGGTTACAATTCCATGTCTCTGCAGGAATAATTTACCCCAGCAAGAACTGCATGGGACTGTGTTTGTTAGTTATTTCCACCTAACAAATGGTTGAGGGCTCAGTCACAATGAAAATTGTTGTTTTCATTGTGACTGAGCCCTCAACCATTTGTTAACAATTTAGGCTTTGTCAGACGTGTGGCAGAGAATGTGAGTTGTTTTGGAAAAAAACAGTTGGAACAAGTTACTTTGACTGGTCTATAGAGTTAATCAAGATGACAAAAACAGGAGTGCAGCCCCAGCCTGTTCCTACAATAGTGAGTGATAGACTAGAGGGTCTTTGTGGAAGGTCTCCCCATGTTATTCCAGGAAGGTGGTGAGAGCTGTGTGCCCCCAGCTCTTGTTTCCCCAGCCTGCAGCAACACTGACTTACTGAACAGCTTTTTCCTGCTGTTTGTGGCCCTGAGCAGATGCTTGCAGGTGAGAAAATATGGGGAAATTAATATTCAGTTTGCTTTTACTAAGGATTTGGGATTATAATGTGGGATGTTCTGTATTAGAGGACATCTAGCAACCTTCCCAGTATCATAATTTTTACAATAGTTTTCAGCTATGCAGATACTCTGTGAATATTTTTGTCTGTCAATATTGCAGTAGGGCCAATACAGATACTGAAGAATCAGTACTCAGCTGAGTGCCGCTGCTAACAATTGCTGGTCACTGCCTTTTTTTAATTCTTCACTCATGTTTGTGGGCCCCTTGACCTACAGGAGAACTTTCTCCAGTTTATATGTAAAAGCATATGCTCTGCTGAGTTGACTTTAATCTGTTTCATGCATCCTGAAGAGGATGACTGCTTTCATACAGTGCCTTCAAAGAGCTGACTGACCATAGGATATAGTTTCAGATACTAAATTATTCTCAGAAAATTTATAGAAGGCCTTCTTATTTATGTGTGTTTCTGAAAAAGATATACAAAATTATCTTACATGGAATAATAGAAGTTGATGTGGCCTTGCAGTCCATGAAGAAGACTATGAAACCTCATATCTTTTTATTTTTGTAAGTGGAGAATTCCCTCTCCTCCAATAACTGTTCTTTGCATTTGGTACAAGTTTGGGACTTGTTTAATAAACAGCTCACAGAGTTGTTGAATTTTGTATTTTGCATTCGTAGCATTTCTGCCTAATTTGGAGGTAATCACCTCAGATATTCAATTAGGGATTAGGGAGGAAATGGCTTTTCATACAATCAAATCCATTGAATGGATATTTTTACTGGAAGAGGTTGTTTTGGGGGACTGCAGTGGGATAGCAAAGCCTGGATTTGTCATATTTTGATGAGAAGGAATTGGGTTATGAAGCAGCTTGCCATTGCCTTGGAGAGGCTGAGAACATTGCAGTACTGGATTCAGGAAATGTGGCTTTTCTCCTGAGACCCTGAAACAGGAGCTGAGCAAAGCTGAAAGTCAACCTCCCCATGTAGGTGCTCTGCACTCCTAGAAACCAATGCCAAAAACGTCCCCAGAAAGGGACACCTTCTAATGATAACACACTGAACCCCAGCTGTGAGCAAATAATGTCCTTTTGACCTGTGCCGTCCTGTGCTGCTGTAATCTCATTACATTTTATTTTGAGGCTTCACATCCACAGATGCAGAACAGTTCAGAATAAGAAGCTAAAAAGGCTTGTATTGGGGATAGCTCAAGAATTTTTTATATAGTTACAGAATAAATTCCTCTCCCACCCTCCTGAAATGTGATCATTACAATAACATATATTCCAAAAGAAAGCATCTGTATCAACACCTCTGGACATAAATGAATGGAAATACTGACTTTGCCTATTATTATTATAAAGGTTAGTTCTGCTAATAAAATGTTTCTTAAGCTCCACAGCTAGATGGGTTTCCTGTGGAATTGTCTAAACCCTTCCAATGCTAACTGTTAGCAATATTCAGAAAAGTATTTGCAGCACTGCTGTACCAGAATAAGGCCACCTTTTGCAGGAAATACAGCTCCAGTTACATTGGTATTGAAAAGAGGCCAAAGAGGCCAGAGCAGAGCACTTATAGACACATTTCCTCGTCATACATGGAATGCTGAATTATTGCTGTCATGCAGTGCTTGGGTTTAGAATTGAATTTGCAAGGGGAAGCTGACTGCAGCAGGACCAAAGGGCACAGAGGCAGAGTCCTGCAGACTTTTACCACTCCAAACCTTTCTGTCCCACACATACAGTGCACTTTAACTGCTTGTGGCTTATTGTCTCTTTTCCAAAGCCCACAGGCTGCCTCGCCCTTCATCTTCCTGAATTCTTTACCATTTTCTGGCAGCCATCTGCTGTGTCTCAGTCGGAAATGTCTGCTCCTCTGTCTTAATTTAAAAAAAAAAAAACAAACCCACAGCATTTTCTTCCAGTTCTTTTGGAGAGCAGTGCACACCCTGGGCTGCTGCTCACAGTGAGCTGTGTCTTTGTCTCCATAGCTGTAACTTTGCACAGAGAGAAAATGGGCAGATGTAAGATCAGCTTGCAGAGTAAAAAAGTGGATGAGCCTCCAAACAATCTTGTATTCAAACCAAAATTGATTGCTGAACTTTCAGCTCAATTTTAATTTCCCTTGATGCCTTATTTTTAAAATAAATATGCAGGGCTTTTTTTCCATTGGTATTATCCAGCCTCCTATTGCAGCTGTTGCCAGGATGTTCCAAGCAGCCACACGGGGTGGATGTGAGAGGTCTCAATATCTGCAGATTGGTTACAATAACAATCTCTCTTGTCCCTCAGTTCAAACAATTTAAAATGTCATGTCAGGAATGGAAAGATATTAATCACTGCACAGCGAGAGAGAGTTCCTAGGAAGAAGACTGAAACTGTGGATTCAGAAGCCTGTTGAATGAGATGAGGAGAACCTTTGCCTTGAAAACTCAATTCAGCAGATGTGAAATCCTGTAGGTTTTGAGTGCAGGTCCATGGAGCTCAGCTTCTCCTCTGTTTCAAAGAGAAACACCATGTTATATGCAGGAGCATTGGCACATGAAGGGTAATATTTAGGTATTTTGAGATAATTGAAATGTAAAACTAAGCAAAATAGTTTATTTTCATTGTGAGAGAAGTAGCATTTTGTTTAAGCAGCATTTAATGATTGTAACAGCAGGACCAATGATTTTCCTTCGTAATTAGCCCTGTTAGAGTGAAGACGTGCACGTGCTTGACCTTGAAACAAGAATCAATATTATTTTTTTCTTTTGTGTACGTTTTCCCTTTTTCATTTCTTTAATCATTTAACATACTCTTTGATCAATATCTAATGTGATGTAATATCTAAGAAAGGATTGAATGCAGATGTTTAACACAAGTTGCATGTTCATTCACTGTTCTGATGTATCAAATTACCAAACCTTGTAAGAGTGAACAAATGTTTATCCAAGTGTAATGCAGATGCATTATGGTGATGTTAGATTATGCTCTGAGGTAATGATTACATGATCTATCGAGACATGTTTATTCTTGATTTTTTTAGCTGACCTATTTTATGATTTTAGGCAAGTTATACCCATACTCCCTGCCAGTCATTTTCTTACCATGTTTATCCTGTCTTGTTTATGTAAATAGTAAGATATTTACAAAAGAGTGAGTCATTGACTGCATTTAATAGGATTTACCACGATATGTTCTGGTCTTGTTTGAATCTGCTCTGCATTAAATAATTACTTATAATCAAGGCTCTTAATCCACTACAGTCACCAATGCCACATTTTCTTTAGGGAATCTGTACATTAATCCTCTCTTATACTGATATTGTTGTAATGATATTAAAGTTGTAAGAGGTTGAACTGCAAAATTCAAATCTAGTAACTTAATAGCCTCAGAGAGCTTTGAGAATTATTTGGTTTAGTAAAAAATCAGACTAATGGAAGTACCAGTTTGTGTGGTAACACTGGTCACCAGTAGCTCAGGTTGTCCTTCACTTCTCCCTTCAGTTTGAGGGTAGAAGTTTTAAGAACTTGCCCACCCTTTTGTTTCCATAAGACTGAAATTCTGTTTTGAAGATTATTTTCCTTTTGCTCTCCTGCTTGCATTATTTAGTTAAATATAGGAGAGTATCAGCTTCATGAGATGCTTCAAGTTTTTATGATATCATAGGAGTGGCTGAGCTAAACTTGCAATTAAGACTGAAGCCAGATGGAACACCATCAGTAAGACGGGGGTAATGTTGGAATAGGGAAATTTCTAAAGAAGCTCACAAATGAATAAAACAATTCTTTGTCTTATAAACTTGGATAACCTTGGAAAAAACAGCATTTTAGAAATACTTAGACTGGTAATAAAAACATTTGCTTTTCTTTCTTCTCCCATGGAACATGAGAGGTATTAGTTAAAATGCAAGGCCAGCTGGAGGAAGAGTACAGCAGATTTCTTGAAGACACTAAACAAAACAACTGCTTTTCCCTTGTCCCTCAAAACTGGAATTGCTCATATTTTGATACATACATATTCAGTAGCAAATAATGTTTGAATAATCACTTGGAGTGTAGGGGTGAAGAAGTCATGGAAGTGGTATTTGAAACTCTCTAGGAAGAGATTCCTTTTCCTTTTGTGGACAAGGATTTTTCTAAATTTGTTTACCAATTGTGCTCCAGTTACATTTCCCCTTTTGCTCTTGATATAACTTATTTCATAATCAGCATAATTTACAGTCAGAGCTATGTCTTGAGATATCCTACATACATTTTAGCACTCTGTATGTATATGAGAAACCCCCTGATTACCATAATGATAAATTATTAATTTAACTACTGACATGATAAGTATGATGTTTCTATAGAATATTTCAAGCATATTTCTAAGAGATTATACAATTCAGAAGAAAATTTGACTCCTGTTAAAATATTGAACTGGAGTTACTTTTAGAACCAAAGTAGTTGGTGTCTATTCCTTAGTTTGTGCATCTGTATTTTTGTGTATACAGCCACAGGGAAGGCAGGTTTTACAAAGGGAAGGTACAGAGATGAAAAACTGATTAGTTTTAAGAATCTCCCCCAGAATCCCTCATATTGATACATGCATATTGTACAGAACATGTACTTCTTGCAAAACCTGCCAGGCACAGAATGAAATCCCTTTTATAAGGACAGCTGGAGAGTTATGCAACTTCAGGAGGATTATGCAGATGTGTATATGCTGTGAAGTTGCCTGATGGATTACGAGGCTGTGTAGGTTTGATTTAAAAAGAAAAACTACTTAATTCTCTTCTGTTGTGAATGGAATGTTTCCAGAGAGGGCCAGAAGCCTGGAGTCTTCAGAACTGAAAGAGTCTGATGAATGCACAGGTCTATACTGGTGTCTTCAGTTTGACCAGTGATGAGAATTGACCAAGTTTAGGCAGGACCTGTGTTACTCTGTACTCCCTATAATGGAAATTATGTTCTCAATCTCTACAGAACATGCCCAAAGCTCAGTGTAGACAGACTAGTTGTAAATTAGCCCTATTGAAATAATTTTGTAATATGCCACCTAATGAAGATGGGCATTTTACAGTTTTATTGAACTGTAAAACATTAAGTAGACATGTTCTATCAAGAATTGCATCAGTAGTAATTAGGAGGCAGATGTAATTTTACCTACTGTTTCACTGGAAGGGTTTGATCTTGTTTGTACTCAAGCATTGCCTTGGCAGAACTGAGTGCCACAGTCTTCAACATTTGCAAAGAGGAATGCTGGAAGCAAATATGCAAAAGGAAAGGCACAGCTAATTCTGGTGTCTGAGGCCTCTGTCCACTCAATCACAACACGCCTTCAAGCTGGAGAAAGCTGCAGGGAGTTCTGCAGGTCCATCACGCCGCTTCCATAAATGCTTTGGAGAAATGAAAGGCCTTGCACTCATGAACACAGATCAGAAACTAGAGTTATTTCTGCTTTTAAAGAACTCATCTTTGACATAGACAAGATACACTGACCCCTTTTGAAGTTCAGCAATCCATGTACAGCAGTGCCTAAAGAAGAGAGAATCCAGAAGTTATTTCAGATGGAAATAGTTGTTAGGGAATGCAAAGCTCATGCGCTTTGATCATTGATGCAGTATCCCTTATGTAGTATCACATCATTATTGTGAGCAGGTCAATAAAATACTCCACTGCAGTTGGTTACCTATTCTGAAACTCAAGCAGCCCAAAACCCCCCAGACTGCCCCATGATGACTGAGGAAATAAATTGTAGGGCATCACATTTAGTAGATATACTTCATGTTTTTCACCTGCTTCTGTGTTTAGGGATTCTTTGCTGTCTGAATATGAAATGCACCTTAAATAATTGCCCAAAACTACAAGTTAGAGACAGGGATGCTGTAAGCACAGCAGGCTGAAATGATTCAAAACCACGTTGTCAGTAGGTGATCTTGATTGTATTAACATCCATTTCACATGAGGGTCACAGTTCTTAGTTCAGTGAATTTACTCTTGATTTATATGTCTATAAAGGACAGGAACAATCATAAGATACTCCCTGTGATACTCTGAAATCAATACAAAGGACCAAAGAACAAGGAAGGCTGCTAACAAGCTTTCAGGTCGTGGACTGAGCGCTGCAGTCTACTTGTCAACCATTGGTTGAAAGTGGAGCAAAAGCCAGTTATAAATTTGCTAAACATAAGATATCCATTTGAAAGTGATTTTATTACATTTATGAAATGAAGAAGGTCATTAGAAATATCAAGATTTTCCCATTGTTGCCTTGGGGCACTGAAATGCCTAATGTGTGATTTGCACTTATTGCACCGAGCCAGCTTTCTGCAGCTTTGAATTTTCAGGTGAAAATTATTTCTTATTATGCTTTCTGAATGTGTTTCCTTAAATTTCCATTTCTGTGAGCTTGCTCTATTATTTCCACTAAACTGGACTTTCTGAAGCAACAATTCTTTCTGTGTAACATAGAGCAGGTTCACCCAAGTTAAAGCTCTTCTATTAGGCTAGACCCTGACATGTCATGTGAAGAATAAGCTGAAGAACAGCCAGAAACATTTGGTTGTTTTACTGCATGTGTTTCAATAATAGCCCTGGGCTTACTAGAGATTTTCCATGCTATTTTCCTTTGATGTTAGTGTGACACAATTTATAGTTCACTCTTAGGAGTGCCAGCTCACACTCAAGTAAGTTGTGTTTGGGGATTAAATAGAAGACAGGGATGGGATTCAATTCCTGCATGATAAAGGTGAACAGAAATTATTCTATTCTTAGTCCTTTTCTTAAATTTTTCTTAGTGACAAATGATGGAAGTGGCTTGCTTTTAAATGTTCCTAAAGAATTCCTGCCCTCGTTTCCTCATGTGAATGAGTGGAGGATTAGGTAGAGCTTCCATGTGCAGTGCCACATCATTTGGCAGGCTTGGAGACTGGAGCTAGAGGAAGTGCAAAATTCACAATCTTAACATAACTCTCTTTTTTTAAGGTAGAAAATGCACATTCCCAAAAGCTTCCCATTTCCCAGCAGTCTGAGAACTGTTTTCCTTTATCCTTCGGCACTGTGATTGTGACCTTCCCCCTGAGTTGACATTTCTCACTGAGTCAAATTCCATGAACCTTCTGAGCTTGTTTGACTTGAGGCTGCAGATACTCCATATTGGATAGGATCCCAGTAATCTGCTGTGCTTTTCCTTCTGTGTTACTTATATACTGAAACAGCAGCTACAGAAAGTCTATCATTTCTGTGACAGATGAAAAACCTCTTAAAATATAGGGTCCTGAGTGGTAGCAAGTTTTCCTTACCCTAATTTATAAGGCCTTCTCTGATAAAGCATGGTGGAGCATAGGAATTCAGTATTTCTGCCACTGCTTAAAGCTTAAATTCATCTCTGAAGATGCAATTATTTACGGTTTTCTCCCTTTCAGCTTTATGGCTCCCAGCAAGCATGATTAAGGGGGAAAAAAATAAAAAAGGGTAAGTTGCAAACGCGCGGCATCTCTCGAGGAGATGGAGTAGGCGGTGAGAAGGGAATTAGCCTAAGACTTCTGTTGTTAAAGGATAAAATTATTCAGATAAACTGTTTGTAAATGTAAAGAATAAATACTATTTGAAAAGTGTGCCTCCAAGTAATAGATAAGGACTGCAGAGATGATTTTTTTAAAATATTATCCAAACTGTTAGAATTTTGGGATGGAAATCCTTATTTTTGTACTTGTTTCACTAAACTGCTATATTGAATTTTGTACTTAGGGAGGTCACTTTCTTCACTGTCTTACTAACTCAATAGACCTCAGTCTCAGCTGAGCCTTCTAGGCATTACTTCAATACAAATACACAAATAATGATTCTGAAACTGGAAAATGGCCTGGTCTATTTTAAATGGGTATTTGTTTTTAGTGAAGATATAAATTACTAAGATGTCCTATTATCAGAGTTGTAGCTGTGAAGCAGGCAACCAGAAAGTGAAATTTGTTTAATTTGAAGAGAGAATTGAATCTGAAGATCTTGATAAGTCTTAATTTTCAAATTTTCTCTGTTTTAGGAATAATCTTGTGTTCTGGCTGTACTTGGATTTTTTAACAAATATTTCAGAGGCATTTGCTACTAGTTATTAGGAATACTTTTGCTTTGTTTCTTAATATACGCTCTTTATGTGTTTCTTTACTCACTAAGACAATGCTTAAACTGAACAAATGACCTATTAATATAAATAGTGGGTGAATCAGTGAGAATGAGTGGTGTGGTTTTTCTGGAGAGTGAAGAAAACTGCATGGCTGAAATGCTTCTGAAATGATTTCTTTCTAGCAGAAAAATTTGTAAGTATGGTTGGTTGAAACTGTTCCATCAAAATTATTTCTCAGCAATAAGTTAGAACATTGACTAGAAACATGTTTTTCCTGCAGAAATGTTTCTCCTGGAAGATGTTGATCCTTCTCTTTTTAAGAAGTCATGGTGCACAAAGCCAATGTATTTAGGCCAAACTTGCTAAATGTTTTTCAGGGAAAATTATATATGGCTTTGCATATATATGTACAAAAATAATTATATATATATATATGTATGTATAGATTTGCACTGGGAAAAAAACCCCAAACCTTTGTTTGAGGCCTAAACTTCCTTTATAGGTAAAGCTGACAGAGGAAGTGATCTGAGGGCCATCAAACTTTATTATATTTCCAAGACTTGAACTTAGTGAATTGTCCCAGTTTGTGGCATAATAAGATATTAAATAAGGCCTGTCTTTCTGTAAGGTTGGAAGCATGTTGATAGGCAGGATAGGAATGCTTTATTGTCACTGCCTGTGTACTCGATGTTTTTGAGCTTTCTGACCTAGGAGAGTTATTTTGGCATCAGATTGACATGAACAATACAAAGAAGGGTAGAACAATGTTGAAAAAGTGTTTGGTTCATTCAGTACCTCTATTCTCTCCCCTCAAAATAGGTGTCTCTTATACTGGAAAGGAACTGGTTAGTAGCAAATGAGAATTCTTCAAGAGGGAAATCAAATGTCCCAGTACTAATTAGTTGAAATTAGGATCATTCAAATATTTATATAGGGAAGGCAAGTATTCCGGGAACATGCTGGGATAAATCACATGGCTGGAATATTAATAGTGAGGCAATAAATCTGAATAGAAAGAATCAAGGTGAAAACATAGGGGAGAGATTGTAATATTTATCAAAAGACAACTAGCTGGTAAATGCAGATGATTAGTGGAAGAAATGTTGACAATGAAATTTTGCATTTTCTCTGTTAGCATAATACATAAAGGGGAATTAAGATCGAACATCTACCATGGGCCACAAAATCAGGACAAAGTGACTGAACCAAATACTGAAGATGCTGAAGGAAACTTGGATCCATCCCTGCAGTTCTGTTACTTCCTTCCCTGGATCTGAGTGCAAACTTGTGTGTGTGGACAGTTCAGGAGCAAGGCTGTGCTCAGGCAGCAGCTGTGGCCCAGCACAGAAGGAATTGGAGCCTGTGTTATCAATGAACACAGACCTAGGAAGGTACCCACAGCTGGTCCCTGTGTGAGCAGCATCTCACAGGTTAATCTCTTGGCCTGAGAGAATTGCAGGCAGCAGGACCTTTGTACTGTCCCAGGCTGCAGGTGTCCCAGCAGTGACACATGGAACAGGGCTGGGAGGAATTGCTGCTCTGTTCTGTCTTGGAAGGATGGACACTTGAATCTTCAACAGCTGAAGTGAGAGCTAAGTCCCATTGTCCAACAGTGACAGCTTCAGAATGTAAAACTGCCCAGGTTTTTCTAAGTAAAGCCTCTGAAATTCTAGGGTATGTCCCTTGCTGCTCCTGGCTCAGCAGAATCACCAAGGCTCCTGAGGAGCCTGGGCACACTAAGCATTCCTGGGAAGGGCTTAGGAGCTGGGTCTGAGAAAGCTCAGAGGGGATGCCCTGCTTTTATACCTTCAGTCAGTAGCTTTCTGTTGAAGGCAGGATTTTAGTTAAAGACGTTAATATCTTCTGTGAAATTACCTGATTTCTTACTCCAAGAATCCAAGGGACTGGCCTGGGTATTACTGTTCATTTTCACTTCACTTCTCTTGGAATATTTCTTTGGCACTTTCTTAAAAAAGAAGTGGAAGTGAAATTATTAGCAAGAGCTGAATAATTTGATAATTTATTAATAGTTCCGTTGGTCTATTTTTTGTGTGATATATTGTTTTGTTACCCTGCTGAAGTAAAGGGGGGGGAAGGTAGGACTGTCCCAATCTTAATTTCTGCTCTTTAGCTTGCACTGCTTCAAAATCAGCATTAAATACATCCTTTTTTTCCTAGGTAGTACATCATAGTGCCACATAATGGCAAAAGGGTTCAAACAATATGAAGCCTGGAAATGTCAAGTGTGAAGGAAATGAACTGGCACACTGTTTTAATTTTTCTTCCTTTTTATTAACCTTTATAACATTGCATAGCCACAAAGTGTGCATGGCAGTCAAGGGTGAGAGCAAAGACAATCATCTGCTTGAGAAACACAGGAAAAATGCAGCCCTTGTGCAAACAGGTACCATCTTCCCCATCAGGAGGTGAGGAATGACAATTCCCCTTTTGGGGAACCTCTCACCCGAGAGCTTGGACTGCTTTGAGCCATAAGCAGACTCAAAGTTACCTGCCTAGGTGTTGGTGTGCCCTTTGCAGAAGGCACAGTGCTGCAATCCAGCATCTCCCCTCACAGCCCCACTAAAAAGAGGAAAAGAGTGATTTTCCCTTGAAAACAGCAAGAGATCTTAGAGATTCCAGATACAGAATATTTCTCATTGCAATGTGCAGTTATATGTGTTTAAAACACCTTCAGAGCAGTACTGGTGATTAAGCTTAGGATCTATTCATTTTCCTAAGCAAAATTAGATGTTGTGAGAACATCTCCAAGGGAAGGTCTGGCTGCAGTTAATGCAGATGCACCCTAGCTGGAACAGGAACAGATAGCACAAACTTGGTGTGGATTAGAAAATCTGTAAATCCAATAAAGACTCCACAGTCTGTGCTGAGCCCTGTATCAGTTCAGTTACAGGGCTGTTCATACCTCTGCTAGCTAGTTTGAAACTAATTCAGGTATTTCAGCTGCTAGGACACCTTTCTTCAGTGTGGGCATTCATTCAGGACACACAGAGCATCATTTTCTCCTTTCTGTATGCCTGTATCCAGTGAAGGCAAACATCTGTGTGACTGTAGTCATGGCTGGCAGAGCACAGCCATGCTCTCAGATCGAAACATCCAAGCACAGTTGCAGTATCTAGTCCTTCTCCCTTCATTCTAGTGAAATAAATATGGTGTGACTTCATTCCCACCAATTAACTTAGAGCGTTGTGGACTATAATTAATGCAGCAGTCCATACATTCCACACTGACTTTCATTCTAGTTGATTGTAAAATGTATAGAAGCCATGGACACAGCCATGGCAATGCCCCACTAAGGAAACCCACACCACATCCTGTCTGTGAGAAGAAGCCCAGTTTAGGAAATGGAGAATTACTTTTGAGGAGGGTATTTCCCTGAATTTCTCTGCTACAGTGGTGTAATGGCAGGGACATAAGGACTCTTGAATTTCACTCCTCTGGGCTCTGTGGTGGTTGGCATGCTGTGGACACCTCCTCAGGGTCAAACATGCATCCATTTTTTCCTGTGGAAGCATAACAGGCCCATTGCTAAGCCATGTGGCACATCCTCAGTTGGTCTAAGTCTCACTGAGAATCTACTGCAGAAAATCTTGGCTCTGCTGGAGTCAATGGCAAAACTCTCACTGGCTTCAGTGGGGAGCAGGATTTATTCCTGCGAGTGCAGTGGAAGCACAGTTTTTATCAGCTGCAGATCTGGCTCTGTTGTTTGACACTGGTTGTCTGTTTGGTTTTTTTTTTAAATTTTAAAGGAGGTTGTAAAACAGTCCCCCAAAGCCCTGGAGCCCATGGAGCTTTTGTCTCCATGTGATAAGGTAACAACATGTGCACACGGAACTTGGTTTCTCTATAGAAATAAACTGCATGAAGGCAGTTACTGATCCTTTTTTTTACATCATTGCTCGGCAGTACAGCTGTTATCCATATTAAAGCATATTTTCTAACCTCCAGTATTTTTAAGAGCAAAAATCCATCTTAATTAGTGGAACTAATGGCTGGGTTGTTTTGTATTTGTATAATCTACTCTGTCACTTTTTTTTTTTTTGATGTATCATATACAAATAAGAACTTTGATTTCAAATGTAGAGGGCCAACCCCTCTCCCTTTCAAGTTTATGTGCAGAAGTTATTTCAATTCGAGCAGGATGGGATGGATGAAACATAAAAAAGCCACATCATCAGCTTAAAATACAAGTCCAATAAAAATGAAGTTGGAACTTTACCAGCTGTGTACTGATGAAAGCATATGAGGTTTAAAGTAAGAGAAGCTGCTCAATATGACCCAAACCCAAATCAAACAAACAAACAAACAAACAAACAAACAAAAAAAAAGCCAACATAAAAACAAACCAAAAGGAAGAACTGGGAGACTGGGAGAAGCCTGGTGCAGACAGCAATTCCAAATAGGGGTCATTTGAAAAGATAAGAAAAGGGATGTTTGAATGCAATGTAAAAATTGATCTACCTCATCATTCAGAATAATCTTTCCCTTTTTATCCTTAACCCAAAGAATGGGAAAGCCAAATCAGAACATCAAACTAAGCAAGCAGAAATCATATACTGCCACAACTGATTGGGGCTGGGGTCCATAAGCCCTATTCATGAGCAGGGAGCAGGACTGCCTTGCTGTTATTTTTCTTCTATACCCTTCATTTGTATCCATAATATAGGGGTGGAAGGTAATAGCTGGACCCTTAGTCATAAAGGAGCAAGAATATTCAAGGATACCCAGGAAAATTCCTTGGCAGAAGACCAGCTTCCTGCAGGAAGTCATTGCCTGCAGCTTTCCAGAGAGGTCTAACACATGCAGATACAGTGAGAATCAGCCTGGGGTAGGTAGGGCTGTGGGCTGGCAGGGCCAGCAGTAGCACAAGAAGGGCTAATAGGATTCTGCAAGGTTAAAGAGTGAAGTGGTGAAAACAGCAGATGATCCCAGCAATGTAAAAGCTGAGTAAATAGACACATTATTTGAAGGGAATAAGCAGTATGGCATTTATCCTGGCCATATGGAAACAAATATAACTTGTTTTTTACCATAAAGGCCACTCTTGATTTTTTAATTATTTAAAAATCCTTCTTCTATATTGTATTTATAGTATTCCTAAAGACTCTCAGGGTCTATCTCTCCAGTTGCAGATATTTAATATGAGATTGCAGGAAGCAATTTCAGTCTTATTAGCATATAGCCCTAACAATTTTTCCTGTGAAATGGCTGCTTAGAGTAATTTATTGGATCAGATGAAGATCTCTGACCGTGATTTGCCTCTACTGCTGGCACTTTTTCCATTTGGGTCCCTGCTGTCAACTGGAAACCAGGACTGCAACGCAACTCAGGCCGAGGTGCCTCAAGTTTGTCAGCCTCGTCTGTCTCTGGTCCTTTCCATACGGATGCACAGCCGGGACGGCGCAGCCCGCGGGACGCTGCCCCGGCTCCCGGGGGCTCCTGATCCCGGCGCGGGGCGTTTCTTTTCGCTTCCCCCCGCGTTCTGCCAACTCCCGTCGCCGCCGGCGGGCCCGTCCCGGAGCGGGGCGCGGCGCGGGGCGGGCGCTGCCGGCTGGGGCTGCCCGGAGCGCGGCGGGGGCGGCGCGGGGGCTGCCCCGGCGGGGCGGGCGGTCCCGTCCCCGCTCCCCGCGGCCGGGCTGCGCCGTGTGGCAGCGCCTCTGTCAATCAGCCTGACTTCACTCCGCACGCCCTGTGCTTCCAGTACTATACCCCCGCCGCCTCCTGGTGTCTCTGCTTCGCTGCGAGCCGGGAGCGCGGCCGCCACTGCCGCTGCGGCTGCGGCTGGGCGAATGCGCGGGCGGCGGGGCGCGGGGCAGCGCTGAGCGGAGCGGAGCAGCGCGGAGCGGGGCTGCCGCCTGGCCCGCCCCGGCTGCGGGCAGCCCGGGCGCCGGCCCCCGCGTCGGGCCGGGACCGCCGCGATGGACCCTCCCGCGGGCATCGCCTGCCTCCTGCTCTGCTGCGCGCTCGCCCTGCCCGCCGGCGCCCTGCGGCGCCCCGGGGACAGAGGTAGGTCTCCGCCGGGACGCCTTCGGGGCTGTTCGCCCTGCCCCGCCGCCGCCGGCCGGTGCCCGCAGCCCGCCCGTCCCAAGTAGCGGCTCGCCGCCCCGCGGCTTTCGGCTCCCCTTGAACTTCTTCTGCGGCTACTTTTGCCGGGTTTCCAGTTGTTTCCTGCAAGCGGCAGGCGGGGACGGGCACCGGGCAGCCGCGCCGCCGGCGGGGAAGGGAGCCGGGAGCGCCCGGCAGTGACAGCGCTGCCCGCAGCCCCGCGCCGCCCGCTGCCTGCCCCGCGGAGCGGGCGAGCCCCGGCGGGCAGGGAGCGGTGCCTGGGGCTCCCCGTGCGGGCTGAAACACATGGCAGCTCCTCTGCCTCCTCCTCCTCCTCTTGCCCGGGCCATCTCCTCCGTCCGAAACTCCCGGGCTCCCCACTGAGACCGCTCCCCATCGCTGCCCGCCGCGTCCCCATCACCGCTCGACTCAAACCCGCCGCACCGGGGGTAGTTTGGGGACGTGCCTTTGCCTTGCAGGCTTACCCCCTGCAAAGCCAGCCCCTACCCCTGCCCCTGCGAGCAGTCCCGAAGTGAATCAACGCCCTGTCTTCAGCGCTGGCCACCCGAGAAACCCCCAAAGTCCCCGAGGCGACCCGGTCACTAAATGGGCGTGCAGGGGTGCGGGGTCCGGGCTGGGTGGGCAAAGGGGAGCGGGACCTCGCTACAGGGGCAGGAGTGCGGGGTCCTGGCAGGGTGGGGAGGCTCACTCTGCCGTCTGGTATTTTGGGGAAGAAAAGGCAAGTTTGAGTGAACTCTGCACACTTCATGCAGGTGAGCCAAGTGCCTGCAAAGAGTGCAGTGTCCATCTGCCTTATGTAAGTGTCTGCTGTGCTAATGAATAATGGAATAAAAATCCCGCGGCATCAGGATATGTTTAGTTCTAGTATCTCTGTCCTCTCTTGCTTTCTCCCTGTAAAGATTCAATCCTGAGGAATATAGAGGAGTACAGCCTTGTCATCCCCACAAGCACCGATTCAGAGGGCAGGTTCCTATCCCACTTGGTGTCTGGACCGCCAAAAGCACGCTTCAGGAGAGCTGTGGAGGACTTGCAACATGAAGCAGCAAATGAGCAGATATTTTACAATGTCACTGTTTTTGGAAGAGAGTTTCACTTCAGGTTGCGGCCAAACTCCAGGCTCGTGGCCCCTGGAGCAACAGTTGAGTGGCAGGAGGACTCTGAGGAGACTCATATTGAACCTCTCTATGGGAATTGCCTCTATGTTGGGGATATCACTGATCTGCCAAACGCTTCTGTTGCTATCAGCAATTGCGACGGACTGGTAAGTTACTTTTGTTATTATATCAAAGATAATTATATTAATTTCCTACAGTCTTTAAATATAAAATGTGTGGACTGTCAGAAACTCACACCTCATATGGTAACTGTGAATGCAAATTAACTAATGTTCCCTTGTGTGGGAATAGCTGTGCTGTACCAAGCGCTGCTTTACAGACAGTGGCACTAGAAGTTTGAGCACATGCTCTGAGGTAGCTACTCTGGAACAGAGCAGCTGAAACCAGCATTTATGCTGATTTATGGTAAAGTTACTTGAGGGGTCTGATGCTCTAAACCAGAAGGTTAAGTGGCAAGTTCTCAGCATCCTCTTCCACTTCTCACTTACAGCCTGCAAGGGTAAATGTTAGAAAGAGTTAATCCCAAATAATGGGCTGTACTACCTTGGAAACACATTTGATAGGTAAAATATGGTTTTGTCCTGGAAAATTTAAATTTATTCAGAGTCTGTTTTCTTGGATATTTCACTTGGTGAGTTTCATTGCCTAATCAAGTGATTGATGAAAAGTTGCAGAAGACTTTGAGTTTTATGAGCAAAACAGCCCCCTGTGATACATTTGTCAAAACTGTGTGCTTTAAAACTGGCTGCAGCTTTCTGTTCTGGAGTGCATGTTCAGCACTCAGATTATCACTGTTTGTCTCTGACATCCTAAACTGTCACACTGTCATTTGAACAGTGATTACTGCACAGCAATTTGTTTAGTGAGAAAGGGGCTATATTTTCCTTTATAATGACCAGTTTATCCAGCCCGTATTTCCTTGCTCTAGCCTTTAGAGTTTGTAATTTTGAGATTGCTTAATTGTAATGCATTCTGCCTCTGCATAAAGAACAAGTAGGAGTCAGTTGTATTTCTATTTATTTAGTCATAGGAAGTTGTTCATTTGCTGTGCCAAGAAGATGACATGTATGGAGATAGTATGTTGGCTATCTGAGAATGGAAGAGAATCAAATATTTTTCCCCTTAGTCTTTCCTTTCCTGTGGTTTCTCCTAGCCATGTGCATTCCTGTTTTGAGAAGCAGGTTTTAATGCTGCAGTTGTTTGATGTGGACAGCTGGCTGAGGGTAAGAGAAGCACCAGGACTGAGCAAGAAGAGCCATTCAGAGAGCAGAGTGTGAGCCTGCAGTTCTGCCTCGGGGGGGAAGCAAAAGTTCTGTGCTCTCCTTGTGTCTAGCACAGATCATTTTGTGTAAGGCAAATTTACTTGCTCAAGATTTACTTGCTCTTTACTTTTAAAACTGGGGCAGAGCAAAAGCTCTTCTTCCTTGTTCATCTGTGCTGAAAGGTGGAGGAAGATCTTGTTGATGGCTACTCCTCACCTTGTGTTCTCCTCAGCACAGGTGTTGACTGTAAGGGCGGGGGGGGGGCTTGTTCCTGCTTCCTTCCAGTGTTTGCCTGAATGTGGGCTCCTTATATTTAGACAAAAGAGTTATGATAAAACAGAACAGGAATTAAAGCCAAACTTTGGATGAGACTTTAAAGGTCCAAGGCCTCATGTTGCATGTAAAAATGACAAAGAATGAGAATGGTTTATAAAATGAAGGTATAAATGAAAGGCTTTATAAATTACTGCTTTTTTCACATTTGCTACGTCTCAAATGCAAAGGTGTGAAGCCAGGCCTCAATGCAGTAATAAATGCACTCATACAAGACTGGAATCCAGAAAACTACCAAAGAAATTTCAGTTTTTCAACCTGTATGCCCAACCTGCGTGCCTGCTTTTTCCAGTGTTCTTGTTTCCATTAGAATAAGCTGGAGAGTTGGTCTGGGCTGGAAGGTGCCACATTCTAATCTGAATGATTTTCACATGGAATTACAACTACTGTGTTTATGCTGATACATTTGGAAATGGATTATTGCTTCCTTCTGGGTGTATCTACATGGTAGATGTTGCAGTGCAGAGATGTATTTTTTTTGCCCAGGTCACTGAAGCCTTCCAGCAGGAAGCATTGCCTCAGTACCTTTAGGCTGTAAAGATTTCCCTGAGATTGTGCAGTAAATCTGTTTTGGAACAACAAATTGAACTCCAGTCCCTTGGGTACCATGTTCCATCTCTACCCTTTCCCTCCATCTCAGTTTCTTTCTTTCTTGTGGGGTGAGTGTATAAAACAGATTATCAATAGAATTACACAAACTCAAAGGAATTATACCAATGTTTCTCCAGAAGCCACTGCTCTGTGGGCAGAAATAATAAGCAAGTAACCACAGAAGTTAATACTGCTTGTGATTGTCTCTCCCTTTATTTCTTGTTTTTTGCAAGGAGTATTGAAGATTCCTTGGAGCAATGTGTTGCCAGCAAGACATACTTAGAGACCACTGGGCTGGATGCTTTTCTTGGGTTTATTGATATTTGGATGTGAATAAAGACATGGAGAAAGCTATTGTCAACTGTTTTTCTATGTCTGGTTTTTACTTCACACCTAGTTTTCTTCAGTTGGCCCAAGTATTTCCACCACATTTTCTAGGTTATTCTGGAGATGAGGATGGTGGATCTCTCTTACAACTGAGTTGTCAACAGACAAGTGTTAGAATTTTACATTATAAACTTGATTAATTTCATTCCTAGTATTTATTTTTGAAGTGCTTGCTTTTGAAGTTGGTTTGACATCTTCTTGTGGTCTTCTGTCTTTTGCATCAGCAATAGGGGCTGAAACAACACTGGACTTGAAGTGTCCTACTTTGATTTTTTCATTGCAAACTTTTGTTGACTGAATCTGGTTTAAGTCAGCAAATACATCTGCCACCCTGCCAACTTCTGATGTTATCTCCTTTGAACAGCCCTTTTGGTTTGCACTGCACTACCAACTATGTCTTATTTTCCAGTTATTGTCTTAGAAGAGTCTGGCTGGTGAAATTGGTATTGCCAAATAAGAAGTTGTTGGAAGGAATTTACATGAAAATAGTAGATTTGTGAAGGGACTTTTGAACTGTGGTATAAATGAAGAAGATCTGCTGCCCTGACCGAAGAGATTTAGTTTGGGTACTCACGGTTTTCTGTATCAGAATTCAACAGAAAATTTATTGATCTAGAAATCAAATATGAGGCAGATGAAGAGAACTTCTGAAGTATGCAATCTAGGTGTGTTGTCAGAGCTGAGGCAGGTCATTAAAAATTGTGGATGAAAAATCAAAGTTAAAGCTAATCAATAGATTTTTAACAGCTTTCTGAATTATGAATGTGATTTTTACCATATTAAAAAAAATACTGTGAAAGCTTTCCCACTTAAGATAAAAACACTTGGGACAACTTGTTATCATCTTGGTTGGCCTGACAGCATTCAAACTATTTCTCCACTGAGTGGGTAGAGCAAGCATGGTCAGCTCTCCATGGCCTGCAGGCCGTGGTAGAAGGCATTGTGCTTTGAGTATGTTCTTGGTCCTTGGCCAGATTCTTACTTGTGGATGCAGAGGATGAGGGAGCTGGCTGTCCTCTCCAAGGGTTGTGAAGGAGAATGGTTGAAGGCTGTAAAAAATGCTATAAAACAACAAAAAGTTAGGATTATGTTAATCCTTCCAGATTATTGCATAACTGTGGGAACCGTCTTTCTTCACCTCAGCAGATGAACCTGCCATTGTAGAAGAACTCTTTACACATCTAGATTTTTGAGGCAGATGTGCCAAAAATGTCTTCTTCAGGCTAACAGGATGGCACCATCTGGTTGTGGAAATTCAGAGATATAAAAAGTCCCTCCCAGTCTCCTCATGACATTTGTAGTTTGTGAGCTAGAATGTGTACTTAGGAAAAACACAATATCAACAGCATATCTGAAATGGATAATGAACACATGATTAACTTAGGCTGCAGTGCAGAGTCAGATGTACTGACAGGACTGAGAAGACTGAGGATCACTACTCCATGATGAACAATCAATGTGATCTGATTGCATCCACAGAAGCAAAGGAAGGAACATCAGTCTCAGTAACACGTCATGGTGTCCTAGTTTGGCTCCATTAGTATAATCCTCTTCCTTTTTTAAAGCTAAAAGATCAGCTGTCCAAAAATTTCACAGTATTGTCACTAAATTGAAAAGTTATTAGAAGAATATATATAGAAACTGAGCTTTTCAAGCCATTTCTGCTTGTTTGTTTTCTAAATGAGCTGTAAGCATAACATGGCTGGGGGTACCAAGAGTGACACCTTACAAGTGCAGAGGACTTGTTTCTTCTTGTGATGAACCAGGCAGGGTTTGCTCTACAACGTTTCAGTCTTTCCTGTGCTCTTGCTAACTCTCCCAAACTGTTTTTGAGCAGCCTGCTGGCTGGCTGGCTGCTTGCCCAGGCTCTGTTTCTTCTAGAAATGCTTGGGACACCAGCAGTGCTTTTTCGACTCATGCCCAATGCTGCAGTATCTGTAGCCCTGGGCTCACCTGGGTGGGTTTGTGGTGATACATTTCCCTTTCCTAACCAGTCATGGATCCTCAGGAGCTGGCTGGTGTCAATACAAGTGCACATCTGCCGGTTGTCCCAAGATGTTGTTAAGTATTATTTATATTATGAGTATTTTCTTTCCTGTTTTAAATCAGAGAACTAAACTTTTTTCCTCAGTTTTTATTTTACAGGGTTGTATTCATATAATCTAATTTTTAAGTGGAAATGTAGAATCTCATGTTCAGATCCAGTCAAAGGTGTTTCCTGAGAGCAATTCCAGCTACCCATGTGAAATGCCCACCTTTCTCCCCTTCCTCCTGCCACTTTCCCTGCATTCCTAAAGGCATTTAGTCACTTTGTGAAGTCTAGCCTTGTTTAGTATAGTTCTTCTTCACTTTGAGCATGAGTTTGATCTCTTTGAAGTAAGTGAGTTTTAAGGTTATATTGTTGTGTACTGTCCTGACAGAGGTGTTTTCTTGGAACTGTCCCCACAGTTGAAGGTGAATCTAACTCACCTTAGGTGGAGCATGTAATTTACCTTGGTAAGAGGGGAAGGAGCTGCTCACAATGAATATACCAGGAGAAGGCAGACATGCTTATGTAACTGTGTTATTTTTCCTTTTAGACATCCATCTCTGCTTTCATATGGATTTATAATTTAGTCGTGTTTCTTTTTGATCTGGTTTTTGGATTACACTGGTTTGTGATGTAGTAAAAAAGCAGAGCTCAAGGTAGCACAATATTATCTTCAAAGTCTGGTCAGGTCTAGTGCCTGACAGTTAAAACAGATGCATGCTACAAATAATTCCAGTAATTCCTTTTCTGTAAGCTAAATTCTTAGCATTTACAATATGATGGCATTGGATCCATTTTAAGGAGATATTTGGGCTCATATGATCTTTTAATTTGGGAGCATTTTCTCATTAAATTAAACCAAAATCAAACCAAAGTCACCATCTGCATGTTTTTTTTTTTTTCTTTCTCAATTTTTTAATGTAGTGGCAAAATTCACTGTGGGTTTTTTTCATAAGTAGAACTGTAATACAGTGGCAGAAGAAGTGCAAATAGGTTCTGTGACACAATATAGAACAAAATGTAAAAGCCATTCTCATTAAAGAAACAGCAGTCCTTCCTCTGCAGATGATCAGTGGGATCACCATTAACCCTTTTGCAAGGGCATTTTGAATTCAGCTGGGCTTTACCCATGGCTAAGCCAAGCACGGATGTGAATTCTAGCACAATCAGAGCCTGACTGCACATCCCCATCTGCACACATCATTTAAAAGACCTGTGTTGCCTGGCAAAGCATTGGAGTTCTTTTGATGCCTGACACTCCAGCATGTCCACGTTTTCACAGGATAGAGACTTTGCTTTGTAACCCATTCTCTGGGTTTCTGCTGTTCATTTCCCTGGCCAGCACGAGCCTAGTTGGACAGTCCCTTCTGCTGTGTAAATTGCACAGGCTTTCCCTTTTAAAAGTTACAGTGTGAAAGACGAAGAGTGTAAACACTATGATTCAGCCTCTGACTGGAGTAAATTATCCTCTGCTGTCCTTAAAAGAGACTCTGTCATCAGTAAATACTGGTGGTTTTTTTTCTTTGCATCTTCTGTGCCTGGATTATCTCACCTACATTTTATCTGAGAGCAGAGCAAGTAATTTCCTACATCATACAGGTGGACACCATCTGGACAGAGTATCCTCAGGCAATCAAAACTGGTATCTTTGTGGTATGTTGTAGGCCTTTGGATAAAATATAAGTATTTATGTCCTATTTGACCTTGTGTTGCATTGTCCTCATTGTAGTAGAGTCTCAGCTGTACTATGCCCTTTGACCACACAAAAACTAATTTTCCAACCAGAATATTAAACTCTGTATATCCAAGGAAAGGGGCCTATAGTGTCTCCTACTTCCCATCTTGAAAGACCCAAATATAGGAACTAATTTTGATAAGGTCATAATTAATTTCTGGGGTAAGCAGAACATCTATTTTGAGAAGTCTGTCCCTCTTAGCTTCTAGAGGTGTGTCCCTCAAAAAGTGCTATTAGCTCAGTTACCTCCCAGCTTGCTGCTTCCTTGTGGTGTGGGGAGGCTGTTCCCTGAGAATTCAAGACTCCTGCAAATGGCATTGCCACATTTCAGGTTAGTTCTATGTTTACTTTTTGCTACAGAAGGTTAAAAAAAATTTTTTTGGATCAACCAGAATTCCAGCTGTTGTATGGAGCAGGACCTTTTCTCCAGAGATCACACTAGTGTTTTATTCGACCTACTTCTTAGTACTTTTTATTTATGGTGACTGTTGCTTTGTAAGCAGGTCATGCCATTACTTAATGGCACACTAGGACATTTCTCATACTGGGTCTGATTAAAACAGAGCCAGGGAGCAAGTCTTGAGTGTCTTGCAGGGGGTTGCACAACCTTGCTCTGATGTGCACACCCTCCTTTTCGGATCACCTTGTCCCTTTATTGCTTTCTTTCTTCCAAAGTTTCAGTAAGTTCTCTAACACATCACATCTGGTTCCTTTAGCCCCTTTATCTGAGTGTGTTTTAAATTCATCTTTGTTTGCAGAGTCTTGACACAGCGGGTTCCCAGCTTTAATAGTCTGCAAATGAAAGGCCCACATTTCACACGCTATTTTCAGCACTGTTCTATTAAACTGTAACATTGAAAAGAAGAGTGTCCTCTTCAAGTGCAGAAGAGCACGTTGCTTCCTCATATCTAAATCACAGCTTCTGTTATAGATCTTCTCAGTTATTCCCAGGTCTCAAAACGTCTGGTACTTTCTTCAGATCTGGAGTTCTTGGAGTTGTAAGTGTGAACCTCAGCATTAATGTTTCTGCTTTTTCTTCTAAGTAACTGTTTTTTTGTTTAAAGAAAGAGTTTTAAAGTGTTTCCCTCAAGGAAAAGACAGAGTTACCAGTTCTCTTTCTTGAAGTCCCAAAAATCCCCTGGCCAGTGAAAATCATCCCAAGTATGTTGTTTTGAAGGTGTCATTTTACAGTACAGATGAGTTTCTCTTTACACCTTGTGTGTTTTGTCTTGTGTGTGCCTCTGTGAGACTTTGTGCACTGCTGTGGGCTTCTGTGGGCTGGCTGCCCCCCAGATGAGGGAGGTTATTTACTGACCATGGTAACTTCAGTATCATTTTATCCTCTCTAATGCCATAGAGAGAACCTCCCCTCACCACTAATTTATACACTTGCTTTTCCCCCCACTTCATGCCCCTTTGTAGGACTGTATCTACTGATCTGTTTGTTTCCAAATCTTTCTCTTGTTGAAATGGAAGTCCCATTTGTACAACTTGCTGTTACTTTTTGGTCTCGGCATCCCAAGTGTGTTGAAGTTTTTCAGTGTTAACCATCAAGTTAACATATTTTTTTATTCCTTTTAAATTGGCTTATGTAAAATTTAGTATTTTGCCTCTTTATTGCTGCATTTGTGACCCTTCTCTTCAAAATAAAGACACTACTAATTCCTCACTTTTGCAGCTTTCTGTGGAGAATTCAGAGGTTGGAATTGCCTAATGTCCCTGCTACTTTCTGACTCTTCCACCTGCAAAGTACAATGTTGCCACTTCTCTTTTGATGTGGTGAGCTATAAATGCAGCTACTTTAACTTCTTTCCTACTGTCATTCCCTTTAACTTTTCCTATAGTTGCCACCTCTGTGTTTGAATTTCATTATATGGTCAGACTGCTTTTTCCCAGCATTTAACCTCTAGCCTTGTGGCCCTCAGGGGACAAATTACAATCTATTTTCCACTGAAATTAAGTGAGAAGCCTACTAATCCTGTAATGAGAAAGTCAGTGGACATCACTGGTATCTGTGGGTAAGAAGAGCTCCTTCTACCTGTAACTAGATACAGCTAATTTATGCATTTAAGTTATTTCTCTTCACTGTGTGGACTATGGCTTGCTGTTATTGCCCTGCAATGAAGGTGAATGATTTTTAACGTTTTTTGAGGCAAGAAAGCTGGAAGGAAAATACCTGGCATATGGTGAATATCTCATCTGTTTTTTGAAAAACATGAAATCAAAATATCTACCTGAGGTTTAGGGTAGCACAGAGCCACACCTTGATGTGAGTCTTAAAGCCTTTATTAGTGTGTTTTCTGGTTTACTGCCACTGTAAGAATAATGAAGTGGATGTGTGGAGAAGAACCTGCATGGCTAATGAGCAGGCTGCCTAATGAACAGGCTGGCTAATGAGCAGGCTGGCTAATGAGCAGGCTGGCCAGCAGCTCTTTTCCTTTACCCCATCACTTACAATCCTGACAAGAAGCAGTCCATGAAATGGCAGGGGACATTGAATTTTGTGAATGATACAGCAAATTTCTACAGGAGCCCTGAGTGCAGCTCTCTCAGCCTCTGCTGTGCCTGCTTCCCAAGGTTGTGGGCAGTCCCTCTCTCACTCCTCTTCCTCCCTCTGTGCCCTGGGGGCTGCAGCAGCATCTTCCAGCATGTCCAGTGGAGCTCTGGACACACATCAGCCCCCTCAGGCAAACCCATCCACCACCTTCACACCACACCCCCAGCATGGGCACTGCAGACTCAGGGCTACTCTTGCACAGTTTGGTCCGTGGGAGGGATTTCTCTTTCAAGTTTTGTTTCTGAACATGAGCTTTTTTGGCATGATTTAATGAGTATTGTAGAGTATAGGATGGAGAAAGTCAAAATAATACATCGAATCCAACAGGAAAGAAAGGCTTACTTTCTTGGGAGTAAAACTGTTTCAAGAGCTAAGCATAGTAATGGACCATTTACATGTTAATTCAAATACAGTAAAAGGCTTGAATTTAGAAAGGAAGAGGGGAAAGCACTTGCTGAATTTTTAGATTAGATGTTAGGAAAAACTTCTTCACCAAAAGGGCTGTCAAACCTTGGAACAGGCAGCTCAGGGAGGTACAGATGTGGCACCTGGGGCCACGGTTTAGTGTGGACTTAACATTCCTGTGTTAATGGTTGAACTTAAAGATCTTCTAAGTCTCTTCCAACCTAAATGATACCATGGTTCTTTGTTTCTCATTTCTCTGCTCTTTCCCCCATATGCAAAAGGCAGAACTAACATCCAGTACCTGCCCTAAGCAGCTGCATCTTGCATTTCTCCCCTGGTGAAGTGTGGGACTTCCAAGACTGGTACCAGGCTGGTGCCCATGGCCATCACATCATCTGCAGGGCATTCCTGTTCCCAGGACAGAGCCCACACTTTGGGAAAAGCCTACAGAAAACACAGAGGTTAACCAAGGGTAGGTGGCAGCACAGGCTGTGGTTACTGTTTTTATAGTGGGTTTATTTGTTTTAAATCATGGCTTTTGGGTAAATCATGTTCATCCAACTCATATGCAGAAGAATATATGTCTTCATTTTTCAGAGTGCTAAAATTTCAAGGCTTTCCCCTTCCTCCAAGCAGAGGAGCTGTGGAAGGAATGTGAGAGATGTTCAGAAAGCATTCTGCAAACCAGAATGTACTTAAGAAACAATCTTTGGGAAATAAATCACTACCTGACCATGAAGACAGCTGAGCTGGGCTCAGTGAGAGTCTTTCACGTGCCAACACTCTCACGTGACAGGAGTTATATTGGAAGATGACAGGCTTTGAAGCTTGCAAGGCTGAAAATGTCTAAAACTTTTTATATACCTTAATAGCTGGATGGAATGGTGTCTTTCAGACTTCAAAACACTCTCTGTAAAGCACCATGAACATACATAGGGTCACAATCTTTTTAATCAACAAAAAAGCCCCACCCCAAGTACCACAAGCAGAAATTTTATGCCACTTCTGTTCAATACCACTAGGTACCTCAGGGTTAAAGAAGGTTTAGAGATGAATTTGGATTGATTTCAGATTTATAACCAAGCTTGAAATCAGAGTTTTTGAATAGTTTTAGGTTTCATTGTAAAAATTGCAAATCCACCATTCATCAGTAAACCAAAATATTTAATTCCCAAATAAGTGCTAAGAGGTGTCTGTCAATATTAAATTTGTTTGCAAAGTTACAGCACGTTAAGGCTGACATAAGCAGCAAGTGTAAAAATGGGATTAATCAAAGGATGATTTATTCTTCTTTCAGAGTAATATGAAACTCAGTCTGGATAAGCAATAGACAGGCAAAGAAAGACAAGACCATTTACAAGATGTTTTGAATTAATTTAATCTCCTCAGTAGGAGAGTATAATGAATTTCTGTGAAAATAAAGTGCTTAGTTCACTGCAGTCAAATTAAGCCCAACAGTAATCATACACATCTTATAAAATAGAATAAAAATGCTGAATCTATGAAAATACAGTGTAAGCTTGCATTTATCTAAACAGAAAATCACACAGGAAAAAAACCAGATTTCTGTCAATGTTTGTGTCATGATCCACCATCATTTTACATAAGGTCCCATGGCAAGTAAGTGTTTTTTGAGTCTGTTCCAAAGCTGCTGAAGTGAATGTGTTTAGTTTCACTGGCTCCATTTGGCTTTGTGTGGACAGGTTGATTAGCAGAGTATTTGGGACAAAAAGCAGGCCATGGAGTATTCCACATCATAACCTTGTCTTTCACCTTGTTCTTTGTCCCCTGGTGCAGTGGTGCTGGGGAGGGAGGTGAGTGTGAGCAGCTCAAGTGCAGCTTCTCCCATGGCTGTTTATATCCCGTGTGCTGCAGGGAACAGGACAGAACTGTGTGCCTCTAACCCTGAAATAGCTCTGCTGAACCTTCTTCCCCTTCTGCCTCACACCACATCCCCACCACAGAAGAGGTGATGCATTAAGTAAGGGGGAGGGATCAGGAGCAACCCTCCAGTCCATGCCAGGAGGATGAGGCAATTCCAGCTGCCTTGAATTTGCAGGCTCATTCTGACAGTTTTTCTGTCTCCATATTCCTATGAAGATGAGGCCAGAAAGGAGAAAGATTTTCCTGCTGACACTGCCTCTCTGCTTCTGCACTGCTGGGGGTGTGGTGGTGGGAAGAGCTTTCTCTGCCTAAGATGTTAGCTTTGACCTCAATAAAACTAGCATCACTTGCAAAAAACCCCACCCAAATGCCAAATACAATCTGCCAAAAAAAAAAACAAAACAAAACAAAACAAAAACAAGTCACAAGAGAGAACAACATGAAAAAAACCCACTAATTGCACATCTGTTCAACAGACTTTTGTGATAACTCAGCAACAGCTAATTGAAACTCCTAGATCATAAATATGCTTTCAGCCAAACTGGAGTTTACTTTCCCTGATGCTATCTCCTTTCAACTCCCCATTGCACTCTGAGGTTCTGGTGGTCAGGATTCCAACAATCTGTCACTAGATGAGAAAATTAGAAGTTGGGTCCATTGAATTATAATGAGCCAAACCTCTGTTAATCTGCATCATCATATCTCCATGGATTTCTGGGAGCTCTGTCACTTTGCATTAGCTGAGGACCTGGCCTTATGTAATTAGATGTTTTCACACTCATGTGGAGATATGCCCTCCTCTGACAGTCTGGGTTACAGGCTCCCATGGTTTGAAAAGAGATACACTCCTTCTTGGGAGCCAGCAGGACACACAAGATCTGTGAATGTGTATATGTTTTCATGAGATTTCACTAGGTAAAGTATTTAGCGTTTGTTTTTTGGAAATGGCAAAGTGCACTGGAAAGGGAGACTGGGAATCCCAGGACCTTTGAAGGGTCCTTGGTCTCAAATGGGCAGATGGGTTAAAGACACAGCTCCAGGCACTGCTTCTTGTCACACAAAGCTCATTGAGGGCCTTGTGGCTCCCTGCCTCTGGATTGCCATTCTGACATAATTTTTGTGACATTTTTGTGTTATTATGCAAGCCTGTAGAAATCATGACAAGACTAGGAAAACTGTTGAATGAATGCAATGCTAGGGATGTGAAATTCATCCATGATGGATATACTTAGGTCTTTGAAGGATTTAGCAGCTTCTGGCAATTTTGGGTTCCTTTTGGGTGATTTGAAGAGGTGTTTGCTTTTACTTGTGGGTTTAAGAACTATGTGTGCTTAGGTACACTAGTGCAATTCCAGAATGAACTCCATGCAGTCTTTAACCCAAGGTTATAATTTTTGGAGTATGGAATCACTGCTTGCAAATTCCACAGTAGATTCTAGCTATCCCACTGTAGGAATGCATTGGTTTTTTTCCCTTTTCATTTTATATTTGTTTATATTAAGACCACTTTTCAGTGACGTCAGAGACCTATCAGGTCAAATCTAATCCTCTATATCTCACGGTGTGCTGGCTAGATTAGCCCTAATACTTGTGTTTTCTACTCTGAGTGGAGGCAGCTTTCACCTTGTAATGATGTCCTTCCTGGAACTGGTTCTGGGGGATGGTTGAGCCTGTAGGTTCTCAGCCTTCACCTTCACAGAGCCAAGGACCTTGTCAGCATCCCTCCTTTGCTGAGGAATGTGGAGCAAATGGCCATCTTTGAAATGGCTGCCAAGAGCTGGTGAATTTGCTCCACCACAGCGAATGGGTTTGAATTCCAAAGCTGCACAGATTGTTTGGAAGTCTACCTCCCTCCCCTCTGGCTGCTGCTGGGCTGCTGGGCAGTTCTGCTCTCCTTTTCATGAGCTGGAAAGACTTCCTTCACTGGGGAAAAATGCACTGTGGTTCCTGTGGAGAAGTGTAGTGCTCAGAGCTGTGAGATGACTGCCTCTGTGTGGGATTTGGGGGAGAGGAAGGGATGTGTCAGAGAGAAGGCCAAAAGAAAGAGCAGAGGCCAAAAGAAAGAGCAGTTGGAGACATCTGATCAGTGTCAGCAGGGCAAGATGCTGAGCACTGGCACTGGAGTGCTGGGGTAGTGGGAATAGCTTGTGAGTGGCCCATGCAGCAGGAAAGAGCAGAAAACTCTGTATTTCCTGGCAATTCACAACAGAATCCTTGCTCAGTGAATATTCTCCTTTAGTGAGTAGCTCTAGAAGGGACAATGAAGGAAGAAGTCATGTTCCCATTTATCCTCAGTGTAAATTTGCAGGGCAGGGCTGGAATCTGACTCCATGGAGAGCAAAGGGAGGTTCCTGCACCTCCCAACCCAGTGCAGGTGTCAGTACAGGGTGAGTCAGGGCTGCCCAGGGGCACTGGGTAATGGGAGCAGGGAGCTGGAGATACGTGCCCACATCACCAACGTGTCCTGGTGTGCTGCAGGACAGTCCCCTCCAGAGCTGCTGTGATTGATTCCATGGGAAGGGTCACAGCTCCAGCCCAGAAGGGACTGAATCACCTTTCATCCTTGCCCTGAATTTTCTTCTTTCTCTGTTAACATTCTGTCAAAGTTGTTTTCAAGGAAATTTTCACACAGCCTATTGTGCTGCCAGGTTGGAGTAGTGTGAAATGCAAAAAACACATTGAAACCAACAGCACAAGTTTGGGTTTTTTGTTTGGGCTTTTGAGAATTTAAAAAAAGGATCCTGTGGCTCTGCTGCTGAGTCAGCATTGGTTGAATGTGATTTCAGAACGTGATTTCTGTGGTCAAACTTTACACAGAACTTTGATGTTTAATGTGCCAGTCAATTAAAGCAGGGCCTTATGCTAGAAATGATGTGGTGGCTTTGTATGGCTTGCTTGCTATTTCCAAAATGGGTAAAAAGTATCAGGAGAAGGTTTAATCTCCTGTTTACATAGTGTCATTTTGCTTGCTTTGTGGCTCATTGCTCTCTGCAGTGACTGGGGTATAGTCTAAGAGCAGGAAGCCTCCTCTCTCCTCTGTGTGACAAAAATAGCTGGCGCTCTCTCCTGCTGGTTTGATTAAAGTGGTTATGGAGGTTCAGCTGTGCTGCACTGGAACTGAGGGCTCTGCTGAACAGAGCTCCCCTCAGCTGGGCCCTGGCTCTCCTCGTGCCACCTGCTCAGGTGGGGATGTCTCTGTCCAAACAGCCTTAGGGGCTGAAGGACATTCGTGAATTTTTCTGCAGAGCAGCCCAACAGACCCAGTGCTGGTGGAGCCAGAGAAAGAACAAGAGTTTGGGGCAGGAGCTTTTAAACGGTTCTGTTGCCAGGTCTGTCCTCCCAGGCTGAATCCTCCTGTCCTTGCACAGCACAGGAGCCCCAGGAAAAGCTTCAGGAAGGCCTCACCCTCTGCCATGGGAAGGTTTTTCACAGTGAAGCTCTGCACACTTTTAGATGCCTTCTGACACTTTAATCACACTGGCAAAAAAAGAGCTGTCCAGCTGGTTTTGTAAGGTACTCAATAATGAGATTTACTTTAAAGCGGGTAAAAACCTTAGGAAGGTTTTAAGATTGTACTTTAAAGTGTAAGCTTGGTATACCTGTTCTTTTCCTAGGGGTGTTTTATTTGATTCTGGTATTAAACCAGAAGTTGGTCCAAAGCCCGTTAACATAAATGAAAAGAGTTTTATTGACTTTGATGGGATTTGGATCATGCTGCACTAATTAAATAGTAAAGTATCCATTAGTAGTGAAGAAAACAGAAGAGAGGAGAGCCAAATACTGTTGTGATGAGCCCTGTGAAACTGAGTGAACTGCAGCCAAAGTCTCAGCATCTTTACAGATGTGCTTTTCCATATTTCTCTGCCTCAGTCCTTCTGACACAAATACATGGTGGATTTTTAAGAGAACTGAATTTATAAAGATCTTTACATTTATCCTGCCTATTTACAAGTTATCATAGACATGTAGTCAATAAATATTATCTTATTCAAGGTAATAATAAGAAAAAAAAGGGAAGTGAGGTTTGACAGAAGAAAAAGTTATTCTTTAAACAACATTGAAATTGGGTACTAATAATTTGCATTTACTTTGTCTGAGTATTCTTGTAAGATTCTTAAGGAACACAGATTTACTAGATTCCAAAGAAAAGAGAAACAGCTTTTCACTGTTACTGATGCTGTAAGTAGAAGGTAAAGTGAAAGTTAATATCTTATGTGTCTGGAAGATCTGCATAAAAAGTGGGTTTTACTTAAAAAATAAAATTAAAAAAGGCTGTTCTGGAACTGGCCAAAACCCAACCATATACAGACAGCTTAAAAATACAGTAATAAATGAATTTATATGGGCTGCTGGATGGATGTTAAAAGGATCTGGCATTTAAAACTCAGAAATGCTGTTCCTCATTCCTCTTGCTGTGACCCACTGTGCCTGGGTGGCAGCAGTGGCCCTTGAATTCAGTAGCCTACAGCCTGCTGAGACAGGAGGTCTGCACTCATAAAAAGCATTTACAGGAATTTCCCTGTGACAGTGGGATGGTTGGAAAACACCCCTGGTTTGAAACAAGCTGGATGTGTTGGGATTCAGCTGTAACCATGTAAGCTGAGGCTTTGAGGACATGAGGAGCCCATCTGTGTTTGGCTGTCAGTTCTCCTTAGGTGTCTTTGACAACACAACCCTAAATGAGATGTTTTCTAAAAACAACTTGCTGGCATTGTTTGTCTGCTGCTGCATTTACTGAAGGACAGTGCTCTTAACCAGTTCACAAGGTTTTTTCCATTTCAGATGCTTGTCATAAGATTTCCTAGCACCCCCTCTCTTAAACTTAGCAAAAAAGAGGTTTTCCCACCTTCACTACTCAGGTATTTATGAAGAAATGATGTCTGTAATTTGGTTTAGATTTTTACTGAAGTTATCAGCCAGAAATGTTGATCATGCCATGCTGATACCATGACCCCATCTTCTGTGTTTATAAGTATATCTTGGCCTTCTTCTTGCAAAAATCATGAGGTCTTGTCAGCTGCAGCTGCAGTTTGGAGTGTAATTTAGGTTGAATTGTAGATTAGTCCATTTTTCAATTCTGTGATGGCAGAAATGCCCAAACAAATAAATGTTCTGGTAGACTGAAATTTTCTAGAATACTCAAAATAGGAAAAGATGAAAGAGTCAGTCTGAGGCCCAGCAGCTCAAATGCTCTTCTGTGCTTCCAAAAATAAAGTGTTAGAAGTAGAACCCTGTGTCCCCTTTTTATAAATCTTCTCTTTCAAATCCAGTTGATAACTCATAGAAAGTTTTCAGAAGGAAAAACAAAAGGCTTTATGCTTTATGTAAGAAAGATTAAGTGGAGAGGGTTTTTATTCCCCTTGAGTACATGGGTGTGTAGGAATTGTGTTTTAGAATCAGGCTTTTTGTGAGGCCTGCAGAGTAAAACCATTATTTGGGGAATTCAGAATTGTGCTTGTGCTTGTTGGGAGGGCAGGGAATGAAACAGAAGAGATTGGCATTGAAAGATGCCACTGCACAGCAATACCCCAGAAGGGCAGGTGTCACCTTGCAACGGTGACAGGTTGCAAACAGGGCTCAGGAAACAACTGAGAACTGCCAGACTGCCCAAGGGTGCAATCCTGCTCTTTTCTGATCAGTTCTACTCCTATATTTGTTCTGTTGGCCAATATGGGTACACAGGCAAGTAAGGTTATATAAGAGTTAAAGGTTTAACCTTTCAAAGAACATAACCATTCATTAAAGTGATTTCATTAATATAAAAAGAAAATTAGATGGAGACTCCAGCACATGGGAATATAGAGATGGATTTGCTTCAAAAGAAACTCTTTCAATATGAAATTACTTTTTGCTCTGAGACAAGGAAAACAATCCAAAATATAATGGAAATACTTCCATTACATTTAGCTTTATTGTTTCTAAACAAAAATATTTCTGTCTAAGAGCAAATGACAAACGATTTTTTCCCATCCTAAACCTAATTTGGCAACCAACTAATTTGTTGGTCCAAGGTTGATTTTTAAAAAAATTCCTAATGTAAAATGTTGCCTTATGTTCCAGGCAATACTGCATGTGTTTCCATAGCAACCTCTTCTCATGTCTTGAACTTGTCAGCATCAACATACGACATTTTAAACTATGAAGCATTTGCATGTACTGCTGCCTCTTTGGACATGAGTGAGATTTGCCAAAAACTGGGTTCTTCAGACAGCTGAAGTTAGGGAAAGGTGATGGACTCAGATATTCTTTGTGCCTCCTGCTTGCTTACAAAGAATAAGGAAGTTCTTTGAGTTCTCACTGAACTCAGGCAATGGGACACAGATTCCTGCTCCCAGCTCCAAGGTCAACAACTAACTCAAAGCCTGGTTTTCCCCCCAGGACTCTTTGTAAGTGGGTTCTGTGTCTGATTCTCTGCACTGTGTGTTTTTGGGCTGTCTGACTTTTTCAGGTGCACCTGCTTCTCTGTTCTGTGTTCAGCAGAGTTGTTCTTGACCCTGGACACACACAGGCTTTGGACAGTGATGTACACCAGATCTCCCTCTGTTGCTCTGATGCTTTTCATTTTAAACCCAGGGAATGGTAAGTGCAGGTTAAGTGCAGTCTAATCCAAGTGAGAGTGTATTTGCAAAACATTTATGAAATAAAAGAACTGAAGAAGTGGTATGAAAAGCCCTAGTCAACTTGGAGGAAATAGGAGAGATGGTGTTCCAGTGAGCAGCAAAGAGAAATTGGTTTGACTAGCCAGACATAACTGTAAAACATTCTCTAGGAGGGAGCACTAATATAATTAATTGTATGATATGTGCTTTTACTGTCTTCCTTTTTCTGACTGTATCATGGGTTGGCTGCTGATTTGTTCTTCTAAAATATGTATTTGCAGATATGGATGAGGTGACAAAAATGTGACTAAAACAAAAATGCCCATTGATCTCTTTTTAAAGCCTATATTAACACTGCTCTCTGGAAGATAATAATCACTTCTCAGTCTTTGTAGTATTTGTACAAACACCTTCCTACAGGATAGCTCCACTTTCCCAAACAGGGAGGAACATTCGTATCAGGTTGGTGAGGCCAGGTTTTGGTATGTGTGTGTGGGGACTAGAGGGGTGGCTTCTGTGAGCAGCTGCTAAAATCTCCCCCATGTCCCCCAGTGCCACTGGCTCCAAAAGGGACTCACTGCTGGCCAAGGCTGAGCCCATCAGTGATGGTGGCAGTGCCTCATAACATGTTGTAGAAGAAGGGAAAAGGACTTGGAGCTGTGTCAGAGGAGTGAGAATATGTGAGAGCACAGCTCTGCAGCCCCCAGGGTCAGTGCAGAAGAAGGGCAGGAGGTGCTGCAGGTGCTGGAGCAGAGATTCCCCATGGTGGGGCTGGATGTCCCCATGGAGCCCATGGAGGAACATGGGGGAGCAGAGATCCACCTGCAGCCCAAGGAGGAGCCCACAATGGATCTGGGCAAGGGTGTGAGGAATCCTCCCCCTGAGGAGGAAGGAGCAGCACAGACAATATGTGATGAACTGACCACAGCCCCCATTCCCCATTGCACTGCACCATTGTGGGGAAGGAAGCAGAGAATTCACAAATGAAACTGAGCTTGGGAAGAACAGAGGGATGAGGTAGAAGATGTTTTAAAGATTTGGTTTTATTTCTTATTACTATACTGTGATTTGATTGGTAATAAATTAAATTAATTTTCCCCAAGTCGAGTTTTGCCTGTGGCAGTAACTGGTGAATGATCTCTCCCTGTCCTTATCTCAGCCTAGAGTATATTGTTATATTTTATCTCCTCTGTCCATCTGAGGAGGGGAGTGATGGACTGGCTTTGGTGGGCATCTGGCATCCAGCCAGTGGCCCCCCACCACAGTACCACTCCCCAGTTTTGGCTGTCAGAGAGGATTTGGATTTATCCTTCACACCATTACGTAGGAGAGTGCTGATTTATGCAGCAGGACTTGTCATGGCCTTAAACCCTCACTGCAGTGGTGCATCTGCACATAAAACTAAAAACAGGTCAATGGCTTGTTTTGCCTTGATTTATGACTTTATGGCTTGGAGCGGGAGGCTCCTTTTATTGATGACTCTGTGCATTCAAAAGATGTGGGTGTAGATTCTTTCCTCTGGCTTCACTAAAATAGATATCATGGTGATATTTAACTCTTAGGAACCTGCTGAAGCATCCCCCACAGGGTGTCCCTGTGCCCCTCACTGGCCCTCACAGTTCTAGGGGAGCTGTGGCCCTCTGGTATTCATCAGAGAGGATGGTTCTTCCAGGTGTGGAATAAACCTTTCCCTGTGAGACCTGGCAAGAGAAGTGACAGTGGCATGAACTCAGTGATTTTTCTAGGACTGGGCATGAACTCTGCAGATATTGTTTGTGCTGAATTAATACCTGCAACAAAAAACAGTTATAAAACCATCTGGGCAAGTATCTGTCAGTATGGGGCATGAGGAGCCCATGTTTATGTTCTAGGGTGATAACTCTATCAGGAGAGATGAGGAGTAGATGCTTGAATTTCGTGTGGACTTTCTTTATAACTGATCTGGTACAGTATGTTCTTGGGCCAGTGCTTTGATCTAGCTGGGATATAGCCAGAGGGAAAACAATTTCATACTTTTAGTTTGCTAATCAGGAAATGAGATAATTCATATTAAAAAAACCCTCTTTTTGGAAAAAAAATCGAAGCCTTCTGGTCACTTTGCAGGCATTAATTTTCAGATAAAGAATTTCTGTTTTGCTTCTGAATCAGCCAAATCTTTAATACAAATAACCTAAAACTTGGTGTTTTCTGTGTTCCTTAAATCCAGTTTCAGAGAAGAAAGTGACCTTTCCTTCCTTTCAAAATACAGCTGCCTCTCTTGAAATTCTAGCTGAGTAAATACACTTGTTACTCTCTTCTGTTAGTTTTCTGCATCTTTTGTTCACTGAAGTGTAAAACAATAAATGCCATCTTCAAATCCTCTTTGGAAGACTGGGAAAGTTCTGTTCTGTTGCTGCTGAGGGAATTACCAAGTTTCAGTATTGCCTTTTTTTGCCCCTGGTTTGTAAGGAATGCTACTGTTTTCCAGAGCTGTTCTTACATGAACAGTTCTAAAGTGTTTGTCCCTTCCTTGATTCTCCTCTTTTGTTCTCTTCTGCATGTTGAGCCCAAACTGAATACAGCATCACCCACTGCTTCTGAGAGAAGGAAATTTGGGACTTCAGTGTCCCAACATTTGTGTCTGCTGCCCTTCTGCCTTGCTGGAACTGTCACCCTCTGAGCTGCTGATGAGCTGCAGCTCCCTGGGCTCCTTCTGCCTTCTGGCAGCTCCTTCAAGGGTGCTGGATCAGCCTCCCCACATAGAGAGAGGGTAAAGCTGGGGGTGGTTGGAGAGACATTTTTGGATCATAAAGGGAAAATGGACCAAATGTGGCATATGCAGCCTCCTGCCTCAGTGGCTGTTTGATCTCCCTTTTTCAATCTTCCCCAGACCACAGACATGACCCATGTGAGGAAGAGGTAGGAAAGCATCCCTCTCTTTCCCATTTGCAGGAAATCAGTGGAAGTGGCAATGCTGTGGTTGGCTGAGTCCAACAAAAAGTGACTGTAGTATTATGTTACTTTCATAATGAAGTGTTTGCACCAATTTTGAAATTGAGAATTGTTCAATTATTTGGGCCAGTACAATTAAAAGCCAACAGATGAAAGTTAATTAAGAATAATTTTCTTTTTTTCAGGCATCAGGGTTATGTTTTTTTCTTTTTGTATAACCTTTATTTTTATCAAGTACATATTGCTCTTTCCTTTAGGAAAAAAAAAAAACCATCTTTTCAGTTTCTGGTTTAAGATTTATGGAAAAAACTGGAACAGGGAGGTTTCTTGGAGTAGTCTGTGTATATCATTATATTTTAGTGTGCTTGAAACATTATACTGTATATTCCTCCAAGTACCACCTTTTGCAAAAGACAATTGACTCTTTTTGTGGAACTCACAGAAAATAAACATAAAACATTGATGAAATGAAATTTGGGCTGAATGGTTTAGACTATTGTATATTCAAAATCCCTTAAATACTTATAAAATGGAATAAATTGGCAAATGATGCTAGTGCACCTCTAGAACATACGGGAAAATGGGTAAAATAAGTAAATCTCTGTTACTTCCAGTACTTACAGAGAGCATAATGTCATTAAGAAAGGAAAATGCAAAACATGTGACAGCAGATGCCAGACAAACCACAGTGCTCCAGCTCTCACAAGAAGCCCCCTTTTCAAGCTGTACACGGCCCTGGCCAAAGCATTCTTTTTGGACTGAATTTTTCATTCCTGGTTTAAGGCCAAAGGTAAATTCTCCTCTATGTGGAAACTTTGAATAAAACCAATTCAATCATTTTTCGGATTCTCCCTCTCATCAGGGTTCCTGCCCCTTTCCCATTGCTGTGCCAATGCTGCAGCAGCTGTGAGGGCTCTGCCTTAGCTTCTTCTGGAGTGTTTTTGCACATGTTCACAAAAATATTCCTATGGTCCTTTGCCTTTTATTTCTAATATCACCAAGAATGTTTATTATGCTGCTGATTGATCTCTTGGACAACACAAACCACAAAATCACCTGAAGTTGTGTTGCAGGCTGCCCAAGAAAGTAGCTGAGACCCAAATCAACCCTCTCAGAAAAGCAGGAGTTTGAAACTTCCACTGATTCTCAAGGTTGTGGTGGAGTTTGAGTTTTTATAGAGTTAAACAGGGAACTAAAAAAGAAGCTTGGTGCATAGTGACACTTCCACACTCACCTGAGCTCTGGTCTTAATTCTCTTCACCTCATGGGGTTTAAGCATCTAACTCACTGGGCTGGGGCTTTGCAGAACCCACCTGCCTCTTTGGTGGGTAAATACCTCTGGATATGTAACCCCACACAGCTGAGCTTCTGAACTGTTGGCTTTTGTTGGTTCTTCATAGGCTCCAGAGGACGTGAAGTCATGTGCTGGGTTTCACTGTCCTCTTCTGAATTTGGCCCCAACTCCTTCCAAAATGGTTTGTTTTGGGTTTGTTTTTAATGCTTTAAAACTATCTAAACATTTAAATTATCTATATCTGTCCTCTGCAATAGTGGTGGTGAGCATCACTCTTCTTAGCAAAGAAAGGAAAACTAGAAGCCAGGACTTAGAAGTTGCTAGAATTCTTGGATGAGGCAATGTGAACAGGTCAGGCAAGGGAAAGAGGAGCTAAGGCACATTTCTACTGTTATTTGAAGGTAATTTTCAGTTTCATTTGGTTTGGCTGGTGGAAAGACATTCGCTCATGAACTTGCTTGATTTTAGAAATTTCAGAGCTCTTTTCATTTGAGTGAAAATCATTTCATACCTTGGTGTTGTCATTCTGTTATATGGACTTTCTCCTGCTCACTTATGGCTTCATGCACCTGGATTTTTCTAATCAGGTAAGAATGGTGGATGCAGAATGTGTCACCTTGGGACACTTGATAGGCTTAAGTGTGTATGAAGCTGAATCTAAATAGCCAATTACTTGCTGTGGCTTATTTAATTTCACTCAGTTTTTTTATTCCTAATGGTTTATAAAGTATTCATACCACGTTTTCCCTAATTTACTTAAGTTAGCTCTTCCTTTTCCAAAAGGAAATAAGCTAAACTGAAAGGTTTCAAATGAAGACTGTGGTCACATTGCCATTTTTTGGTCATCTTGAATACAATATTTAGTGGTGGAAAAAACTGCTGATAAAATTATCTGGTAAAGTGCTATCAGACATTTAAGGAAGACAAGAGCCAAATGGAACTGTCAGGAGACAAATCTGGCCACTACAGCAGTTATATCTCATGCAAGTCTCAGCTATAATCTGGGTTTCCATTCATTGAATAGCAGATAAGGAATAATCTCTTCTTAATGTAATAATGTGGGCATTTGTATTTTTTTGAGACTGAAGACTTATGTTCTGAAAAACCAAATGCTTTATTTCAATTTAGCTGGATATTTTTAAGCTTTTAATTAAGAAAGAACGAGAGCCTTTTAATCTAAAGAAATAAATGGTGAGTTTCTACTTGAATGCAGAGAGAGAAATTTACTGTGGCTTTTACTTTGTTTAGTGTAAGTTTGGGATTTTTTTTCTTTTTTTTTTTAAGTGCTTGTGTGTCAAAGGCTGTAATTGGCTCTGGAGAAGGCCTTTTACTTGTGTTTCCCAGTCATGGATGTCTGCACTTATCTCATTCTTGGCATCCTCCCATTTCAAAGTAAGACGTGGCAGTAAAGTATTCTGAGGCAGTGCCAAAGAGCAGATTGTTGTAGGGGAAAAAAATTGTTCCTTGTATGTTATGCTGAACTCTTAAGCTTTTAAGGAAATGAACTTACCCATTTTCCCTATAACATTACAGGAGGGGTTGGTTGCCACCCAAATAGCAAGGTGCTCATGGGTGCTTTGGTGCACAGCTCATATATTTGAGTGAGGAATAATTTTATTCCATGTCCTTTACCTGCCCCACTCCTGGAGTGTGGCTGGGCTGGAAGCTGAGGGAAGCAGGGAGGTGTCTGGCATCACCCGTATGTGGTCTGCTCTGCTCAGGCTCCCAGGCAGCTGCTGGGGTGAGGAGGGTGGTCATGATGTAAGAAACCCTGTGCAAGTCAGATTTTCTTTGTTTTTATTAATCTGAGGTTTTTGCAAGTGATTTTTATGAGGTGGAAGTGAAAATGAATGAGGGTTAATGAAGGAGGAAAAACTGCTGATTTTAAACACGTGGTAAGTGTAGATCAGCCTTTCTTATAGCAGGGTTTTGCAGAAAATAAATCCTCTGCTAGTTTCCTGTGGGATGGATTAAGGCTTTAATTAATGACTTTGGATATAACTCTATTCCAATATAGTTCCTGTACCTGAGAATATGGAACGTGGTTACAGAAAGGGAAGAACTTCTCACATTAAATCTCCTGTGTGTTGATTCATAAATCCATGTGTATTAATCTGTGGGAATCTACTTTGGAAATGGAAGGGATCACACCATATTTTGGTGAAGTGTTAAATTTGAGTTGGAACAGGAGAAAGTGCTGGAAAGTCTGTAGCTGGGAAGAGGAGATGGCTTTGCTTCAGTGTCATGTGGATCATCAGCAGGGCTGGGTGAAATGGTGCAAGAGGGCAAAGTGGGACTGTCAACAAAGAATTAAAACAGGAGATGAAGGAGAACAGTATTTTTAATTATGTTTCATCTGAGGCACATGTTCATTGTCTCAAGACAGATTTTGAGATTTTGTCCATATTTGAACTGGAACAAGAGAACGGTTTTTCTCCAGTTTTGCATCTGACTTGCATCCAAAGCAGATTTGGATGGGTTCCCCACCTGAATTGTTAAGGACTTGGAAGAAATCTTTTAGTCTTGGCCTATTTCTCGTTAAAATACATTCTTCTGCAATGGAGCAAAAGTATTTTTTTAAATAAATGAAACAGACAGGAGGTGGATATAATCTCAAGAGATAAGGTTAAGATTTCAAATATCTTTTAAACTGATCTATTTTTGATAGGCAGATTACTAAGACTTGACTGTTGGACAGATTTATTTAAACTCTCAGTAGTTTGTGCTATTGAGAAAACTGCACCATCAAAACTGCAGGGAAATGTGAGTTTGGGCACATTTGGGTACACAGCATTTTCCTTATTTACTTGAAAAATCTCCCAGTGCACCCACTACACAAAACAGTTCTCCTGCTGATTATGTTCTTCCTGTTCTGTTAATTAGGATGTCACTGCTCTTCCATATCTCATTTCTTACAGTAATTTCTTAATGAGTCAGTTGAAGTTTTTTGGGCATGGGAAATCTGGTGAACTGGCTAACATTTTCCTCTGATATCTGTTTTGATATCAATTATGCTTCAGCTTCCAATTAAGCAGGTCAGGGTACATTAGCAAGTCTCCAGTTCATGGCAAAATACTGCATAGAGAGATGGCATAAGGCTAAATTCAAGATTATCCAAAGTAATTGGGACAGAAAATTATTTAGTTTGCCTTGCTGGAATTAGTCTGACTTATTGTTGAAATGCTGCCTGCCTTAGTTCAGTTCTTTCTGTAGTTCCAGGCAGAAGAAAGCCATTTGCAGTAGACTGTAATCTTTAATAAGGTTCTATTATGCAACTAAGTAAACCAGGGTGAGGAAAGACTGGAGCTGAACTCCCTGAAAAGTATGGACTGAAAATGCAAAAGAGATGAACTTGCAGTTAAAAGGCAAAAGTTACACATGATCTGTTGGACGATAGGCTTTGATATTAAAGAATGGAATGAATGACTGAAGATATAATTTGGGAGAAGAAAAATAGACAAGTCCTTATCACTGAGTTATTCATGTCCACGTTTTGTATCTTCTTTTCTAAATATTTCTAATAGCATCATAGGCAACATTCCTCCTAGTCATATTGACTTGCAGGACAAGTGAAATGGATATCTGCTAAGCTTTATTAGAATATGTTAATTTGGCCAGGCTGTGTAGGATGTGCTTGGAATGTAGCAATTTGCACACTAAGGAAAATGAGAATTTTTTCAAATTAAGTGATAAAATTTGGCAGCATTTCTTAACGCAAAATGTACATTGAGTTGTATCTAGAATGAAAACATGACTTTTAATTTGAAAATATTGCTTTGCACTTATCAGAGATTCTTCATACATCTGGTCATGATCAGAAACGATCAGGGAAAAAAGTCTGAAAAGCAGTATATACCTTACACTGTAAAGTTCCAGAGTCTCTACTGCTTTTTTTTTACTTTTTTTGGTGATGACTAGAATTCTGCAAGCTCAGTCAAGTGCATTAGTGTAACTCTTAATAATAGTACATATCTTTGACTCAGAGGTTCTTCCAAAGTGAGAGAGCCCTTCCCCCTCCTCCCATATGAGAAATGAAATTAGAATCTATGTATATGAAGGGTTTCTCTATGCAGAGTTCCTGTTCTTCTCTCACCATAGTGCAGCTCTTCAGACCTCGATCACTGATGTTGAGTGAGGCATTCCACAGTTGTCTCCAGGCTATGGACTGGATCCAAGAACAAGACAGTGAATTTTTTAGCTGCTTATAAAGAAGTTTCATATGCATTGATATATATTTTTTGTGCATTTTTGAAACCTGCCTTTTTGAAACCTGCCTTTTAAAACCTTATTATGCCCTAGGAAATCACTGGATGCTGTTCTACCAGATGTGTATGCACTAATTTCTCCTCTTTAGGATTCTGCCTTCCTGCACATCTGACAAAAAAATCTCTGGACCACAGCTGTCATTTAGCACTTTGAAATTGAACCATCTTTCATTACAGTTGGTATTTCTGACCTTCAAGGCTGAAATTCTGAACGTGCCCCCTTGTTGGCATTGGGTTTTATACTGTGCTCTAGGCAGTAATTTGCTGAACCACTCCTGTGCCTTCCAAAAGCCATTTTGTAATTAAAAAAGTCTTCAACAGAGATAGCTGCAAAGAAAGTAGTATATACAGCAGACTCCTAAGGCTTCTGTATCAGGGAAAGGTTTTGGAAAAACTTTGATGCCTAAAGGCTTAAACAATAGCAATAAAAAGTGAGATAAAATTTGATGAAACACTGATATAACTTATGAGAGCCAAGGCATTATCCTCCATAAAGGAAACACTTCCTATAGATGGCACAAATTGATGCTGTGTGTAAAGTCCTGGTTACATTGCACACGTGTTACAGAGCTGCTAAATTTTCTTAAATGATGATGGCATTTTTTGATAGACTTTTCCCCATGTTCCTACTTAGCAGATGCATGGCATTCTGATAACTGGTTTTCCTTGGTGTATCCTTTCTGTGTGAGACAGGGTGGTGCTATTTACTCAGGGATAAAGTACCTAAGGTGTTCTTAACCCCTTCTTTAATTGTCTTTGAATTAGAAGTGCTGCTTCAAGTGTGATATCAGGGCTGTAGTTTCCATGGGTTGATGATACAGGCAGCTGCAGTCAGTATTATGGCTAGTCTAGCTCTGTAATTTAAATGGAATGAAAGGAAGTTGAATGTTTAAAATTAGGTCACTTTTAAGTGTTTAGTGAGGGATTTAAAGAGCCAAACTTACACACAGATCTCAGTGTTCCAGTTTTAGTTTAACTAGTGGTGATGGTGTTTGTTTTGTTTTGTTTTCCTCACAAGATGCAATAGGATTTTAAACCACTGCTACTTTTGTGAGGAGAGAAAAAGGGATGCTCAGGACACCAGCATGCAGGCAGAAAAGAGAGCAGGGATGTGTACAAGAGTAAAAGTTGTTATTTTCTTTAAGGATGAGCCATTCTGAACTTAAGAAGCTTCTTCTGATTTCTTAAGGCAAACCTTTGCTCAGGTGGCAATGTTAAATTTCTTGTGCTAATCTAAATCTTCTGTGTAGTTTCTTTTCCCTGGAATTTTTATGGCCCCCTAACTAAGGGGAAAAATTAAAAAACGTCTACTTGTTTACTCTGGTCCTGTCAGCTGAAATAAATGTCCCAATTTATCCCAAGCCCTGCTTACACTAAGGAAGTTCAGTTAGATGATGGTAAATGAACTTGGGTCATTGTTCATTAGTCTCTGTAGCTGGACAGAGTGTTCTGCATTCTGCTCTACCTTTTTCCCCCCCTCATACTTTTATATTTAAATGCTCTTACTTGTTCAGGATGGGTGTTTTCACTCTGTCCCCTGAGGCCCCTTATGAAAATGAGATGATGCATCTTAGCTTATTCTGTTAAGCAAAACTGCCTGAATAAAATACAGATCCATGTCTTATGACAATAGCTGACTGCCATGGTGGGGAACACAGGTCCCTCAGGACCCACATGCTCCTTTACCTTCTCCTTTGATCTTGATGAAACATATGAAAATTTCATCTTATTTTTAATTATCCATCCCTTGCTCTGCTGTAGTTTGAAAGAAGATTTCAGAAAGGCTTTAAGTGGTATTGAAAAGACCATAATGAAGCACCACCAAATTCCTGTGTCCCTCCCTTTGCCAGGGTCCACATGGAGCATCTGTGCCAGTAGCAGAAGGAGAGTCCCAGCTCAGGGACCTGCAGCAGAGCATCGCTGGAGATTGGTGCTGCAATTTCCTCTCCTCTCTCCTCCTGGTGTATTTTGCTGTTTGGCTCCTAGAGGCAAGGTCTACTTCTTCTGTGATGATGATGCTTCCCATTATGTTAAGACTAATTTATGGCCAGGGCAGGGAGTTGTGGAGGCAGGCTTAGGCAGTGGGCTTGCTGTCTCAGCTAATGCATTTGTGCCTAGAGCTGTTTTGATATATTCTCTTGCTTCCATTGTGATTACAAATGCCCCATCGCATTTTCCCTGCTCCAAGCCTACAATTTAAGAGAAATTCTGCCTGAAACTTAAGAGAAGATGATGAAAGAGGGAGGGATTCTTTTCTCTCCACTTATCAATTTTTTTCTTGGCTTTATGTGAGGTTTTTCTTCTTTCTTTCTTTCTTTCCTGTTGTACTGAGATTTGCAGGCAGTTTCTCATCCTGGTCCTCCTCTTTTGATCCTCCTCCAAAAAAAAAAGAGAATAACTCCCCTTCCCCTCAAAGACATGCTTTTTAAATGCTTATTTGTAATCCAGTTGTAAGAACCTAATCTATTAGTAAGGTTCACGAACTGAGATTTCACAACCTATTTTATTTATCTATTTTATTATACCTGCCAAGATTTTAATCTTGAGATATTTTCCTTTGCTCCTGAATTTTGAAATACCTGCTGTCACGGCCAAATCACATATCCCAGTGCTGACATCCACTCTGTCCAGATTACTTGCCATGCACAGAATGTACTCTGGTGTTCGGTGTCATTCTCCAGCGTGGCATTGCTCTGTGCAATGGAAGTTTCCTTGTGACCTGCAACAGCTTCTGGAACTGGATTGATCAAAGCTGAAGATGAGCCTGGCTTTTATAGGAGAGCATCTGAAGGATAATATTTACCACTTTCTTTAATTTGTAACTTCTCAGTGTAGCTCAGCTTACTGTGATGGAACTTCAGTGGAAGCTTCTCATGTTGGGAAAGGCTTGTGAACAGGTTGGAAGTGGTGTCTGGACTAATGGTAGGCTGCACATAAGGATAAATCCGTCTTGGATTTGGGGTTTGATTTGTTTTTATAGCTTAAGTTACAGTTTCTTTTGTATGCCTACACTTTTCCACTGCAAAAGAATACATCTTTTATTGGTCTGCTTTGAAGCAGGTAAATCTGAATAAAGTTAAAATAGTAAGAACATTGGTCAGATTATATTCCTAGTATTTCCAAAAATTATTTCCTTTGCCTTTATGCCCCATAGGGAATTGATGCAAAGTGCCCTATGAAAAGTGCCTCAATCGTTTAAGGACCTCAAAGAACTTAACGTAAATTAAGGATTTTTAAGAGCATGGAGTGGAAGAAACCTCCTGAACTGCCGTGTGCCTTCTTCCACTGGTGTGGGTGCCGTGCATGTGCAAGGTTTTCCCTTTCTCGTCTCCATTTCACAAACCAGCAATCTGTGGCAATTACACAGATGGATCAGTGGCAGGGCTAGGACAAAGCCAGGGTTTTGTCTTGCAGTTACACTACGCTGCCCTCTAAACAGAATATTCACCAAGAGCAGAAGTCTCCACAGCAGTTCTGCCAGTTTCTATGATCACTGTGTGTTATGACCGTGAAGATTACAAATAGCATGGGACAACGCCAATAATTTTTTTACTGTAGATTTCTGAAGTAAATGGAATAATTAAAGGAAATTCATTTTGTAATACATATATTAAGCAATTTTATTCTGAAAATGGTCTTCAGTGTTTTATGATGGAGATATTGGAAGGTACAACTCATTGCTGTGCACTGATGGGAGCAGGCACTAACTCTGTTGTGATCAGTGAAATTGTTACATGAACACAAGGAGCCTAAAGATCCATTTTACAATCTGGTGTCTGTTTAGGAAGCTGGTTGAGCTAAAGGATAGAGTTCTGTCTCAGAGATGTGTAGCCACAAGTCATTATGAGCTTCCTATTAATTCAGAAACTGCAGAAACCGAATTGTGCTGCTCCCAGTGCTGTGTTGATTTTGCAGCCACTGTGCATTGCAGGAGTCTAAGAGAAAGAGAAGTTTCCCAACATGTAGCTCATTCATTCATTGTTAGGAAAATAGCAAAGAATAAATATCCAAAGGCAATGGAATCATTGACACACATCATGGAAACTTGCAGATAATGAAAGTGAACATGCAGAAGAAGCGACTGCCTGGTGGCCTTTCCATCCAAGAGTGTGCTTCTTAGTTAGGAGACTGGGGATAATTAGTAAGTTTAAGTGCAAAAGAGGGAGGATACGAGAATCTTTTGTTCATTACTAGAGCTTTTGGAAAACAGCTGAAAATGGTAATAAACTTTTTGCAAAGCATTTAGTAAGTAACTTTTCCGATCAACTTCTTTTTTGCAGCTAACTTACCAGCAAATGGTCTTTTAACAGCAATCCAGACTATTGTTAGAGTTCCTGAAGGATTCTCACCCTAATTTGTGGCTTCAAGTAGATTGCTAACCCTTCAGCACAGCACTTGAGTAACATGGATCAGGCCACAGGAATTTCCTTAGTCTCCAAAGGTATGAATGTTGACATTGGATCTGATTTTAGGAAGTGTGAAGCATTCCAAAATCCCAAAGATGTTAATACAAAAAATATGGAACAAAATTCTCTTTCTGCTAGAGGAGTGTAGAGCTGATTGGCAATGGGACTGGGAAGCAGAGGGCAGGATTTTCAGTTCAGATCTTAAAATACCTTCCAATAAGATGGAAGTGGTACTGAGGAATGAAAATGTTTGGTATAGTCAGCAGGTAGAAAGATATGAGGAGAATTTAAAACTCTGTGGGGTGTCTGCCCTTTTCTTTGTGGAAGGGTTATGCAGTTAATTTTACAAAGTGGTTTGAAACTGTTGTGGCTTCATTCATCAGTACTAGAGATTGTGTGGGGAAAAGGAGTAAAAATTGTTGGCCCTTAAAAACACAGGAAAAAATGTCTTCTCAATATGATAATGTTTATTGATATAAAAGTGTTTGTGAAGTGCATGTCAGAATCATGATGTGTAGTGTAACTGCTAATGCATACATGTAAATACTATAGTGAGCTAGTGGCATTATAAATTCTAGGGCACTTGACAATGAATTATCCCAGTGACCTAAATAATTTTCTGTCAGAATGTTTTTCCCCTTTTACGTTTTCAAATTGTCTGTAGTAAATCTTCCATGTGTTTCACTGAGATTTATTCCTAAATCCTCACACTATTTACCCCTTAAGGTTGAAGCTTGAATTTAAGATAAGGAGCTGTAGAAAAATGCATGTTTCCCTTCCAGACAAGCAAACTACTTCTAACACTTACCTGACTTTACAGGGAAGGATGTGGGAGACATGAGGCTTTGCCATTTGGGCTCCATTAAACATATACACTTCGTGCTATAAACAGGATGTTTAATGTTGTTCTCACTGCTTGCAATTGTTGTGGCTTGGCAGGTGTATTTGATGGAGTCTTTGGACCTGCAGCCTTGTCAGCAAGCGGGTCTGAAAAATAACTGGTTGGAATTGCAATACAAATGGGGATTGTGAAATCAGCTCATTGTGGTATGCTGGAATTACTGGCCTATAATTAAATATTCTATTAAAATACACACTTTAGGTGGGGTAGCAGGGGTCACAGACAGGCACAAATTTCATCTGCATAAAATATTCCATTACTCAAGCAAAGAATTAAGGAATAAGAACTATTCTTAAACAGTCATTATTTGGTTGCAAAACAAAGGGGAATATTAAGATTTATCTGCTTTCTGACAAGCGTGAAATTCACTAATCCCTTTGAAGAACTCAAAAACCTGCCATATCACTGCCTTGTGAACACAGTTTATAGATATCATTACTGCTAGTAGTTATTTTGCAGAGAATTTGGGCAGAACCTGCTCTAGGAGAGGTCCTACATGTCAAAGTACAAATGATTATGTGGCTTTATGATTTCTTCTGTAACCTTTGATCCAGACAGCTCATGGGCTGAACACCAAGGCTTCTGCTCTCATTTCTGGGTTTAAATCCTCCTGGGGATGTGTTGCAGTAAAGCCAATTTAAAGCATTCTGGCTCAATCCTGCTGTTCTACCCCCAAATGCAGAATAATGTAAAATAATAATAAAAAATACATCTTTTTAGTTTTTCACATTTTCTTTTTTCTTGATGCTGAGCATACCTTTTTGGCTGTACTAAGTTGTTGTTTACAAGTGATTGCTTTTTTGTTTATTTATATTTAAAAGTCCACTGTATGAATATGAACATGTCAGTTTAAAGACAGGAACTGAAACTTGATCCTGTGGGGCTTTCGGAGAAAACCAGGAGAGTGAATTTACAGTTGCTTACAATTAAAAAGGCAACAGATTTCAAAAACTTCAATAATTGATTTTGGGTCTGAGAGTCTATTCTGTACCATATCCTGGTCCCACTGGGAACTGGAGGAGCAAGCACTGTGGTTGATTCTCAGTTCCTCAAAGGGCTGCTGTAATTTGAATAATCAGTAAGGGTTGTAGAAGTCTTTCAGTGTGATCTGCAGTGTCTGCTCCGACCACGGCTCGATTCTAAGCCACGGCTCTGTCAAAGGAGCAGAGCTTTGGGACATTTAGAGCCCATCAATGGACAGTGGCACTTCTCAGCCTGACAGCAAATATTTAGGAAGTGTCAGGATTTTCTCCTGAGTTCTCATTTGTTTGCTGTGGATGGACAAAAGATCCCACAATAATATGTGGTTTAAATATTTAGTGGGGTAGAGAAAACCACCTGCTTTTGAGCAAGTGTTTCAGTTCCCATTGTGAGCTCAAGGTGAGAATGACAGGGTTCAAGGTCAGTCTGACAGGGTTTTGGTTGCTTTCAGGATCTGGAGTTTGGGGATTTGTGATTCTGATCTGTTCTGCTTTAAGCCTAAAATTTCCTTGTAAAATTTTGAGAAATAGTGGTGTGTTAACCTGACTTAGGAGTGGAATGGCTTCATGCTTGGATATATCTCAGAAAAGACCACTAAGTTAGGCTCTGTGTCTAGGATTGTGTGGTTTTGTGAATGCACTGGAAGTGTCTTTTTCTCTCTGCTGTCCATCATCCATTGGGATCTGCAATATATTTTGAAGAAGGTCACAATAGCACTAAACCCACCAGGCCTATAAGTAGGAAGATAATTTCTGCCTCATCTGATGCCTTGTTTCCCTGGAAATTGTTAAATGTATGCATTGGAAAATATATTGATAATAATGGTAAAACAAAAATTAATAACCACCTCAGCTTTCCCCTAATACTAAAATAAGTATTCTGTGCTTCCCACAGTCTTTGCTCATTGGAATTGATTTTCTGCTGGAGCGTGCCTGCTGTGCAGCACTGGAATGAATTCCTGTAGTTTTACAAATTGGCTAGATTAGAAGGTCCAGCTTTACATGTCAGGAGTGGATGTCAGATTCTCCAGATAAATGGGGTACTGCTTGTCTCAGGATTTTGGCTGCTTCTTAAGGCATGAGTGTATGGGGGTTTGGAGCTTTTTTCTTTCCTTTACTTTCAGACTTCCATGGAAATGTCTAGAAACTGTCAGGGATCACAAGTGATAGCTGGACACTCAGAGGCCTGGAATGCTTTGGCTGCGACTTGTGCAGCTACTAAGAGCTTTCAAGTGATGAGATGTTGAGACTCAAACCAAAGCAGGAACTCGTAGGAGTGTCAGTGCTGACTTTTCTGGAAGATAGATGGGAGAACTCTTCCTCTTGTGCCATCAGAAGGTCTTCATGAAACAGCATTCCTGTCCTTATCCTCTCCTACCCAGTAACCCCATGAATAATACATTCTCCTTCAGAAGGATCAGACAAGCTTTAAAGTGGCAAAATTGTAGACTTCTCTTTCCAAATACCAATTTCCCCTTGCCATCCCATGGAAACACTTCCATGTCAACTCTGGGCTCTGGGAATGGATGGAGAGAGATGGTTGTAGCCTGTGGTTCCCTCATGGATTTCTGGTGTCTGAGCTGCCTGGTCATTGAGAGAGGGGAAAAAAGCACCTTTGTTTTTAGAGGAACATCTAGAATGTTCCTCTAAAACCTGACGTGAGAATAGGAGCTGGGCAGAGTTGTCTTCTGACAATTCAGTGCAGCTACAAACAGGAGACAACTAAAATAAGCAATGTGGGAGCAACTTAATGTGGTCTGTATTAAAAAAATAGAAAGGGGAAAATAAAAAATAAATAATTTGCTGTTTCACAGCTGGAATATTTCCTCAGAGAGCTACCTGGAAATTTCTGAGGAGATTTGCCAGTTGTGTTTGGGGATGTATTCAGACATGGTTGGAAACCAGAGGCTTGAGTGTAGGGCTGAGAGAAGCTTGGAAGAACCAACAGGCTCAGAATTGACCAAGGCCACAAACAAATTAAAAGGGATGGGAAGGATCAGGTCCCAGAGTTGGGCACAGAATGTAGCTAGAGACCCTCCACTGATCATGCCTGGGACAATTGTAGAACGGTTTTACAATGTTCAGTGTTTGATGCTCTGTATCTTCAAACTCCTCATTTTTCTCATTAGCTGTAAATAACTTTTGTACATGCCAAGATTGTCAGATAAATGCCTGCTTTGTTTCAGCCAAACATGTATTTAGCTGACTTCTAAGCCATTTTGTTCAAATGAGGGCACATTCATGGAATGAATCATAGAATGGTTTGGGTTGGAAGGGACCTTAGAGATCATCTAGTTCCAACCCCCTGCCATGGCAAGGACAATTGCCATTTATATTTATACTTACAAACATTGCCATTTATATTCTCAAATTGAGAAGATGATTGTGAAATCTGACTCCAGTTTAACTCAGTCCATGATTAAGTTTTCAGGACAGAGAGTGTTCTTCATACTATGTGTAAAATAATCTGTGTGTTCTCAGCGTTGTGTAAAAGTTGCTAATAATAATTCAGAGAAGCTTTTGAAAAGAAGTTCTGAATCAAGTGTAAACAAACAGTGAGTGAATACCAATTTCCTGGAGCAGCTTTTACCATTTTTAGGTTCTCATCTTATGTAAATGCTTAAAATATGCAATGATTTAATATAAACAGACATAAATACATGGAAGTTGGATACAAACTGCAACATGAATTTGGAGTATGTGAGTATTATTTTGTAACTTAGTGTGTTTGTTGTGAAGAATGAAAAAGATGTTTCAGTTGTACTTTGAACTGTGGAAAGCAGCAGAGTGAAGCTCTGAGCTGCTAAATCCAACCTGGAGTCCTTCTGAACTCAATTTAGGTCTGTGGCCCATGAGTCAAAGGTGTGATTGCAGCTTGTGTAGACCACATGCAGCTGCTGAGCCAGCAAGAGCTTGAAGCAGAGGCTACAACCCCTCCAAAACAAGCTGTGACTGCAGCCTTCCTCATCTCAGAAAGACTAATGAGCCTGAGCTGAACTTCATGGTGAAATGAATACCCAAGGAGCCTGTTTTAAACTTGCATGAGCTACAGGCATGGTGTTAGGAAACAGACAGATAATCTGTAGAGGGTAGAGGGAGGTTCATGCACTAAATCCAATTGCTCAGAAAATGAGATTTGGTGAAAAATCCCCAGATTTGTTGTTTAATTTCTCATCATATTTGGGTTTATATCTGCCACCTCCCCTGAGCTTTTAAGATTGTGTTAAAGTTCAAATGTTTCTCTGCAACCACAACAGTTCGAGCTGTTTTGTTTTAAATGCAGGGAGAGAATCACAGGGAGTTATGCTCCTGCCAGAGCAGGCTTTAAAAGAAACCCCTGCTGGTATCATAACAACAGTGATAAAATTGTGAAATGAGTTCTTTCCTCTAAGCATGAATTGCTTGAACTTTACAGTGGTAGAAAACAGACTTCACTGGGATAGCAGAAGCTGTGGTTGTGTAAGGATAAACCATGAATTTTGCTGTCTGTCACTTTTCATCAACAGTAGTGTTCTGTCACCTTGAATTATAACTTGCAAATCTTATATTCAGATTGGAGCTTAACTTTGAATTGAGACTAAACCTTTAGATGGGGCCTCTGTGATAAGTTTGCATGAGGTATGATGTGTAATACCAAAACAATATAAAACAAAGCTGTGGAGTATGGTACTATTACAGAATTGGGAATGTAGAGAAGAACAGCCAGTGAATTGCAGTGGTAATATGTAGCATTTCCACAAAACTCTTCCTCATCTGAGTCTCTGGAGGACCAGACTGTTTTTGTGTCAGTGTGGGAACCAAATGAAGCTGTTCTTGGGTCTGAGAGTGGAATGGGGACTGCCATGGACCTTTCTCCAAGGGCAGTTCAAAAAGTGTTGTAAAGGACAGAACAATTCCAGGGGAGGGGAGGTGGAAAGTGATACTGAGATATCAAGATCTATAAAATCACGAGTGTGCAGGAGAAGGTCCATGTCTCTTCCTATGTAACAACTAAGAGACATCAAGTAAAACTTAGAGAAAGCAGTTTCAGACAAGCACAAGGAAGCGAGCTCAGCACAATAAAGCCATGGAATGCTTTGCTGAGTGATATTGTGATGGTAAAGTGATATTGTGGATGGTAAGGTGCTGCAAGAGTTCAAAAAATCATCAGAGATTCACAGAAGGAAAATTGATTAAGGGCTGGAAGTATCCATTGACCAGCACTGCTGCAGGAAATCCCAGACAAGCACTTTGCTGGAAGTAGGAGGTATATTCTGGAGAACATCACTGGCTTGCAAGTTTGCAGGAGGTATGATGTTTAATACCACTTAGTCTTACATAATTTCTTAGGAAGGAATTACAAGACACCTTTGGAAACAGGATGTTAGACTTGTATTTGGGGGTCTCAAAGTACTGAGAATATTGGTTCTTATTGCAGCTAGGGATCCTTGGGGTTTCACAGGCAATCAGCAGGCTCACAAACATTGCTATCATATCTTTATCATCCTCTATTTAGACAGAAAAACTGTGTGTCTGTTTTGGCCCAGTGAGGACAGACATTTGCTGTTATGCATCATATATTATGAAAAAACCCTCACATTTCTCTGCAATTCCATCAGCACATCTCATTATTGCAGTTAGGAGTGGCTTGGAGCTTTGCTGTTAATGCAGTTCTCATAGCTTTCCTATATTATATTGTCCAAGTATCCCATCAGTCTCCATGTATTAAATTCTCAGTTTCTTATTATGATACTTTTCCCATCTTCTCTTAGTTGGCATCAAAGCTTTTCAGACACTGGAGAAAATGTTTTCTTTTTCTAACTCACCATTTGCCTTAGCAGTATGAGGTTTGTGTTCGTTGTGATATTTTTAAGATATTTTCTTGGCATAATGAATGATTTGCAAGAAGTTGAGAAGATTCAAAAAAGCCCAAGATGGAAATTAAATTTGATTTGATTTCTTGGCAATGTGAAAATTCATATCCCCAGTCTTTCCACTTAACAGGGCAAAATTTCAGCCTGTTCCCAAGCTATCAACATTCTTGGGTCTTTCAGTGACTGCAAATCCATTTCTCACGATCCATGTTATTGGGACAGGGTGACCATGTAGGCTGCTCCATCCCATGCTTTTATTGCTGCTCTGACTAATGGGTGTTCAGAGACCCCTTGCTAATGGGATGTTTTGCTTATTCATAAAATTTCATCAATGCCAATTTCTGAAGGAATGTCTTGGTCTACGTGCAGCGTTGAACCCAGAGGCAGGAATTTGGCAGGCCTCATAATAAGTCTGAGTATTGAGAATTGTTATGTCTTTCTCACCAATATGTCTAAATAATGGTTCATAATTAACTCTGGCAATCTCTTGTCCAAGCAAAATTCATCATCATTTTGTAATTCTCTGGGGCTTTTGCCAGCTTTCCCACGAGGAGTGTTTGGACTGTGTGTGAAGAGGTTGCAAGGCCAGATGAAACAGGCAGCAGATGATTCTTCCAATTAGTGTGGAGCGAGTGTGATGCCTGCCCTTGCTGGGAGTGTGCCTTTCCCACCCTGGCAGTGGGGCAGCCATCAGTCCCTCTTTGTAGTGTGGAAGCACTTGGCCTCAGGGGAAAACAAAGGAATCAGCTCCTGAGAGCTTACTGGTTTATTGTGGCACACATGAGGCTTGAAAATGCAGTGGAGGTGGATTTGAATATTCCCCTTGAGGAAAACAGATGCGATTCCCAACATGGTAAGAATTTGCTTTCCATCTTTCTTACCATCTTGTGGTCACCCTGTAGACTACTTGACATCTGCAGAGGAATTTAATTCCAACCCTTATGTTGGGAATGACGTGAGTAAGATCACTCACCATTCTTCAGGAGAAATAAAGGCATTGCATTTCAGGACATTGGCCTCAGACAGAGAAGATAGTGTGTGTTTCTTTGGAGGGCTCACAACAGCCATGCACGTCCATCTGGCCTGCATTTTTACCAGGCTTGCTCCTGCAAAACAAAGTTACCACATGTCTTTAGAAGGATGGACTGAGAAAAAGATCTTAGAGTTTCTATCTCCATTCCCAGAAATCAACGTTACAGGAAAATGTTGGACTCAAGTGCTGGCTCAGGCTGGAAAATCCCATGTGCACTTGGGCCATGTGCAAAGGATTTGTGAGTCACATGGAATTTACACGTCACTTGCTGAACTCAAAGCTTGGAAAAGACTAATCTCCTATTAATTTATGTAAACAGGAAGCTGTGTTTGGCCATTTGGATGTTCTTGAGCAGCACACTTTACCCACTTAAGATGTTAGATTTTCCTAGAAAATTGCAATGTCCTGTCAGCATGCCAGTCCTGCTTTGTATTTCATACCTGTACACTGACTCTGCCTGCATGCCTAATTCCCTTGCCTAGGTTTGCATTATTTTATCTTTCAATTGGAAAACTATGTACATCTGTAAAAACAGAGTGTAATATATGGCAGTGGTCTGCTACTGTATTCATTTGAATTAATGTCCCTTAAAGTGCAAAGGCTGCAGAATTCATGCATTGCAGGATGGCAGAACTCTGTGCATTTAAAGACAACAAATCCTGTTTTTGTAAAGGCTGATTTATAACTTGTTCCAGGTTCATTTAATTTTGGTGGTGCAATGAGAGGAAAAGTGGTGGCAAAAACTTAGATTATCAGTCTGAATTCACAGACTGTACAATCTTGTTTTTGTTGCCTTTCTACCAATGGGAATTCTCTGTGTTCACATTCTTGATCCTTCTCTTCTTCCTTGAGGAAACACAGCTGTGAAGCAGGAGCTGTGATTGTATTGCACTTCTGAGGAGGGCAGGGGGAATTGTGTTGCACTGGATGTAAATGTGATTGTGTTGTTTCTGTCTGTCAGGAATAAGTGTCTTATCATATCAGTTACCATCTGTTTTCCCATTAATCAGGTTTTTCTACCTTGGAAATGGCCAAAGCCAAAGGTCCCAGCCACAAGTACATGAAGATTAATAGCAGGTGTAAAGTCATCCCACTCTGAAGCTGTGAGTGGTTGCTTATTTTCCCTAAAATATAACGACTTATTTATTGGGTGTAATACACTTAAGATTTTTTTAACAATGCTTGAGCATGGTTTATTTGAAGAACACAAAAATTTGGTCAAAACTCCCTAAAATGTGAAGTTATTGGGACTTAGCTAGAGCATCTCAAGCCTCTGCCAGAATGGTCTTTTCTGGCAGTGAAGTGAGTGCAGTTGCTGAATGTTCGTCTGGGTAAGATTAAGTTATGACAAACAGATTCCTCTTTCAGATGAGCATAATCCCCAGCACTTAGTGAGCTTTAATTTATGTGCATCAACTTTGTGGAACTGGTTGATTCATTCTGCTTTTTCTGCTCATCTTTCTGGCTTTGGAGTGTGACGCCTCTTTATCTAGTAGGGTGCCTGCAAAGCTAAGATTTCTTTCCAAATTGCTTCAAGCACCTTAAATATGTCTCAAATGCAGATCTCATCATCCACATTTTCCCCTTTCATATGTTTTGAGATCTGCTTTCCTGATTGGTGCCCACAATCCTGTTTTTAAATCAATTGCAGCAACATCTACATAGTGGAGTGGAGTGTCCTCTTTCTAAGTAATCTGGTTTACAAAAAAAGCTGGCATAGATGTCATTGATGACTGAGAATAGGGTCACCTCAGCCCCTCACCTCTCTCCTTCTTGATCACAAGTGAGAGGCACTTCTGGGTTCAAAGCCTTCCCCACATGCTCCTTCAGGTAGTGCAAAACTCATTTCCAGAGAGGAGACCAGAACTTTGATCTGTGAAGCTCCCCACGGAAACTCATTTTCTAATAATGATGTAAGTTGACTCCTACTTAGAGATGGTCTTTCCCTTTACCTCTAACATATCTGTGTTAATGCCCAGAGTAGGTGTGTGTTAGAGAGAACAGTGCCAGTGGAGAGTATTGACCTGAAATTGTGAGCTACAGGGCTGATGCACACCATGAGCAGAAGAATGTGATACACATATGGGACCCAGTATGTAGTTTCCATTTACATGGTAATTTTCTTCTTTTTAGATCTATGTTTTTCTCTCCTCCTTTTGCTTTCTATCACTAACTTCTAAAATTCTTGGAAGAAGGGACAAACCATTTTCTTTGGAGCCAACAGCAACACCATGGGGTTTTTCTTTTGGTTTTGGCAGTCTGCTAGCACTTTGGATTTCGATTTCCTTTACCTACTAGATATGTTTAAATATGTAGATATTAAAATAGCACAGAATGTATTTTGTCTGTTTTTGTTCATCTTTGAAACAATGTGCAGCTGTTGAACTGCACACGAGTGTTCCCTTGCTGTGGGTCATTCTTGCTGGATGTTATTGCTGTGCCAGACAGTGATCTCTGAGAATAGTGAGATGGGGTTGGTTCTCTCTCCTTTAAAGACATAAGATTAATAAGAAATAATTCCAGGTATGTATGTGGTGAGAAAGAAACTTTGAATTATGTTCTTGGCATGATCAATTTCCATCACCTTTATTTCCTGTGATACAAATTTCTTGTTTCTAAAAATTCACTGGTGGCAGCTGCTTAACAAACTGCTTGTGACATTTCAGTTGAAACCCTGTTTTCCTCCTCCCTACTCCATCCTTTTCTTTTGGACCTTAATGCCATTTACAGCAGGTTCTGCTTTCTCTCCCATTCTGCCTTTGCCTCTTTTCTTTCTTTCTTTCTTGCTTCCCTCTGGTGTTTTAAGTTGTGGGTCATCCCATTCCATCTTCCTTCCTGCTCACAGCAAATAGAGGATTTATCTCAAATGTTTTTCATCTGCAGGTCATCTGACATTCCAAGGAAAATGTTTTCTGGAGTTTTAGGCTGGTACAGGGTGGACATGAGAGGCCACTGTCCAGAATTTTGAGTTATCAGGTTACTCCTCCAGCATGTTAGTCATGTTTCTTGGATGCAAAGAGGAGGCTGTGGCTGCATAGGGTCAGGGTGGTGATGTAGCAGAGAGAACACAGCTGTAGATCCACTAGGGTTAGTTGGAAATTTTTAGTCCATTTTCCCTCTGAAAAGAACACTTTCTCTCACCCTCTCAAGCCCTAAATTTGCTCAGAAACATCTAAGATTTAGATTTTCCTTCAAAAATAAGAAGCAGCAACTTCATTGGAATTTCTGGAGAATTCAGGCACTGCAAATGAGAGCAGAGGATTTGAGAACAGAGTTTATTTAATGCTGACATATTCCTCAGAAAGGGAATGGGGACACCCTCTATAGCCTTTCAAAGAGCCACCCTGCCTCTGCTATTCTCTGTTTCTCCATCCTCTGTGCAGAGCAGTACCAGCACAGCAATGTCACAAGACCCTCCTCAGTGAGCACAGGCTTCCCACTGTCACAGAACAGAAATTGCTCTGAGGTGTATCACTCTCTGTCCTGGCTGCTCTTGTTTATTGTCCTCTAATGCAGAATTGTGATCCTTTCCCTGCTTTTGAATACTTCCATGTTTACTTGAGCTGCCAACAGACCATTGACAATTTGGCCAAGATTGTGGGAAAGAATGTAAACATTAGATTTGCATTGTGAATCTCCTTCCTTCAGTGCTGCCTGGCATTTGGGATCCCTGTGTGCCCAGAGCAGCCTGTGCTCAGCCTCCCAGCAGAACAGGGCCTCTCTGATGCATGGTCCTGTCCTCTGGTGTGCTGCTGCATTTGTTCTCAGGGCTGGGACTACAGCAGTGCTCTGTAATGTGCTGATCTGCAATTCCCTGACATATGCTGGTTACAATGATACATCAGCTTTTGGGAAAACAGCCCTCCTCATACACATAGAGATAACACACCAGATGACTGTTATGAGAGAGATCTGAGACATCTTATTTAACGTAATAGCAAACCAAATGGAAAAACCTTGCAGCAATGGCTGCCAGATTATCCTCTGTGGACCACAGCCTGGCTATTTGGCTGATGATAAAACTGCATATTTTTGTATTTACTAATATAGGAGAAGTGAACTCTCCATGGTGAGTAATGCAGACAGCAGCAGCTCCAGTTCCTCTTCATTCATCACTGCACTGTGCTCCCCAACAAAGGTCAATGAGTGTGCTGAGTTTGTGTGTTGTAGGATTTGAGGTCATGAGTCACTAAAGAGTCTGGGATTGCATCCTGGCAGTGTGGACCAAGAGCTGCTGTTTCAGAGCCTGTACCCCTCTCCTGCTCTTGGACAGACCCAAGTGATGATTCAGTGCAAGGGGAAAATCAGGATGTGGAAAGTTTACTCTCTTAGCCTGTGACTCACCTTACCTTAAGCATGTTCTTTCACATGGCAAGGGAACATGTCTGTGACTGGGGCTTCATCCTGAGTTTTATGACATCCAACCACTACAGGAGAGAGGCAACATCTTCTAAGTCTGCCTGTGATTGTCTAGGAAGTAGGTCAGTAGGTCATGTCCAGATATCTTTAGTTTCTTTTTAAGGATAGCTCTTGTAATCCATGTGTTGAAGTGTCTTTTAAAATGCAGGTAAGAGAACACATTCTGCATTTGTGTAAAACTGGAATTTCAGATGCAGAACAGTTGGTTGTAATGACCAATCTGTGTGTGCTTTCCTTCGGGGTTCAGTTAAGTTTATTTTAATGAATATGGTATTGAGCTTTTCACAGTAGGGTTTAGTGAACAGATTGGAAAGTCTGAAAAAGATATTAGAACTGGCTGAATAATTCATAAAGAGTAATTTATTTTATGAATGTCACCTCTTTCTGTTTTGAATTGCCTGGGAATAAAGCATGGCTTACTTGAATTCAGTTGTTAATTAAAATTATACACCAAATAATTTCTGTCAGTAATCCTTTGTAACTCATTTACAAGAGTTTTGTTGTGAACAGTTGATGTTTAGAAGCTCATGTGTTACAGTGAATACAGAAATTTCAGGATTTATTTTAATTTTTTAAAATTAGATTATCATAACTTGCTAAGTTTTGCTTTGTTGAAAGGATTGATTAAAATCCCAGAGTATTCTGATTCATAAGTTTATGGGAATATTGTAATATTTGCCAGAATTTCATGTTTCAGCCAGCTGTTCTGCCAAAAAATTATTTCATTATAAGACAGATGAAGCAATTGCATTATTAAAAATAGGCTGTCACATTTTTTTTGTCTTCTATTTACTTTGAACTGAACTTCTGATTTTTGGAGTAACCAATACAAAGGCTATCTCCATCATGGCAGTGTGATCAGATTCTAGTGTTGACTTTTCAGGGCTAAGCTTGAAGAATAAAGAAGAACTCTGACTTTTGTGTGTTATTCTGCTTCTAATAATGGGTCAGAACAAATCCATGTCAGGCTCAGAGAGTGTAAAATTGTCTGTATGTAGATTGGTTTTTGGGTTTTTAAAAAAATTTTTATTTTTTGTTTTTAGTTGTTTTAAAAACATGGACTCAGTTGCACAGTAGCAAGAATTAGTTCCCTTCAACTATCTTCCCCATAATTTTTACAAATCTTGTCAGCTAATGAAAACTATGTATCTTTACACTTCTTCTAAACTGGGAGCTAATGTTACACTGATGTGCAGAAATTGCTCCAAACTTCCTTTTCCCATTATGACAGGCTTTATGAATGCACCAGATTCCAATATACAAAATTAAAGGCATTAGACATGTGCACTGCTGCTTCTTTGACAAGGTGCTGTGTATCCCCTGTGCCAGCTTTGCTGCCTGCAGTGGCTCGGGCTGCACTTCATTACCCTGTGCTGGGCTGGGAAGTGAAGCTGCCCTTGTCAAACATTCTGTTTTGCTGCCTCTCTTTCTTTGATGATCAAATTGTCATTATAAATGCAATTTAAAATCCTGTAAGAACTTGAAGAAACGTGTGTAATTTTTCCCAAGTTGCTGGAGGAGTCCTGAAAGTGCAATTTCAGGAAAGCACAGGCTGGCAGCCCATGCTCCTGGAGTCAGCTGCTCCCCTGCCAGGTAGACACTTCTTGAAAGAGTATTGCCCACAGGGATTGTTTGTGGCATTTGAATTGATAACTCTGGCAATCTGTTATAACCTGTGCTGCTTTTTCATCATTTCTTGCATGGTTTTATGCCCTCAGCCTGACATGTGCCTCCCATATGGAGTCAGCCCCTGGGGCTGTGTGCTTTGGATCCTGTGTTTTGGACTCGATGATCTTAAAGGTATTTTCCAACCTAGATGATTCTATGATTTCATGTGCAAACAGCAGCACTGCTCTTGGCTTGGGCACTCCCAAGCTCTCCAGCTGCTGTGTGTTGGCAGATCCTAATTCTTTCTGATTACCTGGTGTTTACCCCACTCCTGGTTTGTTTTTTGTATCTAATCCTTGTGTGCAGGGCTGTAGTTTGATCATCAGCAATTTGTGGTTATATATTTACACAATGCCTTTTTACTCCTGAATGACTTCAGCTGAAATAAATGGTAATACTGCATGTTCAATATTTGTTCTCCCTTTTCCACAGAGCCAGAGCAATATAATAGGATCTATTTAGCTTTTGTACATTTGCTTTGCAGAATTCTTCCTCCTTTTTCTCTGACTCTGTAGGTGTCTACTATTGCTCTCAGCTGTAGATCACACTGTGTAGGTTTTCACAGAGTAAACATATACTGAAATCTGTACAGAAGATTCTTAGTTAATAATAGATGAGATGAACATAACCTGTTTAGATTTGACATTATACATCCCTAAAAGCAGTGTGTAGGGGAGGCACAATGTGCTGTTTGAAATGCACACCAAGACAACTCTCCCAAATATTTATATTTTTTTTCAGTGTGCAGTTCTTTATACTTGGGTCAAAGGAAAGAGGAATACCAAATCCCAATAAACCTATGTGTATTATTAATGAGCATTAACTCACTCAATAGGACATAGTGTTTAACTAAAAAGATGCAGAACAGAACAGTAGAGAACAAATGGAAAAAAATCTGCCCATTAACTGACCCATTGTCTTCTATAGAGCAGGAGAATGAGACCAGATGCCCACAGGTATGCACTGCATGGAGGGATGTGCTTTTTTAAGCAATGTGCTACAGCTATGGATTCTGATATTAAGAGTGGCAACTATTCCAAGTTGGGCATTTCCAGTGAGAACTTAGAGCATGGTTAGTCCTTTCCTTGCTGAGAAGAGTTGGAGGCTTAGCCTGACTGTTCAGTGAGACAGCACTTATGGGAGGGAAAGGTGACAGATGGAGAAGTTTGTTTCAAGGTTTCTCTATCCATGTGTTTTCCATATGAATCCAATGCTTTTGAGAAATGCTGTGGTCACATTAGATAATGCAATCACATGGTCTGTGTTGTGCTTACTTTCTAATGTAATGATTTTTTTCCCTCTGAAGTTCTCAGGGGCCTCCCAGTATCAGGCCCTGGCTATTGTTTTGGACATACATGCCAGGTACCTGGCTGGTCTTTGCCTGTGTGCTTCACTGAAGAAAGATTAGGTTCAGGTTTGAAAGTTTCTTTTTTATGCATACAAATATTTGATTAAATTTCAGCTCTTTTAAAAGTAGTATTAGGAAGTAGTTATGAATACCTGCATGTTAATATTAGCCCTCTATTAAATTTGTACAAGTACTGATCTATAAAGAAATCTATAAATGCTCAAGTTTACTTTCACAGAGAGCAAAAACAAGTTTGAAAGTAAGTGGATCTTTCAGCAATTTCTCTCCTATGAATCACTTGTAAAATAGGAAACCCCTCTGTTTGCCCACACTTTCATGTGTGCCAAGTGTCTTGGTTGCTGCAGAGTCATTTGCAAGTCTTGGAGAGGAACAGAGTTCCAAAGCCCAGTTTCTGCTACCTGAATTTTATTGTTTTTGAGGTTTTGCTTTTATAGCCCCAGGAGCTGAGCACAGAGAGCTCTGGCCATAGTGAATGACACTGCTTTTTGAAAGGAGATGTTAAGGGGAATTTTTAAGGTGTGATTTAGTTTATCCCATGAGATAGAAACAATAAAAAATGGTGTATAAGTTGTATTAATGTTTGGTTTTTAATTGATTCCTTTCCAAGGAAGTTAAAAAGGAAGGAAATTTGAATAGCTGCTGAAAGGAGAGCTCTGTTATCTACTTCTGTAACTGGAACTTTCCAAGGTTTGACCAGTATTTATACATCTCTCTGCTGAGCTGTGTTTTTGGCACCAAAATATTGGTTGTGGTTTGCATAATCATGTGTTACACTAGCTGCCTGCAAGAAAGCTGAAGTTATTCTTATTTTAAAAATGCAATTAATTTTAAAGCATTATGCTAATTTTAAAAAATCTCTACAAGATGTGGAAAAAAGCAAACTTTTGTTCACTCTTGAGGGATACATAAAGAGGCTTGGAGAGAGTCAAATAAAAAATAAGTAGTTTTCAATTCCTCTGAGACTGAACTAAAATGACTTTTTTTTCTTTTCTTCCAATAAACTATAAAAAATCAGCATAAAGTCTCTAAGAGAAACCTTTAAATCTTGTAGAAAAATGTTGGCCTTTACTACTCTGCTCTCATTTCTACCTCCTCTTTGCCCAAGGTAGGAAGTAAATCCCAAAGACTGTTTCTGTCAGAGCTATTCTGTCATTGGTCACCTTTAGTGACCAATTACAAATACACCACACTTGTGAATGAATGTAGGAGTTGGTGAGTGGATGAAAGAGTTGGTTCATGCTAAAATAATTTGGTTCCCATTAACATAGTGATATGTTTAGAACTGCAGATGTGTTGATACATTTAAAGTTTTGTCTGTATTAGTATTGGCTGATAAAGCAAAGATATCCCAAATGTAATGCTTTGAGAATCACCAGTCCAGTGTAAATCCAGGAGGAGTCTGAACTCTGGGAACACACACGTGTTTTATTTATCCCTTTCTCTACACAGGCTTTTTTTCCCAAAGCAAGACCTCAGAGCTCATTGCTTCCTTATGCTTCCTCTCTTCCTCCTCTAGGATTATCTCCATGGGTTGAAAAATGACATCTCCTTCTCCATTGTAATTGATTATCTTTCTATTGAGTATTAGCCCAAGTGGACACCAAAAATGTACATCTGAAAATTCCTTACTGAATTGAAGTGGCCTGAAATATTTCCCTGTGTCACTCTAGAATTAGATGGTGAGTTTGTGTAAGAAGAGGAAAGGCTCCTTCAAACATACCTCTGGTTGCTAATGTGATCAGTTGGAAGTGTGAACTCATATTCTTCTTTCTTTTGAGACAGTTGTGCTCAGAAGAAATCAGGGCCACTAACCTGGAGGTACCACTGTGGGCCCTTTGTGCACATGAGAGCCCACCTGAGGAAGGAGTGGGTCCTGTCTGTAGCACGAGGTGGCCTGGCCACAGCAGGCTGTTTAAAGACTCTTTAAACACCAGGCACAACTTCCAGGGGTGACTCTCTGTGTCTGCCAACACTGCAGAGCTCTTGGCAGGCCAGGGGTTAATTGTCACTGCTTGGCTCTGTTCAGAAGCTGTGTGATCCCAGCCTGCTGTCACGAGGCTACATGGCCTCTGGCTTTCCAAGATGGGACAGGTTCCTTCCACAAACTGTAATTCTGACTGATGGGAGGCTGCTTAAGAAGTTGAAATATGGTTTAAAATGACATTACTTATCCTCAGGCTCTTCTGGGAGAGTCAGCATATCTTGTTCTTTTGTTTTTCTAGTTCTCCCTACCTCCCCTTGCACTTTAATGCTTTCCCAAGGTTTCTTATTCTCGAGGACCTGGAGGAAGGTGCCTGTTGGTGTTTGATCCTTGTGCTGCCAGCTGGGAGATGCCATGTCTGTGCCCATCCATGCTGCCCACAGGCCAGTTTGGGTCCAGGGGATCTGGAGAGTGTCTGGTCCTGCCCAGTGCCAGCTGATGGCCACAGCATCCCTGTCCTTGGCTTGCAGAGGTACAGCTCACCAAGCAGCTGTGAGCAGAGCAGAACAAAGAGACTGCATTGGTTCAGTTATTAAAGCAGATCTGAGTGTTGTGCCATCTGTTCTGCAGAGACACAAAACCCAGTGAGCTCTTTGGCAAAGGCAGAGAATATGTTCAGGATCTATGGAAAAGACGGATGTGAAAATAAGAATTGGTAGGAGCCTGGATAACACCAAAACAGACCAAATACAACAAAACAAACACTTGAAGGAGGAAACACAAGAAAGAAAACTGACTTCAAGTGCAGGAAAACACAACATTGATTGGATTTTTTGTCTTGTCTCTTCCCCACTGCCTTTCATACATGAGGTAATTTTTTCTCCCCATGATTCTACTCAGCACAGCGGATTCTGAGGATATTTCACTGCTCAGAAATGCTGTGACAGTGCAGGAGCCCACAGCACCCCTCAGCCTGCCATGCCAGCAGGGGGACTGGTCTCTCCTGGCTGATGGGAAGCCCCAGGTAGCTCAGGGTGACACTGGCTACCCCAGCCTAGCAATGGGCCTCCTCTGCCTGCTGCCAGAAGTCACAGCTGTGATCCAAAGCACAGCTGTGTGTCATTTTTCAAAAGCCAGGAAGGAGAATTGCAGACTTTGTGAAAAATGATAAAATCTGGAAAACTTTTTAAAACAACCTTAATAGTTTTGTGAAATTCCTGCTTCCCCAGAGTTCAGATGAATCCCATGACAGTCTAAGCTCCTTGTGTGAAGCTCCTTGTTGCAGTGCTGTGGCCAGTCAGGGCTGGTGGTCAACAGTTGGCAGAGAGGGTCATTGATTGACCAACTCCCTGCAGCAGAGCCTCTCCTGCACTTTAAACTGAAAACCATGATCTGGTTGGAAGTGACTCTGATGCTGAGAGCTGCCTGAAGTGAGAGATTTTGCTGGTAGGAGTAAGGGCGCCTTGTGGATCATGCTCTGGACTTGGTCTTCAGGACATTTGGTTTCTCATCTCTGCCATGGAGTTCCTACATGTCCTTGGGCAAGTCATCCAGCTTACCCTCCTCTCATTTCCCCAGTGAGGAATGGGGGATTGCTTTCCTCCAGCACGGTGCTGTGAGGCTCTGTGGAGTTGGCAGTTACCATAGAGATGAGGGACCTAAATAGAATTTGAAACCTGTTGAAGGAGAGCTGGAAACCTGACAGTGATACCAAAAGAGCAGCTTGGCTTTGGCTGTGTTGTGTGGGGCAGCTACAACAGGTTGTAAAACCGTCACAGTGGGTGTAAGTCCTGTGAATCCCGGGTCATCATTGACTTGTAAAAATAAAAAGCTACTAGCACAAACTCAGCCCATAAATATGAAGCAATATCACTAGTTAAACAAATAAACGAAAAGAGATTTTCTCTTTAGGATCCTCTGGGCATTTTCATTTAATAAATTCTTTTGGTCTGGCAGGAGTCCAAAATCAAGAAGTCCAGACCTGCTTCTGTTCTTTCTGGGGCACGCGGGAGCTTCTGAGGATCCTCACTGTTTGAATTAAAATTTGCTATAAAATGCCAGCTGGAGAATAAAAACCTGTAGAGTTACTCTGTGATTTGTTTTAGGCAGAAGGAGATGGGGGAAAGAATATTTAATCTAATTGATACTCTTTTGTGAAATGAAGATATGACTTTCAGGTAGTCCTTATTACACCATTAATTGTGTTTCTCTGTCCTTCTCATTCATGTTAAAACAAATATTTAATGTTTTCAGTCTCCCTGCTGAAATGAGGATGGGTTTGAGATCCTGGTCATTCCCATTCAACTTCTTTGAAACATTTCTGTTAGGTTGTATTTGCAGGCATCCTGCATCCAGTGTTTTCAGTGCAGCCATAGGACTGACTTGTGTAACAACAAAACAATGCCATCTGTCTTGTCTTTTTTTATCCTGTATTTAAACACACTTTTTTTCCTGTTTTAGTGCTGATTGAGTTTGTAGAGTGAAGTGAAAGAAAATATTTATTGAACTTGTTGCAATAGTTGTCCATCTCTCGCGTGAGTTGGAAGTAGCTAATTTAGGACTTGTGTGTAGGTTGGTTAAATATTTCTAACAAAACATTTGAGTTTTTTGTCAGTGTTATCTTCCATTTGACAGGTTCCTGTGCATTCATTCCTTGATCTTCCTGAGTTCTGTCTCTTGGGCTCCTGATACTGCTGTCTCTAATCTAAATTGTGTAGCTAGCAGCAAATTCCAAGTGGAAGTGCAAGGACTATGTTGACCTCCTTTGTAATTTTTCAAACACATTTGGAAATTCATTGTGAATCTCAGTGGCGCACTGGTCACATGGCCACGACTCACCCCCAGTGTGTCCGTTCACCTGTCTGGTCTGGGATGAGCGTGGGCTGGTTGGAACCTCTGTTTTCTGGGTGAGGGATGTTTCCTGTCAGGCCCTGGATGCCTCCATGTCACTGCTGGGTACCCTCAGCAGCACCCTTGGTGCCCTCAGCTGTTTTGCCCTGGGCTGGATATTTGGTCCTCCTCTAGACAGGACTTAGACATAATTGCAATAATTGACTTTAGAGTGAGTGGGGGGATAGATACAGATTATCTGATAATTTTTTTTTGAAAACTGATAATGATTTTTGCATTTATAGAAGTAGATAACTGGCACCCTTACTAGAATATTTCCTCTGACCCTTATTCTAAGCTGGTAGTTCTTGTGACTGTACTTGGACAACTGACCTTGGGAAGTTTTTAAGCACTGTTGTTGGCTCAAGAACTACAAATGTTTGTTGTTTTTTTTTTTCTCTCTCCTAGTAATCTAAATTAATAATGTTGGTTTCATTATAAAACAATCCCATGAGATTTTAAAGGCAACTGTAAATAAGAAAGCCACATCATTTTATAGTAGATGTGTAAATTATGGAAACCACCCCACCTCTTGAAGAACTTGCTTAATATCTTCTATAGTAATAGTATTGTCCAAATAAACACACACCAGTTGTAAACCTACCAGAATGTGTGGTGGTGCTAACCCAGCTCTACTGGTGTGAATACATTAGCCCACTGACATATGGTGTGTAATTTGATTTCTAGTAGTTCTGAGAGATTTACAGGCTGACTTATGCTTCTTGCTTTGCCTTTATTTTCCATACTCTCTTATGTTCCTTTACAGGCTCCATTTGACTCAATGCATGTTGTGTCCAACTTCCAGCTGCCTGAGTGCTGCTGGATATTAATTTCTAATTTTTTTTTTTTTTTGGACAACAGACGCTTTTCTTTTAACTTTTTCCTAAGAGTATAGGTGCTTTTCCAAAATAAAACATTACTACCAGTCTACCTTCAACTGCAACACTTGCTACTTTTTCAGCTTTCTACAGTTATTGTCTAACTGTGGTTTTGTCCTTTAGAGTTTTGTGTGTGATATTTAAGTCCTTTTGTGCTTCATGGAGTATGGTGAAAAGTTTATGGTTACTGGAGCCATAGTCTAAGCAATAGAGGGAGCATTCTTATTCTTCAATTTGCACAATATTAAATTGTTTTATTAGTAGCTGCAGCCTTGGAGGGAAGAGAGGAGAAAAATATCTGGAAAAACACAAACAATGAAAACCATAAAAAATGGAGGTGATCCAAAGAGGGAAAGAAAATTGCACGAGCCACACTGTGACCAGATGTCCATGTGAGGCCTTATCTTGTCTTCAAAACCAGCCAGTAGCAGGTGATTGTCTTTGGTGTCTTAACCTAACTCCTGTTTGATTTTGCTTTTCAAAGGATGTAGATCACCAGCTACTGCTGAGCTCCCTGAGCCTGTTTTGGACTCAGCTGATGTTCTTTATTTTTTCCTCTGCAGAAGTCTGCTAAAATGTCTTTGTTGTGCAATGCCTAAACCTTGGTCCTTGAACTGTAGGTACTAGTGTAGTGTGAAAAATAAGGTGTTTAAATATTTTTAAGGACAAATTTTGAATTGGTTTTTGCATAAGACTGCCTATAATATTGCAGGCTAAAATTTCTTGTCAGAGTTTCTTTTTTTGTTTGTTTCCTGGTATGTCCATGCTTTCTCATCAGCAATTCTTATTCTTTCTGTGCTTTCAGATCTTGGAGAGTTATCATATGCCTCCCTTTGTCTTTGTCACACAGACAAATAGTGCACATTAATTCTTTGATTTAATCCTTCTTAATAAGCCTGTTCCTCCAGGGATTAATTATTTTAGTTTTTGTACTGTATCTTGCACTTTGTTGACATCTTGTACTGGGAGCCTACAGCTGAGTGCAGTATAAAATTGAAAGCTCATCTCTCATTAGGTTTTCATGCTCTCATTTGAAGAAAAACTGCTTCCCAGGTCCATTTCTCCAACACAAGGCAAGAGAAAGAAGGTTAAAATAAGCCTGGCTATAGGATGTGGAAAGAAAAACAAGCCCCAGTTGCAGTGAGCTTTTGTTACTTTTGTTTTCCTGCACCCTTATGGGCATCCTGTTAGAGAAAAGCTGGCATTTAGCAGAGAAGGAGCCCTGTCTGATTTCCAAGCCACATATCCAGACCTGTGGCTGGCTTTGGGTTATGAGCTTTTGCATGGAACAGTATGAGGTGTGTGAGATAAGATGCTCTTTCCCAGCTGGGAATTTTTACCTGCTGAGGGCCTTTCCTTGTGGTAGCAAATGTCAGAGGCTGCAGCCCAGGGGCACTGGGTTCTGCCAGGGGCCTTCCCAGGGTGGGGATTTTGGGGTGATCTCCCTGAACCTGCCCATGGTGTGGCTGTGTGGGCACTGGGGCTGCTGTGTCACGGTGGGTGGGGTGGCACTGGGAGGAGCAGGAGATGGGAATGGCCAGGCCAGGGCTGGCTCCTGCTGCCCTGCAGCTGCTGCTCTGCAGTTCACATGCTCCTCTGGATGTGCAATGCTGCTGCAGAACACCTTCTTAAGTGAAGAGTCAGGACTCTTATAAGATAATTTCGAATTACTTTAAATGCTGGGTTTCCACTCAGATTAATTTAATACATGAATTTAATATATTAAACTTTAAAAAAAATATTTAATACAGTAAACCTTTTTCTGCAGTTTTCTGTGATCTGGAACTTTTTATCTTGTTTACCATAGCAAAGCCCTGGACTCTGTTTCCTACCCATCAATTGATGTGTTCCAGCCCTGCTGCAGACAGGTTTTGGGAGGCTGCAGTGATGCTTTGATAAAAACTCTATGGCCTGTCTTATATAGAATATGAGACTAAACTGCTTTAGTATTTACAAATCCATTTATAAATTCTGACCTTGAGACTTATGAATGTGACACCCATTGACTTAAGTGGGTGGTGATTTGTGCCTTAAGCAAATATATTTTTGAAAAGAAAATGTGTAGTAACTGTCCCATTTTGTGAGGGTTTGAGCTGAGGAGCTTTCCAGCTGGACTTGTTTTCTTGCAGAATGTCAATTAAGTTTTATTGCTGAGGGTAGGACTCAACTATGTGTTTTGTCAGTGTCCTCAGAAATGCCTTATTTCAAATGGTTCTGTGTGTCAAAATTGGGAAAGTTAATCTTTTTGAATCTTGCTGTTAGCAAATTCATGGACTTGATATTCATGCTTTTCCTCCCTGAAAGATTAAAGTTGAGAAACTCTGTTTCAGGGCACTGCAATTACTATTCCCTACTTGCAACAACAGCAATCAAGTTTACAATCCCCTGAGTCTGCAAGATCTACCACATTTATCATTTTCATTCTTAACAGCTATTTAATAACTCACCTCTTTCCCACTCAGAATTACACATACCTGTGGGCATCAAGCCTAGAGAATTTCCAAAATGTTCTTGCTTATGCATTATTTTAGCTAAAGGAATTGCTTGTCTCCGAAAAGCTTCACAATTGTAACAGTTTTGCAGCTGGGCTCATTGGAGATGAGGCTGGTGGAGGTATCTGAAAGGTGGAAGCCAACCTGGCAGAGGTGCCAGGCTATTCCCTGTACAGCAGCTGCAGGGACATCTGCTCTGAATTTGCCTGATTCAGAGCCCTTTCTACTTTTGCAGGCTGTTCTCTGCAAAAGGAGTATCTGTGGCAAATACTGAAAGTTCTGGGTTCGTATATTACCTAAACTTGTTGAAAATGAGATTTATCTCTTGGGTTCTCTGAGGATTGACAGGTGAGTGGCTGCTAGGACAGGGCAGGTCGTGGGGGACAGAGGCAGGAGATTTACTGGGGAAGTGCTTGGGGCTGTGCCTGGTCTGCTGCTGCTGCTGGCCCTGGGCGGGTGCTGAGTGACAGAGGTGAGAATTTGGTAATTTTCTTGTAAAGGCAGAGAAGTTGAAAGCAATGTTTTTAGCATTGCTCACTGGTGAAAGCCAGGCCCTTTGGCCAGGACCTTTGTCTTGAAATCTGCTGGCATTGCTTTGTGAAATCACTTTAATTGTGTCTGTTTTCTCGATGCTTCACTGAGAATGAGACACAGTCTGTCTCACTATTGTGTCCCTTAAAAACCACAGAAAACCCTTCTGAGTTCCTAAAATGAATTATACCATAAAACTGCAGGATTTGGGTCCAAATTCCCATCTGCTATAAACTAATGCAGCTCTCTTAACTTCAGGTTATATTGGCTCAGATTTGTCCCCCTGCTGTTATCAATCACACCTGCGATTGTGTAGTGACTAAGCTGGGCTCTGGGAACAAAATTTTATTTTTGGTAGCAGTGGAAGTCTGTAGATGCATGAATGGATGGATACCCACCCTCCCTTGGGCAACAAGGACTGTAGAAAGCAGCCTGTCATGAAAGAGCTCTCAGTGGCAGTAATTCCTGTATGGTGCTATTCATTAGTAGATCTCAAAGTGCACTGAAAATGTGACCTTACCCCCATGCAGAGAATAAATGGGAGCCCTAAGGGACACACAGCTTCCATAGGGTGATCCAGAAGGCACTGCTTTTCTGTCACTCTGCCTGTGTAATTCTTATGTGTACCAATAATTACTCACCCCCTTATTTTTTTTTGAGAATATGTGAAAATAACATGACTTAACTGCAAACCAATTTGAAAAAAGCGCTGAAAAATACTAACAGTAACAAAAGTATATATGATCAGTTAGAAACTTTCTTCCCCATCCAGTCTGGGCCTGAATAGATCAATGTAGATTGAGGGCAGCAGGAGCACGCAGCACGGTAAGTGCCTGTATGTTCCAAATATTTGCCACAATTTCTTCAGTACTTCCTTTCACTGTAAAGGAAGGTGAATTTGCAGCACTGAACAATTCTTCCTCTGCAATGCTTCACTAGTTGGAGGAATGTTCTCAAAGAATCAAATGCAAGTATGACATAAGGTTTCGGGGTTTTTTGTTTTGCATTATCTACATGAATTAAGCTGAATGGAAGTAAAATTCCAAACTCATCTATTCCTGAATCAATGTACTGTGTGATTGGGAATGAACACATTGCACAAGGGAAAATATGAAAATATGAGAGATCCCAGGTGGGCAGGGATGAGTTTGGAAGGTCTGTGTCATAGTTCTGCCTCAGGGAGACTTCCTGGGTGAACTTGCTGCAGTCACTGGAGCTCCTGGTGCACCAGGTCCATTCCATTGTGACTGAGCAAAGACTGTACTTCTGTACATGGCTTTCATGTTGGGAGGACACATCTGTTGTTGTCTGAAAAAATCATGTTCCTGTGGCTCTAAGACCTAGAGAAGGATCATGAAAGTAACATGTGGGATTTGCTTGCAAATTCTCTGCTCTGCTAGTGCCACTGTGGTCAAATGTAGAGAAATGTGTTTTTAGGTAAAAGCACATTGATATAAACATGGCATGAGACTTTGTCCAAAATCTGTCCTGAAAATATAAATATTTTCCCTTTCAAGTTATCTACAGAGTATTTTTGGCAACTCCAAATTTAAATGCAAGTCTTTCTCAGATACTCTGTGAATTGATTGTTGGGAGAATCCCATATTGCCAGTTTCCATCTGGAGTGTTCATTGGCATTGCAGGGAGTGCAAGCTCATAACCCAGGCACTGAGGGTAAATATCAGAGAGTTTGTGAGTTGCTTTTGTCTCAAGAAATAGCCTGTATTTCAAGACTGTATTTGGGATTTGTTCATGTGCAGGTATGTAATTTGGCTGCTTACCTCTTTCAGAATCAAATACTCAAAAAAATTAGATCTTTATTTACAGAAATGTTATTTCTAAGAATTTCTGAAATACTGTTTTTCTAGTTACTGATTTAATTAATTAACCAGTTACATGGATTTTTAAAAATATTAATTTCAGCTTTGTTCACATTTAATTTTATCTTCCTGTCTGTATCATGTGTTTGGAGATTGGGATGTAAATCTGCCTTTTTATGGCAATGAGAAGCTTTGTAAATCTGTACTAATGAGGAAGAAAATGAGCATTAATTAAACTCCTGGTTTCAGGATGGGCTGAGGCTCTGGAGTCCTGAAGCAGCCGCTGGATGGGTTACTTCATTACAGCCCAGAACCAGGAGCTGTGAGCTGAATGCAATGAGGAGACAATTAAGTCGCTCACCAAGTGCAGAGCCAGAGAGATATTTAATTATCCACAGGAGCTCAAGCTCCAAAACCTGGAGTTTTCTGTAGATCTAAATATGCCAGGCAATTTTTCTGTCGAATTAGGCTTCTGAAGAATGTCTTCAGAAATGCAGGAGGGGCTGGGGACGTTGAGGAGATGGGAGAAGAAACCTGCTGAGCTCTGTGGTGTGGTGGCAAAGCTCTCGCAGGTCCCCTGGGCTGGGGAGGAGAACTCCATCGTGTGGGATGGGATTGGTGTCATTAACCTGAGCAGAAAGCCCGTGTGGCTGTGGCCATTGCCAGTACATGTAGATTCTGTAGTCCCTGAAATCCTTGGGAGGAGTTCTCCAGGGATGCACAGGAGCCCTGTTACCCTCAAAAGAGATGAGTGGAACTCTAGACCCCAACTCCATGTGATCCACAAATGGACTCATTTGTGGCTTATCAGTGTAATTTGTGTCATAATTAGACAGGACATTCATTCTCAGTCTTCCATGTGATTATTTTTCTGTGTGGCTTTCACTTCTAAATAACCACCTTGCTAACCTTAGCAGAGGTTTTGATTCTCTGAACTGCTGTTTCCTTTTGATTAAGTGTTTTCTGCTCTAGTCTTTAATGCATATTAATGAGTGCCAAGCAGTGCTTGACTTGAGTAATTTGCAGCTGGGATCTAAAAGCCCTTGCAAGGAAGGCCTGGGGATGTCCCACTTTGGGAAATAGTGGGATATTGTAGGCTCTTTGCTACAATTTGGTGCATTTCAAAGGCAAACACTTTTTCTATTAATTTATATTTTCATTAGTCACAGGACACAATCCCAGCTGCCATCATCAATATTCCTATATTCAGCTTAGTTTCAAGTTAAAAGTCCCAGAAGAGGAGAGGAAAAGGTAAGAGCTTAGCAATTTTTCCAGAATTGGACTTCCTTTCATGGAGATGCACAATTCCATGCCTGGTTATGGATTGCACAGAGTGTCTGTGGCTGCAGCATGGTAGAGCAGGGTGATCACTGCTAATCCAGAATGCCTGGAAGTACAACATTCCTGGGATAGGTGGTGAGCAGTATGGGATAGAAAAACACTACAATAGCAGGTACTTTTAAGCTCTTAGTTTGTGAAAGCACCTCCTGTGATTCTGTTCAGAACTTTTGGGGAAACGGGCATTTGAAAGGCTTAAATCTGTTTTCACATCTTGTGGAGTAAATGTCCAGAAGATTACTGTGCAGGGATTTTCTGAAGCCCTTCCAGTTGAAGGGAAGTCACAGGTGTGCTCAAACAATACACCATTTCTATCTTAGTCATCCTGAGGCATTCTCCAGGAAATTGCAGCAACCTGAATGCTCTCTGTTGTCATCACAAACTTGGTGGTTGTCTGACAGTGGTCTTGGCATGATGGGCTGGCACAGGGGTGATGGCAGCTGGGGAAAAGAACAGGACTGGTGAAGGGTGAAGGATGTGGGCAAACCTCTGCTGCCTTGTTTGCTGCCCTATTGCTTGCTTGGCTGTGCACAACACTGGTGTTGAGTTGATGACTAAAAGCAATCTCCCTTTCATGGTGGCTTTTTGAGGGTGTTCTGAGTAGTATCAGAAAAAAATGCATTAAGTGATTCATCTTGAGCTTTTCATGTTCAAAGCATTTGACCAAAAAACCCCCAAATCAGGCCTTGCAATTATCCTGCAAGACTGTTATGCTGGTTCAGAGGTGGAGAAATGGAAGTAAAGAGGTTAAATGTCTTGCTCAGAGCAGTAAGGAAATGTGTGGTGGAGACTTTCAGGAGCCCCACATATTTCTTAATGAATCATTTATAGTTGTGGTTATATTATTAGGCAGATGACTTGAACTATGGATTGCTGTAGGAACTCTGCTTTTCCATCTAAATGAATTTTCTTCTTAAAGTTTGAAACAGCCATTCTTATCTTTCTTATTTTATTTTATTTCATGACAATATGTTGGCTAAATGAAAGACTGTCTAGGACATGCAGTATGCAAAAATATAAAATTATTTTACAGTTCAAACATACATTCTTTCCTAATAATTCTGATCAAAAATAATTGAGGGTTTTTTCTCAGCACTAAAAGAAAAGAGAAATTTCAGTAGTAGTAGTAGTAGTCCAAGATTAAAATGAGAAGAAGAACATTCAGCCATGTAGCCAGGAGTTGGGCTTTAATGGTCCTTGGGGGCCCTTCCAACTGAGGAGTTTCTATGATTCTGTGTTTGAAGGTTAAATTCCTTCCTTCCTACACCTCTACAGAAGTAGGGGGGATGCTGCCATGGGGATGTGCAGAGTGGTGTCATGTCCATCCAGGAAGCAGACTGGGGAATGAGAGCACCTGATGTTGTCCTGCTCTTTGGCAGCTTCCAGTGCCATGTGAATCTCCCTGCGCAAAAAAGGGCCAATACCAGGCACAATGATCTGCAGGAAATGTCAGTGTTTAAGCACTGTTTTATGTCTTGGGATCGAGCATTCAAATATCTCTTTCTGGTTAGTCTTGCAGCCTGTCCCAGGGTGTCACCTTCATCTTCTCAGAGAGGAGAATTCACTGTGACCAATAGTTTTCATTTCCAAAAGGCCATCATACCCTGGAAGCTAAAGTTCACCTATAAGAGCTGTTCTTCTGTCCAATCAGTTCAACTACTGATTGCAGATGTTGTTTCTCTGTAAATTTTCTTAGAAGACCTAAATTCCTCCAAACTCCCATCAATACTCCCTACTGCACACAGTGCACAGCAGCATTTCCCCCTGTATCCTGAATTATGGTCTGCATTCCAAATTATGGTCTGGCATTATCTGCTTAGTTAATGTTAGGCTTAATGTATCCAAAAATATATAAGAACATGTGCACAACCATGGTGCATTTGCACTTGCAAAAACCAAAATCACATATTTTTCACGTGACAGTTAAGCTCTCAGTGTATTTCTCCTGGGTGTAGAATGGTGTGTGCATCTTACCCTGTGCTGTTGAACTTGCAAATGCTTGTTCCTTCTTGGTGTTTAGTTGTGCATTTATCATAAAAAGATTTCCAAATTTCTGGATATAATATTTAATATCCAGAAGAAGTGTGTGTGTGTTATGTAGTTAGAATAAAATTAAAAGGAGAGTAACATCAAGTCTGAATTTTTCATGTATTCCCCTTTACAGTAAAAGATCGCTTGCTGTCTCTTTGGGTTCAGCACTTATTTTCTTGGTTGTCTTGACTTCCTTGAGCTGCTGAGCCTGTCTCACCTTTTCTGTGTCTGATGTAGAATCTAAATTAGTTAAGAAGAAACAGGATATCAAATTCAGTTGCCTCTATACAGGCAGGATGGCACCAGCTTAAATTGCTTTGATATAATTTTGCTTCTTTAATCCTTCCTCTCCAATCTGTTTTTGTATACATTAGATATACGAATTCTGGGACTGGAAATTTTGCCTAATGTAAGTTAAGACATGACAAATGAACCTGACATTTTTCCAAGGAGGGAACCAGTGAACATACTGTATTTATAGCAGTAGGAATGTAGTTTGTTGTTTACAGAAGAAAAATATGTGCTGTATGAGAACTTTGGTGCTGGAATATGATAAGTGTGTTTAGATGTGCTTGTTTCAAGTGAGGACACTGGGTTCAAAGAGCCAAACTGGTTCCCTGGAAGCTTGAGGTAAGGCTTCACTGAACAGGGGATTTAGGCTCCCAGAAGCTCAGATAGCAAGATGGAGAGTGTCACAGTACAAATTATAAACTGCAGTGTCTCCAGGATTGTCTCTGGGCAGAGTGGGAAGGAATGTGATGAAGGAGCTTCTGGAGGCTGGATCTGGACCAATTTAATTCGTGTTAATAGTAAGACTTTGTCTGCAAGCTGAGAGTTCAGTAGCTGAAGTTCTCAAACACAGATGTGCAAACATACAGAAAAAATTGATTCAAGGCAAGCATCTCTGCAAGCAGCCCTTGGCTGCTGTGACCTCCTGCAGTTGGGCAGGACTGCAAGAGGAGACTAGCCCAGGTGATCCAGATACCCAAGTTGTTTCACCTGCATAAAGATGACAAAAAGTCCTTTTCTTTTATAAAGTTTTCATTCTTTAAGAGGGTTTCCCCTGAATGCAATGAGAATTGCTTGGATGATGTTCCTTTGGCGTGCTTTGTACAAGTGCAAATTTCTATTTTCATACCAGCGTATCTGGTCCAGTCTGAATAAGTTGGGTTATTTTTTAACAATTCACTACTGACACTCCAGCTAGTTGTAGCTAATTCTTGAAAGGTTATTTTGTTGGCTTTGTGTCACAGGGGAAATAATCACAAAGCTTAACTGCCTGAAAGTCAGATGCAGTATTTTTCTATCTTGCTTCTGGACAGAAAGGCTGACTCTACAACTTTTGACCGTTGAAGTGCACATCAGCTTATGGCACTGATCTGCTCCTTTATTTAGCAGAAATAGTAAACACTGGAGTGGTCTGGGCCTGATGGATAGCTAAGGTCATAGTAACTTCCATTGTAGATGTTTTTTAATGGAGAGGGTGATTTCCTAGACAGATTCTTAGACCTATACTTGGCTTGTGTGGCTCAAGGAGAAATCCTTTTGCTTCAGAGTTGTACCTTTTGTCCTTTCTTGTCAAGCTGGGAAAACGATGCTTTGTTTTGCTCTAATAAAGAATTCACCTGGTTTCCTCTCTGCATCCTAATTGCTCTCTAGAGAGCACTAAAGTGTGCTTAAGCATATTGTAACTGTTTGCTGGCAGTGCCTGCTGTACGTGCAGTAATGCAAAGTGCTCCATCTCTGCCCTGTGCTGCAGGCTGGCATGATCCGCACGGACAAGGACGAGTTCTTCATCGAACCTCTGGAGAGGGGGGCCCTGGAGGAGGAGGAGGGAGGAGGCAGAACACACGTGGTCTATCGCAGAGCAGCTGCCAGGAAGCAGCTTCCTGGTGAGAACGTGGATACTGTGTACAGAGGTAAGGTGGGTTCTGGGACGAGGTGCAGCTGAAGGCACGCAGCCAATGTCATCTGCTACCTCTGGCGTTTTATCCTTCAAAGTGGAAATGGGCTCTCCCTCCAAGGAAGGAAAAGTAGGGAATGTGTTGAACACTTCCTAGGGGCTAAGCAAACAGTGCAGCAGCCAAAACCATCGCTGGGATGGTGGCACTGTCTTTGCCTTGAGGAGTTTTCTTGGCTCCAGAGGTGGCCAACATAAAGTTGTGTGTGTCCTCAAGCCCTGGGCCAGAGCAGAGAAAGGGGATGGTGGGTGACAGCAGTGCAGAGGTGGCTGTGGCTGCTGGGACAGGTGGCAGTGCTGGCTCTGCAAAGGCTGTGTTGGAAGGCTGCAAGCAGGACACTGAGGCTGGCATGGTACATGGGCTTTATTGACAGTGTCTTCACTGGGCTGCATTAGTCCCCAAAGGAAAATAAGGGTATCTCCAGCACGAACACAAACTTTCTGGACTTATTTATATATTGCCAAGTGTGGAATATAATGTACTAAGTATGTGATAGACAGTGATGGAATAGCAAGAATTAAATATAAACACCCATTCTGTGTAGTGTTTTCTGTTTCTCTGATAACTGCCTGGTTATTGCACCTTTTTTTCTGAATAAATAAGGGATGCAAATCTGCTAAGAGGATGTTTTGACAGCTGATGTTAACACTGAAATTAACTGGGTCATTTGAGTGGAAACAACAAAATAGCTACATTTTTGTTCCAAATGTGTGTACCAAACTGCAGAGTTGTTTGTCACTCATACCCTGGCATTATCTTATTTCAGTATAGTGGGGTTTCAAGTATAGGAAGGAAGGAACAGAGGGCCACAGGGATGAGGCACTGAAATTTGGGCCCCATGAACAATATAAATTTCTCACTGTTCAGGTTGGAACAAGGATTAAAAAGAAAGCAAGCAATATCATTCAACCAATTTTTTTTCTCCGCTTTGGAAATGACCTGTGAATTTTGGGATTGACACAGTGCTTTGGTGAGTTCTTCTTGTTGCCTTTGTACTCACTGTAGAGCAGATCTGGGTAATGCAGGAGTCTGAATGCCACAGTCCCAGAAGGGTTGGATGGTAGGTATGGTGGAAGCTGCTCTATTAGTGAATGTTTATAAAATTATTGCATGTTGGGAAATACCAGCCGCTCGCTGTGTTTCCTCTTAAACAAAAGAGACTTGATGTTGTTCACACCTTATGGCAGTATTTTTGGTTTTGGATGGTAAATATTCCTCAGGAGTAGGAGTCTGGTACACAGAACAGCACAAACTGTAGATCAGCCCTAGTTACTGGCACCTGGTACCTGCTGGAGGAGGCTCTGTCAGCAGTGGCTGAGATGCAGCCTGTACCTGGCAGCAAAGCCACACGCCGTGTCTGATGCCACCAGACTTGGTGTCTGTCACCTCCCCTGTGCCGGGGCTGGAGTTTGCAAACTGTGGTAAAAAGGCACGAAGTAATCACAGCCACCAGCCAGCACTGTGGGATTGAAAAGCAAAAGGGAGGCTGGGCTGAGAAGTAGCAGTGACCTTGTCTGGTACAGCAGGTGTGGGGACAGGTAGGAATAGTTGTGATATTTCAAATTTTTAAACTAAAGAAAGAATGCTGAGGGCAGTAATCTTCCCTTCTACACCATCACCTTTTGATTTGGAAACTTAGTTTTTATTTTGGAAAAAAAACCCCACTGTTACCAAAAGTCAGTAAAAATAAAAACTGTAGGGTAAAGGGAATTTTTTTCCATGAAATTGTCTTTGTCTTTAATAAAAAAAGTGAACAACCACTTGAAAATGGTTTGTTCTCTACATTTTTTTTATTAAATCTGGCTTCCCACCTCTGATTGCTCTAGGCAAAAGGCATGGACAGGATGTGCTTTCACAAATTGTAATTTTATTTTCCACTTGATCTTTTTCCAGAATGCACTGAGTTTTGGTTAACAAACACCAAAATATTTAGTGATTGGGCATTGATAAGCACACTCTGCTGTGTGTTTCCATAGTGTTCTAAACTGATTGATGGGCTGAGTTAGGAAATACTTAGTAGGGCACTTTCAGCATGCTGTATCTATTAAAAAAAAAAAAAAGGTTAACCAAGAGCACTCCCCCTCTTTCCAATATCCCTGGAGACAAGTGCATTGTTGCCAAATCCCATAAATTTACATGTGATGAATTGTAACACTTGGACTATTTTTAAAGGTCCAGCCTCCAGGAATCTTATGAATATGTGATGATTTTTTTTTCCCTAGGAAGCTTCTGGTTCTTTTAACTGTTGATAAAAATGTATAGTTTCTGGCTATGTAAATATTTTAAGGTAATGCGTGACAAACAAAATTTAAGTATTCCATAATTTTTAAAACAGCATCTTTTAAAATCCCATGATATGTTAATTTAATCCCATGATTTGGGAGGGGATTGTGAGTCATGATTTTTGAATGTTTTGGTTTGGATAGATAGATACAAATTCCTTATAAATATTCCTATCTTTGGCACTCTTTTCACAAGAAATAGGACAAGCTGTTCTCTCCTCAGTGAAACAGGAGGTGAAGGAATTGAAAACTCCATGAACTCGGAGTTGAGAGGATCAGCCACCATTTCAAGGTCTTGGGTGTGCAGCGGGCGGTGGCCATGCTGGACCTCACAAGGCACGAGGGTTTGGGATTTTCTACTAAATGCAGTTGTTTTGGAGGGTTGTTTGCTGAAGAACTCCATGCCCCCAGGCAATGTGCATCCTCCCCAGCAGAGCTCCAGCCCGGGGCTGCAAGGCAATGACACAAAGGTCCCTGAGGCTGGGGGGCAGCTGAACACCCCAAAAGGCAGCCAGGACTAATGAAAGATCCATTGACTGCTTGGGACTGAGTATTCAAAAAACAACCTAAAAATATATATATAAAATTGCATTTTCCACACCATGTAAATAAATTCTAAATTGTGTCAACAGATGTGGTGAGATGGACCTGACAGCAGGGTTTTTCTAGCATTTTCCATGCACTGTTATCTATCTTTTATATTATAATAAGAAAAAACGAGATTCCATCTGTCTGAAAATTGTAAACAAGCAAGCCCCACAACCTCCTAAGCCCTGCAGAGATCAAGGTGTGCATCTTGTGTTATGAAGGCTCTGCTGGCATGCTGGGTTTTGGAAAGAGGAATGTGCTCGGAGAGATCTGCCCTGCCCTGGTTCCAGACTGTGCCAGATTTGCTTCTGCATTTACGTAAAACGTTATCAGAAGATTGGGAAATGTAACTACTTGTTTTGGCAACCTGAATCATTTGTTTTGACTGGTGTGGGATTATCTGGGGTTTGGGAGAATTGCAGAGCATGGGGTGTAACATTTCTGCCTGGTCTTCTCTCAAACAATGCTATTTGTTAATGTACTGGAAAAATGTAAGCATCATATTTTAGACAAGTAATAATCTTCAGCAGAGTAATACTGTGAAAGTCTGTGTGAGCTCACTACAAATTAGGCTAATTGTTTCAGAAAGAGAAATATTTTCATGTAGTGGCTGAAATATTGCAGGTGTGGTGAGAATAAATCCTATTTTCTCTGGCAACTGCTTTTAGTGCTTGCATACATATAACAATTTATCTTCCTTTAGATAAAAATAAGCATCATGTTGAACATATTTTAATATTTCCAGTTGAATTCCTTCTTACAAACATGAGAAATGTTCCTTGATAGCAGTAAAACTACCTACATAATAGAACTGGAATTAAATAGATAAGCTAGAGTGGGTTGTTTTTTTCTTGAAACTGCTGGGTTTTTGCTTAAATGTTCTTTGAATGTTAACTGAAGAGGTGCTAAGTATTTAATTAATGGTTATGGTGAGGCCTGGAAAGCTAGCTTGATTTTTGCCTCTAAAGGCAATCTGATTAATCAGGCTTGTAAGCTTTAATATCACATTTCTCCACCTAAATTACTGTGTCTGTTATGTTGATCAGCTGAAAAGAAATGATTATACTAAAACTTCCTTAAGGTTTGCCTTTTCTCTAAAAAATGTTGTTTAAGTACTGTGCTCTGAGTTTTATTGTATTGTATGATTGATGAGAAACAGAAACTCAGCTTTAGTGACAGTTTTATTTACTGTGCAGATGAAAGATGACCTTAGCCAAGAACAGTTTATTACTGATGAAGACAGTAAGGTAACTCTCCAAATGTGCTTAAACCAGAAAGTTTTTGTTTCTGTAAGTGCCAATTAAATCCCTTGGAATGGCCAAGCAGAGTCTGACACAAGTCCCATCATGAATAGCTCTGGGCTGACAGAGTGGACAAACCCACAGCTCTGCTGGAGATTTGTGACCTCTTCTCTTGGCAATACTTGGGGTTGCTGGAGGTCAGACCTGCAGAGGAGTTGTGCCTTGGTGCTGAATAATGTGATCATTTAATGTGACCCTCTGATGTTCTTCCTGGGACAAACCCCGTCATTTATTTTTATTACTTTTTTTGGTAAATTTTTCAACTATTTTGTTTTATTTTTACATTGAGGTAAAATCATCCCCCTAGCAGTAACCACATGCCAGTCAGATAAAAAGACAGAAATAATTTACTGCTTCTACTCAATAGTGGTAGCCAGACTCTTTCTGACAGACCCAAACTGACAGAGCAGAGCTGGTCCTCAGTCCTCTCACTGGCATCTCCTGGCCCTCCACTCTTTGACATTTAGGAACCCTAAAAAGATAGGGGCCAGTCAGCAGGGGAGAAATCCATGTAAAATTAAGCTGAAAGAGCTCCACTCTGGAAGTTTTTTGAAAAGATGAAAGTTATAAGTATGATAAAGTTGTAACAACTCAGTTGCCAGAGCTTTGCAGGTTTTGGAGATGATATTTCAGAGGAAGACTCCTTCATCATAGTCCATCAAACTGTCAATGCCATTGATTTACTAATGTATTTAAATTACTCTTTAGAAACCAACGTGCATCTGGTGTATATTTTTCTGGATTGCCTGAAATGGCTCAGACTGGCTGCTGGCTGGCCAGCTGCCATTCTAATTTACACAACTTTCCTGGTTACCTTTGCAGGGGAACAGTTTCTTCAGGAAACTGAAGTTTCTCCAAATCCAATCAATATTTCCTCTCAGCTTGCTCTCTTGCTGATTAATTACTGCTCCCTTCTTTTGCAGTCAGTAAGACTCTGATGACAATATTTTTTGTCTCCTTCCTACATCATCTGTGCATGATAAATACATCTGTCTTTCTCTCCTGTCCTGGGTTTTCTCTGAATTCCACAGTGCAGATTCATGGGGATTTCTGGGAAGAGGAAGATTGAGAATTCAGTGGCAAATCAGCTTTTGATTCAGAAGCAAGGTTAAGCACTCATGGCAAAAACAAATCTCCAGGGAAAATGATCTCAGGCCATGGGATGTCACCCTTCCCAGCCATCTGCATTACAGCTGATCAGGCAGTTCTTTGCTAGGCAAATGAGATATTTGCAGTAATTTTGGGGAAAAAGCTAAAGGTTTCTACTTTTACAGTTGTGCAGTAAATCATGTGGGATGAGCAGGTGGAGGCTGATGAACAATGCTCTTCAAGGTACTGGATGGGAAATGCCAGGAATAGCCTATTTTCCTCCAGAGGTGATGGAGTTTTCTGCCATGGACTTCCTCAGTGGGTGGCCTTAGCAGGGCCACAGAATGGTGTCAGGTAAAAAGTCAAACCCCCCAGTGCTTCTGGGGTTGTCAGTTTCATTTTGCCTGGAAATAAAATTATTATGAAATGAATTGAGTTGATTTTTTTCTCAATATCAATAATTTTGCTCAGTTTTTCGATGGGGATGTGCTCATGTAGCTACTGCTGCGTGGTGAGGCATATGCATATCAGGACCACAGCAAAGCTGTGTGGGCTACCTTTGCAGTGTGCTTTCTTGAATTTTGGAGTGCTTTGGGAAGTATATTGCATCTTCAAAGGATTTTTCTTTTAATTAAACATCTCCTTTTTCCAGGTGCTCTAAATCACTTCCAGAATTATTGAACGTTCATGAAATAGTTTCTCATTATTATTTCTTCATGATATCAAATCTGTAGTTGCTGCAGCACTATTTTGTTTCACCAGGAACACAAATCCTCTGGTACAGAGGTAAAAACTGGTGGGGTGGCCTGGAGCTGGAGCAGAGCTGCCACCTGGCCCAGCTCCACTACAGGTTCCTGGCACTGAGCTGTCATCTCCTCTCCCACACACCCCACCAAGCTGTAATGAACTGTTGCTAAACTATTATTATCTTCCTGGAATACAGGAACATAATGATAGCATGTGAAGAAGCTCAGTTTCTGTATTTGTCCCTGCCTTTCTCATTAGGCAGCTTGGGATCTGTGTAGACTTTGAGGAAACACTTCAGTGCAGGCTCAGCTTTGAGCAGGTACTTAAATCAAATTGATTTCAGTGGGATTCAGGTACCTAACTTAGGCTAAATGGATTTTTATTCTGAATGGGTTTCTGTTGTGGTTATGAGGCAAGTTACTGGAGCAAGTTACTTCCATTCAGATATGCATTGATTAAGGGTGAAGGACTTAATTATTTGTACTTGTTTAAATATCACTGATTTGCCTGCATTGACAGCTAATATAAAAATAAAATTAATTTAATTCTTAACTGATGAGTTCATTTTAGCTCCTCTGCTAAATTCAAGCTCTATAAGGCTCTCCAAAATGATTGCTGTGAACAGCTTATAGCTGGAGTTGAATATTACCAAAAGTTGCTAAATATAAAAAAAAAGATAAAGCTGATATTGGCCTATGAAACAAGTTTCCAGTTCTCATATGAATACTCCTGTAAAATTTTTGTGATCAGCTCTGATGAAAATATTGAGAAAGCACTCATTTTATTTTTTACATCCTTGTATCAGCTAATCCTTCTATCCTTCTTTCACATCCTAAATTCAGCTTTGGGCAATGTGAAACTGAGGTTGATTAATCACTTGTTTGTGTTTACATTTAATCAACACTTGCTTATAAAGACAAAACATTTTCAGCAGATTTCATTAAAGTTCATTTTTGTGAACTTCCTTCTACTATCCATTGATCTCACAATCCTTAATGCATTTAGCCTCCCAGTCTCCTGGGAGGAAAGAGAGATCAAAATATTTGCCTTTTGGATGAGGGTGACATAAACCTTGTTTTCACTGCAAGCTGACCCCATGTCTTGCTGGTAAAAGCCCTGTGGAAGGGCAGAGTTCACTGGAGCAGCAGCTGGGAAGTCAGACTTTGCCTGCAGAAGCCCAGCCAGAGCTCTCATGTGTGAGGGTGTGCAGCCGCCCACAGGCGTGTGGGGAGGTTTGCCTTATGAAAATGCATGTGCACACCCACAAGGTTTTTGCAATTTCACATTTACTGGTATGTTTTTCTGTGAAGTGTCATCCTGTTGTGGTTTGTTTATTTACAAGCTGTGTTCGTGTCGTCCAACCTGCTGAGAAAAGCAGAGGATGGCGAGGATCCAGCGGGTCCTGCCAGGCTCAAAGAGGGAGAAACTTGTTCACAGAAAGACCTTAATATTCTGTCCTGACAAACTGAAAGTGTTCTGCAACCCGTATCTCTGTTTGGGAAATGGATTCTGACAGTGAGAATTCAAAAATATGGGTAGCATGTAGTGTTTGCTGTTTTGTACCATGGGATTCAAACTCTGTGTTTAATAACAATACACAAAATAGCATCTGGTAGGCAACACTAAAATAAGCTCTAAGTAGAAAATGCTGATAAGTGTTTTCAGTTTAAAGTGTTTTCTGACAAAAAGTGTGACATAAATTTCATCTGCTGTCCATGATGATGATGATGATGCAGTGATTTGATGAGGCTGAAAGACATCATCAAGTGAAAGTGAGGGACAAGCCCAGAGCTTCAAGAGAGATGCATATCCTTCAAACGTCTACATTTCTATCATTTCTCACAACAGGAGAGCCACATGTGAGGCCTTGTGAAGTGGTCCAAGGATTAAAGATGTATTCCAGCTGGTTCTGATTGTTGTCAGCTCTGTGAGATGTGCTCCTCATGGGCTGGCCGGAGCAGCAGTGCTGTGTGGTGCTGTTATCTTGATGCTTGCAGAAGGAGCACTGGAAGGGTCTCTGCACTTATGGTGGTGTGAGCCCAGATGGAGAATGACAAACAAATGGCTTGGTCTTACTCTGCACTGATTTTCATGGCTGCCACGACACTTCCCTACACCCCTGTGTTGCTCATGAGGTCAATGCTGGTTTAAAGGAGAACCTTTCAGTGCCCAGAGCTGGTCCTTCAGCCTGACATCATTGGGCACCTCCAAAGCAAAAGCCCCTGCCTGAGCTGAAGGGCTGTTTGTTTAGCTGACTCTGTATATGCTGAGTTCTGCATTATATAATGTAGTGAAACCCTGCATTATGCACTGTTCCCCTTAAAAGCTGTTCTCCCCCCTGCCCTAGAGCCAGAGCCAGGACTCCTGCTTGTCCTGCCTCCCCCCTGCAGCCACAGATCCTGTGTGGGTCAGTGAGACCCAGCAGTGCTGGGGGAGCTGAGCAGGGCAGGCGCTGCTGCCCACCAGTGCTGCTGCTGGGGGGACTGCAGGACACAGAGCACTTCTGCCTTCTTAGACAGGCTGAGAGGAGGATGCAGATTCTGCCCCTGGTGTGTGCCAGTGCAGGGATGAGCAGGGAAGCTCGTGCTTCTTGGATGTTTATGCTTTAGCCAAGCATGTGTTACACCCTGCAGGAGGTGGGCAGTGCACCTGTGGTAAGCCGGTGGTTGGTATGAAGGAGGTGCCTGGTCTGCCCAGCCTTGGTTTAGAGCTAAAGCCTGTGTTGGGTAATAACTTTCCATAACCATTTGTGACTCTTCATTTTTTTTTTTTTTTTGGTGCTTTTTGTGTTTTGAGTTCTCTAAGCAGTGCTTGGGGCTGCTTGGACTTTTTAGGTAAAAATAACTTTCATTTGAAGAACAAGCAACAGCAGTGTTAACTTTCCTTTCAGCTAGTGCAAGGTTCTTTTCCCCTGTGCTTTCCTGAAATTCTAAAAGGCAAGAATGTCTTAGCCCAGGAGGAAAACAGCAAAGTTTTTGATTATAGTTGCTTTGGATCTGCAGTTTGGTAACAGTAGTGAATGAATTTCTTCTTGAAAATTTGTGCTTTTCCATAGAGCAGAAACACTGTTTCAAAACAGTGGGTAAGTGGGATAAAGCAGTAACAGAAACTGTTACTGCAAACTATGAGTGCAAGCTCTGCTTTTTCTAAATGATTGTGTTACAAATGATTTATATTGTTTTTTCTAAATATTTTGTCCCAAACTGTGTAGATCATAAAGTCCCATATTACATATTTGCTGGTAATAGTTTGAATTTAAATGTCTTTGCTCATTTGAATATAAACCTTGGGAGTTGTTTTACTTAACATTTGCATATTAGATTACAAATGGTCTGTCAGCAGGACTGGCTTGGACCATGATGAATTTTCAAGCCAAACAATGACTATTTGTTAATATAGAGGTGTTTTCTTGATCCCTGCAACACTCCTGCACACACCTGCATCCTGATTACCGAAGCTTTACTACTGCAGTGAGAGCAAAGGCATGGTCTGGGAATTGGTTTAAAGCAGTGCAACACCCTGCTAATGACAGTCCCCTCTCTCACTGGCCACAGTCTCTTGCCAGCTGTTGCTACCTGAGCCTCATTGCTGGAAGGGATGCAGCCACCAACTGGAAGCTGTTGAGTGTTCCAAAAGAGCCAAGGCAAGCAATTGAATCACTGCATTGCTTTCCTCAATGCCCTGTGCTCCACTGGCTGCATTTCTGGAAAGAGACCCTCAGAGAGTGGCACCTGGTTCTGGTGTCCACTTGTCCCATTCCTGTGCAAAAGGTGAAATCTCCTGCAGACCAACAGGTTCCTAATGTTCTATGTAATATTATTGCTCAGCTCATCAAACTGCAGTTCTTGTTAATGGGTTAAATTCTGTGTATTTCATCTGTCAGCAGGTTCTTTGATTAAAAGCCTGAGATGCATCTTTCTTCTTCCTTTTATCTCTGAGTTTTTGTGCAGTCTCTTCCTTGTTCCAGCTCTGTGTGTGTGCCTGGACCATCTGGCACGGCTCGGCTGCCCGTCAACGTGTGCTGCTTTCAAGGGGAAAAATTATTAATCACAATCTGGATGGTGAGGGGGTTAGGGATGGGTTTTATTTCCACTTCAGAGCTGGCAGTTCCACAGGTAGGCAGCTCTTCAGGCGAGGTCTCTCAGCAGCCTTTTGCAGCGTTGCCTGGTGGGTGTGTGAGGAAGGGTGCCCAGAAGTCCTGCAGAGCAGGGGAGGAGCTGGGAGCAGCGGTCCTGGTGGCTCAGCCCTCGCTGCTGTCCTGCTGCAGGAGCCTCAGGGTGCTCAGGATCACCTTCTGTAGCACTGCTGGGCTCCAGACAGTTGCCCTTGGATCAAAATTCATTTCCCTGGGCTCTGCTCCATTTTGCAGGGTTTGGTCATTACAGACTGTCAATTTTAAGAGACATGGGTTGTTTTTTTTTCCTGGTAACACTAATATTTTAGCATTGCTTCAACAATCATAGCTTTGTAAACATTGGAGTGATTATTTACAGAACATTTGAGGAAGGATTCTTTTACCCAAAGAGTGAGTTGCACATAAGACATGCTCAGTCTAAGAGTAACCTGAAAAGACAAGCCTAATGGTGGTTTCTATGAACTGCCACCTGTAGAAATTTTTTAAACTTGTAATCTCATCAGGTATCTGTGCACTTTGTGACCATGTCTGTTTGCTTGTCAAGGAGATCTTTTTTCCTGTGGTACTTGTGGAGGCATACTGCAGTTGTTGGTGTTTGCAGGTTGTGAACAGTGAGAGACACTATAAAATGTTTTGTGCCTGAAGCAGCTGCCTCCAAAACACCCATTCCTGCACCTCCTTCAAAAACCACCTTGCATCTTGACAGGGAAGGTTTACCTTGGTGCTGCAGGGCTTTTTTTTTTAATTTTAAAAAATAGAAACAATTTTTTTTTTTTTTCTGTCTCATCTTTTTTTTTTTTTTTTTTTTCCTTTTGTGAAGTATTTTAGGAATAAATGGCTGGTGCGGTTTTAAGTGATGCAGGTTTTTCAATGGATCTTTGGATGTGGGGAGTCATGACATTTTGGAAATGCTGTTCATCCACAGACCAGCAAACCTGGGTCACTTTGTGGGAAAGCATCTGGTGTGAGTGGTAGCAGCAGTATCTAAACAGTGATGTGAGAAGCTGCCCTTGCCTGACTATTAAAATATATGAAATTAGCAAGCACTGACAATTACCTCTTGTGAGCTGTGTTTTGTTGTTGCTGAGTGGGCAGCAATTCTGCTTGTCTAATTGAGCTTTGCTAGATCATAGAGTTCAGAGTTCATTCATCATACTGGGTTTCTTTCTTTCTAGGGTTTTCCATTTTTAGAGAGACCCTGTTATATATAGTAATGAACACATTGCAGTCGTGCATGCCTTTTTCCCTGTGGAGCAGGGCAGAAGTTTGGATCTCATTTTGCAGAGCTCTCGTTTACATTTTATTCACAATGAAACTGGGGATGCCAAACCCTAGATATTTGGGGCTTGTATCTATTTGTTGTGTGGCTTTTAAAGCAGATTCTTTCTACAATACATCAAAAAAATGTATTTCTTGAGGTTGGGGAATCAGATCTTTCAGGGGCCTGAGCTTAAAATATTATATTGTCCAAAGCCATAGATTAAATCTCTGCTTGAGTCCTTGTTCACAGACTTACTGGCTGTTCTTTTTGCCAGTTCAATGTAGCCTTTTCCTGGTCCCTCTTAAGAAATTGTTGACTAAAGAGCTGGCTGAAAAGCATACATGTTAACTTCATATTCTACTCACTAGCTGAAGTATTTTTTGCTGAGTTTTTCTTTAAGCAGAGCCTCTGGAGGCTTGTTAAACTATGAAATGTTTACAAAAAAGCAGCCCAAAGTCTCCAGCTAAGGGTATTAAATGTCCTAGGAAGCCCAAAAAAGCTGCTCCAACTTCAATGGAGTAAAATATACGAAAAGGGTAAAATCTGATTTTGAGTCGCTGTAAGATGACTTGAATATAATTACTAAATTTCCAGGTATTTTTCTAGGATATCCCAATTAAATGTGTGCAGAGAAATGGGTAGTATTGACATTTCCATGGCAACCCATTGTAGCATTTCAGATATTAACCTGCAGGTCATATATTACTGAAGCAGAATATTTTTGGAAGACTGGCAAAATCTACCATGCCTGCAAAATGTGCAGGCAACAGCATAGCAACAAAATGCAGACAAGAAAACACAGGCTTTGGAATAAAATCTGGGCTTGAAAGTTAAGTGGAAGTTTTGTTTAAGACTACACTGGTGGTGAGTAACATCACATTCCAGCCCCAAGGGGTTAATTGCTGCCATTTTTTGGCTGTGGGTCTGGTTTGTGTTTGTGGCTTGGTGTGGAACAGAGGTGGGATGATTGCAAAAATGTTGTAGCAACTCTTATTATCCTTTAATTCTAGGTGCTAACAGACTTTGGGGAGCTTGAGGTGGCCCTTTGTGCTTCTGTTCCACTGGTCATTGGTGGTGGTGGTGGTGGGATATGGGTGGGAAGGGCACATGGCCAGAATTAGTTAAGCCCTAGATCTCTGAGGAGGTGTTTACTGGTCCATGATGATGGATTGCCCACTGTTTCACATGGGAGCCTCTTACCAGAAGTCCTGAAGAGAATTAGATGTTCTTCTGCGCTGCTGAAACCCTGGAGAAAAGCACTGGCAAAGGGCAGAGTGTTCCTTGCAAGCAAACTGGTGTGTCTCTGGTATCTGGAGATTTGCAGCAGATCAGATTGATTGCACTGGTAGGATTTACAGACCTTGTGGGTCTCAGGTCAGACAGCTGGAAAGCCTGATTGTCTCTGAAGTGACGGCAGAGGCATTTCCAAGAACCTTTGGAAGAAAGAATCCCCTTTGCTTGGCAGCCACATTGCTTCCTTAAGATTATTTCAGGTTTTTAAAGTTTTTTAAGGAGAATTTGGACTGTTTGAAATGTGAGATGGAACTCTACTCCCACCAATAAATTACAGTGTGTCCTTCAAAATCCCCGTAGGCAAGGCGTGCTATGTGATAGCTAATTCTCACAGACCCTATGAGAATGCATTTTCTGGGAACTGTCTTTGTAATAATAAATTACTGGTTGGCAAGTGGATAGGGTTCAGCCAAGCCATGCACTTGATCCTGTTCACACTGATTTTAATGGAAAAATTCCCAGTGAGTTTACTGGGGGCAGACCCAGTACAAGGCTGTGGGAAACTGCCTGTCTGAATTTGCCTGAACTGCAAAGTGTCTTTGCTGCTGTTTAGATTAATTTTGTACCTTCTGGTTTCATGATTTACTTTGAGATTTTGTAACTTGAAGTTATGTTAAGAACTGAGCATTGAAAACATGACCTGTGTATTGCTAATGATTGAGTGTATATATGGACATGATGGAATGGATGGAGGCATTCCTAATGAAGTTACACTGCACAGGTGCTTGCTCTCTAACATTCCTTTTATGCCTGTTGAGAGACAGCAGCATCTTTCATTGTTCATGAAAAATTATCAGAGCCCCTTTGAAAATATATTTATTTTCCTTGGTTTCCCACTGTGCAGCTTGCAGAGGCTGTGTGCTTTGTGCTGCTTTCCAGTTGCAGCAGATGTGCTTTCACCATTTAGGACACAGACAAAGACTTGTGACAATGTCATACACATTCATCTCATTTGCTCAGAATTCAGGCAGTCTTTTCCTGCCTTTAACATCTCAGCCACCAGGAGATGGGTTTTTTCCTCCCCACTTATGCTTTGTCAATACCCTCCCTTATATCAAGCAACACATCATTAGTTTCAACTAGTTCAGCCAATTTGTCATTAATGAACCAGATAAGAAACTTCCAGATCAAAAGTGACCAGGTTATTTGTCATGGGATTTCAGGGTTGCTCCTTTTTGTTTTAATGAGCACTTTCTTCTGTCACCTGGTCAGGTGCTCCTTCCTCCAGCCTTTGTTAGATGCATTCAGAGGTGGGGTCTAATTTTGTTAAACTCTGTCAGTAACAATTGCACCTCTATTCCTCCTTGTGCTTTCCAATTAAATAATTTTCTGAATTTTCTTTGTACAGCTCTTTCTTTAGATATGCACTTCACTGTATTCACTCTCATTATTCCATTCATACTTTGTTTTTAAAATTCAATTTTCAGGAAATACATAGTGCCTTCTTTTCCTATAGTATTTTCAAAAAATCACTGCTTTTTGTGCATGTGGAAGTATCTTTTCATCCCTCTGCTGCAATTTTCTGACAACTTCTCAACTGATTTCAATAATTGATTGAATTCACATTGGGCTGTGCTTCTGTATGTTTCTTCAATTCATCAAAATAATTTCAGCTCTACAGTGTAACAGCAAGAAGTCTAAAATTTTGACTCATCAACTCTGTTGTTACTGGTCTTTCCACTTTCTTTCCTTTTCTTTCTTATCCAGGTAAGTCACTTTTTTCTTAATTTTTTCAACAACAATTGGTCTAATTTAGGTCTCCAGATGATGTCTTGGTGATTCCTATGTTTCCCAGATGTCCTAGTATCTTTCAGGCTTCTCATTTACATTTTCCATGGAACCCATCATGCCCTCTCAGTATTTTGATTACTTTATGCCAAAATGTCATGTTGCCTGAGGCCTTTTACTGCCTTATTTTTTGTTCTCCCAATTTACAGTGAAATTGTTGGAAGAATTTGATACTATGTTAGCATTTAGAAGAATTTTACATTCATGGGAAAATTGGCTTGAAACACCAAACCTTGCTCCCCAAATCCCAAAATATCCATTAAATCCAAGCAAAACATATATTCTGATATATAAAAAGAATAGAAACACACTTCCTGGGCACTAACACCAAAAACATCCTGCAGTATTGGTCTTTCCATATTCTTCCAGAAGTCATTGTCATGTGCAAATACCTTTCTCACTTCCTTCATAATAAAGGTAAAGAGTTCAAGTTTTTAAAAACAGGCTTAAAGTTGTTCAGATACCCAGGAGAAATCACTGTCTTCAACCTTTATAGAAAGGATCTCAAGGAGATAATTTTATTGGTTTCAGGATCTGAAGGGAGAATCAATAAGGCTCCTACAGACTTTGAAGTTCCTGGTCTGACCTCTGTATTCCCATTAACTGCTCTCCTCTTGTTTCTCCCTCTCACAGTCATCTTAATGACAGTGTAAACCCTTGGACTTCATTTCATTTCATGTTTGGCTCTTAAAAAACACTCACAAAATGCTTAACAGGATGTTTCAGAAACACTGCCAAGAGCTTGGGGTGAATTTCCTTCCCTTGGAAGTGCTGACCTTAGGCTGGAAGAGGAGGCTGCTGTGGAAATCCAGCTGGAATCTGCCCTCCCTTTGCAGAGGGGTCTGAAGACACTGCACAGCTGCAGGTGCTTCCTTTGCTCCAGGCTCTTGCCCTTTGCAAGGAGGAATCTCCTGTGCTTAGAGAGCGGCCATGTGGTGCCCTGGGGCTCTGTTGGCTCCTGGGCTGGCTGGATGAGGACAGCAGCACAACTCCCCTGATCCCTGGGGAAGAGCAGCTCTGGTGCATGCCCTGAGCAGTGCTTCCCTGCCAGCACCAGGCAAGGTGGGATGGCACGGAGAGGAGTGAGGAAGCAAGGCAGGAGTGCCATTTAGTGTCTGCTTGTACAGAGAACTGTATGCTTGCAATATGTTTTACCTTCTGCCAGCAGCTCTGGTGTGAAAAGCAGCATATCTTAATTAGGCAGTGTCAAGATACTCAAATCTTCCAATCTGCCTTCCAATCTGAAGTGTTGTTCTTTGCTGATTTAGCTGTATCTTGCAAGAAGTCGATATGCTTATGGCTAAATGATTGAGTTGCATGAAAAATTTCAGTGTCACCTGATTTTTTGATGGATTTTTTAATAGGACTTGGACAAATCTGTCAGGCTCTGTGGATCATCATTCTGTCAGGATTTTCCAAAAAGGGATCTGTGTGTGCTTTGACCAGAGTGAATCTGCAGTATCCAAGTTGTGTGGGATTTAATATGCAGGACTGGGACTCGGTGTGCTGCATGTCCTGCAGCACAGGTCCACCTACATGTTGTAATCCCAGTACATACCAGTTACATCTTGCTTGCTGCACGTGCTCAGGAGATTTCAGAGCATGCTCTTCACATGTGAGACAATGCTGAAAAATGTCCCAGATTTACTGGGTATGTGTGTGGCTCACTTGTTCCAGTACCTTGCAGCTGTACCAGACTTACTGGGCTTCTAGAGCGAAGTACCTTATGGCCAGTGCTTTTCCTTGGAGGACTGGTTCAAAACACCAGTAGCCTGGTCAGGCATCTGGACATTTAGAAATATGAGGCCAACAGTGTTCTCTAGTTCCACCTGGGTGAAATTTCTGGGAAGATAAAGAGAAGAAGCAGGAGAAAACCTGGATGAACAAAATAATGTCAAAACCTTGGTCTCAAGCATGTACTGTTCCCAAGGGCTTTGTTAGCATTGTGCTTGATAAGAATCAAGTTTCAGTGGGTTTTGGATTGTGTTGTTGAACAAGATGAAGCGTTCTTTGCTAAACTTAGAATGAAGAAGACAAAAGAAAGTTGTTATTGGGTAAAGAATTTTTTTCTTACTAGAACCATCTTTCCCTGAAATATGAAAGAGCCTTTCCAAATGCAAAAGTTATGCAAACATGTCTGAATATAGAAGTGAAACTGGAAAGCAGTGGGTTTCTTCTGCCAGTTTTGCAGGAGGCCACCCACAAAGGTATATCTTATTTTTTTCTCTTCTGGTTTTGTTTTTTTCCCTTCTGGAAAAATACAGAAAAATTTTGGCCAAAATCAGAGCCTATTTTGATTTTATAGCCCTTCTTATCAAAGCAGGATTGAAACGTAGCTTGAATTTTCCAAGTAGTGTCTAATTCATGAAGGAAAATATTTAAAAATAAAGTTACGGATTTGGTGCAAATGGTGTATCACCAAGGCTCTAAGTTCTTGCTTAGACAAATTCATACATATTAGCCTTTGTCTACATGAAATGGAGACTGTTAGGTGTAAGCCATTTGCCTTGCTATTAGTTGGTGCTGCTTGTATTTTTGTCCTTGCTTTGAGTGTTTGATAATGGTTTCCTTTATTAAAATCAAAGCCCTGTCTTGATTTGATATTTCCAATCTGTTTCTTAACTGCGGTATTGTCAAATTTTACTTGTTTTTAAGAGGCTGTTTCTTTTTATTCTGCATATCCACTCCCTCTGGCCAAGCGGGCAGGAAATGTAGTTAATTTCTGTGTAACCCACAGAAATGCAGGATTCCCTGTGGAGGGACACTCTGCAGTGCTCACAGCCCACCCTGCTCTCCTCACATCTGTCTCTCCCCGTGCTGCCCTGCCTTCCATTGATGGATGATTCTCAGCGCAAGCAAAGCCCTAGAAATGCAGTTAGAATGTGAGTTGTTTATTGTTCATTTAGCTTCAGAAGCCAGATATTCCAGATCCCTGCAGTCACTTGTGTAGCAGAGTCAGTATCCTCTGTCTGCTACGGAAATGATCTCCTGGTCCTTTGGTGCGTCCTGAGCCCCTGTCCCACCACTCCCTCCTGTGCATTGTTCAAACTCATTTAGCACAATTCCAGAGGAAGAAATTCAACAATTTGCACTTGGAGCCTACATTGTAGTCTAAATGATCTCACTGCTTAAAAATGTTTTCTTGGGTCTAAGTTTAATAATTTTTCACAATCTATCCTTTGTAGCTAACCCTCCCCCACTTTCTTCTTAAAAAAAAAATTCCTTCTCTTCCATGTGCCAGTGTTTTGTAGACATATAAGCTGTTATCAGGTTGTCTCAGCCATCTTTCAATCAAGATGTACTTTTTAGTTCCTGTAGATCATTATGTTTTTTCTTCATCTTTATGTAAATACAGAAATCGTACTAATGTAACCTCCTGTAGTTAAAATGATGCAACCTCGCTGGTGTTGTTGTGTAACCTAGTTCTGGGGGAAGACAAACTCTGCTTGGGATAAGGCACCTTTATCCCAGTACCCCCACTGGTGCTTGTACTGATAATTATCACTCAGAAGGTAAGTGATCCAGGACAATAAACCAGAAGGATACCTTTAAATGAACAAAGATTTCCATACCCTTAAAACAAGAAAAATATAGCAATGGGTAGGCAGCTTGGCAGCAGAGTCCTCAGCTGAGTAAAAGTGTGTCCTTGAGCAGAGTTCATGTTCTGCTGTGGTTTGGTGGTGTTGGATGGAGGAATGACTCTTATTCATACATTTGTATTCCCAAATAAGTCTCAGTGATTAAAACATCCTGACTGAGCGGAGTTGTTTTTTATGGATTCAAAACTGGGACAAAGTAATGTTCAAATGTGGAGTCCGCTGTTAATCCTGCAGTGCTGTTTTGACACTGGGTGTAGTTATTTTCTGTGAAGGATGCTTTTCCAGAAGTGTTGTGGCTGTGTGGTGTTGGAATGGCATCACATCCTGACTTTGAATTAGAAAAAGGTTTCGGAGTTAATCGAATGTAATGATGACCAAAACCCTTAATAACGGGAGTGTTGGATTCCTAGGACTTGTTGTATGGAGGCTTTTTCAGAGTTGGAGTCATTAACTTCTTTCAATTACACTGGTGATGGTCCAGAACTCTTCAAGGACATTGAGTTTATTGAGATTGCCCTAAATATTTACCAGCACAACTGAGAGTTGACTCCAGTCCCACCTTTTTCTTTTCCATGTGCTAGATCATCTCAAAAAATGGGGAGAATGTGACTCTCTGCAAAGAGAAAAGTAGCTCACTGAATGTCTGTACTGTGGTGTATACTAACTAGAACAGGAACTGGTACCAGAAAATTCTAGCTAATACAGCCAAACAACTTCTTTAAATGGTTTGCCCATCAGTTCACTGCTGTCTTTGCTTTATTAAATTATGATTTATTACATCATAAATGTCAATAAGCTTCAAAGGATAGGTATTATCTAAAAATGTTTTATCCAAAATAATTAATCCTTTCTTATTTCTAGAAATGACACAGTAAAAATCTGTGTTCAATGTTAATTATGCATTAAGTTTTAGATGTTTAAATATGAGAATCTTCTGGTTATTTGTAAGTCAGTTTTCTGTAAAAGAGCCCTGTAAGGGCCCCTGTTGCAGTGACACTGAGAACCAGACATCTCTGCATAGAGGACAGCCTCAATCTCTCTGAGGGGACTTCCCAGTAGGAATATGTTTTGTTTTTATCAATAAGAAAAAAGATGCATATTCAGTAGTTCTCTTAGTGCTACATCTGCATTGCCTCCTCTTCAAACATTTGCACCAAGAAGGTTTTGCCCAAGGGCAGGGCAGGCTGGCCAGGACAGGCCCAGTGGCACTGACTTGGGCAGCTGCCATCCATGTAATCCTGGAGAAATCTACCTAAACCCTTCAAATCAGAATTTCATGCTCCCTGTATGAGGCTGGGTGTGAAATTTTAATTTGCACTTGTCAGTCTGAAGTAAGGGGAAAAGGGAAAGCAAAAAATAAAAGGCATATGATAAATTTCACACTTTCCCCCGAACAAAGCAGCGCGGTTCTTTCCTGCGGGCGCCTCAATGAATCTCCGTGTGGGCAGCTGGAAGCTGGCGGTTTATCTGGAGACATGGCAGAGTTGTAAGCAGAGTGGGTAGTGTCAGCTATCGCTGAGTTTACATGGTGCTTCCTATTATTGAACTCGGATTTAGTTTTGCTAAAAATTTGCCAAGCCTCTCTGGTTTGGGCTGAAGGTTTTTGTGTCAGGTGTCTGCCAGGGCTGAGTTCCGCTGGAGGCTCAGGCCAGCCTGGCTTTTGGCACTGCTGTTCAGGCCATGCTTGATGAACAGGCTAAAAAAGGCTCTCCAGGGAGAAGCTGCTTTGGGTTTTGTTTTCTGTTTGCTCTCCAGGGTTTCCCTTCAACCCTGCTCTGATGACTGAACTTTCTCCAGGGTTTTTCTCTGATGCTCTAAGTAGATGTTTCACAGCCACTAATGAATCTGTTTTTATAGCCCTCCACAGGAAGAGAATGTTTTTTCCACATCTTGCTGAGGAGAGAACCAAGTAACCAGTGGTTGGAGCTGGAACTTCCCTTGTGTTCTGACTGGCCCATTTGAGGCACCTTTTTTTGAGTGCTTTAAATAGTCAGAACACACTGAGCAACTGTAATGCCCAGCTGCAGATTGTAAAACTTGAGTATTTTGAAAATCCAAGGCTGATGTTTCAAGTCAGATGGCTACAGCACATACTTACCCACACAGGAAAATCTTTGTGTGTGTGATAGAGGGGAGTTTGCTTCTCCAGCCCATCACTTTGTAACCCTTCCTTAGACACTCCCCAACATGCTTCTCATTTTTTGCAACATGTGATCAAAGATATTCCATGGAAAACTATTTACTGTCCTCTCCTGAATCATGTCTATGCATGGTTATTTCTTGCAATAACCATGCATAGACATGATTCAGGAGAGGTCAAGGGTTCAATGGAAATAAAAGTATGTGAAGATCTAAAATTTTCATCATAATACATAAAGGCTGGGGTTCAGGTTTAGAGTGACATGAGCATTATTAAAGCATTTTCAGTAAGCAACATTTGTAGCTGAGAAAACCTTTGACATTGATGCTTTAGAAATGCTATTTAACCATGGAATTTATACTTTTTGGTATTAGAGAGCTGAAAGGATCATCTGTGATTTTTGTTTCCCATTGCTATGATTCATTTTGTTTTCTGATGGATTGCTGGGCAGTGATTGATTCCTGAAGCACTTCCAGTGGGAGTTCATCCACAGATCGGTGAAATCATTGGTCTTCTCTAGCACCAGACTGCTGGAGAAGGCCTAAATAGTCTCTAGTTATGCTATGGATAAGTGGTATTGCAAATATCATATTATAAATGTCTGGGCTTCTCTGACTGATTTTCCTCATTTCAAAAAATGTTGCTCTTCAAAATGTAATATCAAAGGATGTGCATTAAAATATTTAGACGCAGAGTTTTTCCTTTGCCCTGATAATTTTCTAAAAATCTGGGTGACAATCACTGCTTTCCTCTGGAAAAGGATTTGGAGCATTTTGTTGGTGTCTTTTTCTGAATCGCTGTCAGGAGATGCCTTTTTATCTTTGTTGACTGTTTAGAGAATCTCAGGTGAGCAGATTCCTGAACAGCCAGCTGCATCAGAGGCTCCAGCTGGCCACGATGACTCAGCCCATGGATAGTGACCTAGTTTGAGTTGTCTGCAGGGGAAGGTGTGTGAGAGATTCAGGGTGCTGTGAGGATAACAACAGCCATGAGCTGGGTGTGTCAGGGAAATTCCACTACATCTCTGTAGTGTTTTTATAGGACAGACCTCTGGTACAGCAGATTCCAGGATGGAAAGCAGCTCATGAGAGGCTAAGCTTTCCTAAACTGTACACGGTTGACTTGACCTTCCTACTGCATGTACTGAGTGGATGGTTCTTAAGGATGTGCAACAAATACACAAACATGGAAATATATAAAAAGTTTCTCACTAGGGTGGGTGCATGAAGTTTGTGCAGGATTTCAACTCAAAGGCCAGTTTCCTGGAGCTACTGATCAAAGGCTGTGGATGTAGCAAAAAGACAGAGAAGTCAAGCAGAAATTATTACACTCCTGAAAGGAATAAGGGCAAACCACCCCATCTCATTTGCTGAGTTAAAAAGTTTCAGTTTCTTAATTCCCAGAGATAATATTGAGGAATTCTTAGAGCTTATATGGGCAAGAAGGTACCTTTCCAAATGTTCCTTGTATTTACCTGTAAAGATGCCAGTGGTAGAAGGATGTTTGGCAGGATGGGAGGGCAGTAGAGCTATGCTTCATGTAGATATGGGAAAACAAAATTTAATAAATAACATATTTTTTTTCATTGCTAGAAATTCTATTTTATTTTGAAATCTTATCTGTATTCCATCATATAAATTTACCAACCTGCTCTCATGGTCGTTTTTCTAAAGTTAACCCAGATTTTTCAGTTAAAAAATATTTTCAAGTAAAGCAACATATGTCTAAGAAATGAATAGACAGTTAAATTGCCTCTATATCCCACAGTTTAATTAGTGAAAATAGTGTATGTTTTATGCAGAGCAAAGAGATATGTTGGCTTTTGTGACTCTTAGTGGGATGCAAGATTTGACAGCTTGAATGTAGGTTACAGAGATTCAGTTCATTAGTGATACTAAGAAAGCAATTACAGTTTCTGGGAGACAGGTAAAGTCTCCAGTGACAGATTTTTTAGGTTGTTGGCATTTGTTGCTCTGTATGTGTAAAAGACTCTTTCCTGTCTGTCTGTCTATCTATCTATCATCTATCCATCCATCCATCCATCCATCCATCCATCCATCCATCCATCCATCCATCCATCCATCCATCCATCCATCCATCATCTTCAGGGAGAGCTAAATGCACAAACTGATGACCAGGAGAAGTAGTAAATAACTGCTTTGGTTCTCTTCATTATGGTCATTTGTGGCTGCTAAATTCTTGGTGTGACAGTTGCCCTTCAAGGACTAAATCTGAATCCTGATTTTTCTTCACCTTCCCCACTACAGAGTACAACTAAGATTTTTTTTTTGCCTGTTCTACATTACTTTGAAATGTGTTTGATGAGAATCAATACTTTCTTATGCCTGGATAGAAAAAACATTTCCTGGTTGATTTTTTAGGCCCTGATGAGAGGGAGGACTTCTTTTGCACAGCCTCTTTTTCTCCCCCCAGCCCCTGGAATCATGCTGAAAGCCCCTTCACAGCCCTTCTCATGAAGGGCTCTGCCCTGGATGTATTTGCAGTTGAGTCTCCTTCAGCTGTTCTTAGCACATCATCTTTCCACATAGAAGAAACATCAAAACACAGCATCTCTTACACAGACAGTTGACTTTGGCAATCTATAGAAGGGAAATCAAGTTTCATAGCCAGTTTGGGTAGCTTGAAGAGAACAAGCATCCTGATTATTTTTCCACTGAGTTTAACAGGTGACCTACATTTTAAGGTACCTGCTAAGCTACACTTTTTATACTTTTGCAAAGGCCTTGTTTTCAAAAATTGCTGATCCACGCTTGCTTGAGAAGTCAGGCTTCCTGAAGACATTTTAGGCACCAAAAAGCACTTGGAGCCTGAGAACATCCCAATTAGCTTGTGTTTGGATTTTGATAGATAAAACTACTTCACCAGACAGTGTAAAACACTAGGAATGCTTTAATAACACAATTGGTTTAAGACTAATTTCTAGCATAATGATGAAGTGAACTGTCCTTTATTGCAAGAAAATTAATTTCAATTTCTGTTGCTAATCATACTGAAATCAATCTTGGTTCACTGGAAGGTCATTAGGTTTTCATTTAGATGTTTCCTTTACGAGTCTTAAAGTATTGCAACTTTATATTATTCTGTATTCTCTGAATTAAAAGAAGGCATAAATCAAGCTTGAATGGGCCCTAAATACACACTAAAAATAGTCTGGGATGCATCTGACCTTTTCACAGTGGGTGGAAATCTGCCTGCTGCCAGCTGTTTATTTAAGCCAGTGATACTGGTTTTCTAGCAAAAGCTACCAGTGCTGGTAGGAAGGGAGAGCTGGCAGGAGTTCAGCCCTGAAGTATTAAACTGTCATGTGACAGGACACAGAAAAATAAATAGATGGAAATTTTCAATGACGGAAATTTTGATCCCTGAAGAAAATGGCAATGTTTCCACTTGCTTTCAGTTCAGGTGCATGTACCAAATCTGAGTTGTGTTACAAAAGCCCCTGGGTGAGCCCTTCCCCTTCCACTGAACTGAGTTAGCCAGAGCCAAATGGGAGAAACCTCCTGTCCCTCCACCCAGTATTTGTAGGAGAGCTGGGATGTGATGACTTTAGGCCTTTCAGTGGTATAATCTATTCTAAATTTACAGGAAACCTTATTCTTTTGGCCTATATTTGAAGGCCTGACCCATTTCCCAGTGGAATCGATGGTATTTTCTGCTAGCTTTAGTAAGAGCCAGATTGATTTTTAAAATGTAATAAATATGCTGCTTTATTAATTGAGTGTTCCATTTTAAATATAGAAGTGATATTTTTTTCCCTCTGTATAGCAAACAATAACATTAAATGATGTTGATGAAATGAGGAGGGTAAAAACTTATATGAAAATGAAATGAACTGCCTTTGACATTTTCCATAGTCCCTTGCAGTTCTGAAATTTTATTTGCTCATGAATAATGACATCCGAGCCTCTGACTGTATTAACTTTTAAATATAAAAGCATCATAGCAAGTTTTCTGGAACTCCATATGTGCCTTCAGATAAGGATGTTAGTGAGCACTGTGTAGTTTGAAACCATAACATGGAAAGAAATCCATTTTAGGATTAAACTTCTCCTGTGGAGCAAGTTCTGTGCTCCACAGAGCCTCACTTTAGCCTTTTTGAGGTTTTTGATAGGGCTCAGTGTGGGTAGTTCCCATCACAAATATATATTGCACATATTGTATGTTGGATACTGTATCCATGTGCATTAGAGGAAACATCATCAGCAGACACACAAGATATCAGCCCTATTGTAACCAGGAGAATCTGTACAACTATCCATAGAAAAACTTTGACTTCAAAAAATGTGCTAATTTAATGTAATGAGCATTAATATGATATGGTTTATCACCACTCAGGTTTATATAGCAAACTGAAATTTCTGAAATGAAGAATTAAGAATAAAGCTGACTTCAGTTTGCTGGAAATGGGGCTGGTCCATGGCTGTATTTGCTGAGGCTGGGTAAATACTTTGTGTCTTAGAATTGACTTCAGAGTAAACAAAATGTTTGTTCCTTCTGGAAAACTTTGTTGGCCTAAGGTATGTTTCACCTTATTTCAACTCCAGCTCAAAATAATCTTACGTGCCTGTTGTTGTTCTTGGAAGCTAATAGGGAGGAACATATGCTAAGCATTGGTAATGTCAGTTAAGCCCTTAATTAGTGATGAACGAACCTCAGTTTTTCCCTGTGGTTCAATTCGGATGCTGCTCAAAAGCTGAGCAGTTCTCCAGGTTTTAGCCAAGTTTTTTCAGGATCTCAAGTTGTGCAAAGCTGGTTTTGTTACTGTGGTGAAGTTAAGATTTCTCTGGCGTTTTTAGATTGGGAACAAGCTGTAATATCCTCAGCCCTTTTCTGGCAGTGTTTTGGCACTTTGGAATGAGGATGAGGAAGGTATAAACAGGTGTTCAAAAGACAAAAACGTGTTTGGATCAGGGATGATATTCAGGAAAATCTTAACTCAAGTTTAGAGTACTCCACCATAGCTTTGGAGGCAAGTAGATATGGGTTTGGCTGAGCTTGTGTCTCCTCCAAGGAGGGGATTTGGGCTGTAGGACCTGCGCTGGGAGCCCCTGGGTGGGTTGTACCTGCTCTGGAGAAAGCAGTAGTGATGAGATTTCCAATGGGAAGACATCTGCTCATTACGTCTCTTAGTAAGCCCAGAGCAGTCATTCAGGGCAGGGTACAGTGGAAATCCAAATGTCTCCAGGAGGGGGACAGAGTGCTGGGAGCAAAGGCCCATTTGTCATTTTTGTCTCTGCTCTGTCACCTAATTAAACATGGTGCCACAAACGGCACCTATGGGCAGTGGAATTGCCTCATTGCCATGTCTGGAAGAGGAGCAGTGAAAATGCAGCTTTACAGAGCTGGGATGTCCAAAGAGTCACAAAACTGCAGTTATAGCCTTGGTTTTCTAAATACCCCCAAAGTATTTCAGCTTTGTTTCAGAACTTCTCTGTGCTGTGTTTTTAGGAGAATGGTTTTAAAGTGGGACAAAAGCTGTAGGTTTGGACTGAGATGAGCAGAGCTCCCAGCGCATGACTCGGCCCCTTTCCATGTTACCTTGGCTGGCCTTTGCTGCAATGTTTTCTTGACATCCTCTTATAGGCACAGAATTAAATGTTATTTCCATTCCTCCTTCTTATCACTTTGATCTTTTGCCAGCTCTTAACATCTCCAGCAGATTTGCTCTGGATCTGTAATTCCCATACCTACCCTCTGTCTGCGACATTCTCTGACATTTCCATTTCTGCACCACCCCTTCATTTCTTTCTCTCCCCATTTATTCTTCAAGATTTTTTAAAATTTTCTCCTCAGTGGAATGGATGTATGAAACTACTGATATTTGCATGCAGTTGCTACCAAATTCATAAGTCTCACCCCAGTGAATCCCAAAGTCATCAGACTGTTCAAAATATTTTTGCAATTTCTGTCTGCTTAGCCAAAAAAAAAAAAAAGAAAAGGTAAAAAAAAATGCTGTTTATTTTTTTCTGCAATACATCTTCCAAAGATGGCTTTCTGCTGTGGTTTAATTGTTTATTAGCTCCGGGTTCTTTTTTGAGATTAGACAGTCAGACCAAGGACTGGCAAAGATTAAGGCACAGTCATGATGGTATGACTTCTTTCTGTCTCTATCTGGGGGAAATAAAACCCAAAAACAACAAAAAAGGATGTTTGGGGTGGGAGAGGAGGAAAAATAAGCGAAGGAATGAATGGAAGAGAGAAATAAATTTTAGAAAGGCAGAATAAAGGAAGTTTCTCTGTTATTTTTTAATTATTGCATATCTGTTTCTCAGCTAAATCTCTTTTCCGTGGATTAAACAAAAGAATGGAGTGTGTCTGAACCTGTTGTAGCATAAAACAATATCTTTGTCTAATGATCTGCAGCCATGACCAGGAGGTAGGAGTCCCCCACTATTCATTATCCCGCTGCTCCATCCTGTGTGTTCTCAGGCCAGTCATTAATGGCATTTATCACTCTTCCTCCCCTGCATAATATTCCTCACAGTGAGCTGGGTCTGATAAATTATATTTGAAGAAGACAGCACCCAAAGTGAATCAATTTACGGCTTTTACCCTCTGGTGTACAAAATACAACCCAATGTTGTAGCTGAGTCTTTGAAGGAGATACAGACAGACAGTGGAATAAGAAATTAGTGGAAGAAGTTTCATATTCTTTTCTGTGGGGAAAAACACACACTAAACTTCTGATGATCCTAAGTTTTCTTATGCCTGCGGTCAGAGCATACCTGAAAAGAATGAGAGTTGGAAGATTTGCTGTTATTAAAGGTGCACAATAGCTGGTGGGCACCTCCAGAAAGCAAAGGGGTGCAGGTGGGATGTTGTGGTGGTACTGTCTGCTCTCCATCAGTCACTTCCCTTCCCAGAGCTGCATTTTCCCTCTCTGTACCATGGTGTAACAATAAAAGTCTCTTTTGTAAGTATTTTGAGAGCTGTAGATTAAAAATTTGGCTGCTGCTCCTGTTCTCAGTGCTGCTGCTGCAGATGTGGTTGTTAAATCCACCTGGAAGCTCAGGCACAACATTTCTGACTCAAAATCCCACCCTGATCCAGTGCTGTTCACACAGAGCACCTCTGTGCAGGGTGGGATGGGCTGTCCCCTGCTCTCAGGGCAGCATCCCAGGCCCTCAGAGCTCACCTTTGGGGTTTTGGGGGCTGCTCCTCACCAAGACTTTTCCCTCACCCAGCACAGCATGGCAGGGACAGCTGAGCTGCAGCTCAGTTGATTCAGGAGGGAGATTCAGGACTTGCTGTCTAGACGTTCTCTGCAGTGGATTTTCAGCTTCAGACTTAATGTGTTCCTTTTTTCCAAAGTCATTCAAATCCACTGACCTTTGGGGTCTGCTGAAAGAAAAGTAATCTATCATTTTGAGATGTTGTAGTGATATTTCTTTTGTCTATTTGCAATAAGTGGCTTTAGCCTTCTCTTCTGTCTTGTTTATTCTTATCTCAATTTTTTCTCTTAAACTTATGCTATCTCCTACTATAAAGGCAGTGTTAAAGATATTTTTGAATATTATTATGAATATAAAATCCAGTTGCTTTTGGAATGCTCTAACTGCTACATGAGTACTCAGGTTTTAGAAGAATTTATACCCTGCTTGTATAGCAAAGTAAAGAAAAGTTTGTGGACTCATAGGTTTGGATTCAGGTATCTGGCTTGGGAAATGGTGCAGAACATGACTTGCTGTTGGTCTTTGGGTAAATGCAGGTTTTGTTGAAATGCTCATTAAACAGAGACTGAGGTCTTCCATGGCTCTGCTTGCTGCTGGGTCAGTCTCACTGCCTGGGTTTGGCAGAGCAAACCTGTGGCTTTATGAAACATGTTTTAATGGAAATGTCCCATAGCAGAGATTAACAAACTTTCTTGCAGACAGTTTTGTTTTATGGTGCTGGCTCTGTGTGTGCCTCTCCCAGGGCTCGTGACCCCCTCTGCAGAATGCAATCTCTGTTACCGCACTGAACTGGGGGCCATTCCTACACTAAATAAAACAATTGCTTATGTTATTACCAGCCAATTTTTAGTTAATATATGGGTTTGGGATAGCACAGGATATATTCCTGGTTTTAAATAGCGTCTGATTAGCCATGCAGACAGCACCTTTCTGCATTATAAGTTTGATATAAGTTTAACCTTTGTTTTCCTTAACACCAATTTATCTGCCTTCAGTCACTCCTAACCTTGATAGAAAAGAATCAGTGTAATTTTTGATTGATTGGTAATAGCATATTGCCAAAAATGGCTATGTATATTGAAATTGCAGTTGGGGGTAATCTAAAAAGATGATACATTTAGATGATGAAATTATCCCTAATTTAGGAGTAACAAAAATGAGGTATATCCAACATTGAGATTACAGTCAGAGAAATTCTAGCAAGTAGAAACACAAAAATATAAAGATTTTTTGAACTTAAAATTTTAAGTTAAAAAATAGATTTGCATCTATGTTCTCAGGGCAGGATGCTATTTTTAGTGATTCAGTTTTGTAACTTCAGGCAGGACATACTGTATCCTTCACAAGAAGATGGCTGGAGCCATCTGAAACATCCCTCAGACTGTGCAGGTACTCACTGAACACACATAGGAAACCCCAATACAACTAACTTCATTCTCCCTTTCCCAAGTCTGGGAAAGTTTCTTACCATTTGGTTGTGCTGGGCATAAAGCATCCATACTATCTGGGTTTCAGAACTTTGCTGAAAATTCCTTGGAATGGGTTAAAGAAGAAAGAAACTTCACTTGTTCAATTTACTGACTTGCATTCCAGGATTTTGAATGTTCCTCCAGCTTCCAGCATTAAATAGCAGTGCTGGTGTCTGGACAGGCCCAAGGGACCTGGCTGTGCTTTTATGGGCACAGACTTCTCTCCTACAATGTGCTCTGATAAATAGCCATTGTGCTGCCTGCTCTTTTCCCATTACCAGGAGTTCCACAAGAGCATCACTCTGCGGTGAGCTGGGATCAAGCTTTGAAATAATCTGCTCAGAGAGATTTGAAATGGTATTTAAAAAACAGTGGGAGAATGACTGTGAGCTCTCTGCTTCTTCCTAGCAAGTCAAAAGCAAAAACTGTGTTTGGGGTTTTGGCTGACTTCTCTTTTGATTTTGAGACCAGTGAAGCTGCATGTTGGTTGAGCTAATGATATCTCCAAGTGTACTGACACTGCTCTGGTGGTCTTGGAAAGCAAAAATATGGGATAAATACCTCCCAGTCCTCTCAGCAACAGCATTATCTCTGGCTCAGATGATGTCTGCTCAGTATTGCTTATGTTCTTAGTTGCATTTTGGTTATCTTGCAAAGATTAGGATGAAACTGTGGCATTCTTAGTTAGTGGGAAAATCTCTCATTATAGTCTGGAGTTGAAAATGTGCTTTCACGTTTTGGAGTGGAGGTTTGAACTGACACTAAACTCTGTGCTGCAAGACAGGACCTTGATAAGGGGAAGGAAGAGAATGATGAAATTCCTTATAGGAAAGGCTGAGCAGCCCAATAGCATCTGTGGTGTTGCTCCTACATGATTTTCTACTCCAGAAAATGTATTTAATATATGGCAGCACAAATATAATCTGTTGCACCTTTCTTTTACTCTGTTGTGCCATTTTCTCCTGCACATTAAATATCTCACTGGAATCTCAGTCTGTTGAATGTTCAGGATACTAGAAACTGACTTAGACCTCTACCTAAAGGATACCCAGCTGTTCCTGTCTGCAAACATTTTGAGTTATATTTTTATTAGCTAGCAAAATAAAAGGCTGGATAGCAGAATTGTGGAGGTTTTCCACTGATGCACAGTTCCAGTGTGCCTGCAGCTCACACTGCAGGATGTTTGAAATGGCTTTGGCATGTTTTTCTGTCTCTCTTGCTCAGCTGAGCACATACCCACTTCTCAGAACTATTGACAAGGTTACTTCAATTCACCCACATATTTGGATTAGTTTTTCACTGGTCTCCATGGTAAATAACAGAACTAAGGGCCTTGGCTGTATGGAAGCTGGAAGAACAATGCAAGAACATCTGTGCTGCCTGTGCACGTTATTTGAAAATCTCTTCTGTCTATGTATCAAAAATTTGTGACAGCTGTGAAGCTCCTAAGATTCCTTCAGTGCAACTAAAAGATGAAAAACCTAAAAAAAGTCTGGAATTGTATTTAAAGCAGTCACATCTAAGAGACTTTCTAAAGGCAGCTGCTGGGGAATGAATTTAAATATTTTTTATGATATCTGGTGGAACAGAAGCTGAAAAAAGTTGGGCTGGGGTTTTGAGAAATTAAATCTTGCTCTTGCTTTTCATGGGTTGTCATCCCAGCATTGGCCTGTCCCAATGACATGGAAAGATGCTTGACACACTGTGTTGGGCAGAGGAGCCAGCAAGATAGAAGAGGGCTGAAATCCACGAGGGTGTGTGGAAGTCACTGTGGGATATTGCACTCACTTGGGCATTTTGGAGAATCACATCTGTACCCTGGGGAGTCAGAAATCCCATGGAGAACAGCTGCTGAACCCTGTGCCTGTTGCCAGCTGGACAGGTCTCCTCCCATGGCGTGTTGGGGCTGTGTGATCCCTGCAGGGAGGCACAAAGATCTGTTTGCTCTGTGCTGTCTTTACTGTGGAAGAGCCTCAGGAGGGTCACTGGGCTGGATTTAGGAGGTGTCAGGTCCAATGGACACCATCTTGCTAAAATTGATCACCTGAATCATGCCTTGTGCACTTTCCTTGTTTTTAGTGTGGAAACCAGGTGAGAAAAACACTTAATGGAATGTGACCACAGGCAGTGTGCCACTGCACCTTACCTGTTTGCTATGGTGTGTGAACGTGCTGTAGACAAAATATACAATAAAACCTGCATGGGTTCTTTTTTTGGTCTTTTATTTTGTTTGTGTTTCGTTTGTTTGTTTGTTTTTCTCTTGTTTTTTTGACATGGGTAATAAACTCACTGGAAAATGTGGTTTAGATTACCAGCAATACAGAATGATGGAGGGAGCAGGATGAGAAGGGTAATCCTCAAGCTTGTCTGAAGGTCGAATGAGGCAGTGGGGGTTCCTGGGATGTGCTTGGAAGGGTGCTCAGTGTCCTGCTTAATTTATTGCTGTCCTACATCTGAGCAAGGACAAGGCTGAGGACACATCCACAGGGCCCCTGGGAGGTCTGGAAAGGCTGGTTCTTCTCTTTTGGGTTCTCTGTGTTGCTCTCTCAAAGTAGAAGACTCTTCTGACCCAGCCTTGGAGGCACAAAAAGCTCTTAGGTGGGATCATCTCCTCCTGCTGCCATCTCCCTGTTCTGCTGAAAGGCCAGCTGATTATTGTGAAATTTGCTGTTATTTGATATACAGCCTTTTCTAACAAAATCCAAAGAAAGATGTGATGAAAGGTTTATATGTAAGTAATTATAATGCTGCAGTATTCAGTGCAGGCAGAAATTAATAAATGAGGTGAAAATGTCAAAATAAAAGGTCAGGAAAGTGAATTACAGAGAAAGTTGAGCATTAGCTAAGAGGCAGTGTTTGTTGGCAGAAGCTCCCTCCAGTATAAAAAAGGTTAGGAAGGAGGCTTATGAAGACTGAATATTTCACACACAATTAAAATTCTGTATCGGTTATCTTGAAGAGTCATGTAGCATAGTTAAACTAGGACAATTAATATAATGAAAAATTCATGTTTATAGCTTCTGGCTTTTGCCTAGGGATACTTCATAAACCAAAAGTGACCCTTTCCCTTAGAGGTGATTCCAAGAGCTCGACATGACATAGGTGGGGCAAGGGAAATATAGTCAAAGAAAACAGATTTCTTAAAATAATAGCCACAATTATAAACACAACTGAGAAACATTTAATAACAATTTCTTCATAATAAACTGAGCTATCCCTTTATATAAGCAGGGCAGCCATGCAGCATTAAACTGTGATTTACTAGGGCTGCGAGTGGTGGAATCACCATTTCTATTTTAGCAATAAGCAATAATAATAAATTTTTTAGGAGGATGCTACCAAAAAAAAGTGTTGGAGGAAATGCACGATGATCGATTTCTCAGAATTAAACTGCACAGACATACTGAATCAATGAGCTCTTTGTTCTTAAAGCTTCACCTACTCTGGCTGCTCAAATTGGAGATTTATGTTGTCAAAAAAATTGTAATAGCTATAAATTGCTATGCTGGTGTCTGTTAAAGTTAATCTACTTGCTTCCAATATGAAACTGATTTTTTCTTCCTAAATTGCCTTGTAGATTTAGTCATCTGAATAGCTAGTTTTCCTTCCAGCAGAGATTTGTTATTAAAGCTGTTGTCGTACTGAATGTAGATTTCAAGGATTATTCATTCATTTACTTAATGTATTGTCCCAAATTACTTATGCAAAGTAATGCAATTTAATGGTGGAGTTATTGATTAATTTTGCTTTTTTAAATGTACTTTAAGAGGACAGATTAAGTGAATCTTAGCAAAATCTCAGGTTAAGTACTAAAAGGATCGCTACTTTGTCAAGTTTCTGTAGGCAGTGTGCTCTAGACCTTGCATAACCTGGCACGGATCGATGGCATCTGGTGATGTGCTGACTCTTGGGGATGCTGCACTAGCAAAGTCCCCATGTGTGGTGTTCTGCCTGCAAGCCTGAAAGTCACTCTTCTCCTCAGCTGCACAGAGGCCTCCTGCACACAGGATTCACTTTTGTCCATCTCTATTGATAGCTGTACCCAGGTCTTCATTAAATTTTAACACAGATGCACTGTATGCAATGCAAGACAATGATGTCTGGCAGGCAGATCCCAGCAGGTCTGCTGGCTGCAGTGTCTGCATCCTGCCCCTGCTGGAAGCACAGCCCACAAACCACGGCTGTCAATGGCAACTCCTGTCTGTGGTTTCACACCAGCTGCACATGCAAGGTCCAAATCAGAAATGGATGTACCTGTGTATTTCCTGTGGTAGGAGTCATTTATCTCACACAGTTTCCTGCTCTCTAGAGCACTGTGAATGACTGTAACTGTTCTCTTCTTAGATCTTTTGCTCTATATCCTCTGGTTTTTTAATCTATTTTAAGAAGGCAAAGTTTGCTGATGTGTGTAACTCTCCTCCTCCCATTTTTCCATCATTTGCCTAATCTCCTTTCCCAGCATCCTAGCCCTCTACCTCATATCAGTGTTCTCAGCCAATTGACCATCAGCAGCAGGTGCAGGAGCAGGTAGTTTCTTGAGTTATTAAAACATTGGTTTTAATTAAAAGGTTGTTGGGAGTTGTTTTTACTATTCTTTTAATTTTTTTAAAATATTCAGTTTCTACTGTAAAATCCCAGCTGTGTTTTTATGTGCTTGACATAACCTGGACTAGGTTGCAGTGGAGGAATTTTTGATGGCATGGTGCAGCTGTGGGTGACTTTGAAAGATGACTTTGCAGGGATGACATTGTGGACTTCCATATGCATTGCTGTGAAATGCTGCCAGATTTCATTGTACTGTTGGAAATAGAGCATTTCTTTGTGCACTCACCTATGTGAAGTCAAGCTTGGGTCACAAAATCCAAGGTGATTTCTCTCCTCCTCCACTCATCAGCAACAACAACCTTGTACCCAGAATTTAAGCAACCTTGTTACGTCAGTCCAGATGCAACCCAGGTCATTTTCCTATCTCTTGATCCTGGAGTAAAATAAGACCCCAATTAATTATGAAGGGAAATAGGTCAGCTACAAAATACATCTAGAAACAAATGCATGATACCTTAAAATATCTTTCTAAATCATGCATGGGATAAGTGTAAATCCTAAATCTCCTTAAACTGATTTTTTTTTCTCGACAGGATTAGTGAACCTGTGCCTTACATTACCTTACTCACCTTCTCTGGATGTCACACACTGTCACAGGCTCCTGTGGCCCAGGGTGCTGCTCCTGCTGTGTTACAGCCCCACTGATGTGATTGTCAGCTGGAGGTTTGGAGAGTGTGGTTCATTCTCTGTCCTTTGGCTGTTCCCAGTGTTTTGAAATCTCCATTTCCAGAGCAGTTCACCTCGAAGTGAAGATGTTTGCTTGGAGTGCCAAGGCTGGCTGTGCTGAGCCCTGCCTGCCCTCTGCTCTGCTGCAGAGCTGTTTGCAGTTGGTGGCCTCAGGATGCTCCTGCAGATCCACATTGATTTAAGAGGAGGAACCAGGCCTGGGAGAGCAGTGGGCTCAGTGAGGGTTGGGTTTTTTAAAGCTTTTAATGGAATCTGTAACATCTGCATCTAGAACTGCAGCATAAAAAATTAATTATCAAATGATAACATGTTAGATATGAATCTCTTGATTAAGAAAACTGAAGATGATACCATGTAAATTCTTCTCCTATTTGAATTATAAGAAAATTCTTCTCTTTCAGCAACTTAGATTATCCTTCTTATGGTAAGACCTGATCTGAACATGTACATGGATTTTACTCTGTGTTCATCACCATGAGATTTGAAAAGTTTATTCTTCAGAAGCTGTAGGAAGTGCCCAGCATCTCATGATCTGTGTTTGGGAGAGGCATGGTGACCCCTCTAATAACTGATTTCCAGTTAGTTATTTTTAGTGCATTATCTTTCTGCAGATACAAACTATTCTTGTCTTTTTCATTTTGCTTATCATTATTGCTGTTTAATGATAGATGATTCAAGGGAATACACAAAATGAGGAAGTCTTGGAAACCTCCCTTAGGGTGTTGTGGAGAGTGTATGTGGGAATGCACAGTTTAATTAAGACTACCTGGCAGACATTCAGGCAAGGGAAGTCATGTTTAAGTAATTTGCTGGAGTTGTTTGAGGATATAACTGCCACAAGAGATAAGGGGAAGTCAGTGCTTGTGGTGTATTCAAATGTTGAAGTTTCTGCATCCAGAATGAGTGTCCATGCTGTGGCCTGGCAGGAGAGGCTCATGACTGGTAGAACACTGAATCCAGGACCAGGTCCATTGGGAAGTGGTGTAGGGATCATCAGTGTTCCTGCTGATCTTCTGTGCTAAATGCCACCTGTGTTGCTGTCTGCACTGGAGAAGATGTTGTGTTGGAAGTGATCCATCATGGAGTGGGACAGCTGAGTGGAGAGTGCCCATGGATATCTGTGGGAGAGGAGAGTGCCAGTGGAAGCCACCTTCAGTGGAATCTGGGGACAAGGGGACGAAGGGACCTGGCACTCTGCCTGCTCCACTCCTGGTGTCTGCTGCTCATCCCTGCCAGGAGCTGGGTGTTTGTGCCTCCTCCTGGCCCTGCCTGTGGCTGCCAAAGTGCCCTGGGGAAGGGACCTGGCAATCCCATCCCAGGTGGGGATGTGTGTCCTGGGAGAACAGAGCCGTTCTAAGCCTCTGCCTACAGCCAGATGGGGAAGGATGGATGGGTGTGGGAATTATCTCTGCTCCAGGTGGAGATCCAGGCTGTGCATTGATGGTCTGCTCTGACCTGCAGGGGCTGTACAGGAGCGCCCCTGGATCCTGAGGTGAGGCCAATGGTCATTCCCAGTTACCAACTTCCATGTGTGCAATGCAGCCAGGCAGGAAAATCCCCAGTCCCCTGCAAAACAAGGAATGATGCAAACAAACAGTGCAGACACACTGTGATATATATAAACTTTTGTCCAGGTGTTTGTGTTATATATATGTGGTTTAATCACACATAGCAGGGAATTGTGTAAGAACTGTGCAGGAAGATTAACCTTGATTTAATGGGAACAATTTTTTTATTGCTTTTAAACAAATTGACAGGTAAGTGCTGGCTCCTTAGACATGACAGCTCTCATGCTAAGTCTGAATGACAGAAGATTTGAGAGGTTTCAGCATTAAAACATCCAGAGAGGCTTTTCACAGCCTTGGACCCAGTTGATGTGATACTAAGAAGCCCCACCTTCCCAAATCTCAGAAAGGCTGCAAAGTCAAGAACAAGTCCTCAGCTTAGAGTTTAAACTTTTAAATCCCAGCCTGCCAGGCAGTGAGAACAGGCCTCTTGTGCAACTGAGTTCCATTTAGCATATGGTTTTATTAGATGAGACTTTTCTCAGCCATGTCAGGCATGAAAGACTGAGTATAAATAATGTGTTTAAAAGCTGCATAGAACTGCTGGCTGTAAAACAATGTGTTGCTCTGAAATTGCCAATTAGGTCTCCTGTTTGTTTTGTTGTGGTAGAACGACATGCTCTGACAGTTCATACATTTTTTCCTTTTGTTCAGATTAGGAAATAGAAAATCCTGGTCATTTCTCACATTTCTAATTGACATTCTGAAGGGGCATATTCAGTACAGAGATGTGCATGAGTTACTGAGTTTTATTGGGTTTTAGTTATGGCTAATAAAACCCATTTTCTGCACAGTTATTTAATTTACATCTATAATTGCTGCAGTTGTACATAAATTAGACATGCAATTGGAAGCCTAATTCAGCTTGTCTACTCCTTCTGCTACATCCATAATTATGGAGCTGTGGTAGCTTCATGTTAAGAGGTTTACAGAAGTTTTGGAAAGCATTTGGCCCCAGGGAGAAAAGGGCCTGTTGCTATCAGCTGCTTTACATGATGGTTATCCAGAATGCCCAGCCTGGGCTGGAAATCCCAGCACTGGTGAGGGGCACTCCTTGCCCTGCAGGATTTCCAGTGGGAGCAGGTCTGCAGGAGCTGTAGCAGCAGCCAGTGCAGAGTTCAGAGCCTGGTGCAAGCACTGGTCCTGTGTTACCTGCCCTGGTACAAGTTCAGCCCCTGGATGTGCCTTCCCAGCCTCTTTCCCTTCCCTCACAAGGTGCCAAGGGGAAGCACTGGGAGCTCCTGGGGTGTCTATTCTTGTCTTGGCCTCTTGCTTTCCCATGCATCCATAAATCTGGGAAAACTTCAAAAGCTGAGAGCTGGTATTGCTTACATGGGCATTATTCCAAGGTGTGTCAGGAAGGCAGGGGTTGGAAGAAGGCTGTGCTGGTGCCAGCTGAGCTTGGTGGTCCCACATACATCAAATGGCTCAGCTTGGCCCTGCCAGCCTTGCTTCTTGCAGTTGTTCACCAGTGTTTCCATCAGTGGTCCAGCACTTGAAAGCACATTAAAATGCCTCTTCCCAAAACCCTCTGGCTCCATGGCCATGCTCTATAAGTACCTGCCAAACAAAGCAATCTTCTCTCCAAACCTAAATAACCCTTCTTCCCTCTCCCACATGCTTTTTGGCATTAACCTTTCCTTGCTCAGACAGTTATCTACAGAACCTGTTGGGGTTTTGCCATGACTTGCCTTTGGGGAAGGGGGTTGGTTTTCTGGAGGTTATTCTGAGTTGCAAGGAAAGAGAAGGTGGAAACTTGTCCCTGTTGAAGTTAAGTGCTGACACCAGCAGGGCAGGATGTTGCTCACAGGCCCCTGGGCATGTTTTGGCCTTGCTGAGGTTGACTGCTGGAAGTGATGTCTGGATTGAGCTAGATCCACGTGTGGAAGGCTGGGAAACAAAGAGACAAGAGCTGCTTTTGCAGCTGGATGAGAAAGTACTTTTATTTTACCCTCTGTTTTCCCTGACTAATGGCAACTGAGAGGTTCTGCAAGAGGAGTTGGTTTCCCTGGGTGAATTCAGGACATATAGGCAAGACCACATGCTGCACTCTATAGGTTTTGGGTTTTTAAAAATCTTTTCACAGGGAAGTTCAATCAGTTGCTTTAGCTTCTCTGTTGTGAGACTTCAAATGGATCTGAAATTTGTGACGTTAAGATATAATCCTGGCAGGTTAATGCTTCAGACAATTTGTTCTTTGCTGACTTTCCTTGTACTTTAGGTGATCCAGATACTGGTGTTCTCTTTTGTCTCCCACGGCATTGCTTGGCTTTCCAGGTGATTTTTTAAACCATAATTTTAGTGGAATTTTCCAAGAATATTTATCTCCCCCAGACATAGAAACCTTGCTGCTGAGCCGACCTTTGGTCAGAAGAGACAGCTGAAACCCATGCAATGGGCAGTGGTTGCTGCCCTGATTTCATACCACAGTTTGACACTCTCAATTTGTGAGGAAAAAAAACTAAAAACTTTTAAAGGTTTTTCCCTTCACAAACTGCTCCGTTTCTCCTTTTTTCATATTGTAATTTTTTTTTCCAGTTGGATTTGTTTGGTGTGGGTTCCTCCCCTCTCCTCTTCCTTCACAAGCTGGTTGCTCAGAATTGGTATTTTCTGATTTTTAGCCAGGCTAAGATCCATTGCTAACATTGGAGAACAATCTCCCATTCAAATGGTCAAGAAGTCAAGGTCAAGGCTAAAAGCTCAAAGCTTAAAATGATGCAGTCTCTGCAAAAAAAAAAAAAAAATCAAGTTCTTACTGTGAGGGTTGAGGATCTCCCTCATATTCCTGGTTGAATTCCCAAAGGCTCCTGTCACTGGAAGATGAGCACCCCTGTGCTGGCAAGGTTGAGTGTCCCATCCTGAGAAACAACTCAAGGTCAGTTTGGATGAGGTTTTGAGCAGCTAATTGATGATGTCTCTGCCCATCACAGGGGGGTTGGACTAGATGACATTTAAAATTTCTTTGCATCCAAAATTATTCTGTGATTTTGTGTCCTCCTCTCTGCTGTAGCCTGAGCTGGTTGGGCACTTTCATATTGTGAAATAAATGTTCACCAAAATGAAATGTGGGTCGTTACTCCATTATTTTTTTTAAATCCCTAAAACCCCCTGTGATTTGATCTGAAAATAATTTCAAAACAATCACAACTTTATTTTTTGGTGAACCAGTTATTCAGCAAAATGTAAGAGTTGCTCAGCTGCACCGCAGCATTTGAAACCAAGGCACCTTGGACTAAAACCAGAATGGAAGAAACCTTTCCGAATGCTTCAGAAATTTTAGGAAAGATTAGCCAGAAATAGATTCGAAAGAGCGAAAAAGTAATACATTAAAATTCTTCAATCCTAAGAGAAATATGGGAAAGGTCGAATGGAAAGCTTTGCACTGAAAGGCAGCCTGGAGCTCACTAGAAGAGCCTGGAGAACCAGGCAATGAGAGCAGCTGGATGCCATCAACCCTCAGCTTTCTTCTGAGGCTCACTGGGGCAGTAGCAGCTGCTGCTCTCATTTTTCTAATAAAGTTGAAACCGGTGAGAAAGTGATGGGTATTGATTAGTGTCAGCTTCAATAAATACATGTCCAGCTCCCACACTGCACAAGATCATTCACAGTCCTGCAAGTCCAAAGTAATTGTTGAGGACTCATGGGGGCTTCCAGGGCACCACAGCAAAGAGGAGTCTTTATTGACTGTGGTACTTTCATGTCTTATTTCATAAGTGAGTAGCACTGTTGTTGGACAAGTAAATGCTGTTTTGTATGGCTTTCAAAAACATGCTTTTTCAGCACTGATTTGTGGTCTCAGATCTGGTTGAACAGGTACAATAAGTGAACTGAAGGAGACTGTATTTGTGGGACTTGTGTTGCTGAGGAGACAGGCAGGAAGTTGCTCTTGGGGACCAATAATCTGTTGAAGAGACAGACCCTGACACCCAACATGTCCCTTCTTCAGCTGCCAAAAAATGTTACTTTTCCCTCCAGCCTTCCGTCCCCTTTGCTACAAATGTCACTTTATTCCTTTAAAGTAAGTTCAGTTAGTGTTAACTTTGCTGTTTATCTTTGTAGACTTTTCTTTTTGGAGTAATGGGAAAATATAAAGGATTTCTATTTTGAAACACTGAAGAAATAATATTCTCTTGGTCAGCAAGAACTGAAAGTGGATGGAGTCTATTCTGACTTCAAATGAGGGAACCACGTTATTACTTCTATTAGCACAATGCATTAATAATTAGTATTATCAGAATTTGTATGATCTATTTCCTAAACATTTTGGTTTTTAGAAGAATAAAGAAGATGAATATACTCAAGGACATCTTTTTACCTCTCGATTCCCAAAATGGAACATAAACTGGTGTTGCAGCTGATGCTTTGTGGAAGGTTTTTTTTTGTATTTCTGTGTTTTTCCCCTGTGATTTTTGTTCAGCTGATCACAGTTATCTTTACAATAAATAGCCAAGTGGCTTGGTTAGCCAGTTCTTAACTAGGTGGAAACAGGTGATAGAGTTCAACTAATCCAGTCTAGTATTCGGATAAAACCCAAAAATTCATTGCAGGAACTCAGATCTGGAGTGACTCTGGTTATACCAGTTTTAGAGGAATGTGTTAATAACTGGAAGCCTTTATCATGTATGTCAGCATTGCTCTCAGTAAACTTCTTGGTTACTTTTGCAACTGCTTTTTAAGGAAATTTAAAAAGATTTTTCTTTTGGTGTTGGCTTTAACATTTCCATTTGTTACTATGCAAAAGTAACAGGCTGCAGGCTAAATGGTCTTTAAATACTGTTCCAGTTCCAGAGGCAAAAACTACTTGGAGCTTTGGAACAGCTGTCTACTTTTATCCTTAACAGCATCCACTGTTTCTCTAACATCCATTGACTTGTCCAGTCCTCTTAGCTTCCAATTGGGTTAAAACCATTTAAAGATAATTTAAGTTGAAAAAAACTTAATATCTCAATTTTATGTTGTTTCTGATAGTTTTCTAATGTTTGATTTAATTTAAAAACATTTCTAATAGAAATGTTAGCTATCAAGAGAGTTGCTCATCCATCAACCCTCCAGCCACCTTTGTTAAAATACAGTTCTCTTATTTTAGCATTATTACATTCATTTCTATGCATGTGTGTGTGTGTGTATATATATATATGTATGTATGTATGTATATAAGTAAGAGGCTTCCCAGCCCTTCTTACTGGCCATTGTGCATTTTCTTTTCAAAGTCTCATTTCATTCTATGTAAAAAGAGCAGAGCATTCATTACTATTAAAGCAATTTTATAGCACACTGCAAAGGGAATACAAATGCAGTTTCTGACCACTTTAAGCCTCATTTGCACAAAGATGATATCTTTAATTCAGGAGATAAATTCCTTGCTACCTAATTCTTGAAAGGCTTTTATTTTGAGGTGGGTTTGATTTGTCCCTATAGGAGAGTTGTCTGCTGCCTGCCAAGGAGCACTACATCCTACCAATTACATCTCATTTAGCAGAAAAATGACCTGAGTTTGATTAGGCTACAAGCCAATTCGAAGGACAAGCCAGTCAGTGCTGAGTACAGCTTGTTTATCAATAATATCTGAATAGCCCAACAAAAATACAGAGGTCCTGAAATGATGATCGTTCCTTTGGAGGAAGGGAGGTAGATGGTGGAGAGAGGAAATGGAAACTCCTTTTAGTCTTGGCACTTACAGTTGAGTTGGGTGAAATTTTTATTAGTGATAAAAAATCCGGAATTTTTCAGTGAACTTCACATTGATAAAAAAGGAAAAATCCTGAAAATGTAGAGGGGTTTCATGGCAGTGCATTCCAAACAAACCATCTCCCTTCTTTCCCTTTAGACATCTTATAATTTTAAATTATTCTCTGCATTGGGACTTGATTTCATATCAAATGAGTAAAACTTGATTTCAGATGAACGGAAATGTTTTGTTTGTTCACATTAAAAAAAGTTCAGTATTCAAGTCCATTTGACCTGAAAGGAATTAAAAATATTTTGGACCCGCCAGAAAATGAAATAAATGCATGCTGACCTGTTCTAATCCCTCTAAAGCTCCCAGATATTAATGCTAAATTTATCTTGAGAAAGGAACATTAAAGCCCTGCCTGCAGGTGCTGGGGAGATGATTTGCCTGGCATACCTTGGCATTTGTCCTGGTGTTCCCTGAAGCTCAGGGGCTGTTCCCAGCACACAGCTTTCAGGGATGGGGAGTGGGATGTGGGAGGAAGCCCTGGCTTTGCTTTCCTAGGGCCAGTGGGAAACTGCAGCAGGAAAACCAACAGAGATATCTTCTCACTTTCTTCTTTTGCATTTGTGTCCTCACAACTTCTGCCTCTAAATTTGCCTTTTCCCCAGAGGTTTTTGTTATCCTCACACCCATTCATCTTCTTTCCTTCCTCCCTACCTTCTTTTCCCCTCTCTCCAGCCCCAGTCCATGCTCGTGAGGAGAACTGCCCATTTAAAGCATCTCTGCTGTCATTGCCAGGACCCATCTCCCACCCACCCACCACAACAGAAGGGCAGCATTTCACAGTTTGCCTTTTGTAGGGCCTGACAGATTGAGAGCTCTTGTACAAATAACAAAAGAAGCCTTTGCCCTTGATTTTGAAATGCCTTGGGACTAAACCTCCTGTTCTTTCCCTCGAGCAGAGGCTGATTCTCTCTTTCAGGGTTTTTTACTGTCATTTTGAAGTTTAAGAAACTCCTGCATCCTCCAAGAGTTTTGTCTTTCCTGCAGTCTCTAATCAATTGCAGCTGCGTTTGTTGGTGCAGAAGGTCCAGGCAGATTTAGCAACAAGGATATTTTCAAAACATAGGTAAAATTATAACTCCTCACTCAGTGTTAAATCCTGCTAGCAGAAGTAGCCAAGGCATTGTGTGTTGCTCTGCTTTTTTCAGCCTGTCTGGATGAGGTTTTTCTTCTTGTAATACTCAATTTACCTTCTTTTCTTTTGTCTGACTGCTGTTTTATGGCAAAAATTTTTGAGATGTGCAAGAAGTCTGTTGAACTCACTGATATTGCAAAATGAGTCCTGTTTTACCTTAGAATTTGGGAAGATTTTCTTCTTCCTATGCTTTTCTTCACAAGGTGAAATGAGCAGAATGTTTACTCTGTCTAATTAAAAGATCATTATGATTATGTAGGAAACAGGAGCTGTTTGCATTGTCATTTTTGCTGTATGTTCTGTACACTGATGAGTTTTATATTCTACTTGACATTGAGAACATTCAACTATATAATTTACAACTTTGTGAGAATTTATAACTGAGAAAAGTGCTGGCCTTTTAAAAGGATGGAATAATTCTACTTTGCAATGTTGCCAAAGACAAGACTTGAGGTTATGGCTAAAAAGCATAGGAAAGATACATATTTGCTTCAGTCATTATTTTTCTGTAATATTTCCAATGATGTATGTTTATTTTATGTATTTCTTTGCCTTTGCTCCCTCATCTCACCTTCCTGCCCTGGCTAGAAATTTGACTTCTGTTACCTGTGTGTTTTTTAATGTTATTTTCTTGAACTGTAATTAAACTTCATTTCCCTTTCTTAGGGAATACTTGGCTTATGGAAAGACAACTGCCATCCCATGTAATCTGTTGTTATTCAGGTCCTGTACCACAGCTTGGCATTTCATTCTGTTAAAAATGCAAGTGGGATTGTTAGACATGTCACCTACAAAGCCATGGGGTCAGCCTGGCAGCTTACTTAATGTGCTAATTTGCTGTAATTTAATCATGCTTGGAATATGGATTGGACATCTGAGTATCTTGGTGGCAGAATTGGACCCACACAGCCCATAAACACATGGTTAAAGCCTCCTTGGGAAAAGTGAGTTGTGGTCAGCTCCTGATCCTTTGCCTTTGGGGCTTCAGGTGGGGTCTTTGGGGCTCCTAGAACTCTGTGGAGCTGTGGCTCTGTGCCCAGTGCCTGTGTGGAGATGTGGCTGAACTCTGCAGTTTAATTAATTATGCATTAGCTGCAAATGAGATTGAGCACGCTGAGCTCCCTCTGTGGCTCTCTGTGATCCATGCAGAGCAAATCCTGCTCTGCCCAGGCACAGGAGGCACTCCAGGGCCTTGGGAGGGATGGAGCCCTTGTCCCAGGCCAGATGTGGGCTCTCAGAGTGGCTGGGGTGTGGTAAATCAGGCACCTTATTCTGCAAGTCACGGGCTCTGCAATACAGGCCAGCTTACAATGACTCGCCAAAATATTTGCCAGATAGCACTTCTCAGATGCAATCAATTAAGTCAGTGAATCTTAAAAGTTGGCTTCTAAATTAGTTTTCTAGAGTAGCTTTCTTTGCCCCTTTTTGAGCTTACTTTTAAGCACTGAGTTTGGACTTCTTGCTCATGCATTATTTGGTGCTAAATTGTGAAACCTGTGTTTGCATTAGTAAGGCTGATAGCTGAAAATTTTCCAAAGGATAAGTTTTGCTGTTGGAAAAATTTTGTGTTTGGATCCCAGAGAGCTCCATTTCAACCAGGTCACACAGACTGGTTTCCTGGCTGGTTTGCCATTTCTTTCATTTCCTCTTTTTGACTATTACGTTGTAAGACGAAAGTTAAAATTCTAACGCACTATGTTTCACCATTTGGAAAAAAAACGTTTTGGCCTGGGGTATTCTATTACCTTCCTCTCATTTAATCTTCTAACAGTGCAATTATCTCTTATCTTTGTGTTATTCTTTGTGTGACTCTGGCCCTGATGAGATCAATTTAGTTTTCAACTTCTCTTTTTAGTATTGTAATATCTTTTCTCTTGTGATAAGCCAGAAAAAATCTCCCTGGCAACACCTAACTGTGGATATTCTTTGTGCCTCTGGCCTGGCCACTTGCTACTGTGTCCACCTGGCCATTTTCACTGCACTAATTGGTTTATCCTTTGGAAAGACTTTTTTTTCTCTCTTTTTTTTTTTTTTCTTTCAACTTTGGTAGGTTCATCTTTGGGTTTTTTGTTTTTTTTTTTTATAATCCTGATTCTCTGATCTAGGTTTAGATTACATATTGAGAAAAAATTCTTCCCTGTGAGGGTGGTGAGATCCTGGCACAGGGTGCCCAGAGCAGCCTGGAAGTGTCCAAGGCCAGGTTGGACAGAGCTTGGAGCAACCTGGGACAGTGGAAGGTGTCCCTGCCCATGGCAGGGGGGTAGAATGGGATGAACTTTAAGGTCCCTTCCAACCCAAACAATTTTGTGATTTTATGATTCAGGCAGGCACTTGAGCATGTCCCAAGTTTCAAAGTCACTGTGCTGTTGCAAAAGTGACAAGGAAAAAAAGGAACATTGCTAGAATGTTCCTTCAAGAATGTGCATTCACTCTGCAAATGAGGGACAATAGCTCTGCCCCAAGGAATTTACAATTGCTGTCTGTATGAAATACTGTTAAATACTTGAAACTCCTGATTTCAAGTGCAGGACCAGATCATTCCAGCCGGAATTCAGCTGCTCTATCTGCTGGCCTTATGCAGCTGGAGTCTGAGACCTATTTTTGGAGAGCTCAGCCCAACTTACCCCAACAGCCATGGCAAACTCCCCCTGGCCAGATGAAAGGTGGAGCAGGCTCTTGTTAAAATGTGATTTGACCAGAAACAGCATTGCCATAACTCAGAGGCAGGGAGCTTGTAATGAGATCATATGGTCAGCAAAGCACACAGCCTAAAATCTTCCTTTTAAATGCTGCTTCTTTGCACATCAGGGCAGGACAACCATTTGGGAAGTTGGAGAGGATGCCTGGTGCATACCCAGTCTTTTGTTTACTAGTGTGGCCTTACTTTTGGTTTATGTAAAAATGTGTGAGAGGAGGAATTTGATCCCGCTCCTCAAGATAATTCTGCTTCAGTGGTTGCTCTTGGTTAAGGATTCACCAAGTAGCAGCCACTGTTATCCTGTGATTCAAGAAATCACAAGAATCCCATAAAAATTGAGCTCCAAGTTAAAACTGTGTTGAGGCAGGGTCCTCCTGGAGATGCCTTTTAAACAGGGCTGACTTGGTTATCATGTACCAAGTTCACTCCATGGATTTCCTCTTGTTTAGGCTGTTTTCAATTTGCTTTCACCTCACAGAAGCTCTCTCCCATTTTAATTCCCTGCTGGCTTTACCCAGTTTTCTTATGAGTGATCTATAGCAGAAGGGTCCAAATTCAGACTGCAATATGGGAAAGGGATTTATAAATTATGAAACACCAATGTAGCTGAGCAGGATGGTTAGGGGGGAGAAGAAAGACAAGTAGAGGACATTTGGAAAACAAAGCAGAGAGCAGAGGAAGGTGAGCATGGCTGTAAAACCATCAGAAATAAGTTTTTAAAGAAATAAAAAATCTGAGAAACTGTTGATTAAGAAATGGCCATAACACAACATGGTTGTGTGCTACTGTAATGAAAAACAAAACCCCAAATGGAGGAACTTAAAAATGGGAAAATAAATCACTAGGGGATAAAATCCAAGGTTGATGACTGTTCATTGTTGACTCCAGCCTCCATGGGCTGGGCTTCAACTTACCATGCAAGGCAAATGAGGGTTTTGGTAAAATGCATGAACAGGCTAATTGGAGACTAATTAGGGAGTCGGTTGATCACAGAGCACTGACACAAGAGAAGCCCCCAGGATCCAAGTGGCAGGGAGGGCTGCAGAAGGATGGTTCATGACTGAAGGTGCAATTCCCAAAAGAGCAGTTTTCTGTCAAGCTGTCAGCAGGGTTTGGTGCTTTTCCAGAGGTGCAGATGCACTTGAGCAGTGGGAAGCTGAGAGCTAAAGCAAGTCTACCCTGCCTGCTTCTGCTTCCCTACCACACAGCCTGTTCCTGCTGCATTTCCAGCACTGAGGGATGGATGGGCTCATGCCTGGGCTGGGATTGTGGTCACAGGCTTGGAGTGGCACTGCCACCAGCTGTGGTGCAGCTGAGCAGGGCTGGGTGCCCCAGGCTCCTGTGCTGTCACAGATGTTTTTGCCACCCCAGCAGAGCAGGCTCCAGCTGTGCTCCACATCTTCCTGAGTCACCAGGGTGAAAAACATGAAAACAACAAAAGAGCTGCTGGTTTGCAGCAAGGAATGGGAAGCTGGGAGCTCCTTCAGCAATGTGTCCCAGGAATGGAGATGAGTGGCAGAGCAGCAGATCAGCAGTGCTGATCCTCGTGTGGCTGCAGAGAAGGTGCTCAGCAGTCGGCTCAGGCGTTCGTCTGCTCCCACACTGACAGATGAAGTGTCCACAAAAGCAAACCAGCTGCATTTCAATGGTAGCTGCCTGGTCTGAATGCTGCACACTCAGGTTTGAAATGAAATTCCAGCTCGTTGCTGGGCTGACAAGCTGCAGATGATGGCTGTGAACATGACACACAGTTCAGTCTCCCAGCTGCTCATCCTGGCCTCTACTCTGGGCTTGCCAGAAAGTTCCCTTCTCCCTCTCAGAAAGAGGAGATAAAATATTAGAAACTGCTTTATTAGCACAATATTGCTGCTGTGAGACTGGGGAACCCTAAGGCTGGTAAAGTCCAGTTGTTTCATAAGGTGCAGCCGTATTTTCCTGAGCCTTTTTGAAAGGGGTCATGAAAAAAACCAAACAAGATCATGAGCCAGCAACTGTGGATTTGGTGGGTGTCCTAAAGGGAGTGACAGAAAACACAGGGAGAGGGAGTTTTTATGGCAGCAGTGTGTTCATGCTTCAGTAACTCAGAGCATCTGTTTGAGCTTTGCCTGCCATGATGGGTGAGGCAGAATCAGGAGATGTCATGTAATTGGGTTTCCATAAAGAACGTGATATCAAACATTCATGAGAAAGGCAAAAATTCCCAGAAAATAAGGTGGTGTCATCCCAAACTGTTGCAGATGGGGAATTCTTCTGAAGATGTGCAAAGGCAACACTATTTGACAACTTGGGCACTTTTTATTCCTTCTCTGGAGGATGGTTTACAGTGGTAGGAGAAAATTACTGAAGTATCTGAGGGTTTTTTTGGTTTTTTAAAATATTCTGAGGTTTTTAGCTGGCTTTAGGAAAAAAAAGAGGGGTTTTGAGGGATTTTTGTTGAACTGCTAGAGTACTGCTGTCATTTGATTTATTCTGAATGAGCAGCAAAAGAGAGAAATAAAAGCTTCTCTGTGAGTGATTAATTTTCACAAATGTGAATTTTTCCTAGCAAGAGCAAGAGGGTTTCAACACAAGCTGGTGTGAGGCTCTGCAAATGCCAAGTGTCTCCTCTTGGGAGATTGAAAACAAAGTTGGCACCAATGATTAGTGGCTGATTTGGCAAAAGTTGCTGAAAATTGACATCTGAGGGAGAGGTCTTGGGATGATTTAGTAAAACAGTGCAGTTTGAGACTACTTTTGTGGTGTTACTGTGCAAAGTGCAGGGGTGATCAGAAGGAATGTAATGTGGAAAATGTGAAGGACGAATTTGGTGTCTTATTTAGTTCTTTGTGCTTTCTCTTGAGCTTTTCTAGCACATTGTTAGCAGTACGATGATACAGCAAAGTTGCTGATGTTGACTAAGGAAAGTTAAGATGCCAAAACACCACAAATATTTCATTTACTACATATGGAACTTTGTTTCTCTTCCTCTTTGCTAAGATATGGGTATTAATTTCACTTGGATGTAACTGTCATTTAGGAGCAAATCCAACAAGGGAATAACATCACATGGTCCAGCAAATCCAGCAATTCATCATCCAAGAGCCTGAGAGGCAGAGCAGCCCTGGAGGAGGACTCTGTGGGCTTTGTGGTCAGGCGTGTGTGGAGGCATCCCTGCCTGCCCAGGGACAGCCTCTGGGAAGGAGCACTGGGTGGGAAGTGGGGATATGAACCAGAAATCTTGCAGCTACTGTTGTGAATGTTTTGAGCTGTGTTTCTGGTCTTGGGATGGTTCCAGCACCAGCTGGAGCCAGTGTGGCTTTCCCTCTGCTGGGAAGCACATGGGGTTGGTGCCTCAGAGGTGCCAGTGCCCAACACTGGGTGTGTTGTCCTGAGGGGAACAGCTGAGGGGTGAAGGAATTGTGAATGTGTGGAGTTTTTATGCTCCCAAGGAAATTTAAAGTGGTTGGTTGGCACCTAGTGGGAGGGAGATGACTTCCAGGGAACCTCTGATAACTTTTCTCAGGAGTTGGCAGGACTGTAGGGACTACAGTGTGACAGTGATGAAGTGAGCAGCAAAGAGGGAGGACAGGCAGTTTTTGCTGCAGGATGGTAGGATCACATTTTGCCTCTGGCTGATTTACTCACAGCAGGAATAAAGGTACTGTGTCAGGAGTTAGTTTGACACATAAGGCAGAGAAATAAAAGCACAAAAGCTCAAGATACCTTGACAGCAATCACCCACCCAAATATAGCCCCCCAGCCAGCAGAGCTTGCTGTCCACAACCTCAGTGCACAGCTCAGGCTCTCCCCCTGCCCAGCACTGCTGCTCTGCAGTAGAAGCTCTGATAGCTTTGCCTTGCTGCTGATTGCTTTAGCCTTTTATGCACAGCAGAGAGAAGACATGACCTGCAGCCCCTGCCAGCCTAGGCTTACTTTTCTACAGAGCTTTTAAGATTTATGGTCCTATTTTACAGTAATTATGATTTGTCTTATAGATCATGAATATATGATTGCCCCATGATCCCATAGTGATGGCTTGGTCATTACTCCTGAGCTCTAGCAAGGAAATTTTAACCCTGAAGTTTTCCTGTGGAGAAATCCAGGAGGCAGGGCTGGAGCTGGCTGCTCGGCAGGGCTGGAGCCTGATGGAGCTGCCTCCAGTGCTGCCAGGCCAGGCTCATTCACCCTCCATGGTACACCTGGGAGTGACAGCTGGGTCTGCATGAGGAATGAATTCTCATGCTGGATCATGGATTCTGACCAGAATAATCGTAAAAGTTGTGGCCCCAGGAGCAGAAGCTGCTGGGAGCCCTAAGGCTGGCAGTGAGAATGTGGTGGTTGTGCTTGTTAGCTACATTAACTGCTGCTGTTTGGGGAGAAGGACATTGGGGCTCCATGGAGGTATTGGACACCACATGGCACCTTCTCTCTGTCCACTGAGCAAGGGGAGCTCTGCCAGTGCAGGGCAGAGGAGATCCCTGCAGCTGTGGATCTCAGGACAAGCATGTCCTTGAAGCTTGCTGGAATCTGGCAGGAAGCTGTGTCTTTCAGGGGCTGTCCTTTGCCTGGAGGTCTCTTCAAGGAGAACAGAGAGCAGCTTCTCAGCACACAAGGCACAGCCTCTCCTGGCTGGTAACTTGTGTGCTCCATGGGTACTGGGGATGCCTGGTGTGTGTCCCTCCTGGCAGCCAGAGGCTGTGCAGGTCCATGGGTTGTTGTCACCTCAGTAGGGAGTTGAGGGGGACTCTGCTCAGGCTGCACATTGCCCACGACCTGCTGACACAGCAGCCTGAGGCAGCAAGGTTCAGGCAAGAGCACAGATGTTCTTGTAATGAGCCCAGTGATCTGGTGACTCATTCCCTTCCCAAGCAGCCACTTTTGATGTGAAAACTTCAATAAATGGAAATGGAAATTCTACTTTTGTAACTTTTCCAAGAGCTGTTTCTCATTTCTGGTTTGAAGGTGATGGCTTGGGCTTCCTCTCTTTGCTTCCCATTACATTTCTGTGAATGAAGCATTGGGACCCTTACTCAACCTTCTGTACTTTTGCTGACCTCCCTGAGTCTTTCCTGACATTTCCTAAAATCAAGAGGTTCTCAGTGGTGATTCCAGTCTCTTGTAATGCAAATGGTGATAATGATATGAATGATAATAATTGTTATTCTGTAGGATGAAATGTCAAGATTCCATATTTTCATATTAATTTTTAGTAGGTAAGTGCCACATTAAGCATGTCCATCCTGTCAGGGAACATGCTTTTCATATCACAGGAACTGTTAGAAATCATTAGTAATGAAGGAGACAACTGTTGTGCCTGGTGGGCTGGTCTGTGACATGCAGTAATGCAAAGTGACATGGAAAATTTGGAATGAAGGATGAAAAGCTGTTAAAAAAATTGTGGACGTAGCTATAAATTTATTAATCTCGTGTCTAAAACGTGGTGCTGAGCTGTAATGATAAATAGGATCCCTGTCACTACTGTGGGATTGCATGTGTGTAACTCAGAAAGGAGCTGAAGGGCTGAGGCTGGAGGGACTGGTTTGGTGGTACCTGAGTGGATGGCAAAAGGCTGTACTGGCAGCTGCACTTACCTTGAAATAGGAACCTATGGGCAGTAAGATCAGATTTTGAACCTTGTGTCTATCTTTAATTGTTCTAAATAAAGACTACACTGGGTAGCACAGGATCCCTGGACAGTGTATTTCTCTTAGAAGTACATTTAAGCAACAAGTATTTTACTGCAAACATCTCTGCTCTTCTCATCAAGACATTGGCAAGACCTGCCGCTCTTTGGGGCCTGTATTTATTATGCAGTATTACTTTGTAGAAAGTATTGCTTTTACTTTGTAAAACAAAAACACTTTGGTCATATTTCTCTCTCATTTAGGTAGTTTTTAATTGACATTTCGTGAAACTAACGCTGTTATACAACACTCAGAACATAACAAATGCTGCTACTTCAAATGAATCTCAGCTGAAACTCGAACCTCTCCTGGCTGGTAACTCTTTGTGTGTTTGATCCCAGGCTCCAACCTCACTGCCTTGGACCATCTGGGCAGCGCCGTGGGCCTCGCTGAGGAGCAGGTGCAGGGGTGGAGGCAGCGCCGCCGGAGGCACACCACGGAGGACGACTACAACATCGAGGTCCTCCTGGGGGTTGATGACTCAGTTGTTCAGTTCCATGGGAAAGAACATGTTCAGAAGTACCTGCTGACCTTGATGAACATTGTGAGTACAGCCCTGCGCGCTACCCTGTGGGAAGGCTCTGAAAGGCCTGGGAATGTAGGTTGGGTAAACCATTTGAATAAGACGTAACAGATTTTGCTCGTGGCAGGAGATAAAATAACTCTAGGAGGGAAATCCAGGCCACTTTTCAGAAAATCCAATAGGGGAGAAGCAAAAAAGCAAAAAAGGAGAAAGGAGCCAAGACAGAAGCTGAGTGTGGGACTGTTAAAATGTTCAAAGTCCTTCTTATGTGCTTTGGTGGGTGGGACACAAGGTCAGGGGCTCAGGTTTTTGGAAGTCATTATGTTTCAGCTGTATATTCCCTTAACCTAAGCTTCCTGCTGAGGAACACAGTTTGGAGAACTGTCTTCAGACAAGGTTCTAACAGAAATTACAACTGGCTTTTACATTTTTAAAACTACTCTGCTGAATTCTTTGATTTCTCAACAGCCTCTTTAGGTCCCAGGCCACCTCCCTGCTCCTTGTTCACACTGCAGTAAAATGTTATGTGGTAACACTGAGCTTTCTTAAATTGATTTAGTATTTACTCCATGACTGACATCTTTAGGTTTCCTTAGTTAAATATTTAATCTTCATAACCATAGTCTGTGTAACAGACTATATAGTGTAGGAGTGATGAAAGGAGACACTAGGGATTATAATGTTTGAAGGAATCACTTTTTATTTCTAAATATCAATGCAGCAGCCCTCTAATACCCCAGACAGTAAGCAAGGACGCTATTTTTTGGAAAAGAATGAAGACTTGAAAAATCCCTAGTACAGATAAAAATCCAAATATATTTTATTTTTTGCCAAAGAAATAGAAGTGATAGCCCCCCTCATAGGCAACTCATTTGGGGATGACTTTCTTCCTTCTCCTTCTCGCTGGAACAGGAGTCTTTTCTCAATAAGACACACTTCTGAAAAAGCTTTGGCCTCAGTGAATGTGTATTCTTAGTAAAATAGTGTTGAGTAAAAAATTGTAGGTCTGCTCTGTTTTTGACAAATGGAGTCTGACTGCTGAAATTTACAGTCGTGTCGAGAGGATGAGCCTGTAGATGACTCCTTTCACTTTGCAAACCACAGAGGCAGAAATCCAGGCTGTTAGGTAGATTTGTCTGGGATGTCGTTTTTCCAAGATGTATTTTTTTAATTATGAAGCTTGGTTTTTTTCCTTCTTTATTACGTTCTTTTAGCAATGTGCAGAATATCACTGTTTTTCATTTTAAATTAGAGGTGGAATACAATTTGAGAAAATCCCTTGTGTGATATAAATTCAGTTATGACTTTTTATAACAGCATTGTAAATAGTTAAAAACCTGCTCTGACATTAGAGTTATGGAGTACTTGGTGTCTGCTCTGATGGCTGTAAATGCATATATTCTAACAGAAATGACATAGTGAATTTAATTTATTTGTGTGGTTTGTTTCCTCTGAGGCTTAAAACAAAGTCTACAGTGAAACAGATGGTTTTATGCATCTCTAAATTAACAAGTCAAACAGGCCAAACCAGGAATGTGGCAAACAGGCCAAAATAGATTAAACAAGACTCTTTACTTATCATGTCACTTAAATCTATTTTTAAGAATTAAAATATACAGTAATGGTAAAGAAGCCATAAATGTTCCAGCTCTGGAATATACTTTTTCCTAATTTTAGTAAACCAAACCAAGACACAAATTGCAAGAAATAACAACTCTTCAGCAGCCTGTCTCTACAAGTGGTTTAGAAAGTGCAGCCTGTGTAACCATCCCCACAGGGCACAGCAGCTCTTGGCACAGGCAGAAATTGTTCTGTTGAGAGCTCTGAGGTAGAAATATGTCTTTTGGGGACTGAGGATGTGTCCCATGCCTTGTGCCCAAATTCGAGAAGCTGCTTGAAATGATCAAGGTATCTTGAAAGGCTCTGGATAGTTGCTGGCAGTCATCAGTGTTGTCCTGTTCTTTCTCTCAAAAGTCAGCTGGCTTCTAGAGTCTGTATTTCAGCTGAGGGGTGGTGATGGTAACCAGCCCTGTTTCCAGCTCCAGCACAGAGAGGCAGGAGGGGTTTATTGCTGCAGATGGTGCTGGGGACCTGTGTGCCAAGGACAACACAATGCAGAACCTCTCTTTCCTCTCAACACGGCAACTCCAGCTCTTGCCCTCATTGCTGGATGGGTGCAAGGTGTAATTCTGTATAGAACATGGCTTTGGTCTCCTTTCCTGAGATTCACAGTGACTCCCCCATTGCCTTCTCTTCTTCATCTTTGAATGGTTGGGGGTTTTTGTTTAGAAAATGAGCCCACTACAAAAGGCCTTGGGGTCCCTGCTGTTAGGGGTCACATGTATGCAGTGATGACATGTGTAGGTCCAAGGTCACTGAAAAAGAGTGACAAACAATTCCAGCTGTATTTTTAAATCTAATTGGAGATCCTCTCATAAGCATCAGATTGTGTGTACCCTGCTGGATTTAGGATGTAATCAATTAGCTTCCTGTAGTAACAAGGCATAGAATCAATTAGCTTTGTATGGTAACGAAGTAGTAAGCATAAAATCAAGAATGCATGGTAACAAAATAAAATAATAGTGAAGATATTTACTGGAGATAAAACACGTCATCAAATAGTTGAATTTCTGCGGTTCCAAAAATGAAATAAATCTTAGGTGAATTGTCCCTCCTGGGGCAAGACATTACTTTCCCAGAAGCAAGTCCCAGCATGGCTGCTTCTCCCACTGTGCTTGATCTCTTTGTGTGTGATGGCGTGAACAGTTGTCCTTAACTAACTTTTCCCAGGGATCTTGGGTGGAACCCTACCACCAACCCAATCAAAACAATTTATTTTTTTTCCAAGCCCAGTGCAATGACTGTAAATTCAGTAAAATCTGTTTTGTGCAGCTTAAGTGATGTGTTACAGTCCACACCTAAAAGCCATGAAGTGAGAAAAAACAGGGGCTGGGTGTCCTGGCTATCTTGAATAGCTGTGCTAATATTTATCCCAAAGTTTGGAAATGAAGTCACTCCCAAACAAATGGTGATAGATGCCAGAGGATTTTTAACACGTTGGGCTGCAGCCACGTATCGTCTGACTGTGCGCCAGCCGTTCCACTGCAGTGAGCTCGGCCTCATGCCTCCCCTTTTTCATCCTCCAGTCATTTCCTCTGACAAAACTCTGGTTTCTCTTGACCTCCTCTCTTTTCTCTGCTCACCACCATGGGGACATTCAGTCACCTTTGGAAAAGATGCCATTGTTTTCACTTTGGAGACCCTCAGCTGCCTCTCGCTCGCACCATTTTCATTGCACGTCATGCTGTGCTTTTTCCTGGGAAGGATGTTGGCCTGCACAGTCCTCTGCATTTCCAAGTGAGAGCCCACACATTGCACAAATTAACTTTGTATTTATAGCATGCAGGAGCATTTCCACAGAGGAGACATATTTGGGTGGAATCTTGTAGTTCTGTAGTTACTCAAGAACATAGAAGGTAATTCAATTTCAGCAAGAAAGCATCTCAACCCCCCCAGTAATTGTATCTGCCTGTACAATTGTTTGGGAAATATTAGAAAAGTGCAAGGCGAGAAGTGGTGTTGTAGAATTACCTTGTTGCTTGGGAAAGAAAAGGTTTTCACTGCAGGATGCCCTGGGAAGAGGAGAAGGGCACTGAATGGATGTCATTGTGCTGAATGGCTTGGATGAGTGCAGTGATCAGAGGATAAAAATCTGGCTGGGTGGTCAAATCCAAAGGGTGGTGGTAAATGAAACCAAATCCAGCTGGTGGCCAGTCCAAAGTGGTATTCCCCAGGTGCAGCAGTACTCAGTATCAGTGATCTGGATTAGGGAATTGAGTGAATCCTCAGTTCATGTGCAGGTGGCACCAAGGTAGATGAGAGTATTGATCTGCTGGAGGGCTGGAAGGCTCTCCAGTGGGATCTGGACATGGCCTCAAGTTGCTCCAGGAGATGTTTAGATTGAATATTTGGAAAAATCTCTTCATGGTTGTCAAGCATTGGAACAGGCTGCCCAGGGAAGTGATGGAGCCACCATCCCTGGAGATGTTTAGAAGATACTTGCATGTGGCACTTGGGGGTGTGGTTTAGTGGTGACCTTGGCAGTGCTGGGGTGGATGGTTGGACTTTATGATCTTAAAGAGCTTTTTCAACCTAAAGGGTTCATTGATTTTGAAATGGGTGTTGTTGATACCCAGTCCTGGTTCTGAAATTCACTGTTTCATAACCCTCTTAAAAGTAGTTTTGAAGATTAAGCAATTTTCAGGGGTAAAAATCTTTAAATTCTTTTCCATTCCTTTACCGTAAAAGAGCTGATATTAAAATATTTATATATACTCATTTAATGGATATATGGCCAAAATATTTGTGATACTAAAGCCTATCTCCTCAAAGTAGCTAAGTGCCTAATTGCATTATTTCAAAGGGGGATAGACTCTAAATAAGAATTATGCCTCACTCTGGGCTAGATTTATCTGAGTATTTAGTCATTTACCTGCCTTTGAAATCAGTGAGAATCAGTATTAAAAATTAGATCATGGGATTATGTATCCCTCAGCCTTCAAGTGAAACTTCAACTCCAGAACAAATACATTAAACAACTTTTCATTTGAATAACTGAAATCAATGAGAGTTATGCAGCTGGGGGCTTTGGAAGGTCCCTGGAGTCTTTCACCTGCATCTTTCAGCACTACACATGTCTTTGAAATTGTGGCCCTGAGGCACTGCTGAATGTGTTATCTGTCCTCTTTAATAGGATGTACATGATACTACTATTATAGATGAGATTTCTGCTCTCGTATCTCTGGCTGATGAGGGATGAAGATTTGCAGGTACAGAACAGCAAGTCCCTAATGAGAGGAAAGGGCAGAAATGCCATTGGTTTCTAACTGACAGTTGGATAAAAACCTGAAAGCATGTCTAATTCAAGCTGCTAAAAAGAAAGTGATGATTGAATACATTGAAATAATGGTGCTCCCTGTCTTCAGAATCATGCTTTTTAAACTAAAAAGCATTTCTTTTAGACAGCGAGGATAGTTCAATAATGTAGAATTCAACTGGATTTTTGAAAATTAAATAATTCATGAGCTCCAATGCTCATTATTTAAAATCAATTTATTTGAATATGGGCACTTTAAATTTGAACTAACTCTAAGAAGTTTTACAAATAACAAATGTAAGTCCAGCTCTATTCATCTGAGGGACTTCAGCTGTCTGTAGCTGAATTACAGCTTGTTTGAAAGTTTAAATATATGTATGTGAGTTAACTCCACATTTTGCCTGTTCATTATAAACCAGTAGCTGTGACTGGTGTGAACAGTGTCTGAAGAGGCCTACATGAGGTTATTTTTGTTCATTATCTTGATTGCCACCCTACAGTGGAAGCTGTAGTTGTGCTTGGGCATTCAGGGGTTCCTGCAGGAAAGACCCTCTCAGAACTCTTACAGGTTGTGCTCATTTTCACAGGGATTTTATTCCCAGCGTCAATTAGGTGAGCATTGCTCATTATTGGTACCTGGAATGTGCCTTGCTGCCCTATCACACAGGTTTAGTACCATCCTCAAGGTAGAGGGTAGGTACTGTTGAAAGATGATTTTTATCTTTACTCCAAATACCAATATGAGCTTTTGCCACAAAGGTTTCAGCCAGGGACTTCTGAGTTGTGGCAGTCTGGTTTGTGTGATGGAGTGTGGATAATTAGGATCAGCTTTCAAATTCTGGGTGCCTTTCCTTACCAAACTCCTCAGAATGGAAGAGGTCACCATATTTATTACTTTGACATCACACCCCTATCCCTTGCAGTAAAGTGATAAATCAGTCTGCTTAATTATTTTATGATGTTGATTTTATTAACATGATCTTGAGACAGTAATTCAGAAAAATACTGAGTCTGTTGGTGCAAAGGTAATTTACAGTGTTTAGAGAAACCTCACAGCAGTGGTTTATGAGCAGGAATGAGAAGTTCCAAGAGCCTGCGGGAGGAACTAAGAAAAATAAATTAGTCATGAAGTCAGAAAACAAAGTCTATGACCTTTCTAAAGCCAATGTTACAGTCAAAGATGAGATAGAGGCCCGTAACATGAAGCTACCTGGTGCCTTACCAACACATCTGTAGGGGAATGTTTTTCATTTTGATCAGAAGCAGCTAACTTGGACTTGGTAACACCTACTGACTCTGACACCAGGGAAGGTAAATCAGGGCTCGGACTCATATTTGCATAGAAAATGTGAGATTCCTATCTCTGGTTCAAAATGTACATTGCCAAGCTCTTCTAAAACTGCCTGGTGTACGTGGTTTTGAGCAGAATGATAGATGTTTTCCAAATGTGGGATCACAGTTTGACCTTTAAGTTTCATGTGTGTTGTGTGCTTTCATTCTTCTCTTCTCCTTGTGATGCTCAATAAAGATTTCAGGAAAAAAAGAGAGTTCCTCTTTGAGGAAATGCCTTGTAAGGACTAGAAAGGGAGACTAGGAGCCCTTGATTTTGCTGTATGACTTTCTGTGGGACCATAGTACATCACCAAAGGAATTGATGTAATGTTATTCCTGTGGGATTAAGTTAAAGCTTTGGGAATGTCAGAAATGCTCATTTGGGATCTTCAAAAGCATAAAGAAGGTGATGAAAATCGAAGAGCACAGTGGTGTTTGAAGTGGGACCACAGAAAAATAAAGTGAGAGGGAAACGCTTTTGGGAGGGTCGGATTACAGAAGTTTGTGCTCAGTATCCACCATGACATTTCTGGTTCCTATCCTGTAATTCAAACCAGACATTTCTTACAGAAATAGACAATCACTGGATGCCCACCAGGCACTGAGGCTTTGCTGCAGATAATTATGAGCTGATGAATGAACTGCATCTCGGGCTGGGCTCTAACAATGTCTTGCCAGGAGCTCTGCCATCCCACAGGGAAGGAGCTGATGTTCTCCAGCTTCTCCAGGATTGCTCTGGCAGAGATCCACACATGGTCCCAGCTCTGCCTGGGAGCACGTAGCCATCAGTAGTTTCTGCAGCAGTAGTTGTGTAAGGATGCTGGGTGATCAAAGAGTGGGCTAATCAGCTTGGATGGATCAACAAACTGTGGTGGCTGCAAAACCAGATGACTCTTGGTTTGTGCCCTCTCCAAAGGGTCAGATGTGCCCTCTGATGGCCTCTGGTGCTGGGTCAGAGCTGTTTGACACTGACGTAGCCTGAGGTGGAGGCTGTGAAATGTCCAGCAGGGGTGTGTGCTCAGGAGCCCGGGGCAGTGGCACTCACCCAGGCATGAGGAGCAATCCATGGAGCTGCCTCAGGAAGAACCCAATGCTTTATGGTTCAGGAGTTGTGTTCTGATGAAATGATCTGCCTTTTGCATAGCAGACACTAACAAATTCTGCAAGGCTGGGGACTCCTTCAAAGTGCATGAATGAGTTTGCTGATGATTTGCCAAAATACACAGATTATTCTCCTATGGTGCATTGGTTTAATTAGAGATCTGGGGAACCACCTGACTTTGCCTAAAAATCCTGCCAGCTCTACCAGCAGGTAACCTGCTCTGCACCAAGACTAGCAGAACTGCAGGCTGTTGATTACTATTTGTGTCACAGGAACTTTCAAAATTCCCTTTTAGGATCAGGCAGTGCTTTGCTCAGTAATCAAAACTTTCCAGTGATTCTTTTACAAAGCATGAGGCACCTCACTGGTGCTTGGTTTGCCTTTATCTTTTTGATGTATTCTATGTGCTTACTGTGCGGACTTGAAACTTGCTCAAGGCAGAAGAATTATAAAATTAGCAGAGAGGGACAGATGAAAAAAAACTAAATAAAGTCTTTGTTTTTCTTATGTAGCACCAATTTGTGCTAGCCTGATTTCTACACAGAAACTTTAAATAGAAATGTGTGTTTTCCTTTGAAATATCCCAGAAAAAGAAACCAAAGACATCCCAAAATAGTTAGTGAACTACAATAGCTGGATAAAAGTGTCTTTACAGTATTTCACTGTGCTTTGAATTCTTTGAGATTTACCCAGACTTCTTCATCACCCTCTATAAATGCTGAATCACTGTAGGACATCTAATAAGATTTAATTCATTCACTGCCTTCAGTACAGGAGCTGTGATTATGGGATGGTCTCTGTGTACTTTTTTCCTCCTATGCAGCAACTTAATTTTAGACTTACTGATCTAAGAACAACAGGAGACTGACTCTGGCTTTTCTTCTGTTGATATGAACCAGGATGTCCTGCTGAAGTACATGAAGATGCAGTGCTGGAAAAGTACTTGCAGTCTTTTCCAGAGCTGTGTGTATTTATTGCACAGACATCTGAACATGTATCTCCATTGTCTGGCTATCTGTGCTATCAAACACTTAAGTTTCAAAGTTGTGAGTTGCTCTCAAGCCTGGAGCTTTCTGATTGCACAGGCTGGTTGGTCATCTTCTGCCCTATACATTGAGCTGCATTAGCTTGACTCTGCTTTCCTGTTGAAATAAGAGGTGGAAATGTGGGGGATCTGAGCTAGGGATTGTGTTGGGCCTTTCAGAGTGTTTCTTTTCATTTTCATGAACCTCTGAGAGCACAGTGTTTGCTTGGATCTTGTATCTCTAACAGATTCCTGCAACAAATAGGTGTGATTTAGGCTGTGCTGAAAAGAAGGAAAAGCATCTATTTCAGCATATTATTCATGTGCAGTGAGACACTCCTAGCAAACCACAGTTTAGGTCAGAGGAAGATGCTGGGTGAAAAGGGCTTGGACTCATCCTTATTAATGAAACCAAGGCCCAGAGCTTTGAATTGGCCTGCTGTCTTGCAGAAAATCCAGGATCCCAAGAGAACCAAGCAGCTTTTTACAGTGCTTGTGCTTTTCTGTTCATTCACAGTTTGTTTGTTAGATGTCATTTGCATGAATAGTCAAACAGTGTTTTAATTCTGTTCCATCAATGTTTTCAAGCCAAGTTTCTCTTTGGCACACAACAGCGATACAGTTGTTCGGTTACTCAACGATTGTTAAAAGAGGCTTAGGTTAAATTCTGGATGTTAATGAGAGAGTGCTGTGCACCAATTTGGATTATGCTTTATGAACTAATTAAATACTTATTTACATGCTGTGTTTACTGTCCTCTATACACAGCACTTTTTTGTTTAATACTCATTTCATGTACAGATAATTTGCAGCTTATTTCAACCTCATATCCTTGATGTGAGAGTACTCTCTTCTCACCACACAAAGAGGGAGGCAAATTAATATCCCTGTCTCCCTTGACAGCGTTCAAGGGTCTTTTTCCTGGGTGAAAGAATTTTTGTAAAACAAAATGTGTTTATGTCTTACCTATTTATAATCTGTGTTGAGCAATGGTCCTCAAAGTAAAACTAAGAGCGTTTTTAAAATTTCAGAATATAAAGTTAGTCTTCCAAAGTCTTATTTAAACATGCAAAGAGATGATCTGATTTCTAGAGGGGTTGTTCACAAAGCAGATTTGAACATAATCAGTGTCTTCTACCCTGCAAGGAAAACAGAAGCCCCTGAGGCCACTCATAGCCATGGGCTCCTCATCCACCATCTTAATCCAAGGATCTGCTTGCTTATCAACCTGCATCCCAGGAATACCCCAGAATGTTTCCCAGGTGCCCTGGAGGGTGTGAGCCTCCTCCTGGAGCTCTGGTTCAGCAGGACACTCAGGACTGTTGAAAACTTGGATATCTACCAGGCATAAAATAAGTCTCTTCTGTCAAAAAATACTGATGAAACGAATTAAAATTCACTTTAAAATGTCAGTGGGGATTGCTTAGCAAAACCTACACTGATGTATTTAATTTTAATGGTCTTTGAAGAGATAAAATATGGGCCATTAAAACGGGGGCTGATTGAAGTAGCAGGACATTATTTACCATGTTTCTAATGAAAGGTTCCCTGAAAGTTATTTATTAGCTTGAAGTAATGAATCTAGTTTGGAGGAATAAATGAAATCTAGGTCCATCCAGCAAAACAGTTCAGTTTGGTGCAACCTTTACCAAGGGAAGGAGGTTTTAGGGAAGGAACTTGCCTTGCAGGGATCTCATCTGCCTCTTCTAATTTGTAAAGCTAAACCCCTGCCATTTGGCCAAGTCTCATGCAGTCTTCATCACTGAATACTTAAATCAGCCTTGTTAACAGTTAATATTTGCCCAGCTTGCCTGTAGCAGTGTTTCTTAAGTAATTGTTATTCATCTACATTTCATTCTCTACTCTAAATATTTACAGTTTTCTTTTCAGTGTTCCCGGGGTGATTTCCCCATGTGCGTGTTCAGTTATGTAGCTCTGGTATAAAAAAAAAAAGAAGACAATTTTAACTTGCTGGCATTTTGTAGCTTTTGTTCTACTTGCAAAGTTTAACACTGATGAGTTTTGACATACAATAAAGCCAGCTCATGTGCCTGACCAGCTTTTTGGGGGAGGCACATCCTCTTGGCAGAGTGTGATATGATGGGTCCCAGATGGAAGAGTTACAGGGTGCAGCTGAGCTGATCCAGTGAATGGCTCTTGGGAGAGAGGTCCTGTCTCTCTGCTCACTCATCCCCTTCCCTATGCATGGTCCTGCTCAGCAGAGAGATATTTGGGATTTTGCCTGGATTGCCATGCTCCAGGCTCCAGTGGGACACATGGGCCAGCTCAGCTGCATGGTGTGGGTGCACCATGACACCTCCAAGTGCAATTAGGCTGGCACTTATATACCTGGTAATCTGAAGTCTCTTGAGTATATATTTATTTTAATTGATTCCTTAAATTATGACCTGTTGGGGGATTACAGCAGAGTTGGAAAAACCCCATTTCCTCTCTCATTAGTGGAGTTTTTAATGTTTTAAATATGATCACAAAGTGGTGTCTGGCCTAATGATATAGCATAAAAGGTATCACTGCCTTCATAGTTACCATTGTTAAAGCATTGAACTCTTTTGCAGGTTAATGAAATTTATCATGATGAGTCCCTGGGTGCTCACATTAACGTTGTCTTGGTGAGGATAATCCTGCTGAGCTACGGCAAGGTAAGGAAAGGTTAATTTAAATGGAGGATATCAATATCTATAGACTTCATTCTTTTATGAACAGTGCAGGTACTGGGGACATGTATTTGTTTTGTATTTTAATCCATATGTATTATCCTTACTAGTCTGTGAATATAAAGAACTTTCATGTTTATATATATCTATTTATCATTTAAACTTTATATTTCAAATAATTTCAATTTCTTCTGGGTTTTTCCTGTGTCATTTGAAGTTACTGCTTAGTTGTGGCAGCCTGTCTTTTCAGATTTGTTTGGAATAGTCCATGAAACATAGAGAACATTTTAGTTCCTAAAGGAAACACAATTGGGTTCTGGTTCAACTGTAAGTAAGTAACAGTAAACACAAGTATCTTGCACAGCTCTGCAAGATACTGAGGGCTACAGCTGCTTTCTAAGAACTCATTTATACTTGTACTTATTGTCAGGGGAGCTACACATGTGCTTAAAGTTAAATGGGTGTTCTGTGGAATAGGGGCCAGAAGATAAGAGCTCTACAGATCAAATCTGTAATTAAAAATATCAAGTGTTCTTTCTCTCAGTTTCTGTGGAAGGGGTTGCTCCACAGACAAAACCTGGCTAAAAAGGAACAAAATATTAAATGGGTTTCAAAAGTATTGATCTGTTCAGTACCTGTGTCCTGTTACTGCCAAGTCAACATCAGATTCCATGGGAACAAGAATAGGACATTTCAAGTATGTTGATAACTGCTTTGGTTAAGGACATGTCATTTTAGTGCTTCCAATGCAGCATCGGGCCCAGCTGCTCAGGGCAGAGTGTTAACATCCAATACACCTTCCTGTGACTGGAGCTGTGACTGGGATTTCCATGTTCATGTAGTAAACCTGGATTCTGGATGACTCCATGTATGTTCATGGAATTTGCTGGAATGCTGTCAGCAAAGAGCCAGTGCAGATGGTGAAGCTCCACTGGCATCCACCAGCTTACCCTGCTCAATACCTACTGGGAATTTTCCTCCCTGGTGCAAATGAGGGAGCTCTCAGGTTCAGTCTGGCCTCTGCAGGAGACTGATTACCTGGGTACAGGTTAAATTTTCTGTTGGAGCTTCCCCATCTGAGAACTAAACACACCAATCTATCTCTGCTTTTCCTGCAGTGATGATGATGATGATGATGTAGTTATGCACTTTGGATAAGCTTAATCAGATGCATGTCCTAAAGTAAATGTAAAAAAGAGGTAATATTTGCCATTTTGTGATTGAAAGTTCATGGAGTGTGTAGTTAATATTGAATTACAAAATGGTTGATATATCCTTGTGATTGCTGTAATGGCAAAAAATTGATTGCAAATTGACTTGTGAATCTCATACAAATCTGATGTTGCAATAGTGGTAGAAGCCAGCAGAATTAGTACCTGGGCTAGTGACCTCTTTGCAGTCCTTAGTTCATGGGCATTTCATAATTGTTATGTGTTTATTATTATTCATCTTTAGCCCTATAGATCTACCTCAATGTGAGCTCTGGTTATTTCTGCCATTTTCCAGATGGCAGACAGTAGCTACAGCAGTCATCATTCCAACTTAAGGATCTTTGTTTTCTTGTGAAGAGCAAAGCTTTGTCCATTTATAATTCGAAAGTTACCAGTTTCATATTTTTTTGAGAGGAGAGTTGGGGTGGAGGACAGAAGCCAGCATTTTTTGGCAGGTCTTTGGCCACATCACAGAAGTAGCATTTGCAGGTCTATGTAATCTGCTTGTGGATATTGTGCTTCTGGATTCTCCATCCACAATCTGCAGTGGACAATGCTTTAGCTTCTGACTTGTCCTGCTGGTTTCAGTGGAATAATTCTGCTATCACAAGCTTGTCCCAAAGATAATTTTTCTTGCCTTTCCATATCTGATTCTTGTTTACATGAAAGACAATCTATAGCTTTCTAAAAATAGTAAAAAATATATATAAAAGATATAATTCCAGAGCTCCTCTACTTTATGATGTGAGAACCTGCATGCCATGGCTGTATAAGAATACATCCTTTTCTGTTCATGTTTTTAAAGTTCCTGATCAGAGGTCTAGTACCAGGGAGTAGAAGGTGAGGAGATTTTTCTTTATAGGTTTGGGTTAATAAATTATTATCCCAAATGGAATTATTATCCCAAGTGGAAAAGCAGAGAGAAGAAGTATATAGTTGTTATTTTCTGAACCTGTTCTGAGGAATTAGAACAAAGCCTTGAATATTTTACTGTCCCACACATGAATACTAACAATTTTTAGGAAAATATATATTCAAAACACATAGTATTTAGTGGGGTACTTGTACAAGTTAAGGCAGTGCATGAATGAAGCAGCGTGGTTGTTTCACAACATGAAAATGTTATCCCAGTCTTGTTTGAGTAAGCATTTCTTTTGAAAGCACGGAGCTAATATCTTCAGAATCATTTGCTTCACTGCAGGCAATTTATATATATTATCAAGGGTGCCATTTAAATAATCATAATAATTACATTATGGTTCTGTAATTGATGAAGTATGTACCATCAACGTCAGGTTTATGACAGCACTCTCTGCTATTGCCAATTCTCCACCCCTGAGCAGCCTTCTACTGGATTGTGGGTTTTTCAGATGATTATATTATTTTATACAATATGTCATCTGTTGATAAGAATAATATGGACAATACTTGAGTTGCATAGCAACCAACCTTTCACTGGTTTTTGCTTGAAGGTACTCCAGTCTTTCAAATGTACTTATATTTTAATATTCTCAAACACAGGCAACTATACATGCAGAAGTTTCAGTAATTTCAGGAATAGCATTAATATGTGGTAAGATGAAAAAATGGAACATATTCCTTAGTGATGAAGGAATATGACATGCTGAAATTACTTCAGGGATGAATTGAAAAGATCAGACATGGTTTTACTGAATCAGCACTTTGTGTGAGTTATCACCTCAGGACTTTGAGGGGGTGGCAGGTTGAGCCCTGCCAAGAGCACCAGGCTTGGGCTCTGGCTGGGTGGTGTGTTTGGGGAGCAGGCAGAGTGTGGCTGGGCTGGGGTAGCTCTGCAGGACTTTGCAGGAGCTACCAGCCCTTCCCTGACTCCCCACTTTTCTCTTAGTACTTCCTGCAAATGATGTACCACAGACTGATGTGAGGGCTTCAGCTGTGCTTGCTGCTGCCCACTCGTTTATCAATTCCATCATTAGGGTAGAAAAATGTGTCCTGCAAAGGCTGCTCCATATCTGTGTTGGCTTCAGAAGCCACAATGCATTTCTCTGCATTTTCTTGACATTGACTTCCAAAGTCACTGGCTCTTTTGACGGGATGGGATACTGCAAATAAGTAAACAGGGTACATGCAGTGCATTTTTCTTCAAATGGGAAAAGAGCTGCCTTGCTTCTGCCTTTTTAACTTCAGTAGTAGGAAGATTGGTTCCAAATTTTGGCAACTGCGGATGTATTTGAGATTAATATAATTCAATGTTTGTGCGAATTATTCCACTTAGACCTATTTTGGTTGTAACAGCTCTGTAATACAGCTAGCTCTAGAATACTCAGGAAAATAAGCAAAGCAACCACGAGCACCAAGTGCAGAGGAGGTTGCAAGGGATGAGCTGAGCATGCATTTAAAAACCCTGACTGGTTATTCTAAAATTTGTTTGGAAACATTTAAATACTGAGCACTGCATAAAATCCTCTCATCGCCTCTTTGAGGTGAATGAATAAAGATCATTATTCCCATTTTACAGCTAAAAAAACAAAGATGTTAAGTGTTATTTTCCAAGGCCACACGGAAGGCCACTGGCAGGCTGGGGATAAGACCTCATAAATTCCTGGCTGCAGCCCCACACTCTGTCCACTGACAATGGTGACTCTGTGTGCAGATGAGCTGCCCTTGCACAGCACAGAGGAAAGCACAGGTTAGCTGGGATGGATGCAAATAATACAGTGATTAATGAAAAACCACTTGGAAAGAATTTTGCAGGCACTGCAGGGTTTCAATAAATGCAGCCCCCTGAGGATTTGTGAGGGTTATTTCTTGGGAAATGTGAGTGTGGCAGTGCAGGACACCCCTGAGCTCTCCTCTGGCACCATGCACAGCCCGAGTGTATTCAGCCTGGAGCAGGGTGGGATGGGTTGAGGGATGCTGGCTCTGCTCCGTGGCATCTGGAAAAGCAACCAGGAGGGAGAGAAAACCCACATAAGCTGTAAACCAGTGCTGGCATCATAACAAGTGGCTGGACTCTGACCATGTGTTAACTTGGTCAGAGTGAAAGAGGAACCTGACTACCACTGCAGAGCCTCTCAAATAGCTTAGAGGAGGGAAGAAAACTCAAACAGCCTTGAGGTAGCAGTTGAAGAAGAAGGTGTTATGGGGTGGATGCCTGCAACCTCATAGGACAGGACTATCCAGCTGAGAAGGACTTTTCAATTTTGTATGTCTGAGAGATTAGCAGAGCTCCTGCTGCCTTCATTTGGGACAGGGCTTTACCTTTGATATTTTCATAAAATGATGCTCTCTTTATCTCTGCCATCTGACCTTTTCATGCCTAAGCTTGATACAAGCAGGGGAGATGTTCTTGGTTCAGCCAGGATGGAAGTGCTGGTTCAGTCTGAGTCAGGTTCTTCTTGATCTCTGTTTCCCATAAGGCAGCCTTGGAAGCACAAATCAGGTTTATCCCTTAAATCTGGTGTTTGTCCTTACTATTTTGCTGTTGACTCTGCTGTTTCCCTGGAGGGAAAGGGATGAGCACCTCCACTTACCTCTGCCTCTCCCAGGAAGGTGCAAAGGCTCTGGCTGAGAGCACCTGTGCCTGGCAGTGCAGGGAGGTTGTTGGCTGCACATTAGGGCCATGGAATAGCTGTGCTTGGAATGGACCTCATCAACTGCTCTGCTCAGAGCAAGGTCACCTGGAGCAGGTTGTTCAGCACTTTGTCCAGCTTGGTTTTGAATATTTCCAGAGACTCAATAACCTCTCTGGACAACCCTTACCAATGTTTGGCCACTCTTATGGTAAAACTACAGTAACACTCCTAAAGGCTTTTTTTCTTGCCCATTGCCTCTTCTCCTTTCTCTGGATCCCACTGAGAAGACTGTCTCAGTCATCTTTATTCCCTGCTGAATAGGTTTTTATATCTATTGAGATCTTCCTGAGCCTCCTCCAGCCTCTCCTTGTACTAGGTCACAAATGTGAGTTGAGTATCTTATTTTTCCACTGACATTGGTAGATGCAGAAGACCTGAAAGAATCAGCAGGAATCAAGCCCTGACCTCACAGATGTTGAAGATGGAGTTGTTGACCCCAGAATTTGGTCATATCCAGTAACCAGTTCTGCACAGGCTGAGTTGCAAGGCCAGGACTTACATATGATGTAGCATTTTGGCAGCTGTTCATATTTTTGCACTGTTTTCATATGTTTCACATGGGGATAAAGAGAAGAGATATTGCCCCTCCTGTTTTTCATCTGAGTGAATTGTTGAATTCCCTTATTTATATATTAGACTTAGAGTTTATGATTTCCAGTGTGTTTTGTTGGGACCTTGAAGAATGTGGAGCTGGCTGATAGCATAAACAGTACTTTGTACTCCTGATCTGCTTACATTTATACAGAATTAGATGCTGGAAAATGTTTACAAACTGCTGCCATAAGAAAGCTTTACAAATCCTTTGAATGCAAAATGACAGTTTGCTGAATGAGCTATTTTTGTTAGTTTGGTTACCATGGACATTCAATAATTGTATTTATTTATCTTTTGCTTGTCTTGTTCAGGATGAAAGAAGAATATAGAAGTTCTAATCCAATATCCAATGAGCAATAGAAGTGCCAAGTAGAAGCAATGTAAACAGTGTGTTTTGCAGAGACTTTACACATTCAGAAAGGGAAAGTCATATGTTAAATTGTTTCCTGAACGTGTGCACTGCTGTGGTCCAACTTTTCCTGCTATAGTTTGAAGCCTGTCATGTTAAGAATATTTCTGTTCCTCCTGGAGCTGCTGAAGAGCTGCAAAGCCTTCTCCGTTGGTTCTCTTGGAGCACCACCTAATGGATGAGTTAGGAAAGGTCCCAAGCATCTGACCAGCCTAAATTCCTTATGTTCTTATTACCAGGTACCTGCCCATCATCACTTTTGCGAAGTTGTACCCAGTGATGCCAAATATCAGCTAAATAAAACATTTGTTTAAGGGGAGCTGCCACTCTGTATGTGACACCAGTGTGTCTTTCACATGGGCTGGCAGCTTGAACATTCTTGAAAGGCTTGGGTAGAATATAGACTAATTTTGCAGTTTTCTTCCAAGATAAGCTTGACATTGTTAAAAAAAAAAAAAAAAAAGTTACATATTTCTTCCTTGTTCCATAATCTCCACAAGTATTTGAAGGGCTTTCCACAGCTTCATGAATGACTTGTTCTTCAGTGTGTTCATATGAGAGAACTGATAACTTCCCAAAGGATAAGAAGGTTCAGAGACCTCTCTGGCTTTCAACCACTTCTTACTACCCTGCTTTGCCTCTTTGTATGAATGGTAGTTGCAACTCAGTTGTCTTTTTTTTTTTTTTTTTGTTGCTTCCATCTAAGAAGGAAGGGAGTGGAGAAGAAATGAAGGCAGAATCACAAAAAGGCAGGAAAATGTGCAACATTGGTAGATGCTGAGTTTCCCAGAGAAAAGAGGCCTCATCTAGTTCTGTAGGGCAGACTGTCCTCGTCACCCTCTGTGGTATCTCCTTGCCTGGGGGATGTTTTCCCAGCTGAGCCCTTTCCACTTCTTGGTCAACATCTCCATCTGTTTCAATCAGCAGTTCACAGATATTTTTGCTTTTCTTGCTGTGAGAAGGAAAGTTTCTCTTTCCATTGGCAGTTTTCCTGCTGATCAGCTGAGTAATGCTCTCCACAGGCCGCTGTCCTGCTTGGAAAGAGGTCCTTCCCAGCCAGGTCAGAGCTCCCAGCCAGCTGCAGGACCTGTGAGTTCCTGGCAGTGTGAGCCCTTTGCTGGCCAAGAGTGACACCTACACCTCTTCTCCATGTGCAGCCTGCTGGCCCCCAACTTCCCCTGTTTGCTGTGTGACAAAGAGGGATTTTACCTTTCAGCCTTTATTACAGCACACAGCTCATCTCTTTTCCTCTTTCTCATTTGCTTTGTCCATTTAATAAAGGTTTGGGCTCTGATGAAAGCCCACATTGGTTTCCAAAAGAAAATATTATTAAGTGTTATCTGATATCTCTACAAGAGTAATTTTTGGACAACATCCTTCTAAAACATATGACATCTGCCCTGTCTACTAACAAGCTCTGCCTGGTTCCATGATCTCCTAAACCTCCTTTCTTCAGGACAGCAGCATTTATCTGTAAAGACAAGGCAGCTGGAAAAGTGGATAAAATTCTATATAAAGGCATGTCTGGCTTAGGAACTCTTTGATCCAAAGACTACTGGAGCCTTAGACGTTCTTTGGAGGGAAACACTACCTCAAATTCCCTTGCCTGGCCATACCATTGCCTGCTGTCAGGAGAGAACCATGGTGTTCGTGGTTTTTCAGTCTCAGCCAGTGCAGTTGCACAGCACAGTGAGCTTGACTCACTGATGGTTCGCTGGCCATGCAATATTTGCTGTTAGCACTGATGGAGCCTGTCTGATCTTTGGCAAATTGCAGAAAGTGGATGTTCAGGTGAAAATTTGCTAGGAATCAAGTGGGTTTCTCTTTTCAGGCTGCTGCGTTGCAGTGAGAAAAGACAAGGGATTAGTGACCAGATGATTTGAGGGCTCAATGGTCTTGGAGTACTTAGCAGACAGACTGAGTTTTTCCTCTCACTCTTTGAAGTCCTCCCCACTTACAAGACCTAGACTTGCTACTTACATTATAGCACATGGACACTCAAAATAATTGACTTCCTACTGGATGTCCCAGCTTAAAGAGCAGTATGGCTCAGTTTTATGATGTTTAAGTTGTGTTATTGGGTCAGCTAAAACATGTTTTCTAGGAGTTGTGTGTTCTCAGTTTCCCCTTTTACGTGAGAGGGTTTTTTTCTTTCTCCCTATTGTGTTGGATGCAAAAACCCCACAATGCTCCACATTAACCACTTGGTCCAGCTTCATTTGCTTGAAGACAAACTCTAAAATCAGTGTTTTGATAGGTAAGCATTGAGGTTCTCTTGGACTGAGCCTGTGGTTTTGCTCTTGGAATGGACTCAGAATCCAGTGAGGGAGTTGTTGACTCATGGCAGATGCCAGGGCAGTGCCTGAGCCACGGGAGCTGCTGCTCTGCTGTGCCAGACTGCTCTGGCCCCTGGCAGACTCGTTGTTAATCAGAGCAGTTCTGTAACCTGCTCTCTTGATTCATTCAGAGACAAACATTTTGCTTTTGTGATGGACTCCACCAACAAGGGTTTGGTTTAGTGGGCAGGGAAGAGATGACAGAGGACAGCTATAAAGCAGTGGTTATTAGGAAATAATTGACATTTTATTTTCTATGCTTTTTTGCTGATCATGCAAATTCAAGACATCTTTGCAAATAATTGGATACCCTTAAACAAAGCATATGTTGATAGGGTGTGTGTTTTCACTGTTTTCTGATCATTGTGTCTTAAATGATGCAATTTTTAATTCGGTAGAATGTACACAAGGAGGTCATTATGAAATAAAGAAGTATTAGCAAACATCAGAAAATATTGGAAAACTAGAGGTTTCTCAACTTCATTTTACAGCATTTTTTGCTTTTGCATCTTGCAGTCAGATTCTTGTATTGAGGTCCTTGAAGGAATGGACCTTTTTTGTGCAGTTTTAGAGAAATAAGAGTGAAGGTGATATCGATAAGTTTTGTGTTTGTTTGCTTGTTTGTTTTTGTTTTACCACTGATAGATGTTATTAAAGACCTCAGCAAGAGTCAAACTCTGTTTAAGGGACTAGGATTTTTCTTGGAGAGCCAGGATTTTGCCCTGTATTAGTAACTCAAAGTTTGTTTAAGTATGTTCTTATAAATATACAAAGATTCAATAAAGGCACCACAACTGTCCCACCATTTTAAATACAGTTATTAGTTCAATTTCCAAGGGAATTATGGCTGGAAGCAGTATGATCCAATACAGGATTATATTACAACTTTTTCATTCCACAATGGTATCAGAATCCAAACTGTGCCTCTATTTGGTTTATAAATTTGTTTTTCTGAACATTTGCAGAATTGTAATATCTTAGTTTTGCCAAAATCAGAGCTCAGTTTGGCAGACACTTCTTTTATCAATTCCAGTTGTTCTTCCACAACCCTTTGAGGATTTTCTTTTTCATGTAGTCAATACTCTATGTACTCCATCATGCATTCAATTAGAGGACACGTCAAATACATCTGTATTTAAACATGAATTGTATTACTTCTCTCTTATTTTTGGCATAGGCTAAGTTTTGCTCTACATTAAGTATTTTGGAATGACAAATGCTTGCAGTACAGTATAGCATCTAAACTGTAGTGGGTTTTGTTATGATTACAGTGTTGTCATGGTAATATAATTTTTGCAAATGAAAAGCCAGGGTTCACATCTGTCGTCCTGGAAGTCCTGAGACAGGTCAGTTAGTCATACATTTTAGAGTATCCCACATACAATAAGCTTTCTAAAGTCTTAGCAGGGCAGAGTATCAAGCAGAATTAGCTGGGAACTCCTAAGAAAGTACTACTAAAAAAAAAAATAAAGAGGCAAATGTAATAGCTGGATTTTAAAATGCCTTTCTCTTCCTTGCTCAAGAGAACAGTTCTTTGCACCTCACCTAACACATCAGCTCACTGGAGCCAGCTAAGCTGTGTCAGTTCACCACCCGTGTAACCTGTGGTTTACATGGAGAATGGCATCCCACAGTGGGAAGTTGTGTTCTACCTTCTGAATGATCTTCAGATGAGTAATGGGATAAAGAAAATGCAATTTAAAAGACAGTCACTGAGAAAGTCTGTTTCTGGAAGTAATGGTTCAAGTACAGCTGAAAAAGTGCACTTGGTTTTACACCAACAGAGCACCCAGGAGTGTGCCAAGATCTGCCAGAACAGCCTAACCAGCTCTGTTTCATGACAAAAGTAGTGACGAACAGGACAGGGTGCTGGCTCTCAGCAGTTGTTGTGATAGGCTTTTCTTGGCCATCAGGCATTGATCTTCCCCACACTGGGTCAGTCTCTCCTGGTTGAGATTGTTGTGGTTCCAAAAGGGACATGGGCTCCATCAGGAGCTGTATATCCAGACTGGAAGTGATGGTAAAGAGATGATAAAATGATGTAAACTGATGCCAGGGTGGCATAGAAATAATAAGAGTTTACAACCCAGTATCAGTTTTGTCACTAAAATATCCATCTTTTTATTTCTCATCTATTTTTAAATTTTTTTATGTCTTAGATCTCATTAAATGCAGAAATTACAATCTAACCATGAACTTTAGCTATTTTCTTGCTTTCTGGATCCAGTAAAATCTGTTTCTGAAGTGTAAGTATCTCCTGATTAAGAATAAACTTGTAATGGAAATGGGATGCTAAGTGAAGTGCCTGAAAAAGTTGGGAAAAAAAATTGCCTACACTTCTAATAAATAACTCTTGGTGTCATTTTTCCCCTTGTGTGACTGCAGTCCATGAGTCTGATAGAGATTGGGAACCCCTCACAAAGCCTGGAGAATGTGTGTCGCTGGGCCTACCTCCAGCAGAAACCCGACACTGGGCACGCCGAGTACCACGACCACGCCATCTTCCTCACCAGGCAGGATTTTGGTCCATCAGGCATGCAAGGTGTGTGCCTGGGTTTGGGTTGCATTTGCATTTATTACCAAGCCAGGCTAACCGTGTAAAGTTTAATTGTACATCTTTTGCTGAGCTGTGGTCAGTGTTTTCTCTCCCCAAGAGCTCTGTGCTGGGCCATTTTCAGTTGTAACTGCTTTACTTGTTATTTGATTCTTTCTTACTGATTACCTATTGGATCATTTCTGTGTTCTTACTGAAGCAGAGAAAATGGGATACATATGTAAACAGTCCTGGAAGTGCCCCAAGATTAAATAATAGATTTTGTGTTTTAAAAGTTCCAAAGCTGTTGCTGTGTTACAGACAATTCACAAAAAATGTGGTTATGGAGAGGTTTGGAACAGCAGGGCCAAGCGCTGTCCACTTTTTCCTTTTTTCAGACCTCTGCCTCCTGTGAGATCAGGTTTTTCACCAGAGGGGAGAAATCTCAGAGATTTCCCATTGATTTTGAGTTGGCCAGAACTGCTGTCAGCACAGGGATGGGGCTTTGCTCCCTGAGGGGTGGTATTGGGCTCCTCCATACAGCAGCATGTGGTGTTCTTTGCCTCTGTTGTCTTAGACACTCAGAAAAGGCAATTGTTGGGCAGTCCAAGAGGTGACAAACATTTTCTTGGTGAGCCAGGAAGTTTCATTTGTTCAAAGCTGGTTTCATCTGTTTCACAGATGAAGGAGCACATCATTAAAAGTTTGGGGGCAGAGGTCTTGGGAGGGCCGCTTCAACTGTACTTGTGTCACAACAAAGGACACAGCTCACCCTAGAGCTTCCCACCACTCTGATTTTTCTGTACTTGTTCGTTTTTTGAAACCCTTGGTGTTTCTCACAGGCTACGCTCCTGTCACTGGGATGTGCCATCCTGTCCGGAGCTGCACTCTCAACCATGAAGATGGTTTTTCATCTGCATTTGTGGTGGCTCATGAAACTGGACATGTGTGAGTAAAACTGGACATTTGTGTTGTGCCTTTAAATGGTTTTTTGTACAAACAAATGCTGTTGACATTAAACAGATGCAATTGCTGTTAAGAAACAATATTTAGGGTTAGCTCTGGTTTCAGGTCTCAGCTCTCACAAAGCTTTCTTTATGGTCTTAAGTAAGATTTATATTTTGGGATCTTCAAATGGGAAAAAAAGAACTAATACCAAAATATCTTCCAGGGCTGCTGTGGGACTAGATTGAATGATGTATTGTAGTCTCCTGGTGGAAATATAAAGTACCCATAATAAAGAAATATGAATTCACTGAGTCAGTGAACACAGTATTCTTGCAAGCAATCCATACTAAATAAGCACATAATCTGTATATGTTAGTGCTGATAAAGGTAACAATACTGTATAGAAGCGAGGTGCCAAGCACTGCAGTTCCGACTCTTCTATATATCTCATATAAAAAATGTAATCATTTTACCTGTTGACGTGATTTGAACCAATGCCTGCGCAGCAGTTGTCAGAGCTTTGGTTTTTCCCAGATCTTTTTAGTTTCTCTGCTCTCCCTCCAGAGAACTCCCACTGATTTCCCATTTTCTCTTTGGTAGAATAACAGGTACCAGAAGGCTTTTGCTGAACAGTTTCCATCTATTCTGTTTTCTCTGAGAAAGCCTGCAGGTCCTTTCTCTTTTTTTAAACAATAAAGTGTCAAAATTTATTGAAATCACCATAAACATATCTTAGTTAGACAGAAACACCTATTTGAGACTCAGATAGTATTTGCTTCCAGAATTTTTGAATTAGGAATGAAAAGAACACAGCATGGACTTTAAAAAAGACTGCAGAAAGTTTGTAATCCCTCAAGTCATATTCAGCTCCAGTCTGTTAATTTGGTTTAACTATGGACAGATATTGCCCACATTAGTCCAATAGTGCTTATTAAAAATACAATGTAAGATTCTAACAAAGGAAAGGAGCAAATATATTCATAATGAATCCAAAAAGAAATTTTAAACTGTCTGTAATTTGGGGTAATTTTCTAGAAAGCATCCACCACTTTCCAAGCTGTTTCACATTTAAACAATGTGGGATTGCTCCTGGGCAACAGCAGCAGCTTGTCTGAACTAGCTTTCTGTGTGGTGCCTTTCTTTATTTCCATGCAAAGGAATTGTCTGCAGTTGCAAAATACTTTGAATCAAGCTAAGGTGTGATTTTTTTAGAAGTTATATAAAGCCCTGAATAGCTCCAGATTAGAGCCTGGGAACGTTTCTGTCAGTATTCCTGGAGGGTGAGCAGGCTTAGTAATTCAGAAATGGATTCACATTTAGCTGTAGTAATTCACAAATGTGCATGTGCACAAAGCCCACAAAAGGCATTTTTAGGTATTTTTTGAAAGTGGATTAGGCTAATGACATCAAAGTACTCTCAAGGGTCAATCCTTCCATGTGGGAGTTACTCCAGACCAGCTCTAGCCCCATCCTCACCCTTACTCCCCATGACTTTGCTCATGTAAACAAGGGCTGTGGGACTCCAGAACCTTGCTGGCACCAAGCCCTGGTGGCATGGGGAGGGGCAGCACTTGGAGCCAACCCGCGGCATCACCTCTGTGTCTCTCTTGGGGGCAGTTTAGGAATGGAGCACGACGGCCAAGGGAACCGCTGTGGGGACGAGGTCCGGCTGGGCAGCATCATGGCCCCCCTGGTGCAGGCTGCCTTCCACCGCTTCCACTGGTCCCGCTGCAGCCAGCAGGAGCTGAACCGCTACCTCCAGTGAGTAACTCTACCTCCAGTGAGTAACACTACCTCCAGTGAGTACTGCTATCCCCAGTGAGTACTGCTACCCACAGGGAGTACTGCTACCTCCAGTGAGTAACATTACCTCCAGTAAGTACTGCTGGGCAGCCTGTCTCCTCTGCATGGGAACAGTTCTTGTCTCACCTTTGCTTTGATGGCAGCATGTCACATTCACATTTTCTCAAAAATCCCTTTGCCCAGGATTTTTCTCCTGGGAAGCTGAGAAGCTTCAGAGAAAAGAGAAACAATTCTTATCTCATTTGATTCTCCTGTGTTTTGCTCCTTTGGAATGTGTTTGGAGATTGTTTACCACAGGTGATTGTTTTAATGGTTTTTGGTGTGGGTTGTTTTCACTCATTGGCCAATCAGGGCCAAGCTATGTCGGGATTCGGGAGGGAGTCATGAGGTTTCATTATTATCTTTTTCACATTCTGCAAGTATCCTTTCTGTATTCTTTAGTATAGTATAGTATAGTATAGTATTCTTTAATATAATATAGTATCATAAAATAATAAATTAGCCTTCTGAGAACATGAAGTCAGATTCATCATTCCTTCCTTCATCGGGGCACCCCGCAAATACAATATCAGCCCATTCTAAATTATTCTCATTTCATTTATGTCTGTTTGTTTTCTGGACATTGAGGGTGTATTTGCTGTCCTCTCAGGGATGATGGGAGGCACTGTTATGAATCTCATTGCTGACTTTCCTCCCTCCCTACTCTAATCTCTAGCTGAGCACTGCCTTGGCTACCCAGCAGTGTTGTGTCTGTCTTGCCATTTGTTGCTTATGGTACCTGTCAGTGACAAGATGGTGCTGCCTAGAGAGGAAAATCTGCCCTTCAAGTGCTCAGGGCTTTTCTTGACTTTAGTAGATATCTGAAGAGCACACATGGTTCCAGAATTAGGTCTTCAGTTGTTAATTTTTCTTTCAGTAGCTTAAATGCAGAAGCTTCATCCATGCCCCTTGCCCTTCTTTTTGGACTTGACACTTCAGGCATTAGACCTGTGTGGAGTTCCCTGACAAATTCTGTTTATGACCTTTTTTTTTTGCTCCTTACAGAAAAAACCCTCTCCTTGTTATGTGCAAGTTGTACAGAAAATATGGGAAAGCTACTACCATAACCAGCAAAAGCTGAAAATGAGTAGGAAAAAAGTACAGCAAAATACATGAAGTAAACATGAGTCAGTCTTTTTGTCAGTACTTTTATTATTGTAGATATCTTAAGCGTGGCAATAAAGAATAAAAACACTGTGAGGGAAGTGTGGTTGTTTCAATTAGCAAGATCCTCCAGAGCTTTAGCAATTAAATAAAAATCATCTGGCCTAGAGGGCTGCTTTACGTTCTTTTAAATACAACTATTTATAAAATGTCTTATAACAAAGCAGAATGATGGTTTGCTTTGAAGTAAATCTAACCTCAAAATTCTGCTTTCAGCTATGGGTAACTTCAAGACAACCTTAATGATTGCCAGGATAGGCTCGTGTATGGTGTCCTCATGTCTGTTAAATAACTGGGAGACATTTCAGAGATCCTGTGGACTGGGCTGGTGTTGTGAATCAACCAATTCTTACACTGTGTTAACTATTTGGTGGCACTGGCATCAGTCCTTTGTACTGGCATGACTTGGTCAGATGTAATTCTACAGGCTGTCCTCACTCCTTAGGAGCAGAGGAGAAACTTCCATGTTGATCACACAGAAAGAAAACTTAGTTTAAACTATGGATGGAGTTGGGAGCGATCAGGAGAAGCAGAGAGAGGGAACAAACCCAGCTGAAGTCTGTAAATGAGTCACTGCTTCTCAGGGAGGACACAGGGAAACTGTAAGCTCAGTGGTATTCTGGGCTGGTTACCCTGGCCTCTGCTTTTGAAACCTCACTTGAGAGACAGCTGCAGGCAGCAAGAAGTTCTGCAAATGGAAAATTAATTAAACTTTCTTTTCTTCCTGGTCTCATGTGGATTCTTCCTTTGATTCTTTCCACATAAGAGGCCTGGAGACTGATAGGAATTTACCTGCAAGCTAGATGGAAATTACAATGGAAGGGCTTCAAAAAAAGATGTGTAGAATCCACTGAAAGTAGATACGACATGCTAAAGTGAATTGCAATATTAGCTGCTCTTCAGGACCAGGATCTGAGAAATTATAGGCTCTATTTTGTTTGGAACAAAGAGGCAATGAAATCACAAACACTGTGAAAGCCTCACAGCCCCATCTGTTCCTGTAATTGTTGCCTGTTGCAGCTCCTACGATTGTCTGCGGGATGATCCCTTCGAACACGACTGGCCCTCCCTTCCACAGCTGCCAGGGATTCACTACTCCATGAATGAGCAGTGCCGATTTGACTTCGGGCTGGGATACATGATGTGCACAGCTGTGAGTACTTAACTTTAGCTGCTGCTCTTTCTTATCCAGGAGTGGTCTAAGTGTCTCTGAAATGTCCTTAAAAGGGACAGCGTAGTGAAGCCCACAAGGAAAGATATTGTGCCTTCTTATCTGTAAGCAAGGATTAACAACTGAATGTTGACATATATGTTATTCTAAGTATCTCCTGGTCTGTTTTTTTTTTTTTTAAGCTAGAGTTACAGAAGTAATTATTGTGCAGTTTCATAAATATCTGTAGTTGTCAAGCAAACAAACTTGTTGTGTTATTGAGCCTCCTCTTGCTGGCAGCTGGTTATTTTGCTACAAAACTCCCACCCAGATGTGAAGGAGATGGATTTGCTGCCACATCTCCTAGTGCTAGCACAGGGCAGCATGCTTTTATGATCCAATTTTATGGAAAGTGTGATGCATTTTGATACCTTGCAAGAAAAAATAGGCATCACAGCGAGTAAAGCTCTTGATGACACAGTTGGCTCTTGTGTATGAGGAAAATAAGAGGCAACGTCTAAGTTTAAAGCAAGGCAAGGTTAGTGCTACTCTCAGTGGACTGGCCTCAGAAAAGAGAGTCTTCTGCAGCAGGGTTGTGACTCCCACCTCCAGCTCCTCAAGTAGAACTAAATATTAAATGGAAAGAGATGTTTTCAGCTGCTGGCAGCTGCTGACACATAACATTTCTGCTTTCATTCCCATCTGCAGGAATATATGAGCCGAGCAGTGTCCCTAGATAATGGATGAGGACCTTTTCAGCATGAGCTGTAGTGTTGTGTCTTTACACAACTCCCTCTGATGCTGCCTTGGAAGAATGTCCCAGCCAAAGAGAATCTTTTCTTACAGCCATCCTCCAGAGCCTGGGAGATGGAGGCTTTCTATTTTTCTTTGTTCAGAATAGCCAAAAGCATGTCCAGACATCATGATTTAGTATGTTTTGTGGTGGGTGCTTCCCATCCTCTCCTATAGAAGCCTTTGCCTTGTAGGTAAAATGCTGATTTATTCATTGGTTTCTGGGACCTGATCTCAAATTTCCATCCCCCTAAGAAGGGGATTACAACAGCTGAGCTAAAGTCTGAGCAGCTCATTTCCATCTCCCATGGGTGCGCTAGGATTTTTTCCTTTGTTTGCCAAATGAAGCAGCCCCATTTGGAGAAGCTGTAAGAAAAGGCAGCGTGCGTCTCACTGCCTGAGGAAGCTGGTTGGTCACTTGTGTAAAACTATTTTTGCTTGACTTCATTCCATCTCATGCAAATGGGATCTCACCTCAGAGTCATGATTCTGTATGCTCAAATATTCAATCCACAGACATCACGGTGCTCCTCGGGGATCAGAACTAACAGCTGACATTTTAAACCTAGGAAAGGAACAAGGAACCCCCCCATCTGCAGCTCCTGTTGCAGTTTCCAGTGGGAGCTCTCTCAAAGCATCATCCACTCTGATTTTTTTGGTGTGTTCCAGTTCCGTACATTTGATCCCTGCAAGCAGCTGTGGTGTAGCCACCCTGAGAACCCCTATTTCTGCAAAACCAAGAAAGGGCCTCCGCTGGACGGGACCATGTGTGCACCGGGGAAGGTGAGAGCTGTGTACCCACACACCTCTGTGTGTTCACATGTCTTTGTGTGCAGCTGGGAATGTTCCTCTCAAAATCAAGAGGAGCAAGAGAAGAACCTGTCTGGAGGACCTGAGGTTTGCTAAGATGTGGGGCAAACTTCTGAGGGCAAGTGAAGTGCTGAGAATTAGGTCAGCTGGTTGGAGCATGGTGCTAACAGCACATGGGTTTGATCCCTGTAGAGGCCATTCACTCAAGAGTTGGACTTGCTGATCCTTGTGGGTCCCATCCAACTCAGAATATTCTGTGATTCTGAGCAGTGTGAGGGGAGGACATGGGATGTGGGCTGGCGTGTCCTGCATGGCCACTCTGGGACCATTAAACCCCATCCTCAGGCAGGTCATGGCAGTATCTGCCCCACGCAAGTCTCTGTGGCAAAGCCAAAAATGGGGAAATTTCCTGTCTCCTACGACTCTTTTGAGGTCAGGGTGTTGTTCTTGGACCAGCAATGTTGCCATGGTGCTGCCTGGCCTCCCTCATACAGAAAGCAGTGGGAGCTGAAGAAACATCCAAGCCACGGCCCTGGAGCTTCCCGGAGGGAAAGGATGGATGTGGGAGCTGAATGCCAGCTAGAGAGAATCCACATGACAGCACAGAGGGGCTGTGAGCAGAGAAGGGCAGGTCTGTGGGGATGGATTTGCAGGTTTGATGAGAGCCCAGGGAGGCGCAAGGAGTGGTGGAGGGATGTGTGGGGTGGCAAAGGCTCAGAGAGCTCCGTCGGCGCAGCCACCGCGCTGGAGCCGCTCCCAGCCCCGGTTCTCCTCCCTGGAGATCACACTCTGCTCACTGTGGGTCTGAGCTCCAAATCCTTTGAAGTCTGATGAAAAAAATCTGGCTTCCCTGGGCTTTGGATGCAGTGACTGAGGGGGAGAGGAAGATGTCGCTACTTGGAAAGGTTTTTTTACAACCCAATGTATGACATCATTTATGCGATAAATGAACCATATTAGCAGCTGCTGTTATGGCTTGAAAAGTCTCTTTTATGAAAAAGTTATGTTAAATTAATTCCCCAGCAAGTCACGCTCTGTTCAAACCACTCCCTTCTGGTTTTCTCTTCTTTAAATTACTCCTGCTACAAAAGCTTTGTTTCTTATTAAAAAAAAAAAATAATTAGATTACGATCCAAAATTTTAGACAGTTTATTTGGATACACTTTTCTTTATTTTGATTTTTATATTAAAAATATTCATGACCCCCAACTGAAAAAAAAAAATATATTCCATTTTGTTGCATCACCCTCTTCCCTGCACTATTCATTCATATTAGTATTTGAACAGAAATGAGGAGAAAAAAGGAATTTGTAACCCTACAGTTAAGGATCTGTCAGTGCTTCCATTATAAACAGTTTGTCAGGATATTATGCAACTGAGCTGTAAAAATTTTCTTTGGACTGGAACTTGGGATCCAAGGCTTCGGCAAGCTGTGCAGACAGCCAGGCTTTTGAGCTCTGCAGAGATGCAAGAGAGTATGTGCACATTCTGAAGTTTCAGTAGATGATAGGACTCTGACTGTTTTATTCTCAAGGGAGCTGTCCCAGTTTTTTGATAAATAAACTTGCTGCCACCTTCCAGAAGAACCTGAGAAAATGATGTAAAATGAAAACCATTTTATTAGATAAGGCTCAGCAGTCTGAACTAAATGGTTTGGGTTTTTTAAAATAGAGTGAGTTCTGGAGGTTATATAGCTGACTTTATGTGTCTGAGCTCAGCATTTGACCAGTGTATTTATTAGATGTTGGTGTTTTTAATACAGGTACATCAGATCAATGCTTTTACATCTGTTCCTTTCCTTTTCATCCCTGCCCTTGATTTTGCCTTCCCGTGTTCACTCTCTTCACCAACTGGGACAATACCAGAGGCTCTTGCCTGAATGCATGGGGCTGTAAAACGCATTTATTGCCCAAAGCTGGGACTCAGTTGCTGTGGGGCAGCTTCCCTCAGGTATATCTCCCAGGATACCTCATCAGTGCTTGAGAAAAATGGAAAATAATTTCAAACATAATCTCCCATTTTCTTTGGAATCATGCCAGAAAACAAAAGTACAGAAACATAAGCAATTAAAGATGTTGATTGAGAAAGATTCATTTGTTTCCCACTTTAGAGACTTGCAGTTTTCATGATTTCATACCACTAATTCCCAGGGCCTATTTTAAGCTCAAACCAATCACAACACTGCTGATGTGTCACAGAAACATCCTGGCTTTGCTGCAGCTGAGGGGACGGGCTGCCAGAAGTGAAAGCGATGCTGGGGAGGCGAGCACGGCTGGTGGTGCATGGATGTTCTCACCTAGGGCTGGTGTTCGCATAACTGAAAACTGATCCCAAATCCAGCAAGGTGCCACGGAGGAGAATCCAGTCCAACTGCCTCCTTCCCAACTGGTGGTCAGGGGACAAGAACAACCATGTGGGACACGTGAAATCTGGAGCACATTTTGGCAGGCAGGGTGGAAGGGGCATGTGTCTGCACACCCAGGCTGTGTCCTGGATGTTCCAGACATTACCCTTTGAAAGGGAAGATGAGTCTTTCTAATGCTGTCTGTACATGTGTATGTATGTGTACAGATAAGTATGTGTATTTATGTAAATGTTTGTAAGCTCTTCTGTTCCTCTGGTTATTTGAACTAAGTTGCCAAAAGAGTGAGGTTCTGCCATTTTGAAAACTTCTTAGTAAGTCTTCTTGTGCAAATGGAGATACTGAGCAACCATTATGTTAATTGGCAGCAAACTAATAATTTGCTGGGTTTAAAGATAAAAAAATAGCACATTCTCCTGGACCTTCCCAGTCAGGAAAGAAAACTACTATTTTGACAGAGTCCTAAAGGAAATAGAGTAATTTATACTGCTCCCAGCTTGATTTTTTAAAACCAGATTGAGTTTTCAACAGCAAGAGGGAAGTTTCTATCAGTTTTGTGAGGCTTTGATGATGCGGCCACTTGCAAGGGTCATATTACCTTCCACGAAATAACTCTGGTGTGTAAAGTTAAGCATATGGAGGTTCAGAGTCTTACTGTGGAGTCACAGACACTCCATAAATTGCTAGAGTAAACCATGCAGACAAGACATAACTGTGCAAATCTTAACTCTGCCCAGCATTCTGTAGATTGAAAGAAAACATATGCTGTCAGCTGATAATTTATTTACTTGTATACAATTCTGTCAGCTCTACCATTAGCCTCAGGCTTCTGAATCCAGGCAAACTTCAGAAATCTATCATCAGGTTTTTTTATTCCATTTTTTAAAAATATTACTCTTCTGGGGAGACATTTATGTCGGCTGAAGTAGCTAACTGCTCTCCACAGGGTAGAAATAAAACCCAGAGTCAGTCACGCAGGGAGATCACATGTTTGAGTCCATCTGCTTGCTGCAGTGACTAACATCAAGGTTTGCAGCACCTGAGCCTTCTTTTTTTTCTTTTCTTGGAGAGAGGTTAAGAGCCTGGTAGCTGCCCCTGCCAACCAAGCTGATGTTGCTCTTGGATTTGGCTTCTGTGCCAAGGATCCAGCACAAGCCTAGCAGGTCTTCTCTTTGCTTGCACTGTGCTAATGAGATGATCTGAGTGAAACTTGGAATGATTTTTTATTCTGTCAGGAAAGGAAGGGAATGATTAAATATTGAAATAAATAGATACTTTTGAGAAGAAATATGGACCAAGAAAAGAGGGTTCTGAAAACACTAATGTGTACTCAAAGCAATCCAGTTAATTTCCCACTGAGAAAGCTGACCTCAGCTTCTCTTGGAGACAGGAGACAGATGGGTGAGTGTGTGCTGTGTTAGTCACCACAGGAACGGAGAATACTTGCTTCTCCACTGAAGAAACTTTTACTGCCTCAGAGTAGTCCTCAGTGTTGGAACTTTCAGTTCATCCTTTGCAACCAATTATTTCAGACAGATGGAGCAGAGCGGGCCAGCCTGCGTGTGATGGGGAATGCAAATAAATCAGTGACCCCGTCCTGATGGGACCCCAGGACAGTGAGGAGAACTGAGCACCCCAGCCTTGGTGCAGTATGAAGGGTTGCTTGGTAGGTACTGGGGCATCAAGTGAGGAGATCAGAGAGGTGCCCATTGCTGCCCAATATAAAATAGTTACAGATACCCACAGAAGATCTTCAAGTCTTTTCTTGGAAAATTGACTTGAAGATGTGTTAAGCCCACAGGAACACACTGGCTCTTTTTTTGGCATCCACAGCAGTTTCAAAGAACTGCTGAAAACAGCAGTGGAATGTTTTACTGCAAGAAATTTAAGCTCCCTCTCCTGGAAATTGCACTTGTTTTGGACTGCCCTGTTTGCCAGAAAAATAGGCGAGACTGCAAGAAGTCATCTTCAACTAAGAAAATAATTTGCATTTACCCATTTTTTTCTCATTTAAGAGAGAAAATTGCTTTAATATGCTTCATTCTTTAAGTGAAACTCCCTGTTTATGAAGGGAATAGTGCTTGAAATTGGCTCTTTTCCACCTCATTATGTAGTTAATGTAGTAGCAATAGGAGGGGTTGGCTTTAACTTCCTTTATTACACTGGAGATTGCTCTGTCTCTGGTTTTACCTTCTCGTGCATTTTCTTGCACGGATCTGCACAGAGTAAGATTCATTAGTGAATCATTTTGTTTTCTGTAGGCTTCTTTCTTTTAATCCACAAAAAAAAGGCAGAGCTGGGGATGACTCATTTTACACAAATGCTTCTCTCCTAATAGCTCTGCCTCAGCTTCCCAACAATCAGCATCTGACCAACTTCTGCACTAAAAATCAGTGCTGCTCTTCTCTTTACACAACAAATTCAATAACATTATTCCATGTTTGCCTTCCAGTTCAGGGACCAGTCTCAATGTCAGAGAAGGGGTTTATTAGAGGTTGTTGCAAACCTACATCCTATTTAGCTATTCCTGACTAAAACAGGGAAAAGAGACTGGGAAGCACAATGTCATCACATGTCTCTCCCTCTCCTCCATGAGTCCAAGCACTGGATTCTGGATCATCACACAATGAACATAGGCTTAATGGCTCCTGAAATGGATTTGGTCACTGCTGTGGAACTTACACCTGAGAGATGCAGCAGCCTGATAAAAGGATGTGTGAGCAAGCACAGATCAGGAGCTGTAACTTCACATCTGCTTGCAAGCCCAGCTGAAATGTCTATTGACAAGCTGAGACACTGCCAGCTTCCCCCACATTGCTGAATGGTCCCCTGGCAGCACAGGGCCCCACGACTCAAACTGTTTGTTCAAACAAACCTCTCTAAAGCCATAAGTAAACAGTCCCTGAAGGGTACAGCCCTGAGCTTCTAAACCAAAAAAAGCAAAGGACATATTAGCATTTTGCATTTCTTTCATGCTTTGCTGAATTATCTCTTGTTCTGTCAAACATCTAAGAAAAATCTGCCCATTACAGCTCTGGAGCAGGATTGGTATAATTGGCTTTGTGGTAACTCATCTATTTCAATAGGTTTTGACTTTGAATATCTGAAGTCATGGGAAAGAAAAAAATAGTTGAAACCTAATTTCTACTCTCTCTTCTACTCCTTGTCCAACCAAATCAGCCCCAAAATAAATTGCATGAATATGAGCCAGTCACTGAGCAGATTAGTGAACCAGTAAGCTCTGCCTTGTCACCATTCTAATGATTCTCTCTTGAAATTCAGCATTATTAATGATTATGCTTCACTTTTAGATTTGTCTTCCAGATCACTAATCACTCTATGCTCAAGAACACTCTCCTGTTATATATCTTCTGATTTTGTTTTTGCTGGCAGCATGCATTTAGCCATATGCTTGTCTTGTGCAGCCTGCCAAATTCCTGCATTCCAGGGCTTGTTAAGCTGTGTAAAATGTTGTTGTTGACTTGAATGTTAAGGAAAGTAAGTGACTGATTTCACTTGTTGTTGCAGCCATCTGTGCTCCTGAGCCAGAGCTCTCATCCCAGCAGTAACTGTTAACGCAGACAAACTGTGACAGTCTCATGCAAAGTCGTTTGTTTGCTGGAATATATTTTCCAGCACCCACACTTCATCAGTAGACTTTTATGAAAGCAGAAATAGTACTGAAAGGGGCCAGAATCTTGTGATCCTTGAGAAGAATTCTTTGTGACTTCAGCTGAGAAAAAATTCCATGATTAGGGACTGGAGAAATTGGTGGAAAGGCATTGACAGGTTTCTTTAACAGGAGATGACAGTAGAGATGATCAGTACTGGAGCTATGAAGGCTTTTAAAGAAATAAAATAAATCCCTTAATAGTATGGGGAATGTAGCAAATTCTATGTTTCAACTGCTGTGGAATGACTGTATTAAAAACCAGGTAAAAGAAAGGAGAAAGTGTGGAAGGGTGTGATGAAGTGTGCAGCTGCAGGACTGCTCAGGGCTGTACCCAAGAAATGCCTCCTGGTTTTTTGGTCAGGTTTACGATGAGATCTCCAGGGAGACACTGCAAAAGCTTTTAATTAAAAGCATTAATTAAAAGCATTAATAGTCTACAATGTGAGCTTGCTTTAATTCCTTGACACTTGGCTGATTGCATTTATTATAGGAATATGTGTGTGGGTTTGGGAGTGGCTGGGCAGGATGGTGCTGTGGCCAGAGCTCCTGACTGCTGCCTGGAGAGGCTGCAGGCAGTAGTGGAGGCAGGATGTTACTCTTAGCCTCCAAGATCTGGGATTCTGCCATTTCCCTTAAATGATATCCCTGCTGCAGACAGGTGATGAGGAAATGTAACACTGACAACAGTTTAACAAACTTGGTAGACTTGAAACCTGCATGCACACATGTGCGTACTGACATGTAAGGTTGTAAAATCTGAGTGAGTTTGGGATCATGGGCACAATCTGACAGCAAGTCCCTCTACTTTCTACTGGAGAGGTGAAAAAAACCCAGAACTTGTGCTGAAAATAAAATGTATGGTGCAGCAGCTTCTCATCTGATGTAAGTTAATAATCTAATCGTTCTGACATCTGATTCTCTCTTTCAGCATTGCTTTAAAGGTCACTGCATCTGGCTCACACCAGACATCCTGAAGCAGGATGGACACTGGGGGGCATGGAGCAAGTTTGGCTCTTGCTCCCGCACGTGTGGCACCGGGGTGAAGTACAGGACCCGGCAGTGTGACAACCCACAGTAAGTGACACCCCACTGGTGTGCAGAGGCTGCACAGGGATCCTCAGTGCATGGCCAGTGCAGCAGAGCAGGAAAGGATGCTGAGTGCTGCTTGTTAAATCTGACCCATAGCATATGTTGTCAGAAATTCTACTTTTGGTGCCTTAGCAAGTCATGAATCATCTTTATTTCTCAGTTTATCCATCCATTTAACTGGTTACAAGGACTAATACAGTACTGTTTAAAGCATAACTAAAAGTTTAGAGTCCTAGATGTGTCATTTTAAAATGGGAGTCTGAAATAATATAAGTGATTTATTGGATTTTTTTTAACCTTTTAAAATGTTTTCTTTAATCCACCTTTTAGGATATTTCAACAAGAAGGTCTTAAAATATTTTCAAACTGTTTTTATTCCAAGTTGGAACAAAGCTCCTGAGATCAGAACTTTCCCCAAAGTTAATTTTAAGAATTTTGAATTGTCTTGCTTTAATAACTTACATCTGATTGGGTCATCTAGATAATGTAGAATAATTCAATTTCAGTAACAGTGGAAGTAAAGTATAGTTAATAAAGATTGCTGTATACATATGATAGGAAATGTGTAATTATTGCTATCTTAGTGTGGTATCATAAAATGTCAAGATCCTACAGCAGGACTAAAACAATTGTTGGAATTAAATGATTTTAACAGAGAGAGTATTTTTAACATTGAATTTCTTGGTTTGTTGATAAAGCAATTGAACTTGGCTAATATTAAAAATCATCTTATCGTTGATTTGTTTTTTTTTTAAATTGAGTTTTATGAAGCAGCATTTTCCAATGGAAATTGTTCTGTTAAGAAGACATTTGCCAGTTCTCTTTTCAGCCTTTATTACTTTGGCAACAGAGAAGCGACCTTTATAATTGTGGGCACAGCTTTAGTTGTAAAACCTATTTGCATGTAGGAAAAGCCTAACGTGCTATTAAAAACGTTTTCTGTGTTTCCTGGAAGAGGATGAAAACCCAGCTACAGGTCCTGAGCTCTGCATTGCCAGATCTGCCAGGGATCTGGTGCTCATCTGCCTGGGGGCACACACTGGGCTGGGCTGCTCTGCCTTTTCTGCTGCATTAGGGGTGAATGTGAACGATTTCTGCTGTGCTTTCCTTTCCTGGCTACACCAAGAAAATGGCTTTTCTTGCCTTTATAAGGTAGTTAAAACCTCTTCTTGCAGAAGTTGCTTTTTAACAGCTAAATAGTGACAGCAGGTTTTGAAAGGAAATACAGCCCTGGCTTCATCAAGTGCCTGCTGACATGTTTGGTAAACAAATGGCTCCTCAAAAGATTTAACAGACACTTAATGAATGAAATAAAAGCAAAACTGACCACGGTTTTCTCTGCCTGTCTCAGTCCTGCCAACGGAGGCCGCACGTGTGTGGGGCCGAGCTATGAATTCCAGCTGTGCAACACCCAGGAGTGTCCCAAGGACTTTGAGGACTTCAGAGAGGAGCAGTGCCGGCAGTGGGACCCCTACTTTGAGTACCAGAACACCAAACACCACTGGCTGCCCTATGAACATGTTGATGGTGAGCAGCCCCTCTCCTGTGAAAACTAAAATCTGTTACAAATATGAATAAAAATTATATAGGGAGGGGTAAAACTTCTTCCCAGGAAATCATGCCTCCTAAATCTATTAGGAGGTGTTTGGAGGGATCAGTGAGTATCAGTGTATGAGTGACTCAATTTATGCAATGCACTTGGATCTTCAAAAAACTTTGGACACTGTTCCCCAATGCCAGCTGTTAAATGGATTTACCATGAGATAAAAGGGAATGGTTTTGTATGGGAGGATGGCCCACTCTGAGAGCTGCAGAAGGACCTTGTGACACTAAGGGACACAAGAAGGCAAAGGAAGTTTGGTGTTAATGAATGCCAGTAATGGATGTGGGGGTAAAAACTGGTATATATGTGTGTTGTGTGTGTGTGTGTGTGTGTGTGTGTGTGTGTGTGTGTGTGTATGGTGGCCTCTGAAGAGAAAGGCTGGGAATAACCTGGGAATACCAGGTTATTCAGTGACTGTGAAGGGAGAGATGGAGAGCACTGACCTGTCCCTGTGTACCTGAACATTGTGTCTCCACTTTAAATATTCAGCCAATGCAGCTCAGGTTGTGCCCATCTCACTGCTGCCCAGGCTGCTAAAACACCCACAGCTGAACTCCAGCCAGAATAAAGCAAACATAAATAATGACTTCTGGATGAGGAGAGTTTGGATAAACCAGGACTTTTCACCCTGGAAAAGCAAGGATGTAGATTAAAAAGATAGAGTTACAGAGTTGGGAGTGGCCCAAAGAGACTGAACGTGGAATGATTATTGAGTTTCTCATAACACGAGCCTCGGAACATCAAATAAAATTATCAGGTGGCAGATTTAAAACAAATAAGAGGAAAGGCTTAATACAAAGCATCTAATAATCTTGAAATTCACTGCCACAGAAAATTGCTGAGGCCAGAAAGTTTTAGAAATTATTTTGAAAAATTCTTGACAGTTCTACAGTGCATTAAGAGCCATTAAACACCAAGTTCCAGTCACGATTTTGGAAGTCTCCAAGTTGCAGTGTAGGAGGAACCAGGAGAATATTCTGAGAAAAGTTTCCAGTTTGTTCCTGTGTCTTCCTCCAAATGCTGCTGGCACTGTTGGAGGCAGCTGTTGGGTTAGATGGGTGCTGGCTCTCAAGCCAGCAAGGTTGACAGAGATCACCTCCTAGAACAAAAATGTTCCTGTTCCTGTTAATGCCTCAGCTTAACTGTCAATGAAAGTGCAGCTGGTTGCTTTGGGCCGTGTCTGCTCTTGCCAGAAAACACTCTGAGATGTTTTACCAAACAAAGAGGCTGTTTTTGAACTGTTTTTGAACCCCAACGCCTTACTTGAATGACAAATTCTTGAGGGCAGGGTTGGCCTGGCAAGGGGCAGGTTCTGAGCACCCACCCCATCCTCAGCCCAGCTGCCCTCACTGGGAGGGGAAGGGTCACTCTGGGTGAATCATTTTGCATTCCAGTGAGAGGATACTCTGCCAGAAATTAATGGCAAATTCCTTATAATTAATTTGCCTGACTTTCTTCCCAAATAGTTCTCAGAGTTCCCTCATTCTTCTCATGCCATCTTGGTCAGTCTGTCAGTCTGGGATTTTCAAAGGCACAGACACAGCCTCACAGCTTAATTTCATGAAATAGTTTTGCTGGCACAGGGTGGAGGGATGAAGGCTGTGGTCTGCAGGACCTTTGCTTATGCTTTAGCCTTTGGAGCAGTCTGCTGCAAAGACCAGTGAAACAAATCAGATTTTTTTCAATTAAATTCAATGGCTTCTGGGTCAGAAACCAGCTCATTGATGTCTGAGCACTGATCCCTGGGCACTGCTGGTTTCCAACATAACTATGGTATAACTGCAGACACCTTGAGAGTTACATTTACCTGTGCAGGGTTATTAGAGGGAACAGCTTTTGTGTGAAAATAAGGCCAGAGACAAGCTTATGCTTGAACTCTAATCTATTCAAAACTCCCTTTTGTAAGGATAAGGCATATCAGTGACATACTTGTGAGGATTATGCAGTTGTGGCTCAGAAGTGACATAAATCCATACACTTCACAGGCAGCTCAGCTGGACGTGTCTGACACATTGTGCAGGGCATAAGAACAGACAGGAGTGCCTCATGCTGAGGGCAGAGAAAAGCCACTGAGCTGGGGTGCACCCCAGTGTGTCCTTGAGCATCCCATGCCCCCTTGTCTCCTGTTCCAGGCTCTCTGAGCTCCCAGGTCCTCACCCTGCTGTGCTCACAGGCTCCTGCATCTCCCTGGGCATCTGCCAGGGCAGCAGGGAGGGACTCTGGCCATGAGCTCCCAGCCTCAGTTAAATGAGAAGGACTCAGAGAGCAGGGACTGGACAGACACACCATCACATGCTCCTGCACTTCTACTGTGTCCAGCACCAGTGAATAGGAAGAAAATAATTCTTTGCAATAGCAGGGTCTAATTTAGCAGCACTTACACATTTACTGCTCCATGGAGCAGTGGGAGCAGAACCATCTCTAAAATAAAGCCCTTGTGCAGAGTTGTTGGCACCCAGTCGGACCTGCTGATATTTTCATTTAATCACAGGCAGTGAATGTGTGCTGTGTGTGGGGTGGGGGTGGCTGCACACCCAGGGGTGCTGTGTGCACATCTATCCTGTGCACAGCTTAATGTTTCTAATATATACATTAGGTCTGCCGTTATTATGATCTTAATAGTCTCCTATGAAGAATTTGCACCAAAAAAGTACCTGTTTTAATAAACTAGACCCTGGATTTTCAGCATGGCTTCTCTGCATGGTTTGGGAGCAGTAGCAAAGGTCTCTGATGTACCAATACCCAGTGGCCTTGAGGACATCAACAGCAATAACAAGGACTTTATAAAAAGAGGGCAGAGGCCATGGAACTGTACAGGGGAAGAATGCAAAGGGCCTGTGAAGATTTATTTCAGTTGAACTGCTACAATGGAAAGGTTGTTATTGTTTTAAATGGTGGGAAAATCATTCCAACTTTTAATTATGTTAAAATAGCAGAATCTCTATTTGTTTCATCTAGCAGAAAGGCCATCTGCTCTTCAGTGCCAAGGAAAGCATAGTGAATCCTATTATGGGGCTGAGGACAGCAAGAGACATGGATAAAATGAAACACACTAGTGGAATACAACTTTATTCAGCAACTGACTAGTCATTCTCAGCTTCATTTTTTGTTCTTAGCTCTTTGGAACAGATTAGAGAAAATACCACTTGCCTGGCTGTTTGTGCATGTGTTAGCAGTAAAAAAAATTTTTTTGTCTGAATCTTTTTGACATCTCATATTGTTTAATGGTTTAAATTATCATAAATACAAGTATAACCATGAGGGAAAATTAACTTTGTGGTTAGGATGAAATGCTATGGCCCAGCTGTCTCTGAAGAAATTTTGGATGCCAGGTTCACTCAGTGTCAAACAGTTGCTTTTAATGGGAAAATTAATTTGGTTTTTTTTCATTTAAGTGCAGTGCAGGAGAAACCAGCATCTCTCACAGGTAGTCATGCAACTGAGGAGAGCTCTGCCAGATTGCATCATCTGCAAAGGATTAAATAGATCCCCCCTCAAAGTCAATGATCTGTTATTTTTAAGCCTGTCTCCTAATGGTGACACATGGATGCTTTATGATTCAGCATTTTCCAAGAGATCACAGAGTTTTTCAAAGGGGATAAGCATCAATGATTTATGGGCACCACGCTGGGCTCTGTGATGTGTGCAAGGAAGAAGAGAGAGCCAACACTACTGAAAGTGCTGTTCACAACATCAGCAACTAAACTGAGAGCTGAACATGCCCAATTTGGGTTGTTTTGTTTTTCAGCCAAGGAGAGGTGCCACCTCTACTGTGAATCCAAGGAGACAGGGGATGTGGTGTACATGAAGAGGATGGTGCACGACGGGACCCGCTGCTCCTACAAGGATGCTTACAGCATCTGTGTGAGGGGTGACTGCCTGGTGAGGGCCTGGGGGCTCCTGCAGAGCTCAGCAGTGTGAAAACAATTCAAACTCTACCTTGAGGGTTTCTCTCTGAGCATGACTAAGTATAATAGTCAGCTCTTAAAACACTTTGGGCAATAAGGAGATTTCATTAGGATTATTGTCACAATATTATATGTGATATTCACAGTTGCCATGCATGTGACTTGATTCCAAAAGCACCTACCTACACAAGAAACATTTTATGCAGTATTTTAAGATGAGCTATTACAATTAGCTTTCAAGGAAAGCTCTCCCTGCTGAGGTTTAGTGGGGGTGGAATGTACAATGAAATAGGAAAGCACAGCAGCTTTCAAGGAAAGTGGTGTTAGGATATGGCTGATGTGCATTCTCTTGGTATTTGATCATGCTATTTTTAAAAAATCAATGACGGTTCCTCTAAGTTGGGATCTGCTGCAGGTCATCTTTCAAAGGAATGAGTATCTGACTAGCGAAACACTGCTGGAGGTGCTTATCCCCATATAGATGCCTAGATTCTCCTGGAATTTAAGTATCTGTCTTAAGATAAGCTGAGGCTTAAGAGCTTTCCTTAACCATGCTGCTTTCCTTCAGGAAGAGAACCACTGTGAAGCATAGTATGAAAATATAATCAGCCAGTTGACAGCTATTATAGGAACTGGAAGTATTAAAATCTGTTTAGTTGTTGGTCTTCCAGGAGAATACTATGAGGTGTGCTGCTTTGCTGAAGCAGAATCTGGGGGTTGATATGTAAAGTGAAGGCTCATTTGAATTGAATAGTGGATAAATAAGAATGACTGTTTCTCTCTTTTGTGCACAGAAAGTTGGGTGTGACAGGGTCATAGGTTCCACAAAGCAGGAAGATAAGTGTGGTGTCTGTGGAGGAGATAATTCCCACTGCAAAGTGGTGAAAAGAACATTTTCAAGAATACCAAAAAAGCAAGGTCAGTACATCCAGTGTGGTTTGTCTTGTGGAATTCAGGGTATTTTTCTTGGTCTCTTATGTTTCATGGAAAGTACCAGGACAATTAAAAATCATTTGCAGCATCATTAATTCCAATAAACAATCTGGACTTACTTCCAGATGTGTTTATAATTTGAAAGTAAGACTTCTGCCCAGTGAGCAGTTAAAGCTGCTGATACCAAGGCCTGTGCATGCATGGGAGAGGGCTTGCCTGCTCCTTGTTGGAGAGCTGGGGACTTGTGCAGCTGATGTCAGCCAGCTGCTCTGTCACTCCAGTGCTGCAATAGTGTGTGATCATCAGGCACTGTCAGGCAGGAGGTTGTGTGGTCTCTGTGGGTGCACATGGCACTCAAAGCCCACTTTAGTCTGAAGCCAAGTCTGTTGTGATACTTCAGGCACCTCTCTTCTGACCCAAAGCCCTCTGTCCCTGTTATGTTCCATCACCTGGCACAGAAATGGGAATGGGAATAATGCTGGATTTGCTTCATCTTGTTTAATACACCTTGCTCTCAGAAAATAAGATTTATTTAAAAACCTAAGACAAACCCTCCCTGTTTGTGGCACATTAGTCCATAACTATCTTTTCAAATACCTCAATATAGGGTACGTTAAGATGTTTGAAATTCCTGCTGGTGCAAGACATTTACTTATACAGGAAACAGATGCCACCACTCATCATCTTGGTAAGTAAAAAGTAGGAAAATTTTCGGTCAGAATATTTTTTTCTAGTGTTTATTTTTGTCTCTGGAGGCTGACAATGTGTTTATACATTTGTTTACCCATTACCCACCCACACCATGTACTTTCTCTAAGAATGTTAAATTAGGAAACTTGTTTGGCAATTTGATTTCCCTGTGCTGTATTCCAGGGTGTCCCAGCCAGATCTCTGTGTTGGTATGTGCATGTGATGTGTGAAAACTTCTGGGAAGAGGCACTGGGTTACTTTATGGGGTGCAGTGCATTATCTTTGGGGGTTGGAAGTAGATGATCTTCAAAGTCCTTTTCAACCCAAACCATTCCATGGTCTTTGTGTGCATCTTTCATGCTTCCCACTCTCAGTAATTTCCCAGCTATATCGAGATCTGTTCCAGATTCTGCACCCCTGCTAACAGTACTGACACGAGGCTGCCAAATCAATCCAGCAGTTTAGGAGGTAATGGAAATCCACTCTTCCCATGCCTGTAATCAATGGGAAGCAGTGACTGGTAGGCTGCTATTAATTGGAAGTAGATTTACAGTGAATGATCTGCTAACCACGGTGTGAGTCACCCCAGCTTCTCCCCAGTGAATGCTTCCCTGGCTGCCCAGGGCAGCCTGGCCCTGTGGGTCAGGGAGCAGTCCTTGTTCAGACAAAGTTCTACCAAGGTGGGGTGAGTGCTGTGCACATGGACAGCTGGCTCACTGCCTTGGCCACTCTGAGGGAGCAGGATGCTCAGGTAGCTGCCAGGCAGAGAATGGAGTTAAAATCTGGTGTTACACAACAAATAGTCCCTGCTTCTTCTAACAAGGAGGGCAAATGTTCCATCTCAGGTGAAAACCTGTCCTCATCCAAAGGTGGCTGAAGTCTCTCCAGGTGAAGGATGGAGCACTGGTGAGAGCTGAAGAGAGGAACCAGGCTCTGTGTGCAGTGGCAGGTGTCTGCAGAGCAGCAGGAGCTTAAAAGGGCTGTGCTGGTGTCAGGACTGGATCTGAGCAGGAGAATTAATGCTGCTTCTAGTGCCCCTCTCTCACTGTGGGGACCTGCTGGGGGTTAGCTCAGTAGCCTTTCTCTGATGGAGCAGTAACAACCCTCTGAGCTTCCTTGCAACATATGAAGAGCTGAATAGCTCTGGGACCCCCACTGGCTCTCAAATTGGCTCGGATTTGGCCAGTGAATTCAGAAGTTGTTATATGGGAGCAGGCAGCTGGACCCCTGTGGTGCAGCTGCATTGGCCTCATTTCTCTGGCAAGGCAGGCTATGAAAAAGGAAAAAAAAGGACAACTGATGTTCCTGGAGCTGAGCAGAAAAGCATTGACAGTTCAGTGAAACACCTGAAAAAGTCTTTCCAAACCTGTGAGGGAAGAGAGGGAAAATGCACACTGGCCTTTTCAGCTCTGTCCACTGGGACACGAGCAGAACAAAACTGGAGATGAGAAACAAACCTCTTATATTCACTTTTCTTGTGTTGTTCCCAGCTATTAAAAATCGTGAAACGGGGAAATTCATTCTAAGTGAGGACAACTATGTGCCAGACTCCAAGGTCTTTATTGACATGGGTGTGGAGTGGGAATATCGCAATGATGACGACAGAGAGACGGTGCAGACCATGGGGCCGCTGCGGCACGGGATCGTCATCCTGGTGAGCCAAATGGAAACCACCTTCCACACAGCCACAGTGGGCTAGCATATCCTCCACATTCCTCTTGGGAGTCACAAGAAGACATCTGCTTCAATTAAAAGACAATAGGAGATGTATTTTAATTCCTTTCTCCCAGTTCATTGCTGTTATAATTCAGGGTTATGTGTTGAGCAACCAGCTGTCGTGATTATTTCCTGTGGGTGGCATAGCAATCAGCCACTGAGTAAAGACTGCAGCTTAATTATCCTATCTGACATATGAGCACCAATCAAAAAAAGGCCAGAGTGGTTCATATCAGCTAGATCTAATAGTTCCTTCTCCCATCCATGTTTTGAAAATGTATCCTGCAAAGGCAGATGCAGGATTCCTGTGATCCTGGCACTCTTTTTCAGGGCAAAACAGTTCCACAGTTCCCAAAACCACCCAAATATATTCTTTTTTTCATTGCAAACTAGCAAACAGTAGACTTCAATTCAGGGGCAAGTTAATTTAAAATCCCTCTGAAAACAACTGTAATGTGTTGATCTACACCAGCTGAACTTCAAAGGAAGAATAAATACTATGATTCCAAAGGACAAATATTTTGCACTTTGCTCAAATTGGGTTCTGTTTTCTTGCATTTGTCTTAATGCAGTGTGATAACAAAACCTCTTTCTAAATAGTTTATATTTCTGTCAAGATTAAGTAAAAAGCCTTGCAGAATTCCAGGATTATCATAAGAATAATTGTGTTTTATCAGAAATATAAGCAATTTTCTTTGCCTGTTTCACTTATTTCTGCAGTTGAATTTGCTTTGTCTTTAGTGGAACGATCCGTTATCATTTCAGTACAAAATTTCCTTCCTTTGTGATGGGATATGGAAAAAATTTAGTATCATGATGTCAGTCCAATGCTGGCAAGGAAAATAAGTCTAAATCAACCACAGTCTTTCTTAATATACAGTTTAGAAACTCTGTGTCATAAGGATGGAGATACTTTTTCATCAGGGAAAAAATGTGTTGAGTGCAGCTAAAAAGTTGAGGTCCCTCCGGGGATGTTTTTATATGTGAGCCATGATCACTGTTTCACATCATCTCACAGAGCTCCTGATATCAGCCTTTCATATCTTTTTTCATTACATCTCCTTTGCTTATTAGGTGATTCCTCATGGTGGTGCCAAGATATCTTTGACTTACAAGTACATGATCCATGAAGATTCCTTGAATGTAGATAACAATAATGTTTTGGAAGAGGACTCACTGTCATATGAATGGGCTTTGAAGAAATGGTCCCAATGTTCAAAACCTTGTGGAGGAGGTAAAAACAAAATCTCAGATCATGCAAAATTCATTTATTGCCACGAGACATTAGGGAGATCAGAGTATGGGAGGAGTTTTATTAAAGTAATAGATAAATAAATAGTGAATGGGGTTAAAATCTGACTTAAATGGTTTGGGGGCAGATCTGGGCTGATTAATTTCTGATTTATGATAATGAAACTGAAAAATTGGACAAATGTACAAGATTTGGAGGAGGGTCTCCAAGCTGTGAAGGTGCTGAACCTCAAGGTGCCATGGGGCAGCCCTTTGTAAATCCCCATCCAATGATGTGGCTTTTGCAATGTCAGACTCCTTTTTGGGGCCAGATGTGAAGCTGGTGCTGTTCCCAAGGCTGATGGTCAGGCTGCAGCCCTGGATTGTTGCTGGGGAGGTTTGAAGAATGTTTTTGAGATGGTAGATCTGACTGTTGTTTTCATTAAACATTATTTAAGTGTTCTTTTCATTTTCATGGTGAGGTCACACCTTGAGTGCTGTGTCCAGTTCTGGCCCCTCAATTTAGGAAGGATTTTGAGATTCTTGAGCATGTCCAGAAGAGGGCAATGAGGCTGCTGAGGGGCTGGGAACACAAACCCTATGAGGAACATAGGGAGGGAGCTGGGGATGTTCATCCTGGAGAAAAGGAGACTCGGGGTGACCTTATCACTCTCTGCAGCTCCCTGAAAGGTGGTTGTAGTCAGGTGGGGGTTGGTCTCTTTCTCCAGGCAGCAACTGACAGAACCAGAGGACACCATCTCAAGCTGCTTCAAGGGAGATACAGGTTGGATGTTAGGAAAAAGTTTTTAATGGAAAGCATGATAAAGTTCTGGAATGCTCTGCCCAGGGAGGTGGTGGAGTCACCATCCCTGGATGTGTTTAAAAAAAGACTGGATGTGGCACTGGGTGCCAGAACTTAGTTGAGGTGTTAGGGCTGGGTTGGACTTGATAATCTTGAAGGTTTCTTCCATCCCAGTGATTCTGTGATTAAAGGAGTGAAAAATATAGGGGGTGAACAATTTTGGGTGTTAAATTTGCGTTGCAAATCTTTATTCAGTGCAGCTTACCCCTCCTTTGGCAGCATGTTCCTCTGCAGTTCCTACTGCAGCCCTTGACAGGATCTGTGCAGTTCCTCTGAAGCTGGAGCCCTCTGTGAGGTGTGCCAGCCCTCAGAGTAAGAGCAGTGTCTCTCCCCAGGCTACCAGTTCACCAAGTACGGCTGCCGCAGGAAGACGGACCACAAGATGGTTCATCGCAGCTACTGCGAGCTCATCCAGAAGCCCAAACCCATCCGCAGGGTGTGCAACCTCCAGGAGTGCTCCCAGCCCATGTAAGCATCCCCTGGAGATGCAGGGGCATCACACCCAGCCAGCACTGTCACCTCAAGGAAGGTGGCTTTGGCTTCACCTTAGTGGCCATTGCAGGGGCCCAGGACTGTGAGCATCTCATGCTCTGTTCTGCTCATGGAAATATTGTGTGATTTCTGGTTCCTGTGACTTATGAAATAAGTTGGGTTAGAAAAGAATTGCTGTCCTGATCCAGACTTTTGTGTTCAGGTCATCTTGAGGTGATACAAAATAGACATAAATTCAATTTATACCAGCGGATTTTACACAGTGTGAGTTAACCATGTCAGAGCATATGTACAGAGTGCTGCAGAAGAAAACCAATGTCAATGTCCAGTCTCTCAAATCCAAATCCTTATAAAGTTCACAGCATATTTTTGGACATTTAAACACAGAGAAAATATTTGACCTGTTAGATTTCTCTGGCTGCCCCTGTACAGCAGGAAATGCCTGTTGTACCTTCATTTCTGCTCTACATAGTCAAGTGTTATAAATATTTTAATTCACATTTTACAGATGATTTTTTTTGACTGGCAGCAGGTTAATCCTGCCACATGTAGGACTAATATATTCTTTGTGCTACTACTGCAACAAGAAAGGAATATGTTGATCCCAGCTTTTATCTCTGGGGACCAAGTGTATGTTCCAGGAATCACAGCAAATAAATAGAACATACCACAATATTTCCTAACTTCCTTTCAAAAGAAAAAGATTTGAAAGAGAGAAAAGGCAAGAAACTGTGCCCCATAAACTCTGCATGGGTCAGGGTTGAACATTTATTTATTGGAAAACTGAAGTAATGACCTAACCATATCTCAGGCTCTCTGGAAAGGACTGTATCCTCCTTTCAGCTGCAAATATAATTGGGCCCAGGTACCACAAAGGCTCAATAGGATCCTAAATTGTACTTGGATCCCTGAAGTTTCAGTTAGCTCCATTTCCACAGAATGTCATCCAAGCATTTTGCTCTTGTACATAGGAGAGACAATTATTAAGGAGTTTTACAAAGCTCTGGGACCCCCTCTACACTAATATGCCGCTTCTTCACTTCTGGGAAAAACTCTTCTTTGTCTCAGAAGTCACCTCAGGATTCCTGGCTTCACAGCTCTTGCATTTCTTCACAGCTGTGTAATTTCTGTAAGTTACAAAGAGAAAGTTGGGAGAAATTGTTACTTTCTGATTAACTGGAATGTGTAGTGCAGTGTCTTGTACTATTTTTTGACCATTTCCAAACTCAGGATTTTATGAGTACTTCAGGACAATTCCTTCAAGCTCAGGGTGTTTCTCCAGACTATGTCTATTTTTTGGTGAAGTTTATCCCAAGAATATTGTTTATGTGGAACAATATTTCCATCTTGCAGATGTCTGCACTCTGTAAATATTTATAGACTGCTGTATGTCTTCACTTAATTATAACCAAGCTTTCAGTAGTCTAGGTAAACTTCCTTTGGTGCTGTCTGTCCCTGTTGTTCTTCTCTAAGTCCTTTACAATTTGTAGCTGTAATTAATGAGTCGGTTTGGGTGATCAGTGAGAGTTTCAACTACACCACATTACAAACTGTAGATTTCATTTTTCAGTGGCCAAACTGATTTGGAAATTATGAACTCGAACTTTCTGGTTTTCAGTGGAGTGTTGCCTTCCCCCAAACCAAACATTTATGATGATGAGGACCCTGATCTGCCCAAGCTCAGCACTCACAGCACTGGGTTTGCCAGTGCTTCAGCAGATTGAGTCCAACATGGCCAGGGATATGGTCCATGGAGTGCCCAGATATGGGCCAGGCAGGAACTGCATTTTTAACCCAGATGTTTTGGCTTCATTCAACTAGCTGCATTATGAGACAAGGCACATCTCATGCACCTAGACCTGGGAAGCTCAGCAGCACCCTTGGGTGGCTGCTTTTGACATAAAAGTGACCATATTTTTATGTGCAGTTTTGGAAAAGGCAGCAAATACAGCAAAGTAATAGTAATGCTTACCTTGGAGATAATGAGAAAGTGTAATATTGAAGATCTGGCTCTTATTAATGACATTTCAGGGGCAGTCAAATAATCCTCACCATAACTGCTTCTGGGGTTTTTTTATATCTTCTCATTTTCTGCATATTAGAACTAGTATTAACATCATGTTAAACCTGTGTTTAAGAGTTACAGATCAACAGTTTGAATTTTACTCTGCTCGCTCTCTTTTCACCAACCCAGCTGGGTTACAGGGGAATGGGAGCCTTGCAGCAAATCCTGTGGGAAGACAGGATATCAGGTGCGCTCTGTGCGCTGCATCCAGCCCCTGCACGACAACACCAACCGCTCTGTGCACACCAAGTACTGCAACAACGACCGCCCCGAGGGCAGGAGGCCCTGCAACAGGGAGCTGTGCCCGGCACAGTGGAGAATAGGACCCTGGTCACAGGTCAGTCTCTTCCTGGAGGTCTCAAACAACTAATTTCTCTCTGCTGGAATGGGCACGACAAGTAATGCCACCCCTGTATTTGTGAATAGATGGCTCTGTGAATAGATGGCTCGCATGTGCAGTTGTTTGTTTACTGCTCAGACCACAGCTCATTCTTGGAGTGTTTCACAATTACTGGTGTACCACAAGAAGCAGTGAGTGGCTCTCCCTTGTGCTTCATTACTGCAGTGGTTCAAATAATGTACCATGTCAGCTTGAATCAAGGGCAGTTTAAAATGGAAAAGCTAATTTCTGATGTGTTGTTGGCAGAGGGTGGCTGGGGTGTAACTGGTGCCTGTCCTTTCAGTGCTCTGTCAGCTGTGGCAATGGCACCCAGGATCGCCCGGTCCTGTGCCGGACCAGGGACAATGTCATCGGCCTGTGCAAGGACAGCAAACCAGAGAGCGTCAGGATCTGCAGACTACCTCCCTGTCCCAGTAAGGGCTCCTCCTCAATAGCTTCTCTTACTTGTTGAAAAAATAATTATTTAATTATTTGCAATGCCTTCATTGAATTGATACTTGTGTGCTATGCCTGTCGGGGTGAGGGCACTTCTCCATAGTCCCTCTTTTGAGTAGAATTCCAAATGTGGAGCTGCTGTGTGGCTGATGGGCTTCTTGGGCACTCTTCTCCCGCTGGGGAACACTGCTTGGCCCAGGACAGCCTGAGAGCCTGGGGCAGACCTCAGCACAGTGCTGATGGCCAGATGTGGCCAGAAGCCAACAGCTGCCCTGGGAGAGGAGCAGTGCCTGAGTCCAGCCCCGCACCTCTGAGACCTGTGGGGCTTGGCAAGGGGCTGCTGGGCTGTGGCTAACCAAGGATGCCTCTTTGCTTTCCCCACCTCCACCAACAGTTCCAGGCTTCTTTTTCATTCTGTCAAACACAAGCTTTCTTCAGGGGTTATCTAACTCAGTTTTTCTGCAGAGGTTATCTAACTCCATCTTTAGAAGCTGTAATTAATTTTTTCCTCCTTAATCCAGGGCAATAAGGCCTTTATCCTTGTTAGCTTTTCAGCTGTTTGCAAATTATATTTGTGAGATCATTTCACATATTCCTGTTATTAAGTCATTCATATTCTTCTTTTCCTGATGTATTTCTCAGGGTAGCTTTTGATTTCTAATTAATTAGAAGCAAGCTGTCAATTATAGTATCCAATACAAAGATTTTAATGAGGCACTAAACTAGACTGCATGTCTCTGGGGATGTGTCACACTGCCATGAGAAGTGCTGCTGGAGAACTGGCTCTTGGGCTGTCTTCAGTGTTGGCTGTGAAGTGCTGGGCACGAGCTGTAGCAACCTCCCCAAACAAGTCCTTTTGCCCAAAATCAGCTTGGTTGTAACCTTTCCATGGGCTCCTTCATAACTAGAGCCCACTCACTCTCTGAGCTTGTCCCCTTCTGACAGGACAACAATTTAATGCTGCCTAACATATGTTGTGTTGCATCTTTTTTTTTTCCTCTATTCAAGGAAACGTTTCTGATCCTTCAAAGAAAACCTACATGATACAATGGCTGTCAAGACCCGATCCAGACTACCCCATCCAGAAAATATCTTCAAGTAAAAGACCCATTTATAACTCTGCCTTTGCCCTTAAATGCATGCCACATCGAATGTGGACTTTGCCTTTTGCTCTCTTCTTCTCTCTATGCGGAAAGTTCCCTTGACTTTGCCAAGTTTAAATCTTGGGCTGAATCTGTTTTTTCACACCAGGCACTTGGTGCTCGGTGTCTTTCTTCTCTGGAGCTTGCGTAGCACTGGTGGTGGAGGTCTTGAAGTGTTGGATGTGTGAAGTTGGATCTCCACAGTATGTTGCAGTCCTCTGAAAGGGAGCTGGGATCGGTTTGCTTGTTGCTTGGTGGTGGTGAAAAAAGGCTCTTACTGGTTCCTGATGTTCAGTTTGATAGCAAAACTGAGAACTTATTGTGAATGTGATCACATCACAATAATGACACCTTGTAGTGCTAAAGTTCTCCTTTATCTAAAAACCCGAAATCTCGTAACTCTCTGGTTTCAGTTCGCTGACAGGGTAGTCTGATGAGTGGAAGAATTTTTTCATTCCATTTTCCTTTGTGGTGCTGTTGCTTTCCTCACCCTTGCTGCTCATTTTTTATTCCTGACCCTCACCTTTACGTTTGTGACTCGTGGAGGGCTCACTGGGAAGCAGAAGCTGAGTTTCTGTTGGTACTTTCCCTGCTGCTCTGATGCCATTGCTCTGGCCACACTCCTGGTGGTCGTTTGGAGGGTTTTTCCTCGAGAAAAGCTGCGTTCATTTTTTCCATCGCACAATTTTTGCCAGTTTTGCTCATTTTCACTTTAGAAACAAACCCAAAGCAGAGCAGGCATGGTCCATGGTGAAGGTGGTGTGGTGGTGTTTTCCTTGACGTGGCGGAGGCAATATGATGTTTTCATTGACTACGATGTCTCCAGCTGCTCAGCATGGAGCTGTTTATACTCATTACATCTCTGGTCTTTTTTCACCATGTGCATGTCTGACTTGACTGGTATGGTTGTGTGTGTGTGTGTGTGCGTGTGTGCTCTTAGATGTGTCAACTGGCAAACATAACAGTGTGAACTACTACAGAATTACCTCAATTTTTATTGCTTTTTTTGCTTAGGAGATGAATTTTAGAAAAATGCCTTAATGTTGAAATGTAAATGGCATTAATTTACCAGATCCAGCTTTAAATATGAACAGTACACTGGTACCTTGAGTTAATCTTCATATGGAGTGTTTTTACTTGAATGATAACTGTTGGAAGGCAGTAAATTAAATTGGAGGTTGATTTGCACAGTGCATATCCATATCTTCATTGAGACAGGATTGTGGCCTGACTTACTGAGATTTAACTGGCATTTGTGCTTCACCTTCTGTGTTTGTGTTGAAGATTTGGAATTCACAAGTCATAAACTTCTTTGTGACAGTCAGTACCAATAGTAGAAATGTAAAACTGCAGTCTTGGAGCAAATTACTACCTTATTGCTTTGATAATATTTTTTGGAAAAGTGGCATTTTTGAATCTTTGGGTCGTCAACAGTGTAGCACTTCAAACTTGTCATTATCATGTGATCACATATTTAAATTTTGCTGTTAATATTTCCTGAAACATGTTAACAATTTACATGACAAGGTGAAAAAGCAAAGACACGTATCTGGCACTGAATACTGTTATGTAAAATAATCGGTGTTTAACTGTATAAATATATTCATGACTGTTACCTTTAAATAGACAATGTTTAGTGATGTTTCAAGAGATGGGTGGCTATAGAGAATGGTGCAATAAGGTATCTGGGCATTGTGCACTATGTCTATATGCACTTTGGTTTATCAGGGATATTTTATTAGTGTTTTGTATGTATTTAACATAATATTAAAGATGTGCCAATTCAGTTTGCTTTTCAATATTTTTTTATGAGACTAATGTGTACCAAAGTGACTGTGAAACTGATTTATTTTTTTCTTACTGATGTTTTGAATATATACTTCCAGTCTGTCATGCATACTGCAAGTAAAAATAAATAAAAGTTCAGCAAATCTGGATATTTTGGTTTGGATAGAGGATCAAAATTTCATTCTGGCATTGAGAAGTTGCAGAGTTTATTTTTACAACTTATCAGATGTCACTAAACTTATTACATAATGCAGTTTTATTTCCATGTATTGTTAAGCTTGACATTGCATGTTTTTGTTAGGAAAAAAGGCATTTTTCTAAAGGTGCTGTTACTGATTCTTACAAAGCCAAGAACGGACCTGCCTTGTTAAAATCACATTTAAATGTTGTATCTGTTGGCTTTTATTATGGAAGCCATTTGGAGGAATATGCATAAGGGTCGTGCATCACAAGGCAAAATGTTCAAAGGGGACTCTTATGGGGTGTGTAAAAATATAAATTGTATAGGCACATTCAGGCCTTTGTATGGAGCTGTGCATGTAGGTATGAACATTCCAGCTCTTAAAAGGCTGGTTTGAAAATCTCTCCAAAACCAAGGTACTATTCTTATGTTCCTAAGGAAGGAGTCATTCCTAATCTCCAGCAGTATTTCAGTTTAGTATTTGAAAAACATGAAAAATACCTGGCCCATTCTAAAGTAGGAACTAGAATTTTGCTTTTCTGCAACAAAAGCAACAATCAGGGCACAGATACAATGTACAGGAGGTGTTTTCACCTGCCTCAGCCAGCACTAGCATTTTAAAGCAGCAGCACCAGCTATTATTTTATTTTAGACTGATATGTTTGCCAATGAAACACCCACAATGCCCTGTTTTATTAACTGAGGATGTGTGAAGAGGTGGCACCTTCGCCTTTCCAAGTCCCCTTTTATGGCTGAACCTGCTCTGCTTCTGTCCTTTGCTGTGAGGGTGCTGACACAAGCCAGTGCTGTAGCAGGAGGGTGAAATGTGACTCCAGATCAGGCTGAGAGCACTGTCTCACATGGGGTGCACTCTAAATAAAAGTGAGTAATTGGAGTTACTCACCCTTTACTGTAAGAGTAGGTGGAAATGTAGTAAGAGCAGGGGGAGAGAGACAAGTGATTTCATCTGTGTCTCAGCACAGAGAAGATGTCACAGAGAAGATGTTTTATTAGTGATGATGCCAGGTGTTGGTCAGTCTGCTTTTCTCCTCAGCCCTCTCCTCTTCTACAAACCCTCTAATTCCTCTCTCAGCATGGGCTGCATGTTGGAATTTTTCCTTCACTGCAGTGCCTGGCTCCATTACTTCATCATGGAGGCACAGGATGGAGCTGAGGGGTGTCTGTGTGGGGCAGAGGACAGGCAGCTTTCTCTCCAAGGAACCTGCTAGACCCTCACCACCCATTCCCCACCAATTCATACAGTCCTCTGCCTCCCCTGAGCAGAAATCACAAGGGCTTGGGAATCTCTGAGTAGGCTTCTGTTTATGTTTCTCAGGCAGGAACACTTTGACCACTTCACCTTTAATGCCTCAGCCTACAATTTGCCACCTGCATTTCAGCAAGATCAGGATCTGCCATAACACCATATAGTGCAAACTGTTGTAACAGCTATTGACAGCTTAAAGCCTATAGATTATCATTCTTTCTCTTTTATTACAGTCATTGACACAAAAATCAGGACTTTTACTTATTCTCCCAGTCTTTAATGGGCTGGCTTGGCTCCATTGGACTGGAGTTTGTTGTTCCAAAGATATCAGCTCCCTTCTAGGAAGGAGTAGAAAAGCCTCATGGCACCACTTTTCTCTCAAACAGGAGACATGCTGAGAAAACACTGCTATTTTCAGAGTAGGGGTACCTGGCAACAATATCACTCTGGTTAGTGGAGATGGATTAATTCTGAGAATTATACACATCAAAATAGGACTTGACTTTCCTGAGACAGTCTGGATAAATATATGTTACCCCTGACTGTGGTTAGTCACTGTTTGGTTGCAGAAAAGCATTAAAAGGAGCAAACAGGGAAAAAATAGATTTCTTAATATAAAACTCCATGACTTTGTGGGAGTTAGTGTAGTTTTAGAAGCAGCACAGCACAATCAGTGTGCTTTAAGTATAAACCAAGACAGCAACACAATTCATTGTGTCTTTACGGTCTTAAGGATAGAAGGCAGGATGTGAAGGCAAAAATTCAAGTGTGATGGTCTAGAGCTTGGATGGAGCTGGTACATACAGTTCAGATCAGCTTTTGCAACTCTTGGAGTTGACTTTTAGGTTGAATATAAGCCTGCTTCTGCTTGTAGAAGGCTCATTTGCCAGTTTCCCAACCCACTTTAAATATCAAGCCCTCCGCCCACTGCCAAAGCTTCAGCTGTGTTTCTTTTTCTGATTAATGTAAAGATGCTCTTTATTTATCTGTTCCCTTTTTCTCTTTCAGAAGATCATTGTCAAGGAGACAAGTCAATGTTTTGTCGCATGGAAGTTCTCTCCCGTTACTGCTCCATTCCTGGGTACCATAAGCTGTGTTGCAAGTCCTGCAACATGTACAGCAACCTAACAGAGGATGGCAATGTAACCAGTGCCAATGTAAATAAGAATAATGTCATTGAGGAGGAGCTCCTGACAACCCTCGGCCCTCCCGTGGGAGTGCCCACCACACAGTCTGCCACCAGCCCTCCTCTGCTTTCCAAAACACGTGCACCCCCTTCCAATGCCACTGAGGAGCACCCAGAAATCAATGCAGTGGATGTTCCCTACAAAGTTGATGGGTTGGATAACGAAGTACCACAGCACAACATCATTACACGGAGGAGGCCTTATGAAAGGACAAGGAATCGAAGAATTCAGGAGCTGATCGCTGAGAAAATGAAAAGAGAGACTCTTAGGAAAATAAACTAAAATGGAAATATGGCACAAGCAACATTTTTCTCTTATAGAGATGTTACCAACATCATAATATTGGCCATCGTAGAGACTAAGAATGGGAAAAATCGAAGTGGTGCTATGGCAGAGATACCAAATTCTCAAGCCTACTATAAATGGAAATGACAGATTGTTTCAAAAGTGCTAATCTGAACACTTTGGTGGCTAGGTTAGGTGTACAGGGTACAGCAGAGTATTAGTGCAATATCCCTACAGTGTCCCACTGAATCCAAACAAACCATGTTACTTAGGTCAGGTTAGCAGGTTTCTCAGTTACAGACTCCTTAAAGTCTTCTATGCCTATGTAAAACTGCTTGGGAATAGTGATGGGAGTCACCCTTAGTATGGCAGAAAGCAGTCCCAAGATAATAAATCCCTTTAACTCTGACAAGCAGGGGGTCAGCACTCCTGTGATGCTTCTGTGCCTTGCACAAACCCTGGCACTAACACAGCCAGCTTCGGGAAGGCTCTTGGGACATGCCAGGCTTGGTTTGGCTGACCCTGGCAGAGCTGCCTCTGTGGCCACAGCTCAGCATGTGCTCACGTAGCTTCCTGAACCAGGGCTGTGTAAGAAAATACAGAAAAAACTCTGTAGCCATATATTTATGTGTAAATTAAAAACTGACAAACAGTAGTTTACATACTTCCATAAACAATTTTAAAGGATTCTCCTAAACTTTTGGACATGTGCAAGACATTTAGTAGGGTAGATCTGGCCAACTTGGACTGACAACATCCTAGTCTTTCTGTTTACAACTATCCATATTTTTTATAATCTTTAGGTTCCTGTAATGCAACAGCCTCAGTGATCCTTATTGGTTGGTGCTTTTTTTATTGGTCTGATTTTTTTTTCTACCCACACTCTGTTTAACTTAAATATGACTGGATTCTTGTTGTCTTTTCTTTGGTGCTTTGTTAAGACAAACTTCCCCCCCCTCCCCCCCCCACACACACACACATAGGATGCAGTTATTTTTGAGGAATTAATGTTGTATTATCTTCCCTTCCTTAGAACAGCTTTATTGGTGCAGAAGTGAACAACTGTTAGCTGTGCCCTTACATGAACACACACACACACACACATTGTATATTCACAGCACCAGGTCTGCTAGAAAACTTTAAGATGTGTAACCTGACAACCCTTTGAGTACTTTTTTCCCCCTCAGGGTCATCATGGTTTTCATAGGTCATTTTGAATTCTTGGTTGGAGAACAGAAGATGAACTCAGCTTGGCTCTAGCACTGCCGAGACAGGGAGCATGGACTGGTTCCTGCTGTGGGTGGCATCTGAGCAGATTTTTTCCTGGCTTGGATTCTTCCATTTGTTTCTTCTTTGCTGGTAAATCTCCTGCAGACTCTGGGGCTTCCCTGAAATCCTGTCTTTACCACTAGGTAGGTTTGGTGGCTCCAAGTTCATATTTTCCAGTCTGAGAGGAAGATCTCACCCTCCAGCCTGAGCTGGTCCTGGTCTGAAGCAGCACCAGCAATAAACCCATATATAGAGTCACAAAATTATTGGGAATGTGCTGCATTCCCAGCAATGTGTGAGCTCTTCTCTGGCCCAGCTGCTGGCAAAGAGCTTCACAGGTATTGCAAGGTGAAGCACGTGTGACTCTCTGTGATCGACCTTCTGCCCTTGGTCACCATGAATGAATGAACTGCCCAGTCTCCTCTTCCAAAAGAGCCATTCCTGCTGGAAAGGAGGCAAGAGCCTGCAGGAACCTCAGGCTTTACAGCACCTACATGTGGGACTGTTTTGACCTGAAGTGTGGCCAGAAGTTTTTGAAGCACAAGCCTGGTCTAAGAAAAATTCTTCATGGAGCTACTAGCCCAAGCAGAGAAGGAATATTTTCAGGTGGGATTGTGGCATCAAGTGCCCCTTCTTACACAGGACCACAGTGATACACTTAGAGCAGCTCAGTGCAGGGATGAGAGATACACTGAAGACCAGGAAAACCAGGGCTGGGAAGCCCAACAGGCCTGCTAAGAGTCCAGAGCATGAGGAAACATCTCCTGGGCCAAGCAGACGTGGCTGCAGATGTGGAAGCAGCAGCAAGCACAAGCAAAAATCTGTTCTGGTTTGGAAAAGTAAAACTCAGGCTGTGCAGTTTGGCAGCACAGTGGGAACAGTTCCACCACAGACTTTCACTGCTGGGACGTGGAGTGTTCTCCTGCAGTCCAAGGGTGCTTGTCCTTGGTGTCCTGCCCCTGTCCCAGCCCTGCTCCATGGCCTGCTGGCTGTCACACAGCCACGGTGTGCAGGCAGGCCCAGGCAGCCTCGTGCCAAGGGATTTGTGGTTACCTACAGATGGGACAAGTTTTAACAACAGTGTAGGGCCAGGTCACATCTGTGCACAGCAGCAATGTAGTAATGAGCACTGAAGGGAAAAAAACCTCACCATTCTATTTATAAGCAAGGGAGATGTGTCTAAATCAACATCATTCCAGCTGCTGTGCCATGGGAGACACTTCAGCAGCTCCCAGCCTGTAGTCAGAGTGTTTCTTGCCTTCCACATTTCCTTTACACAGATGTGGTTAGTACAAAACTCATCTTTTCCCCTTCAAGTCAATATCCCTTTAGCTCTGTGGACAATAAAAATAAACCACAACCCCCAGTTTTTTTCATAGACTAGGAAGCTCATCCAAGCATATGAAACTTAGGAAAAACTTTTACAAACCCAAAGATAGAAAGGGTTGGAGTTGGATTTACGCAGATGGGGAGGTAAAAGTTTGCTGCCTGGAGAGTACCAGTCTTACCCTCTGGGACTTCTTCAAGAACCATTGCTCCAATCCCCTGAGGTAACTCATCTAATAGATTCTGTTCTGCCCTAGCTTCTGGAATAGGCTTAGTCAACCAGGCAGTGTGAAGAAATACCACAGAAGGCAGTGCCCACAGCTCAAAAAAGCATTTTTCCAGATAAAGTGGAAAGTTCTGCTGCCTCAAGGAGCAGGAACAGGCTCCTGGAAGGCTGGTCTGGGGCTGTGTTAGGTCCTGTGTTCGTTAGGAACCCAATGCAATGCCTTGTGCCATCTGCATTTTGGAAGGGCTTGTTCCCTTCTCAGTCTCACCTTTTGAGAGATTTAATTTTATTTGTTTCTCAGTGGTTTAAATTCTACTGAATATTTCTCTAGCTGTTTTTGGGGGGAGCACTAAACTACTTGAGGCAGCAGCTTCAGTCTACATTGCTCAAGACATCAAGAGGCTGATGGACATCTCTTTAAGGAGCAGGTGCCACCAGCTGCCTTCTCTTCACACTCTTCCTGTATGAGAAGGGGGGAAGTTAAGTCTCTTCAGACCAGAAAAGATGCCCTCTTTTCAAGCTGCCATGGGTTCTTCAGAAGGTGTTTTTTTCAGCAGTTCCCCAAGAACATGAATATCATTTCTACTGGAAAACACAACACCAGGCTCTAGTGATAAAGAAAAAGCAGCCCAGACAAAAGGTGGGGGTTTGCTCTCCTGAGCTGATCTCATTTCTGTGTCATGAAGTGGAAAATTTGGTCATTTTTTTGTTTGGTTAAACTTGACAACTGTTTCATCTTCTCTACAATGCTGTAATTGGGCAAGAGCATCATCACAGTGGATCTTCTGTAACCAGTTTGCTGTTGCCCAGGTGCTGCATTTTCAGACATAACAAGCAGAAAGCAATATTTTAATGTAACCTAATCCCCAGAAACTAAAGCAGGTTTATAAACAAATATATTCCTGCAGAGACCAGTCTCAGAGATCTGAGAGATAAAGTCATGTGCTCCCACAAAGCAATCTATTTATGATCTCACCATGCAGGTACAGTTTTCTCAGTTGTCATTTTTCTGGCTGTCTAAACTTAAAATCCAAGTGACAGCTTCTCATGAAAAATGTCCCAAACAAATTCTGGTTTCTTTGGCTTCAGTCATCTGCCATTTTTTTCACCATCATTTCTTCTAAAATTTCTGTTATCTATTATAAACGCATCACTTTTTATATCCATATATCCATTCAATATTTAGAGTCTCACAACACCTCCATAGAATGCTTTCAGATATTTTGAGAATTCTAGAAACGGTGCTTTACCAGTACTCAAAGGGGGTTTTATTTTATTTTATTACATAATGCATTTAATATCTTATTTACTCACCTACAATGCACAGTATTAGATATGTTCATCTGAATATCTATATGCAACTTCCATTCACTTTCATATGCCTTAACAGAAATTGCAATAAATAGCCATTTCTTGTATATTAAAAATGTATATACAAATTAGAATCTTTAATTTTATAATTTATTAAATTTAAATGTCCGTGTTCTTTTGCAAAAAAAAGTGTTTGGCTTTTCCCTGTGCTTTTTTCATTGAGTCAGTGTTATGCAGAGATGCTAGAAGAGGAAGAACCAGCATCTTCAGATCAAAACCAATTCAATTCTAATTAATGAAGTGGGATTGGGATACACTTGCTGCCAAAGTCCTACATCCTTGTTACAACATCCATTATCCAAGGCTAAATATCATGAAGTCACTGGACCAAAACCTCAGTTGACAACTGCACAGAAATTAATCACACTCATTTAAACCTGCTTGAGGCCCAAATCCATCCTGGTCCATGTATCACCTCTTTAAAAGGCTCAGTTATTTGGGCTTCTATTCAGGACTGATGAGTGAATTCTGCTTTGCATGTCCTATTGATAAAGTAATTGCTCCTTTCCATGAAATTCTTTAGCCCACACTCTCCTGCCATATCCTGCATGGGTGTAGCTGGGTTCCCTTTAAAGCATAATTGAATCTTTCTCATCTGATTGAAATTGTTTGAGGATTTGAAAGATCCCTACTCGCTGTGATTATTCAGTGAGCACCATGCAGGGCATTCAAGTCCAGCATTCTTTAATCAGGTAATGAGCCACCTCAACACTTTCCATCTGGAAAAGTCACTTACACATTTAAATGCCCCAATAAAACAGCGGACAAGCCCAAACCTGGGGTTCATTTACTGTAATAATTCATGCAGCATTTACAGCTGCAACAAGGGTTATATTTAATTGCCTTTTGCTTTTGTAGATTTTGAGATTTTTAGAGTGGCCATGGCAAAGGGTCTCTTGTCCACACCCCAGACACGAGGGACACCCAAGGTGGGCTCAGTCATGTCCAACACCTCTCCTTCCCCCTGGTCTTGCTCTCTGTCTCTCAAATGCAAAAAGCTGATACCCACAGGAGGCCTTCTCTTCCTCTTCTTGCTTACATCAGATTTTTATTCCTTTTCACCATCATCTGGCTCTGAGGAATTTTTTTTTTTTTAAGGCAACTCAAGGAGCTGCAATTCCAGGCCAGGAAAGCAATTTTCAGATTATTCTTAATTACACCAGGCAGAAAGCAGCTCCTCCAAAGTGCTGTGCAAATTCAACTCCCCTTTCCCACAGCGAGGGGGGCTCAGGATGATTTCCAGGGTGTTCCCACAGGGTGTTCTGGCTTAACACTCAGCTTGCTCAGAGGGGTCAAAAAAGGCTCCTGAGCCTTCCTGGGAGAGAAATGCCTGGAAACTCCCTTAGCTGTGTGTGTGTGTGTGTGTGTGTGTGTGTGTGTTCATTGCTCACCTTTGCTCTCCCCTGCCCCCTCCCCACCACCTTTCCCTGTCCCTCCTCCTTTAGCAACTTCGCAAAGCTGAGCAGGGCCCAGAGCGATGGAGCCACATCACAACCACATCAAGCACTTCTAAATCTCATTAGAGGAAGGAGCAGAGCAGGATGACACGTGTGGGAGCATCCTTATCCTGGTTAACCCGCTGGGTTTTACGCTCCATCAGCAGAGCGCTCTCCCCAGCATCCCCCGGGATGGAGCCGAACCGCGCAGCCCCCGGGGCTCCCGGCAGGCCGGGGACGCCTGGCCTCGGTGGAGCCGCCGCTAGGTGGTGGCACGGCACAAAAAGTGCGACTGTGGAACGGCCGCTGCGCTGTGACCCCGCCGGGAAAATCCCTGGGTCTGGGGAGATGCGCTCGGGTAGGGCCGGAGGAATCGAACCCCCTCGGCTCAGTGCCCATCACGGCTGGATGGAGCCCGAGGTGCTGCTGGGCTGCACCCTGCCCTGCCTGGGGCTGGGGCTGCAGGAGGAACCCTGCAGGACAGAAACACAGACAGCACCTGCGGCGGAGACATAGAGCCATGATCAATGCCACCACCCAAAACACTGAAAATAACTCAAGAATAATTTCTGGGGTTATTACTTAAGGCATCTAAACATATTCCAGCTCTTCCAGAAGAAAATTTAGAGGCCAGTAATATAGAGGTTCCACTAGTGATTGTAATTTAATTTTAAAAAATCTTTTATTAAAGAAACACAACAGCTATGGAAAGACAAACCTGTTTTAGGTGACCTGGGCTCTGGCAGGACAGGGGGTTTCATGTGAGCCCAGGCAGGAAAAGGTTTTCAAGTGATGGCAGTGCTGCCCTCATTGAGACCTGCAACAATTCCCAGTGCTCACTCTCAAGCCTCTTTGTGTGGTGCATCCAAGAGGAACCAACCCACAACAGCGTTCAGGCACTTTGCGACATGTATAATCTAAAATGATGATAAAAAATGCATCCATGCAAGATACAGTTTAATAATAGACAGATCAGTAATAACAGAAATGGCATTCTTGGAGCAAGCACTCAAAGTTGCATCTTGTTTCTTTTAAATTTTTTTGAGGATGCAGGTGATGAAAGAAGAAAACAAATAGCTGTGGTCGAGGTAAACAAAAAAAGAGATATATTTGTCCCTCCCATGTAACATGTTCTATTCACTCCATCATAACTTTAAGAAGGAGGTAACTCCAGCAGGGAGGAGAGACTTACCAGGGCAGAGGAACCATCTTGAAGACTCTTTTTAAAGAGAATTTATCCATGCACATCTGCACATGTGGAGTTTGTTTCCAGCTCAGTGATCTTCCTCACAAAATGTTTTTCCCAAGCTCCATACTGCAGCTGCTTAGCAGAGCTGATGTCTGAGGGTTTTTTTCCTTTTGATGGTAATCACGTTTCCTGCAAGCAAGAAGGAAAAATTGAAGCTCTGAGTTAGTACAGCATGATCCCTGATGATCATTGCTGTTAGTGAATTTAATGCATGAAAGGTTGTGGGTCATTTCAGCTAAATTCAGCTGTTTGGCACCAGAAGTCCAGACAAATAGCTTAAGCATACATACCTGTTATATTGAAATAATAATCAATGGCTATTTCCAGAAAAAAAGTAATCTGCTTCTTAGAACCATATCCAAAGGGAGGCACAAGTCTGTTGAGCTGCTCATTTCTTTTTAATGGAGATTAAAAAAAAACCTGAATGATGAGTGTGGGCTTGGGTGACTAAATCAGCTGTTACAGCCAATTCCAGCCTGAATGCTGATAACACAGAATATTTGTATTAAAACTAAAGTAGTTATTTTTAATTAAAAATTTCTGCTTTTTTCTTGATCCCTCCAGCAGGTCAGGACAGGCGTTGTGGGGAGCAGCAAGGCTCAGAAATGCAGTCACACTCCCTGGCCTGGGCACACAGGGATGTTGTGTGGGATGGCCATTCCCAGGAAAGAGCAGCAGCTGTTGGGGCTGCCTCTGAGGACAGTGTTGGGAAATAAATACAGAAGGAAGATTCTGCTGCAACATGACAATTCATCTCCCCACGCAATGTGATGCTATAAGAGAGGCTATGAGAGGGACACAGGGATTGCTTCAGAATTGCAATTAGTTTGCAGCATGTTAATAAGCCAGGAAACAAAGGCAAATCCCTGCTGCCCAGGGACCCACAAGGTCGGATGCTGCCAGTCCTCCTGGCACAGCAATTTGCTGTAATGCACTTGTGTGGTCTCAGAGAAACACAAATGGGGATGATCCTGGGAGCAGTGGGAGAGGGGGTTGGTGGAGCACAGCCATGGGAGGTGCCTGGCAGGGCTGGCTGCTGCTGTGCCTCCACAGCAACATGGACATACAGCTCAATCCAGGGATGCAGAGCTCAGCCTAGGGGTGTCCAGCCCAGCCCAGGGATGCAGAGCTCAGCCTGGGCGTGTCCAGCCCAGCCCAGGGATGTAGGGCCTAATCCAGGGATGTGGATCTCAGCCCAGGGATGTGTGGCTCAGTCCAGGGATGTACAGCTTGGCCTAGGGATGCTCAGCTCAGAGCAGAATGGAAGCAGGGACAGAAGAGAGCAGCACTAAAGAAGCTACAAACACCCACTGCCTCTTGGGAAAACCAGCACAAATTTGTTCACAAAATAAGGCAGAGAAGGAAGAAAAACAGCCCTTAACCCTAAGGATTCCCCTTCCAGCAATAAAACATGAAGGAGCTATGGCTCCTCTTTCCCACCCCAGCTTGGAGCACAGGCAGCGCTTCCCCTCCCCGCAACGGGGAATGGTTGCCAGGCGATGAGCATGTGGGATGGCCATTCCCGGCCGGGTTATGAGCCACAGGGATGTGGGATTTGGGATGGCCATTCCCGGCCGGCAATGAGCCGCAGGGATGTGGGATTTGGGATGGCCATTCCCGGCCGGCAATGAGCCGCAGGGATGTGGGATTTGGGATGGCCATTCCCGGCCGGCAATGAGCCGCAGGGATGTGGGATTTGGGATGGCCATTCCCGGCCGGTGCCCGCGGGCTGCCCCGGTGCCTGCCTGGGCGCCCGGCGGCTGCGGCTCGGGCAGGGCAGGCAGCCAGCGGGATATATTTAGCAGCAGCAACAAAAACAGGCAGCGGGATCAGCTGACTGAGGCAGGGAGCTGGCGCATGGGTTAGTGTTAGACAGCACATCTCCCGTGCTGGAGCGGGGAGCGGGGAGCGGGGCAGAGCCGCGCAGCCCGGGGAGACGACAGCAGCCCAGGTAAGGGGAGGGGGTCCGGCCACGGGCTGTGTGCCGGGGGTCGCCAGGGATAGCCGGGGGATGCTCACGGATGGTGGGAGGAGGCTGCAGGCAGCGGGTCCAGCTCCGCGGGGGCCGCGGGTGACGGGGAGGTGCCCCGGGCGAAGGGGATCGCGGCCGGGCGGGACCCGATCCATCCCATCATCGGGAGAGGTTTTTACCTGCAAATAGGTGATTTAAATTCCCTTCCGGAGGAAGGGCGTGTTGGCAGGACTCAGTGGCTGATTAGCACTATCGGGATTTAACACGAGATGCCCTTGCCCCTCACCAGCAGCATCCTCCCTCTCATTGCCGGGCCCAGGCTCTGCCGAGCTCAGGCCAGGGCTGGGGGGGAAGGAAGGAAAAAGCCTTTTCTTCAAGGCTTGGAGACATGAGAGAAACAGAGCAGGCAGGAAAAAAGGATAATAAAAGGGCCCTAAGGTTTAAAACAAGCATCTCCTGCTCTCAGGGCAGAAAATCCCAGCTTGGCTGGCTTTTCCAGCAGCACATGAGGAAAACCGGGAGGGCCAGCAGCAGCCTGGGGAGGGACGGACCCGGTGAGCTCAGCACGAGCTGCTCATTTGTGCTCCGTGTGTGATCTGCAGCTTTGCAGGGAGGTTCAACAAAGCCAGATTTATTTACAGCAATGACAAGCAAGGCATTAAAATAGCCAGCAAAGCAGTTTTGCGTTTAATCACACAACAAAGCTATATTGTGTCTGCAGATTAGTCACATACAAATTTCATTGGGGGAAGCAGTAAAAAAAAGATAAAAAAATCCAGGCTGTGTGGTCATTTCTGCCAGAAGGGGAGATAAGCAAAGCACAGAGGGGAGTGTTCGGGGGGAAAAAAAATCAGTACAGTTAGAAAACACTACAGCATGAAATATACTGAAAAATTTGTAATTCAATATATTTAACTGAGTAGTAGGAGCAGTTTAATTGAAATCCATCCTAAAATGAGTTGAGTATAAAGTGCATGAATTGAATCCCTTTGACTCTGTGTAAGCACTCAGGGGAGGACCTACCTCTCCTTAACTACCTTTATGAACTACAGACAAAAGTGACCCTGTACATTCTCACCTACAGCTTCTAGAAGACACCACTGTCACGTTGCTTTATGTAGGTGGTGCTCCCCACAGGGGCAGGGCAGCCCCTCTCCTGTTGGGTTCAGCTCCTGCCTGCCTGGGCTAAGGGTGCAGTCGGAGCCCTGTCACAGTGGACAGACATGGAGCATTAAATAAGGACAGCAGTTTGTGCCTTGCTGCTCCACCAAGGGCAGTGAGAAGCTCATGCCCCTGCCCCATGCATCTCCAGCTGTGCTCCCTTGCATTGCTTAGGGAGGGAGGGAGCACCATTGCTGCTCTCCTTAACGAACCCTTTATTTACTGCCATATTTAATGACCTGGCTTCTTTGGCACATTTATGAAGCTCTTTATGAAGCCATGGATATGAAAGTACTGCCAGCAAACTTTTAAAGTGCGGTTTTTGTTAACAGCCGTGTTTACCTCAAGAAGACATCAGGTGGCTCAGGCAGAAACCAGGCCAGGATTTCTTTGCCAGAGCAGGTTTTCACACGCTGATCAGCTCTGCTCTGCTCTTTGCAGCCATGGCACCCCGGATCAGGCTCAGCCTTTCAAAGCCTCTCCCAACCATACGGGAAACCCACGAGGAAGCGATGGAGGATCCAAGCAGCAACCCAAAGTGGGCTGGGAGTGCTGCAGCCAGCCCAGACTCACACTCCAGTGATGATTACATCCAATCCATCTGCCACCTCGCCAGGCCCACCTTCCCAGCCCTTCTGGAAAGCAGACGTAAGGGTAAGGACAGAAAGACCCTGAAGACCCTCGAGGATGTGTCAGGTTCTCCATCGCTTGTGGGGACACAGCAAGAAAGGTCAAAATGTAAATTGACCAATTTCATCTCTAGTGTGGTGCCACTGGGAAAAGTCCCACCTGCAGAAACCGACTTTTGGTCCAGAGAGGACCCCCTGGAACAAATTTACACCAATGCAGGAAATCTTTGCTCCTCCAAGGCTTCTTCCTATGGTGAAAGCGCCAGCACTGGTTACTCACAGTGCAACTCTTCTGCCCCAAATGGTGACCTTCATCCCACAAACCGGGAAGAAAAAAACACAGGGAAAACCAGTTTTCCACGAGTGTTCAGTTTTCCAAGGCTTCCCTCCCCAAGACCAGTTCAGAAAGAAGCAGTATGCTCGGAGCTGAGATATCTCAGAAGGGATGAGGGAACAGTTTTAGGGAATAACCACAGCCAGAAAGAAAATGGCCCCATGCTCATTAACATTGAAGAGCAATTGGCAGCCTCAGCCAGAGAGAAAGTGGCAGGAAACCCAGCCCTGCCCTGCTCTGTAGGAAGGCAGAATTTGTTCAAAACAGCAGGCATAGATGAAAAAGAAGGAAGAAAAACTTCTCACTGTGACAAAAATGTCATGGGTGGTGTTCCCACTAAGCAGAGATACTTCCAGTCTTTCCAGGTACCTAAAAAAGCCACCATCCATAACTGGATTTCAGAGCACAGATGCATCTGGAAAGAAGCAAAGATAAAAGCTTGTTTGCTCCCAGCCATTGCTGAAGTGTGAAGAAGTAGCTGCTTAGAATAATTTTATTCACAAGATGTAACCAACCCTGTGCTCTAGCAGCTCTCCCTGGAGTCCTCACACAGAAAACATGGCTTGAACATGCATGTGAGTCAGGCAGACTCTTGTGATCCATCATATCCCTCATCCATGGGCAAAGGGACAATTCAGAGTCTCATCTGCTAAGGAAACAGCAATCAGTTCTCATTTTGGAAAGGCAACAGTTCATAAAACATCTCCTCCCACCTACTGCCTAGAACTGCCCTGAGCATGAAGAAAAGCTGGAGAGAGCTGAGAGAACACAAATCCCATCTGTGCTGGAGAAGAAGTGGGAACATTGAAGTACCAGTGCTTCCCAGGCAGTGCCAAGCAGGCAGATGTTGCTGACACTTGAGTACAGCTATTCAGAAAGGAGCCCTTTGCCCAAGGCTTGGACAGTAGGAAATGCACTCTCTGACACACACATTTACTGGGAGACCCACCACAGATCCCTGCCTCAGCACCAGGATCCCACTGGAGAGGTCACCCATTAGAGCAGCAGCATAAAGAATTATTTCCTAAAAATCATAAGAAGTCTTTTATGAGGATTTGCTGGAGGGAAAGGTGGAAAATATTACAACTCCTTGGGTGGGGATGTTCCTGGTGCTTACCCTGTCACGACTCTGTTCCCTTTACTCCTGGACTTAGCCCTGGCAGGAGGAGAGCTGGGAGCCCTGTGGGCATTGCTGTGCTGGGGCTGGGGCTGTTGTGGAGCCAGGCATCGTGTGGGACTCTGCACTGTCACAGCCAGGCTGCACACCATGGGCATCCACAGCATTTGCTGCTCAGCTGTGGGGCCCAGGAGCCCACACAGAGCTCTGCAGGCTCAGAAGAGCAGCCCTGGCTGAGGGGCAGCCTAGGGATGCTGGGCTGCTGCTGATAGAACCTGAATGTAAAATAGTAACTTGTGTTTCCCTTCATAGCTGTGCTCCTGTATTCTCACCTAGCTGACCATGCTGATGATGTTGGCTGAGCTTTGCTTCGTGCTGCGAGACTGAAATGTGGAAAAAACAAATGTGCATGTCCCAACCACCCTGCACAGAGCATGTACAAACAATTCATGCTGATGGAATTGCTACATGGGATGTCTGTAGGACGAGAAGCGTCCCCACAAGGCTGGGAGGCCCTGGCATGGGGCAGTGGGCACATCCCCAGGCCATCCCTCACTGCCACACAGAGACTTCTCCATCAGAGAAGCTGCCATTGGCACTTTCTCCTGCAGTCAGAGCAACCTCACCCACCTGTGTTTGGTGTCACACTCCCTGTAGCCAGTCAGGAGCTGTAGCTGAGGAAACTGCAAAGCAATACCAGCCTAATTATTACTACTACTAGGAATAAGTGTTTTGGCACAGTGGGGAGCAGAGGGACCAGGCTGTTTGCTCAACAGCAGCTAAGACGAAAAACAGCATTGGAAAGCTGCAATTATAAAAATGCTCACAAGTGATTTCCAAACCACCCTCAAGCAGATTAAATGAAAAAGCAATTTCTACTCAGCACCAACATGAGTGTAAATATGCTCAAGGATCAAAAGGTGAGAGTGTTTGAGCTTCTCATCCTCACATCTCTTACCTCAAATATTTTTTTCTCCTGTTGAAACTCATTAGTGCTATGGAGCTGAGCTGCTTCTCCGCTCTGTTTTTGAACTAACCACACAGCAAGAATGGAAATGAAGGTGGCTCCAGCACTCATTAAAGCTGATGGAGAAAGCTGAACCCAGGAGGTCCCAGCCTGCTCTGCCTCCTCCACACCTGCCCCTCCCTTCTCAGGTAAATGCTGGGGTTTAAGCAATTCTTGTCCTCACTGCTCTGCTGTCATTTAAATTTCTCTCCATGTGAATATTTATGACTCTAATGCCTAACAAGTCTTGTGCCAACTGCATGTATCACTGCTTTTGACAGAGGAAACAAATAAAATCCTTCCATCCAGTTGTTGTTTCCATTCTGCATTCCACAGGGGCATTATTTTTAGTGCTGGGCTGATCCACAGCACATGGGCTGTGCCTTGCCATGCAAGCACCTTCTCACTCTTCCAGGTCACCAAAGGCCTTCACACCTCACCCCTCCAGCAGCTGCTGCCCAGGGCTGGCATTCCTTCTCAGCTGCCACAGTCCTGCAAGTCTCTACATCCCTGGAACCCATCACCTTTTGTCTCCAGAGCACAGAGGCACAGCAGCAGAGAGAGCTGCAGCCCAGGAGGCTGGGAGAAGCCTCCAACTCCTCTGATGTAGGACTGGGAGCAGGTTTGGGGGGCTGTGGTGATGGCAGGGCTGGGTTCAGAGCTGGGGCCATTTAAAAACACAGTGTTAGCTCCAGGAGCAGCCAGGTTTGGAGCAATGAAGCTTTGGAATGAACTGGCTCTTTCTGGAGAATACTTTAGTGAAAATTGAGATTCTACTCAAGCAACTGGGTTTTTCAAGAGGAGCCAAAGCTGCTGGGATGCAGCAAAGATGGGGGCAAAGAGACAAAGAGGCAAATTAGGGTCATAGAAGCAGCAAGGCAGGGAAGGGAGGAGGGAAATGTGGGGCTGGTGGTGCCAGTGAGTGAGCAGGGCAGCTCCCAGCAGGAGTGGCAGGGCCAGGAGCCTCAGGCTGAGGAATTCCAGCTGTGCAGTAGAAGCTGTGACAGGTAAGAAGAAAGCTGGTTTAACACAGGACAGAGGCAGCAGACAGGGAGGGTTGTTTCTATTCAGGTTCATTTAAATCCTGTCTTGAAAAGCACAGTCTTCACCTTCTTCACCATCAGCTTTGTTGGAAATGACTGTGTTGGTCCTTGTGAAATCATTGCACAATTAAATAGGCACCAGTTCCCTGGATAAGGCAGTTCTGCAGCTGTACAACATCACCCACCTGCTGCAGGTGTACTTTGGGCTGGTTCAGGGAGGGGATGGGGATTGGAGCAGCCTTGTCCCTCCCTGTCACAGCCTCTCTGCCCCCCAGCTGCTGAGGGAGCCTGCAGTCCTACCAAAGGAAAACAAATTGGATGCTATTGGCTGGGGTTATACAGCACTTTTCTCCCTGTTGTCCCCATGGATGCACACCTGGGCCATCAGAAAATGCTCCCCCTCCTTCTCTCTCTGCAGAACAGCCCCTGAGGAGTCACTGGTCAGGGTAAGCCTGCAGAAGTTGCTGCCTGTTCAGAAGTGCTTCCAGACAAGAAAGAAAACCTTATCTTGGAATTTAGGTCACAGAGAGAGATAAAAGCCGTGCTGCTTCCATGGCCAATCTCACGGCAGGCTCTGCATTTGAAGTCACTGGCAGAAAAATCTCATTTATTTGGATCATCAGAACTGCCAAAGGGATTTGGATTAATTTGAATGGGGAATTGGTATCCAAATCCCACCAGCAGCTTTCAGTCTCAGACTTCACATCCAGTTCACAGCAAACTGTGAGCATTCATGGCAATTTTGCTCGCATGATCATGCAGCCTCTTCCTGCTGCAAACCGTAAATGCATTTGGACACAGAAAATCATGACCAGAATTTACAAACCAGAGATGGCAAGGCAGAAAGAAAACTGTCCCACTCTTTCCTCAGATTCTTGTCTTTAAATGACAAAGATGCCCATCAGCTGAAACCAAAGGTGAGGAAGCAACAGCTCCGTGATCAGAGCTGTGCAGTGCAGGAGCTGCTCAGGAGCTCCTGCAGCACAGAGAGCCTCACCCACCCAGGAGGGGCCTTGCTGTGCCCACACAGACAGCCAGCAAGAGAGATGATGATAAACAAACTAAAATCTGAGCAGTGCAGAGTGATTACAGACAGGGACTGTAATGTGAGAGACAAGCAGGAGCAGACCGAAGGGCTGCACACAAACAGGGAGAGGATGGAGGGCTATGGGCAAGGTAAGCAAAATCAGTTCCTAAATAGGTCTTTAAAGTTAGGATTAAAGCAGATATTTTTGATTTCAGAAAAAAATCCAACTCTTAAAGCTCCAAGGAAAACTTAAGGCTCCCATCTTTAAAGGAGATCAGACCTGAGCCTGAGGCAAAACCCAAGGATGCCTCAGCTGCAAGCAGGGGCTTTGTGGGTGGTGCTTCAGGCTTTCCCCCTGCCTGAAGTGCCTGCATTTGGGCCTAATTGCTCATTAAAGGCATATTTTAATTAACTTTGAGCCTTCCTAAGTGGAGACTGCTTCATTTATCATGGTGCAGAATGAAGTTAAACTGCATTTAGTGACTAAGCAGGAATCCCTTAGCTTTGAATGAAACCTTGACTGAGCCATCAGCACTGTGATTAATGGCAAAGTGTTTTGTATTTTCCATTTGCAGCTGTAACCATGGGCAGAAGAGAGCTCTGAAGTGGTGGCTGAAAGTTTTACTGCTTGTGTTTGAAGAGACAGAACATTCAGGGCACAGCTCTCTGCCTTGCTCACCAGGGCCCACGTGTGTTTTTGTGGCTGGCATCACTTATATGGGCCACAGTTGACAGCAGGGATGACCCCTGAAGTGCCACATCATGGGCTTGTGGCCTTTCCCCATGCTCAGGGATTCTCAAGGATAATCCAATTTGCTTGACACGAGCTAGAGCTGATGCAAAATACATGTTGTGTAAATAGAGAGATATTGTTCCTGGTAATTGCAGCCTTCCTGGAATTAATGCTCCTGGAGGCAATGCTTCCTAGGGCTGTTGCAAAGAGCTGTAGAAAGACTGGGCATTTTTAGAATACCAGCTTGTTGCTCCATAAAGTTTGACCAAATGCCATTTAAATCAAAGGGAGCTTTAAGTGCTTTGGAATGGGCTTGTAATGGGGATAATGGGGTGCTGCATTCACAGATTTCTGATAGCAGCTGATGAGAAAAATAAAATTATAACTTTATTTATTTGTGTGTATTAGCATTGTAACAACCGTTTCTTGTCTTTGCTTTTAAATTAACCCAGCTGAAAGCCCCATCAGCCTGTTGTGAGCTTAGCAAAAACTGTGTGTAAACCACAAGGCTTTATCAGCCTGTGCCTCACACACCTGCAGGGGCTTTGTCCCTGAGGATCAGCAAATCCCTGCTGTGCAGAGCCGCTGGTCGGGCAGGGTGAGAGCAGAGGGAGCCAGCAGGGACACTGCCACATCTCATCTGCCAGCACAAGGTCACAGTTGCAAGTCAGCTGTGCTTAGCTGAATGTTTTGTTATTTTTTCCTGGATGGGGAGTACGTGGGAGAGAGAGAGCGTGGTTTGTACCAGATGTGCTGGGCTGCTCTCTAAACCCTCTGAAAGGAGCTTGTGGCCAGGTGGGTGCTGGTCTCTCCTCCCAGGTAACAAGTGGCAGGACCAGAGGAAATGGCCTCAAGCTGGGCCAGGAGAGGTTTAGGTTTCGTATTGGGAAAAATTTCTGGATGGGTTGTCAAGCCCTGGAACAGGCTGCCAAGGAAATGGTGGAATCACTGTCCCTAGAAGTGTTAAAAACTTGTAGGTGTGGCACTCAGGAGCATGGCTTAGCAGTGGGTTTGGCAGTGCTGTGCTGAAGTCAGTGATCTTAGAGGGCTTTTCCAACCTTAATTATTTTATGTTTTTATATTGTTCCAATTCACTCAATGAGCACTGGCTGAGCTCCACTAGCTCAGCTTCAGAACAGGGAGATGCCACATCTCAAATGTCCAGGCTCCAAAGAAATTACACAAGAAATACCAAATTTGCTCCAGATGTTCTTCACACTCCCCCTCAGGTCATGCTACAGAAGCACCAAAAACTGCTCAGAATAAATTGTGATGTTGAAGGGCTCACAAATGCCCTTCATGGCTGCTCAGCAGTGCCAGCCTCCCAGCAGCCCTGTGGAGCTGGGGGCTGTGGAAATGCAGAGTGGCCACCCCTGAATGCTGAGCCTAAAAACCATTCCAGCCTCATTAGAGGGATGAGCTGGGAGCTTCAGATGGAGCTTGGTTTGCACAAGGAGCAAAGGAACCTGCACATGGTCCTTGCTCACAGAGCCAGCTGTGCAAAACAGTAAAAAATAAAACTGTTTTTTAGGGGAAGCAAGCACAAGCACAGGCCTGATCATGCCTGGTTTTGGATCCAGAAACATCCCAGTCCTACTCCAGACCACAATTTAGGACAGATGGGGTCTAAGTGGCACTGGGGGTGACTGGCACTGTCTGCAGGTAAGGAGAGTTTGGTGGTACAAATATTGCAGGTGAGTTCCTGCTCCTGCCCAGAGGAGCTGATGGGGAGCAGCTCTCCCAGCAGAGCTGGGACTCTGCTGCTGCTTCCAGCCCGGCTCAGTCCCATCTCTCCCCAAAAACCTCACTGCACCTGCTCCCTCAGGCACTGCAAGCTGACATAAAGCACAGCCAGGCTCTGGTGACATTTGAGCTGCTCACTCAATGTCCAGCAATGTTCCTTCAGGTGTGCTGGGGTGTGAGGCACCCCCAGCCCTCCAGGGATGGTGACATCCCTGCCTCAGGTGCCAGATTCTGTGCTGACCCTCCAGGTGCCTCTGCTCAAAGCTGGTTTGCTGGAACAAGGGCACACAGACAGAAAACAACACCCTCCTTGCTGTGCAGGGTCAGCTCCTGGAATTAATTGCTGCAGGATGTCAACAAGATAAAATTCAGCAGGATCCAAGAGAGGATTAGACAGTCCTGTGATCAGGAACATTTGTGCAATGCTAACTGGGTCAAAGAAATACAAGAGAAATTAAATGTTGTGCTTCCCTGAAGGGCTGAGCTGGTACCAGCTGGGTTTAGAACAGATTCCTCCCCACCTCCCTTTCCCAGGCTTTTTATAGCAACAAGCAAATAGCAGGATCTATTGCAAAGTATCTTCTCTTCCCTGGAAGAATAAAGCACTGCCTGCTCTAGGAAGTTCTTGAGACCAAAGTGACAACTGATCCTTGCTGCAGCACCCAGCAAAACCCTCCCCTTGTCATTTTAGAGGCAGAAAATGAAAGTTTCCTTTCTCTGCTGCCTCTAAGCTTCAGATCAACAATTTCTCAAGAAGGGAATGAACCACACAATGAACTGGCTGCAGATGAGCTGCTTGTGTCTCCACTCTGAAAATCTTCTAAGCATAATTAACTAAATTAATTATATAACTGTACAATAGTGCTAACCAGGAAAACATGTGGGGTAAATAGCTGGATCCAGAAGCCAACAGTGGGATTATAGAGACGTGTTAGGGAGATAATGGGAGTGGTGGTTTCCACCACCAAAGAGAGCCAAACAGGTTAGGTCTTGCAACAAGGAAAAGAGGAGCAAAATCCTCAGGATTTTGGAATAGAGCTCACTCTCCAGGTTGGCAGATACTGCACCAGTGCTCCAAGGTGGGACTTGCCATGGGGGTGGAAGGTGGAGGCTGGGGTGCCCAGTATAACCTTTTCCTAGGCTTTATTTTTCAGTAGAAAGATGCTGACAAACATCCATAATCCCTGCACATTTTTCTGACATGTAGGAGTGCTCCTGGCACAATTGGCCAGCAGGCACAAGGCACTGCATGTGACAGCAAGGGCAGTGCAGCTGCTCTGAGCGCATCAGTTCACTTCACTTCATTAAACTGCACTGTCTTCAACAACAGCATTCTGAGAGAAGAGTCTCTCTGAGGCTAATGCTGGCAACAGAAAATTACCAGGTGATCTCAGACAGGCAGCAGGAATCTTTGGATTCTGTGCCCAAAGATGAAGCCTCCTTCCTATGGTGCGTTGCAAAGGATACAAGCTAGAAAGAAAAGCATTTAAACATCACCACATTAGGCTTGGCAAAATTTGTGATGCCCATTGTATTCCACATTTGCATAGTATCATAGAATGGTTTGGACCTTAAAGATCATCTCATTCCAGCCTCCTGCCATGGGTGGGGACATCTCCCATTAGACCCAGTTTCTCCAAGCCACACCCAGCCTGACCTTGAATATTTCCAGGGATGGAGCAGCCACAGCTTCTCTGGGAATCTTTGCAGGGCCTCACAAGGAAGAACTTCCCAATACCCAATATAACCCTGTCCTCTGTCAGTTTGAAGCCACTCATTTTTGTATTTACTGCCCAAAATTGACAAAGAAACAAATCCTCACCCAACCACCTCACCACATTTTGTTGTATCTAATACTAATTCTAGCAATTTAATTTCAAAAGGAAATTAAAAAATATTTTTATCATTTCCCTTTTCCCTGTTTTTCCAGAAATAGCAATGGCCTGACTCACTTTGTCAGACTCTGAGACCTGTGGGGGCTGTGAGGCCCCAGCTATCAAACCAAACATTGTAATTAGCCTTTACTAGAATTCTTTCCTTTCTCATCAGCAGTATCAAGCACCACATTTACACAGTCGTTTGTCACACATAATTGGGTTTGTTTTTTTTTTAGAGAAGTGGTTTTTGCACATCCTGATCCAAACAAGCTCCCAAGGTCTCTCAGCTCCATTGTACCTCAACAGACAAGACAGACTCGTGGATCTTTATGGATCAGAACATTTGCAGATGTATTTAAGAAGTCCTTGCTCTCAGAACCTTGTACAGAGTGTTCCAGGCCAGCAGTACAGTACCTTTAAAATCACTATGAAAACAAAGCACTGCACCACAGGCATTCCTTGTCCTGGGGACAGGAGGGAACCAACCCTCCTGACAGACTGAAGGCACATTGCTCATCCTGCCTTGGAGAGGGGCTCCAGCAGGACAAGGCCATGGCTCTGTACCCTCCTCAGACCATCTGATCTGCACAGAAATGAATCTTTCTGCTCGATGCAGAGAAGTTTTACCCTTGCTGAAGTCCCTCAGCTCATGGGATGAGCTTCTCACCTGCAGGACAAGAGGGAGCAGAACCAACCCCAGAGCCCAAGCTGGGGACTGCAGGTGTGACCTGCTCCACCACCCAGACACCCAGGAGCTTCAGTCAGCTGCTGGCTTTTGGAATTATTTCTGCTTTCTGTAGGATGGAAATTACTCCTACTTAGGGGAAAAAGATTACCCACACATATAAGAAAAAATAATTATACAGAAACAGATTTTTCAGAGCAAGCAAAGAATCACAGAGGTAAAAGAGGAACATGTATTGCAGTTCCAGGTGGTTCCTTCTCTTTCTTCATTTCACCAGTTCCTACAGGACATGAGTACATGGACAATGTAAGGGAAAGGCTGGCTGACTCCTGAGGCTGATGGAACAAGTTGAAACTGCAGTTTTCACACTAGCAAATTGAAAGCCTAATTAAATTGTACAGCCATGCCAGAGACTTGGCACTGGACCCAGCAAAAATGCAAACTCAGTTCAGTGGGATGTGAATCCTGTGCGGGGTGCCACAGGTCAGACACTGCCCTGGTGCCTGCAGGGCTTTGGGAGTGAGGACAGGTCTCAGGGAAGAAAGGCTGTTCCACATGCACACGTGGGAACTTCATTTTCTGTGCTCCTGATTGTGTTTTCCCAGTGAAAGCCCAGTGGAGTCAATGGAAAGTTTCCTGTTGGCTGTTTTGGGCCAAGACCCAGATTTCTACCTTTTGTTCATCTCCCTCCTCCCTCACTGGTCTGTGTGTAAGTGATTCCACTTGAGGGAGAAAATGCTAGACAGGGTAATCCCAATCCTTCCTGTAGTCTACCACCTCAATTTACACCAGAAATACTCCTAGCTTACTCCCTGCAAGCATTAGCAGGCATAGCCCCCACTTCCACAGGGGTACAGCCTCTCAGAGAACAGCTAAGGCACTGAAAACCTTCAGCTGCCTCACACACCAGCTAAAAACACTGCAAAGGACATGACAATACATAAATTTGTGAAGCCAGAAGCTGAAAATCAAAGAGCAGTTGAAGGAAAAAAAGTATGTTTGACTTGATCTTGTCTCCCTGGGCAGTGCATGTGGAGTTTCACTGGGTGTTGCTGTTGTTCTTCACTGGAAATCTGGCCAGCCATTAACCAGCACTGCCAAGCCCACCTTGTCCCCAGGTGCCACAGCTAAACATCCTTTAAATCCCTCCAGGGATGGCCACTCCATCACTTCTCTGGGAAGCCTGTTCCAATGCTTAACAACCCTTTGCATGAATACATTTCTAGAGAAATCTAATACCCAATGTAAACTTTTCCTGACTGACCATTTCCTCTTGTTCTGTTGCTGCTTGCCTGGGAGAAGAGACCAACCCCTAAGGGGCTGCAGCCTCCTTCCAGAGAGCTCTGGAGTGGATGAGGTTCCCCCTGAAGCTCAGTTTTCAGAGTCAGGCAAATATTCACCATCTGCACTGGTCTCCTTTGCACTGTAATTCATCCTTCTGAGCCTGCAGCAGCTGCTCCATGGCTGGCAGCACACACACCCCATGACACAGGTGAGTGCACAGGTGTGGCAAGGACTTGGTTCCCAGCACCCCAGCACCATGCTGGCCATGAAGCACTCTCACAAACCACTGGAGCCTGGCATGTTCCCAGAGACCAGAAAACTGCAGACAAAACTTAAAACTCTATTAAAAAAAAAAAAAAAAGTGTAGCCTCATCAAGTGACCTCTGTGTTACTTAAATCTCTGTGGTCACTAAAACCCAGAAGGAGGGTATGTATGTTTTTATTTTCTGTAGTGTGTACTTTTTTACAATAAATACCTAGCATTTTTAAATAAATCAGTGCTGTCCACTGATACACTAGGAAGATTTAACCAAAATGTACTGTCTTATCTTTTAAAAACTGATAAACTGTGAGAACACTAGGCTTATTTTGGAATAAGAAAATATTCAACTGTACCAAAGTTCCCTATAGATAACTTAATTAGATTTACTGCTTTCCATACAGAGTAAGGGAACATATACAGAGTAAACCATTACTGCCTTTGGGTTAGGAAAGGAGGATGGAAAGCAAGGAAAGAACCAGAACACACCTTTAGTGAACTATGGCTTCTCCCAAGAGGTCACTTCATGTACCTGGCTGAGTCTTGTCCTTTCCACTTAACTTTTTCTTTTTGGGCTCAATTCCACAGGTTTTAAGGTTCCTCTGCCTCACCAGTGCCAGTAGAAAAGACAAGCCACACTGTCAACTGCCTTGATTTAGGAGATTCTCACCCTAGAAGGCCCAAATCCTACTTTTTCTATTACTAAACAGCCAGTGGATATGGGGTATGAAGGGCCAATAACCAGAGTCTGTCCAGAGAGGTTGTGTAGTCAATTCTATTAAATTAGCTCGAGCTATTTTACTGCAAGTTTAGCAAAGACAAGATTTCTTTGACCTGGCTGATGACAGGACACAGGCTCAGCTCAGTCCTTTGCCTTTGAGGGAGAGGTGCTGTTTTCTCCCCACGTTCTCTGAAGAGGACACTGGCCTCTCTGTTAGCTTTGGCAGTTTCCTACAAACAGCTCTCCCCATACTTACATGTCAGGTTTGCAGATTCTATTTAGGAGCTTGTAAACTCCAGTCTGGAACCATGCAACAACTGCACTCATCTGAAAACATAACCTTAAGTAGATTGATTAATGCAACAAGGGAAGGCCCTACTGAATAATTTTGTCACCAAGGACCAAGTAGGTCCCTTTCATTCCCATCCTGACAGCTGGATTAATAAAACCAGTATTAGTTGGTATGGAAGTTACCAAACCAGCTGTTACCACTAGAAAAGGTTCATCCCTGGGCCTGAATTCCCCCAAATATTCTTCAGAATAATTCTACAAGCCACACTTTGTGCACGCACTGAAGTAGGTTCAGGCTGTGTGCAGCTCAAGTCTGTGTTTCCCACACCATCTAGTGGCAATCCTGCAAATGTGTTGGGAATTAACATCTCACCCAAGACACAAAACCAAGGAGAAATCACAGCTAGGCCTGCAAGGGACCCATCACACTGCTGGGGACCTACAGCTGCTTTGAGAGCACATTTTAAACCTACAAACAAGCTGAACATTGTGGGACCTGTGGTATTTATGGGAACACTGAACTAGATCATTTATTTCATAGCAAATCAGCACCAACATACAGAACAGGGGCTCTGAGGAGGGCAGTGGTGCCAGTAGAGGTATTGGGTGCCTCAGTGTTCCACACACACACAAGTGTGCTCAGGTGTCTGATCTTTCCTGCTGCCAGTGATCACAGTGGCATCACATCACACCAAAAGTGGTGAGGCTGTTACAGACACTGAGACAGCAGCGTCACCCGCAGAGAAAGAACAGGGTATGAAAATACACCAAGGACAAGAGTTTGCTGCATCTCATTCCTGAAAAAGAAGTTGAAAAAGTCTTCACTTTGTTTCCCTCCCACAGTAAACTGAGTATTTGAATCCCTTCCTGCTGTCAGACCCCAAGTCTGCTTTGTGCTTCTGGAGCAGTAAGAGGAAGGAAGGAGCGGGGTCTACAGGACTGAGACAAAAACTCCACAGCACAGCTGATCCTACAGACTGACCTGGAAGGTCAGAGGGTGGCCAGCTATGAACACAAGGAGTTGAGCTCTGAGTAGGTTTGGACAGGGTTCTCCACAAGCTCTGGAGGCACTTCTGATCATGCCTTCACTTTGCAATCCAAACCCAAGTGAGCAGAGCAGATTTCTGGTGTGCAGATCAGGAAGCACAGCAAGGTCCTTCTGGGATTAACAAGAACCTTATGCTTCCATTATACCCTTCACACACTTCACTCACTTTGGCTGTAACTCTTGAGGAAGACCCTTACTAATCAAGTTAAAATATGAATTAGACTTCAAGAAGGTTTGAAACAGATACTGGATTTATTGGTCAGCTATGAGTAGGAAAATACATTGGTAAAGAAAAAGAAGACCCTGTATATAAATATAATACTAACTAGTTAAAATTTGACCAAGAAGAAAGTTCCACTGAAGAGAACAGTAAAAGCCCTTGTTTACCATCAGACCATATTCAGTTTCCCATTTATCTTATTGAAGAGCTGCCTATAGACAAATGCAACATTCTTTGAGCTTAGTGCAGATAATGTGCTGGTTTTTGTTACATGAATGGTAAACAAGAGTTAGTCCAGTGCATTACACATTATACAGAAGTACTGTGAATAAAGACTAAGATATTCTATTTTAGACACTACTTAAACATACCAAGACACTTAAGTGTTACAAATTTATGCAACCAAAAGAAAAGAATAGCAGTTAACATACTAAAAAATACTGTGTCCGGCTGGATGAGAAAGGCTTTGCTACTGAAGCGGTTAACTGAACATTTCAAAGTTTTACAGTGTAATTAGTTTTCTTTTTCCCCCTCCCCCATAATGGTGTTGCAATTATTTTGTCTTTCATGCAGGTTTTGCATGGTTGAAAAAGCAAAGCATAAGCTATTTTCTAAGCCTGCTATTAAAAAAAAACAAAAACAACCTTGAGAGATTTGCTGAAGTTACATCAAAGATGCATACAATGTTCTTAAAATCAGTTGAGTCCAATGCTAGCCAAATTTATCTTTAATTTAAAGCTGCTAAAAGGACAAAATAATTACAACACACACCAATTTATATGTTCTTTCCCCCCTACTTGTGTTATGTTAAAAGCAGTAACTTGTGGTATTAGTCTTGTACTCTAAACAATTGTTTTAGTTAAGGGTGTAGTTCAATTTACACTTTGACACCCAGAACTCCTGGTAAATGTAAATAAAACTAGACAAGATATGGCAGAGTGTATTTTAAGTGGAAAAAAGCCTGGTCTTACCTAAATAAATCCTTTCAACCCCAAGGATGTTCTGTGACTTTTGCTGTATGTGCTTTTACAACAAGAACACTGAAGGTACATTATGGCAACACCCAAAACCACCTTGAATAAAAATATTGCAAATAACCATTTCGTGTTAAAAACTATGAAGCAAACATTTTGATTTTGTGAAGACACGGTTTATTGCCTTATTCTATGTTATAGCTGGAAATTGAGACTTTAGAGTTAGATTTGTTTGACACAAGAATGTATTTTCTTTGAGAGATTGTTTGACAAAGTTTATCTCAGCTCTGTTTTGGTGCCATCTGGTGTTTCCCTATTTTCAAAACATTTCTCCTTCCTTCCTTCAGCCCCTGAGTCACAGCTGTTGTCCAGTTAAAACCCAGTGAAGTCAAAGGAGTGTCTTCAATGGATTCAGAGGGTTTTCAATCAGGACCTGATGGACTACTATAAAAGCTGGAGGAAATGGTTATTCAAATGGACCCTTAGACCATAAGGTGACTAAGCAGGAACAGTTGTGTCTCCAAAAGCACAAGGGGCCATATTTTCACATGCTGTCATAAATTCAAATATTTTTTAAGACTAAGCAATAGAGGAGAACACATACTGGATAAAGCTCAAACCTTTAGAATCTAACAAGTGCACTCAAGCTCCAGCATCTATTAAAGTAAATTATCCCCCTCTAAAAAAATACAAAATGAGTAAGTGCTTCCCTTCCCCTTCCGTAAAGCTTTCTGGACTTCTTACACAATCCAGATATCAGAAAAGAAAAATAGTTTGCTTAGTCTGACAAGCTAAATTGGCTCATCATTACTGGAAATTGTCATGATGTACATTACCAAGACATCATTAAGGAAACATGAGTAAAACACCTTTTATTCACACTTTACAAAAAAACCCCAAAAAACAAACAGAAAAAAAATAACACTACGCATTAAATCTACTACAGCAATACTACCAGCATTTCAATGTACTGATTATAAACTGGACATGTTTGGTGTTTTTACAACTAAAACCAAAACAAGATAACCCCAAGAGATCAGGTCCCAGACAAGGATTCAAGATCAAAATTTCTCGTATTGAAATTTTAAAATGTACATTTTACACATCCGAACTGTTTGCAATTTTTCTTTGAGCTTAAAACAGAACGGTTTGAGCACATTTGTGTGCTGATACTTTTCAATAAAATTTTGAATCATTATTACCAATCAATTCTCTTATATATAAAAAATTCACAATATTTAGAAAGTTTTCTCTTAATGCTCAGTGTCCTTTTGCTTCCCTGCCCGCAGCTGAAACAAAAGCTGTTTAAGACCAAGCTCTATCTCCATTATTAATTTTTTTTTTACATTTATTATTCAAGTTGTATTAGTTTAAGGAGATGATGAATTCTCCCTTTTAGGATACAAATAGACAAGTTAAATTTGTAAGCTGTTATATACTTGGCTTCATGACACAAATGGCACTGAGGGTACACTATAACTTCGGTCTTGCTTGACACTTTAAAATAAGACTTGGTCACTTTAAAATATGATCTGAAGAATTGTCTTTGGGACCTGTATTGAAGATGCATTTATTTTACACTGCTTCATTAATAGAAAATGTAGGGCTAGGATTTTATCTTCAAGGAATTATACTTTCAGAAACTGAGGAACACACAAACGAAAGAGAATCCACATGATAGTAACTCTTAGTGGGAAAAACGGCACTGTGCAATGACACTGAAAGAAGCAGTGCATGGGCATTAGAAGCTAGAAACTGTGTACCCATAACCTGAACATGTTCCAAAGTGTGATATTCAATGCTTCACAAAGGAAAAAAGATGCCACAGCTTATACAAAAGTATCTTCATAAAATTTTCACAAATGTTAACATTATTTAAAAAAATAAAAGAGGATGCACAGGATCTCTCTGCATGCACAGGCAGTGCTAGTTGAGAACAAATTTAAGCTAGTTGAGAACAAATTTAAGCAGGCACAGTGGAGATAGGACAAATATTTAAAACAGAAATGAAGAAGCTGTACACAAGTATCCTAGATTTTACTTCAAAAGTCAGAGATGAAAAAAATGTCTGACTGTGTACACATCAGCAATAACTTTCAATCCATTCAGGTCTACTTATATTCACTGCTCAGCTTATCTGTTCTGTGAGAACTCTATGCCTCTTTCTTTTTTTTATCAGAAATAGAATGTATTTCGTTATCTCTGTAAGACATTAATATTTTATAGGTTTGGATTTTGAAAGCAATGTTCTCAATTGAACATAAAAAGTAGTATAAAAGGGCTAACGAAACCCTAACAGTGCAAATCATTAGCAGAGAAAACCTGTGACAACCTCTTTTACACGCTGGCCTTTATAACACATGAAAACAGATAAAAATTTAGCCTTAGTTTACAATACAATCATTTTCCAAATCTGATTTTTCTTTTTTTTTTTTAAAGTACAAAATCTCATAAATCAGGTTTTCTGTTGTTCATATACAATCAATAAAGGCTAAATTCAAATTCTATATTTTACAAACAAGTCTGAAAAAGGAGGGAGTGAAGTACGGAGAATGTTCTGTGGATGTTCCTACTGGCCTCAAAAAAGTAGTGCTACAGATAACTGTGCAAAGAGAATACACTGTATAACAATTCCCTATTTCAAGGCATGAAAATGTCACGTTGGAGAAAAGAAACAGGAAGGTTAATTGCAATGTATTAAAGAAAGGTGCAAATGCACCAATCGCTGTGGAACAGTATACAAAGTATATTGGGCTCAGAATTGTGTCTGTTGATAGCACCTGGCTTTTACTATGTCTTTAGCAAATAATTAGATTTAAGATTAAGATTATTAAGAAAAAAAATCCCTGTTGGCCATACCTCACTCCTCTATATTCAGATTTTACAATTGTACAAGTTAGATTGAGGTTGCCCTCTAAAATGTATTTGACTACCTCCTGCCAGGGAGATGGATTCCATTTACAGGAGGCAGGAAAGGCAGCAAAAGCTCCAGTTGTGCAAAAAGTGAGAAGTGGTCAGAAGGGATGAGTGGATGTGGACAACCACTTATATTGTTCTCTATTAACCAATGATGATCCAAAGGTCCAAGAATGCCAAGTATGTTTAGCTGAGGTTTAGAGTAGAAGATGTAATCAATAATACCCTAAAACAAGAAGGGAAAAAAAGATTATTGTTAGTATTTATTCTTGTCTTAAGTTATTATTCCAAACAAGAGGTGAGCTCAGAAATATCCCATTCCTTCTCTATAGCACATCACAATTTAGGAGATTTCTTCTTCCTATATCCAGTGGGATGCTCAATATAGATTAGGAAAACAAAAGAAAAGGCCACCCTTTATCACTTCTGCTATGCTTTTGTGGGTTTCAATTTCCAATCTCCCAGAGAGCTTCAAATCACATTTCACTGATCTTTAAGAGGAAAAAAAAACAATCTCTGTTTCCCCAACAGAGAGCTCAGACTTTTCCAGAAGCAACATGGATTATTTCCTTGCACTTGACAGCTTAAGTGCCCCTGTCATTTAGCTTGGAGTATCAAAACACAAACTCCTTCTGTTTACAGGGATGGTTAAGAGCACCCCAACTCTTGCAAAGCTGTTGCAAGTTATTAAAAAGAATAAGAAGGCTTCTAGGAGACTGAAGTGTTGGGCATTCTAGTTTGCTATGTTTTAAGTATAAACTTGGTGAACTTAGCTACACAGATTAACTCATACAACAACTTCATAGAGCAAATCACATTAGTTACACTTGAAAATGGAAAACCTTTCCAAAATATTAGCAAGTCCTTACCTTGAAGTCAAATGTGTAATTTGTATAAGGCATTAGACCATTCTCATAGGCACTCTTCAACTTGAAACCATGCGTAATTCTTCCATTTGTTGTCCCATTTTTTCCATTACAGCTGAAGTTAGTAAGACTTTCATTGTATCTCAGTTCCTTAAAATCTTTGTGGTTTGTTTCCACTCCACCAGTGCTCAAGTACTCAACAACACCTGTGAGGAGACACATTACAAACAAGAAGGTATTAACAAACATTCAGCAAATAAGTGTAGGTACTTCAAGTCAGACATCCAGCTTTAGGCTTTATGTAACCAAAACCTTAACAACACACAGTACAATCAACAGCAGTTCTTTTAAAATACTGCAGGGCAAAGTGTATCAAAAGCAAGTATCACCTAGAACAAAGTGACACACTTTGATTAGGAAAAAAGAGAAGATTAATAAGGCATAGACTGGGAAGGGAAGATGAAAAAAATCAGAAGTAAAATTCTATCAATGCTAGTTATTGGCTGCCTCTTCTTGTTTTTATGCTCATGTCCTGCTGTTTAATGCTCTTCAGCTAAAGTGTTTCAAAAAAGCCAACTTCTGAAACACTACTTTAAAAGAAGTTAACTTTAAAGAGTCTGCAAAGCCAAATTGATTAGATTTGTGTCACAGAAAACGATGGTTGTGCCTCAATTTCAGAATAGCTGTGTTAAAGTTCTGGTAAAAGAAGCAGTAAAGTTGTTTTGAAGACAACCAGACATGTGAACTGGTCATTGCAATCACCATTAGTGATACTGGCCTCCCTTGGATCAAAAAGAATCCCATTTCCATTACTGCTGAGCAATAACTGCTCCTTAAAGCCCTAATAGCTGTTAAGAGCTGCCAAGATGAAGCCAGAAGGAAGGGGACCAGGAATGGAGATGAAGGATGGTTCCTGAGTACAGCACTTCAGCTGGGTACCTGAGCAAGTAAGGTGGCAGTCACTGAATGTGTTCTTTCCTTGCACTTTATAAAGTTGCCACCAAGTCAAGAAACAAAGTGCCATGCTAATAAGGAGCTCTGGAAAGTCCCCTTCTGAAGAGGATGTATTGAATTTTAGAAGTTCTAAAACATGACAGAAAATGATTGTATGGTAGCAAATTTAAAGGTAAAATATCTTTTCACACTTAATTTTAAGAAAACCGAATTATCAGCAACACACTCATGTCTCCAGTTATTTTTGGAAGATGTTTTAAAATACAGGAACAAACAGGGAACAAAATCACAGTGGAAATACTTCTGAAAGATCAGATACAGCTTTACTACAGCACAAGCAACAAGGTCACTCACAAATGAAACAGTTCTCTCTCCTCCTTCCCTTCCCTTAGAGCTTATATTATCAAACAATGATATTATCAAACAATGCATTCTCCAAACAGAAAAATTTACAATTGTTACACACTTGAAACAGTCAAAAGAATAAGAAATAGAACTCTTACCAGAGTCTGGTAGAGAATTGAGATCTGCACACAGTACAAGTGGAATGGTTCCAAGCTCTCCCGAAACACCAGGTTTGAGACTACGAGAAGCTTTGTCAATAATGTTCTTTACCTCAGACAGGAACATCATAGTCTGAACCAGCTTCACATCAGAATAATCTGGGTCCCAATGCATATGGGCATTAGCTACAAGAACTAGCTGCTTTTCCATCCCAAGATGTGGCTTTCCAGCTAAAATTTGAAATCAGTTATTTATTTAAAATCAGTCAGTGACAGAAAACACTATTATAAAAATTTAAACAAAATGTTTATGGGGACAAAAAATAAAAAATACCATATGACCTCAAGAGGGTTAAAACCATTTGAATGAAGAGGGTCAGATAACTCCTCTTACCTTTAACAAGTGTTTTAGTTGATAGAAGGCATTAGGAATGGTATTTCACATTCAAGACCATTAACAGACTATCTTCTTAAATGTAATGCTTTTGTATTCACTGAATATTAACATAAGTAATGGCTAATCCTAATTACAGGCAAATAATGTTTTCCTAAAAAATTACAGCAGCTTTCCTCAGGCTCTGATAGCAAACAGGCTCTGTTCATATCTTATTAGGCAGCAAGCTCTGAATTCTAAGTTATCCACATTCTGAGTTACCTCTCTTGCTGGAAGTGTTTCTTAAAAGGCTTGTTTGCTACAACCTGAATTAATAAAATATCACTTGGATAAATATAACACAGGTTGAGTAGGTTCCCACTGTGATACTTATAAAGCCAATTTACATTTCCTAAATTAAGAATGACAGGGCAGAACAAACAGTTTGTTTAGGCATGACAGCAAAGAAAATAAGTTAAAATGATGGAGATACATGATCCAGAAACACACAACTAACACCACCTGATTCTTTGATACTTGTACATAGTTTTAAGAAAAAAACCCAAAAACCAAACAACAAAATCACTTAAGTTTTTATATCTTTTTTTCCTTAACAAAACAAGTAGAGGAAAAAAAACCCTCATCATTTAGGCAATATGACTTTTCCTCAAAATCCTTTTTGGGAATAAATTTGCCTGAACATACAAACTGCAAAGCCAAATTCATGTGCAGAACCTAGCTTCTCTTCTTTATTATAACAAGAGTAATTTTTTTTCATTTACAAAATACCATCTATTTAAAAAATAAATGAAATGGGACTTACATGACATTTCTATCAATTCCTTTCGCAGTTCTAACAGAACAGCGACTCCAATGTTATCTTTTGTCATAACTCTGTTCAGCATAGCCTCTGAACCTTCTGAGTTTGCCATTGCTAGTTGATTGAACTCAACAGTATGCTTTTGGACCAAAGTAAATCTGAAAGAAAAACATCATATGTAATTGTTTTCAGCAGCCAGATACAGTTGGAAATGTTATCAGTAATTCTCCTTTTAATTAAAGCTCAAACACATTTATGATGTGAAAATCTCAGCCAGTCACATAATTTCATAAAATCCTAAATTGAAATCAAGTGATATAGTTTTCATAGCAATGAAAACTATGTTCATGTAGTTTATAGTACCTTAGTTACAATTAAAATATTTTGTTGAGAGAGAGAGGTATTTTAGAAAAGTCATGCTTGTTTCTAACTCTGCATTTGTTCCTAGTTCAAATATGCAGATTTAACAGAGAGGGAGTAAATAATTTTCCAAGCCACTAGGTTGCAAACCTGGCACCTACATTTACTTATAGATACACAGGAATGGAAGTAGGAAGGGACATTATTACCATTACATCCAAAGCTGTACAGTGCAATATAACACAACCTGCAGCTCTTAAATGATTAGGGTTTTTTTACAGAGGGGCTAATGTATCAAAAAATCAATGTCATCTGAGGCCTTATTTCTGCAGCTTGGGGAATTATAAATATCTTTACTCAAAAAAAACAAAAGGCAAGAAAATCTGCTTCATTTTTTCATTATTTCCTTCATTTTCTATCATTACACTCAACAAGTGAAGGATAATTCAGTGAACTCCCAACCAGCACTGCTCAAACAGAATGAAATGTCATTCAACTCAATATTTCAAGGTTAAATTTTTATTGCTAGTTCCACACAGAATGATCTCTGTCATATAAACCAGTCTTTCCAGGGGTAGGAATGCTCTGTATCAAAACCTTGCCTGGCTAGAAAAGGACAGTTAAAGGCCAACTGTGTGAATTGTAAGAGCCACCTGAGAAATTATGTAAAAGACAGCAAGAGACAACAGAAGGCTCAGCAAACCACATCACTTACTTTTCTGTTTTGAAAAATATTGCACAACCATCAACATGTTTTCTTTCCTGTTCTGACATTGTCCTAGCTCTAGATTTTGGACTGAAGAATCCATTATAGCCACGTTCTTTCAATTCTACCAGGAAAAAACTGTAGTACTGCTCCGTTTCAACCTCCTGCAAAGTTAAGGCAGCACAGCATGAATGTACTATTAGTGAAATATAGAAGACAGATGATATTTAGACTCTTCAGAAGTGTAAATCACTTTCAAATTAGATTTAAGGGGGAAAAAATCTAAAAATTAAGTACATGAGAGAATGCAAATTCAAGAGCAATATCCTTATTTTAAGAAAATATAAATTAATTTCTGTAATCCCTGGAGTTATGATTATCTCAAGCCTCTTACTTGAAAATGTGTCAATTACAGCCCCACATACACACACAGGCACAAAGACACCCCCACCAACATTGCTTTGATCAGGGGCTGCTGGTTCCCATTCCAACTGCGGGGGCTGAGAGCCTTCTTTTGATGTCAAGCAACAAATAATGTTCTAAACACCACTTTTTCTTTTGTTTGCAGAAGGGTTTGAAAACAGACTGTTTACTAAAAATACACTTAATGTGAAGAAACCAGCACACAGGAATAGAAAAGGAAAAGAAAGAATGGTGTATGTTTTTTTTTACCTGCAGACTTATGATGTCAGCATTGCAGCTCAGTATTTCCTGCATAATGGCTTTTTTTCTGTATTCCCAGTTCAAGGCCCAGGATGGACAATAGCCATACAGCTGCCGGGTGGCATATTTGTCACAGAGGACGTTGTAACACATGACAGAGAACAAGGCTGCAGAACAATAATTTTAATTACACACTGATAGATTTAAAAAAAAATACAATTATGTTCTTGACTTTTGTCTTCTGCAAATTTATCAATTCACACTTCATTTGTTTCAACCAAAACACAGCATGTGTATCGGTGCTAAAAAAATTGTTAGTTCTTCTAGGGAGACAAATTACATGTTTGGACTTATGGCAGCTGTCTTCTAGCATTTAATTAGGAAACAAACACCCCCCTTTATATGGCTAACACAGTGAAGAGCAGAAAAATGTGTTTTATGTTGCTAAGTGGTGCTGAACTGTGAAAAGCCCAAAACAAAGTAAGTGTATTTGAACACTTGTATCTGCCAGCTACACAAAGGTCTGCAAGTCTACAATTAGAATCTCTAAAATCTACCTTAATTATTGCCACCACAAACTGTAACAGATCCATAGGCAGGGTGAGGATCCTTTCACACAAAGAAAAAGTGAAGGCAAATTAAACCCTCAAGTATTTCCACCTCAAAAAGCCATTCAGGCATAGGACAAGAAATATCTCCTCTCTGTATTAATTTGAAACAGGAGCAATAATGAGACAGGCAGGGGCAACTCAACAGGTAATCCAGCAGCATGGATTTGGGGGGTTGTTTTGCTGGGTTTTATAGGTTGGTTTGTTTTTAAAAAGCACTTAAAGAATTTGCAGTACAACAATGAGATACTCGGAAGCTCCTCTCAAATGTAGAAAAAAGAAACAAAAACACTGTTTGAAGATATAGAGAATTGAAGAAAAGAATCTTGGTCTGATTGGGGTCAAAGTATAGCATTTTGAAAACCAATAAATAGGTGACAGCAAAACAGAAACTGCATTAACATCGTGATCTTTGAAGCAATCACCTTAATAATGGGAGAATTATCAGTCTTGAAAGAGAAGACACTGCAATAATTGAGAAATTCACTAAGATTTTTTGGTGTGCAGCTAAATAGAAAAAACTGTGTTTTAAACAATTTATGCAGGAAAAAAAATAGCAAAGAATTAAACATGACCTGAATCCCAACAGCACGAAAAATGCTGACTCAAGGATGATACCCTGGTTACTTAACTGTACATTTTTTAGAAATCATGCTCAAATGCTTCAATTTTTTTATTCTTCAACAAATGTTAAATTAAGCCTGTTATAATTCCACCATTTAACTAATTGTGGCCAACAGTTTCAATTCCTGTGAGGGGGACCTTAATTAAAAATAAATTACTTTAGAGTGAAAGATGGGTAAATCTGGAACAGGTGTTCCAACTGGGATTGAATGACTTCAGCTGGCTGGTCAGCACTGCCCAGATGATTGGTTAATTTAAGCATTAACTTCTTTTCCAGTAAAGATCAACAGCTTTTATTAAAAGGAAAATAGAAGAAATGAGAAAGCCTTGAAGTGTTCCAGTACCTGTTGGTCTTGTACGGTCTGGTTCTTGCAACATAATCCAGGATCTTGGAGGTGGCTGTTCTGTCGAAACTATGGGAACATTTAAAAATAGAGATACAACAAGTGATAATCACATTTATTTAACACAGCAGAAAGAAATGTTTGAAGAATGATCACTTACTTCTTTTTGCAGTACCTGCCAAATTATCAAGCAAATAGTTCAGTAGCCGTCGTGTCCCATCTGGTTCCTGATACAGGTTCAGAATATCCTGTGTAAGTGGGTTTCCTACAAACCAATTCACAGGAATATTGAATAAAATACACAGAACTATTGCAGACTTGCCTATCAGTGTTGAAAGCTGACATCTTGGAGACAAGATCTGCTATGAACTACTTTGGGATTTCAGATCTCAGGCCTTCAGCCCCACAAAACTCTGGATGTGTGGACAGCCCTAGTGAAGTTTAACAACATTCCCTGCTGATTCTGCTGTGGGACTGGGCATCCCAAAGGTGGTGCTTGGACTAAGAGCAGTGAAAAATCTGTGGTACAACAGGCAGAGCTGATGAGCACAAACACAGGAGCCACCTCTGCTCAGTGTGAAACATCTCCCAGCAGCTGATCTGACAGTCAGACCTCAGCAGAGACTCTGCCATCTGCCAAACATGAGCAGATTGCAGAAGTTGTCATGGACAACACACACTGCAAGTGCCCAGTTTTAAGGGGGAGTTAAACAGACTTTTGAAACTTAACAGTGTATAGAGGTATTATATCTATCAGTGCTTCTGATTTTGTGACTCAAAATTCCCCAAGGTCAGCAATTTTATAGCTAGAATCCATAAAGTTCAGAGGGGGAAAAAAAAAAGAAAAATACTCAAATTGCTGCTTGCATGAACAGCAGAGAACCCTGCAGCTGTACAAAGGATGTTCCCTTTCTGGCTGGAGATGTACCACAGTTAACCACAGACTATTTCTTAGTTAAAACAGAATTGCATTCAAACCCCATGCAAGCAACAGAAAGCTTTTGCACAGTCTGCAAAAAGAAAAGGAAACCTCTTTCTATGGGCACTGCTCTGCCAAACCTGTTATTTTTCTAAATAATCCCTAAGTAACAGTATTTATAAATGTGGAGTGAGCAGCTACATCTGGATTGCTAATCAGTAACATTTTATGAACTAGCAGACTACAATCATTACAGCTCAGCAGCAGTATCACTAAAGAAGCACAGACACCAAGAAAAAAACAGCAGTACCTTTCAGACCCAAAGTCTGTAACTGGAACAGTTTTCCCAGCTCAAAAGGTAAAACTCGTAACAGGTTGTTATTTAAATGTAGTTCCCTGTAGACAGAGCAAGAATCATATGGGTCTGAAAACAGAGCAATGTTTATCTGCAGCAGTACAAAAATTGAACTAGAAGAGAATCAATATAGTAGCAAACCACAATATTGAAAAATTCAGAGACTAAACAGCAATTGTTAGGGAAATGCTACTGTACTCAGACACATACATCAGACAAAACACATTATGTTGAAGTACAGAGGAAAGGATCTGTGTGGAGAGTTTATCTTAAACAGTCAGACACTTGGTGAGCATTAGCAATAATTAAACACTTTAGTATCTACAAGTGATGATGCAGTAACAGCTCAGACAAACCAGACCATGAAACAGGTCAGCTGTGATTAAGAAATAAAAGGAAATGATATCCCTGAAATCAAATTTAAAAATCCAGGATCACGGCAGCATGACTACAACTATGGAATTACCATGCACTAGTCATTTACAGCAGTAATTTTCTGTTGGTTTGGGTTCATAATTTCAGTGATAAGACAAAATATGTGCTTTGAAACTCACAAAAGCAATATACAGACAGGAACAGAATTCATGTCCTGAATTCGGATATCCCAACAAACTGAGCAGAAAAAAAATAGACTTTTCACTTTCCTAAATGGATTCCCACTAATCAGTGAAGACTTTCATAGAATCAATAAATATAAAGTTGCTGCTCAAAAGTGTTTAGAACTTGGTACCTAGAGACTGGACAAGTATTTCTGGGCAACAAAAAGGAAACCTGGAAGCAGGAGTTAATTTAACTCTTGTTGATTTCCACAGAACAGCACTGGAAGGTTTCAGTGTCTTTCTTGTCATAAGCAGGCCAGAACTGACCCCAGGATTTGACTGCAGTGTCAGCACAGGGGGACTGTCACTGCCCTGTCTTGCTGCCACACTATTGCTGATCCAGGCCAGGTGCCATCAGCTTTCTCAGCCACCTGAGCACACCTGGCTCATGTTCAGCTGCTGCTGACCACCCCCACCAGGGAGCTTCCCAGACACTGCTCCCCCAAACTGCAGCACTGCTGGGTTGTGACCCAAGTGCAGGACCCAGCACTTCCCCTGAGTGAACTCACAGCACTGGCCCCATGGTCCCAGCCTGTCCAGATCCCTCTGAGCCTTCCTGCCCTCCAGCAGATCAACCCTTCCACCCAGCTCTGTGTCATCTGCAAATGTACTGGGGGTGCACTCAAGCTCTTTCAAGCATATCAAGAGGATCTGTTTTACAGCTGAGCTTTCCAAGATAACATGTTGCACTGTTTATTTTTCTCTCCTTTTCTGCAAAGATCAGAAATCCTACTGCTCTGACATCTCTTTTTTCAACTACTTGCAGTAAAAAGGGAGATGAAAGGAGTCTTGGGAGAGCTCTACAGTACAGACCAAACCCAGAGCTCCAGGTGTGGGAGCTGGGAGAGCTGTTATCAGTTCTCAGTGTTGAGAGCACAAATGATTTCTGTGGCTTGGGATATCAGCAATGCCCATGGTTGAATTACTATTAGTTTGAACAACTTCCCAGAATCCAGGGGAAGAGTCTGCAGCAACACCAGCCTGGAACACAAAACCCTGGCCCAGCTGGGACCTGCAATGTGCTCTCACACATAAGATGTGCTTATGGGCTTTTCTTAACTTACACTACAGTAAAAAAAAAAAAAAAAAAAAAAAAAAAATGGAGCAGCTGCAATTAACTGAGGAGCACAGTGGGTTCATGCACAGCTTTGCACATCTAGAGATCTGGGCTCAAGTGCTGTGTTTTGGTCAAAAATAGAAAGCTTACGTGATCCTAGACCTCAGCTACACATTTCACATTTACAAAATTTACTTCTCTCCTCAGAAGAAACTTAGGACATTCAAGAGCTGAAGCTTCATAGAATCAGCCAGAATAAATCAGAAGTGGTGTTGGGAAGAATGCATAATGACTTGACATTACTGATGACTCTGCACTGCTAAGCCATCTCCATGTCACAAGTGTTACATTTACAAAAATGTTTTAAAAAAGACTGAAAGGAGGCTAATTAAGTACAAAGATGAATTTGAGACTATTCCAGTAAATCTAGGGCTGCTACCTCACAATATCCAAGGAGTTGAATAAACAAGAGAAGAAACCTGTAACTAATAACTGCTTTTAATTGAAATAGTAATGCAAAAAACTAGAGCTTAGAACAGACTCCTCTCCAGTTGAAAGCAACTATACAACATGCTACAAAACAGAGCTGCCAATTATACTTCAAAAAGCAAGGTCCCTTTGCTCAGCCTCCAAGGTTGAGGCTTGAACTGCTCTGGAATTTGAGCTTTTAGCACCAATTTAATCAGCTAGTTTAATCCTCTCCAACAGAGTGGGCTTTTCTAAAGGGGAGGAAAATGCAATGACAGATATTTCTATGTGCAAACTTGTTTTGCTTCCAATTTCATGAAAGCTGTGCTGGCAGTCCATTGCTCTATCATTCCTTTACTTCTAATAACATTCTTGTTACTTTCAGACTCTGCATTTTCTGGATTTGAGAAAGCTGTTCAGAAGTATCTTCAAAATTAAAAGCAATGAAGGCAATTACTGGCAACTGTCTAATAAACCAAAGATAAGGCTCTTCCTCTGGGTCAAGGGCAAAAGACTGTTGCCTGTAAATATTTACTTTACATAAATAATTTATATATTTATGTAACAGTGTTTTTACAAAGTAAAATGCTGCAACCTTAAGTGTAATCTAAATAGGCACCATTATTCACATTTCACTTCCAGGCTAACTTTGTACATCTTGGCATTGCAAAACTGAAGGGAAAAAAAACTTGGAAAGCTGTGATTACATTTTTTTTCTCCTCCTCAGTTTGCACAGGAATGCAGTTACATCACAGCAAAGGTGGGGAGGAGATGATACTGACATACTAGATGATACTAGGTGTTGCAATTGTTATACAATAAACAAAACAAGGGACTATTGTTAAGTGTAATTACTAAATATGAATAAAGAGAACAACATTGTAGTTAACACAATTATAAATGTTTAATCTGATCTTTTTTCTACCTTACTATGAGTTTAAAGCAACTATTTTTTTTTTTGGTGCTTCACTTACTCTGAGACAAACATCACATAAAATATTTGTAAAAGAATCTGGAAAGAGATGCCTGAGAGGAAACCTGATTTGGAAAAATATAAAATGGGTGATTGCTATCAAACCAAGCACTTCTGAGGCTCATTCTGCACTGTCATACATCAGAACAGGAGATCACACAAAAGCCAGTACTGCTAGAGCTGCACTGCCCACAGCAAGTATTCAGGGAGGGAGATAAGAAGGGAGAAAAGGGGATTTTACTTATGCTGAAATTTGAACTGTTGCTACAAACATAATACAAGAAGAATTTTATCTCCTGTTAGGATTTCCATACCTGAGTGACACCATGTTTCCGAGCTCTGCTGGTAAACTGCGGATTTTATTAGAGGACAAGTCCAGATATACCAGATTGTGAAGCTTGGCAATGTCTGAAGGAATACGGGATAAGGAATTGTCACTGAGATGCAAAGCTGTCAAATGGGTCAGTGTCCACAAAGATGAACTTAGGCTTCTCACTTTCCCTGTGGAAGAAAGGTACAAGAGCAAACAGGACATTTAAAATCCATAGATTTGGCAATAGTAGCACATTTCTCAAGTATGTACGGGGCAGGGGAATTTGAGGGGGAGTTTTGCTTGTGGGTTTTTTGTGGGTTTTATTATTATTGTTTTATTCAATGTAAATTCCATAATCACTGATTTTATAGATGAAAAATTTGTCATTGTGTGAGAAAATGCAAGATATTGCCAAGGATGCTTGAGGTTGTTTTTCTCTATCCATATTTAAGGCTTAAACATCTGTCTTTATCTAGTTCCATACAAGACAAAACATATTAACTAGCTGACCATGAATTTATCATTAACAGAAGTGTAAGAAACAGATTTTTTTCAATTATAGTTTATGTCTGAGATGAAAGACAGTGCTTTGGTTCATCCCTTATTTCTGCACATCTTTCAAACCAAAAATCTTTACTCTATGGCATTAATCCAGCCAAGAACAGATAGAAACACTATATTTAGGGTGACTAAGATGCTTAGTTGAGAACATGGATTTCCATCTGGCATTCAACTAAAAGCTGTATCAACTATTGCCAGATATTTTAAAAAAGGTATGATTTTTTTGTATAAACTGAAGTGTGGAAACATGGATTTGTGTGACAGAATCAAGATTTTTACACTGCTGCATGCAAGGAATGTGAGATATCATCAGAAGGTCTCAAAATATTTTTTGTCTCCAAGATTTTTTTTCTCCAGGGGTAAATCCTTTTTCATTTCCATAAATCATTTCACTGTACCAAAGGCCTTAGGAGTACCAACACCAGTTTTTCCAAGGCAAAAAGTTAGCTGGAACTACTTTAAAATGCCCACTGTGACTCATCAAGGTTAACAACCATCTGGTTAATATTATACCAACACACACTCTTTTTAATTCCCTTCCTTAAGTTATTTTCTCCAAAATAAGAATTCATATTTAGTGCCCAGGGAAGGTTACACTGAGACATGTACATCTGGGACTCAGTCCCTGGCAGCAAAATGTTTAATAGTGGTATAATTTCCAGTGAGCTGTAACAAAACAAAGCATAAAAAGCCCATCATGAAAAAACATTATTTAAATGAGATCAGTTGAAACATTTGTGGCTTTCCATATTATGTGACCAAGCACTTTGCAAGGAAAGGACAGTGTGAACATTAATGAAACAAAAACACTGCACATTTTATTTTGCATGGCAAATGCATACAGTTCTTAAGGGATTGATGCTCCTCTAATGCTCGTTAAGAAATCTTTTGAAAGGTTTTAAACACAAATGGATAGTTCTTTGCATTTTAAAAGTGAATTAGCACCTCTCCCCCACCCCCAATACAAACAGGTGACTGTGATCATAGAAAGCCCTGCAGCTGAAAGGATTTCCAATCAACATCCCTGATCCAGGCTCTCCACTCCAGCACCTCCCTTGGCGGGAATCAGTCTATAGTGAGATTACCAGGCATGAAAGGAAAGAGCCATCACTTAATGCACTTCCTATGCAGAGCAGCAGATGTCCAAGAGGATTCCAAGCCTAATGCTGATGTATAATGCTGATTCCTGAAGCAGCATTTAACTGGGTTTCTGCATCTGTAACCTTCAGTAAAGAATGCTATTCACATGGGGAGGCACGTGGTACTGGAAGCAAGGCACAGATTCAGCGAACTGGATGGAAAGATTCTTCACAATTTGAAGAACAGTTTGTTTACTCCTTCTTCTATAAATTTCTCTTCTTCTCTAATTTCTCTACAGTCATTTTTAAATCCCACATGGCAATTTTTGCAGTTGCTTAAGAACCTCCGTATCTACACAAAATTACAGCCTAAGTTTAAAATGTCACAAATTTTTTTCACTCTTAAAAGGTTCACTTGAATTTCCTGTTAAAGACTTTTTGTAGCAAACTCAGGATTTACTCTACAAATCAAGAGACTGGCTGACCAGTTGACATACATGCTTACAAATTCTGACCATTACCTTATTTTTCAGAAAAGATTAAAGAATCCAACAATATCTCAAAGCTTGCACAGCTTGTGGAGGTTTTGGTGTTTGTCTTTAATCTTAAGAACAAAGCAAAATTTACAAGTGCTTTTAAACAGAAAACTTTTGCTTCATGGACTAATACCTTGTTGTTACATTACCTATAGTAAGAAAATACCACTACAGATCAACCCCAACTTCACCTTCTTCTCGCTGAAAGACTAAATCTTAAATTCATGCTCTCACTCACTTCATCATCTCAAAACACAAAGAGTTCCCATCCATATCCTCACGTTGAAAACTTTGCCTATACATGGGGATTTCCCACTTGCCCCACCTTACCCCTCCCACAGCTCCCTGTGTTATCCCAGCCCAAGCTCTTCCCTCCACACACCCCCAGCTATCCCTGTGCTCTGCTGCCTCACTTCAGGTAGGTAATTCCACCCCAGATTTGTCCAAGCCCACGCTACTTGCAGTGAGTTCTTAACTCAGGACCCTGCCTCAGTTCCTTACCACTTATTTCCAACTCTGCCCAGTGTGATTTCTTTCCATTGGCTGCTTCCTCTGAGGACATAATTGTGTACATCCTCCGTGGATCAGGTGGATCGTACTTTTCCTTGGGCATTCCTGTTGAAACCAAAAGGCAAGTGATTAACTGAGATATTACATACTGAGAATTCTTTAGAAGGTAATTCCCACTTCAGTTAAATTTCATACTAGGCTTTTGTACCAAATACTTCTCAAAGCTAGTGCCAATTTACAAATGTCGCTAAATAGGAAACACTGCTATAAAATAGAAAAACAGAGATTTCTGATACTCCTAGAATGGCAGACAACAGCCTAGCCCCCCCCAAATTTTTCCAGAATCTGCAAAGCAGTCTAGAAATTGTGTCCCACCACCTTCCATGGCTATGTTCTGTGTCCCTCAAAACCAACACATCCCACTGCAGGCTCTTGTTTCTTCAACAATGAAACTTCAAAAAGGATGACCATGATCACAGGGATCTCATACCTAGAGAACATATTTGCTAATAACTGATTACCCATCAGTTCCAGGTTTACTGCAATTCTCAGCTTTTCACATAAATCAGCATCAAGAAAAGAATTAAGGTTTCAAAAACATCTCAACTCTTTAAATCTGCAAAGTGATAGGTTTTAATCCAACCTTCACCCTACTCTCTGCAACCTCAAAATATTGCACTCAAGGTAAATATTTCTATCACTTTCTTCAGCCAGGTATTTAATACCAAAATTTAACTTCATTCTTCTCATTCTTTTTCACATCATTCCTGGTAACTTTGTAAGAATAATTTTTCTAGGTTCTTTTTACCATACTCAATCATGCACCATGACAGAGAAGCAAACATTCGTCTCCAACAAACAACAAGCTATAAATCTATTTATATGAAAAAGAGAAATTAAACAATGCTGGCTGAAATAACACTTAAAAACACATTACAAGCAATACTATGCAATTATTCATCAAAATACATTTCAGCAATATTGTAATACTACCCAAATACACTCAATAAGCAAGCAGCTGTACTGGTCAAATTTCTAAGGACATCTTGCTACCAAGTCTTTTAAGGCTTTCTCATTTTTTCACTTCCTGTGATGAAATAAAAAATGTTGTCATCATATTAAAGAAAAAATCAAAGAATAATTCCTAGTAAATAAGACTATCAACCAGACTTATAATCTGTTTACTGATTTTACTGAAAAATGTTTACTCTGCATGTTAAACAAAACAAAAGAAATCCACCAAAAACTTTCTAATAATTATGCATCTTAATTAAAATAAAGCTTTCAGGTATCACATGCTTACTTTAACATAACAGCTCTTTTACTAAGTCACACTCCTCCTTCCCATTCCCACTCCCATTACTGGCCAAAACCAGATTTCTGCAGTGAAAAGAAATTCCTCTTTAAGAAGTGAATTGTGGGTAAAAGGATCAGATTATAAATAGCAGCTGGGTGAGGCTCCTTCCAGAGTGAAGGCATTTGAGTACCCAGGGTGTGGGAATTGCCAAGTGTAACACTTTTTTCATCAAACTTCACTAATTAAATGAGGGGAGAGTGGATTACAATCTCCAGAAAGGTAAAAGCCTAACTTCTTCCTGCAGTAACTATGCAAAAATATATATCAGAGTAATGTACAGAGCATCTCTTCTGAAATTTCTACATATAATTATATATAATTCACAAAGACCAAGTTGGAATGCTCCAGCTTGTCAGGAAACATTTACCTTAGTCAGACATTTACTGCTTTCTCTTCCTGCTGCTCCCTGAATTAATAAATATGTTCCAATTTTTTGAGAAGCAGGTATAGCAAAGACAGAAATCTCATTCAGTACAGAAACACGAACGCTCCCCAGAGCACACTCAATCACATGCACTAATTAACAGCTTTGCTGGTACCAGCAGTGTATCACTGCTCACTGCTAGAAGAGGATGACATACTTTTCCAGTGGGTTTTGTTAATGTACACTAGAACAATTAGAGATTCAAGAATTTGGGGCTTTAACAGTGGATCCTGATGATCCTGCACTCCCAGTCACTCCATCTCAATAAAGTCACCCTCCCTCTCTATAATAAAGTTCCTGCTCTTGAAGGTTTTCCTTCTCTCACTGCTGCATTTCTCAGAGGATGAGTCCCTGCTGCTTAGGATTACCAGGTGCCAAAAAAGCAGCAAATGCTTGAGAGCCTCCTGGCTGAAGGAACTACTGCTGCCCAAGAGCATCACTGCCACCAGGCACATCCAGGCATTAGCACACCCTCATCTATCACCCAGAACTCAACATTTCTCAGGAACTGACAGGAAGGCTAATTTTGGATAGTATCTCACAGTACAGCATAAAATACAAGCACAACACCTTCAATTGCATTTCAAAACTTCACAGCATGGAGCAGTTCAAGAAAATCAGTCTCTATTACTGTCTCCTTTCTCCACCTCCCCAAATCCAAATTTAGCACCTGCTAAGCTGCTACAGTAAAACATAAAAGCTGAGGTAAACATCAGATTAAGTGATAGAGTTTTGTCAGACTAAAGTAATTTTTAGTAAGACCCATAAAACAGTGTTGAACATCCTTAGAAACACTGATAACTGCAGCTCTTAACAATCATCATGGCAATTTTCAAAAGAGGTTATACCACCTGTAATTTTCACTTACACCAATACAGATGGTGAAACACCATTAATGTTAGGTTCTTATTGCATACAGTAAATCAGTTTGTAAAGGAGAAAATCTTTATAACAAAGATATGACAAGGATTCCTGGAAAATGCTCCAGACTACATAAATTTAATTAAAAGGACATTTAAGTACGTTTGAATGCAAATGAAATAGTTTACTATCTTGTACCAGGGTATTAAAATTGTCATTTTAATAGCTGTGAAAACAGAAGAGCTTGAGAGCTGTACTGAGTGTGGCTGCCCACTACCACCGTGGGTCACTCCGAATGAACACCCCTTACCCCACAGAAACTGAGCCAAGGCCCACGAGGTCACAGGGCCCAGGTGTGAGAGGAATTCCAGCTCAAGCCTCCAGTGCAGACACTGCCCTAAGCCCTTGCTTGTACAGAGACTGGCACTGGGTGAGGGGCAGCAGGGACTGACAGCCCCTTCAGGGAAGGGTGACAGGGACCAGGAAGAGAAGGAAAAACCTGAAGATTGTTTTGTCAAGGGAGGGCAACCTGCTGGCAGAGAGCTGACACAGCTGGCTGCTGCAGCAGGTGGGTGATGGAGCTCTGGCTCAGGCTCCCCTCAGAACAGAGCACTGCAGACAAAGCCAAATATTCCCAGGGGGAGCTGCCCCCATTGCTGCCTGTCTCTGCAGATGACAGCCATGGCTGCAGCCAGGCCGGGCACTGGGGCTGTCCTGGACAAGGACAGTGGCATCACCAGATCCTGGGGTGCCCAGGATCCCAGCCACAGCACCAGGGCCATGGAGGGCACCGTGTCAGCAGGAGCTGGTGGCCTAGAAAGGACTTCCAGGAGGCCAAGCTGGTTTAGATACACTGCTCAATGGAGAAGAACAAAGGGAGTTCAGCTCATTGCCTAATGAGACATTTGGAATGGTAAGTGTCCTTGGCTATGCACATGTGCAAAGTGAAGCTGGACTGTGTTAATGCTCCAGGTGACTATAGAAACTACCAATAAATAATGTCTTCAAAATGGAGAAATGAGCCTGCTCTCAGTGACAGAGCAGGAAAGGTGACAGCTTTTTTTCCTGTTCTACCCTTCTGCCATTTTTGTGAACCTGGAAGATAGTGAGCAGGAAGATTTAAACAAAGTAAGTAGGTGAGCAGATACTTTGAGATTGAGGTTTTGGGGGTTTTTTTAAGCACCCCAATACTATAGCATTTCTTTATTTCCTGAAATGCTTTCTACAATACCATGATAAATTAACTCGATTTCAAAACTAAACGTATTGGACAACTCCTGTAGGCCAAATACAATCTTTTATACCATTACTATGGATGTAGACATCAAGTTTGCCCCTAAAACACATCTTTCAATTAGGAAAATTTGAATTCTAAAACTGTGTAGAAAATGATGAACAAGTATGAGCAACACAGTGTTCAGATGTAATTTCAACTGATCCAATCAACTATTCCCAAATAACTATTTCCATAGTTACTATGAACTATCTATAACACCCATTTACAAATCTGGGAGTACCTTTAGAAATCCTTGAAGACAATCACAATGTGAGCATTACAGCTCTGCTGCTGAAACTTCCTAACACATGTCAGTGACTTCTTTGAATTCCCCTCCTTCCCCTTTACCTGCTTTTACTCGTCACTGACACACTAATGCAGATCTGGAGATAGCCAGGAGGGGAAAGTAAACAAAGTAGCACCACACCTGATCAAGTGCAGAATTACTCAAACTTTTTGCTACTTTAATTAAAAACAGTGAATGAATGATGCAAATCTAGCTCTAATAAAGTAAGAAGTAACAAGACAATTGGACAATATTTTCCATTTGTTGATTCAGTGCAGTATTACTTGCCAAATAAATTACTTCTCAACTGCTGAAAAGTAGCAGGATGGAAAGCAATTTATTAAGTTGCTCAAAGATTTCATAAGAAAACAATAGCCCATATAAAAGACTTTTTTTCCCCTTTCTCTCTCCAAACCCTCAAATGGAAGCTCACCCCAGACCATTCTTTTGTAACCTTGTGCCTTTAACCCTGAAACTCTTTTCCATGCAATCCCAAGTTTCAGTTAAAAATGGGTTCCAATGACCTTCCCCACAAATATAAATGTTTCTTAAATTGACTGGTCTGTTTTGAATTCAAAGTTAATTTAGGATCTTCCACACCCTCTACCACTTGCACTGTGGTTTTACAATGCATGAAGCAGAACTAAGCTGGTCCTGCTGCACTTCCTCCTCCCCAGGACCCTGTATTTCCACTTCACTCTTGCATCAGCATTGACTTTTGTCTGATAACAAAGGAGCTGGTGAAGGAATTAAACTGGCTAAGGGGGGAAGAGGAAAAAAATATATATTTAAGGGAGATTGCACTCCTGTGTTATTATTCCTGTATAGCAGGAATGCATGTGTGGATCTGCAGCTGTTGAAATCAGGACACCACCATAATGGCAATTCTGGCCACACTGACAAAAAATCTCTTCTTCCATAGCAGGAAGCAAACCCTTGCTTCCAGCTACCCTCACCCAGTTAAACAGTAACACTGAACAAAGTCTGAAATCCTAACTGAAGGCAAAGTACATTGCATTTTAGATAACTTAAGGCTATAGCAGGTCTAGCAATGTATAGGTTCAATGCTGCATTGAAAGGGTTAATTTCTACTGTTGACCTTTATTAGAATTAACAGGAATTTCTGCTTTCAACTCCAAACAGTGACCTTCTTCAAAGGGAACAGAAGTACCTCTAAAAGATAACTACTGTACTTTGGAAAAAAAATCTTTAAGATAATTTCATAGTGCTGTATTTCAGTTTTACTATAAAACTGCAGATTTGCCCTTTCCTACTCAAAGACTCACCACCCCTTGTTTAAAATGTGCTTTTCCAACATGAATCAAGCTTGCTGCTTTCCCTGTCCTCTCACTGGTGGTGCTTTACTCAGCAAGTCATGAATTTCTATGGGAACTTAATTACATTTCAGCTTGAAGTACAGGCAAATAAGCAACAACACTGGCCCTGGCCAGGATGACAAGGTGCAACATCTGGCACGTCCTCACAGAAAAGCCACAGCAGCTTGAACAGGGTTTATGATAAAGGTCAGTCCCTGCAGAATTTACACACTTGACTTGATGAGTTGAGCAATGACTGAATTTATCCTCAGCCTGTTCCATGCCTGGGCAACAAACTCGAGAGTGATGTCAATACTGAAAACTGATGGAAAAATATTCATGGGCAAGATACCATGACGAGGAAAGGAAACAAATACCCAATGCAAACCAGCTAAACCCCAAGTGCCCTATGAGCACATTTAATGTATTTCAGTTAAATCCTTATTTAAAATTATTTGACATCACCCCACCTATCTAAGACAAAACAAGAGAATTGGATGGTTTTTTTGTATTCTGACACTGTCTACAAAGACTTCAAAATTTCATGTTATCTTATTTCTAGAAATGTCTTATTCAAAACATACTAACATTTGTTTTTTTTTAAATAAATCTTAATATATGCCCATGGTTTTGTATTTCCCAACTACTAGCAGGTATACACTATAATATAGAAGAATACTCACATTCTGCTAAGAAACATGACTTGCTACATAATGCATACTTTGTTGCAATATAGTATACAATATATATTTATGTTGCACATAGTTAACACATGTATTTTATACAGAATGTACTTTCTAAAATGTATTGTAACAGGCAATATATCTGCAAAATACATTTTGCTACAATACACAAGCAGATAAAGCAAAGTTCAGGAAACAGGTGTGAGCCATCACTCAAGAGAAAAAAAAAAATCCAAAATAATTATATCTGCCTCAGAACTGAGAAATCCATACTATAGTACATTAGAACTAAAGTCACAAATATTCTGAGGCTGAATAAATAGAAATTTAAGTACTGGCATATCTACTGAAATAAAACCTTACATTTAACTTTGTAGGCAAGAACCAGATCCCTCTATTGGAATATATACAAAGAAAACACCAGTGTTGCAAGAAACCACATATTTATTTTTTCCCTACTAGTATGCTACTTCAAGGCAAATATCAAGTCTGTTGTGTAAACACCTATTATTTGTGGACTAGTACAAACACTCTTGGCATTTTATTCAAAAAAAGCTGTTCAAGTAATATTTTTTTTTTTACTGTAAGCATTTGGTATTGAAAAAATAAGGCTAGGAAAAATCTGATTGGGAAATCAGCTAAAGGTCAACACCTGAATTTTTCAGAACACATGCTCTAAGTTAAAAATTTCCTTTTGCCTAGTGTGAGGAGGGGATGGCACGTACCAGCTGTGGGCACAGGCAGAACTGCAGCAGCACCAGGACAACTCCTGAAACACTCCCCCCTCCCAAGAGACTCAACTGTAACATGTGGGAAGGTGTCAAGATCCCTTGAACCCAATTTATAACTTAATGTTGGAATAATAGAAATTAAAATTATAAAAAAGCTGTTAAGTCAACACGAAGTCAATTGATTCATTCCAAGTACTTTTTCACTCCCTAAGATCACATTTTAGTGGCTGTTAGCATATTAAGATTTAATGGCTTCATCAGGGATGTAATGCTTCTCCATCCTATTTTGAGGACTTCTAAAACTGTAATTTTACATGACTGCCAATACAAACCCACGAGTTACCCTTCCTCTTTTTCAGACTTAAGATAATGCTGTGGGATGTGAACATGCATGTGAACATGTGTAATAATAAATACAAGATACTGATTAACTCAATATCCAGGAATTCATGTAAGTGTATCTGGAATATTATTAATCAGATGAGTTATTTGAATTTGCATATATAAGTTCTACTAGAGAAAACTCAGAAGCTGACAAATGCTTTAATATTCTTTTAAAAATCTATAAAGCTGTCAAAGTTCAGCAAACTCCTTAATCTAGCCAAATCTGACTAAAATGAAACATAACCCTCCTGAAACCCAAGCAAAGCATCCTGGTTCAGATAAACTGGGCCATAAATGTCAAAGGATTTACTTGCTGTCTTCAAATCAGGAAGACTCCATTAGACTGGAGAGCACTGACTAGAACAGGCTGTAAATTTTGTTAAGTTCAAAACTCAGTCATTTCATATTTTTAAGAAGAGCATATTAAATTTTGACCTGCAGGTATTTCAAATTTAATTAAGGTTTCTTTGTCCTTCATAACTACTTGTTTATGGAAATGCAAACTGGCTGGCTCCAGCTGGCAGTGGCAGGCATGGGGAGGATGTCATTTTCCCAACTTCTACTTTTTCGACCCAGCCCCTGCCTATTACAATTTCCCACAGATAAGAAATGTGCAGCTCCATGTTTTAATGGTGTACATGTAATCCTCTAAACCTTGCACAGTGTGAAAAACTTGTTTACCATCATTTCACTAATGCAAAGAAGCAATTGCCACTTTCATGTTCAGCTGCTACAAAAACTAGTTTAGGTTCAGAAGAGAAATCTAAAATGGTCAGAGTAAAAAAGGCACAACTGAGGACAGAGGTCCTTGACTCCTCCATCTTCTAAACAGACCTCCAAGACAGACCTGTTCTATCAGACCCACGATAAAAAACCCCTCAAATTCCCACCCCTTCCCCTGCACAACATATAATCACTAGAAATATGATGTCCAAATGTTCTCAGTGTTGCAAACATGGTCTAGATTATTAGAATAGCTCTTAATGATCAGAAATTGTATCTAATTATGACTCTAGTAAAAGGCTGCTGTATACAAAACAAACACTAACACAAAACCAAATTGCAAAGCAAAGCCTGACCTTAACTGGTACCCCTGGAACCACATTGGCTAGTTAATGAGTACTACACAGCATTCAGCTTTTTGCACATTCTGTTAGTGTATTCTGAAAAGCCAATATATTAAAGAGATGTCAGGTTCACTAATTACTTTAAGAATTTAAATAAATTGCATTGCATACAGAACTGTGTACTGTACAAGTCAGATGGAACTAGAAGACCAGCTTTAAAAAGGAAGAGCTGTGTTGTAAAACATTTAGCTTCAGGTTTTATAAAGGCAGAAAGACCAAGGCTTAAAAGCTTTCACCTACAAACGTCTCTAGAAAGCTGAGAATAGCTTTACACTCCAAAACATTCATATAATACCAACTCCCACTCCACTGGTAGTATCTAATCATATTTGACAATTTAGTTATGATTCTTCACAATATACAAAACACTGATTCTTGTTTAGGGGACCTAGTGCAAAATTTCTCATCTTGGTCCAACTCAGTAAGCTACTCTAAATACTGGCACATGCACCAACATGTTCCTTACCACATTTTCCTTTATGTGTCTGCAGAAGGCTTACCAGATTTCTGTTGTTCCATGGGGGAAAACCAGAAGTCACCACACAAAACACTATTTCTTACTCTTACAATAGAATGAAGGAGTAAGAGAACTCAGCTACTTTAAATTAAGTTTGGACATGAGCTCATTTTCAGCATTCCTGCTATAGAACTGAACTAGAGCTTGACAAGAGATGTCAGTGTCTAAATCCAAAAATCTCTGCCTTCCTAGAACACAATTTCAAGATACCTAAATGCTTGTTAGTATTAGTGCTGCTAAACTAAGTGAAGGTCAGGATGTTACAGAAGTCATTGCACAGTTGATGCTCTACCCATCTAGCCACATCCTGACAGCAAGCAAGTAATTCACAGATTGGTTTTACTTCAAATTTAACCAACAAGCATAAAAATGTTTTTCCACAACCATGCTCTTGTGCAAAAGGCCAACTCAAGACTTCTTTCCTGTCTCCATGTTCCACTGCATCACCTCCCTCAGTTGTGTTGATGCAGCTGTTTGTGAGACAATACTGAAAAGCAAGAATGATACTCAGCTAAGAAAGTGGGGCTTCGAGGTTGTGGGGGCTGGGGTTTTTTAAATAACAAAGTATCATTGCTCAGCCACATCACTGGCTGGTTTTGAGCATTACTCTGGCAATGCTTGTACTGACATGGATGATGAGCAACCAAAGTAGCAGCTTTCCAAATTCTGCCACTAGAGAGAAGTCCTGACCTTCTAAATCAGAAGAAACCATGAGGTGATCTCCCTATACAGAAAGCACCTCTGCCATGACTGGCCATGCAAATCTCCAGAGGTGGATCTTTCATGCTCCTCATCAAAACAGGATTCCTTACTAGTTTTAATTATTCTTCACCCTTATTAGTTGTTCCTAAAAGCTCCCATTCCTGAAAGTACTCTGCAAATAAATTGTGATTCATGCTGCACTGAAATTCCTCTTAATCCACAGGACCTTTGCTTTGTCAAACAAAGCTCCTCTGTTGGACGAGCAACTGTTAAAACTTCTTTAAAACAATATTTAAAAGTATTAATGGTCAGAGTGTGGCATAAATTTCCCCAATACTTTTTCCATTCAGCCATTACGAAGCCATTTCCTTGCTCTGACAGGTGATACACATCAGATGGCGCACAGCCAACCCTGCTGGTGTTTTAGTTTAGTTTCAAACCTTCTGTCTTTGGAGGTGTTGGCTAAACGTGGCCTTTGTTGCAAAAATCACATGGAAGATCTGTCTCTGAAGCAAGTTTTTTTCCTGATCCCTGACTTTGCAAACTGATTTATGCAGAGAGATACTTTTGTGGAGAGGCATTGAAGTCAGATCAATGTGCAGGATCCACATCTCACCCATCAATACACTCCAAAATAGCTCAAGCAATAAAGCTGCATATTATTTGTAACATGCAGGATATGACATTATTGTATATTCCTGGTCTCCTAACCATGGCAAGATGCTGCACCTTCATGACAGGATCCATCACTCAAATTGTTTCAGCATGTTCTGGAAAACCCCAATCTTGCAACTGAAACTGCTGCCTTGCTAAAGAAAGGGGGAAACTCAAAGGATGCTTTGGAGATACAGGTATTATAAAATGGAACAAAAACTTTAGGAAGGTCTTCAGGTAGGGAGCCCCTTCACTTGCAGAATAAAGCTGCATACCAGGAACATGAACTAAGATGCACAAGAGAGCCATCCAAATATCCAGGCTGTGATCACAATGTCGAGTTGGCAGCCTCCACAGAACAACTAACAGCATTCCCAGTCTAAAAAAATCTGAAGTCAAATCAATCTCTTCCTGCAGATCTCCACTGTAGCATAAATTGGAATCCTAACAGCAAGTATTTTAGTTCTAAAATAAACAACTGTATATATTTACTGCTCCTAGTCCCTCCTTGATTTATACACTAGAAAAAAGGCCTCCAAGGCATTAACGAAAGGATTCATGTTGCAGTCTTACAAAAGGAAAAACTGAAGTTTTTTTTTTTTTAAACAAGCACCATCTTGGAAGTGCAATTAGCAGCTAAAAGTACATGTTAAGCATTTAAACAGCTTTTTCTTTGGGACCTGCCTAAGCATTTGTAAACTCTCAAAGATGTCAGCTGCAGAAATTGCTCCATGTAAAAACTGAGAGTGCAGGTCCCCAAGTTTATGCCAAGACTCCCTTGTTGAATGGACTTGTACAGCCCAATTTCAATGTAAGAACATAAATTATGTCACTTAACACAATGCTAATAAACTTGCAGGCTATTGTACAATAATCACACTTCCAAGTGTGAAGCACCAACACTTTAGAAAGAACAAAACACATGAAACCCTGCAGTGACTCAGCTTGAGCAATTTATGCATAAAGCTTTCAAAATTACACCATGGAGAAGGCTAAATTTAGACTGGAATCAGTAATGTCAGTGTTTTGACATGGGAGGTAGTGTAAAACCTCAATATATGGATTGAAAACCCCAGATACTTTGTATGCAACTGGGCACGGCTCAACCTCTGCCTCATGCAACTAGAACAAAAATCTGGTGGTTGTGTCTGTGGAGAATATTCTTGTGGTGTTTTAACGTCACTGGCAGCTTTTTAAAGCCCAATGTACACAACTGTAATCTTTCAATACTACATATACTTCCTGTAAATAGAAATAAGTGTCAATTCTTGTACATCTCTTCAATTCTGAAGGTTGAAAGGCATCCTCATTCCTAAAGATTTCTGTGTAGCATCTTTGCCTAATGTGGCCCCATTTGAGACTGGGATATAATGCTCAGACTGCACATACAAAAGTGTACAGCCAAAAGGATGTGACAAAACCAGATAATAATAATTTAAAATTCACCAGTCTGTTAGCAAACAGAACCAGGGCCTCTGCAACAGGGACTACACAAGTGGATGAAGAATTCTGGTTCACCACATGGACTCCTGGCACAGTGGTGAGCCAAACAGCATGGCACAGTGTGCTATGAGCACTAATATTTAAGATTTTTGGCAAGAGATTAACAGAACCATTTTTTTATACAGCCACATTTTCAAATATGGATTCTTTTGTTCATATGTTGGGAAAGAATTTTTAGTTTGCTCAGTCTTGGAACCATTTTGAAGACAGTGGTTTCCATCACAAACATGGCACTTGGTTAAAAGAATGTCTTGCTAATATCTAGTACAGCCTTATCTTGAAAAGGTACCATGCTCATTCAATTTGTGACCCTTCATAGCATGTTTTCAAGTCTTCATGTATAAAATGTCAAATATATTTACCTGCCCCTGCAGTATTAGTTTCATCTATCTTTGTATTTAAATTCTTTCTCTAAAACTCAAGCACAGTAAACAGCCTGAACATGAGACTGTATTCAGAGTTCAACTTCAGAATGCAAACAGAAAAGAGATGCTTGGGAGGATCCTTTTTAAACATGGGCAGATCCAAGCGATTCAGGTGAAAAGTGAACAAAGAGTTAATCCAAATGTGAAGGGCTCCATTTCAGTAATAGCATGAATAAACCCCCACAGAAGGCTTCATTGCTAGCAGCAAACTCCACAGAGTCCAGATGAACCAGCAGGAAGAACAGAGGGCGGATAATCCTGTAAAATTACCCCAGTGGAAATGTTGATAAATTCCCAATTACGAGACCTGCTCTAGAATGAAAAGAAATGTGAGATACAATACAATTACCAGTCAACACTTGCACATCTTTGTATTTAAGCCAGACAAATACCACAGGTATTTCTTAATCCCTTGGATTTTGAATTAGTTACCCACTGTGCCGAAATCTAGATTATGAAAATAAACCCCAGAAATCAAATGAAAAAACAGGCAATCTGCAACTCTAGTTACAAAGCAAATACCCATCCATGAATTCCTATTTTCAGTGATACAATCTTCTATGCGTTTGTGGAAATACAGATGGCTGTATTAAAAAACAAACAAACAAAAAAACAAAACAAAACAAAAAAATCCCACAGAACAAAAAAAAGCCAACAAAACCTTTAGCTTACTGAATTTGTTTTGAATATAGTTCTTATATTACACAAAGCAAAGCACTAAAGAATCTGCTTAGAGAAGACCTCTAAGATCATTAAGTCCAACCTAGGACTACAACCTATAGGTTTCATACTAATTTTTAATGTTTGTGGAAAAAATGCTTATAAAATACGTGTTCACCATAGATACCAAGACACAAACAGGTGCATTAGATATCTCCTTTTCTAAAGCCTTGTCTGATCCCAGGCTTATGGCTCTCCATAAAATTCTGGAGGAGGAAATGCTGTCCTGTGAGCCCTAAGATGGACCGGGGGGGTGCGGGAGCTGCCCACCGCCCGCTCCCCCGCACGATGCGGTTCGGCGGGCAGCCCAGGCGCTCATTCCCCGTGCCCCAGGCAAGGAGGCGACCCCGCTCGGGCCCCGCCCGGTTACGGACCGACGGCGGGGCCGCCGCCATCCCGATCGCAGCCCCGGCGCCGCCACCCCCCGCCCCAATTCCCTCTGTTTATCCCTGCATGCGCCTGTCCCGCGGCCGCGCGCGCCCGCCCCCCGCGCCTCCCCATTGGCCGCTGCCGCTGTCACTCAGGGCCCCCGCGGCCCCGCATTGGCCGCCGCCGCTGCCACTCAGGGCCCCCGCCCGCCCCGCCGCTCCCTCCGCCGGAACGAGCGAGCGGCGCTCCGGCCCCGGCGCCAGCGCGGCCGCGGCTCCCGCTGCCGGCGGGGCGGGGAGGGACGGAGGGCGGGCGGCTGCCGCGGCTCCTTCCGGAGCAGGCGAAGCGCTCCGCTGACAGGCAGCGCTGCCGCCCCTCGGTGCGCGCCCAGCCAGGCGGATCGGCCTCCGGGGAGGCAGCGGCGCGGGGCGCCGTGCGTGGAAGGTGGACGGGCAGTTCCCCCGATTGATGTCATTTCCCTCGGCCTTTTGTTAAATTATTTTAAACTCAATTGCACGGTGAGGGAAAAAAAAAGGCAACGAAAACAACAAAACCTACCAGCACCAATAATAATAACAACAACAACAAAAACAAAAAAAAAACAACTTCAGGCTTCCAGATGCCATTATACTAATTTCTCTTAATTGCCTCTCGATGCAAACACAGCCGGGCTCCTGCGCGGCGCCGCCCGGCCCGGCTCCCTCCCAGTCTCCTTCCCTGCCTCCCGCTCGCCGGTGGGCGCTCGCGGGGCTCGGCCCGGGCGTGCGGAGCCCCCTCCCCGCCGCCCCCGCTTCGAAAGCCGCCGTTCCCCGCCGCCTCCCCGGCCGCGGAGACTCCTCCGGGCGTCCTCGCAGCAGCGACTGCCCAGGCCCAGCACACCCCCCCCGGACGGCCCCCCCCCCCCCCCCCACGTCCAGAGGGGCCTCCGGCCCCCCTGACACCCCCGAACGTCGCGGCGCGGGGGCGTCTCCCCGCCGAGCCCAGGGGTCCCCCCTGGCCGTGCTACCGCCGGTTCCCCCTCAGCGCACTCCTCCCGCAGCGCTGCCCCCCCCCACCCCCCCGGGCAGAGCCCCCCGCTCCGGGCCGGGCGCCGGGGCCGCCCCTACCTGTGGCTGCAGCATCCCCGTCCCCCCGCCGCCCTCGCTCCGCCGCCTGCCTGGCTCTTTGTTTCCTGCCGCGGGCCGGACGGGAGAGCGGCTCCCCCCCGCCTCCTCCTCACACTCATTGAAAGCAAACAAGCATCATGGCGGCGCTGGCGGCGGCGGCGGCTGCGGGCGGGCCGGCCCCCCTCCTCCGCCTCCTCCTCCTCCTTCCTCTCCTCCTCCTCCTCCTCCTCCTCCTCCTCCTCCTGCTCTCCGCTCCGCTCTCCGCCCCACCTGCCCAGGCCGCCCGCACTGCGCGCACGCTCCGCGGCCGCGGAGGGAGCCCGGGGAGGGGCGGCAGGGCCGCGGGGGGATGCGGAGGGAGGAGTTCGGAGCGGGTTTGGGGGTACGGCCGCAGGAAAAGTGGGTGAAAGTAACGGGTGCGCTGCGGAGGGAGGCTGGAAAGCCGTGCAAGTGGAGCATGGCAGGGAAGGGGCTCCTAGCAGGAGCCCGAGGAAGGCGAATGGGAATAGTCACTTGTTTGGAAAAGAACTTTTAAATTCTCCTGCAAAAGCCCAAGTGGGGAGCTCAGCCTTGAAGTGGATAAGCTCAGACACAGTGCGGGTGATCGGCCAAACGCTTTTTAGGAAAGACAACACGTCTTCTATGTTTGTGTTTTTAATGGGAAACCAGTGCCTTGGATCCTTTGCTGCGACGCACTCAGGAACAATGTTTACTGTGAAATGTCCCCCAGAATCGCCAGCAACACCTTTTTGAAACTCGTGTTGTGGCTCGCGTAATTTTCTCCGTGAACTGATTATTGGATGCAAACCAAGATGTTTAGAAAAATAAAGTACGTTCTCATTAAGTGTTATTATTACTGTCCCTGCACAACAAGACTTTATGATGAGAGATGCCAGGTGAAATGGTGGGGAAGTGCCATCCATGGTGTAATACTAGCAAAACGCCTAAATAATGACTTCCAAATTAAGGATTTCGTCAGTTTTTCAGAGGGTTAAAATGCTGAATAATTGATGATGCTGTGGCAAATGATCACTTGGTACACACCACTTCATCCAAAGGAATAGTGAAAACAAAGACACTGTCCCACATACCCAGAACTGTCCCAGAACCCTGTTTATGATCTGGGAAAGCTGAATAGGAATTGAGGCCTCCATTTAGGTATAAGTGGATATGTAGCTGGAAATAAATGGCACTCACACTGTTGTGCAGTGAGGCATTCTCTTTTAACTCAGTGTGAAGGAGGATGGTGCCAGGTCCAGCTTCTGAGGAGCACCACCCCCATCCGTGGAGGTCAGTGCTTTGGAAAACATGACCCTGGCATGCTGCTGACCAAACCTGCTCACAGAACACCCTCCACGGAAAGGCTGACACTTGGTTGGAAATAATCCTGCTATACTTCAGATTTCTGTTCAGCCTTATCATATCATATATCTGAAATGCTCTTGGATGATAAACTATCTCCTCTCCACATGGTGCAGTCCTGTGCTAAGATATCCGAGCCTGCTCCATTACGGATGCGCACGGGCTCCGGCAGAATGCCGTATCTGCTTCCCCGTGTTGGCTGGCTCTGGAGAGCTGACAGTCATTCACAACTGACTCCAGTAGCTCTACATGTCATTCTCCTCCACTGCATGTCTTTTCTTTCTGATAAGCAGCTGTCCTGCACATTCTTCAGTTAATACTTTCTCGGTCAGATATGGCCTCAGTAGACTATATCATTTTGCCCAGAGCTAATTCTCCAAAAGCAGTAGGAAAGTCTTTGAATACGTTGCAGGATTTTCCAGGAACTGCTGCTCAGCAAAGAAAATTCAGTTGATCATAAGTCTCTCGAAAAATGCTTGCAGGGAACCTTCATTCCTCAGGGATGGATGCTGGGGTAATAGTACATTAAACATGGAAAGGTCTACTGACAAAGGCCTGCAACACTGCAAGTGGAGTGTTGCACCAATGGCAGAAAATACTGTAATTCTCAAATAACTGAGATAAGCAAATGAGAACATTAGAGAAAATATTTTAAAAGCAATTACAAACAATCCTGTATAGATTAACAGGAGATCCCTGCAATTTGGCAGATTTCAAGTTAGTGAACTTTATTATGATTTTACAAGTTATTTATAAAAAAGTCAATATTTGGAGAGCCTAAAGTTACAGCCTTTTATGTCAACAATTTTTTAACCGCCAGCTTGTGTGGTTTGAAAGAGCAGAATGAAGTAAAAACAGGTATGTGGGGGTTTTTTTTAGAAACTGTTATGTTCCACTGAATTTCCTGTGCAGCAGTGCTATTGCTCATCTGTACGTCTGATTAACTTTTGCTCCCTGAAAGTGTTATCAGACCTGTAACCAGGCAAACAGCAGAGCAGATGGCCAGTGCCAGTATCGGTGTTTCTGGTCTGGGTGCTTAATGAGATCTGAGAGTGTAACATGAGCCTCTTTCATTTTGTCTGTCTCACATGGCAGATATACTTGGTGCAAGTGCTCTGGTTGCTCAAGGTCACAGATTCATCAATCAAGAGAGAGCCCTTCCCATTAATCTTTTACCTGCCCATGACAGTTCCATACATCTCAGGAGCTGCCAAGTCACACTGAGTGCTGTTGTCCTGAGTTTGGGACAGTAGTGCTGCAAAAGACAACCAGGTTAAGGAGAAATTGGCCACCATTTAAAACACAACATTAGATGTACTGTACTCTGAGCGTAAGTTTTCATTCATTAACTCTAAACCAAAAATGACTTTTTGTGTTGTGGAATAAGCCTTCAGCTGGGCCAAATCTAAATCTCCTGTACCACACAATTGCATGTCCCACAGGTGAACGTCCTACAACATTTTTGCAGGTTACACTTGGAGATGGAAGTACTTGGTGTGAGTGGTTTAAAAAAATCTCAGTACCCCCATCATCTCCTCTCTGAATGCACTTGTCCAAGTGGAGCTGGAAGTGTGCCTGGGAGGCCTCAGGGAGGCCACTGGGTGCCTTTAACCAACACTTACAGCTGGTTTGAGGTCCTGGTGCCTCTGTGCACTGATAGAGGGATGTGAAACTTGTGGTAGAGAGTTGTCTTTGTGGCAGAGCAATGGTACTTTTTTGCTTTATTTAAATTGCTAAATTTGGTAAAGATATACTCCTAAAATATCTATATGCACAGTAGAGGCTTGTGTGACTTCTAAGTTCTTTGTAGTAAAGAATGACCTTCATCCTGCATGGCTCATACATCACCCCAGCCTGAGGGAGAGCAGGCACAGAGGGGTTGTGGCTTGTGGGATCTCTTGTGTCTGGGGTTATAGAAGAGGTGACCAAGGAAAGGTTCAGTCCTACCCACTCCCTCACTTTGTGTGCCCAGGAAATGTGACAAAAGCAACGTAACTGGAGGCAGGAAAGGAATCGAAGAGGAGAGAACAGTTATGGTAAAGCAGGGAGATAATGGGAAGGAAAGAAGGAGTAAGTGGGAGATGGAGAGGGATCCCAAATAGGAGGGCAGAGCCTCATTATGTCCTGCATTTTCAGTCTGTGTGGGTACAGATACAGGGATATGAACTGCAGCATGGCTTCCATGGCTGAGATCAGTGGGATAGCTGCTCTGAACATGGCATATGCCTAAAATGACAGGTAGTCTGAAAAATGAGGACTTGGAACACTCATATTGTGCTTCTGAAATCATTGCATTTTTAATGATTTCAGCCTTAAGTTTTATGGCCTGTTCTCCATCTACCGAGTGAATGTAAGAGCATCTTCTTTCACAGCTGGATAGTAAAGATAAATCTTTGATGTTTATTGAGCATTAAAACTACAGTGAAAGCTCTATACAAAAAGCATTGAGGCAATTAATATTCCTGCTTTTCTCTGCATGGAATGGAGTTCAGTGGTTTCCAGAAGACCTGTATGTAAAAAGGTAATTGAAATCTCCCCTTATGCATATCCACAACAGAGATGAATTCAGGAATTTTAATCCTGGGATGGCACAATTTGTCGGTAAGGGCTTTGCAGCCTTAGAATTACTTTAATATGCATTGTTAGACAAAAGTGGAATAAGTACTTTGAAAGAAACTGAATATGATCAAAAGCTTTCTTTCTAGAAATATCTGCATTTTAGTAGGAAGTCTTCCACAGTGAGAGAAGAGTTTTGAACTCCTTTTTGCCGGTTATGGATACTACCATATGACTCTGCCACCACCTGAGATGCTTGTATACTATGTTTAGATTACTCTTACAATTATTTAGATATTTGATAAACTGTCAGGGTTGCAGCAGTTTAAAGTGTGCATCGAGTCTTGTTCTCCATCTCAAGCCTGCAGGTCTGTGGAGCATTGAGTCATTAATACTTCCTAGTGTGTACATTTGTGCTACACTGTAGCAGTGAAGTAACAGATCTAACAATGCCATTAATTCTTACTTGTCCTAATCAAATATTAAGATCTGAAGTCTGTTAAGAAGCTGGATTTATGAACCATGATGTTGTTTACCTCTGTCATTTTTTAGACACAGGCTGATTCTTGCATGTTTTTGTTCCTAGAATCACTTCTCCAACTCTTGGTCACCTTTCTCCAAGAAGATATCCATCTTTTCACATTAGAACTAAGTTAATAATATGAAGGAAAATGTTAATGGTATGACCTGCCTGCATTCATTACATGGGCAGAGCTCCTGGTTGCATTCAAAGCTCTGCAAAAAGAGCACAAGGCTTTGCCTTTCATGGCAAAAGCTTTTATGTATGTGAGTGAATAGAGCAAATTGCTATGAAATACCTGAATGCCCAGTTATGGAGTCACAACGGAGAGGTTAAATGCCAAATAATGGCATTATTGATGTAAGATGGAAGGATTCTCTTTAATGGAAGGAAAGCCAGTGTTCAAACTACCCATCCAGATCATTGGTGTTTTCTACCATATCCTCTTCCCTTTGTACCCATTTTGGCGGCTTTTTCCTCTTCCTCTGTCAGCATCTTATTTTTCATCTTTATTCATCGTCGCTTTCTATGCTTTTCTCTAGCAGCAGAAACATATTTACTTGCAAGCTGATCCCATCTGTGCTCCTGCATTGTAAAGCTTCCCCCTGCCGTGGCACTGCATGGCTGATGGAGCTTCATGCGACGGGTGGGAAGCTCCAGCTTTCCACAGTGCCAGAGTTTCACACTGTGGGTCACGCAGGCAGGGCACTGCCCACTGGGCATGGGGCTTTTTTAAAAAAAAAAAAAAGACCGGTGGGCAGTTTTTTTTCTGTGTAAGAAAATGCAATAATGCTGTAATCATTTGTCGCCTGAGCGTTCGCTGAAACGGAAGAGTGCGGAACTTTTAATTTAATTGGGTCTCTCTTGCTCACACTTCTTCCTGCTCATGAACCAGAATATATGAGGACTATAACTCAAATATACACTAAGCTCTCCCTGCTGCAGTCTCATCCCTTGCAAATTAAGTAGGATCAGGAATCAAAAGAGATAACTAAGGAGACCTATGTCCTGGAGGAAATTACCGTGAATTACAAAATGATGGTTTCTCTCTTAATAAAAAATTAACTAATGCTCCAGTGTGACACTGTGGAACTCTTCAGTTTATAAAGGTACTGTCTTTCAGGAAATATATATGTTAATCCAGCTGTCATGCATAAATTCTCATTTGAGGCCTGATCTAATTCCCATTGAAGTAGAGATGGACTCAATCTACTTAAATTTCTCCGTACAGTTTCACGGCTTTCCACTATCTTCATCTGTTGTATCACATTACTGTGTGTGGGTAGAGTTGCCACATTCCACCCATGACACAACTGTTTCAGTGGCAAGTGAAGTGATACGTGCATATGGTACACACAGGCTTTACACAAACCGTATGCTTTCAGACAGCTATCTGTGGAACTGGGGGACGCTGGAGAGGCTTCCTGAAGAAAAAGTCCATTTACTACATTATTAGGAAATGTAGCAAACTTTGTTTATTATCCCCATGATCCTACTTTTGATATTTGAGGCACAGAATGAGTCCCCCGTTGTTTACCTTTCGTAAATCAGCAAGTCAGATTAATTACTTTCAATAACAATAAAATGGTTGCACGAGGATTTTGGAATCAATCTCTTAATATTATTATTTACTGTGTCAAATCTTAGGCCCAAATTTTGCTTATTTAACAGTGAGCAACTTCATAAAATTTCCAATTAAATTATGCATAGTCTTCTTTATGCAATGTGTTTCGCATTTTCAAGATGTTGAATGTCCTCATTACTGAATGTTTTGTATAGGAGATTATTATTATTTATCTGAAGAATTTTGGCTAAGGGCAGTCTCTGGTTGGGAAAAGACCCTCCAGAGAATTTATAAAGTACCCTTTAATCTTGAGGCTATTATTGGCCTACTATTCTTGGGGTTTTTTTCATTGGTGGTTGCAAAAAAAATTACAAAATGACCGAATAAATTTAGCTCATAGTTAAGTGTGGCTATTTCTGTAATAATATTATCTGAATTGACAAAATACTTTCCTTAGGACATCAGGTATGCAGAGAGAGGGGACAGCATAGTATTGAGTCAAACACCAACACAGCCAAAATAATTAAATATGAAATATTTCAGCCTCTCTTGCAGCTACATATTCGGTTGCTCCCCATCCGCAGGGCCAGATCCATTGCTTTGGGACATGCTGGAGTAGGATCACCCAAGGCAGTGTGGGCACATCCATGTGTGTGAGCTGATCACCACAGGATGCCCCTGCACTCAGAGGAGGCTGCAGCACCTTGGGGCTCGATTGTTTTTTGAAGGCTTTGAAGGCAGGCATTGGGGCTGAGATGATGAAACTGGAAGAGTTTTGTTTCCAAGCACTGGGGGACCTCACTGAGCGGGGGGAACCCAGGGTGGGAAGCGGCTCAGTGTCTGCAGCCATGCTGGCTAAAAGGCTGCACCATGGAACAGCTTCTGCTCCAAAAAAAGGGTGAAAATCTCTGCCTGCTTCCCAGGTGATCACTGCAGGTGACAGGAAGAAAATTTGTCTGTTTACAGCTGATGATTGGTGTGGTACATTAAGGGCTTTTCCATTCCATCCAAAATATTAGGCACTTTGAACAAATGCCCCCCAGGAGGGACAAAATGCCAAGTTGAACAAGTCACTGATCTGACCTGCTGTTTTTTCCTCTGTGTCCAGAACTGTTGGTCTGCAAGATTAAAAAAAGGACAAAAATTTGCCAGACAAAAAAAAAACCCCAAATGTTTGAGCCTAATGCAGCAGGCTCAGGCTAAATCACGTTTCCCAAAGTGTGGCTTTCAATATCAAGCCTACTCCTGAGGAACTGGCAAATGCTCAACGAGCACAACACGGAGACAACTGGCAGCCTGAGTCATTTTCACATGTGATTGTTGAATGTGACAGATTGAGAATAGCAAGGAGTTCGAGTTCATGCTATGAGAGTGAAGTAACCCAGCATCCACTCGCTGGCTCGAGCCTACGGAGAGATGTGGAGTGCTGTGGCAGAGAAATGCCATTGAGCCTTTGGAAAAATGGCTTTAACACACATGTTGTTTTCTTCCTTTGCTCATTTTTATTTCACCAGAGAATGTTTCTTTCTTGTCTTCATGGCAGATGGAAAGTAAGAGAAAAACCCTTGACATATTTGTAAAGCCTGGATTAATTATTTGCCTTTTTTGCTTTATTTCTGATTACCTTTTGCCTTTCTACTTTTACTGATGCTGTATTGGCCTTTTTATTCCATTGTTACAGCATGTTGGCTGTACAGAAATGGTTTCAGATAAAACTGGGGTACAATTGCTTATGGAAATGGTCCCTTCCAAACCAACCTGGTGAGGGTTCCTTTCAGAGCAAACTGCAGCAGGCTGGGGAAGACCAGGGGAGTTACCAATGAAATATCTGCTGCAATCCAACCTTCTGTTGCAGTTGATCAGAGTATTATATCTGAGTCATTTATTAATTAAATTTAGCCATACTTTATTTTGACACATGTTCTTGGAAAAGGCAACTTCTCTCCAATTTCTTATTCAGAATTGTTTGACTGGTGGTCTCTGCCAGCCCAGCTGAGCACTTTGGCTGTTCAGGACATGTCTGTAACGTGTTCTGCACTCAGCTGCTGTTTGGAGTCTGCTGCTCAGCTGTGTAACATTGTCTGTGAGGGATTCCTTTGTTTAATCTTTGTAAAACAATGTGCTTGGTTAATTAGCTGTAGAGGTGTTTTGAGGGTTTTGGATGGGAGACACCATGGACCAGTGACATGTTGCAAAAAGAATTTGAGATGGGTAATGTTGATGCCCAGGGCCCTTGCAAAAAGAGAAGCCTCTGCACAGCTTGAGAAGGATAAAGGAAGATTTTTCATGTGTCCAGAATTTTTTCCTTTTTGTTTTCCCTCTAAGATCTTATGTGTTACCATAGGTTCAGGACATATGTGGCTCTTTTAACAATTAGAACCAAACCCTCTTACTCCCTTAATTCTTTCTTCATCAGGACTTTGGGAAGATGATGATTCCTGGGAGCCCTTTGGCTACAGTGAATGGTGAGTACCTGGACTGACTCCACTGGTCCCTGTTCTGTTCTACAAATAATTATAGGTAATATATTAACACAGAGAGCTGCCTAATGCACTGGGCACGCTCTGTTTGCTCACCACAGCAACAGAAAAGGATCAAATGCATTCTTTGTCTTCGTGAGCTCTGGGCCGTTATTCTTGCCAGCCTGAGGTGATTTATTGCTTCAGATCTGAGTTGCCAGTCCCTGGTGGGGACGTGTGGAAGTGAAGTGACCTGTACAGGAATCGGTCTATTTAAACCCATATTTATTCGGTGAATCGTTGGCCTTCATGGCTGTTTGTGACAGCAGCTGCCTGTCAGGGATGTGCCAGGGGTGCTGAGGGGCCCCCAGAGAGCACCCAGGATGTGGATGTCTGGAGCTGCCAGTGCTGTTTTCCCCATCTTGGTACCTCCATGTCCATCCATGCATCTGACACCACAAGGTGCAGAGCCTGGGCAATTTCTGACATTCCCTTTTACCTAATTTCCTAATTCCCTCCTCAATGCTGCTATTTGTTCAGGAGAATTCAACAAAATGTCTTCTCTCCGGGGTGACTGGTGCCCCTGAGCTCCCCAAGACTGGCCCTGCATGGACTGAAGCTGCTCTCAGTGTCCTGGAGCCAGAGTGGGACTTGGGGCTGTGGGGAGACCGTGGGAGCCAGGCCCTGCTGGGGACCCTGCTCTTCCAAATAATGGACAGCAGGTGGTAGCACATGTTCATTTCATCACTTTTGGGGTTTTTATAAGAATTAGGCTTTGCAAAGCTTCATCTGATTTTCTAGAAAGGGAAGGGGTGGGAAGGCTGTTTCCGAAGAGGATGAGCACCTGGCTTGCTTCCAAGGTTTTCAGTTTTTCCACAGCCCCTGACATTTCTACAGACACTTTCCTTCTGTTCCTTTGCCGTGTAACCAAGAGAGCCTGTCTTGGCTTCCCTGCAATCCTTCCTGGATCATTTCCCTGTGGAAGTGCACAGGTAATGCTGAGCCAGCAGAGCACCGGGGCTGGGAGCAGCAGAGAGCTCAGGCAGACTCTGTGGACCTGAACTAAAGCTGAATTAAACTGGTTGCATCAGCCACCAGGGCTGCTGAAAGAAACACTCTTCCAGCCCAAAATCCTCCTGAGAGGTGTGAAGGTGGCCAGGGCAGCGTGTCAGACAGGCAGGGCTGAGTCCACCCTCCAGCCAGCAGGCAAAATGTACAGATCCCTCTCCCCTGCAAGCTGAGAGGCAACAGGAGCAATAGAAGCATTTTTAGACAAATATTCCTGCAGGGTTTGGGATAAGAGAATACTTTTTGTTGGCCTGGTGAGAGCATCTGCACGGGCAAAGGCACAGACGTGGTTTTGAAATATCCAGCCCAGTTAATCCATGTGTCAATAATACATTCATCCTGAGATTTATTTAATACAGACACTTTGTTTACTGCTGGCTTTGGAAATATTTCAGCTCCAATAAAAGTGAAAACTTGTTTGTTTTTTAATAACTGGGCTTATATAATTAACTGACATGTTATGACAGTCTACTATGGCCTAAAAAGCAGAGCTTCAATCACATGTCTTAAATGAAATTAAGACAATCTAACCTCAGGTTTCTTGTTTGACTGGGTTTATAATTGCTTTCAGACTGCCCTTACAAACGCCCACATGTGGACAACAACACCTGCAGTTTGGCCACTGGGATAACCACTGGGTTGTTTCCTTGTCAGCCCAGGGGAGGAGTGCCAGGAGGCTGAACCCTCTTATGTGGCCCATGTTTGCAGGTGTAGCTGCTTTTGTAGAAATATTGTGTGCCTAATCTCTTATATCTGTATATATCCATTTATAGCAGGAGAGCAGAAATGCCCTAGGAAATGCTCTAGGAAATGCACTAGGAAATGGATACTGTCACAGGAATATGTGATTCAACTTGTTTTGAACTGTTTAAGTTTTCTCAGCATTGAACTATGAGCCTGTTGTAATTAAATTGTGTTTGAGCTTTTATGTCTTCATTTTGACAAACCAGAACTTTTCTTCTGCAGCAGCATGCTGGGATTCTGTTCCAAACTTAAATTTAGAAAGAGCAACAATTTTCCAAGGAACTGGCCAGAATTTGAAATCTTCCAGAACTTCTGAGCAGTTTAAATTGGTTCTCAATGCACTCAAGTCACTGTGTCTTCTGTTTTTCAGTGCCAACCTGTCTCAGGCAGGTGCTTATTACCTTATGTGGCAATATAACCTTTTGTTTCATTAAACTTTTACCAGTAAAACCTCATTCATTTTCATCTGGATAATCTAGAAGATGAATTACCACTGCAGTCCTCCTGCTTTCCAGAGTTGCAGTTGAGCCAAACCCCAGCTTTTCCAGAAAAGTGAATATTAATTTTGTGTCCCAGTAGCTGGTAAATCACATGGTAACTGTCAATAGCAAAAATGGCTCCTCAATGACATTGCATTTTTTGTAAAGTTATTTTTTGTAAAGCTTATATTAGGAAAAAATACTCTAGTTAACCATCCTATGAAAGACACATCTGAAGAAGAGAATAAGGGGGTTTGCTAACAGCGACTTATTTGTTCTTAAGTGAATGTAGAAGTAGTAACTGATATGAAATTGCTGGTCAAACAGCCAAATTCTGACGTGTAATTGCAACATGCTGCTTCAGAAGGGTGGTGCTTGCAGAAATATCAGAGCGTGTAAGTAAAATTCCCTTCAGGATGGGATGATAGGACAGCTCTGGGAACAAGTCCTGAAGTAGACTGGGTGTCCTGCCAGTAACCTCCACTGTGGTGATGTGGGAGGAACCACCCATTGTAGGAGTGCAGATGGCTCACGTTATTAGAGATGTCCCCAGCAGGCTGGTCAGTTCTTTATTATTTAATTTCAGGACAGCAGGGAACATGCTATTAATTAGAGAAGGGATGTGGATGTGCAGGATCCTGCCCAGCTCTGTAAACAGAACCTAAAACCTCAATCTCCCTTCCCTCTGCTCATAGCTGGGGTGGTGGTATCAGGGGCTGGACCAGGGTCCAGGACAAAATCCTTCCTTTGTGTGACATACTTGGGCCTCCCAGCCAAAGAACCCAAGTGGTGAATAAACACCAACATGGAGGTGGAACTGGGACAATCTGGTTTTGCTTAGTGGTGTGAATGATTTTAGATTTGTTTCTCAGTCCTGGCTTTAAAAAAAATAAATATAATTTCTCAGAGACAAGTCACAGGCCTTCATTCAGGAACAGAAACACTTCAGTCTGAAAGGCCAAGTGATACAGGTTTTTCTCTATTTGGGAAACCCTGCCATTTGAGCCTCTTGGTGGTGGTTCACATGGTGTAATGCTTAAATGTGTCCCTTGACTGCCATTTGGTGCTGTTTTCTAGCCCAAGTGACAACATGTGCTTGCCTTGAGAATAAAGTGATGTTCCACTTAATTCTGGCCCAGAACAGAGCTCTTCTGTTGTTACTGGTGGGTGAGCAGGTTAAAGGCTGTGTCCTTCCCTATTTTAGCAGAGCTGTACATCAGCTCTGTGGGATGTCAGAGGTTCAATTCTCTGGCTCCTGGCCAGGACAGACAGGAACTCCCTCAGTGTCCTGCTATTAGATAGAGATGGGGCTAAGGAGAGCATTAGTAATCAGAGCAACTCCACCCTGTTTGTGGAGACACAGCACCCTAATGGGAGATTCCCATGGAAAACTCTGGTAAAGCTGATAAGAATCCACAGCTGACCTGTGATGTCTGCAGCTTTCAGATGCAAAATGTTTAAATTAAGGAAATGGTGAATCTGAGGTGTTCCCAAGTGGGTCTGAACAAGGGCAAGCTGAAAATGTATTTAGAGCTTTTACTATAGATGTGTGGGTTTAGTAAGGTCCAGCCAGAGGGAAAAGGTTTTCATTTCTATGAGAGGATGCTGTGGCCAATTTCCTTACAGAGCCCAGATCCTGTGAGTCTTGTTTGATAGGAATAAAGATCTTCTCAGCTGGAGCTTTGCCTGAAGATATTCAGAACATACCTGTGTTTTTCTCAGCTTACACAGTTTTCATTTAAGTATTTCTGGGGCTGAGGGGATGCTTGTGGAGGTCAGGATTGTTCAGGGTGTTTTATTATGTGCATTTTTCTAGTGTACATGCTGTAGGCTTGTACAGCCCTAAGGAACACACTGGCCCTGTCACAAACTGTATCTCTCCAGCACAGCACTGAATGAGGAAAATCATAACACAGTGCAGCAGGTGAAGTCACCTTCTGGCTCATCACCACGGGAGAGCTGGAAGAGGAGGAGCAGCCCAGGCTGCAGAGGGCAGAGGGGAGAGGAGGTGATCAGCCTGCAGGAATGCAGAGGGGACATCTGCTCCAGAGCCAGCAGTGACAAAGCCAGTGCAGAAATACCCTTTGTTTCTTGGATGGGAGAGTTCTGGAATTCTGTCAGTCATCACCGAAAAGCAGACTGCAGCCTCAGTCCTGCTTTGTCCAAGAATGGGATGTGTGGGTTCAGATCAAAGGACCTGGTTGGTTCTCACTGAGTATGGGCTCATCATGGCCCTACAGAGCATCTCAGTGCTTATGAAATGAATGGGGATAATTTTGTTGTTCTTACCGAGGCTGGTGGTGTATGTAAATTCAGTGTTGGGGTGTTTTGCATGGTTATAAAGTCTCTAGGAGAGAAAAAAGTGATTTAATGGAAACATTCAAGCATTTCTAAAAAAGAAAGTTTTCCTTCGTGCTGGACTGACCGAATTCAAATGAGGCTTCTCAGACCACCTCTTCAGCTCAGATGAAAAAGCCAACCCACATAATTCAGGGTGAAAAAAATACTTTTAAAGAAAACTACCTCTGCTAGCATCACTTCCAGTAACTTCGTTAGTGACACAGAGTTCCTTGGTGCGTCACAGGGTGTGTTGGGTGTATTACACTATGTTGTTGTAGGGTGTAAAATCCTCCTCATTTGGCAGGAGAGCTGTTGGGCAGTATTTTGAAGGGCCTGTAGCTTGTCCATAAAAGACCTTTGTTTTTGAACTGCTGCACTGCTATGCATAGGAAAAGTGATGTTCCATATAACCAAGTTGTAAAAAACCCCAGATATTTCTGGGTTTAGCCCTAACTGGTTACCACTGTGGGCAGGTGTAAAAGACTTGCTTTTTGTTTGTTAGTTGTTTGTCATATTTTTTAAATGTACTAAAAGATTAAAAAATGTTGCATAAATATGTCCTAATCATCAGATTTTTAATACAAGTTCTGCCTGCTCTGTAGTGTCTGATCTACACTGTTGCTCACAGAAGTGACTGAATTGATGCAGATGTTTTCCTTCCTATATCACAAGTAACAGCTGAACACACAAATTCCAGCTTTTTTCAGTCAGAACTGATCATTGCCTCATACATAGCTTAGTAATATATAAAAAGTAGGTTTCAAAATGTTACAGGGGACTGAGCAATTGTCATTTTTGTCCACTTTATAACCCAAACCACAGAATTCTCAGGGGTTTTCTGTATCCACTCAGGTGCTCTGGTCAAGCCATCAGCTGTAACATAAAGATATTTGAGCTTCAGTAGGTGTAACTGGCCCCAGAAAACAGGAGCAGGGTTGGGTGCTTCCTGGATGGCAGAGGTCTGGTTTGAAGAAAGACCAGCACTGAATGCCAGCTCAAAGTCATCAATGTTCTCCCTTTGCTCATTTAGATCTGTTTCTTCCCTCTAATCAATAGCTGGCCTTACAGCATTGGGCTGTGTTACAGATGATCCATGTGCACTTAACAATATTAGAAAGGGGGCTGTGATGTGCTGCTTCTCTTTGGTACCCTTCCCAGAGGGACTAACCACAACTCCAAGGGACAACTACTCACTTCCAAGCATTTCAAAGGAAGTATCCTGGATGCTCATCCTGGAAACAGCCAAGAAGCTGAACTGGAGAACAAGTCATTTAAAAGGAAATGCTGTAAAATATTTGCAGTTTGCTTTCTACAAACCAGGCTGCCTTTGCCTTTGGTGAAGGGCCCCAGGACAGTTGCCCAGTGGGGTATTTTAGGAGGGTCCTGGGGGTCCTTGGGTCCCAATTCTAAAACCAGCAGCAGCAGGAACAAGGCTGGTGTGCCCTGGTTTGGCTGCACCTGCAGGGAGGCACTGCAGATCTTCCCAACACAGAACATTTTGCTCCATAAAAATGTCCAGCTCAGCTGTGCCAGCCACGAAGCAGAGCTTACACAGATCCCTGGATTTTCCACTATTGTTCAGTTCAGTAAGAAATGGGAAGGAAAATCAACTCTGTTATCACAGCTGCCTTTGCAGGGAAAGGGGTGGAATTTATGACCTGGTTACAAGCATATTATTACTTAATAGCAATTCCTAAGTTCTTAATTTGAGGGTAAGATGATTTGGGGATAAATACCTATTTTCAACCAATAGTGTTTCCTTTGGTTCTTAGTAAAGCTTTAGAGGTGTTTTGATTCAGGCACATGTGAACACATATGCCAGGATTTTTGTAAACCAGCACCTCCCTCTTCTGTCACCATCTCCTTGTACCTGCCCTGCATTGTCCTTTTCCAAAAGTGATATGGCTCTTTCTCCTTGATGTGGCAGCTCCTTCCTCTGCCTTTCTCCTGGCTTTAGTGTCTTGATCCCCTGCCCTACTTCACTGCAAAGACCAGGACTCCTCACCCTCAGATCTCCCTCTGATTTTTATTTTTGCTGCTGTGTCACCTGCCTAGCTATGACTCACATAACAAAAAGTCAAAAGAAGGAGAGGTAGTGTTAATTTGGGGAAAAAACCCACTCTATGTGTGTTAAATGTTTTAAAAACATTAATATGTTTTGTGCTCTCCATCCTCGTGGCTCTCACCATGGATAAATTTGCAGCTCTCCAGAAGAACACACTCCTCAGCACAGCAGGATCCTGATTTGATCCTAATTGTGACTGCTGGGCCTGAATAGGCTGTTAGTCAGCAAAGTGCCCCCTGCACACAGCAGGTGTTGGGGAGCCTGAGGTGTGTGACAGATTATGTGCCAGCTGTCCCCTCCCTGCCCCGTGCCCTGCCAGGGGAGGGCAGGGGCACACAGACACCAAGCCCACGTGGGTACAAAACTTTGAGAGCTGAGAAGACCGAGTTTTGATGAGCTAAACTCAGGAGTAAAGCAAAGCTCTTTTTACTTAGTGACCACCTAAAATTTTTCAAGTGTAAACATAGCCCATTATACAATTTTTTAATCTGTAAAAGATTGCAAAAGGATACAGATACACAAACATTTACAATTGTGTGTTCCAGACCACTTAACAGCCTATATAACCTTAAACATTTGTGAGCCTCTGATTGAACTCCACAAGAAAATATTCCATTGCAGGTTGGAAGCCTTCTGAAACCTTGCTGCTCTCTCTCCCAGGAGAGCAAAGTTATCTCAGAGACTTACACAATTCTTGTTTTGCATCACTGCTGAGGGCCCTGATGAGCTCAGCTGGCTGTGCCCCTGGCCAGAGCTAAAGCTGTGCAAACCTGTGGTTTCCCCAGTGGAAACTGCAGCCAGATAAGTCATCTTCATTTCATATCAGCTGGAGTTCCTGCAATGTGTAGTTTTATTCTGATAATATTAGCCAGTCATTTCAGATTTTGAGGGCTGCTTTCCTAATGGTGCAAAGGTGTAAGAGAATGGAATTCCCTCTCACTCACCAATGTGTACAATCCTGCAGAAAAATAACCTGACATATGAAGCTATTTATTAAAATATTTTTACGTGGATAATCATGCCTGTTTGTATTCCTCTTGCATTAAACAAGTCACTCATTTATAGGATGATCCCTTTTATGTCCCACAGTACCACAGAACTCAGCAGTGCCGGTGCTTATGGAAGTCGTGCTGAATGGTGAACAAACAGAAAACTCAACCTCAGCTCCTCCAGAGGCACCAGCAAGAGCATCTGCTCTCTATCAGGCTGGTTGGATTTAAAGAAGTGACAAAGTATGGGATTTTTCTCTAGCCTTTGAGCAACCTTTCTTTTTTTAATGTTTATGTTTGTATCTGCGGGTGGTATCTGATCCATAAGACATGTTAATTGAAAGCCTACTTTAATCATTAAAAAAATGTGGGAAATAGCTGGAGGGTGAAATATCAGGCTGGGATTATGAGACTAAAGCTGCATTTTACAAAGGAAAACCTTGTGCCTGGCAATTGTCCTTGTAATGCTGGAAGAGCCGGAGGCGCTGAATTAATTCCCAATACAGTTGAGTTCTAATTATCCAAATAGATCAGGAGACCCAGGAGCAGCACATCCCCCACAGTGCTCCAGAGGCACTCCAGGGCAGTGCTGGTGCTCCCTGAGATGCTGGGGGTGTACCTCAGCCAGCATCATCCCTCACCTCAGTGACATACTGAGGGATGCTGGGGTTTGTTGGTTTTAAATAAAGATGGGACATCCCCTTATTTAGGTAATGCTAATAGGACATAACTCACTCTGAGGTAATGGAAAGTAGGATTTGAAAGGAAACCAGAAAAATGAAGTTCATGTAGGGGAGCTTGCCCTCTCTGGACAATTTTCCTTGTCCATTCCCAGAAGGACAAATCAATAGTTCATGATCACATTGAGCTGAAGGTTATCACACTCATTTATTTTAAATTGACAGAATAGGGTGTGGTATTTTGGGCCATGGGTGGAACGTGGATTTTTGGGTGTTTTCCTGATTTATGATTGGAAATACTTAAAAAGCAATTTCTGTTTTGCAGAAGAATAGCTATGTCATCTTCCTGTGAATAACACAGGGTGTTCACATCTCCATGGTAATTGGATGTGATAAAATAAACAGATGTTCTGAGGTTCTATGAGAAAAGTCCTGTAAAGGTCTGAGTTTCAGTGCTCCTAATGCAAATATATCCCTTTGCCTTCACATTTCTCATAAATAACAAAGTCATGCTACAAATCATGGGAGAAGAAAATACAAATCTGAAGAGAATTATGGCTGGAAAAATTTTCATTAACTTTGTTTAAAAAATATTGGATAAGATTTTAGGAATAGGGCACTGGACTCAACATGCCTCCCCTTTAGTTCCCTCTGCCCTAATCCTGTCTTCAGCTTTCATTTCATATCCTAATTCCTTTCCTCCTTCAGGAATGAATAGAGCTATCTGCTAAATTCCTCAGGCTCAATCTCCTGCTCTCCAGAGGCTGCAGCAGCCCCTCGAGGGGAATACCCTGATGAGCACCCTCCTGCCCAGCACAAGCCTGCTGCCTTTCACCATCCTGTTTCCATGGGCACACACACACACACAGACACTCAGACACACAGACACACACACCCCACACGATTTCAGGAAGCCCTCAGAGACCACAGCAGTCAAATGAATTTGAGCCTTTATTTGAACAAGTGTCAGAAGTTGTTGACCTTCCTGGTGCAGATACAGAGCCCTTTTTCCAGAGGCAGCTCCTGGGGGGTCAGGGCAGCTTGGGGGATTTCTGGGTGTGGGGAGGAGCTGCTGAGGGTTTGGGCTGTGTTTGCCATGCACGAGTGGTGATGGAGAGGAGGGGAGTGCTGCTGTCTAAGTCAATACATCCTTGTTGCTATTTCACTGATGCCTAAAAGCCCAATATGAGAGTGGAGATGCTCCATGCTGCCTTTGGCCTCACACACATGCTGCTTTCCCTAAAGGCTTCATGCCCTAAAAGGATGAAGCAAGGAGTGGGAGGGGAGCGTGGGGTGATGGGGAGAGGTCTCCCCACCCTGCCTGGCTGGTCTTGGCTGTGCTGGAGCAGCACCAAACCCTCCTGACTCCCAGCCCAGCATCTCATCCACAGCTTTTCTTATCAATTTTTTGCATTCTTAAATGCATTTGATGGACTGCAGTTGCTGGAGCACCACAGATCTGCTGAGAGGCTCTCTGAAGTGCTGGAAGATTAAAGTGTAAATAGAATATTTTTGGGGAGCTAGCCATAGTCCACTGATAAGCCTGAGGGAAGAATGGTTCAGAACAGCCCAGCCAAAGTCACTGCTGGCACATGGGGTGTCCAGTAGTTTTGGGAGCTGTCAGATTTTCTCTCACTTCATATAAATTGTAGAGAAGACAGAGTTTTGTCCTTGAAGAATAATACAAAGAGGTACTGAAAGTATATTCACCACTCTTTCTATCTTTAAGGCACCCTTTAATTTCAAATGCATTGTTCCAAGTTGTTTTTGCTGGAATAATTATAAGGTGTTGCAGTTTATCATCCTCTTGGATGACAGCCATACCTGGAAAAAAACACTGAATAAAAGCCACGTTAGCAGTTAGCCCTGGGCTGGTTCCCACTGTGAGCCAAGCCCTGTCTCTGGAGCTCAGCTGTTTGCAGTTGGCAATCCATTTATTTAAAAGCTGTTAAGATACTAAATATTTTTTTTCCCTAGGAATTCAATGAAATTGTGTGCAATTAATTTCTGCATTTCCAGCAAGCAGTTAAATTTTTTTGTTCTCCATTAGCTAACAAAGCTCTTGAAGTGGAAAGCTGCTTTCCTGCCACAATGAAGCAATATTAATATTTTGCTCTGAAAAACTCGATTTGGGGGGGGGGTCACAAAACGTTTTGCAAAGGTGGATGACTGTATGGATTGGCATGTGCACACAAATATATATATATATATCACAAATATACATATATATATATATATATATATATATATATATATATATATGCCATCTGTCATGGGCTTTTCTGTTGTCTCTAACTGCAGCTGCAGCTGGTTCCAGCTGGGGTGAAAGCTGACCCTCACCAAGGAAATGTGGCAACTTCCAGACCTCCAAATTATTTAGGGGTGCTTTAAAACGTTTGAAAACATCCATTCAGTCTCTTTCCCTGCCTACTTCCATGGTAGACAAAAAGACTGGGAAATTTTGATTATGTTTTTTACTAAAAAAACAAAAACAAGCAAGCAAACACCTCCCCCGAAGTCAGGCTGACTGGAAGATTTATGAGGGTGAGTTCGGGGGAGCTTATTTTCTTGGAAAGTTTCAATTTCATTTCTAAGAAATAAGGAAACAAATATTGAAGCTTCCATTTATTTTTTTTTTATTATTATTAAATATAATGCTGTTTTCTAGCCAACCCTAAGTCTACAAAGCCCAAACAATAACTAACATGATCCAGTCTTGGGTGCCAAGGTAAATCCTTTCTGGCTTGGGTAAGAAACCAGTGAGCTCTGGGCAGGCACAGGAGCATGGAAAAAGGTCAGGGCAGGATTTCTGGAGGGATTTTTTCCTCTCCAGGAAATCCTGATGAGAAGCCCATCAGCCCTCGGTGTCTTCCCTTTATCCAAGCAATAACTCAGGCTCTCTGTCCCCAGCCAAGTCCCTTTGACAAGTCCTGTGACCCCATCTCAATGCCAAGGGACTGGTTCCCCTGTGGTTGTTAACAGCTAAGCCTCTGCACAGCAGCTTGGGAATGTCATCCTCTCCTGCATTTTTCCTCACTGGCCTCTCCTCTTCCTCTTCTCCCTCCTCTCCTCTTCCTCTCCTCTCCCAGCCCTCGCCAGGCCTGCCCTGGCCTCTTCTTTGTCAAGGCTCTGAGATGCTCCCTCTGCTGCAGTGCAGGAGAAAGGTGAGCACACCCATTGCAGGAGCAGGAGCAGGTTGCCGTGGCTCCTTCCCCAGGAGGAGGATTTGCCAGGGAAGCAGGAGTGAACAAACCCAGCCCAGAGCCAGGAGGCACCAGCCTCATTCTCTGCGGGACGTTTTGAGGGAAAGTCGCGTGGTTGTGCCCGATGCCGAATGACAAATCGCGGCGCTCTGATGCAAAATTGTTTCCAGTTGCTTTCCAGCTAGAGGAATTAATCCAGCCCCAAACCACCCATGCAGGAGCAGATGAAGTTGCACAATGGAGTGTTTAATGGCTGATTTTTAAGGTGAGAAGATAAGGGGATATATCGCATTTTATTAGGAAAGCAACAGAGCCAGTTCTGAGATTTCGACTTATGAGCAGCAGCAAGTTTAGAAACAAAACAGACCTCTTTCAAAATCAGCCTAGGGTTAGGGATGGTCCCAAGGAAAAGGCTGTGGAGGCAGCCATGTTGTGGCAGTTTTGCTCTCCCTTTGGGATGCCTTTCGCAGCTGCAGTGTGCCTGGAGCTTGGGGCTTTCTGCTTTAAAAACCCTAACCCTAGGCATAACCCTAACCCTAACCCAAAAACATCCAAAATATTGACTAGCCTGTGCACTAGCCAGGTCTGGGGGAATGAGTGTGGGAGTCTGTAATGTCTGTTTCTCTTGCTGCCAGCCTCTGCTGTGTGTAGAGTCTGGGGTTATGTCTGAGGGATTGTGTGTGTGTGTGTGTGTGTGTGTGTGTGAGAGCCACTGCCGGAAATTCAGCATCTGGAATCCATTGTGCCACAGTCATCCCGAGCTGAGCTGGAAGCCAGAAGAATTTCAGACTGCATGGGTGCATTTTTTTTTTTTCCTCCGTGCTTGTGGGATTTTTAAAGCGCAGAGAAAAACTCAAAAGAAATCTGAATCCCAGCATCTCTAATCCTCACAAGTTGACTTCACATTCTTTGGTTTTGAGGGTCAAATTGTGACCCTTGCACAGGAGCCAGAGAAATCTCCTTCCTCCTGCCCTTCAAACAGCACCCACTGTTCCCAGGCACAGCGTGCTCACAAAAGCCACTCTTGGAGAGGGCTGGCCACAGCTCCACACTGCCTGGGAAGGATGTGCAGCTTCATTCCACCTATTTACACCACCCACAGGGAGGTTAACAGACCACAGAGGAGGTGGCAAATGACCCTGCTAGAACCCCATGTCTACCTCTGTGCTGGGCATCATCCCTGTGCTGTCTGCCTCCTTGTTCCCTCAGGGGAATGCACACCAGGCAGAGGATGGAGAGCAGAGGGAGGAAGGTGGTAGAAGGGGTGGGTGTGGGCTGCCTTGTGCCAGTCCTCATGGAGGGCTCAGGGACCCTCAGTTGATCTCAGAGACCAGACCAGCCCACCTGTGCCCCCAGAATGCCAGCAGCACACGAGGATTTTTACATCTTTGACATTGCTGAGCTCAGTCTTGATTTATTTTAGAGAGAAGTTTCTCTCTGAGGTTTTCAGAGGCTGGAACTTGACACCTCCATGCTGCAGGAGGCAGGAGCCAGAGCCTGGATATGTGGCAATGCCCAGAGGCCAGAGGGTACAACAGGGCACTGGGAGAGGAGCTGGAGCATCACCCACCACTGCTCAGTCTGTGATACCTGCAGGGCTAAAGAACAGCTGCCACCCCTGTGGCACATCCTGCAGGGGTGTGCAGTGGCATAAACCTGGGACTAAATAATTCATAAAGCCCCCTCCTGGGGAATGCCACAATTTGGGGTGCAGGTAGTTGGATTCTTTGCCTGTTGGAGGCTGTTCCAGACCCCCACTGCTCAGATGGTGCCTGATTCCAAGCCTGGACTGGTCTGTTGTCACCTAACCTCATCTATTTCCCTGCAAAAAGGGCTCTTGAATAGCTCTTCTCTCTCACAGGCATTATCTTTCCAAGTATTTATAGAAAGCAATTAATGTCCATTCTCACTTGTGTGGACTGAGGATGTCACTTCTCAAAATCTGTCTTTGAGGAACTCCCTAAATGACGTGGGCAGTCAATAGTTCCTTTTTCTGCTGCTGATTTGGTGTTTCCCTTTTCCATGAAAAATCAATGTTTTCTCTTTAGCTGGGGGAATTATTTTATCAACAGTTCCTTATTAATGCCTCTTTCCCCCAGTTTCTTTGATTTTCCTGGTGAGAACTAACCAAAGCCTTTACTGAAATCTTGGTGAGATCTACCACATTCCTGTTCTTTAGGAAATGAGATATCAAGGAAAGATGCTGAGTGTAATTGGTGTTACCTCTGATAACTTGCAATAGAGGTTTATCCTGTTTTTCTACATCTGAATGTGAAATGAGACTTCAGGCACATTCAGGTGCTATAATGGTTATTCCATATACTGAATGATTAAAGGTAGAATTTGAAGGAGATAGATGTGGGCATCCTTCAGAGCATAGATAAAGCATCAGGAGATGAAGTTTGAAGCAAAATGAAAATCCTTTTGTTGTTAAATTAAGAAAATCCTCCATTCTGTTGGGTTGTAAGCAAAAAAAAAAAATCTGTTTCTTCTTTTGGGTTTTCTTTTGATGTATGGCACATGTCAAGACATGTGAGTGTTCACAGGGTGCATGAAACTGTAGATCAGATAAAGGAGACCCTCCCCTAAAATCCATTATTTCTGCCTTTCTCATACTTTCTGGTCAGGTTTCCTTCCCCTCTCTAGGGAACTGCCAAGCTGAGGGGTTTGGTGCCAGCTGGTGGAGAGCAGGGAGGACTGCTGCAATGGAAAACATGAATGCTCTCACTTCAGAACTGCAAAATAAGCAGCAGGAGCCTCTGCCCATGTCTGATGAACCTCTGGGGGTGGAAGGGATGTGATCTGCCCTCCACTGGTCAGAGCTGCCAAAGAGATGGGAGAGATTCGGATTCAAAGCCCCAGGAACTGTGTTGGATTCAATGTGGGACTCAGAGAGCTCAGCCCGTTTTTCCAGCCTGCTGTAAGTGCCATGGGAATGTCTTTTGTGTCTCTTGCATTCTGCTCTCTGTGCAGGCCACTGTGGACGTCCTCTAAAGCAAATCACTGCTGTGGAGCACGACAGCCCCACACAGCCAAACAGCCCTTTCTCTGCAGCTCCAAACCAAGGCTGGCTCCTGTGTCATCTTGTGAACATTTTAAGTGTCATAAGAAACCAAACAGTATCCTTTTACAATCCTGTACTTTATTGCCTTAAAACCCCACAGCTGTAGGAATAAAGTCCCCTCTCTACCCTCAATACCCCAAACTGACTTAGTGGTTCAAATATTCCTGAGCTATCAGCTCCCTTGATCCTGGCACAGAATTTATGCCAAACTCCAGCCAGCAAGTGATCACCGAGGGAGGCTTGAACTGAGAAAACAAATAAACCCTGGTGCATTCTGAAGCAATGCAAATTTTCACTGTGTATGAGCCTTGACAACATACATTATGTCTGCATTCAGCAACAAATCTGTTATCTCCTGGCCTCAGAAATATGCCACAGATGCAAGTTACAGAAAAACAGTTGCTACAAAAAGGGGATGTGTAAGTAGTTACCATCAAAAAAATCCGCAAACCTAAACAAATGTGAACTACTATAATGTCTCACTGCTTACCACAACAGAGAAAGCAAGTCTGGTTTAGAGGGGAAATGATGCAAAACACTGCTCTCCAAATCAGAAACATCCCAGCAAGACCTCCCATAGCAACAAAGGATTAAAAATAACAGAGGAAAAACAGGACAGGGCAGCCAGCATTACCTGGGCTGCATATTCAATTCAGAACCCCTCACTGTCACGCTGAAAAGCTTCACTGTTGTGCTGAAAACATTTACTGCTTAGATGACCTCCACCCAGGCACTGTCAGGAGTGGCACTGCAGCTGTGGGGCTCCAGCATCACTGCTGTGCTCATCATGGGGTGGTTGCATCACACAGTGAGGTCTCCTAGGCTGAGTCTGCAGTGCACAACCCCAATTACTAAAAACCCCCAATTCTAATCAACCATGTAGTTATGGTTTAGGAGAAGGAGCTAGATCTGAAACAGAAAAGCTGTGGATTTTGATTTGGCCCCCAGGAATATTGCCTGTGGCAGGGTCAGGCAGGGGTTATTGGGTTATGTGAACTGCCATGTGAATATGGGGCTGGAAATGAAGTGAGCCCTCAAGCACACAGAAATTGGCCATTTCTGAATTACAGGCTCACTCTTTGAGCAGCTTCAATGGATGTGGTCAAGTCTTGATCATGAATTGTTGATGGAAAACAACTGCAGTGAATGAGCTTTTTTACTCTACCTGGTAAATAATAGATCTTCAAAGAGGGATGAGAACTGAACTGTACAGAAATTCATTAAACATCAACATACAACAGATGCTGTATTCTGAGTCTTGGGTCTTAAAATGTAGCCATCTACTTGTACTCTTGGCTTCTATATTTTCTTTAATTACTTCAAACCTTGTCTCTCAATAGTCATTTCTGTTACCAGCTACTACAGGGACTTCCGAGCTCCATTCCTGGTGTGGCAGTAGGGTCTCAGACTATATTTGGATATTGGAATTTCAGGGTGGAAACTATTCACTAATTGTTATTTTAGCCTCTGCAGTAGCATATCAGGCTCCAGCATCTTGGTTTCTTCCATTTCAGAAATCAGAGAGTGTCTGCCTCCCAGCCATGTAATGGTTTTGTGTGAAGGAGCTTTCTGCCCAAGACTTTGTGTGCACATGAAGTTTAAAAAATGTAAAGAATAAAATTCCATTTAACATTTTCTTCTGCCTGTCTACCACACTGTGACTCTGCAATTGGTGAGCTCTTTGCCATATGAAAAGATGAGCTTATGAAAATTCAGAGAAAACCTCCCCAATTCCCTAAAGAACCAAAAATGGGAACAACATATTCTGAAAGCTCATCCTCAGCAGCCAAACTCTGATCCAACACAGATGTAGTTGAATACTGTAGATGGAAAGATTATAATTTTATATATTGTTTCTCTTGCTTTATCATTCTCTACATTTTTATGGGCCGGCCACATCTTGCTTCATGTACAAACATAAATTCACATCATGTATGTGAATAAACACTGTTGAGCAAAGTCTTTTTCTGATACCCGTAATGGGAAGTTTTCATCCTGGGGTTAGCTGTACAGCCCACAAACCTGCACACTTCTGATTCCTGTGTATTATACTATTTCTTGATAATAAGAGTGTGCAACCCCAGTTTACTGCTCTCCATTTAACAAAGGAAACCAATGTTTATTTTGTATGTCTGAAAAGCACAAACTCAATTAAAGGAATGACCGATGAAATACTGACTCAGGAGCTTGTACACACATTTAATCACACGTGGGGGAGAATCCCCCCTGGAAGACTGATTGTGCTGCCCATTGAGAATGGTGTCAAAATCCATTACCTTCAACAGGAACAAGAACTGGCCAAATCTCCAGTGCCTCTCCAGGCTTATAGTTGGCACAAAAATTCCAGCATCTGCTGCAGGATCCTGACTTGTGCTGTGCACACAGAAATGTCTGTCCAGAAAAGCCCACAGCTACAAGGACCCCCTGCTGCAAAGGGCAGCTGGCTGGATCTGGGTACCCAGCAGAGCATAGCTTGGATCCCACAAAGAATTCATCCATCCCTGTGGTATTCATGTTACTGTCCTTGAGCAATGTACCAGAGTGGGCAAAGGTCACAGCTGGAAATGGCCAGCCCTGCCTTGTAATGCTGAAGGGGGATGGCAATTGGGTTGTGCATTTCCCATGCATAAATATGGAAAGTTACAAAACTCCCTAGTGTCAGTTATTTAAAATATTACTGACAAATTTTAACCAGGCCTCGCTCTAGCAGCTCATGCCTCGTTTTTAACACATGGAAAATAGAAGTTTTTTTGCTGGGACAGTCTGCATCTTCAACATCATCATTGGTAGAGCTGGAGTCACTGATGAAATTTTTCAGTTGTATCATTTTCAGTGTAACTTAGGCACAGCTGCTTTCAGCTGAAAAAGACATTAGGAAGGCAAAAAAAGCCACCCTGGGCGTTGTAAGCATGAGAGTGACCTGCTCACTTCCCTACTACAGATGACTTGCGTAATTTGACGGTCAAACCTATTGAAACTACACAACATACTCTGTTTTTCAATTTCATGGACAGTGATGTAACTCCAAAACAAGCAATGATTAATGAAATATCATTTGTCCCACCCAAAGCAAGAAATGTCACACTGCTCCAAGCTTTGCTATTACACTGAAAATGTCTAATAAAATGTCTCTAGAAGAGTTTCAGCAGCGCTGTTTCTGTCACAGGCCTGGCAGCTGGTCTTCTCTGCCACAGAAAATTCCATGTGATATGGTGGGGATTCTCTAGGTACATCTGGAGAATGGCTCAAGTGGTTACAGTTGGATAAATGGTTCCTTGCTCAATATCCTCAGTCATTATATCTGCTAGCCTTTGTGTTTTCTTTACAAACCAGCAGAATTGGGTTATCTCATGCAAGGCCACAGCTGAAAAGGAAGTAACAGAAGAGAAAATACATTAATTTGGAAATGTCTCGTTTTGTGGAGAGGTGACTGTGTCGTGTCTCATTCATCAAAGGCTTGTCATGCCTGACTGCTGTGGGAGGGATGCATGAACCCCACACCAGGAATTCACATGGAAACCTCAGAATTTCAAATAGACTTGTTCACTGCTCAGCTTCATCATCTCTCATCCTCATTAAAGTAAAAATATCATATAAACCAGGAAATCACTCAGTAAAACATCCTCCACACCAACCCACACTGATGGAGTGAGAGATGAAAAAGAAAAAGAGAAGGCAAAAGAAATTTTGGTGTGCCTCTGCACACCAAATGCAGAGGCGAAGTTGCTGTGTGAAATGTGTGTCTGCCTCCAGAGTCAGGCAAATCAACAGCAGATGTTTGAGATAACCTCTTGTGGCTGGAACTTGACATGTCAAAGAGCAGTTCTGCCCTACAGACCTTCACTTCTTCCCCCCTTAGGAGGGTAACAGGAGATCTTTCTGTCATCCAGAGGAATTTCTCTTCTACCAAGATGCTAACTCTGGTAATTCAATACATATCAGCCTCTGAAACTGATATATATGAGGGGCTGCAGAGGTAGGAATCCCTCCAAGCTCTGATACTATTTTGGGGGTTTATTAGGACACTTCCATGGGACAAAAAACTGTGCTGAAATGTTCATAGCAACCCACACTCCCTGGGGTCTGCAGCAAGTGGGCTCCTGTTGTGCAGGAATTGGGAGCTGGGATGAGTGGGGTTCACATGCACAAGACTGATCTCTCTGCTGGTGTCCCAGCTCTTCTTGCAGGTAACAGAACTACAAAAGTGTTTTTTTGAGCAGGCAGTTGGGCTCTAATCCTTCACAGCAGAGCAAACGTGACATGAATGAAGCTGGCAAAAAAGCTTTGCAAAAGCTCAGTCACTCAGCAAGTTACTGGGATGAATACTTTTGTCACCAAAAAGTGGCAATTAATTCTTCACCCAAGGGATCTCTGTCCTCTCCTCCTCCAGGCAAAAGAGTTTATGTTCTGGTATTCCTGCAGAGCTCATTGCAGGGACATGGCAGGAACAAGAGAGATATCTTGGATTTGATCAACCCTCATATAATGAAGGCATGGGAAAAATAAAGCCCAAAGGAAGGTGAAACTGAAGAGGAGTTTCATCAACGCCTTCATCTTTCTAGAAACAATCAATTTCATCTATCATTTTCACCCAGCTGCAAGGGGCAGCCCCAGCATGGTGGGCTGGCAGGCAGGAATGTTCCCTTGGTAAAATCACCACTGGAAGAAACCAAATCAATTCACCTGAACTTCAGCAGTAACTTGGGCACACCAAAGATCCAAACTGAGTCTTGAGGTCTGTTCAAATCCTTACTTTATCACATTGCTGCACTTTAGACATAGGATAAGGCTTCCAACACCTTCCATCATCACATCTTTAACACCACTGCACACTTATGAGTCTAAAAGACCTTTATTGCCCTCCCCCAGTAATTTTAATATTTTTTTTTTTCCTTCAGAGGTTGAGGTTCCTAGTTATTCTCCTCCCTGCATTATGAAAAATACTGTAGTAAGAAGAAAATGCTCCTGCTTATAATGAAAACCACATTATGGCAGAGCCCTGGAGACTGGCTGGGGGAGGTGGAGGCAAGGGGGCTCCCTGGCTCTGCTCAAAGTATGATCCAATAAGTCATTTCCAGGGTAAACACATAAATCTGTCTATGTTGAACAGAATCCAAACAATCAGAAGTATTCCCCTTGCCTTATTCAAAACATCTCTCCTGCTACTGAGGAAATAAAAGGAGTGGATAAAAACAAATGCCCTTTAGTGGAAGCTGAAAAAGAAAACGTCCAGTGTAAATGTTCAGTTGGCCACTGAGTAACTTTGCTCAGAGGTAAAGTTCTGGCTGCTGCTGATGTTCCCTGTCTCGCTGGTGGTGTCATGCATGCCCTGATGTTGTTCAGAGGATGAGATGTTAGGATGGATGCCCCAGAGAAAAGAAAAAAATGGGATGGGAAAGAAAAAAAAAATCAACATTTCTTCCCCTGCAGCAAATTTGGTTTAGCTAATGTGCAAGTCTGGATTTGTACAGAAAGCAGAACCTCCAATAGCAGCCTGTTTTCATCAGTCTGCCCTGCTGGGGAAGTGTAAGACTGCTCAGTTGAATGTAAAGATCAAGGAAAAATTTCTTTTTATGAGGGTCAAAACTGCTTGTAATCTGCAGTGTCAAATTAAAACCCCAAATCTGATAGACTTTGCAGTGCAAATGAAAGCTACTGAGCTGCCCTAATCCAAGCTCTCCCACCCCCAACATCTAGCTCTGTGTGTAATGTCACTGAAGGAGTCACGATCTGCTACAATTAGTGTCAGGTATGGCTCACCCTGATGTAAACCAGTGTCTATGAGGAGCTTTTCAAACCCAGTGCTATTGTCTGCTATCTTGTTTAAAGCATTGTCCTCGTTGTTATCTTAAACACCTTTTTCTGCAAAGGCAATGATGTTCTCAGAGAGCTGGAGTCACAATGAAGCACCAGGTGCTACAGAGGTGTTTTCATCAGAGTGATTCCAAGTGAGCATTTAAAAATGGTGATACTTGAAATCACCTCTCTAGCTGTCTTCTAGGGTTCATTTCTGCTGCAGAGTCCTAAAACTAGCCAGTTTCCTACTGAGGAAACAATTCTATGTTTTCTACTTTAGGTCTTCATTAGGAGCACTGGGAACAAAACACAATGTTCAGCTTTAGGTCATTGCCAAATTGTGCTATTCAGTTATTTTCCTTGGAGGCCCTGTCTTTAACCTCTGCTGTTATTTTAGCCCAGCTACCTTTCAAGTTTGTTTGTTTAGACAGGTCTATAACCCAGTAAAAGGTGAGCCAGGTTCTCTGAATTATGGCTGTAGATAGCACAAAGGCAACCAAGTCATGGCCAGTAGAATTCAGGAAGATGCCACCAGTCAGTTCATCCTTTCTGTGTAACCAGCTGGATTCTGCCCTGAGGTTCTACAGGCAGTTCAGCAACACAACTACAGGTCATTTTTCAGCAAACACACACAAGAGACTGAATATCTCTGTGGATCTTTTACAATTCTTTCATAGCAACATGCTTGTATCTTGTCTTGCTACTCATTCTATAATTCTACTCATCAGCCCAAATCCGTCAATTTTAATTTGAATTGGTTAGCTAGAAGATGATTTGGACTTTCTCTGGGTTGTATTTTCCCTGCCTCTTGCTCAGCTGACGCCACTCTTGAGCTTCTGTTTCTTGCAGGAAATTCTGAAATGTGGCTCCCAAGAGTGCGGGTCTGACGCCGCAGTGTGGACGCGTCATTTCTGCCCTGGGCCAGCTCCTTCCTGCATCAGCTCAGGGGATGTGGCACATCAGCTCAGGCCATGTGTCACTGAGACACACATGATCCCCCCACTCAACTGTTTCTACACTCGGGCAGACAGCAGAGTGAGTAGTAAGGAAGGAATTAAAATTTTTATGTCACTCCCTTCACTGGAGAGAACGTTTAGAGACATTACTGGCATAGTCATGTGGAGTGTTTTCCAGACTAGATTTCACCAAAAGACTTCAAAGCAGTTTAAGGAAATAACTTTAATATTTAGATGGTTTTGCAAGAAACAGATTAATTCAGCCTTGCATTTGAGCTGAAGAAACTCCTAGCAAGAGTAGAATAAAGCCCATTTTGTGCAGATGGATCCTCATCATCTGAACTCATGTGGCTCCTGCAGAAGGTGTCAGGAAATGGTCACTGGTGGGGACCAGAAAAAAGAATCTGTTCTCCTACATCAAGAAGGAAAGAGACAGAGCACCCACAAAAGGAAGAACTGGAGAGCAACTGGGCCCTTGAGGAGGGCATGGGATGGGTTTGGCTGTAGGGGATGGAAATGTCATGTACACACATCTGGGAGAGGGAACTCTTCCTTGTCTCAGATACACATATCAGGTCAGAGAGATATATTGGGCATCTGCTTTATCATCTGACCATCTCCCACATCAGGTCATTCATGGGTAGATTTGATGTTTCAGGGGGGTTTATTTCCCAGAGGACATCTTTTCCTTCTTAACTGTGCTCTTCCCATGTGTCATTTCAAACATGGCTACCAAGGGCTGAAAGTGCTGCTGAGGTGCTTTTAAAGGCTCAGGACTTAAATTCTCAGGTTGCCTAAACAAAAGGCATTCTAAAACCAAGGAAAGTCGTACTCAAGTATTGTTAGTGATCTGGACTTTAGTGACTTTGCTATATTTATTTAAAAAATCAATGATGGAGAATGAGATTTAAATAGGATCTGCTAAAGCCCATTTAACCCTTGAGCCATCTTCCCCTGGTCTAACTGGTGTTTAGAGCTAAAGGAAAATACCACAAGCTTATTTCTAGGGTTCACCTTGGAGAAAGCAGAAAGCAGACTCAATGGGTATTTCATGTCCCTCAAGGGGTACATTGTGCTTTCACAGCTCCTTGTGAAGGTCAGGAAATCAGCTGCTCAGAGCCTGTTCTGAACAGTTTGCAGACTGGCAACTCCAACATCTGGGCTAGGGGGATTGTGCTTCAAAGGAAAGTAGTGAGGAGTGGGGGGTCTCTTGTAAAACTGGGTTCCTGCTCTGCATCCATTGATAGTTCTTGTCTCAGTGAAAATTGCTGATGTATTTCTACAAGCTGACTGCTGAAACTCTGCATGCAGCTGCTAGCAGTGGGATGCTGGGGCATAGAATGCATGTGCTAAGCCATTTTCTTGGAAGCTTTTTAGATATCTACATTCAGTCTGGAGAAGGAAATTATTTCCCCTGAAGATACCTCCCTTTTGATGCCTTCTCTCCCAACAGTGCTCTTCTGATGCTTCACTTTGTGGAAGGAAGCAGAAAGGCTGGTTGCAAACAGTGAGGATACTGCTTTACCACAAAAAAAACCTGGCAAAATGTCTGTTGGTTTAGTTTCATTTAGAGCAGGATTAAAACCCAGCTTCTTTCTTTTCCTGAATCAAAACATGGAAAGCAGAGGAACCACAACTACTGGAAATAAACATTTTCATAAAATCAGTCTGAACTTTGCCTTATAGTGTTACTATTCTAACAATTATGCCCAAATAAAACACAATCTACTGGCAAACAATCTATCAATCTAAAAGAGAAAATGTAACTAATATTGGTTGATAATTTATTTTGTATCTGACTGTTCTACCAGAACCATTAAATCCTGGTTAGTTTAGAATGGTTAATTTGCTTTTGAAAGAAATTTCCATCTGTGTAATATGTTTTGTTAAATCTAAGCCAAATTTAATAGAAAAAAAATTTATTTTTGCATACCAGAAAAGGACACATTTCTTGCTAATTTTGCAGCCATGCCTTTTAATTTTCCACCCAGTAAACAGTGCTCAGATCCATTAAGAGATGGACTGTGTCAGCCATTACTGAAACCTCCTCTAAGCTGTCAGTAAATGCTGTTTGAAAGGTGGTCCTTTAATAAAAATGGAACAAGAACTGGATGTAGCTTACCCGGGATACTTCTTAGTTCTTCCTGTTGCCAAGAGGCCAAAGCTCTTACTGCATGTTTGGCACTGCATTTGGCACAGCAGCAATGCACATTACAGTTCATAGGAACAGGTAAAGAAGAAATGGGTACTGGAATTGCTCCTTTACTTTTGTTGGCTGCAAAAAAAAGCATTCAGCCTCCTCTTGGAAGTGTTTTCTCAAGTGTAGAATAACACACCAGCAAGAATTGCAAGGTAAGAAGAGTCTTCAAAAGGAAAATTTGTAAAGGGCAAGTCCTACCTCACTAGATCATCTGACAGAATTCTTGTATGGAAAAATTAAATATTTCATTATCTTTGGTTTTCAAATGTGATCTGTGAGGTGGGAGAAGGACTCTGGTGACTGGGACAGAGACACTACAGATGCTCCATCCTCAGCATCACACACTGCTCCTGGCTTTCTTTGGGACCTTGGATGAGTCCTTTATCCCATGAGACGGAATAAAAATATCTATTTATCTCCTCAGTAGGTGTTTTGCCCTTTTAAAACCAAATGCAAATGTTGACTTGTAGGTGCTGTGAATAATCTGTTTTACTCTGCTCATCAAAAGCCACAGGCACAGATCTGAGATTGCAGCTGTGAGAGTCAGCCCTTGCCCCAACCCCAAAGTGCATTTACTGCCCCCAGCATTATCCCTTCTTGGGAACTTCTAGCAATACAGACTTGCTTTCTTAGGAATTCTCCTAGCAGCTGGTTGCTTATCTAAGGAAAAGTGACAGATATGAGCATAAGCAGACACACAGGTACTGGTTGCAATTTATCAGTGGGAAAAGATTCCCTGAAGCCAACAGTCAGGCTTGGCTATAGCCTGGCCCAGAGCTGATAAGAAGCAGTTAAACCCAAGAATGCACCAGTCTGAATAAGAAAGGAAGAAATAGGTTTTATCTATTTATCCTCACTTATTTTAACTCAAGGGATGCTCCAGAGGGTACCCCTGGGGCCAGGCTCAGGACCTGCAGAGCCACACCCAGGCACAGCAGGCACAACCCATGTGCCAGGAGCGCTGCTCCTTTCTGAGCCTGTCTGCAGAAGGGCCTGATGGGTCAACACTCACAAATGCAGTTCACAAATGCTTCCAAAAGCTCAGATCTCATCCTAACTCCTCAAACCATCTCTGTGGAGAATAGAACAAAGGCTCCCAAAGCAGCTGTGTGTTTGGGATCTCTCAGTGAAAGGCTGGCAGTCTCCACCTGTGAATGAACTCAGCTGCTGTAGATCAGGTCAATCACTCTGTTGTGTGGCTGAACTTCTCTTATTCATGGATGGGCCTTAGCTATCTTTTATTTATTTATGCAGTCATCACTAATTTTACCTGACTAATTATGCCTATGAAGGACAAATATTTCTTTTGTTGCTTGTTTTTTTTTTTGTTGTTTTTTGGTTTTTTTTATATTTTAAATCCATCCATTTAAAGGATAAGAAAGAAACTTAACTTGGTTAAGTATTAGCAGACACCAGGTTCAGGGCAGTGAATAAGCTGTGGTTTGCACCATTAACAGAGTAGATTTAGTATTTTGCTAGTCAGAAAAATAACCAAAATAATATTTATTTCTGTTCTTGGAAATGTATAGGAGCTGTGTCCCTAAGAGGAAAGATGTGCTTTCAGAGTTGTGCTTTTCCCCAGCCTATCTGGAAAAAATATCTTCATGTAGGCTGTAACAATTGAAGCACAAGCTATTTATGCATTGATGGGTACTTCTGACTTGAAATATTTGACAGGCTCTATGTTAAATATCTGGTTTCAGTTTCTAAATGTCTATCTCAAAGGCTCTCTTTCCCCTGTGCCTTATTTAAAAAAAGGCTGTAAGAAAGGAAGTGAGGAAACTTGAAAGTTAAAAACATTCTAGCAGCAGGTAGGAAGCCTTCCAGTGTATTGATCCTCCTTGACCTCTAATTAATGTATTGATTTTGCTGTATTAATTCTATTGATCAAGTAGTTTGTGTTTCTTTAAAAATGATAAATGCTTCTAGGACTTTTAAAGGAAGAAGTTGGCATTGAGAATGGAGCTCTCAAAGATATCAGAATCAGACTTGGCTAAAACTTTATTTACGTCCCAATATTTGCCTCTGCAGCTGATGAGGATGTGTTTAATGGGCTGTTAAATGTGTTTAAACTAACTAGCAATTGCTTCAGCTGTGTCTGTCTAGAGAGAATTTTGTTAGAGACCACTTCCCAAAGGCAAAAATAAACCCCTGGCCTATCAAGAGGAGCACCAGTGCCTGCTGTGGTTTGTGGTGGGAAGTTCTCCTGCAGGAAGGGGCTGGCTCAGCTCGGTGCCTTTGCTGTCAAATGTCACTGATGATGCCCAGTGTGTGAGCAGGAACCCTATGCTTGTGGAGCTGAAGGTTCTGGTGTCTGCAGGAGGGCACAGAAGGTGGGACTGAACCTCTCAGAGTCTCTGAAGGTCCCACAGTGCCTCCCCAAAGAGAACAGGGCTCAGTGCTAATGCTGAACCAGGTTCTTCCCACCAAATGCTGCAATGGGGCTGAGGCTGATGGCTGCTGCTTTTGCAGGGATGCTCCAGGTGCCAGCAGCACCTTCAGGGAGCTCTCCAAGCTATTGCCCCTACTCTGCACACAGCCAGCAGCAGCCTTGGGTGTCCCTGATGGCAGCAGAGCCGGACAAAACCATTTGTCTTGTTTGCAGTGTTAATGCAATTATTTGGTTTGAGAGACACCATCAGCTCAATGGACCTTCTAGCTCACACAGTTTCTGTCTCCTTGGAGCTGCTGGGCTGCCTGGACAACAGCAGAAGCTGAGCTATTGAACACCAGCAATGTGCAGCATCCCAACTCCTGCCTCCAGGCTGGGTGGTGAAAGCCCTGCTTGTGTGCTTTGCTCTTCACTGGCTCTTTGCTGTAAGAATTTTCTAAAACAGTGAAAATGTTTCACCTATGTAACCTGTCTGTTTAATGTGATCAGGGTAATGCTGCTGATTTTTGCTAAGTTAAGGGTAAAGCCTTGCATTGGACCTGGTGGGTTTCTCTGCTGTTCTTCAATAACCCTGCCAGGCTGGGAGTGTAGAAACACAAGTAACTGCAATATTTTCTTACCCTTCATACAGCTGTGCTTAGTTGTTGACAACGTGACGTGGGAGAAAGCAGATGGTTTTGCAGTCCAGAAGTCTGGAATTCATTAGTGGAAATTTTCAGACGTGGGTTATTTTTCTGGGTTTTTTAAATTATTTTTTGGCTGAGCTACAAAAAGTCAAAACAAACAGAGCTGAAAATTCATCATGAGGGGTGTTAAAGAGTTTCTTTGCTCTCTTTCACCAAAGAAGTGACTGGGCAGGAAAATCACTTGAAAATGACTTTTTCCTGGTTTGCTTTATTTGTGACAGCAAACCCTTTCCTGAGAAGAGGAAGCTCCTCTTCCAGTTCCAGTGCAGAGAAGCTGCTCTGGAATTCAGGTTTATTTGTAGAACGTCAACTAATGCCTGCATTTTATACTAACCTCAGAAAGGAAAAGGGGAGGAGACAGAGAAGTGATGTTAATTTATTCACTGAAGAATTCAAAGTGTGCAGTTTTTCCCCTCCAAGGAACTTTTTCTCCTGCTCAGGAACAGAAACTGCACGGCAAATGTTAACCTGTGGCACCCTGACTCGAGACAGGAGGGGACTGGTTTGAGTTTGTTTTCCAGGCACTCAGTGAGAGCAGACTGCAGCATTTCAATACTGCAACTGCCTGGAAGAAGATGGAGGTGGAATTTGTTTGGCAGGAGTGAAAAACTCTTTGCCTGAGTAAAAGCACAGGAGTGTTGAGCCCTGCTGAGGCAGCACCAGCCTGGCTGCTGGTCTAGCAGTGCTCTTGGTTCTGCCTTGAGCTCTCCCCTCTCAGAGTCTCAAACCTGTTTCTTCCACTTTGTAGGTTTTTCCTCCATTCCCACCACCCTGTTGCTCTAGACTCCTCCTCTTCAGGGGGACTATGGCACTGTCTCAGTTTCTGGCAGCTTCTTTCTGGAGTGTTTTCCAAGAGATCCTGTGCTCCAAGGCTGCTCCAGCATCCACCCTTCCCTGCTATTCTACTTCCCATTATCCTTCAGACAGCAAATATTTTCTATCTTGTTACACTCTTCTGATGCTGAGCCCTGGGAGAGCCTGGGCTCTGGTCCAGGGCCAGCAGCTTTCTGACAAGCACAAGCAACAGGGTAACAAATAATGGGGCTTTGGAGAGTCTTTCCATAAGGAAAGGGAGGTGGAGAGAGCAAACAGGCAGGGGAACCTCTCCTGCTCCAATATTTCAGCACACTCTGGGGATCTGCTGCAAAGGATGTTTCAACACCAGCCTCTGGAAGCTGTGCTGCTGGTGAATCACGAGGTGGTTTGCACACACCTTGGTCTGGGAAAGCCTTTAAGCCTTAGGTAAACACAGGTTAACAAAAGTGCGTTGCCTGGGACTTCAGAAGTGTTAGGTAAACTTCTCTGCATCTGGAGGAATTGGTTGTTCAAAAAAAAAAAATTAAAAATCCTGTTTCTGCTTCTCATTTTTGAGCCCGTTGGATTTCCAAGCTGATTTAGGTGTTACCCTCCCATGCAGACAGGGAAGCAGATTTGGTGTGTCACAGCAGCCTCGAAGCACAAGTGATGTCACAAGAAAGTTTTGCCCCAGTCCAGACAGGATGATGACTCTCCCTGGTTGGACTAAGGACTAGCTAAGCCCCTGGCAGCCCTTCTCTCACATCTAATACATAGAGAAGGTGCTGCAGCTGGTTGTTTAACATCTGTGCTCCTTGCACTCAGCCAGTAAACAATGTGACTGAGACACAATGAAATTGAAAATTTTTTTCTGTAAACTGTAATGTGTAATTAGGCAGATGATAATCTCCCATTTCTTGGAAAAGGAAAAGGTTCCTATTTGGGATTTTCCTAGCATGACACGGTTCAGGAAGCAAATGACCTTCCACAGAATTCCCTGCAAACCTAAAGTGGCGAATTTCCGGTCCTTGGTGCCAAGGATGGTGCTTCTTGGGAAGTGACATGCTTCCTGCTGCTTTCCAACTTGGGAATTCTTGTTGCAATTCCAGTGGCAGATGCATGACAGACTGTGAAGCTGTTTCTTCAGCCTTCTTTTACTGTTGCTTTTGGGAAATGAACTCAGAAGATATGTGATATTAAATAAAATGTTTCCTTATTTGATTTTTTTTGTGAACTTACGATATTTTTAGCACATTAGAGTTAAAACTGCCTTCATTTAGGTTGCTTAGAAGTAATTTCAATTTTTCATGATAGGTGGATTCATAAATGTGCAGGCTAATGTTAAATGTTGGCCATTTAATTCAACACCTATCTGTGTTTAGTTAATTTAAAATGTACTCAAGCTGTATTGTAACAACAGATCCAAGCTTTGAGCCTGGATGGACTGGATTGCATTCAGATCTCCCTTGGGCTGCAGCAAGGCTGTGTCTGGAGCTGTACCAGCACCAGTTTAAACACTGCTATGGTTAGAAGGCTTTAGCAATGCTTCCCTCCAAAGCCTGGGCAGAACTGCTGCAGGCTGTAAGGACGGGGGGGGTTTGTGACCATTCCAGGTCCTGCTGCAGGACCCGAGGCTGCAGAGTTGATGTCCTGCAACTCGATCATCTGAGGGGGTGGAGGAGAGCCCAGGGCCTGCAGCTGTACAAATAAGGGATTTAGCTGCTTGGGTTTCAAGTTTGCCAGCCAGTTTTGGTCAACTGAGAGGAAAACTGACTGTCTTTGCTGTCAAAATGTACAGCACCAAAAAAAAAAAAAAAAGTTTCAGACTTGAATTGAAACGAGACATTTTGACTAGGGTAAAACATCTTTTAGGAGTAAATCTTTTCATTTTAAGATGTAACTCAAATACAGAAAACAGCAAATTTCTCTTACTTACTCCCCCAACTCTTCCTTAAATTTTGTCCAAGTTACTAATATACAATACTAAATACAATAAAATACAGTACTAAAATACTAACTAATGAGTTAGTATTTTTTCTCTTTAAATTGCAGAAACAATAGGAAACTTTTAAGAAGTACAGGCTCAGTTTCAGCACACAACTCACAGAAGCACAGTTAAAAGTGGAGAATCAAAACCATCATCCTGTCTCCCACTTGTCCAGATAAAATGATGTGCAAACTGTAGGTTTACTAAAAGCAGAAAACTCAGTTTTGAAGCAAAACATTGTCCTCAACTTACCCCATCTGGTATGTTCAGACCAGAGTAGCCAGAGCCCCATGACAATACCACAGGAACTTCATTTGCCAAAGGCAACTTTGCAGTGCAAGAGCAGAAACACCCCCACAGGGATGCCATCCTTTCATGCATCTCATGGGATACTCTAAACACAAAGTTCTAAATCCATTTAGTAACTGGAGCTGTTAGGACTAGATAGAGTCCATCTGAGGAAGAGAAACCCAAAGAGGATTTCTAATTTTACTGTAACACAGAAGTCCTGTGCTTAATAGAGGAAAACTATATTTAAAACCTAAAAGGAGAGAAAAAAAGAAAACCAAAAAAGGAGAAAATACATGGAATTTTTACTGGCAGTAAAACAGTGCAATTCATAGCTTGGTTATGAGAGTGTTTCACTGTGTGGCTGCAGGAGCTGCCAGGGACAGATTTACTCTGCAGCCCAAGGGGCAGTGGCAGCACAGGAGGTGACACCGTGGGGCAGCTGCCATTTCACTGCGCAGCTTTTCCTCCATTCCAGGCTCACTCAAGGAGAACATCCTGCTCACTTTCACAGGTTGTAGAGCGCTGTTTCTGTTAATTATCAACTTGTGGCTTCTACTCAGTGGTCTCTGTCACCCTGTTCTGCAGCAATGCTGCGTGTGTAGTAAACAAACAGATGCTCTGCAGTTTTTTAAGGTGCTTCCTAATCTCTAGTACAGAGAAACTGCACAAAAACTGAACTGGTTTTGCATATGGCTGGTGATAGGAAAGTTTGGAATCCCCTGGGTGCAATACCTATATTCCTACCAATGCTGATGTGCCCAAAGCTGATTTTGACAACAGGTAGATTATGGCAGGTCTAATAACCCCAAACCCCTGGAAACAGAGATGTAGATGAGTCATTAATTGTCAGTGGAAGAAAATGACTGCTTCTATTTAAGCAGTAAATGCCATTTTTCTTTGAATAAGCTGCCAAAAGAACAAGATCACAAGCTGTTAGAAAAACAACTTGAAGAAGCTGTAGCTGTGATTTGTGTCAAGCTCAGAAAGAGAAATATAGAATCTGTAGGCAAGAGCAGACATCATCAGAATAGCTGTGACTCTGGCACAGAAAATAACCCACCTGTGAGAAGAGTTGTGTTCAATATTGTATCAGTTGCTAAACAACAGCACCACATATCTATCATAATTGGTTTTTATTTATTAAAGCTGGGGAATGCCTGGTTACCTGTGTTTGGACTTAAGGTACTTTACTTTCATCCTCCTCTAAAATAAATAGTAGCACTGAAGCTGTGTTAATACACCAGTCCTAAAAATATTACTGTTGTAGTTTAATCTGGCTCCCCTCATTTATGTATTTCAATCACAAATGGGAGAAAAGGGGGAAGAGGTGGTGTTTTAGTTCCCAGGATGTAATCCTTTGATGCCTATCTCAACTAGAAGGAAGTGATAGGGACAGATTAGGATTTGGGGATAGGGACAGATTAGGATTTGGGGATAGGGACAGATTAGGATTTGGGGATAAGGATAGATAAAACAAATAGATTTGAATGTGTGAGGTAAAGCCAGATGCATCTTGTTATATGGGCTGCTTTTAGAAACTTGGATTTGTTTTCTTTCAGCCTGGAGCTGCTGATAACTGGAGCTCTTTGGAGGTGCCTCCCATTGCCAGCACCTTGCCTCCCTCCAGCTCATTCCAGCTGCTGCTGTGGCAGCTTTTGCTGGGCCCTGGTGACAGAAACAATGTCAGGGGTGAGACAGGGGAGAAAATTGGACTGTTACTCAGCTTGGCTTTGGGAAGAGTGTAGATATGTGTTCTGCAAAACAACAGGGTTTTGTTCACAAAATCAGAAGCTTCTCGCCAGAGAACTCTTTAAAGGGCAACCCAGAGGGCAGCCAGCAGCAAAATCATTTTCTAGCTTCAGAGGTGTTGTTCTCAAGGGCCAGCATAAATCCTTGAAGCATTAAAGCTGTGAAAACAAATTGAGAGAATAATGGAATGAAATTGTTCTTATCAAAATAGCAAGCCAGGTTCATATGCTTAGAAATAAAATTCCCCAGAGCAGTGCAGGAGTTACACCTCACCCTGCTCTGCTCCCTGGTGCTGGGTGAGCCAGAGCAGCTGGGGAGAGCAGAATTATTGCCCACAGGGGGTGGCTGCTGCCAGGAGGGGTCTGCAGGGACTGGGGAAGGAGAGTGAGGCTTTCCTTCAGTGGGGGACAAAGAGGTGATGCTGTGGCCTGTGCAGGGTAGGATGGAGGAGCTGCAGCAGCTTTTTGTTTCTCTGACCAGTTCCTTGCTCAAACACTTTCAGCCAAGCCATGTTGGACATCACTGGAGAGAATTCTCTTCTTGCAATGCTTTTTTCATCTTTGGATTTTAAGCTTCTTGACTTCTCACATGGGCATGCTTTCTGCAACTATTGTAAGTAGCTGGCTTTGCTCCCTCCAACTCCACGTTAGCTGAGAGAATCCCAAATTTATGAAAAATAATGAGTAGATGGACCTGATCCCCACAAATGGGGCAGGGGAGGGCAGGTATGCAGATATCTGTTTTAGTCTGTCAGCATTTCTCACTTTTGACCTGAAGGACCACACAATATGCTAAGAAAACACTGAAGCCAGCACTGAAAGCTGGCTTGCTTGAAAAATCTACAGACTTTTCCAAGAATTTATTTTTCTCTCTGACACCATCGATTTATTTGCAGCTCTTGTTATAAGGAATTTACATCAAAACCTCAGAAAACCACTTTTGCTTTTTAAAACACAATGCTTTAGATGAATTATTACTAAATGTGCCTTCATGTTTTTTAAAGTATTTAAGATCCAGTTAAATAGCTGGGTTGGTTTTACATTACACATGCTCCTCGTGACATTCAGCTGAAAAGCCACCACTGAATGAAATCATGGTTACTTAATCCTCAGTCATAGGTAGGATGTTGATTCATATTTATCAATGTGAATCATTGATTGTGTGTAACTCCTCCTACCACACATAATTTTTATAATTTCAAAGTCAACTGTTTGACAGTGACAAATGACAATTAACTCTCCCCGGTCCCAAATTAAAAGCTCTTGATTACTATTTCATACTTTTAAACTGAAAATACCAATGCCTTAGCCCTACACAGATCCTAGGTGAGCAGCTAGTTGACACCTCCACTCAGAGAACCATCAAAATTGCAAACAGTTTTTTCTTCTCTTTTGAACCTCTCAGCAGAAGAAGGGTGTTGCTGTTTTCACTTCAAAACCATTGCTGATTGTTTTCCAAACTCACTGTGGAGCTGAGATGGATGCAGAAGGTGTCCTGAAGCTCAGCCTGACCTTCTTCATGTGCCAGCAAGGTCAGCATTTCCTTTTTATATTTTCTGTGGGTGAAATTCAGTGCCACTGGAGTGACTCCTGGTTAACAGCAGTCACTGTTATCAGACTGGGAAGAAATCAGAGAGATCCAGACCAAGCTGTCAGCCCAAATATTCCTGAGAGCCATGGTAGGGAATAACACTGTCCCACTTTGTTAAAATGAAAGTGATGGTGATGAGAATGTTCAGAATTTGTCCATGTTTTAAATATTTTTTATTTGGAGTAATACATAAAAATGGCAGAAATGCAGAAGCCTACTTGTGGGGGATGATGATCTGTAATGTACAATCACTGCTTTTAGGCTCTCAAATTCCACATTTTGAAGCAAGAAATCTCTAAATAAATAATAGATAATTATATGTAATATATAAATACATAATATGTAATATATAAATATATCTGATATATATATATTACATATATACATATATGTTGAATATATGTATGTTAAATACATTATATATATAAATATATAAGATAAACTAAAATAATATATAATATAAACTAAAATAATGGATTTCATTGTTAATATAAGAACTTGTGCTGTGCATTCTAATATGAATCTAGAGACAGGCTATTAGTTCTCAGAAAATGTTGTAGCAGTTCAAAAAGGCAATTTAAAAGGAGTTTTATAACCCAGTCATAATCATGGAAGTGCTGGAGTTGGAAGGGACTGCCATTTGGTTACCCCTTGTCCTTCACACCACACACAGGTCACTCAGTGGTGACCCACAGGACAGGGTCTGTTCCAGTGGTGTCACCAGGGAAAGGGCCATAAGCCACCCTCTGGGGCCTGTTCATTGCATGATTGCTCCTCCTAATTTTTTTTTTTTTTTGTATATTTATCACAATTCTTCCCTCTGGCACTTCACATCCACTACATTTTTCCTGCCCCTGATTACTAATGAGAGGGATTTGGTCTTTTCACTCCCTGAGACAAGGGAACCTACTGGAACTCCTCACTAGGAAATTTGGTCCCCATGGCTGTCAAGGGCCAGAACAAGGTATTCAGAGATGTATCTGGGCCTCTTGAGTATGGAAATGCAGTTTGAAATAGGTGTCCTTAAAGTGCTGATGGCTGCTTTTCAGGGCAGATCATAAATGCTGTGAGAACTAGTATCTGCATTAGGCTCAGAGGGAGCCTAAACATAAATCCCTCCTCTTTCCAGCCACATAATTTTCATTGCCCCTCGCCTTTGCCCATTGGTGCTCCAGGCAAATTCCTCCTTACCTGACACTAAACCAGTGATACAGAGATCTCCATCCTGTACCCCACTGTTTCCTACTTCTATTTTTGATCACTTGTGTAAAGACAGAAAAAAAGGAGAAAGATGTAGCTGGGCAAAAATTCCTGATCCTTTGGGTGCCCCTGCAGGTTTGTGTTCAGACCTTAGTGGGAGGTTGCACCCCTTGACCTCCTTATTGCTCATCAGTTGCCTGTCTCTCATGACAGGAAAATTGCAACCTTCAATTTGCAAACTCTCTGTCAAAACTGCTCTCTTTGGTTTTGGGTTTTTTTAATGGTCTCATGAGAAGAGCATTTTTCCAGAGTATGGCAGAATTTCTGGATCCTTATTGTGCTGAATACAGTAGGTGATGCTTCAAAATATTTTGGCTTTTAGAGTTTAAGAAGTTGTGAGATGAGAACAGTTTGATCATCTCATCTGAGTGCCATAAAATGTGTCCTTCAAGACAAACAAACCCACTAGTAAAAAGAATTAGTGTACTCTCTAATGCACTTCCAAAAAGTCATGAGAAAGACAAATGGCATCAGAGAGATGTGTCTGAGAAGTGTTGACTGATAAGTTATCAAGGTGATGCATTAACCACTAATTAATGCAGTTCTTCCTAGCAGTTGAATCTCATTTTGTTTAGTTTTCTCCCTGGGAATGTCACATGGAAACATGAAATGTCTTGCATGAGCGGAATTTTGGGCTCTAACTCGTGATCTTTGGCAATTAGTATTGCAGTGATGTCCAAAAAAAATTCTATCTTTCCTACTGTCTGTATCACTCATTAGTTAAAATGCCCCACAAGGAGCAAATAAGAAGTTTTCCTTTATTGTCTATAATTTAATATAAATAGCAATGCTACTTAACAGACAGAGCTGTGATTAGGAATGTCCCTATTCACTCAGGCTGGGCTGGGGAAACAAGATCAGAGGCTACTTTAGAGGAGGAGCAGTTACCTAAACAGAGAAGAAAAACTGGAATGGAGTGTCAAAATGACTTGCCTGATGTCATGTGGCAGGTCAGTGACAGAGCTGGGACTGCAGTGGTGACAAATCACGGGCCTGTTTGGTCTTATTCTGGGAGACTGGGGGAAAGAAAATAATATTGGTTTTTAAGGAGCACAGTGTGCATAGCTGTCCACACATTAAGTGAAAAATACACTTAATTTATCCATTTTTACAAACTAATTTTAAAGAGAATTTAAAGGCTTTTAACTTTATGACCTGAAAATATTTTAAACCTAGTTTTTTTACTTTAAAATTGAAACAAAGTTTCTCTTTCTTAAAGTGGCACAAAAAGGTTTTTTTTTTGTAACTGAAATGTTAATGTTCCAATCTTTATTCATTCAACTTCTCCATCAAACAAAAAGTGACAGTTTGAGGGAATCACTGCTTTAGGTAGAAAATGACCTGCAAAATAAATGCAAGCAGAAAAGAGCCATTAAATTCTAGCTCAAATAAGGCATCTCACACTTGAATTTCAAGAACTCTATGAGATAACTGGGATCATGTCTATAAAATATTTTGGTACTTTTTAATAAGGAAGAAGAAACTATTTAATAAAACTTTGTGTATTTTTAGGTCATGTTTCTTTGAATAATGGCTTCAGCTGCTCTGTTCTGTGTCAATCCAAGTGTGCTGCAAGGCACTGTCTTTGAAAGCCACCATTCATTCCTTTTGTTTGGAGGAGCTCTCTGAGATGAGATGAGTTCCTTTAGAAGAAGATAAAGCTCGAGGCTCTGCATGGGCCATGTTTGCAGACCTGAGCCCACGCCAGGGCCTGTGGCCTTCCTGCTCCTTGCAGTGCCTGCCCCCAGGAGAGAGCCTGGACCAGGAGGCAGAGCTGGACAAGGCTCCTGAGCAGTTTCTCTCTTGCCAAGTACATGGAAGAGACCACAGGGGCTGAGCAGGAGTTGAAGCTGTCCCTCAGGTGAGGCTGGTGGCCACGTTCAGCATGGAGCAGGTGCTCCCTGTCCTGCCTGTGCAGGTGCAGCTGTGTGTCTGTCCGTTCTTGTAGCTGGAGCACAGGGGACACCTTCCCCTGCCCAGCTCCATGAGAGGCTGCCCTGGCAGGATGGACCTGTCCTGTTCCTTCATGGCACTGCGAGGTGGAAAAACGGAATCAGTGCACAAAAACTGCTCCTTGTGCTGCCCATGGCCACACAGCCAGGTCTCTCTGGGGTTCCTGTCACCCTGAAAATCCCTGAGTAGGCCTGAGGTGGACATGGGATTCATCCTGTCTTGACATGACTAGACGATGTAGCCTGGACCTGTGCCAGAGAAGGCTGGAGTTGGACTCCAGGTAGAATTTCTCCAAGGAAAGGATTGCCAAGCATTGGAACAGGCTGCCTGGGAGGTGGTGGAGTCCCCATCCCTGGAGGAGCTGAAGAAATGATTGGACATGTCGTTTAGTGCTCTGTTTGACCAGGTGTGATCGGTCAAAGGCTGGACTTGGTGATCTCGGAGGTCCTTCCCGAGCCTAATGGCTCCGTGACTGATTCCCCGTGCGCGGAGCTCGGCAGGGCCGCCAGAGCGGGATCCGCCACGGTCCCGCCGGGCTCTGTCCCTTTCCCGGGCTCTGTCCCTTCCCTGGGCTCTGTCCCTTTCCCGGGCTCTGTCCCTTCCCTGGGCTCTGTCCCTACCCCGGGCTCTGTCCCTTCCCTGGGTTCTGTCCCTTCCCTGGGTTCTGTCCCTTTCCCGGGCTCTGTCCCTTCCCTGGGCTCTGTCCCCTCCCCGGGCTCTGTCCCTTTCCCGGGCTCTGTCCCTTCCCTGGGCTCTGTCCCCCCCGGGCTCTGTCCCCTCCCCGGGCTCTGTCCCTACCCCGGGCTCTGCCCCC